>NW_028233170.1:45683876-46951045 GCF_057557595.1 Rhyacophila brunnea | reverse complement strand
TATTTTCGGAAAATTATCGAGCGCTCCGGTTCGTAAAATTGCCCATTTTGAACGCTGCATACATATAGTAATAGGTATCATGCATTATTTAACTTGTTATCATTTCAATACTAGGTATTATCATATAGATTACGCCGTTTGTCGCGAATACCTACATTGTTTTGCACTGAGTATGACGGTTATGGTATACTAAATGCCTGAGTTCTGAGTCTTACAAAGACTTCTCTATAAATGTAAGAACACACGTAGGTACCTACGTAACTTTCAATACATAATGAGTTTTGATTATTTACTATGCTGAATTAAATGTCTAATTTATAATAGCCTAACATCACCGCATAAATAAATTAATATCGTCCATCCATCACCTGAAGGGGCTTCCCGGATAAATGAGGATGAGTTATGCCTTTGGAAGAGGTCTAGAGCTGTCGCCCTGAGGGGTGAGTGGTCTCGCATCCCATTCTGCTAAGCACCACGCCTTCTCATTAATATTTGCTCAGCTAAATGGTTTTCGTACAGTCTGCCAGCCGGCGGGCTCAAGTTCAATTCTGAACACAAACAGCTAGACTCAGAAGCTTGAATGATGAACTATGTCATATTTATAAATAAATTGACCATGCCTAAATATCTAACTTGGCAATTAGGGTAAGTTACATTGACTAAGTATAGGTAGGTACCTTTCGAAATAAAATAAAACATAATATAACTATCGTACCTAGTTTTATTGTGAATCGTTAGGTAGGTACTCAAGACCGTTTGAATCGCATAAAATATATTTTATAAAAATACTTATGAGTAGGTACCTACGTGTCAACTATTTAACTTCAAATGTATAATACCTACCTATAAGTATGTTTACTTCTTCTTAGTTACTTGCATTTTTCTTTAAGATAGATAATTTTCCAAGATCATAAATAAAAACTAATTAATATTTATATAGATATATATCCCACTTTAAAAATATACCTAGGTACACACGTATCAGTGTCAAAGAGTGGAGGTAGGCTGTTAAGATCCGCCATAAATAGTGCACATTAAACTTTGTTAATTATACGTATTTGTTCTTATTGAACCAAGACTACAATTTACAGGTACTTCTGCGTAACTAACTTCACCCAACATGAAATACGATACTGTTCGGTAAGAAGGTGTTTACTACAGGTCCTTAGAGCTGTATTTACCATAGGGCTAAAAAGGCTATATCCTGGAGTATCCAAATTGATAGGACCCCAGTGATAGGTGGGTAGCTACGTTTACTATATTTTCTATAAGCATTATTATTGACAATCAATAAATTGTAATCAAAGATGCTACTGGAATAAATGTTTACTGTGCATAATTGATGCAGTCAGGCATTATGAAAATATGCACAATTATCAATTTTTCACGCATTAGCCAAAAAATTAATGGTTGAAAGATGTGCTTACACTTATCATATAGTAAAAAATTAAAAGACTAAATATTTAAACATTTTATAAACTGCTGTTTTAATAATTTGCAAGCATAAACTCGACCCTGAGTAAACTCACTTATAGGTACAAACCTAGGGGCGGCATTTTATATGAAATTATGGTGAAGCCGGCTAGTATGGCAAAAAAGTATGGTGGGGCGGGCTGGTAATTAATTTTTGGTAAAATTTGAATGTTAACATTATATTATATGGGTATATTATAATTACCAAAGTAAATCCTCTGTGATGCCCTGATTTTTTTTTATCGCGTCGCTATTTTTCGTAAGTTATCGGTTATTGTTGGCTTGCTTCATTCCGCTGTATGAGAAAGCCGATTCCTTGACCCTCTTTTAATTTAATACCTCTATGGTACAAACGTAACATATTTTTTTGGTAGGTATTCCTGAAATAACTAGGTCCTTACAATTCCTTACATCCTTAAAAATGTCAATAGGTAACTGCCTGTCAGTTTCTTTATGACGCAGAATTTAACTTTACCATTTCATCAGTGATTTTGATGCTTTAGTTTCCTAAGCTGTGCATGTTTTACTTGAACACTTCTAATGCAACCTCCACACGCTGCTCACCTCTTCCCACCTGACGACCTGACACTTCTTTGTTTTAATTAACTCGGCGAAGGTTGATGGATGACTTTTTTTGCCACAACATAGAATGACTAACTGCCGTTTTAATTAAGGGCCAAAGGAATGTTTATTTAATATGTTTTTGGAACGTTTCATTAGGAGAAAGAATGTGCTTTTTTTCTCAGCCATGGTAGGTATCCAAACATAGTAATCCAAAACAAAATGTGCATTATGATATATTGGTACATTATACTACGTCTTTATATAGAATATTCAATAGATAATTGCTATGACAATACATAATTACTGATAGATGATCACAATACTAAATGGTACCTTATCGGTTTATACAATAATTATTAAGTAATAAGGTTATTTTAATTTTATATTTTTATACTTTTTATTATATTATTATTTATCTACTTATAGAAACTTCACCAGTTGCAGGTTTTCATCATGTTTATACGTAGGTGTTTATAATCAATGTACCTACCTAAAACAGAGTGTTTGTTTTTCCTTAATTAAATAAATAAATATTGCTTGAAACTTTCACGATTATTTGATTTTGGTTTACGGTATTTGGGCTATTTTTAGGTGTGTGTTGCTTCTTTTTCTCCCTCCCAATATTTTGGGCTCGTTGCAGAGACACTTTCTCAAGATATAACGTGTATCTATCTACTGTTAGCCTAGTTGCACATATTCACATAGAACATCGTCTCAACCGTGATATACCTAGTCACAAATCAAAACCAGGTGCAATGTTTCAACTATAGAGGTATTAAATATAAAGAGGGGCAAGAAATCGGCTTTCTCATACAACTGAATGAAGCAGATCAACAATTAATAGCCGACAACTTACGAGAAATAGCGATCCGATAAAAAAAATGCAAGGCATCACGGAGGATTTACTTTGGTCATTATAACGTAATTATATGATATAATGTTAATGTGGAAATCTTGCCGCAAATTGATTACCAGCCCGCCTCACCATACTTGCCTGCTTCGCCATACTTTTATATAACCTAGGTTTCAACTGTATGCATAAACGTAATCATGTCGGGGTAGTGCTATCCGAAACGAATGAAAAAAACAACATCTAAACTAAACATGCGCCGTGCAACATTTTGCTACTTACGGCTCATGTCGAATGAAATCTGTTACATGCGACAAGTAGATATTTTTTTGCGTCAATACCTACATTATACCTAGTTAATGTTTTGTGAATAACAACAAAATCTCACCGACAAATTCGACATGTTGAAGACGAGACGGGTTCATACCTATGTGCGACCGGGCTTAGGCGAATTAATTTGACCACTACCTACTCAAAAAATGTGTGTTGAAATAATATCTAGAAGAATACTTGTAGGTAGGTATTTAGATACTAATCGATATCATAGTAGGTATTTATTGAGAAGATATTTTTATTTGGTAGGTAGGTACCTAGGTACAGGTATATAATATAATATTTTGTATCCTTATCAATTAATGATGTACCTAGGTATAATAATTTAGAGAGTAGGTATGTAGACACATACTTTAGTATATTTTAAATAAACTTGTATAACGCAGGCATCAGTAGGTACTTACACTTACTAGACGTCCTGCCGTCGGAACTGTTCAATTAAATTATGACTTTGGTATCTATACCTATTTACCTTTGACAATTGATAAATTTAATATCAACAAGAAGAAGAGACTCAAGACGTACCTATGAATTTATATCTAAGTATAACTATACCCTTAGTTATTATTAAACAAAACATAATATTTAACTATACCTATACCTACTTAGGTACCTAATGAACATTTTAAATTAAAAACTTTTAATCAATTAGGTTCGTATCTTTTTACCTAAGAATGGTTTATCCATGGCCCCCACAAGAGGGGGGGGGCTGACAGGGCTCTAGCATGGGGGCCCGGGCTCAGGAGGGGCCCGGCGAGGCAACTCGACCATATAAGTGAGATAAACACACATCACAAATTTGCTTTTAAGTCGCAAAAAAGTCGCCTGGCTATTTTCCTTCAATAATGTTGTTAAAAATAAAATATACCGCTACACTATTTGGAAAACGCTACTGTAGAGCGTCACACTGCCTTTATTCTTAGCGATAGGTAGAGGGCCCGTCAAATATCCTAGCCTGGGGGCCCGCTTCAGGATGTGGGGGCCATGGGTTTATCATTTGGTAGATAGGTAGGTACATTAAAGGTATTTAACTGACATGTAAACCATAAAATAAAATACAAAATATTATTTGGTAAATCTATCTATACCTAAATGGAGTCAACTGTACATTTTATTCTCGGTTGATATTTTGACGTATTCTTGACACAAAATATCCTAAGTACCTATTTCTTTATGTCAGTCACTGTAACTGTAACACTAACTTTGAGGTAACGACACCGACCCTGATCAATATTTATTAGGTAATATGACGTGAATTACATACCTACGTGGGTACCTACTTTGAATAGGTATATATCTAAATATTTTTCTTACTTTTTAATTAATAATGTTAAATTCTTGTGGCAGTGCAGGAGTCTCATTTAGGTTAGGTTAGGTGACTTTCAAATGACACTAACACCGTTGCAAAGTGATTTCGTCGTGGCCGCAATGCCAGAATAATCTCTCCTTTTTCTACCTAATTTCATTGATAAAAAAAAATATGCAGTCATATGTAGGTATCTAAAGTTACCTAATAGGAAGGTAGGTAATTAGTATTAACGATTACCTTCAATAAATTATGTTCTTCTATTATTTATTGTCATATTCATTCATCATTATCATATTGTGTACTTAAAGTTGAAAATGCCATTTGTAATTGTTCTCCGAAGTCCTAATGATTATATATATATAATTAAATGACATTGCCAACGAAATTATGTACAATTATAATACCGGAAATAGTCCCTTTAATTGTGTAGTACTCTATAAATTTATAACTAATCTGTTAAATAAGGATAATGATATCGTTAAGGCTAATTCATAAATTCCAAAACATTGTAGGTACATTCCTAAACCCTACTAAATAAATAATAATACACGATGTTTTCATTGAATTGTAACTATCAGTATAAGTAAATAATATATAGGTACCTATGTTCTAATGTACGCATTTTTAATCCATATTTTATTAAAACAATAAGTCATAAAAATATGCATATTTACCGTAATACTTCATGCACACCCTGTGTCAATACTACCAAAGAACAACTGCAAATCGTTTTTAGCGTAGGTACAACAATGTCCCTGTAAAGTGCGTGGACTATACCTACCGACAATCTTTCAAGCAAGAGTTTTTTTATGTTTAAAGTATTTTTATAAAATTCATAAATAAAACTAGATGTTTAAATAAGTACGTATATAATATAAACTGCATTAGTAGATTACCTACACGATATATTATCTATATCATATATTATCTATTGAATAGGCCTTTTACCTTATATCGTTAGATATTTTCGGTTACCACCATTTTTATCACATTTGCCAATAGAATTATTAAAACAGTATTAGGTATAAATACTCGTAGTACAGACATATTACAATCTTAACTGACATAATTTCGTATTATCAAATCCTATCTAAGTATCTACCTATAATTTTTTTTTATTGAAAGTAGGTATGGTTAAAAATAAAAGGAATCTGTAGCTAAGTATAGTTATAAATAATAATACTGACATTTTAACAATTAAGATGGTTGAATCGAATGATGTTAGATTTTTTATGATAGTGCAGGCGACTTATTTAGGTGTTGGTATCGTTACTTTCAAATGACACTACACTGTTCCAAAGTAATTTTGTCGTGGCCGCAATGCCAGAAGAATATGTCCTTCCTCTAGTAATATATTTCTTATCAAAATTAAATAAACATGTTGCTAGGTAACGAATAATTATATTATAAATTATGTTTTTAGACACCTACAAAACCTATCAGTATTATTACTATAACACACTTAATTATTTAAAAAAAAATTTTTTTAAGGTAAAGTTCCTACCTTGGATAAACACTGTAGCCAACGTTTACAACACCTACTCACATTTGCATAGCAAAAGTTCAATATATTTTTTTAATTTATGAAAACACAATTAAATCAAAAGTTCAAACAAACAAATTCTAACAAAGTTTTTTTTTATAACTGCACAAGTAAAAAACTGAGTGATTATTTTCAAACCGACGGGCCTGTTCGTAAACGCACTTTTAATGGTTGTCAATTATTTCAATGTTTTTATTTTTATTGCCCGGCAAAAAAAAAACAATAGGAAAACAGAAGTGTATGTGGCGACGCGGCGGAGGCACAACTGGTTCTGGAGTCGCATCTCTTTTCAAAGAACATTATTCATGTTGCTGGAACCGAGGTGGAAAACCGGCGGCCAATCGGACAGTTGCATTGCGGAACCGCCCAGCGAATGGGCGTCCACGTTTTCCCGCCTCCCTCCACGGCTTTTCGAATGAATGGAACGAAAATGTCCTCCCAATCTTTGTTGAGCGTTTTCAATGGGAGATTGATTTATTTAAACGGGGGTTGGAAAGTTGTCATAAGGAGTGCGCTGAATGAGTAAAGGACTACTCAGTTCAATAATTGTAAGTAGGTACTAATAATAGTGATAGAATGGAGGAAACTTTTGGTTTTGAGAATATAAATTTAAAAAAAAAACATTTACCTAAAAATTAACATTTAAAACCAGTGATTTTCAAATGCTGTATGTCACGGTCCTTTTGGAGTGTATATAGGTACAAATTCTTTGACTATGCCTTAACAAATAATATACCTATCAGTATGTAGTGAGCAATAAATTTTCCCTTGAGAATTAGATCCAACATCTTTCAGACTTTTTTTATCTTTTCCAAACCGTCTGAATTTTCCCTATCAGAAGCAAAATGTTTTATTCTCTGCAGTTATATCAGTCGATACACGGTATTTTTAAGGTACCTACCTACTTATATATTACTTTTACATTTTACTGAAGACTTGGGTAGATTAAAATGTTTTACATACTTAATTAGTTTAAAAAAATTACATTCCACATTATATCATACTTAGTATTAGGTATTTGATAATTTGATCATATGTGTCGCTACATTTCAAAATCAGCCATGTCCACCTTTAGGCATTTTTGACTTTTTTGTGAATTGCTGAAGAACTACTGCTTGCTAATATTTCTGCATTATCAACATGTGGAATTTATTAATTTTAAATATTCTATACTCGAAATAATATAAACTTTCACCCTTGTGACTGTGTATTTGAGAAAACAAAAAGTTGTTTTTCTCCTATTCATCTATAATGGACTTGGCTGATTTTGAAATCTAGCGATACATATTATATTATATTTTTCCAAGGTGTAGGTAGATGTTGTATTAATAGATTTTTGTTTGTACGAGAAATGGATGTTAGCCACTAGCTCAACCTATCCATTAGGACTAGGTCCATACTCTGAATCTAAACAACGTCAACGACCCAATCGTATCCAAAAATATATTTTTTTAAATACATGTTTTGAATTTCGAAGATAACCTTAGCCTTAGAATACTTATTATATTTACTAAAATAAAACCTAATTACTAAAAATAAAACCGTTATAAAATATTTACGTTTGTTGAACACTCATTGTATCACCTGTTATTATACCTACATGCATTTTGTTTATTACCTAATGTTTATATTTATCATACTTATTATAAATGTTTTTAGAATTTGTTGGGAGTACCTAAGTACCTACTTTTAAAATTGTCATATACAGTTGTTGCGTATGAGCTTATGTACCTACATATCTGTAGGTATATCTACTTTTCCAGAAGATTAAAAAAAATATAACTTGCAATCCTCTTTAAACGTGGATAGGTAGGTACCGAATATTTTATTTTTTATAAAAATCTATGTTTAAATAAAAAATACACTACTTAGATAACTATGTATTATTCAAAACTATCATTATATTCGACAAAATTTATCAAACAACATATTTTCAATATTAAACCTACCTACTTATAAGTCTATACCTAGTTAAATCAAGCTACGTAACTAAGTTAGACATGCTTAGGTAAGGTTTCGGTTAGAATAGGTAATGTAATGTACCTAATGCAGTGTAATGGTATTGTTTAATAGCATTGAAACAGGCATTGTAGTAAAAAAAAACAACACGAATCGCCAATAGTGCCACTGTATACTAATTTACCTATTACCTATACACGTGACATGTTTTTTTTTCTAAATAGGTAAAGTAAGGCTAAAGTAATGGAAACTATTTCTAATTGGGTACTTACGACTTTCGCCCGTAAATACTTGTTAAATCAAAAAATATGACATTAGAAAAATACGTCAGTGGAAGTTGATAGAAATTGGCTCCGCGCGGAATCTGCCGTATCTGAAAGGAGCTTAAAGCTTTAATATTTTTAAGTCTTTCCAGTTTTATATATTTTTAATATTCATATTTCTGATTCAAATTTGGCCTGTAATAAAAGCTCGCAATAACCGTGAAAATCTCATACTAGCGCACAAGGCGGGGGTGAATCTGATGGATAGTTCGACATATTATTATTTTTAGTGAGAAATGAGAATTGGTTCTCTAACTAAACTAATATTCGTAGTCACTGCGTTTGTTATTTTCCCGTAGAATAAAAATAAAAAATAGACAGGATTGCACCAAGAGTGGTCACCATAACAACCACCCAACCAAAATTCCCCACTCTTCCCAAATAAATATAGATAAAAAATATTGTATCAGAATATGTAGTCAACTATCTCATCATTTTTATATACGTACATAAGTAGGTAGGTACATAGATACCTAATAAAATATACATAATATTCTAAATCAATTAAAAATTTGTTTATTGTAACGACAAGCAATTTGAAATCTATATACCTAGGTATGCATCGATTATGAGTCGTTAGATTTTGTTTACTGTTCAAACTGTACCTACCAGTGGCAAAGGGTGGAGGTAGGCTGTTAATATACGCCATAAATAGTGCACACTAAACTCTGTCAGACATATTTATTTGTTTTCATAGAAATAAGACTACGATTTACAGATGGTGTAGGTTAGTTTTTAAAATTCAATTAAACCCTGCGATACCAAACCATAATTTAATAGATATGTACCTAATAATAATATATAGTCAAAAATACTCGTCTTAGGTTCTATAAAATATCTAAAACGAAAATAAATAAGTGTGAATAAAAAAGTGTTGACAATTTTGTCGTATCTATCTATCGCCCTAAGTATAGGTACCAAAAATATTATGGTTTGATTTAGGCAGGGCTTAATTGATTTTTAAAAACTAACCAACACCATCTATAAATTATAGTCTTAGTTCAATAAAAACAAATATGTAGGTATCACTAACAAAGTTGAATGAGCACTATTAATGGCGGATCTCAACAGCCTACCTCCACCCTTCGCTACTGGTACCTACCTATATATAAATGTTATAGTTGTATGAACTGCTGTAGGTATGTATTTCATTGCAAATTGTATTGTCTGTCCCCTGGGTATCAAAATATTTTGTACCCTGGGGACCCTCTGCTTTGAAGACATGGGTGAGATTGGTCGTCGTTTGTCTGGTAAAACACCCGAGTGCCGTTCAATTGAATACCTGAAACATCGAATAAGCATAGACATCGATAGAAATAAAAAAGTCGCTTTTCTATAATATTCTTGAGGTATCCAGAAGACTGCAGTAGATATTTTATAGGTATACCTACCTACTAGAAAAAACCTAGGATATCAAAAGTTTTATAAATATTATTATAATTGGATATTTTATAGATAGAAGAATATTTTCCATCTATTATGTTTTGGTTGGGCAGGGCTTTATGAGTTTTAAAAAAACTAACCAACACTATCTGCAATATTTATTCTTAATTCAACAAATACAGATAAGGACCTACCTATGACTGCAAAAATATGCACAATTTTTGTCAGATCGCCCATAGCATACCAAAAATATAATTATTGTTTATTTAGGCAGGGTTTAATTGATTTTGAAAAACTATCCAATACCATTTGCAATTTGTATTACCACCTATTAATTCAATGACAACAAATAAGTATGACTTACAAATTTTAGTTGCACTATGAATTATTTATGTCGAATCTTAACAGCGTACCTACACCCTCCGTCACTATCTATAGAATAATAAATAAGTACTCAAATTCTATGTATTAATAAATAATTTTTTGTGTACTTGATAGAAATATTGAATAAATATAGAATACTGAAATGTCATTTTGACATTTCATATTGATTTCCATAGTAACGCACGTATATATTAATAATTTTGTTGCTAGGAGCCTTTAGTAACCAATAATAGTGTTTTCCGAAATATCTTTCAATACAAAACAGAATTAACTGAAAATGAATTCAATTCTGTTTAAATATGGCTAAAAGTATTAAAAGAATGCATTGTCATCGTTTTCTAATATACCTATTCTAAAAGTTTCAAATGTCTTGCTAGTCGGGAAGTTAGTTAAACAAGATTTGTATTGGACAAACAAGAAAAGATTTGTACTGTAAAAACAAGAATACGAGCTAATAAAAACGTGGTAATAACCAAAATGGACTTGGTTGTGAACCACTCATATAATATCGTTACTGTTCTGGCAGAAGACACTAATTCGGAAAAATGACATATTGAGTTAGTTATACCAAAATGTTCCTTATTTCAAACTTTACCGTCTGGAAACCTTCTTAATAAATAAACAGTCTTTATTTTAAAGTCATCCTTTTTACGATTACTTAATAAACTCACATGACAGACCATTTCAAACATTTTAACAACTTCAAAGTCAAATTACTCAAAACTAGTATTCTCCAGTTAGTGTGTTCTGCCAGAACAGAGACGATACGATATTATGTATATATGTTACGCCGAATGTGCAAAATTGACTATTACATGAAATGGGAAAAATTTCGCCTAAATCATGAAAAATGCAAGCCCGTTGCCTTATTCATGAATTAGACAAAATATCTGCCGAGTGCGTGAATTCGGCAGTAATTTTTCTGCCTAGTTCATGCATTGGACAAATTAGATTAGTAGCGCTATGGTGGTGTTTTTTGCAACTAAACTAAATGTATAAATCGTGCAATGGTCGATTGTATGTTTGTGATTTGAACATTTTACATATGTATAATCTATAATTTTAATAAACTTTACACAAAACATTCTTCAATAGGTAGTATGGATGAACACTTCCTCCATTTAAAATTTAAAAAGTGAAGCGGATACGATGAAAGTTTTTTTTAAACTAAATTATAATTACACGGAAGTACACGGCTACCATAATACAAAATCTAAATCTACCAGTAGGCAGGTAACCAGACAATAATATTAATGATTTTATCTAATTGCTTATTCCTATTAGTTTTAAAAATTGTAGAGTAATGTAATGAGATATGGATAGGTCACAATAAAAAAAAACAAAAGAAGGTGCATCGTCATTGCGATCGAATTTTGACTTGTCAGATTGCAAATAATATCAGGTAGGCGGGCAACTTTTTTCGGCTTCCAAAATTAAAAATACATCAGGTGTCTTTAATGATCTGTAGAAAAATTAAAAACATATTTTTTTGGGACAACTGTGGTAGGTAGGTACAGTGATTGTCTACTTAACAACATACCACCTAGGATGAGTTAATACATACCTAATTAAAATCAGCGGACATATTCTTTGACGCAAATCACACAATCGATTCTTAAAAATAAATAAAAGGGGGCCTCTAAACAGTTAAAAACCAGTCATAAATATATTTAATTATACTTACTTAATCTTACCACCAGTTAGGTGTAAAATATTACTCATGCCATAGCAAAATTCCTGCAACATCTAAAGTGTTTATAGCATAAACATTTAAACAAATACGTACCTACTTGAACCTGCACAACAAAATAAACCACTAATATAATAATATTACAATATGTCATCAGTATCAACTTTAATAAATATTATTTTTATTTTCATTTAGGTACATACATGATGTGATTTTAGAAAAGAGATACTTCCATTGATCAAACATTCGATTCCCTAAGCCCGTCACTGATTTTTTTTCTAAGCAGTAGGTATATCTATAAAATATTATGATCTTTGCTACTTTTCAAAACGTATTTATTTTACTTATCCATGCTTTGTGTTACCTTATCCATTCGGGTACCTATAATGTTTCTGGTGAGCTGGATTTTATAAAAATTTTAAAGATCCAAAGACTCTGGAGTAGAAAAGTATCTCCAGACATCATGCGCGCCCGCAAAGAAGAGGTTTCTGGTCCAGAGAATGCGACTAATGTTTTTTAGGTTTAGTCCAGAGATTACACCCAGACCGGAAAACCTGGTGAGACTGGTGGTTTTGGGTAGCCTCCAGGGAAGGCGAAGCAGAGGAATAGCGTCGGCTCGCTGGAGCGACTAAGTGAAGGAGCTAAATGTTGTCAGCATTCAATCTACCCTGAAAGAAGCAGGTAATCGAAAGGGATGAAAGTTTTAGTCGCTCAAAAGACTGGTTACGATTCGCAGCCATGAGGGAACGACCAAAAATAGAGATACTATAGTTCATTTAGAAAATAAAGTAACCACTCCTTATTATATTGAACCACACGTGAAATATGTACCTACCCATTTACCTAAGTACAAACGGTTTTTTTAAAAAATCTTCTGCCTTATTTTTGCTTTCAACGCCTCTTTATTTATCTTCAATGATCCCAATTGATTACCGACTACTATAATACCACCCCTCTGACGTCCCGTGAGGGTAGATTGATTGAGCGTCGCTTGGGGGCGGCAGTTACTCGAAGGGCGGAAAATTGAGGAGAATCATTTGAATATATAGAAATAGCTACACAAACTTAGTAATAATGAAAATATCTTTCCATTTAAAAAATCAGCTCACTGGTTTTATCGGGTTCGCGATATATAGTTTACTTCCGTTGCCCTTTGACGTCCTTGGTGACGGATGATAAAAATACTGTATAAAAATGCGGCACCATTTTGGCGCTGGCTAGGGGCGGCATTTTATCTAGGGACGTCACTGCCCCTCTGGATCACTCGAGCGCCCCGTATCACCCACTTTGTGAAACACTGATATAGACAATAGTCGCTTCATCGATGAGAAAAAAATATAGGAATATGTAGTAAGTATCTTGATTATGTATTTAAAGAGTTTTAGTTTTTGCTGGAACTTATCTAAATGTATATCTCCACAGATAATTTTTGATCGCTGAAGTGGAGCAAATTTCTATGTTTAATTAGTTCGTAGTTATTACTTACGCTCATTATAAAACGGAAGGTCTGTCCGAATTACTTCTTATAATAATAATTGACTTTCGATATTGTTTTGATATGACAAATAATATAATAAAACCGGTATGGCTTTGTGTTTAACTGGCCCAAATCAGATTGGTAGGTAGGCGAGTTTTTGTAGCAAACTTGGCCAATTGTTCCCAGTCGTTTGGAATCGTGATTAATGACTTTCGAATACATAAACAATAATTAATCAAAAGTTAATGATACGTATAACCAATTACCAACTACGTATCTACTTAGTTACCTATTAATTCTTAGTGAGATAGATAATATACCTATAGTATGTACTACCTCTATTAAGTATCTAGTTATATTTATATTAAGGTTGGCAGTTGTGAATATGTAAATACGATTATAGCAAACGAAGAAAATATAATATTGTATATTTATCTACACGTAGAAATTTTCTAGCTAATCTATACAGGTATCTAATTAGTAATTCATAGTATACCGTATATAACATATATTCAGTCAGCGGTGATTTTATTTGATGCAGATGACGCTATCAATTCGTTAGAATATATATAAGAGGGCTTTGAAACAATTATAAATCATATTAATACTATCGACGTACTTGATGGAATTTGAATTCAAATTCTAAGGAATTTAAGTTGTGCACTATTCTATTTGAGTTGTTTTTGCGACCCGGGTTTCGCCTTTCGGTATCTTCAGGCACTATGTACACTCACCAAATGGTAAATACACACTGACAACGAATACAATTAACTCTAACGTATATAACAACTCAATACAATAAAGTATCTAAGTAAAAACTTTATCACATACTTATTAAGTCAAGGATCACAATAAAAAAACTTACCTATAACAAACAAATTATAAATAGTTGAAGTGTTTGTATAAAATCCCTAAATTTATCACTAATATACTTACTCGATAAGTGTATATAAATCGTCAAACCTAATAATAGATCATTAATCGGTACTGTTCGGTTAAAGCGGATACAGCGGAAAACGCATTTTAAAAATAGCCGACAAACTGGATTATTTGTTAGGTAAACCTAACCAAACCTAACCTAACCTAACCTAACCCAACCTAACCTAACCTAAACTAACCCAAACTAACAAATAATCCAGTTTATCGGCTATTTTCAAAATGCGTTTTCCGCTGTATCCGCTTTAACCGAACAGTACCGTATTGGTAGTTAATGGACAAAACTTAAATCCATTAGGATTATAAATCAGTCATACAACTATTCGAAAATCTTATCCTTATTGAGTATATATAATCCCTGCAATTAACATCACAAGAGCCTATAACAAAATCACTCGAATAAATACTAACTTGTACCTACAGTGTACACAAATAAAAATAAACCATTAATAATTATTATGTGTAAACGGCCTAACACAAAATTTTAAAAATAATCTAATTTTGTTGTAATTCTGTAGAAAAACTTCTGAAAGTATTTTATTTCTCCAGTGTAGGTAAGACAAAATGCTATTTTCTTACTAATTTTACTAAAGTTTACATACAGAATCCATCAAACAACACTGAAAAATAGACTGAACCATAAATTTAATATAAATTAGAGCAAGTTGTTTCATAAGTTTGTTTCATGCTTATCAAAAAATGTCATTTAATTTTGAGCAATACACTTTTATGTGATTGTATTAAACAACAGTTTAATTGTATCTATTTATAATATGTAGGGGAGTAGAAAATTTGGGTGACAGCCACTTTTGAGTTGCCTCTGAACTTAAATAATTGTCCGCTACTGGTAGAGTATCTATACGCACCATAACTTTGCACTCCGACTCTAGGATGGATTCTAGGATTCTTAAAATATATTTGTACATAGGTATATTATTATTAATTTATTTAGTTAAGTATTACTACATAATATATTAATACATGTGAATATCATTTGATCTAATTTTATGCGAGGTAATCAGGCAAAGAGGCGTAACAGTGTAGTAAAAAGTGCAAAAAATTGCATAGTTATAAAACGTATAGATACTCTAGTTGGTAGAGATGGCTATGATAATCTTAAATAATTAATAAAAATCGATAAAGCTGTAAGGCAACACTAATTGTTGTAAAATAACTATTATAAGAATGAGGTGATTAGGTACCAAAATACTTATATTGTACATTTATATAAAATAATGTTTTCTTCTGTCAATGAATTAATTTTTAAAAATGTCTTATAATATTAATAAAACAAGATAGTTTAATGTGTGATGCAACTTATTTAAAAGTATCAGGGTGACATGATTGGTAGTGGATGTTATAATACGTACACACTATAAACTTGTAAAGGTGGTCGCTCATTGCACTACTAATTTCATCGGCCATACATCAGGTGACATCGCATCAACTAGGCAACGTCTCACAAAAAAAAAAGTAATTAAGCCACAATAATTAAAAAGATATTAAAATTTCACAGAATTAATTTCTCGAAATGATTTTCTATTGTGTCTTTTGTTATGGGTTGGTGGTTGGTAGGTACCTACCTACTTACTGCTTGCCTACCTGTAATTATATAAAAGCCATGATGATTATGGGGTCAGATATGGGCAACCGGAATCTCTGTAAAATGATAGTATCGAATTTGATGTTTTTTGTTGTTTACTTTCACAAACTGCTTTTAATGTCGTGAATGCTAACTGCGTAACTAAACTGTTTTCATACTGAGGTTTACAATGCTTAACTTAATTGTCTTAAAAATGTGTTTACGAGTTTGAGCTGGGTTTGAGCAAAAAAAGAAACAGCAAACATTTTTTATTTGAAAAATATTTTTTAATTAACTAAAATGTTAGATATTTCCAGCGGCGACTTTTTGAGGCAAATGAAGCAATCAATTTGGTCACAAGATTTAAAATGGGGCATTAAAAAAGTTCAAACAATTATTTAATTGTACCAAAATAATAAACAATGACAAGATAAAAATAACTTTTTATATACCACGTTTTTAAATTTTCCGTTGAATCATATAAAATTGACAATTCTATGTAATAATAATTTAGGACAAATAAGGCAATTGTCAACAAATCATTTTTTTGCTATTTTTCAACAAACAAATATAGAATACTGAAATGTCATTTTGATTTCCATAGCAACGCACGCATATATTAATTATTTAATTGCTAGGCCCATCCCCTTAGCAACCAATAATAGTGGATTGGATTACGGATTTCTTCCGAAATAACTTTTCATAGAATTCATTTTCAGTTAATTCCGTCTTGTATTTAATTTAATACGTATTCTCCCAATCTCGTTCTCTCCTACATACTTACTTAAGATGCTTACTCTAATGCGTTACAGACAGACGTATAAACAGATAAATCAAGACAAATACATACATACCAACACACCTAACGTAACAATCGTTCTGATTGATTCAGTGAACAAAGATACCTTTTATTATAGAAACAGTAAAATGTCTATTTTATCAACCTTACATAAAGTTAGGTTGAGAATATTTTATTTCGTTGTAATTTATTGATTTAAAATTAAATATTAAAAATATTTACTCATAGATTGGTTTACGTTTTTTTCTTAAAACGTATTTTTTACATTTATGAATGTATAGTAGGTATTTCTGATATTAGTATCTACCAGTAGCGAAGGGTATAGGTAGGCTAAGATCCGACATAAATAGTGCACATTAAACTTTGTCAGTCAAACGTATTTATTTTCATTTAACTAAGACCACAAGGTATAGATAGTGTTTGTTAGTTTTTAAAATGCAATTAAAGTCTGCCGAATCAAAGCCATATTCGATAATAGTAAAAAAATATTCATTTATCTATAAACTATCTAAAACTAAGCCATTAAACCAAACATCATTTTAGATATTTTATAGATAGAATAATAGTTTTATCAATTAATTGAGTTAGCATTTACTTGGTAGAATTCTATTTTACAAGAAATGAAAATATAATTAATATTAAATTCTACAGGTTTTTTTAAAAAGGTTTGTCGATAGCTATTTCGGTTGTAACACCATTATCAAGACTATTCAGATAGGCCGTTTGCCTTTGCTTAAATACTATACGTGTATAGATAGAGACAGAATACATTTTCTTATTCGTTCCAGCAATATTATGAATTTTTACATTATTATTAATTGTAATATTATTAATACTTTGAAAACCCTAAGTGGGTTTTTTAAAATGGATATCGAAATTTTCAAAATTTATCAAAATTACAGTGTTCGATGGTTATTTATTGACATTATTAATCAAAAATATTATTAGTATAATTGTCTTAATCGTGTGTTTAGATTATATTTAATATCTAGCGTATATTATATTTAATTAATTGTATTTTATTTTTATATTATATTTAATTAATAGCTAGCGTTAACGTAGCATTCAAAGCTAATAATAATCTAGGATTAAACAAACAAACTGGAGAAAAGCGGAGTTTATAAAATAACATGTGGCACATGTAGTCTATGCTACATTGGTCAATCTGGCAGGTCAATAAAAACTCGTTTTGAAGAGCACCTCCGGTCTTTTAGGAATGGTAAAACAGATTCTCAGTTTGCTAAACATTTGATATCAAACTCGCATAGCATCAGTAACAATGAAACGCCACAATGTTTGCATATATGTAATAAAGGTCTAAAATTAAATTTACTTGAACAGTTGGAAATTAATCGCGAATTATCCAAAAGTAATCACATAATTAATGAAAATTTGGTAATGTATTCGTCGCCACTATTAAATATAATCTAAACACACGATTAAGACAATTATACTAATAATATTTTAATTGATTAATAATGTCAATAAATAACCATCGAACACTGTAATTTTGATAAATTTTGAAAATTTCGATATCCATTTTAAAAAACCCACTAAGGGTTTTCAAAGTATTAATAATATTACAATTAATAATAATGTAAAAATTCATAATATTGCTGGAACGAATAAGAAAATGTATTCTGTCTCTATCTATACACGTATAGTATTTAAGCAAAGGCAAACGGCCTATCTGAATAGTCTTGATAATGGTGTTACAACCGAAATAGCTATCGACAAACCTTTTTTAAAAAACCTGTAGAATTTAATATTAATTATATTTTCATTTCTTGTAATAGTTTTATCGATTACAGTTTGGTATAGGCAGGGCTTAATTAATTTAAAAAAAAACTAGCCAACACCTAGAAAACAAGCATATATGACTGAAAAAGTGTGCAATATTTTTGTCGGATCGCCCATAGCATACCTAAACTATTGTGGTTTGGTTGGGCAGGGTTTAATTGAATTTTAAAAACTAACCAGCACCATCTATCTGAAAATTATGTTCTTAGATTAATGAAAGCAAATAAGTATGGCTGACAAATTTTAGTTTATTTATGTCGAATCTTAATAGCCTACTTCTACCCTTCGCTACTGGTATCTACAAGGGAAGTCTAAACTTTTCCATTTAATTTCATATAAATATATTTTTCAATAGCTTAATAGTTAATTCCCTCCTAAAAACGTTACTGTTTTACTTAGGCAATATTAATACCACAAAACGCAATTAGTCTCAATATAATATGCTTTTTAATATTAAAAAAAAAACATATTAAATAGTTCATTTCGAATTTGGCTGATACCATTAGCGTAGAAATTAAATATTGCACGACATTTCCTCAATGCGTAACTAACTTTCTTCTCGAAAACTATAAACAGTAGCGGTTCAGGAGATATTCACGCCCTTCTAACTAGAATACAGCATAAATTCTATATTATTAAAACTCAACAAGTGATTTATTGGCAGATTACTATATGAGAAACTATGATTCTATTTAATTTTCGGTAAAATACACATTAGGTAAGTGTAATAGGGTTTTTATTGGCAAAGAATGAATTTTATCAAAATATTATATTTAATTACTAAACTTATCGATTTATATCATGGAAAATATAGATTCTAAAATTACGAGTCTCTATATCACCAATATGGAACATTTTAACAAAATAATATTTTGAAAAGATGCTTTATTCAGGGATACCTTATGTACCTACTTGATGGCAGTGGCGATTCTCCCTTGAGAGCGTTGGAGCGGTGCACACCCACCCACTCAATTTATGCGAAAAGACTTTTTTTAAATGAGTATTTAATTTATATTTGATTAATTAAAAGTGTTCTGATCTATTACCGTAGTCATTAATTCATATACAAAAACAAATTCTAATATGTGTTTTTAACCGGCTATTTTAAATAATAATATTATATGTTGATGGGAGCGATATTCGCCATCGCTCGACCAAAGCGCCCAGTAATCTAATTTCGATTTCTTTGCAATGAGAAAGAGCGTCGTCTGGCGCGTGGAACAGCAATACGTAAATATTTTTTCTACGTGCTCGGGAGCGACAGTTCAAGTCGCTCCCGAGTATCAGACGTACAATTATTGTATGACAATTTTTATTCAATATTATTATAAAAATAAATTCTTTTCACAGTACGCATTTAAATTTCTGCACATGTTGACAACATTTCTCAAATTTAGGCGAAGTACAATTTAAAAATAAACTTCAAGTTTTTTTTCAGTTTGATAACTAAATTCACAATGTTTATCAATTATGATATCTCTTCAAACTAGCTCTGTAATACGTCTGACTTTTGAGATAAAAATAAACTCAAAAATGAATTGTCTGTTATTTACAGCTTGGATAATTTTTATAATGCTGATGGCGCCTCAGCATTATAAAACATTTTAATCGAAAAAAATCTCATTGACACATTTACGGAAACGGTTTTACTATTAAATTTAATTTTTACTATTCCGATGACATCAGTGGAAAGCGAAAGATGTTTTTTCACACTCAAACGGATCAAGTGTTTTAGTAGAAACACCATCGCGCAATCAAGATTGAACGCATTATGTATGCTCAGTATCGAAAAAAGAATGATACAAGAGATTCCTGACTTCAACAAACGCGTAATTGAAAAATTTGTGTCGATGAAAAACAGAAGAATGGATTTCTCATACAAATGAACAATAAATACCGGTCACTGCCAGATACGAGATATTTCGGTACTACTAATAATTCGGTCAAAACAAAATAGTTTGTGTTAAAGTTTAAAATCCATTTTTTTTTCAAGAAAAACTGTTTTTAGAGGTACAACAAATAATAAATAGTGAGTTATTTATTATTTCTTTTAAATGTACTAAATTAAAAAAACCAATAGTTTTTTTTTTTTGATTTTTTGGTGAAGTTTTGATGAAGGCAAATGCCTTTTTACGGCAGTCAAAAGGTGAAAAAAGTGAACTCCCAGTAAAATAACTCACCGGTCGCCACTGCTTGATGGGTAAGGGTTTACGTAGGGTGTTGATTTATACTTTTCACTTATTAAAAACACTGATTCAGGGACATTAAGTATATTTCGCTTGAAAAGTAACAATTAATTACTAGCAACGTTTGTAAACGCACGCTTTGGCGTGAGAAAGTTGCAAATTGTATTTTAAAGGCGACGTTCAAGGCTCAAGGGTAGATTACTGACTGACCGTACTACCTACTCTCGACCGTTCATCCGCCCAGAAACAGATAACGGTAACTTTCTTTTTCTTTGTTTCGCTGTGCATCCTGGTCTTGCTTGATCGCTGGCATCCTTGACTCATTTACAATTACAATAATATCATTATATTCCCAACTCTGTCGATTGGAGGATTTTTGATGGGGGATTTAGGCATTATGATATTTGGTATCACTACCTACATACCAAAATATGTACAAATATTCTTACTATCCAATTTAAAATGACGTCGTCATAATAATATGTATTCTTCTATGGTAGGTAGGTAGATAGATGTATTCATATTTTTATGCGATCATGAAATGCTAATTTCTAAAATGAGAAAAGACAGTGCATCATAATGACAGATAGTTACAACTTTCCTACACATTATACTGACAGCCAGATAGGCCCTTGATTCAAGTGCGTAACCCTTTTATTTTAATTGTCTCTACTTTATCTAACGCCCACGATGGCCGTGCGGCTTATAATGTCGTGAGGTTTGGCAAATTCACATATTGTTTTTCAATTTGTGTTTGTAGTCAGAGTATGGATCTCATAAGTTGATCAAGTAGCTAATACCTATTTCTCGTAAAAACAAAAATCTGTCGATACAAACCTCTACTTTATGGAGGCCCATTATGATCTTAATAGGATCAGACATGGTCTAGTGATTTTTTTTTTAAATTTGAACTTTTACTAAATAATTAGATGCAGTTTTTATCATTTATTAAATGCTTATTCCATAAACCGGTCCTGTCAAAAAGCACCTGCAAAATAATTTACATAATTGTCATTGCTCAAAATGAAGTAGCAAAATATATTCAATTGGAGTTTGCCTCTTTTGTAAGGTGATTTGTGACAATGGAGAACGGTAAATCGTGACAGTTGCGAGGCTCGAAGCTTCCCAGATAAGTATCAATTTAAAATATCCAAGAAACTGTGACAGTAGATACCTAACCTACCTAGATCTATTTTTGATATTAATAGAAATTTTACTGACTCGAATTAAATAATCATTAACTACAATCCAGCCTACATACACTGATTACATTTTTTAAATTTCTATTATACCTACTCGTACCTACTGAGATGTTAGCAGATAAGCACTTATGTATATTAATATCTTTTACTTTTCCATAGGCTGTTCAATCTGTTTTTAACAATAATATAATTAGTCTTGCGATCGATAACTCCATGAAATCGTATTACATTTGTTGTGGTCATCCTTAGAGGTTGTGATTCTTCGACTTATTTAGATTATTGAAAATTTAGAACAATTATTCAAGTATTCAAGATCTGTTTAATGATAATATCACAAGATTCTCTGTTTGGAAGGTTTTTTCATCATATTTCTTTTGAGGGTGAAATTCACAAACTTTTTAGTACGAGATCCTTAAAAAAACCTTTCTTCTGAAACATTAAAAAGTTTGTTTTCAATTACCACCAAATCTGACACATTTCGTAATAATGATAAATATTAATTTCACTTAAATGGCCGTAATCCTTTGCAAAGATTTACTCTGTATATTACAGGCTGTATCCTTTCAATTTATTTTAACCCAACCTACCAATTTATAACATATTTTTAATCATGACCCCCACAAGAAGGGTTGGCTAACTCAGGGACCCGTGCTCAAGGCTCGAGGCCCGGAGTGACAGATCGACCAGATAAATGAGATAAACACACATCATAAATTTGCTCTAATAGTAATAAAAGTCGCCTGCGCCCCTATTTTACTTGAGGGGTTTTAACATTTTTAAACGTGCGGTTGTGCAATGCAATTTTTGATTATCCTGTGTCAATACAAAAAATCATAAAAAATACACAGAATACCCTTAATTTTACCTGGAACATCATAAGGAAAATGTTAGTGTAAATGTAAAGTGTAAACCAGGGGTAGTCAACCTGGTCCCTATCGGCCACTACTCTATGAAAACATCTTCTTGGCTACGTGTTAATTACTAACTGTTAGTTAACTAACATGCTCCTCCCATTTTTAACCGCACTTCCATTATAAACTAACAAGCTCCTCCCATTTAGTTGACAACAGCGCCTTCCTTCACGTAGCCAAGAAGATGTTGTCGTACAATAGTGGGCGTTCCAGCTTTCATGGTGGGCGGTAGGGGTTTTAAAAAAAATCATTATTAGTATTTTCTTTATAAATCACCATTACTGTGTAACCGGTGGGCGGTTAGAAAACTTTACTATTAATAGAGATACAAAAGCGGGCGGTAGGTATAAATATGTTAACTACCCCTGGTGTAAACCGTCACACTACCTTTAATCTTAGCAATAGATAGGGGGGCCCGCTTGAGGATGTCGGGGCCATGTATTTAATCCCAGTGATAAATATTTCACATCACAGCATATAGACAAGTATTTCATATGAATTACTTAACTATACATTATGATTTAAGTGGCGGATCTCAAGGTCCAGTAATTGGTATTTCATAACAACCATATAAACTATATGAAAGAGAAAGAGGCAACTATTCATAACATGTTTATGAAATATAATTATTAATTATTCAATGATTGATTATGCACATTTCAAATAAAATTTAATCGTCTTTAATGAAGTAAGTACTTACTTATACCAATAGCGAAAGGTGGGGGTAGGCTGTTAAGATCCGTCATAAATAGTGCACATTAAACTTTGTCAGTCATATGTATTTGTTTTTATTGAACTAAGACTACAATTTACTGATGGTATTGGTTAGTAGTTAAAAATCAATTAAACCACGCCTACACCAAACAATAATAGTTTTGGTATACTTTGGGCGATACTACAAAATTTTGCACACTTATTTGTTTTCGTTGGATTAAGAATATGTACCCTACACATATTGTTGGATATTTTTTTTTAAATTCATTAAGCCTTGTCTAAACCGAACTATACCTAATAGATAAAAAATATTATTCCATCTATAAAATATCCATAGTTATGTATGATTTAATTGCATAATTTTAGATATTTTATAAATAGACGTGTATTTTTTACTATTATATATTAAGGCTTATTTTCGCAGGGATTGAAATTTAAAAACTAACCAATACCGTCTATAAATTATAGTCTTATTTCAATGAAAACAAATACGTATGACTGACAAAGTTCAGTGTGCACTATTAATGGCTGATATTTATAGCCTACCTCCACCCTTCGCCACTGACTTATATACTTAGATATTTTATTATTATTGTTTGGTATAGGCAGGGTTTAATTGATTTCTTACTACTAACCGATACCGTCCATAAATTATAGTCTTATTTCAATGAAAACAAATACGTATAACTGACAAAGTTCAGTGTGCACTATTAATGGCTGATCTTAATAGCCTACCTCCATCCTTCGCCACTGACTTATACTTAGATTTTTTAATCACTTTTATAATTTTATTATTTTCGAAATCCGGCCACAAAGTGTCAAAAAGCCAAAAATTCTAAATCTAATGTCACAGTGGTGGATTGAATTTATTTCGTATTCCAGGCGCTCATTAGCGTGGTCTCAGATCATACTTTGGAGTCGAGTAATTAAAATTAGATTTGTTGATCATCCTGTGGTGACTAATTACAATTTACTGCCGCTTTTCGTGTTTTTATTTCTCTCCGAAATCTAAGTAAGAAGAATTAGATTTGAATTATAAGACAGAGGGGCAATTATATACGTGTTTTTTTTTTGTCTTAAATTGAGTAAACCGTAATCAGTGGTTTAATGCTCTTTTAAGGATTTAGATTTTTGCAATCGTACGCATTTATAATATACCTATTATTGTTATTTAAGCGTTGACGAAATTTTGTGGGAGAAGTTAATAAGTACGTATTATAAAGTATCTATCTGTGGTTGCTTATGATGTTAAATAATTATTTTTAGTTTTTGCCTACTTTATAAAAGTAATTAGCTTTATTCTATGTTCTGTATTTTGTGTGACTGCCTTACATATTATTTTATCTGTGATGAAACAAGCTTCAAATTATAGTAATTATAAGTAAGTATGTATAAAAAGTCATTATTTTTCATAAAAATATAAACATTACGTCGTCTCTGTTCTGGCAGAACACACTAACTGGAGAATACTAGTTTTGAGTATTTGACTTTGAAGTTGTTAAAATATTTGAAATGGTCTATCATGTGAGTTTATTAAGTAATCCTAAAAAGGATGACTTTAAAAAAATAAAGACTGTTTATTTATTAAGAAGGTTTCCAGACGGTAAAGTTTGAAATAAGGAACATTTTGGTATAACTAACTCAATATGTCATTTTTTCGAATTAGTGTCTTCTGCCAGAACAGTGACGATGTATTTGGGAGAATAAATCCTAACATAGGTACCTAAGTAAGCCGTATCTACACACATTACACGTAAAATGAGCCGCCGATTATAATAAATTGATCGCAAATAAAGAACTCGGTAATACTTAAATTTTTGCTATTTTTATTTATTTATTTTATGGTTGTTGCTTTATTCAGAACACCACTGTTGCAATTCATTTAATTATTGTCTGTAAATATAAAGAAACTGGAATCGGAACACACTAACAAACGTTATTTTTAGTGAAACATAGTGACAAATAATATTATTATTGTTTGTTATAGTAATTTTATTCGATATCGCAGTAACTTGGTAATAGATTTTCGAATAAGCTTGTAAATCGATCCGCTTTTTCGATAAATCAGATTATGTTTTTTTACCAGTACCCATACGTACTTAGCTAGATAAATACGTATCAATGCTTCAATTGTCATTATCATCGTCAGTGCTATTCATCCCAAATATGCCAGGCTGGGTAAGAATAGAAGGTATTCGGCAGGAAAAATGACAGAAAAAATCAGTTGTCAATGGAAAAAAAATCTCTGAAAAGTAACAATTGAAAATTTTTAGCTCGGTCTGCAAAGAATTGTCGGTGCAATAAAAAATGTTTTTTTCAGAAAAGCGACGAGCTTTTTACCTCAACCCGATTTTTTATTCAATCACCTACCTATCTACTTCAAATTAATGGCTATCAGGATTCAAATAAGGAAACATTTTCTTTTGAAGTTCCTACTTTTCCATTTTACGTATATGCGTCAAGCGATTTTAGTAGTATTTTTTGAAAGTACCAAGTTAAAGGAACATTACAATAATTAATAATTTTAATAAAAATACGTTTTTTTGTACTGAATTAATATTTTATATTAAATAATCATTGTACCGTTCACCCCTTTGAGAAATGTCCGCCTGAGGTGGACAAAACCGGTACAATCATTTAATATAAAAATTGGATTCAGTAGAAAAAAAATGTGTTTAAAAGTTAAATTATATGTTACTATCGATAGTTACGTGTATATTATTATTTGCATTGAAATTAGTCACGTAAATAAAACGCGTATAAATTTTTTTGGTAATATTTGTGGACACTTATCGGGCATTGTATTTTTTTTACGTTTTATGGATTGACGGTCATTAAAAATAAATCAAAGCTTTCTTCAAAGCTCTGGTCTCTAGCAACTCTCCATTTTTCTTGGTCGACCACCTTGATATTCAGTCGTCTACTGCGTGACCAAGACACCGTAAATCATGCAAATGATATACTTGTTGTCTACCTGCGGGATCAAATCCGCGACCAACGGCATTATAGTGAATCACCCTACTAACTCAGTTACAGTAGATGCAAATTATTATTTGATTAAAAAGTAGACTTGTTTATCTAGTTTTTAAAGTAAGTTCATTTTTTGGCAAAAAATATTGCAAAACTAAAATAGTAAATCACGTGACATATTTAAAACGGGCAATAAGATTAATGATCTGCAATTGTGCCCATTCCTTTGTCTAGGGACACAATGTAATAAGACTAATTTTTGAAATTCTAAAAAAGTATTATTTAATAACATTAGTGGGAAAAATACACGACCATTTTGTGGGTTAAGCAACGTTATAAAACATCCATTAAATTATCTATTCAAATGTTTTAGTGAGCGTTCATTTTTGTTTTATTTGTTCATTTCTGTTTTTTTAATAAGCGTGTCATTAGATTTGGCAACATTTGTACTGATTAATATTTTATAAACTATAAGTGACCTGACCTGCTCATAACGTCACCAGAGAAAGTTTACCTGAACTTTGGAGCGGGAGCTTTAACTTAGGTAACAATAAGGTATAACGTACTAGCGGATCCTGAGAGAATCCATAAATAATGTGTAAAAAGTTGTTTGGGGACGCGGGTTTGGGTATTGCGAGAAAAAGGAATGACCAACGACAAGAAATGGGATAAATTAGTAAAATAACTCTTCACGCGGAAAAGGAAAAGCAAACTTATTGGCAAGGGGATATTTAATTTTAAAACATTATTTATAAAAATAAATAGATAAACTCTCTTAGTTTCCTGTTGCCACATTTTAACTGATTTAAATCATTTCCACCACAGAACAGAATTTCTGAGTTCCCTGATTTCCACAATCCAGCGAGTTCCGAGTTGAGTCTTTTGGATTTCACAGCATGGCTGTATTTGTCTAACAGTTATATTGTATCCCCCGAGCGTTATGTAAAAGAGATCAAAACGTGTAGGTAGCATGATAATATGTAAAGGTTCGTTCATAATGGGAATTACACTGAAAGATTGCCAGGTGAGATTTATAAAATTTCCCACAAAGATCTAAAATTTTCATTTCAGACCAAATCATATTTTGCGAAACAGCGTAACTTCAAGAAAAACAATATACACCAGACATCAACATAAATAAAACCATAATATCAATTAAAATTTCTAAGCATATGTTAATAAATATAAATAATTTTCCCTTTTTTACCTACTAATCAAGATGATTTACTTTTTCTATACACATCCTATCCACCCCTAGAATCCGCATTTGATTGTATACAGAGAAGTTTTCTGCTTACATTAAAATTAATTTATGCGAAGATAATAATTATACATTTTGTTATAAAATCTTTGGTATATATCTATGAATCAATAAATTAAACAAAATTTTAAAGCTTAAACTACATATTTCTGATCTTAAACTTCAAGGCATCAGAGGAATATTATAATCCTTCCAAGTATTCTAAATTTAAATTTTAGACGATACATGGCCGGATGCAAGAAAAACGAACATAGCACATAATAAATTTATAATAATAAGCTTCTGAACAGTTCAATTTCTGCATGTACAACGTTTTTTGAGTGAGCGTAGACTCAGCTGTATAAGTAATATAAATTTAATAAGATTTTGGATATCTAGAGCTATCCACAGGATCCACAAGGAAACTCTGAAATGCCTTCGACGCCTAATAGATGTATGAATGGTGTGGATGGAAGAAGTGTCATTATAATATTTTTGAATTGAGGTTATGATCCATTTCAAGTTCTGGTCTGGAAAATTTTCGAGAAAATTGAACTTTTTTTATCTCAAGAATTTGTCTGTAACAATGTCGAGAATTCAAGAAATTTTCACAATAAAGCAAAAAACACTTTGATATATATATACTTTGATATGAAATCTGATGAATGGAAAATATTGTGAAGAGAAAACCGCCTCAACGCGAAAAACAAAAAAGTATCTGATTCTAGATTTTTTTTTTAGAAGAAAACTGCCCAGACTGAAAGTTTTTAACTCTTGAGAATTTTAGAAATCAGTAATAAACCAATCTTTAGAATTAATTAATATTCATTAATTTTTTAATTCAAAACCTCAAATAATCACTATCTGGTATATATAATATTATATATTTTGGAAGGTATGTATCGTTAGATAATAGATAATATAATTAAATTACAAAGGTCACAATATTTTTAAATATTTTTTACTTAGCTACTTACCAAGAAAACTACACTGGGAAATTAACATGTTGCGTTGAAGTTCTTCATACTGTCATACCTGCAATCAAAATAATCACACATTAATTTTACTTCGTCAGAACACAAAACATATATCTTCACCTTACTACTAACTAAAACCTCGTAAGTCCGATATTATGGAAAAAGTTTGTTCAACAAAATTAAAACAAAAAACATTATAAATCATATCAATACCTCGGCTCTCTAGACTAGTATCCTGTCCATATATCAACAAATTTTAAAAACTCGTAAGTCTCGTGATTTCAAATATGGAATTAAAACCTCGTATTTCACAACTAGTGTTAGTGTTTTTATTACGTTTATTTCTTCCCCTCAACATTCTTATCAAACAGACTTACGAGGTTTTAATAGTAATGTGACGATATTATACTATAATATATTTAAAAAAAAAAAACTGTAAATACGACTTATCTATTTTTGAGTTTATATTCCGAATTTATTACTACCACCCTACCGACCTTGAAATTATCACATAAAAAAGCTAATAATTTGGCGCGCAAAAGGGAACTTCCGGTTCATGTCAACGATCGAAATCAAACGATAAAAAAATCGGGTGTCAAGTCACAATGCGAGCGCAATATTATTAGTTTTTTTTAGTTTCACCTCAGACCGCCGGGACGGTTGTCGCCGGGATACGAACCCTGTTATTAGGATGCGCCCGACGATGGCAGGAAAGATCTTATTTAGTACCGTCGTCTCATCTGGATGACAATTTATTTATTTATTTACACGAAGAGCGGTATTACTTTGAGTATCATATCCGCTTTTGTTTCTTTCAAATTGGACCGAATTAAATCCGACACCCATTACTGTTATAAGAAGCCGCAAATAAGGGGTAGTTAAATATTGTTTTGCCCAATTAATGAAGTTGCCAAATCCTTGTAGATTTTACTTCAAGTGAATTGTGAACAATCGCATGATTTCGAGACATGTTTTCACACATCAAACGTCTAATATAATAAACATAATGAAACAAGAATATTTTGACATATTTCTGTGAATAGAAGGTTACATATATTTTATTTTAACTTTTCTAATTAGTTATCGAATGTTCAGTGTTTTTTTTAATAATGTCAAATAAAATCCACGGAGTTCAGTGCGTAAGGCGCTGGCCTTTCATCTGGGGGCTTCAAATTCGATTCCTTTTGAGTTCACATAAAATGTATGAGATTTTCTCAAATACTGTGTGTTTGTGATTGTTTCACTTATATTACTACACTACTTTCATTGGGCCTCATCGCCTGTTGTAGTGTTAAAAAATACGTAGGTACGTTACATAATCTAGATATATCTCTCAGAGTAGATATATATTATGATGTCTCTTTGATGTTAGTTGCAGGGATTTTATAATGCTTTGTGTATTTTTTTACTGATATATAAGTATGTATCTTTTTTAATATCGTTGTAGGTATAATTTATTAATTATATACTTAACTAGTTTTAACTGTTTTGAAGCCTCTTTTAAAATATTTTGATGAACCAATTGCGTTATAGGTATGCTTCAAAGATAATCGTTATACGAATTAGGTATCAATGGCAAGGGGTGGAGATAGGCTGTTACGATTCAACATAAATAGTGCACACTAAACTTTGTCAGTCATACTTATTTGTTTTCATTGCACTAAGTATACCATTTTCAGATGGTACTAGTTAGTTTTTAAAATTCAATTAAGCTTTGCCTAAACCAAACCATAATAATTTAGGTATGCTATGGGCGATCCAACAAAAATAGTGCACACTTTTTCATTCATACTTATTTGTTTTCGTTGAGTTAAGAATACATATTAAAACAGTGTTGGTTAGTTTTTTTTATAATTATTAATTAAGCCCTGCTTCAACCGATATATACCATAATCGATAAAAAATATTTTATAGATAAACAAATACTTTTCGACTATTATCTACTATGGCTTTGATTAGGCGATTAGGGTTTAATTGAATTTTAAGAACCTAACACACTACCCACACATTATAGTCTTAGTTCAATTTAAACAATTTTTCGCTTGACTGACAAAGCTTAGTGTGCAATATGTATGTCAAATCTTAACAGCCTACCTCCACTCTTGACCACTGATAGGTATCCTTATCCTGAGACACTTAAAATATATCATAGATAATAAATTAGTATACCAAATTAGTCTATTTTCTAAAAGTTACAAAACTACATAAGTAGACTGTCCGATAAGTACCTATATAGTTTTTTTTTACCTGTATTGTAATATTGAAACGGATTAAAATAAATAGAAACTTAGTCAAAATTACACGCATAAGTGATCTTTCAAATAAGTTATCATAAAAACACGACTTATTTTGATATAGAAAATTTCCTCACAATGCCACAATAATCATCAATAAAAACAATCAATATTACTGAATTCGTTTGCTTTAACAGAACTAATTTTTTTATAATCTCCTTGGTAGGTCTTTTATGAGAGAGTCATCATGGTTGCGGCAACGGAGGCTTCAAACTGACGATCCGCAGTCGGATAATTGTTAATAAGAAAAGATATTATGTTACCTAGAAAAATTACCTACTTAAGAAATTAGAACCAATTATTGGAGTGGTTTAATATTTAGATGGATATTAAAGTATATTTAATATGGAAGTCAATTTATGTAATATAATTTCATAATACATAATAAATCCATTAAATGTCAGTGGCGAAGACTCCATACTAGGCGAATATTTGAATCTTACCTTCTTAAGAAAAATAGTTTTTAATTGCATATTGATTTATTTATACAATCACTTGATTATATTATATTCTATAAAATAATTTATTTTGCCCACGAGAGATGCCGTATGTGTAGGAATGTTTTACACAGCTAATAACAAACAATCTGCAAAGGTTTTAAAAAATATACCACAGCGCGCCATCTGTCTTGACGTAAATAAAGGTCGGATTATGTTTCAAATAATTCTCAATGTTTTTCATATGGACTTTACGTCACGTAGCCCCACCCAGTCTATTGAATTGTATGAACTGAGGTAAGCTCTGATCGCAGAGCCTAAAACTAAATAATTAATAATTAGATAATTTAAAAAAAATAATTTCTATGGTGTTTAATCGAATATTAATAAATAAAGACTGTTTTTCAAAATAAAAAGGACTTTTATCTTATGATTTTTGATGTGTATAAATGTTTTGAAAAATTACGTAATTTAAACTGACCGCTTAATTTTATGTTCTCAGTGAGTTTTTGAAGTTTCATTAAATTCGTGTGTCGTTGTCATTAGTGCGTAAGTAGTATTATCTTCTTATTTCTCGTAAGTATACCTGACAAGTGTGTTCTTTTTATCATATCTCCACAGCCTACCTCTTTCCAAAAGTCACCCTTCGCCACTGCTAAATGTATATCTGTTTATAAACGGTGCGTGTGCCTTTTATGTACTTTATAACAATTCATATAGTTTCAAATATAAAACAATTAAAATTTGATAAAGTAAATAACACATACAAATTAAAAAATAGTTCAAGTAAAATAAATAAACATTTAAATTATAAAAAGGGTAAATGAAAAATTTACTATACCTACTTATATATAAGACGTCACCTGCCGAAACGAATGTTCTATCTCTCGTTCACAATAAGAGCATTTATTAATTATAAAGTACTATAGGTGCTTTTAAGTAGTACGTATTTTAATATCGTCTTTTTACATCCATACATATTATGTCAAACAATCCATGGAGGAAAGCGACAATAATATTCGTTTTCGCGAACTGATACGCTGTTGAGGGTCTACTCAAAGCAAAAACTTATTTTTTATAATTATTGAGTGCCTGAACATGATAAGTATTAAACATGTTAATAGACGAATATATCTAAATGTTTGATTTATAAAATTTAACATGAAATGAGTTTGTATGTAAAGTAGGGATATGAAACTGTAGGTATCGTACTAAAGAGCTTGGGGCATTTTATATAGTTATTTGCTTCTCCATTGACGAAATTCGATGCGCCTCATAAAACGTTGTAAGTATTAATTTGCACACCATAATAGATTAGTAGCTTAACAAATATTAACACCCACCCTGATAGTAAAAGATGTGAGTTGGAATGCAAATTGATCCAGCATTTATAATGTTTTTTAATATGTACCTACTACGTCTCTGAGGTTTTTATGTTTAGGTTTAAGTATCATCATAAACCATGGCATACTTAATACAGACCGTGGCGCTAAACTTTAAATTTCGAACGTAGTGTTAGTTATATCTTATACTTCGAATGGAATATTATGGCAAACTGTTTGTAGAAAATGTGATTCGTTAGTTAATTAGTTAAGAAATATGCAATCAAAGATCTTCATTTACTGCGAACATGTTACCATAATTCATTCGAAGTCAATCAATAATTACTAGCACAACCATAAATATCGAAATTTAGTGCGGCGCCCTTACTATAAACACATTTTTATATAAGTAAAAATACTATCAGAAAAAAGTCCTTCAGTCAGAAGTATGACGATTAAAATTTCAATTGTTAGCTAAAATTAATTTGAAGTAAATTTTAATCAAATACCCATAACAACACTTAAATTGTATATTTACATTCAATATATAATTAGCTTACTTACCCAATAAATTAAAATTAGTCCTACCTATCTACCTTTGTTCTAAGTTTTTCTACGAATTCATGTATCATATCGATGTTGTACTTATCTGATTTAGATATTAGTTTTTAATTTGGTATTTGAAATCCATATTTACCTACTAAGCAGTAACCACACGCTAACCGGATGGAAGCACGGACACTAACTACATGAGTAAACAATTTTCAATTAACCCCTTAAAGCACCATCACCATTTCCGCCAGCAGAGATCTTTTAATTCAGATAGCCAAATTGGCATTCAATACTTATGACAATAAAATTGAGCCTAATTAGATTTTCATTTTTCTATTTAGTATTATGTAATTTGCGTCGCGATATAGGAAAATGTACGTAAATTTCAAAGTTAAATCTCATTAAGTGGTATTATTTTTTTTATTTTTAAATGAAATAAGTATTGTTGTGGTTTGACAATTTTTAATAGGTGGTTTGGTAGTCTAATAACAATAGCCTTGGTTTTATTATACTAAAATTTTATGAAGTATTTCACAAAAAAAACAATTTCCTGGAAGTTCTTTATACATATTATCAACATTTATAAAATAAATATTGTAACTATAAGCCTGCTCTCACGTCTAAACTCGCATTATATGCAACATGTCAAATATGTCGATGTGACATCATCGTTATTCACAAAACACACATTGCCAAATGGAGCTCCGCAGATTGGTCGAATGCGACTTTTTAGTTTGAAAAAACATCTAGTTCTGATATCAACAAATCGCCTTCAAACCTTCTCAGGCTGTGAGTCGAAGATGCCAGGTCGCATACAAACACCTACGACTTAGTCATTCCTATACGGGCTTGCCGATTGCCGCATCCAATAATCGCATAAATTGACAAACGATAAATGAAGTAGGGAGTAAAATCATGGTAACGCGCGTGTTTGAACATGTACTGTTTTAAAAAAAATCAGTTAGGTACATGTTCAAACACGCGCGTTAACATATATAGCAAAGCAAAGCAATAAATATATAACAAAGCGAGAGGTTTAAAAAGAATACTATTTTATGTAATTAAAATACTTTATGCAGTCATCAAATGTTTAAAATAAATATAAAGGATAATAACGCTTCAAAATTATATAAATAGATTATCTACAAAATTTAAGGAATGTCCAGGGTTATGCTCTGAAAATACCATAAAAGCTCCATTTTGACCCACGTGGGCCCTTAATCTAGCAGTGGATCGACTTTCTAATAATTAACATAAGATACTAATGATTTAATGATTCCTATCAGATCTGGCTTCCTCCGTTTAGGAGGACGTGTCCGTGCAATGTTTATGTTCTGATATCGCGAAAAGTAATATCAGTGAAGGTTTCAGGACGTTATCATCTTTAACAAAAAAAAAACTTGGCGCATTGCGTCTCGTGGGTGGGGGGCTCCCTCAGATGTTGGTTACTTAAACCCTGACGGCTAAAATTATTAAACATGGAACATGTTTTGCCTACTGATTCTCTGAATGCTGGTTTTCCAAATTCGAAAGAAAAATTATTTGTCAAAGTAACCGAATCCAAAGGATTCAAACAATTTTACTTTTGACCCTGACGGCTAAAATTATTAAACATGGAACATGTTTTGCCTACTGATTCTCTGAATGCTGGTTTTCCAAATTCGAAAGAAAAATTATTTGTCAAAGTAACCGAATCCAAAGGATTCAAACAATTTTACTTTTCTGAAAATCATGTTATTACAATAATAAAACTAAGAAGTAATAATAACAGACAAACAATACGTTGTACAGAATGTAGGCAGTAGGCTACTGAACGTAAAATGAAAATAATTAGCGCGCGTAAGTAATCGGGGCGTGGCGCGGGCCGCGGGCGGGCTGCGCGTCTATAGTTATTCGACGTCTATTTTTAGTAACGCTTTTACGTAGGAGACCATGAGTAAAATATGTCACATGTTAAAATAGTGTTTAAGAACATTGTGTGGACATATTTTAGGAATGCCGGACCGCCCCCAAATTATAATAGTATATATTCTCACCGTCTTAGCATCTACGAACAATTTTTTACATATGTAGGTACCTACCTATACGGGAATTTCTCAAAAATTGTTCATGACAGAAAAACTTAACATATAACGTTGCAAATTTTAAATATTTACAAGTATTTATTATATCTGGTGCCTAGTACTAGAAGTATCAGATTTTAGGCATTTAGGCAGAAAGTACTCTATTTTTTTTCTTTTACGACCATAATTTGATTCGGGATAAAGCACCAGCATCGAGAAAGACTATTGTGCAATTTACATTAAAAAAAAAACTTTTTTATTATGTAAATATCCACCTTAATACCTACGTAGTACGTCAATGATTTGTACTTTCTTTCGCGGTTTAATAATTCGACGAGTTCAATTTTCTACGCAGAATTTTAAAAATATATGAGTCGTATAGTATCAAAAACAGATCTGTGCGTTATTCATCATTTCGAGAAAATTACGAAAAACGTTTTGTTGGGTTTTTTAGTGTTATAATAGCATGCAATTTATGCTTCTACATTTAAAAATTATAAATTCAATTCAAATTCAACAGTTCTACTTTTGTTTCCAAAGTATTGAACAGTTCTATTTCTGATACCTAGCTCTATTTCCCATCACAATTTTATACCACATAGATATGATTTTGATTCGAATATTATATTGCTAGTCGTACATTATGGTCAGAAGAATAATTTGGCATACTTAGTTAAATTTCGATATATTTGCAACAGACTTTTGATACTATACGACTCATATAAAACTTACTGTTTTGATGAGTTTATGATCAGCACACCAAATGGTAAAAAATAGAAGTAACGCTGGTGACGTGAAGGGTAAAGTTAATCGATTATGGTACCTGACGAAAGTTTATTGACGGCTGCGGTGGCATCATCGGATGCCAGAGTAGAGTAATTCTTCCTGGTTATGCCTACAATACTTTACGTGACCAGTTTCTAGTCAAACAGACGACCAAATTACGAAATGACCCAATACCAAACGTATTCTCGTAACGACCTATAATTCGAGGCTAATTTGATAATGTGATATTAAGAATTTATTCAATCAATAACGCTGGGAATACATTCGACTCGCTTCGCATTTGACGAAGGTATGCATTACATAATAGCACCCTCGCAACTAAACTGCCGCAATCCAAAACCGTCAAACAGAGAAAATCAGCTTTGAAGATTTTAGCTTTCGCATTTTTGTACTGTGTATTTGAAATATGTTTAGATATTGAATGAAGGTTTAACTTGAATTTGATGACTTAGAGATATGAAATTTTCGGTACATACAGACAATGAAACGTAGTAATTAACTCAAAACACGTAAATTTGGACTTGTGGCGGTTTAGTTGCGAGGGTGTGATATACTTACATGTTAGTGGCAAGAAGACATATCTGTCAAATGAAGGTAACCTATGGTAGGTAACTGAAAAAAAATCCTAGGACAACCATATTTACGGGACTTGAAAATTAATTTTGTTTCATCTTTCAGTATTTTGTTTTTGACCATGTCCGATCCTAATAAGATTTTATGGACCTCCACAGAGCGGCATTGATGCCGAACCGGGAATCGACATTTCTATATGAGATGTTGTATCGGAAATGGATGGTCGTATAGTATTGCAATCAAATGCATGTGTATATTCTCAGTGTATGTCATTTATTAAATTGTTTTTTTTTATTAATTTGAGTAAAAAAATATTAATATAAAATATCACTAAATTGTATTGAATTGCAACTTTTGTATTTTGTCGCTACACGTCTTTAGTAAATACACAATAGCACTGCATTTTACCTTAAAATAAATGATCTCTTTTGCAATAAACTTACAAAACATCGCAACTTAAATATCCGTATGTGTTTAGTTCTTTCCATAACCTTAGAAGTCGGTTGTTCTAATAAATAGGTATTATTTGTCTTTGTGTAATAAAAGTTATTATAGACATTATTTTATGTCATCATAATAAATAATTACAAAATAAAAAGACCTTTTTATATACAACGTTTTTAAATTTTCTGTTGAATCATATAAACTTGACTTGACTAGCTTAAGCGGTCAAAAAAAATTGTACTTGATAGAAATAATAAGTATTAATATTACTGAAATGTCATTTTGACATTTCATATTGATTTCCATAGTTAGTAACGCACGTATATATTAATAATTTAGTTGCTAGGATTCCAGACCCCTAGCAACCAATAATAGTGGATTGGATTAAGGATTTCTTCCGAAATAACTTTTCATACAAAACAGAATTAACTGAAAATTAATTCAATTCTACTTAAAGATGGCTAAAAGTATTAAAAGAATGCATTAGCATCGTGTTCTGAAAATATATTCTGAAAGTTTAAAATGTCTAGCTAGTCGGGAAGTTAGTTAAAAATCGATTGCAAGATTTGTACTGGATAAATAACCACCGGACAAATAAGAATACGATCTAATAAAAACGTTGTAAAATACATGTTTATAGCTTGATATTTGTTAATTTTCTTATTACTATTATTCAATATTGACTATAACAATATTGAATGTTAGATTCTTAGTAATTTAAAAAAAATATGTACCCACATTAGGTTCAGGGTTGTAATGCTGATGATAATGATTTGAATAATGTAGCCTTGCTGGTGCAACAACTGAAACAGCTGTAGATTTTTGCATACAACTTATTTATGTAATTATACATCGTCACTTCAATACTACAACTAGATAACTCTGATTTGGTCATTGTTGGGAAAATGTAATTTAAACTTTACTTGATTAACATAAATCTATAAATATAATAATTATTTAATTTATGGAAAATTGTGTCTTTTTAATTGGGAATAATTAAATAATGTTCAATTTTAAGAAAAAATATTGTAAATATAATATTATTTATTTAATGCATTTATGGTTTTAAGGTTATCTAATATTTTCAAACACAAAATTATTAATACAGTTCCCATAAACTTCTGACTCATGTACCTAGTCTATTTTGTAGAGAATGAAATGTAGAATCATATTCAATAGCTATCTCAAAAACAGTGAAAATCAAGTTATCTAGCTGTGGTATTGAGGTGACGATAATATACCTAATACTGCGATACTGATGTCTATGTTTTATCTTTATTTAATACCTCTATGATTTTACCTCTATGGTTTTAACCTTTGTTAACCTAAAAATCTTTGTATCGCAATATAATAAACAATTAAAAGAAAATTGTGCTATTTGGTAAAAATTAAAACTATCTACAGAAGTACATAGGTAAAATGTATCGAACCAATTTAAAGCAATAAGAAAAAGTACTACGGGAGAAAAAAGAAAATAATTTGTTTAAAACTATTAGGTATTATAACTTTGTCTTATTTCTTGATTGGCCAAAACCCATGAAAACGTTTTTCATTGATAATCGCGAGCGAGGCTGTATTTCAGCGAAGAATATGAGAAAAAACGTTCACGCATGCGCAGTCACTGGTCATCGGATATCAGAGTCTTCTCATTAATTGACCACGACGCCAGGTCTTGCGGTTTCCATCGAGATGCAGCACGGTGAACGTCATCACCACCATCGCTGAAAACGGTCCATTACCGTCTCGTTATAATGTATTATACTTTGTAAATGTTGTTTCATTCATTCATTCATTTTGTGCTTTTTTTCTTACGAGTAGGGAACGATCGCTCGTTTCCAATATTTTCCCACTAGAAAAAAAATCGGTGTGTACTTATGTACGCGCGTTAGAAGTTATACTTCTTTGGCGTAACAAAACAAAAACAAAACTTGTAATAAACTAGATTCTTTGACTAGCTCTTAAATATCTTGTTAAATTATACACTCAAGAAAAAGGACCGCTTATTGGATTGGTACGCCTTTGGTTTATTTATATACACTTTAACTTATATTACTAAATTATATAATTGTTTCTCGTTGTTTTTATTTTTAAAGTACCAACTATAACTCTGACGTTTAATAATTTGTTTACGTAAGGAATTGCAAATCGCCGACAATAATAAATTCGCTGCCTAGGCAACGGTACAATTCTAAACTATAATATTATACTGTATGATCGTCATGATTTCAGTATCATACTGTGGCGTAAAGGTAGTGCTTTTTGTTGATAACCGAACAATCGGTGGTTCGAATCTAATCGAGTGCGTTTTTTTCGTGAAGAAAAACGAAGTATGTGTTACATGTCACACGCCAAAAATACACTCTGATCTGATTTCCCAAACGCGCCAAAAGAAGTATAACTTCAAAAACTTATTTGTAGATTAAGCAAGATTGAAGTCAGATATATTATAGTCAGAATACTAACCGTGGTTATAAAGATTTCGTGGATAATAATTATGTACTTAGAATTCTCGCGACCTCTTTTTGTGGGAAACAAGTAACATGAAACCATTCTCCGTATTGGATGAAAAGCTATTTTATAAATCAGGAAACACCCTTAAATTTTTATAAAATAAAATTCTACAAGTGGATTATCATTTAATTGTATCATTCGTTATATCACATCAAATTACACCATATAGCCATATTTTTTTAAATATTAATAACCATCAAGGAAAATAGCTCCGCATGCGAATTTTTTCACTATTAGAGCAAATTTATGATGTGTGTTTTCTCACTTAACTGGTCGACCCGCCACGCCGGGGCCCCCAGGCTAGAGCCGAGACCCCTTGTGTCGGCCATGCTATATGTATACACTTTAAAAAATAAATATTAATAATCGTATTATAATATGCACATTAAACATAAAACATTACTATTATGAACATCGTAGTTATAAGCTCAGCATAATTCTATGTATAGATGTTATAGGTATCTATATTTAATTGGATATAATTTTTCATCATTTATAATATCTAATAATAATATATTAAAAAAGATTATTACTAAAACGTGAAATATAAGCATAATTGCTGCATTTGTGTAGTACCAACTCATGTTATTGAATAATGTTAATAAAAAATGAATTTCATCTAAAATTACGACTAAATAAAACCAATTAGATACCCGCAAGAGACTTTTTTTGAAGAGTCGGTATTTTTTTAAAGCGTTTTTTTTTCAGTGAACTTCCGTGGTGACATACAGTGGCGGGCTATACGTTTACAAAGTGAGGGGTAAAGCCGAAATTTAATTCACTGAAAAGGAGTATTTTTTTTTATAATTTTGTATGATGTAATTAATTAATATGATGTAATTGAATGACCCACGGTGGCCGCGCGGCTTAAGCGTTGGACTATCACGCCGTGGGTCTCAGGTTCGAATCCTGGATCTGGCAAGTACACATATTGTTTTTTAATCTATATGTGAGTCAGGGTATGGACCTTATAGGTTGAGCAAGTGGCTGACATCCATTTCTCGTAAAAAACAAAATTTGTTAATACAAAACCTCTACTCTGTGGATGCCCATATATGATCCTATTGGGATCGGTCATCAAAAAATTGAATAATAGAGAAATGAGAAATGGGCTAGCTATAAACCCGAATATGGGTTGCATTTTTACTAGATAAATAAATAAATAAATAAACAAAAATATATATATATATATATAATATAATTACTAGTGACGAAGAATAAGATCCAACATAAATAGTGCACATTACATTTTATCAGTCATACATATTTTTTTTGATTTCATTGAACTTATACCTAATAAAAATATAGCTGATAGAGTTGGTTAGTTTTTTTAAAATTCAATTAAACTCTGCGTAAACCAGTGCTCGAAATGGAAGATTTTACGAACCGGAGCACTCGATAATTTTCTGAAAATATTTACATAAGTATTTATGTAATAATTGTATTTGCATTATATAAAAATATACAACTGCCAAGCTCAGATGGGGTATGTAACTGTCTTTAAACTTGTGGCATGCAAGATAAGAGCATAATTTTGTTGGTGTTACAGACGAAAATCAAAGTTTTCTTCTCGTTATACTTAAATATTTTTTTTACTTTGATAACGTATCATTTTTTAAATACCAATATAAAGTAAATTAATATTATTAGGTAATTCACGAACCGGAATGCAATATTTTATTTTTCCACGAGACGGAACAATAATCTGAGGAATTTCACAAACAGGAGCTACGCTCCGGTGCGTTCCGATCCATTTCGAGCGCTGGCGTCAACCAAGTTACAACAGATAATAGTCATTTATCTATAAAATATTTTAAATTATGCCATTAAATCGTTCACCACTTTACATAATGTTGTAGATAAAAGAATATTTTTATATATTATGGTTTGTTTACGGCTAACATGAATTTAAAAAAAACTAACCACCAACATCTGCAATGTGTACTAATAATTCAATGAAAACAATTAAATATAACTGACAAAATCTACACTATTTTTGTTGGATCTACACAGCCTACCTCCACTATGATGGTTTGGATTAGACGGGGTTTATTGAATTTAAAAACTAACTTGCGCCATCAGAAATTTGAACCCATTATTAGTTTAATGAAAACTAGTAAGTATGGATTTAGTGTGCATTATTTATGTCGGATCTTAACAACTTACTTCCACCCTTCGTCACTGGTACCTACTCTTGTCAGAGTGAAACATGACTTCGTTTAAAAAATGTGAACTAGCTACCCCCTCTAATGCCACTCCACGTGAATTCTGATTTTAAATAATGTCAAAAAGCAACAAATAATGTCATTATTAGACAGTGTTGTCATCATATAAATATTACCGCACATTCCGGAAATCTAAGATATTTTATATGAATATTTTTTTTAGGAAAATGAAACGATTTGTTTGGGATAAAGAGATACATTCACTTGTTCATTCATTCACATAGCTATGAAGGTTATCTAATGATTTTAATTTTATAAAAAAATGTTTAGTTTTGCTTAACTTTATAATAATATGACGACTGTTCATTCTCAATAATCAATTAATAATAATATGAATGTTATTAGATAATTATAATCTCCGATTTTATTAATGGTTATTATTTTCAAACCTAGTAAGAATAAACACCTAATTGATTTTATAATTAAGGTGTGTTAGTTATTTATAATCTGTTTCACATTATTTAAATATTATTAATTAAAACCTGGTCACATTAGAACATTTTTCGCCCGCAATAATGACACCACTAACAATATTTTAAAATCTCGAATGTAGCGATTTCCGGTTCAAGTCTTTATGTAAAAGTCCAACAGTAGATACCAGATAATTCTCAGTCAATTCTCTAACATGAAAAGTCCAAAGATTACATCACCAAAAATCATCTAAAAATCTTTTAAATCAAATGAATTCATAATACTGTGAAAAATATATAAAATTCATTAATTCAATTCGCTAATGCTAATGAATGTTTTTTTTTTCAAAACAATAGCACAATCTAAACTTTTACGTTCTTTTATATCGCTACGGAAAGCTCTTTATTTTAGCAAAGTTGTCATTTGATTAAACTTTCTTTAAAAAGCTCACATTTATCGTTACTTAAAAAAAATACTTTTTCTTTGAAAAACTACGCATGAATTTACGCGAAGATAACTGTGATAGGGAAACTCACGATGAGGGAATTTTCCGATTGACTGCTATTTCAACCATGTTCAATAGGAAAAGTTACATTCTTAAATACTGTGAATTATTCATTGAATATAGAAAGATCCTGAAGTCGGCTAGTAATCAAACTAACCACCTAATACTGTAATATATTGGTAACTTAATTCAAACTGTAAAAGTTGTTCGCCAATATTAACAAAATTGGATAAACGCTTCAGTCCGAGCCTACATTGTATGGAATCCAATGGATGTGGGTCCGAGTTCCGCCCGGAATCAAGTTTTCAAGATTTTTCTAATAGGTAAGTATGTGTTATAATAATATCAGTTAAAACGCAACAGTTAAAAACGCCACTGTTGATATTCGATTTTCCGTTTCATCCATGTCTCTAATTAACCGGACAGATGCGGTGGGCACAATTACAAGACAAACATTGTTTTTCTTCGCTGGCAATGCAATACGGTATTTATTTTGATGGCAACATTATTTTTTGATTCTGACGGATATGCTGGTGCCACCTAGTGCTTGATACACTGGAATGATTGTTTAATTTCAATAAATTACCTACATAATCATTACAAAAAACTGTTGATGGAAAAAATATAGGGGTATGTTGAAATAAAATTGGCTAGTTATTGTTACTGAAATAAATTGCCATTTGCAAAAATGGTTAATAGTCTCTTAGAATTTTTCTTCTTTTTCACATTGAAAACGTCTTGAGAAAACAACTATATCATGTCATGAACATAGCATATAAATTGTAACGTACAAACATCTAACATGTAAGTTATACCTGTTCTTATAGGATAATGGTTAATTAGCAGGGCCACCTCGTTCATACGTGCGAAATGTGCATTAAACACGGCCGGCCGACTTTGGAGTGTGGTAAAAACTATTTCGGTTTTGTTTTCATTTTATATGTAGTACCTACCTACATACATAGTAAATTATTTAAATATTTGTAATCGTCGACCTTCACAAAAATATCTGAACAAAAATCAACAAAATTAACTACTTATCATAAAACTAGTTTATAAAAAAGAATATATGTCCTTTTTTAATGTAGTTGTTTCTTAATTCTTCATACATTTTAATTATATATTACAGGTAGATATTATATCGACTACGTTGATTTATTGTTGCCGCCTCACGTACCAACCCATATACATCTTATTTAAATTTACATACTTAGTACCACATTATTATTCATAATGCTGTCTTTATAAGCAAGTATACATATTATTATATCCTTAATTATACGTAAAACTAAACTGTGAAACTAAATTTATTACTCGATGAATTCGATTTTTCGTTATTTTTTTAAGGTTTTTTGATTTTCGCATGGGGGCGGCCGAGTCACCAGGGGCGAGCCTGTTAGTTAGCAGTAGATATAATAATATAATCACACATCAAACTCATGGCACAACAGCCTAGGATAATTGAGCGTAGTTATACGCAAAGCAGCCAAGCCACACAAACCTCAAACAGAGATAGAAGCACTTTTATGTAAAGTGTGTTTCTTGAAATCCACAAAGCCTCTGTATACTGTTTATACCTTTTGAATGATAGATATTATATACATATATGATTTTTTGTAACTTATAAAGAGATAAAAGCATAAAATCTATGAAATTTTGGTGTTTTAGCAGTCCAGGCTGTTTTGGGCAAAACTGGTTTTTTAGAATGTTCATTCATGAATGCAGCCAACTCTTATTTTTGTAGGAAAAATCGTTATTTTTGCATTGAAAAAACGTTTTAAGTTATTCAAGTATTATGGGAATTTCAAAGTTCTGAAAATAGTTCGAAAAACTTGTAAAGTATACATTAATATTTAGCTGCCTGGCACTAATTTTTATATGAAAAATCTGTATATTATATTATATATAATAGTAACATATAATGTAATTGAAAAAATAATGTTTATAAATTGAATGTAGAAAAACACCCCTTACAGTCAGGATTTTAATAATTAGGTAAGTACATAATAATAATCAATATTATAATGTGGCTGCTTTTTGCAGAACGAATATGGCATATTTTAAGAATGCATTTATATGGCATTTTTGTATGACATCAGCTTGGTTGCTTTATGAAAATCGGAAATGTCATATTCTGAGACTTGCGAAATCTTTAAAACGCATTTATATGAGATTTTTGTATGACAGCAGCTTGGCTGATTTGTGCAGAACGTAAAACAAACGTGTGAGATTATGGATATCACAATAACTCATTTTTTTCAAAATTGTGGCTTGGCTGCTTTGTGTATAACTACGCTCGATTGGCATTGGACTTAAAGCTTTCGACTGTCTTTCTGAACAGAATTTAAAAAAATGGAAAGGAAACCAGAAAAATATTTATTTTTGTTATCGCGCTGTGAAACGAAAAAGATTGAATAGCAATGAATTATTATAATGTATTTCTGTTTCAAGCCAAATTTTCAAGTAAGTCCTCGGTAAATTGAGTCGTTTAAATTGAATTTATCACAAAACATCATCATCATCGTCGCTAGGTACACACTTAACAAGAAAACATGTTACCCATTTTTTCTTTGGAGATGCGGTTTTTGGAAATTACCCGTTCGTGTTTTGCAAACGAGGTAGGTATTACGGTTTACGGAACGATTTAAACTGCAACAAGCATACATAATTCGGAATTGACTAGTATTGTCTTATTTTTATTGGTTACATATAAATTGTACTTACGTAAAACATTTCACCGTGTCACAGTTCGCCGTGGACTTTTTCTATCGGGAAAAGATGACCGTATACTATAATGTTCTCCAATTTTATTAGATTCAATATGAACATTAATTCAATTTTCGTGGCTGATGTTGGCAAAATTCATGAATAAAATTCAAGAATGAAAACCTAACCTAACCTAAGAAAAAATTGACCATTTAGATGGCTAACTTATTTTAATTTTTATAATAAGTGCTAATATTTCGATACAAAAAATGAAAAACTACCCTCGATTGCTGCCGATGGCGGTCGACAGCAGCCTTGTGTATAGAATAGATGCGCAGGGGTGGATTGCTGGGTTATATGTAAATTTTACGTAAAACATTTCACCGTAACACAGTTCGCCGCGAGCTTTCTTATCGGAAACTGATGATCGTATACTAGGTATACGGTCTCCAATTTTATTAGATTCAATATGAATATTTATTAATTCAATTTTCATAGCTGATTTTGGCAAAATTCATAAATTCAAGAATGAAAAACTAACCTAACCTAATAAAAATAATCCTGTATATCGGCTATTTTCAAAATTTGTTTGCTGCTGGCTTCCTGTAAAAACCAACAAGAATCGTGTTTTATTTTGGCATGAATTTTATGTCAGTACTATACGATCCAAAGAGGTTGGACGGCCTTTAATATACGGTCATATATTTCCGATACAACAGTTCACGGTGAAGTGTGATACGGCGAACTGCATACGTACTAGTTTCCGGACACGCTTTTTATTATACACACAAAAAATCAATTTAAAATATCAACTCGTTTATGTTGCTGACTAAAATACAATCATACTTACATAAATATTTTGTATTCATTTTCTAACTACTCACATAGTTAAATGAAATTTTAAATATCACTGATATAATGAAAATAATATTTTATAAGTATAGAATAAACTATCTGCTTTTCGCAAGTAACAAACTTCACTCGATATTGGTAACAGGTAAAATATAGCAAAATGATGAATCGGCGCATGCACAGGTGCTTCACTTTTTCACAGCCATTTTTTTCGGGTGACGTCACTGTTCCGGCATGGTCGCGCCTGTGTGCGCGGAAAAGAGTTGCAACCCAATATTTATGTCGCAGTCGATTTTATAATATGTAATAACGAGCTAATTTGTAATTTATACTTTCTATATTAATTTGTACCTAACCGATTTTTTTTTAAACAGTACATGTTCAAACACGCGGGTTAACATCATTTTACTCCCTACTTCAATTATAGTTTGTCAATTTATGGCTACGGCCGTATGTTGTAGCTTATCACTGGGGAATGCCAAAAGAAATGGCGTATTTCAAAAAAACACTACCTTATTCTTAGGTCAATAATTATTATAAAGCAATCATTATTCATAAGATGTTTATCACACTTGAATGAGTATCTTTATAATTATCTTCAAATGTGTTAATTTTGCCCATTTTTTGAATAATAAAATGCCTAATTCTTGTCAAATTTGGGATCACAGAGATTATCAGTATAATTTTTTATCGTAAATAGTTCACTATAATAATGTCGATATAAATTATACTGATGGTTTTATAAACGCGTTTAAAAATTAATAAATGTAAAAAATCTTAACACCACTGCACATTTATGTACTGAAATATGACCATATTCTAAAACATTAGAGCGAGAGGTTTAAAAGAATACTATTTTATGTAATAAAAATACTTTAGCAGTCATCAAATGTTTAAAATAAATATAAAGGATAATAAGGCTTCAAAATTATATAAATAGATTATCTACAACGTTTAAGGTATGTCCAGGATCATGCTTTGAAAATAGAACAAAAGCTCCATTTTGACCTACGCTGAGCATGTCCCCCCTTAACTGACATTTTTCCATTGTTATTAGATTTTAGATTAGACGATGCTTACGAATTTTTTAATTCATATGAATTAGTTATTTTATCTTAATTGTAGCAGTATTTGTTACATTACAACTATTCTTATAACAAATTTGAGTGATGATGAAAATGAGTGTATTTTCCTTCCAAAACTTGTTGGAGCATCACCCGACCACAGTGTAGTGTTAAAAAACCACAATGCACAATTGACCCGCGCATCATTCACGACGATAATTCGAAGCGGATGTCCATCATACCACCATTTCACCGTCTTTCATCCTGTATGCAAGGTAACTCATCAAGTCAAATCATTCATCGCACCTGCGGACAAACGCCCGCACTAACCCATTTTCATACGAATTAACCTGTTGGATATCTGGCATGAGTATCTACAGTATCATCATCTTATTCCGTGTAGTAAACGACAATGCAGATTAATAATAATATTACCCTGATAGTGAACGACCATCTAACAACTAAGGGATGACTTGATGGTAAATTAAGCGTAGACAAAACAACTAAATTATAAGTACAGACCTACAAACTTATCTGTAGAATGGCCAAAAATAGAACTACTAACTACCATTGGTCGCCATTTTTAAATTTTTATTCGAATGTCAGATTTTGTCCAGTTACGAGTCTTGATTGGGTAGTTTTTGACAGTGGCTCCCCCATTCCGTTCTACAGATAAGTTTGTAGATCTGTATGTATCTTACAAGACCTGAACAAAAACGAACCATGAGTGCACGTGAGAAAGCATTCGGCACGCTTATATCTCCGCAATATGCGTTGGAGTAAGATGGAATTTTTACGGCTTAATTAAATATTTTTACGCGTCGCCGGTAAATATTGATTTAAATGACTACATTCATTTAAAAACTGCAAGCACGTGTTGCTGAAATTTATTGTTTTTGTGTTAAGTAAATATAAAGTTAGTGGTAATTATTTTTAGTTAATTAAATCAATAAATAAATAACTACAGAGAAGCAACATGATGTTATGACGTTTCATAGTTAAGTTAATAATAATAAAATTGACGTTTTACTGTGCGTTATACGCAAGAAACACGGCTTCCTTTTGCCGAACAATACCCACTGTCTTTATATTATTACTCTGAGGTATGTTAATTAGAAAATTTTAGCTGCCTCTTTGTTCACTTTATGGTTGCTGCATTGTTCAGAATTGAAAAATTGTGGAACATATTAAATTGGCTATGGGTAAATTTGGATTATTCAATATTCAAAAATGTAGTCTACAAACAACAAGTCATGGTTAATTATAAAACGTTAGGAGTTATGGTAAAACTATGTCTTTCGCTATACAACAATAATTAATGTTTTGTTGTTCCATAGTAAGAAGCACATTTATTTCAATATTTCAGTGAGGTACATAATACTTTTTTTTATAAATATTGTAAATCTGCTCACGTAGAGTTGAATTTAATATTTAAGACGGTCAATAACACCAACATAATATTTGTTATCCGATAGAATTTGTTTTATTTGGCTACCCATTGGCCGATATAAATAGTCAGTATTATCAGTTATTTTAATTAAATTTTATTGTATAGGTATAATCTTTTAGTTTAAACTCCCCCTGTAAACGACTGCGAAGGTCAAAAATTCAGAATTAGTTTATTTTTATACATAAAATCATACTAAGATACCCAGTAATGTGAAAATTAGCGAAAAATATGAAAGAAGAATATTGCGTAAAACCGTTTGACTAGACAATATGATCTCCAGATTAGACAACTGAATAAAAATAAAAACAGTTACCTCGCAATAAATGCAATCACGGGCGTAATAGAAAGAATGTCCGACGACAACACCACACAAACTTAACATAGACCACACCAAACATGCTCCGCACCACACTTGGTTTTAATCGATTGTATTACGAGGTCCTACGTTTGGGTGTAAATCATCAGCAATTTTCCATGCCTGTGAATATTTCAGGAGCAGATACCCAAGACTTAGATCGCTACATACTCAAAAAAATATGCTTTGACTGGGTTTACAGAGAATTTCTATAAAAAGTACTCACGGTGAGCTAATATTCTCATTAATATATAGTACAACAAAACAAAGCTAAAACAACACGGACATACAAAACTATGTAAAGAGATCTTCACGTCTGCAATAAGATGTGGCAATTTTTGAAATGCAACAAAATTGGTCTTTGTGGTGACCAGTCGGACGGAGTCTTTTCCCTTTCAAAGCACATTTTCAGATGTTCCCGAGAACAGGCCACCAAATAATATCCATACTAACTTCAGTGAAAGTGGTTTAGAACTTAACATCGGAAGAGGACTGAAAAAGAAAAGTAAAGTTCTGAAAACTCTACATGATTTACAAAGGAAAGATAGGGCCCAGTGAAAGACACTTAGCGTGGAGGGCGACGCGAAGATTGTGAAAACGACGCGTGCAGAACAAAACATAATTCGTCATAAAAAGACAACATGCGTCCATTTAATGCTATGTTTATTGTTATATTAGTAATAATAATAATATATTCATTGACATGTTTTCTTTTTCAAGTAAATAGGTAACATTTTTTAGTCATCTTTACACGATTTAAGAATTAATTCCCCCATCGCCATCACAAAACAAATTGACTTGTTCACAGCTCGACTTTCGCTCTCCGATTGCCAGCGAGTCCAAAATTTCGTCGCACCTATAGTTGAAAATTATTTGCCGTTTCACTGCAGTAGGCTCTTAATTGCGTTCTGGGATATAATAATAAAAGAATACCACAGAACAGAAAATAAACAGAATTCCGTTATACTATATTCAATACGCTACATTTTGATGCAGGGTTTTGCATGTAAGAGTGTCCTACAAAAATGTAACACCCAATATCTAGTGCAATGGTGTGTGTAATACACCAATTTTAAATGAGCGTCAATCATAAACCGAGAGCAGTTATGACTGTTATCAGTATTCGACATATGACGCATTCTTGACACGTGTTTAAGTTTATCCCGGAATCTTCCTTCCTCGAGATCGGTTACCTGATACTCCTTACACATTAGGTATTTCAGTTCCCATTACTTCTGAGTTCCCTGAAGATTACGCAAGCAGCAAATAAATAAGTAGATATTTTTATTTTACTAATTTATTACATTTTAGATGTTTAGAGGGTTAAGCACCTTTTGCGTCCCTTAATTGAGTCTAAAATAAATAAATAAAAATAAAATACTCAATTCAAACAATCTTTAAATTGTGTATCCCGCTTGATTGCCGCTTAAGTGACTGTAATGTCTCTTTTACAAACATTTTTTTCAACATCCTTTAAAACCTCTGACGGAAACGAAAATGATCACGAACACCAAAACTAATATTGTCATCAAATACAATTACGCTTTTATGTATTTTTAAATGCTGGTAATTCAATCTGACACTAAATACCTATTTGTAAAGTGGGTACATACATATTAGTTTTTAGGTAATACCTAGTAATTAGTTGATGGATACTTTTGTTTTTATTGCGTAGTTAGTTTAGTATTACAAGGTCGTATGTTTCATTTGTACAAATAATTTAAAAATAAAACTAATTTGGAAACGAACTTCTTGATGCTATAGAAAGTAATGCATATTATAGCTGTTAAAAATGCAAATAATTGCAGTCTTAGTTTCAAAACATTTAGATATTTGCTAGAGGTCCCACATCTTGAAGCGTGCCCCCAGGTCAGAGTTTTTGGCGGGCCCCCTACCTATCGCTAAGCTTAAAGGCAGTCTGACGCTCCACAGTGACGTTTTCCAAATGATATAAAATTCATTCGTGTATTTTTAACGATTTTTAACACATCGAATTATGGAGTTGTCGAATATCAACACACAACCAAAAATAGCATTGCACAACCTTATATTTAAAAATGGTAATATCCCAGAAATAAAATAGCGCCGCAGACGACTTTTTTTCTATTAGAGCAAGTTTAAGATGTGTGTTTATCTCATTTATCTGGTCGACCCGCTACGCCGGGCCCCCCTTGAGCCCAGGCCCTTAGGCTAGAGCCCTATCAGTCCCCTCATTGTGGGGGCCATGGGGGACACTGATGCGTTATTGCAGGCGTTTGTAAGATTATTCATTTACATAATAATATGCTGACTGAATTGTATTCAAATAAAACTTTTTTTGGCATTGTAATAAGTAGGTGACCGTATAATATTTCCGTTAATTAAAAATATATTATCATTAGATTACACAAATTTCCATAATTTAAAATGCCTTTTATTACAAGCATAATATAATAAATAATATTAGCTAATGAATTCTTAGTAAATGTATTACGCTTAGTTGAATTTTTATGACCATGTCCTATCCAATAGATATCATAATATGGGCCTCTACAGCAGTAGCGAACGGTGGAGGTAGGCTGTTAAGATTCGGCATAAATAGTGCACACTAAAATTTCTCAGTCATACTTGTTCGTTTTCATTGAACTAAGAATACAATTTGGATATGGTGCTGGTTAGTTTTTAAATTCAATTGAACCTTGCTTAACCAAATCAGAATAGTTTAGTACGGATTTCCAACCTATGGGTCATCAACCCAAGTAGGGTCACCAAGGATTTTCTGTGAGGTGGCCGACTGAAACCGTAAACATGAAAAAATATTGATTATTAACTAAATCGCTGCACTATAGATCTACCATCATAAATTGGCATTTCAGCGAGGGCGCTAGTATGACATTGAGAATATTACCATAACTAACAAAAAAATGGTAATTTATAATTTTTTATTGGTAGTAGATTTCTGTACAAATATTATGCAATCCATAATTCGAGAAACATGTTGTAAAATTAAATGGCGTTTGTAACAAATTTATCCTCGATAGACAATTATAGTTTCAAATTCGACCGGTTGCCAACTTACGATAGTAGATCTTTAGTATGACAAGGTCCAAACAACAAAATTAACATTTTGAGTTGGGAACGTAGTATTTCTCTTATTTATAATAATTACACAGCATTCCTGATGAAGTACAAAATGAATTGTTGGAACTGCAAAACGATTCATCGGCCCGTAAATTACTTCATGAAAGAAATATCAATCAATTATTTTGTGATATGTATCAATTATATCAAAATGTTACCATGCATCCCATTTGAGTTTTACTACCATTTTTCTTTACATATCTCTGCGAGAGTTGATTGTCAATGCTTCTTCATTAACCAAAAAAAACCAAAACAAGAAACAGATTAAATGTTGAAAATGACATAAGTTTGGCATTAACGAAAACTCAAATGTGAATTTTGAACCTAGTTAATGAGTTACGATTTCAACCATCGCATTACATAATATGTCTTAAGTTAAAATGATATTGAATAATATATTTGCCTGCAAAATCTATTTTCGATACGTTTTATTTATCCTATCAAAAGGCTTTTTACATTTATTCGGAGTCGCGGGTCACGTGGGTTCTATAAAAACGTGCCCGGAAACTTATACGTATGCAGTTCGCCGTATCACATTCACCGTGAAATGTTGTATCAGAAAAATATGGTCGTAAATTAAAGACCGTCCAACCTCTTTGGGTCATATAGTAATAGTACTGACACAAAATTCATGTCTAAATAAAACACGGTTCTTGTCGGTTTACACTTTACAGGAAGCAGCAAACATTTTTTTTTAAATAACCAATATACTGGATTATGTTTTGTTAGGTTAGGTTTTCATTTTTTAATTCATGAATGTTGCCAAAATCAAGGATATGAAAATTGAATTAATGTTCATATTGAATTTAATAAAATTGGAGACCGTATAGTATACGATCGTCTCTTTCCGATAAGAAAGCTCAAGGCGAACGGTGCGACGGTGAAATGTTTTACGTACAATTTACATGTAACCCTATAAAATGGGGGGGGGGCATGACTTTAAAAAAGTTGGGAACGTGTGTGTTAGAGCATCATAACGAAACAAAATATCTCTCCTAAAATGTTTAGCAATTGACTTAGATTATTAGCATACTTCGAATTCTTAATTTTAAATTTTCTTACAGAACTGTTGCCAATAAAAATCAATAACCTTTCCTATATAATCTATATTCAAATTTTCCACCACATAATGAGAACATTTTTTTAATTCATTATTTTGGTCATGGGCTTTCAAATACTCATTGATGATATCATGATCGGTTCCAGTTTCACAGCTTATTAGTATTTATCGATGCATATTTATGTAACAGCATAAACCTTTTATTAGCAAAGAATTATCAGTGCCGGACTAAGACCGTCACGAGCAATGCGTAGAAATTGTAATGAGATGAATATTAAATTTTCCGAAGTGCTTCGCAGTGACGATAATCAATCCTATTACGATGAAATGATACGCTTACCCGATGTCGATAAAACAAATAGACCGATAAACAAAACCATCGACTCTCAACATATTTTGTAAACACCTAATCAACAAAAACGTTGTATTTTTTCTTTTAACAGATATGTAAATAATGTATAATAATAATATTATGTAGTATTGTATCACATTTTATCGAATGGAAATAGATGGCCGTATTCTGTAATTATGGAGATAAAATCCATGTCTAAATAAAACACATAAAAGACGTAATAAAAATAACCGGAATTCAACGGAAAGACAGAAAAAATTGGTAGGTAAATAGACGAAGATAAACAATAAATGAAGTTATTGTATAGTTTAAATGAAATTCTAGTAGATGCTCGTAAGTAACAAGTAGGAAATAATTTCCGAAATATTATTCCCGATAGTATTAATTTGAAGAAAACAATATCGACAATATATTATCTTGTAACCCACATATAGGTATTTAAAATAACTTATTTTTCCGAGTACAGGTTAAAGTTTTTAATTTTAGTTTTAAATAAAAGTTCTCAATTTAAAATATGTAAAGTAACATAAGTAATCTTGATATAAACTAACGATAATTATTACTGGTACCTATTTGGAACGTTTGAAAACTTTTCTGTTGTGTCACAAAATCCGTGATTTGTACATATTATCATACAATACGTAGGTACTGTCCTTATTATGGGCATAACAAAACTGTGTTTTATGATTAATATCATTTTGGCATCGATAAAATCAAAATGGTACTTTCTTATCTAAATTTACCAAAATTTGTCTAAAAAGAGATTTACGAACGAGTTGAGAACATCATAAAAGTTGCAACACGAGTTAACACTTTCATTAAATGTCGGAAAAGCAATAAAGGCCAACAAACAGAACAAGTTGCTAACTTAAGTCCACATCTCATTAAAGTAATAATTAAGGTGGGCATAATAAATTATAACATAGGTATTTTATTTGCTTGGTATTTTTTAAATCCACGTATTAAAATTAGGATTAAAAAAATAGTCATAGTTTGTAACCACTCCGAAATCAATAACGTGGAAATTTATTTCAAACATAATCTCTTGCCAGGAACATAAAATTATCACATGAACTCACACAGACACTAGCAGGTCACGGAGCAACAACTGCCCAATACCATAAAAAGAGCGATGGACTCTCAGAACTCCAAACACCTCACGAATTATTAAGCAACAAAACAACACAAGAACACTACACAAAATATATAATTCTAGCCACAAAGAAAATTAAAGTCATACATATGGAGGAACATAATTAACTGCACATCAATGTGATTAACCCTCTCAACTACCTTGTATGAAAAAGCAAGGGTATAGATTTTAAAAAAACGACCATGAAAAAAACCTAAATAAGAAAAAGATTAATTTCTACATAACTTCATTTTTTTTTACTTTGGGAACCATTCACTTTGTTTACTTGTCTATTATTTTGTTTATTTGTGGCCACTTTCTAGGCTTAGGCATATTATCTCTTCTGCGGTTCAAAAAAAAACCTAATTCCAATAATCGACATCATTACCAACAATATCCAAATGGAATATTGATTTCAATTATCGATACCGGGTGATTCGTTAGTAACTAAACTATTAATCAACAATATAATATGTCAATCAAGTTTCCGCTATTTGTGAAGGTGTATAATTTACGGTAGGTACCTATTTAATTGAAAGAAAGTGTATGTTGGTTATTGTATATATATATTATTGGGTTTTGATTAATCATATGTGTATGTATGTACTGTCCGACAACAAGAAATCGGCGATAACAGGAAGTCGCTGTAGTATATAGAAGACTTTTCAGTGACGTACCTGTGATGGCGTCAATGCGTGCCAAAAGCGTGTTTAAATGATGTATAGGCTCTCCTTTTAGATGCGACTTTTTTTCTTCTTCGCAATAAAGTAAAATGTTACTAATAATAATTCTCACGTCACTCTGATCGTTTTGGACAAAGTTTTATTATAAAAAGCTTCCAATTACGTAAATTAATAGATCCGTACACCACGGAAGCATACACTAAAATGATAAATTTGGGGGCGTTCCTCATTTGAAAACGGAAGTGGGATTAGCTGCACTGGAGGGGATTATTAGTTCACAGTTTTAACACGTGTACAGGAAGAAAATAAACGACTGTACGCACATAAGGTGACGACATCATAAAAACCACAACTTAGCTCGATGCATACACAATGCCCACTATTTTTAGGCCATGGCACGAAACTATGAAGATCGATCGTAATACTAGTTACTTCTTATAATAAAATATGCATTTACTTATACATTTAATATATCATATTGAAAGAATTAATATTAAATCTTTATTTTACCACAGGTTACTGCATTACAATAGAAGTTAAGCAAAAACTGTACCTAAATATACCATCATAAATCTCGTCCGATATTCGAATTTAGAACTAAGCTCATCACAGTATAAAAGGTATTGAATGCTATGTCAAATGTTAGCATGCGGCACCCTCACACAGCGGACCACTCCTAATACTGGAACTCGCCATTTAGTACCACGGCCTATATAGACGGCATTGCTCATACATCAAATCTCGGAGAACTAATATAAATAAAGTGGTTTTAATCGTAATAACATATTAAAATAATTGATGGTAATATAAATGATGATAAGGAAATTGGGGGGTCGATACCTAATGTCGAAAAAATAGGTTTTTCTCTTATTTTTTTGGCCAGTCACTAGATACAACGCAATAACTTATTGATAATTGGAATCCGCCCTACTCTAACCTCCTGATTAAGGCATGCCAACAGTTTTGGCCTCATTCCAAGCTTAATTATTATTTAAAATACCATACTAGTACTGAACGTGGAAATTGAAGATTCACAAGTTTTCTCTGAATTACTAACAGTACCTATATATGATTATAATAACAATTTATTAAAATATTTTGCCTGCGGCACCGACGCACATTCCCATTAAATAAAAATCGAATTTTTGCGATGATTTTTCTACGAGCTTTTCATTTTAAAGCTTCGCAGGTGATATTTTTGTGGTTTAAACAAAATAATTTCACAAACCTTTAAAACCGTTTAGGTTATAATTATTTTGTGTGCGTACATAAAATCGAAGACGTTAACATGTCTGACCTCTGTATAATTAATTGAATATATTTTTTAGTTTGTAGCATTTTCACCGAGAAAGTAGGGCAAAACCCCATTTTACATTTTAAATTTTATTGTTGTATACATCGTTCTAACGTTGTTTTTCATATGGTTGAATCTAAATACAAAGTCAAAATTGTGAACTTTTTCTCTGTGGTACCTTTTCTGCTGTAAATTTTCAGTTTTTTAAACTTAATCTCAGCATCTTAGAATTGGCAATTCTAGCCTGATTCTAATTCTAACCTGATTCTTATCACATCACGCCAAACAAAATTATATGTCCGGAATTTTTGTGATACTTATATCTTCTAATATATAAAAATTTATATTTGTTTGTTTGTTTGTTTGTTCGTATTTAATGCGCAGCCATACCGTTCATCCGATTGCGATAAAACTTTGTAAACTGATTGCTTGCACTTGCGCAAAGAGTATAGGCTATACTAATATATAAAAATGAATGTCTGTCTGTCTGTGTGTCTGTCCCGTATGCGTTCCTATACCATTCATCCAATTGCCATGAAATTTTGGTAAGTGGTTGTGCTCACGCCCGCAAAGGTTTATGAATTGATACAACTATTTTGTTATTCTTTTTCTTCTATTCTATCTTCTTCTATTCGTATGCGTTCTTATACTATTCATCCAAATGCGATGACATTTTGACCAGTTGTTGTGCGCACGCCCGCAAAGGTTTCTGAATTAGTACAACCGCCTTCTTCTTCTTCTATTCGTATGCGTTCCTATATCATTCATCCGATTGCAATGAAATTTTGATTAAGTATTATTCTCACGTCCGCAAAGGTTTCTGAATTGATACAACCATGTCTTCTTCTTTTTCATCTATTTTATCTTTTTCTATTCGTATGCGTTCTTATACCATTCATCTGATTGCGTTGAAATTTTGACAAGTTGTTGTGCGCACGCCCGCAAAGGTTTCTGAATTAGTACAACCATCTTCTTCTTCTTCTATTCGTATGCGTTCCTATACCGTTCATCCGTTTACAATGAAAGTTTGGTGAGTTGTCGTGCGCATGCCCACAAAGATTTCTGAATTAGAAAATCATCATCTTCTTCTATTCGTATGAGTTCCTATACCATTCATCCGATTGCGATGAAACTTTTGTCAGAAGTTGTGCGCACACCTGCAAAGGTTTCTAAATTAGTATTATATAAAATACAAAGTTTGTTGTTTGTTTGTTCCATCCAATTTTGGTTTTTTACTGCATATTAATAACATTAATAACGTTTGCATATTTTGGATTCGATTTCAATTTAGTCTTCTTTTGTTTGACCTTAACTCCTATTAGAATTATTTTCATATTGCCATATTGTATTACACAGATATTTTAATATCAAAAAAATAATTACCTCTTATTATTTTTTAAATATTTAAGATAAATATAACCACGAAGCGATCCTGTGCGAAGCCGGGTACTTCAGCTAGTATTAAATATAAATAGACTAATAGTAACAAACTGCCACTATGCATGGGTTTTATAGACTATGAAAAGGCGTTCGATTCGATAAAGAAATGTTCAATACTCGACGCACTCAGAAAACAAGGAATCCCTGGGCGCTATATAAATATTTTCAATAATACATACAGTAGCGCAACAGCATCTGTCAATCTTCATAAACCATCGCGCAGATTTCCTATCAGCAAACGAGTCCGACAAGGTGATACAATCTCACCTAAACTATTTACAGCTACCCTTCAGGCAACTTGACTGGAATGACAAAGGGATCCCCATAAATAGAGAATACCTGAGTCATCTGCGCTTTTCCGATGATATAGTAATTTTTTCGCAAGACTCAAAAGACTTCCTAAGCAGAATGCAGGAACTCGCTGAAGTAAGCAACAAAGTAGGTTTGAAAATAAATGTAACAAAGACGAAAGTCATGTTCAACTGCTCTGCGGGCCAAAAAGAGATCCTCATCAATGGCACTCAGCTCGAACAGGTGAAAAGCTACATCTATATGGGACAACAAGTGTCTATAGATGGATGTATATTCGATGAAATTTTTCGCAAGAGTAAAGCTAGGCTGGAGTGCTTTTGGCCGCCTGAATAATGTCTTCAAAAGTGACTGTGACCTTCCACTGTGCCTAAAGCGCAAAGTATTCAACCAATGTGTGCTTCTCGTAATCACATATGCGTGTGGAACATAGACCCTAAGTAAAAGAGAGATCCAGAAACTTAGATTAGCACAACGTGGTATGGAGAGGTGCATGCTGGGCATAACGCGAAAGGACAAAAAGAGGAATGAGTGGATAAGGAAGCAGACAAGGGTTTGCGATGTAATAGAGTTTATTAAAAGCCTTATATGGAGATGGGCTGGACACATAGCTCAAAGAAGAGACAATCGTTGGACAAATCTAGTCATCCAGTGGTATCCAAGAAGTACAAAACGTCCGCAAGGTAGACGTAGAGGCCGCTGGATCGATGAAATGATAAAGTTCTGCGGAAGTACGTGGCAACGCAATGCACATGACCGAGAGAAGTGGAAGCAGCTTGAAGAGGTCTTCATCCAGCAGTGGATAGATTTAGGCTGATGATGATGATACTAATAGAGCCTCCCAGGGCCGCGCCAAAGGTAGTAGCCGCCCGGTTGCCAACCCAAAATTGCCGCCCCCAAATATTTAAAAAAAAATGATTGAAAAAATACAATAAATAAAATGAGTATTTAATTGTCTTCAAAATATTTATATTATATTTAATAATATGATCGAAAATTGCACCACAGGTGCATGTTTTTCACTAGCTATCAAACTATCTTATTATCGCTCAATGGCTCGATTAATTTCCTGCCTGCGATGGTTTGATTTTTGTAGAAACCTTTATGGCTATTATGACAGGATACCAAACTGATCTATTGAGACTTCGAGAGAATACCTAAGTATATTTTTATACATATATGATACATGCCATTAGTCATAGATAGGATATATTAAACTAATAATTAGGATTATAATTATAATATACTTACCTATGTTTAAATTTATTTTCAGTGTATTTTGCCGCCCGACACCCCGTTTGCAAGGGCAGTCATAATCAGGTATGTACATACATCCTTATTTTTCGCGAAGAATTGTGATAGGTAAATATGTACTATGCAGCATTAATTATTAGTAAAATGTAAAATATTCTAATTAACAATCGAGTTGCTATACATACAGTACTATATGAGACTAGCATGGTCCTTTCTACATACTTTCGTCGATAATCAAATAATGAAATTAAAAAAAAACTAATAAGTATAGTATATAATATTAGTTGTATGATATTAAAATATATCATAATAGTCATAATATTATTATGTAACTCGTATAGGACACACGATAATAACTCAATATGAAATGTTAATTCATTACACAATGTCTGCCATTCGTCCAACATTCAATCACCAAACAAATTATACTCATTCCATTATTAAAAATGAATAAATAATAACGTGAAGTGAAATGCTTCCAATAATACAAAGAGTCTTTTTAATAATTCACATTCCGTAATTCATGAACGCTGACCAACAATCTGATATTATTGTTATTTCATACTAATTGACGTACACCCGGATGAAGAAAAAAATATTCATAAATAGTTTACATTTCAATTAATATTTGATATAAAAATGCAATAGAAACCATAATGATCCCTTATTTAAAGTCCACTGATTCCTGTTTGTAGGTAGGTATAGTGAAACTACGTTAACCACGGGTGTATAATATCGTCTCTGTTCTGGCAGAACACACTAACTGTAGAATACTAGTTTTGAGTAATTTGACTTTGAAGTTGTTAAAATGTTTGAAATAGTCTATCATATGAGTTTATTAAGTAATCGTAAAAAGGATGACTTTAAAATAAAGACTGTTTATTTATTAAGAAGGTTTCCAGACGGTAAAGTTATAAGGAACATTTTGGTATAACTAACTCAATATGTAATTTTTTCGAATTAGTGTCTTCTGCCAGAAAATTGACGATATTATGTTCGTTTAATTTAGAGCAGTCTTTCTCAAAGTGGGCGATAACGCCCCCTTGTGGGCACTGAAGGCTTTCAGGTGGGCAGAAGAAGGCTTAAAGAAAAGTAGGGGGCGTTAAGGAAATCTAGAAGAGCGACGGCAGACAAATTCTATCTATAAAAATCCGACGGAATCTAGACACGACACCACTTGACATGCGATTTACCACTCGAATGGTTGGAATCCCAGTTAGAAGAACTTATAGAACTGACAACAAACGAATAATTAAAAATTAAATTCAAGAATGGCTACCAAGATTTTGGCTGCATAAGCAAATCTCTTAACTGTACCCTGGGTTATAGTCGGTTGTTCAACGATTTCTGATAGCATTCCCTCGTCATTCAAAGCTTTCTTTTAATGTTAATATAAATACTTCTAAATATGATTAAGTATGAGTTTTATTTCCTCTCATTGAAACATTCTTTGATCTCAGAAATAGGAAAAGGGTCACACTCTATCTATTCTATCCATACAATAATTCATGTTAAAAATTATATTTGCAATAACTGTTTTTAAGATACGCAACAGATGGTAATGAAAAAGGTATGTTAAAAAAATATGGGGGGTACTATGTAGATTTTTTTTAAATCTCAAAGTGGGCGGTGGTCGAAATAAGTTTGAGAACCTGTGATTTAGATGTTATATTCTGGCATTTGCAGCACGTGGCCAAGCCAGGTCCAACGTGATTAGAGACTACTTGGTGTATTCTCCTAGAGTCATCCGCCGCACACCCAGTATCCATCCCAAACAAGGCCTGAACAAAAACGATGCATAAGTGCGAGTGAGAAAGTATTTGGCACCCTTATAATCTCTGCGATACGCGCTGGAGTAAGATAAAATGTTTACAGATGTGTGAGATGGCTTGCAATGGTGTCACTGCCAAATCTTAGTTTGTTGCATAGCTAAGTGTCGATAACCTGCGAGCGCGTGTTGCTAAAATTGATATTTTGTATCTGTAGTCTAAGATCCCAAGCATCTGTTCTCGAAGCTCAGTCTACGGTTGCCCTGAGGGCACTGGGACAACTGGACAACATGACAATTGGACGCTGTACTGACGAATGAAATAACGTCCATTAATGATATAAATACACGTTCGTTACGATTTCATACAGAAAGTAAACGAGGGAGTATAATAAGTTTATATTTACTACTTAGTAGTTTTAATTGATTTTGCTCTAAACATGATGTTTTGAACTTAAACATAATATGCACAATTAAATCATTATATACGTGTACATATTTAAATTCTCACATAGTATTAATTAGTATAATGATATATAAGTATTAAATATATATTTTTGTAACGTCTATTTATTTTCGAATTTCATTCGATTGCGTAGCGCCTAGTTCTCCCGACGCCGAATCGTCCTAGACCCGCTCTGAGCCATCGTAAGATGCCATGATTCGCTACCCCAAAACAGCACCATCAGAATGCAAGTGTCGAATGAGCGGCATTTGATTTTGTACAATCGTGAGTCCTAGACACTCCACATCGAGTTGAATGTTGCTATAGCCATTCCCATTCGGATAGCGAGCTCTCTTTGTAAAATGCCATCTCTCATAATTCCGGTATCCTGGAAGGCCGATAAATACTATAAAGAGTCTATACGGTGGATGCTGGTATGACCTGGAACGACACAAAAATATTGGCTAGCGACATGGATTCTTCGAGACGCCATGTGGTGTCCATATGCTCCAGCTGAGGGGTTAAGTATATTCGTTCAATGGAAATCGAAGTAAAACGAAAATTGATACCGAGGAGCTGAAAATGGTGAAAAGAGTGTATTGCGCTCTCTCTGTATCAGTCAGTCGAGATAGTGGCTAACGTCTGCATCGCATATTGGAAGCCAATGTCCTACCAGTTGTTTTGGTTTTTTGTCTTCAATAAACACCATTTTCCGTAATAATTTCTTGATTATTGGAACCTGCCCTACTCAAGCACACCTGACTAAGGCACGCCAATGGTTACGGCCTCATTCTAAATATTATTAATTAACAATACTGAACGTGTAAATTTAACAATCAAACATTGACTATCCAGTACTACGGAACTGCAATATAACAGTACCTATAGATGAGTATAACAACATTGTATTAAAATATTTCACCTGCGGCACTGACGCACATTCCCATAAAATAAAAAATCGTATTTTTGCGATAACTTTGCTACAACCTTTTTCATTTAAAGCTTCACAAGTGATATTTGTATGGCTTGTTTAAAACAAAATTACTCCACAAGCCATTAAAAGCGTTTAGGTTTTAATTTTTCATGCATTAATAAAATTGAAAAGACGTTAGTATAATGTAGTAAGTAAATACCACTAATTTAAATCATTTATCTTCATTAATAATATAATAATAATTTATTTGACTGTCATATCTACGTGGTTACTGGCTAGCATTACCATATAGTGGGCAAAACGTCATATAAAATCACAGATTTATGAAGAATATTTTATTTTATTTTTCCCTCATTTCTGGTTATGTATATTTCCATTCATATGATAGATTCTTTGTCTCACCATCTCGTAAATTGAATTTTGTGTTCAAAAAATGGATCTCTTTCATCACATCCACGCATTGATGAAGTATATAAAATATATTCGGACGCTCTAAATTTCCCAATAATTTTTCTTTTGTTGACTATACATCATTTCAGTTAGTAAGTTTTCTGGTCATATTATTATTAAATTAGTGAACGTATATTCAAAGGAATAAATACATTCTGGAAACATGACGGGTGACCAAATTAGGCAAAACTTTCTATAGTTTTTCTTTCAATTGTTGAAATAGAACGAGAAAATAATATAGGTACCGTATATTATGCACATACACGAATCTTGACTAAAATTTAAAATTATTTATCTGTAACGTCACATAAATTAGCTTAACGGAAAAGAGTTTATTTTCCAATTAATTTAGGATTCGTTTAAAACATAGACACAATAATAAAATTAACGAAGCATGTTTTTTATATAATTTATTTATTTATTTAGTTTAGTTTGTTTTAGCTTTATATTCCTAATAATACATAAATATCACGTCGACTAAAAATAAAACTAATATAAAATATGTAAGTATTATAAATACAATCATATCGTATGTATTTATCAGTGGTAAGTACCTACCTAGGCTGTAAAGATTCGACAGCACTAAATCATACTTATTTAAACTAAGAATACAAATTGCAGATTATGCTGATTTGTTTTTGAAGTTATACTTCTTTTGGCGCGTTTAGGAAATCAGATCAGAGTGTATTTTTGACGTGTGACATTAAACACATAATTTATTTTTTCACACGAAAAAAAAAACGCACTCGATTGGATTCGAACCACCGATTGTTCGATTATCAGCCGAACGCACTACCTTTACGCCACAGTATGATACTGCAATCGTGACGATTATACAGTATTATATTATCGATTAGATTTATTCCGTTGCCTAGGCAGCGAATTTATTATTTTCGGTCATTTGCAATTTTTTACGTAAACAAACTATTAAACGTCTGAGTGACAGTTGGTACTTTAAAAATAAAAAACAACGAGAAACCATTATATAATTTAGTGATATAAGTTAAAGTGTATAGAAATAAACCAACGGCGTTCCAATAAGCGGTAATTTTTCTTGAGTGTGTAATTTAACAAGATAATTAAGAGCTAGTCAAAGAATCTAGTTTAACACAAGTTTTGTTTTTGTTTTGTTACGCCAAAGAAGTATAACTTCTAACGCGTACATAAGTATACACACCGATTTTTTTTAATTTACTTAATTAAATCCTGCTAAATAAACTAAACCATAATAGTAGAGGTAGGCTATGTTTTTATTTATTTTCATTGAATTAAGAATACAAATTGAAGATGGTTTTTAAAATTTGATTAAGCTCTGCCTAAACCGAACAATAAAAGATAAAAAAAATATTCTTCTATCTATAAATTATCTAAAATGATAAATTATGATTTAATGCCATAATTTTAGATATTTTATAGAGAAGTATATGTTTTAATATATATCTATTATTGTTTGCGTTAGGCAGGGTTTAATGGATTTTTAAAAACTAACCAAAACCATCTGCAATTTGTATTCTTAGTAGTTCAATGAAAACAAATAAGTAAAACTGACAGAGTTTAGTGTGTACTGTTTATGCCTGATTTCCACAGCCTAACTCTACTCGTTTACACTGAATTATTTACATAGTTTCAATATTAAATGATTGAAAACTAAAAAAAACATCTTATACCGATAAAGTATTGCTAAAATTGCTATTTTCTGTGTTAAACATAAAGTAAGTGGTAAATATTTTTAGTTATTTAAGTAGGAAAGACGGTTCTGTGTGTTGTATTAAAATATGGTAGCCGTACTGATAAGCAAGAATATGGTATTACGTTTCATAGGTAAGTTGATACATGTTCGTGATAATTTATTTGTATATTATTATATATTTTAATATCAGTGACCTAGTGTTTCTTTAAAATAACTTAAATTATGGATATCTTTACCTAATGGTTGCATTTTGACCGCTTAAAAATACTATATAACGTCAAAAAATAGAAAATTATATTTTAATTCTAAGCGTCTAGAGCGAGCACTTTGGGCGAGCACTAGCGAAATGGTCTATGGTCTCGAACATTTGTAGACGAATGCGTTCGCTCGCCCACAAACCAAACGCACGGCACGCAGCTTCATTTAGTAATGCAACGGGTGGCGTCTAGATGTATCTATATTCTATGACCGATAAGCATTTTTCTATAAATAAGCGTTGTAACTAAACGGTTTTGTAACATAGGTACAACTTTATTCACGGTGAAATGCTCTACGAACAAATTTATTTGATTAAATGGTATCCAGCCATCTGTTTTCTGTACAACTGCTCACTGTAAATTGTGATACAGCGAACTGCATACGTACACCTACTATAAATAAATAAGCTCTACAATTTGGCTATCAACTTTCGGTAGAAGACTACACGAAAAAAAAATATGGATACATGTTAATTTAATGTGAATATACAATAAATCGGATACCTATCGTCAACAAATTTTCTATTGTATGTACACAAATTCGGTGGCGGTCAGACCGAGTTATCAGATCGTCCTAATGTGCCACGGGAGAGTAGGCAGGGGACAGAATGCCGCCCTGGTCCCACTTTGTCCCCCAGCGATCGCTATCTGCTGATCGTATCGCGACCCAGACGTAACAAGACTCATTATTTGATTACAAATTAGGCACGACCACTGGAAACCTTCCCAAACAATCAGAGAATTATGATGTAATGTTGTGCCAATCGACTTTGTGCCACATCCCTTACTGACTTACCTCAGTAAATACAATTAACGGCCCACATGCTCAGCGTGGATCAAAATGGAGCTTTTATGGTTTTTCAGAGCATAACCCTGGACATTCCTTAAACGTTGTAGATAATCTATTTATATAATTTTGAAGCCTTATTATCCTTTATATTTATTTTAAACATTTGATGACCTAACTTTAAATTTTGTATTTACACATACTTACACATGCAACCTTTTTTTATTTTTATATTAAAAATTTGTTTCAAACTTTTACCCACTAACCAAATATTTTTTTCAAAATTGAATTTATTTACCCAGTCTCTCAAAAGGTTGCAAACCACTAGTCTAATGTATATATAAAAACATGATCTTAAGTAAGTAAATATATTTTTGGTTTTTCTCTAGATATCAAATTATTATTAATTATAAATTGTTTTTAAGTCATTTAAAATGAAAAATTATTGTAGAAATAAAAGCGAAGTAATCGTTTGTTTTCTCCAACGTACCGACCGTGCATGTCACATATGAAGCGTTTAATATCAAAAATCAATAATTAGTCACATATATATATGGTCAAAACCTAACCTACCTATAAACAGACCTCGAAATGGAAAATTTTATGAACCGGAGCGCTCGATAATTTTACGAAAATATTAACATGTTAATCTAAATGTATGTGTATTCTATAAAAATAAGTGTGTTCGATTTTTATTATATGGCATATCTAGCTCAGACGGCCAATTTATTTAGTAATACGGTGCTCCAGTGCACTCCTATAGATGCATATTATTATATGTGTAATTTTTCACAATATGTAAATAATGGTCTTTAACTTCTAAAACGTCAAAAATCACACGAAATAAATGTTTTTTTTTTTTTTAGAATTATTAATAACCATGTCCTTGCTTTTTCGTACAAGGTGGTTGTTAGTAATTTTGAACAATCACAAACACCCAGGCTTTGAGAAAAACACATAAACGTTTTTCTCATGACCGGGAATCGAACCCAGAACTCTCGGGTGGAAGGCCAGCGCCTTACCCACTGCACCACGAGAGCCGCCTGAAATAAATGTTTAATAACATAACGATTATTATAAAGTGGTATAAATAATTAATGTAGATAAGTCCAATTTTAAGTGTCATGGATGTATTACAAAAAGGGGTTAATAATCTAATATAAATGAGAATTTTGTTCTAGTTTGAAAATAAAATATAATATAAAGAAAAAACTGACGTTACAACCAAACTTATATTGAATTGTGGACTTGTTATTAGACACCCGATATGTTCATATTATTCATGAATGTATTACTTAAGATTACGGACTTAATACATGGAAATAGTTTCTCACATTGTAAATTCATTACTTACGGATGAAATAATACATCTACACAGTAAAATTAATTCAATGGTAATTTACATTTAGGCATTATGTTTAGAAAATGTTATTATCTTAATTACTTTTACGAGCCAATGTAAACTAAAACGTTAAAGAAATGTTTAGTATCGATTCTTGGCCACTGGTTCTAATATACAATATTGTCAATAATAATATTAAATTACGTACGATATTGAATTTACATTATTCAGAAACACCTCAGAAACATACATATTAGATTAAACATTCAAATTTTTACATTAAAATTCTCAATAATATCTGCAAATCACTTATAGGTATATTTAAATGCACAGTGATTTCATAGTATTTTTTTTCAAAACAGCTAATAGATTATTGACCTACAAAGTGTAACGCTCTGCCAAGTGCAGTTTTAGTTTGCTCTCGTTGATTGGAGGTCACGATTACGTATATTTATCAATCGCGTGACCAATCACATGGAATTATATATTATATTATAACTTGTTATAACTTTTGATTTCACTCATTTCACAAAATTAACTGAATAAATACATTACTAGTTAACTACGTGAAAATCCCATTCAAGTATGTACGAAAAATATCTAAATTCTCGTGTGTAACAGAACAAGATTTCCTGAAGTCCTCCTATAAAGTTAATATCTATTCCCAACGTTGCCTGTAATTTTTCTATTGTGTGTGCGGATCATCAACGCATATGAGCAGTCGTGCCGTCACCCGGTGCGGTAAATTTACACCCCCCCCCCCTACAAACACACACATATAATTTTTTATTATACCTTATATTTTTAGGGTATTTATTAATTTCAGTGATTTTATTTAAAATAACACTAACAACGACAAAACTGAAACACAATCAAATTGATCTGGATCACTATGTGCAAAGCTAAATCGGAAAATGTTTGAATCGAACGGGACAGATATAGTGATCCCGCTCGACGTAAAATTTCACCTGCGTGCTCGCGTTAGTCGCATTTTACTTTCGCTTTCCAAGAAATGAGTCGAAGAATTGTGCATACGATGGTTTCGTGCATTCGAGCAAAACTAAAATCTGGCAAAGGAAACTTTCTTTTACAATATTTTTGTGTGAGGACTGTGGGAGGGGATAAAAACATGTGTGCGGACACATTCTAATAGGTGTGGTAGCACACACGCGCACACCTTACTGGTTACATTGCCTATTCCCATCTTTTTTTTAGAACTGCCAAGGAAATATCTGACGTATGATTTAAAATTATTATTTCTAAAATTAATTAGTAATGAAGTCATCCAAATATTCTGAATGTCTTCTAAAACCTTCCAATAAATCTTTTTCATGTTTTGATATGGTAAGTATGTAGTGCCTAATACAAGTAACAGTAATACTATTTTCATTTGTTTTATTCGTCTGTCATCATCTTCGAAATAATGTTTTTTTTATAATTGGAACTGCGTAGAAGATCCGTGCGTATTTCAGATTTTTTTTTTGAAAACATAAACATTGTACAAGATCAATAATTTATTGATATAGCGGATGCATTATTAATATTTGCTTTTATTGTTAATGTTATATGTGTTTACTGAACCTAATAAATAGATTAACTTTATACTCCGATGTAGATCTTGGCCGCCTCACGAAGATGTATTTTAACAAACGGTTTTTTTCTTTATTTTGAGAAATGGATGTTAGCCACTTGCTCAACACATTACATGTCCATTATTTATATCCATACACTCAATGAAGAACAAGATGTGAATTTTCCAGACTCGGGTTTCGATCCCGAGACCCACAACTTTATTAACGACACGTTACCGCTCGTCCATAACTCTGTTCAACCAAATCGCTTCGGATGTTGATATACTTACTCCACCTACGTGAGGATGACTATAGGTGGGTGTTGATTTATAAATTCTTAAAATAGGATCTACTTAGCTCATTTAGAGTGCTTCCATGCTTTATAGTTTATAACTTTTATAGTTTTTGTAGGTACCTTTTACTTTGTGTTCATACTGTTTTTTGTGATACTGCATATATTTATTTCTTCTTTAAACTATTTTACAACGTTTTTCTTAGCTCGTATTCTTATTTTTCCGGTGGTTCTTTGTCCGGTACAAATCTTCCAATCGATTTTTAACTAACTTCCCGACTAGCTAGACATTTGAAACGTTTAGAATATATCATAACACGATGCCAATGCATTTTTAATACTTTTAGCCATCTTTAAGTAGAATTGAATTCATTTTCTGTTAATTCTGTTTTGTATGAAAAGTTATTTTGACACCTTTATCCGTTGCTACGGGTCTGAGGTCCTAGCAACTAAATTATTAATATATACGTGCGTTACTATGGAAATCAATATGACATGTCAAGTACAAGTTTTTTTGATCGTTTAAGCTAGTCAAGTCAAGTTTATATGGTTCAACAGAATTTAAAAACGTTGTATATAAAAAGTTCTTTTTTAACCATTGCGGGTGCAACCAAAAACTTTAGTAAAACAATATTAATATTCATAAAACGTTGATTAGACAAAATTAAAATAATATTAAAACATTAATTTACCTATTCTCTTCTAGGTATCTGATACCAGTAACGAATGGTGTAGGCAGTTAAGATCAGTCACTAATAAGCACACTAAACGTTGTCAGTCATATGTATTTGTTTTCATTGAAATAAAACTACTATTTACAGATAATGTTCGTTAGTTTTTAAAATTCAATTAAACTCTGCGAAAACCCAAGACATAGTAATAATAGATAGTTTATAGTAAAAACAATACTCGTCTATCAATAAATTAAATCATAGGTACATAACTTTGAATATAATATTAGTTTGAATATAATAGTAGTTTGGTTTAGGCAGGGCTTAATGAATTTAAAAGAATGAACCAACAATATGTGTAATATGTATTCTTAATCCAACGAAAAAAAATAAGTATGATTGAAAAAGCGTGCACAATTTTGTCGTATCGCCCAAAGTATACCAAAACTATTATGGTTTGGTTTAGACAGGGTTTAATTGATTTTTTAAAACTAACAAACACCATTTGTAAATTGTAGTCTTAGTTCAATAAAAAAAAATACGTATGACTAACAAAGTTTTTTTTTCGACCATGTCCGATCCTAATAGGATCATATGGGCCTCCACAGAGTAGAGGTTTGTATTAACAAATTTTGTTTTTTACGAGAAATTGATGTCAGCTAATGACATTATTAATGGACAACTCACTAAGTACAGTAGCCAGCAAGTAAATTCGCTCATATTGACATTCGCACATGTATAGGTAGACGTCACGCAATTTCCATTATGCGATATCACGCATCGGGAATTTATAGCAATATCACCTTTATTGTAATGGCGTTAGAACAGTGTTTATAGTGTCAATATTCATTTGAGCGAACCCGTTCAAACCGAACCATTCGGCAGACCCGACAAAGAGCATCGGGAATTTATAGCAATATCACCTTTATTATAATGGCGTTAGAACAGATTATGCCATCCGGCAGACCCGACAAAAAAGTGAGTGTCATTTTTTTGTCTAGATGCTTCGTCCATATTAATGTCATTGATGTCAGCCACTTGCTCAACCTATTAGGTCCATACCCTGACTCACACACAAATTGAAAAACAATATGTGTACTTGCCAGACCCAGGATTCGAACCTGAGACCCACGGCGTGATAGTCCAACGCTTAAGCCGCGCGGCCACCGTGGGTGTATTGAACAAAGTTTAATGGGGACTATTTATGGCGGATCTTAACAACCTGCCTCCACCCTTCGCTACTGAGGTATTCTTACTATGTTATATCCGGTCGTATTTTTTTCTTTACGTGAAAGTATTTCAAAGTATTCGCGTTACTTGTTGAAATCAAACTATACTATTTTCAATTTCTCATACTACAACTACCTACGCGCCATTATTATTTAAAGCTTAAACTACTATAACATTATTCCATCTAACCATTTTGTAGATGGATTTCATATTACTTCACACCGTGTTCAGTTTAATAATCCTCTCGAACCAGACCTATAATTTGAGGAGTTCAACTGATAATACGAAAGTACAGTTACAACAATTGCCAATTTGAAATTCGCACCATTTCAATCCGCATAGTTTGAAATAGCTTATACTGATTTGATTCCCATAACTGTTATAACATTTTAGATACATTTTAGTCTACCGGGTAAAGTGGGTTTTGTTAATGTCTTCGAATTTTTTACTACACATAATATCTACTATTCAAACTCAACGATGTATTATTTCTAGTGGATATATACAATTAAAAATATATACGTAATTATTAGGTAGTGTTAGGGTGCAAAACATCCTGGCAGCAAGAATCAGGGAGTAGAAAAAGTCCGAAAATAAATATCATTTAACGATTTTACTAAAAAACATTATATATTTTATCAATTATTACATAAACTAAATCTTACGATACATAATATATGAAATACTAATGTACCTTCCTTGCTGCAGAAGGTCGGCACTTACCACAGGATGGAAAATCGAAGATATAGTGCATATTTGACAAATATTTCCTACGTATTATTATATTTTAATTGAGAACTAAAATTTCCCAACTATGACGATATATGCATCACAGTTACATAAAAATAATTACAAGATAAAAATAATTTTTTATATACAACGTTTTTAAATTTTCTGTTCAATCATATTATAAACGATCAAAAAAATTTGTACTTGATATAAATAATACTGAAATGTCATTTTGATTTCCATAGTAATGCACGTATATATTATTAATTTAGTTGCTAGGACCCCAGACTACTATTATAGTGGATTGGATTACGGATTTCTTCCGAAATAACTTTTCATACAAAACAGAATTAACTGAAAATGAATTCAATTCTACTTAAAGATGGCTAAAAGTATTAAAAAAATGCATTGGCATCGTGTTCTGATATATTATTCAAGTTTTAAATGTCTAGCTAATCGGGAAGTTAGCTAAAAATTGATTACAAGATTTGTACCGGACAAAGAACCACCGGACAAATAAGAATGCGAGCTAAGAAAAACGTTGTAAAATATTCAAAAGCACTCTTTCAAAGTCTCAAAAGTATGGGTCAATTTCATTGCACATTACCAAAATATAATTATATGTAGGTACCTAATTTTTTCACGGACAATAAAAAGGGTCAAAAAGGGCAATAATCATGGATAATAATACTTTTTTTAAATATAAATTGTGTTTTCGTACTCCATTGACCTCCCTCACCATAATATATGAACAGAATGTTATATACCAATAAGTCATAATTCTATCATATCACTATTTACCTACTGTTAAATAAAAAATATTGTGGGGGCGGCAATTTAGAACTGAAACCCGGACGGCAGCCGCCCTTGGCGCGGGGGCCTGGTGATTAGATTCCGACCACGGAGCACATCGTGAAGTTCTGTAACATTGGTCGAACGTGTAAGGAAAAATATGCACTTCTTATGAGAGCATCAAACTTGTTATCTTCTTCTTCGGCCATATCCGCCCCTTAGTTGGAGCATTAGGACACCATGCGGCGCCTCCAAGAATCCATGTCGTTAGCCATGCTTCTTACACCCTTCCAAGTCATATCAGTAGCTCCGCCGTATATACTATATAGATAGTGTTAAGCCAGTTGAAGCCAGTTGGCATGAAGAAGAAGCAAGCCAGGTTGAGGTTCTCTTCTGGCATCCGCAGCACGTGACCAAGCCAAGTATAACATCGCCTCTTTGCACCAAACAGCCTCGCATTAACTTTACGTACCTACATCATTATGTGCGTACACCCATTGTCGATATTTTAAAAGAGGATCACCTGAAATCTATCCCCCCAACAAAACGGCAGCTTAATTTCTCCCCTTAAAATTTTAATTAGTTCAATAATTTTAAGTAAGGTCAAAATTATGTGTTTTTGAGGATGCTGGGAAATGCAATAATTATTGTCCTCTCATAGTGTGGCCAAAATACTTAGTTTTATAATTTTAGTAATATGCAGAACTTCTCGGCTATTTTCTTTCCTGTTTATTTGATATTTAAATAGGCACGTCATCATTAGCTACCACAGAACAGATAACAAATAGAATTCCGATAGGCTATATACCAATACAGTAAATTTTGATACATGGTTTTGAATGTGTGAGTGTCCTACGAAAATGAACCACGCATTATAGACGTGCGATTGTGTACACCAATATTAAATGAGCGTCAATGCATAAACCGAGAGCAGTTATCAGTATTCGACGAATGACGTATTATTGACACGTGTTTAAGTTTTGGAGATCGGTTACCTGCTACTCCTTACCCGTTAGGTATTTCTGTTCCCATTACTTCTAAGTTCCCTGAAGATTACGCAGGCAGCAGATAAATAAGTAGATATTTTTATTGTACTAGTATTTATTACATTTTAGATGTTTAGATCGTGTTTAAATTTATTCCGTATTCTTCCTTACTCGAGATCGGTTGCCTGCTTCTCCTTACCCGTTAGGTATTTCAGTTCCCATTATTTCTGAGTTCCTTGTTGACATTGATATACTACTGGATGAATCATAAAATGACGCCCGATTTTCAGCGACTCGGCCAATGTTAAAACTTACTGAGTAAGCCCGATCTAGCTTGCATCTTACTCTAACTAATAGTCAGCGCATGACGACTTGATCTGTCTGCTTTGGGTTGCAGCCACCCTTAGGTTCACTATTCCAAGAACGTAAATTTAGTTTTACAGCCAGGGCAATATGGGTGAAATTCGGGAATCCATGTTAACGGTCTTAACGCATTATACCTACAAGGAAATATTATAAGACGATATTCGTAATATCTTTTGTGGTACATTTTTAAAATGACACTTGTATGGGAACTCCTCATCTAGTAGTATATCAATGCTTGTTGACTACCCTGTCAGTCTGAGGGATTTTTAGTATATGTACATCTATCCAACCACATCTCGAAGACCTCAATAAATAATATTAATATAAAAAGAAATCACTGGGAACGGTCAAACTCGTGTGGGTAACGTTTGATGTTAGACGAAATTATACGTGTCCGTACTTATTTGTAGATGTCTTATTAGATCGAACATAATGAGGATAAATTTTCAAATTACCTCCAATACTTAACACATTAAAAAATAACTAAATAACATGATACACTTTTTCAAATATCACGACTTAGTTTCGCGGATTCGAAGCGTTAGTATCGAATTAAATCTGTTCTCCGTCACACTTGGTTATGTTTTATAAGGTGCGAAAGGGATCAGTGATCTGTTTTGTGTTATCCAATTGAACCACGGATGGTATAACACGTAATCACCAAGTGGGAACGAGTGGGCAATGGATAAGCTTAGAGATATCATTGACCGTTTATTGTTTTCCAATATTAAGGGTGCCTGGGGTAAAATGAGTCACAAAATATTATTTTTACTTATTAAAATGTTGGTCGTGTACGAATTTTTAATTTATTTGTTTTAATGCGTATCATTATATTCAAAAATAATATACCTACACATTTAGGTATACGCAAAAAGGTTGTCATTTAATTTTTTTACCTTTCTCTAATCAAAGATAAACAACAAATAACATTAATTATTATAAGAATGTAATTAATACATCAAATTACCTAATAAATAAACAGATAGGCACCACACACTACGCACAAGTAAATATATATATTTAGCTACATATATGAGCTACTTTTTATATAGCTACCTACGTGGATTGGGTCTACTATAAGTATAAATATTAATTAGGCTAAAAAAAAATATACGTAAGTAGAACAGAATTCATTATATTAAATTCGGTATATTAAACTACAAAGATATGTTAGTTGCCCAGAGTCATAACGTTCATATTCCAAAAATCGAGTTTTGAAATAATCCCAAAAAACCACCAGAGCACTGTTTTTTTTTTGTAATTAGAAGAAAAGTATTGAACTCTCTTGAATATTAATGAGTGAGTTGATTTACATTATTATTTTTTTAAATATATATAACAATTCTAAGACTGCAGACACACAACATACCTACTATAATAAATAGAGTTCCCTGATTGGTTAAAAAGGCCTTGATGACAGAACTGACATTATTGATTGCAAAATGTGAGTTATGACTCTAGACGACTCATATCTAGGTGCATGTTTTTTCTACTCTTCCTTCGGATTTTAAGATTAAATATATTATATAATAAAACTATTCTATAGTAAATACTTTCACAAAACAATATGATAATATAAATGATATGTTATTGCAGAATCTTTAATAAAAATGGATAATCTGAAATAATCAGTTTTAAAATACAGACATGAAAATTAAATACTGTTATAGGTTCAAAATGAATGAATGAATGACAAGTCACCATTAACAAAATAAATGGAAAACTTAGTCATCGAATTCCATAATCTTAATATAAGTTTGTATACTTTAATAAATTTTGCCTCGTTTAACCCTACTTCCCCTTTTCAATAACACACCCAACCATATAATTTAATCACATTACATTCAAATTTTCACGGCCTCAATTTAATATAAATGTTTTGTTCTCTGAATCGTTGCACTTCGGATTCACAAAAGGTAAACCACGACCATTCCAAATAACATTTACCTTTTTAACACTAAGAATAGTATCACTTTGAATGTAACATCTTAGGAGCAGTGTAAGATGAGCGTTACATTTATTTTTGTATTAGCACAGTCAAAGTGATTTTTTACGGTGATATATGCGATTACATCAGTTAGATTTTGATTTCAGAATTGAGAAGTTTTATTAAGGAACATGTAAAAGGTATCGAGATTTTCTTTGAGCAGAACTTCTACGGAATTATTATTGTTGAAGCACAATAATATTATATTGATTTAAGGAATGTACCTAAGTAGATGCAATTTGTATTAAAACGTATCTACCTGTCATTTATTTTTTTTAAATAATGAATTGTGTCGGTACTCACATCAGTAAATTGATCCTCTTTGAACATTAGCCGAATGTCAACTGACTAAATTCCTCCGATACCTATATTATAGCGCTTTACGCTGTACTTTACTTTGAAAAATAAAAACCGTTCTCCGCCAGGAGACGTTGATAATCGGTAGATACAGGTAAAACGTTTCTACAGATAGGACGTTATTGATGGACATAATGTAAGCCAGGGATTCCTAATCCTGTCCCAGTGACGTCCCTAGACAAAATGCAGCCCCTAAGCAGCGTCAAAATGCCACCCCATTATACAGTATTTTTTTATTATTCTTCATGACTTCAATATCTAATAAATTCATTATTAACAAAATATATACTTACCACAAAATTGAATTTAAACGTCATCTCTACTTCAATAGACGATATTGCGAGTCCACGGTTTCAGATATATTTAAAAATATACCTGACATCCTTTCAAAACTTGCAAATGACTAGCAAAAATATTTAGATAAATGAATTAGGTACCTACCTAAGTATGTACCTATCTATAATTCGAATATAATTCGCAAATCTGCACGTGTCATTGCTGGTCATCAAGGAGTTATGTCCAAAAACAACGGAAGTAAACTAGACATCGCGAACCCGACGAAAAATTACAGTCTTGTTAAACTTTTTATGCTAATTAATACATTTTGTTTCCAAGCAGTGAGCTGAATTTTTTAATGGAAAGATATTTCCGTTATTACTAAATTTAGGTACCTACCTATTCCTATATATATTTAATGATTCTCCTCGATTTGCCGCCCTTCGAGTAACTGCCGCCCCCAAGCGACGCTCAATCTGCCTACCCCCACGAGACGTCACTGTCCTGTCCACACGGCGTAGGTGCCCCCGAGCCTTTTTGCGTGCCCTCGCCGACTTATTTATGCTTTTTATATATGTAAAAAAATATATATAATTATTGTTATAATATTTTAAATCGGTTACATAATAAAAATAATTGCAATTAAATTTTTGTGTCGGTTGATTGGATTTATTAAATTTGTAGTGTATGTGGGGTTGAAAAATTAACTTAATTTATTTCAGAAATGTTTAAACTGCATAGATCTTTTTGGCACAATTTTATAATATTACGAGAATTGAATTCCAAAAGATTCTAACTCACATTAAAATGATTGTTTTAAGATTTTTTAATCTTCAGGTACTGGTAAAAACGATGTTGCATAGGGCAAGGGCTCATTCTACTATTTTCCTTCAGTAATATTTTTATTTAAAATTATGTGGTTGTACGATACAATTTTTAATTGTGTAATACTCGACAACTCCATAATTCAAAATCACTAATATACATATTAATTTTTCCGCGTACACCATTTGGAAAACACTGCTTTTATCCTTAGCGATAGGTAGGGGGCCCGCTTCAGGATGTGGGGGCCATGGTTATATTTATAATTAAAACTACATATTTAAGTTGTGCGTTTTTGGCTTAGCAATCTGAATAGAATAGCTAGTTGTAATTATTTTGTAAAGGGAATAAAACATTATCAGAACGACCCCTGTCACAAGGCCCGGTCAATTCCATAATATTTACTCCATAATGTCTACTCATTGAACGAGAATCACGACGTCCCGTATTTAATCAGATCGAAAATGTACAAATCGGTTCGGTTTTATTTCATTGCGGCGGCTCGAGTCTCGATACTTACTTGAGAGACTGACTGCCCGTAATGGCCGCCCTAATTTGCCTAATGTCCGTGCGTTTACTTTTTTTCACCGTGTCCGATTAGACCCCAACTCCCCAACAAATTCAAAGTAGGTGTGCATACATTTATATTATTTGGTGCCAATTACCTTATACAATATATGGGTGGTTCACAATAATTATGGATCAAGTCAGCGCCATCTTTAGATTAATAAAGCCTGAGCATAACTTTTTGCACAAGCAACGAGTTCCACTGTTCAGCTGTCAAAATCAGATCCCAGATTGCTTGACAAATTGATTTCTCATTTCTCGTTGCAAATTAAATTATAAAAAATTCTCAAATCAAATATAATAATATTAACTATAAGTGTTATTTATAAATAATATTCATCAGCTGTTAAAGTCAGACTAGTCCTTTACACAAAAACCGGTGGTAATATCTATTTCCAAAAAATATGTCGCATTGATCTATGCATTACATTTGTAGAAGGTGTGTTAATGCTAGTGTATTATTTATCATGTAACACATCTTTCAAATCAAATGACAGGCCATCCATAGACAACAACGGGAGGGGCGGGAAAAGTAGGACCAGTCGTTGTGAATGTATCAGCTTTCTACTTGAGTCGGTAATGATCAAGTCCAATGTTCATTAAATTTGATTTTTCAGTGACTAGATAAAACAGATTTCTGTATCGTATCACAGTCGTAGCACTACAATTTTCCGCATAAATGGAAATACTAGTATTGATAAGAGATCAAATTGAATGTGAATGTCCATTTTGACAGGTTCCTTCAGCAGCATAAAGAGGTATTTACTAACATTAATTTGCTAATATTAATAAAGCCTGAATATACTTTATGTTTCGACTATTTATTTTAATTGATCCATGTACTATCAAAATATGGTACTTAAGTATTTATTATCCAGTGAAAACATTCCTGAATTTTACAAAATGAATTTTAATGTAGCTCTAAATATTTCAGGATCCGTTTTAATGGACTTGAGCAATAATAATTATGAACCACCCATATTTTTCTTGAATTATCTGTAACGCATGAGAAGAAATATATGAAAATCTGTAAGACAACGAAACAAGGAGAAAACGTATTAAACATACACGTAAATACAAATTCTAAATTTGAAAAATATAAGTATAAAGGAATCGTTTATTTAAATCGGGTCGTGAAATAAAATAAATTACATTTACTCTCATAATAGTATTAAACGATATTACAATTTGGCAGTAGATGATAAGGAGACAGACTGTCGTTGTTGCATGGATGTTTGGAGGAGAGTTTATTGATTGTTTCAAGAATAATAAGGATGATAACGTGAGATTATAATCGCATGTAATGATGTGCCTACTGGTAAGATCGATGTGATCAAGAGATTGATTATATTAATGAACTGAGAGACTTGATTAGAGTGGAATTACATTGACTAGAGTGAAGGACTCGTGACAATAGTAGTGCGTCTCGTGGCGGACTCGATGATTTTAGTGAAGATTCATGCATTGTCCTTCCAATTTACACAAATGTAGTACATAGATTATAAGATATTTTGTTGGAATTAACAAATAAAAACAGACCCTACTGATCTAGTTACGATTGAATAAATGCTGACGAATATTATCGCTCTATTGTTTTGTTTTGACAACATACATATTATTAAAGTATGTCACTTATTTAGTGCTGAGTAGTATGATTGCTACACAATTATGACGGATATGTATACCTAAAGAAATAGAAGAAAGGATAGGAAACACCATTTTGTAAATGAAATATCTCTGAAAACCTCAATTGTAAAATAACGGATAGTGGTTGGGCCATTTATGTTCCTATTCCACTCCTTATCTCCTCATCCACCTCCTAATCCCCAATGTTATTGTTACCAGACAATCAATAAACAATTACGTGTGATGAGAGACGGTGTTACAAAGAACATTCAGTTGCATTTCGATAGCGGACGTGTGCGGGTTTCTAATAGCTTTCCGTCGCTTAAGTGATTGACTCAATAGATACAGACTCATGCATAATATATCATCATCATTCATACACTCTCACCTCCCATAAAACGGTGCCACAAAGTGTGTGAGTGCACGAACCGGGTGACCCAAAACAACAATACCGCCCAAATGACAGTTAAAACCAACCACGGAGCCATCAAATATCAACACGAAGGTCAGTGGCCGGCACTCTGTTCCATCGCCCCCACCCCTAGATCCGACCTTCTCATCTTCCCTTAAAATAATTACAGTCCACTTAAAAAGCTCAACTAGATAGTTTAGAGTGTATTTAAGACAGTCGATTCAACGTCAAAAAATTCGTGGACTTCGCACAACAATAAAATACAATATCAGAACAAAAATATGTGTGTAGATAGGGTGAACTGAGCTTGTTCCGTGACACTTCCTTACTCCGTGATAGTCCATTATTTTTTACAATAATAACCTAACCAAAGAATGTAATGTTTCTATTAAAAGAGTCATTAACATAAATAAATAATCTGTTTAATTGCACACACTGCTAAAAACGTGATAATTTAACAATTGCACGTTTATTAATATCTGTAGGGCCTTCGCCGAATTTCTATGGGTCAACCTTTAGTATCGTGTAGGTACCTAGTATGGGTAATAACATCTGACTAAAGTCTGTGAGAATCGCCCTCATTGCAATGTAGGTTGAGTCCAGTTTTATGTAGGTACATTGCCACACACAACTGACATTGGGCTACAGGCGCGTTGGGAAGAAAACAAAGTAATAGCGTTTAAAAATTGTCTGTAATTACAATGTAGGAAAAATTCTTTTTTCCGTCAGTTTCATTTGGATGTATCTATTTATTACGAAAGTATTAGAAAATTGTATGAGAAGATTCATTTAATTCTTCACACAATATTTCGTTCATTTAATTTAAAACGTCAAAGGTTGTAACTTAATATTCTTTTGACTCTCCTGAAAATTAAGTATTAGATAGTATCAACATAGTGACATACTGAAAAACTTGTAAAATTGAAGTATGACAAAAGCCAATGCATCAGAATCGCTCTCTCTGTTCAATATAGTCAACGCTTACCTCCCAATGGTCAATATATTATGTACCATTCATTTCTTTTTCTATAGGTACTATGTGACGCTTTCTAGTGTAGTAGTACCAAAGTACCAAAATCTAAATCGATGGGTATTTTACAACGTTTTTATTAGCTCGTATTCTTATCTTTCCGGTGGTTGTTTATCCAGTACAAATCTTGCAATTGATTTTTAACTAACTTCCCGACTAGCTAGACATTTAAAACTTTTAAAATATATCAGAACACGATGCCAATGCATTCTTTTAATACTTTTAGCCATCTTTAAGTAAAATTGAATTCATTTTCAGTTAATTCTGTTTTGTATAAAAAGTTATTTAGGAAAAAATCCGTAATCCAATCCACTATTGTTGGTTGCTAAATGGGTGGTCCTAGCAACTTAATTATTAATATATACGTGCGTTACTATGGAAATCAAAATGACATTTCAGTATTCTATATTTGTTTGTTTATTTAATAATAATTCAGTTTGCATAATAATTTAAAAGTTCTTTTTATTTTGTAATTATTTCACAATATGATTCTGAACTGACTATTAAAAAAATAATCGAAGCCTAAAATCTTGGAAATATAAATAGATACTCATATTTCGTTAACTAAAATTCGACCTGGACCTCTAAAAAAAGACTATAACGTAATTGTGAAAAGTTTCAGGTCTAACTCAAATGGACAAAGCAAACGTTCATGAATTAGCTTATTCATGAATGATTTGTGCTGACAAGTTACCATGTGTATGTTAGTACCTATGACATTGTATATCTTTTTATAATCAACATACATAACATTTTTATTGGTGATATATTATCCTTATACAGTTTGCATTTCTCTGGTGGGCAATCTTGTTTGCGAGCAGCCGTCAACCCAATCTCTTAGCGCCGTGTTAAGCATTGATTTGCAGATAATGCCCTCCTCTGGTCGATACATCCGTCCGTACAATATAATCATACCGGAGACTGGACCGAGCAACGATACCTACCTACCTACTTATAAAATTACAGTAGCGTCGTAAAATATATTTATTTTCATTTTCATTTCATTTATCGTCAAAATTTTCCAAAATCCAGTTTCAACCGAAATTGTGATGGATAATATAAAAGACCACTCCAAGTTATAATAGGTTATAATATATCGTCGGTGTTTTGTAAAAAGGGCGAATCAGCCATTTTGGCGAAATCGAGATTTTAATGAAAATACAATATGTACCCTACTAGCTTTGTTGTGTAAAAACGGCGAATTTGTATGTCTAATCGACTAAAATTACGAATAAAAAGCGAATAATACATATTAGGCCTTTTAAAACATTATATAATAATGCCTATTATAATGACAGTATTCTTTCTAAGCTTTATTATAAACTTGTAAGATATTTATAATCATCCACAGGTAATAAACAAATAAATGTCAAAAGTTAAAAATCCTCCTCTTGTAAAATAGCATTTTGGTTAATTCGCCCTTTTTACAAAGCACCTACGATATTTTCTCAGAAGTGTTTTCAAAATTATGTTTGTTCAATAATTAGAATGTTACATTCTTAAATCTTGTAAATTATTCGTTGAATAAAAAAGTAAATAATTAAAAATTATTAACAAGTTCAAGGAAGCTACAACACTAAAATATTTTGGAGTGATCCGTGACGTCGGTTAGTAATTAAAGTGATACCTACTTTGATTTAAAATAGGAAAGCCGATAGCCAATAGTAGCTCAATTTATAAAGCACTTTGGAGAGTATTATAAGAGCCATTAGCTAATATTTGTCGTAGGTACTCGTAATTAAGTATGGTACCTACCTTTAGCATAGTGGTATATGTGCGTGGGCGCGAAACCCGAGAGATGCAGGTTCCATTCCGTCTTATTTTTTTCAAAAAGATTTTTTCTATCGGTTATATTATATTTTCCCAGAAGTGTTGTAAAAATTATGTATGTTCAATAATTACAATGTAACATTCTTAAATCTTGTGAATAAAAAGGTAATTAATTAAAAAATAATAATTTGAAAAAGTGCTATATTCTCAATTTTAACACGTCGACCAAAAGATACCCAAAATTCTCCATTTTCGACTATCACACAAAACTATGGCCCTTTATCGACATTTTTAAAAGAATGGGCTACTTACTATATTGCAAATTTAATACCTCAAAATACTAAAATTAAGCCAGCTGCTCCCTTCTATGATATGGTCCGAATATTAACTACTTGCCTATAATAAATTTAATTTCATTACTTTACTAAACAAACTAAGTCACATCATTCTTTTATTTAAACAAGATACAACTTTAACACACGTACGTCACTGTGTATGAGGTAGGTACTTATATTGTATTGGTATGTGTGGATAGTATTAAGATTGAACCGTTTATATTCCAGCTATCATTACGTTTACTCGATTATTTTGAGGAAATCGATTGGAATTCAACAAACCGAGACTTATCATTATTGTTTAAATCAATATTTGAATGTTTATTTACCACGTGTGAATGTAAAATTGATATTGTTCAACGGTATGGTATTTTTTTTCACCTAATAATCAATGGGATGGTATTATGGATACAATATAGCATGTATGAAACATGTACTCGACCTAGAGAGATAGAGATCATATTAGATTATATATAACATAGCTATTGTAAATACCTATATGACTTTCAAATAACGTGCAATCAAAGTACAAACAAACTAATGACTTATTGAGATGGAAAGAGTTTAATGTTTTTTATTCAAGTAAATTTTAAAATCAAGTGAAAATGTTTCTGTCAAAAACCCGTAAACATCAGTATAATTATAAAATATTAAAATTATAATATAATATAAAATTCAAAGATGGTGAATCCTCTTCTGTGTTTTCCCTTAGAAAATCACTGAAGCATGTTACAGTTTCGCATAATAATTGCCATTTTACAACGTTTTTATTAGCTCGTATTCTTGTTTGTCCGGTGGTTGTTTGTCCAGTACAAATCTTGCAATCGATTTTTAACTAACTTCCCAACTAGCTAGACATTTGAAACTTTTGGAATATATCATAACACAATGCCAATGCATTCTTTTAATACTTTTAGCCATCTTTAAGCGGAATTGAATTCATTTTCAGTTAATTCTGTTTTGTATGGAAAGTTATTTCAGAAAAATCCGTAAAAAGTAAAAGACTGTGGAAATCAAAATGAAATGTCAAAATGACATTTCTGCATTCTATATTTGTTTGTTTTTTATTTACTTCATAGCAAGTACAAGTTTGAGCATATTGAGCATAATAATTCAACAGAAAATTTAAAAACGTTGTATATAAAAAGTTCTTTTTATCTTGTAATTATTTTATTATTAGATTAAATTAGGGATCCCATAGGCTATTTTTTGTATAACTCTCAAAAGTTTAGTCTGCATCGCTATACTAAAAAGTGTTCATTAAGGAAAATGATGGCTACGATACTAAGTCATCTATTGTGGCTGAAAGTTGATGTCGACAGTTCGACAATAATTCATGTCATATATTTTTTCATATAAATTAAGATTGGTTGTTTGGTTTCTCCAGAATTCTAGTTATTTTCTCTCAAAAACACGATTTTTAAAAAAAGCTTTGATAATAATATATTAAGATGTTTTTCAGTACCTACCCGCTAATAAAATATTCCTTTCATGAGTATATTCGAAAGCTTTGATAAGCTTTTGTGAATTAAAAAAAAATCCGTTTTCAGATTGAGAAGTATCGTTTTTTTATTGTAAATAATAAAACTTTTCTCTAATTATTGTGGATCTCAGAGACTTGTTAAAGCTCAGTACTCAATCATTCTTAAAAGCGAGAAATAGAAAAATATATTAATACAATATCGAAAACTATACACGCGTTTCCCTGCCTTATCGTCCAACCACAGAGTCGTTCGCGTTTTTTCTCGCGGTTTCATGCAAATTGTATTGACAATTCAAATGAGAAATGTAAACTGCGATTCGCAAATTGGGGGGAGGGGCTACAGCCGCAAAAAAGGATAATCAAACATAATCCCTTACACCTGCTAGTGGAGAAAACGAACGCTTTGATTATCGGGAGATATAAAAAACTGTATCAATCTTTGGATATAAGAGGTACGGAACATAAAATACCTAACTCTACTTTAAAAAGCTAACAATATAACTGATTCATTGCAATATGTGTTGTAGTATATTTCTCTTCATTATCGTATAGACATCTTTGAACCCACACTATACAACTAACCTTACGGAATATCTACAGGTAACAAGAACCCGCGTAAGCTGCAAAGAATGCAATGGACGGACAGTGACGAAACTGATAAAAGAATACAAGATGAAAGAACACTAGGAACGTGACTAAGTAAGGGTAACTTAGTGACATAAACAGACCAGGAAAGAAGTGGAGTGATTGTATGCAAAATTACTCGGACAGGATGTAAAAGGCCTGTGAACTGAAGATGATTGGTGAGGAATGTGAGCTGTTGGATGACACTTGTGGAAGAGGTCAAATCTGGAATGTAATACCCCTTTTATATGTGAGTGTATGGATTTACTGCTGACATAACTATAACAACAGATTGCACGTGTAAACACGTAGACATTATCGTGCAAGTTGGAAGATCGCATGCATAGATCAAAAAAGTTCAGAAGCTTCTGAATTTTCACGTAATAATGAGTACTAACATGACGGTGCGCATGCGCAGTAGAACGATAGTACCTACTACAAACTACATCGCACAGACCATTTTGATATTTACCAATTACTATACGAACCTGTCAAATAGTACCATACAATGACAACATCGTACCTCGCTTACGCTTGAAGAATGAGATTGGAGAGACAGTCGGCACTTTTACGTGTGAGCAGTTAATATCCCGATAGTTTAAAATACATACTATTGGTGCAAGTAAATTCATGCAAGTGTACAGGCGCTATAACGTTGAGAAATAAGAACAATATATATCTGTCCTTTAGTCAATTGTGTAAAATTATTATTTTTCATCAGTAAAGAGTTTGCAAATAATAAACCGAAAAAGTAGATGTAAGGTAAAAAAATATATTAAACTAACCATCAAAATACTGTCATTAATAATTTGAATTGACCGAATGGAAAGACTCAAAAAACTTAGACCTAGTTTGTCATTACCACCTTTTCACTTAATATAATATCAATTATTTCTCCAAAAATTAAAAATAAATAAAGACATGCGATTTATTCAAAAAATCTTGAGCTTATATATATTGGATATATTATATATCTACTGAAATCGTTATACAGTAGAATCGCGGTTTTATTGGTGTTGTTTGCTTCCATTGAAACAAACATTGTAGATTGTAGCAAACTATGCCAATACAACTGCGAATTGTTCTTAATCTCACTGTAGAACGATTCCAGTATACCTAATTTAAAAAAAAATGATCAATTCAAGCTAATGAGACTTTATAAAATTTTAGATTTAAAATCAATTTGTATCAGGTCGATGACAGTAGACAAGGATACCAATTATACAGTAGTTTTCATGCAGATTTCCATAGCTTATATTTTGTTATAAAATCTGCCAATTTTTATCTCTTTTTCGTGTGATTTTACTATGCGATTATTTTAAATTAAAAAAGCCACACTACAATAAAGATATTTACAAGTATTTATTGATTATTAAGTATAGTTTTTTAATATCTGCTTATCTTGCCTTTTTGAAGTTACCACCTACTTGCTATTTTAATTTTTATGGCAATCGACTTCTAATAAGGATCTTTTAAGAATTTTTGTTGTTGCTTTTTTTAGTTTTTTAAAGTTAAAAAAAATCATTTTAAAAGGCAAAATATCGTTAAATATCTGCAAAAATAAAATAATAATATAATATTCATACCTATGTATTATTAGTGAGATATTTAACATCGTATATCATAAGCAATATTTAAATAATTCGGCTTATGATTACTTTTTGCAAAACGCAAACAGTCATCCTTAAAACATGTTCAATATTTGGATTTAATAAATTTCATATGAGAAAATGGAAATTCATATATATGTACTTACCTAATATATGAGTTGCCTAGAGTCATAACTCACATATTCCAAAAATCGAGTTTTGAGATAATCGAAAAAATACCACCAGAGCACTGTTTTTTTTGTAATTAGAAGAAAAGTATTGAACTCTCTGGAATATTAATGAGTGAGTGAGTCGACTTACATTATTTAAAAAATATATGTATATATAATACTCCTATGACACACAAAATACTATGAGAAATAGAGTTTTCTGTTTGGTTAGGTTAGGTTAGTATTCATTGAAAAATGTGAGTTATGACACGAACAGTCAAATCTGCCAACGATTTTCACATGGTTTAAGTGACTTTTGATAGCCAACTATTTTTCCTAATACGTATAGATAATGCCTTTAGAATCAATTGGTATATTTAACTAAAAAATGACAAAATTGAAAAATGTGAGTTATGACTCTAAGCGACTCATATTATCTGTTCTTCCATGATCTAACGTTGATATAAACATTCAAAGATAGACGTCTTGTAAATATGACTAATTTTTCTCGTTTCAGTACTTTCCATATATTGAACGATTTCAATTGTGTAATTTTATAATTATTCAATCAACTGTAATTCAAAATTCCCCACATCCATCGGAAACATTATTTAGATGGTAGAAGCTAGACGTTGGAAATTATTTTCATTCATATTTAAAGGTGGTAATAAGAAACTGTATACCTAACTGTAGAACAATATGGAAATCATTATTATTTTTTAAATTCTCAATCGTAATTATTGGGAACGACCAAATTTTGCTTCGCGATCGACATTTTAGAGACCCGGGGTTTTGTTTTTTCAATATTTTCAGGCTCTACATATCTAGTGTAAGAAAGCCTATATGATACTTGTTTCGAACGGCAAAAATCCGGTCATAAAAATTTATCTATGTGGAAATTTTATCAATATTTCAATATACGTTGTATCAATATACTACTATATAATATTTTTGTTAAAAATTGCATATAATACACCAGTTAAACTGAGTACGTTTAAGTTTTAAAAAAATGTACATTTGTGTTGACGTGTATCTAATAATATCAAGGCCTTAATTAATAAAATGTTAATCTACAAATAATAAAACACAAAGCATGCATTGATAATAAAAATATACGTGTTGTATTGACACAGTATTGATTAAGGTTACCAATTCCGGGAAATTCCGGGATTTTAAAATGTGGTATTTAATTATATCTAGATTAGACTTCACAGCGATTCATTGAATCAATCAGTGGCAAAGGGTGACTTTTGGAAAGAGGTAGAGTGTGGAGAAAGCACATTTGTTAGATATATTTACGGGAAATAAGAAGATAGTCCGATATTACTACTGATGAATAGGTACACAAAAATCTATAATATTTCAAAATCTCACTGATGGTATAAAATTAAGCAATTGATTTTAATTATATATTTTCCTAAAAAAATATATACGCAAGATACGCTCAAAATATATTGTCATCTTTGAAAAAATCCGTTGTTGTATATCTGCTCCATAACAATTTATAATTTAACCCGTAAAACTAGACATTTTAAAATACTTCTATATTTAAAACACAGACTTATGTACAATATCAGATTTCAACTAACATAACTGACTGAATAAAGTATTGTCTTAGTCTATAAATAAACTACCTGATAAATAAAAATCACGAGATAAATTATTTTATATTTTTAACAATCAATCATGTGATTGAATCCCGTAGTAATTATTTTTTAAATTATCTTATTAATTATTTTGAATAAATGTGCACATACGTAATATGTAAGCGATCCTTAAATAGCTTAAAGATTTGTATGGGCTGCGCCAGACGTCTTGAAATTATGAGAAACAAACTACATATAAAAAAACTTTCGATTCACGCGAACATAATCCATACAATATGTGAAGCGAAACGAGATATCACTATTATAATATATTATAATTATAGATAAAATATATTATTTATTTTAATGTCAATGTAAAATTTAAAAAAAAAATCTTAAGAAGGTAGGCTTTAAATAATCGCCTAGTATGGAGTCTTCGCCACTGGAATCAATACATACATTTCTTTACTCCATATTTTGCTTGTTGAACTCTTTAATATGATTATAAATGATACTATTTTGTTTATTTCCACCGGGGCTCAAAATGGACCGGAGCGCACCGGAGTGCCGTTCCGGTTCATGAAATCGGCAAAATTATCACTCCGTCTCAAGGAAAAAATAAATTGACCGTCTGAGGTAGATAGGTCATAAAACAAAAAAATGAAACACTTATTTATCTAAAATATACATAAAATTAGATAACTCTGTTAATATTTTCGGAAAATTATCGTGCGCCCTGGTTCGTAAAATGTTCTATTACGAGCGTTGATTTCCACCCTTTTGTCATAATAATAGGGAATTTAGCTTAACATTTTTTTTTTAAATTACATATTCGCTACCAAACGGATAATATGGGCTTATGTGTTATTGTTTTAAATAAAGAACCGTTATTAACCATTCGCCCAACCCATTAAGTATGTGGACTCGATCAAATGCATATTACAATATTAGGGTAGATGTCCCTACATTACACAGTTTCATAGACAACCACTCTACTGACTAAGCCAACCGAGGAATCTTAAGGCGAAGTCTTCACTGAGCCTTTTTTAAAGAGGCACCTAGCGGAAAAATACGAAGCTTGCAATTTTAAAAATATAAATAAAAAGGATTTCAAGCTATACACATTTATATTTTTTATTAAAATCGATGTTTTTTAAAATATATATAAAAAATATTAAAACTATGAATTAGTCAAAAATCTCTTAGGTAATGCTTAGAAAACTTAATAAACTAAATTTTAATAATAAATATGACCATAAAATATAATATGTAATAATAGGATGCAGTCCGATTCAACAAATTTACATTTTATTACATTTTTTACAATTGTAAGTTTAAATGTTTTCAGATACATATTTATTCATTAATACAGTTGAAATTTTAAATTATCAAAAAAGTGTCTCAAATTGCAAGCTTCGTATTTTCCCGCTAGGTGCCTCATTAAAAAAGGCTCAGTGAAGACTTCGCCTTAAATGAATGAATGTTCATTAGTTAATCTTGATATACCTAGTACGTGGGATTATTTAGGATAGCACGTTATTTTTTCATTAGAAAAAAATAATATTTCTTAACGTAAAGAATCTTTCTAAAAAAAATATTTTTTTTAGATTTGGAAATACTAATCACTAAATCCCGGAATCGAAAACTAAGTCCGGGATTGCAGTCCCTGGTATTGATCAGACAGGAACACATTATTACAATAAATATTAATAATTTGTTTCCTTATTTCAACAAAAAACGGATTGCGGCCAAAGACATAATAAGCATTGAATTTTCACAAATAATAAAAATCATTGAAAAGGCAAATTTGTTTTGTACGTTTCCATTGCGAGGAATTTATCAATTTATTATTGTAGAATTGATTTCACGATTTAATTTAATCTGTCATTGTCGTTATTTACCAGTTTCGATACGAAAATTGTGTGCAACAATGCTTTATTATGAACAAATCAATGCATAACACGAATGCTTACATAATGTTTTATACACAATAGATACAATTATACAATCACCTTATATACATACGTATTAATAATAAATTAAATTGGTTTGTATTTTGTATTGCTTTTAAACAATATGATTGTTGTAAACATCGTTCAGGAAATAAATTCTAATGAGAAAAATGTAGATAACTATTTAATTACTTCATTGAAAATGGATGGTTATAGATAGATGCACCAGTGGGTCTATTCTATGCTTATCGACCGCTAAAGTGATAAATATTATCAAACTTAGGGTAGGTTTATAATATCAAAGTATTAGGACTTATTGTAACAATTACAAACATCTTATTGTAATTGTTACAATAAGTGCTAATACTTTGATACAAACCTACTGTAAGTTTGATAATATTTATCACTTTATAACACTTTAGCGGTCGATAAGTATAGAATAGACGCACAGTATACATTGTCTGCTGATTACGGGCGCCACATGCTAACATTTGACATAATATCATTCAATACTTTTTATAGGTACCTAATGGGATTCACTAAGTTTTAAAATTGAACACCGGACGATTTATGATGGTATATCTATATAATAATATGTATACTGGAAAAAGATGGCCGTAAAGTATTAGGATTTAAAAAAAAATACGCGTTGTTTATAGAATATTGGAGACAGTAATATTCCAATTTTATTAGATTCAATAAGAACATTAATTTGATAGTAATTGGTATCAAATTCTGATAATAACGCTGTCATTAGTATCAGATATTATTTGATAGGTAAGTACGAGCACCTACTTGCTAACTTAGTTTTGAATCAATCAGAATTTTAAATAAATATATAGGTACCTACGATATGATTTTATTTACAATTTTCTTTCCTACCTACATATTGTCTTCTATCTTGTTTTACGACATAGACCACGCTGGAAAAATTAGATAACATTTTAAGGTAAAAATTAACCAATTCACATTAATATAATCAATATTTCATATTATATATAATCATTTTTTCTAACGTCAATTCAATGGTTATGGTATGGGGGCGGTTCAGTACCCAAAACATGAATTTCCATACATAGTATGTTGGTAATGATGATATAAAGTATGAATAAATAGAAACTTATGGCGTAATGAACTTATAGTTGATGACTGATAAAGATGCAGTGAGCAAATAAACAATAGCCGTCCACGACGGTGATGTCATGGTTAAATATATATTTTTTTTTAAATATATTTTATAAGGATAAAACTTATTCTACAATTATATACTGATTCGGTGAATGCAAATTTCTTTGTTACCATAATCCATTAGCGAAGGGTAGAGGTAGGCTGTTCAGATCCGCCATAAATAGTGCACATTACACTTTGTTAGTCATCCGTATGTGTTTTTATTGAACTAAGAATACAATTTACAGATGGTATTGGTTAGTTTTTAAAAAATTAATTACACCCTGCCTAAATCAAACCATAATAGTTTGGTATATTCTGAGCGATACGACAAAATTGTACAAACTTTTTTATTCATACTGATTTGTTATCGTAGGATTAAAAATACACATTATTACACATAGTATTTGTTATTTTTTAAATTCATGAAGCCCTACCTAACCCAAACCATCTAATATATAAAAAATAATATTTGTTTGTGGGTTTGTTTGTTTGTTTGTTCGTTTTGAATGCACTGCCATACCGTTCATCCGATTGCGATAAAACTTTGTCAACTTATTGCTTGCACTTTCGCGAAGAGTATAGGCTATACCAATATATAAAAATGAATGTCTGTCTGTCTGTATGTCTGTCTGTCTGTGTGTCTGTCCCGTATGCGTTCCTATACCATTCATCCGATTGCGATGAAATTTTGGTAAGTGGTTGTATGCATACCCATGAAGGTTTCTGAATTAGAAAAATCATCATCTTCTTCTTCTTCTTCATTCTATTTTCTTTTATTCGTATGGTTCCTATACCATTCATCCGATTGCGATGAAATTTTTGTAAGTGGTTGTATGCACACCCATGAAGGTTTCTAAATTAGAAAAAATATTATTTTCTTCTTCTTCTTCATTCTATCTTCTTTTATTCGTATTGTTCCTATACCATTCATTCGATTGCGATGAAACTTTCATCGGTTGTTGTGGTAACACCCGTAAAGGTTTCTGAATTAGTACAACCATCTTCTTCTTTTTCTTCATTCTATCTTCTTTTATTCGTATGGTTCCTATATCATTCATCCGATTGCGATGAAACTTTCGTCAGTAATTGTGCCAACACCCGCGAAGGTTTCTGAATTAGTACAACCATCTTCTTCTTATATTCTATCTTCTTCTATTCGTATGCGTTCCTATACCATTCATCTGATTGCAATGAAATTTTGATCAAGTATTGTGCTCACGCCCGCCAAGGTTTCTGAATTGAGGCAACCATTTCTTCTTCTTTTTCATCTATTCTATCTTCTTCTATTCGTATGCGTTCTTATACCATTCATCTGATTGCGATGAAATTTTTGTAAGTTGTTGTGCGCACACCTGCAAAGGTTTCTATATTAGTATTATATAAAATACAATGTTTGTTTAATCCAATTTTGGTTTGTTAGTGCATATTAATAACATTAATAACGTTTGCGTATTTTGGATTCGATTTTAATTTAGTGTTCTTTTGTTTGACCTTTACTCCTATTAGAATTATTTTCATATTGATATATTGTATTACACAGATATTTTAATATTAAAAAAATAATTACCTCTTATTATTTTTTAAATATCTAAGCTAAATATAACCACGAAGCGACCCTGTGCGAAGCCGGGTACTTCAGCTAGTAATATATACAAAAATATTATTCTATCCATAAAATATTCAAAGTTATCAAAATTTTAGATATTTTATACATAGACAAGTATTTTTTGACTATTATCTATTATGGCTTGATTTTCGCAACACCATATTCTGTAAATTGTAGTCTTACTTCAATGAAAACAAATACGTATGACTGACAAAGTTTCATGTGCACCATTTATGGCGGGTCTTAACACCCTACCTTCACCCTTCGCCACAACCATAATCCTTGAACTAAAAAACTCGATATTTTCTGATTTTTAGTCTAAATATTGTAAAAACTTTATTATATTGAAAAATATAATATACTATGTAAGTAGAATGATTTACCAGTAAATAATATTTGTATGACTCTTTACATTTTACATCATTTGCAATGCATACAAAGTTAGTCCAAGTGTATACAAAATGTTGTATTCAACTTCGAATCCCAATCATATGTAATTAATTATTTATCAAGCCATAAAGGGAATAAATCGTTTTACGGCGTAATTTGAAGAAAATTGACTCAATTAAATGTTTCTATAATCTTTTTATATGGCAACCTACACCAAGGCTTATTGCGACTCAATTACACATGAATAACATTCTGTATGGTATTCCTGTTACTGAAATAAAATCAAATAAAGCCAACTACTGAATATAATTGTTTAATGGGGTTTTTATGTTTGAAAAATACTTTGATTTAATGCCCGGTTCGCATTAGTTGGTTCTGTTTCATACGTTTAGCTGTAAAATATCGTTTTTAGTCTTATCAACAATCTTCTAAATATCTATTTAAATAATTTAAATATAATTACTTCATCGTCTATCGATTATTATTGTGACTAATCTAAAACCTATGTAATTTACAATTACTTTCTTCTATTCAAAAGTTTTTCCAGGACCTATGGAAACATTTCAATCTTTTATTATCCAAATTATAGAAGTTACAAAGAAAACCCGCTACTTTCATGATATATATCCAGATACGATTTTATTAATAGGACCATTTACATAGTTTTTTTTTTTAATTTGAAATATATTTAAAACCTAATACTTATGGTCAAATACATTCACATCACAGAACAGATTAATAAATATAATTCAGATAAGCTATACCGCAGTACACTAAATTTTGAAGCAGGTTTTTAAATGTGAGAGTGTTCTACGAAAAATGATCCACACAATATTATAGACGTACGATGGTGTGTGTTGCTACCTTCAAATACCTACACCAATATTAAATGAGCCAATGAGCGTCAGTGCATAAAACGAGAGAAGTTGTCAGAACGAACGATAAGCTTATAATGACGTATTCTTGACACGTGTTTAAGTTTATCCCATATTCTTCCACATTCGAGATCGGTTGCCTGTTACTCTACACCCGTTAGGTATTTTAGTTTCCATTACCTAATTCTGTACTCCCTGATTCACATATTGGGAATAGTAAATAAGGTTTATTAAAACATTTCAGGATTGGACTAAAAGTTGTATAAGTAGGTAACTACAGCCATCTCAAAAATTGATTTTGTCAATCAAAAATAAATCCTAATTGAAAATCTATTCAGTTATGATACTTATACATAAACGGGATCCGACAGTCAGTTTTATATTTTTCTTCTTGCAATAAGTACCTACATAGGTACTTGTTCTTTTTCAATACATTTTAAAGATTACTAAATCGTATTTAAAATGAATCCTCTGCTGTTTTTTTTAATCACTATCTATCAATTGACTAGGATTTCTGAGTTATGTACCATTTTCAAGGTGTCAAACAAACCTTTTCTTAATCTAATATATAAAAATTAATATTTGTGTGTTTGTTTGTTCGTATTTAATGCGCAGCCATACCGTTCATCCGATTGCAATAAAACTTTGTAAACTTATTGCTTGCACTTGCGGGAAGAGTATAGGCTATACTAATATATAAAAATGAATGTCTGTCTGTCTGTTTGTCTGTCCCGTATGCGTTCCTATACCATTCATCCGATTGCAATGAAATTTTGGTAAGTGGTTGCATGCACACCCATGAAGGTTTCTGAATTAGAAAAATCATCATCTTCTTCTTCTTCTTCATTATATTTTCTTTTATTCGTATGGTTCCTATACCATTCATCCGATTGCAATAAAATTTTGGTAAGTGGTTGTATGTACACCCATAAAGGTTTCTAAATTAGAAAAATCATCACCTTCTTCTTCTTCTTCATTCTATCTTCTTTTATTCGTATGGTCCCTATACCATTCATCCGATTGCAATGAAACCTTCGTCAGTTGTTGTGGTAACACCCGCAATGGTTTTTGAATTAGTACAACCATCTTCTTCATCTTCTTTTTCTTCTTCTTCATTCTATCTTCTTTTATTCGTATGGTCCCTATACCATTCATCCGATTGCGATTCAACCTTCGTCAGTTGTTGTGGTAACATCCGCAATGGTTTTTGAATTAGTACAACTATCTTCTTCTTCTTCTTCTTCTTCTTCTATTCGTATGCGTTTCTATTCCATTCATCCGATTGCAATAAAATTTTCGTCAGTAATTGTGTCAACACCCGCGAAGGTTTCTGAATTAGTACAACCATCTTCTTCTTCTATTCTATCTTCTATTCGTATGCGTTCCTATACCATTCATCTGATTGCATTCATCTGATCAAGTGTTGTGCTCACGCCCGCAAAGGTTAATGAATTGATAAAACTATTTTCTTCATCTTTTTCTTCAATTCTATCTTCTTCTATTCGTGTGCGTTCTTATACTATTCATCCGATTGCGATGACATTTTGACCAGTTGTTGTGAGTACGCCCGCAAAGAGTTCTGAATTAGTACAACCATCTTCTTCTTCTTCTATTCGTATGCGTTCCTATACCATTCATCCGATTGCAATGAAAATTTGATTAAGTGTTGTGTTCACGCCCGCAAAGGTTTCTGAATTGATACAACCATTTTCTTCTTCTTTTTCTTCTATTCGTATGCGTTCTTATACCATTCATCTAATTGCGATTAAATTTTGACCAGTTGTTGTGCGCAAGCCCGCAAAGGTTTTTGAATTAGTACAACTGCCTTCTTCTTCTTCTTCTATTCGTATGCGTTCCTATACCATTCATCCGTTTTTTTGGATCCATCCGGAACTTTGGTGAGTTGTCGTGCGCACGCCTGCAAAGGTTTCTGAATTAGTACAACCATCATCTTCTTCTTCTATTCGAATGCCTACCTACACCATTCATCCGATTTCAATGAAACTTTGGTGAGTTGTCGTGCGCATGCCCACAAAGATTTCTGAATTAGAAAATCATCTTCTACTTCTATTCGTATGCGTTCCTATACCATTCATCCGATTGCAATGACATTTTGATCAAGTGTTGTGCCCTTGCCCGCGAAGGTTTTTGAATTAGTACAACCATCTTCTTCTTCTTCTATTCGTATGCGTTCCTATACCATTAATCCGAATGCAATGAAACTTTGGTGAGTTGTCATGCGCGTGCCCACGAAGATTTCTGATTTAGAAAATCATCTTCTTCTACTATTCGTATGCGTTCCTATACCATTCATCCGATTGCGATGAAACTTTTGTCAGTTGTTGTGCGCACACCTGCGAAGGTGTCTAAATTATTATTATATAAAATACAAAGTTTGTTGTTTGTTTGTTCCATCCAATTTTGTTTTTTTTTTTACTACATATTAATAACATTAATAACGTTTTCATATTTTGGATTCGATTTTAATTTAGTGTTCTTATGTTTGACCTTTACTCCTATTAGAATTATTTTCATATTGCCATATTGTATTACAAAGATATTTTAATATTAAAAAAATAATTACCTATTATTATTTTTCAAATATCTAAGATAAATATAACCACAAAGCGACCCTGTGCGAAGCCGGGTACTTCAGCTAGTATAATATAAAAACCATACATATTATTTTAGACATTATTTTTTATTTTATTTTTATTATTTTAATTTATTGTTTTTATTATTCTTAAGTGGCTCTAAATGCCAACGGCACTCTGAATAACACTGTTAATTCACTAAAAAATCCATATGTAATTATATATTATAATGTAAATACCTATAACTACATTAAGAGCGTACATAAGTGAAACGACAAATAATTTTCAACAGTATGTTGGACGTAATTTCGGCCGCGTTGCCAGTTGGAGAGCGATAGTCGACTTGTGAGCACGTCAATTTGTTTTTACTGGAAGTGGCGTCGGATGAATATATTCTTAAATCGTGTAAAGATGTTCCGCATATACTTGAAAAAGAAATCATGTCAATGAATATACTATTATTATTAGTAATATAACAATATACATAACATTAAATGGACGCATGTTGGATTTTTATGACAAATTATATTTCGTTCGGCTCACGTCATTTGCACAATCCGCGCATCGCCTAGTCACGATCTTTTTAGACCATGCCTCAGCTGAGGTATAGCCTTAATGTATACATTAATCTCAGCTTCTCTTGATCTACTGCTGAACGAATGCCTATTCTACCTGTTTCCATTATTACAACTCCTTAATCGTTCATTGTCAAGTAAATTTGAATCAAACCAACGGACTCTTTGACTTCGCTTGGGTGCGATTGGGTGAAATTTTTATTTTTCTAGAAATGATTTGTTACTCAAACGATGTGGCCAGCCCATAACAGTATATCTCCGAATAAATGTATAAGGTAGACTAGGTATAATAGGTAGGTACCTGCATAGGACATTATAGTTATCTCTTCTTGGTCGTGCACTCATGGCTGAGGATCGTGACCACATTTAAATTTCGCCATCCTTTGAGCGACCAAGACTTTCCATCCTTCTCGATCTTCCGCTTTTCTCAGGGCAGAATGGATGGTGCCCCCTCGCTCCATCGCGCAGACGCTCTTCCTCTGCTTCGCTTTCCCTGGAGGCTACCCAAGACTACCAGTCTCTCCAGGTTGTCCGGTCCGCGTTATACTATTATTAAAATATTACATTGTAAACCATATTTCATATTACATTTACCTAAACGAAATTATATTTGTTACATTAAGCTCATTGCTCTGCTACCTTGAATTTATTTAAAGAGCAGTTTTCCTGAGTAGCGAAATCCCAGGTTCGAATTAACCGCAAGCAAATTAAAATTATACGTTTACTTTTGAGGTTTGTTGCGCAAAAAACAGACATAAAAGGTGAATCCAATTATCTATGTCCTCCACACAAAATGTTTGCCTGCTCATGACATGTATAAATTCAAACGTTAAGACATTATTTGACATTTATTTACAATTCTATTAAACAGACGTGGGTAACATTTTTTTTAAATCTATCAAAAATGTTAAATAAAATTATGAGTATTTTTTTCAAAATAAAAACAGTACTCTTATATTGGTTGTGACCGAGAAATGAAAGACCTAAAAATGAAAATAAATCGGCAAGATGAGGAAATTTTGTAATAATGTCGATTTCTCGAGAATCTCGCGATTTCTCTAGAAATCAAAAAACCAATCGCGAATTCTTGAGTAAACAGATATTCCGAATTTCGGCAATTATTAATGTTAAAATTCGAGAAATCACAAGCTCTAAATATATATAAAATACCAACAACATAATTTTAACAACATAAAAAAATATGGAAAAACACCTTACATATTTTCAAAATCAATTATTCAACTATTGTTTTTATTCTACGAATAATACAAACGATTTCAGAATGTGAGTAACATTGTTTATTGAACATACTATAATTTTGAAACAACTCAAAAACATACAAATTAGAAAAAATCTCGGAAAAATATAACACCAGATAAAACACTACTGGTATCCATCGGCTTCCGGTCAATGTGATTTACCAATTTAGCCACCCTAATTATAACTGAGCGAAATGCAACTGAAGTGAACTATTTTCGATAACTTTAACTCCCCCCCCCCCTTCTCCTTCACTACACTATGTCACAAAATATTTACCTCTTGTCTTAATTATGTGGCATTGTTGACCCCTTCCCAATCGCTAAAAAAACGCTTAAGATCGTCATAACACGGGAATTTATCGCCCCCCAAGCTTTTCGCTATTAAAATAAAATTCAATTGAACGTTAACATCACAAAAAAACTCTTTTTATTTATTATTATGTACCTACATACATACATACACAAATTATAGTTTTATTTCAGACGGATTGAGCAGAGAATTTCTTGGATTGGTGTCAGCCCATAAACTTGTTAATGTCAGTAACCATGGTGATATATATATCAACAAACACTAATTAAAACACATCACCAAGTCATTACTATCGCTAATGTAATCTGTCCTGTGATCATAAATTGCCCCAATGACCAAAGATAGTCGACCCATGGTAAAAACCAACATGATTGTGGTCTACCAGAGTACACAGTGGTCCGTAATTAGAGTCGCGGTTTGTGAGCCAAAGTCGTGTAATTGAAAAGTCATAATATTTTCAGAAGCCCACGGTTAATTTAAATACCCCAGCCATTTTTTTTATAATCGGATGAATGAGAGATAAATAAAAAATGGCTACGCTTCAATGTTCGTTCGGAATGCTATCGACTTGATTGTATGAAAGTATGTCGGTAAAATAATAATTGTGTTTCATTCGTAATGATATTCTTCAAGAACGATTATATTCGTTTTTACGTCTGGCCGTATTTAATTCTCTAACGGTCTTTCTATTTGCTATTGAAATTTTCAATTAACTAGGTATGGATAAATGCCATTCTCCCATAGTCAGGGCTCGAAATGGACCGGAGCGCACCGGAGCGCCGTTCCTGTTCGTGAAATCGGTAAAATTATCGCTCCGTCTCGTGGAAAAAATAATTTAACCATCTGAGCTAGATAGGCCATATAATAGAAAACGAACACACTTATTTTTATGAAATACACATAAAATTTTATAAATAAAGTAAATATCTTCAGAAAACTGCCGAGCGCTCCGGTTCGTAAACATTTGCATTTCGAGCGCTGCCCATAGTAATAGCATTGCCGCGCTTCTTGGGATATCAATATACTCCAGTGGCGAAGGGTGACTTTTTGAAAGAGGTAGGCTGTGGGAGCAACCATGCTTGTCAGATATATTTACGGGAAATAAGAAGATAACCCAATATTACTACTGATGAATAGGTACGCTAAATCGAAGAAATTTCAAAAGCTTAATTGGTTTGTTATAATTAGTTTATAAAAATAAGCAATTGGTTTGAATTACTTATGTTCACTTACGCTCAAAATATATTACCTATCTTTGAAAATATCCGTTGTTGTGTATATATTATGTTCCAATTTATAATTTAACCCGTAAAACTAGACATTTTAAAATACTTCTATATTTAAAACACAGACTTAGATAGGTACAATATCAGATATATAAATTGTCTAATGAGTGAACTAATAGATAAATAAAAATCACGAGATAAATTATTATATATTTTTAACAACAATCAATACATATTTATGTGATTGAATCCGATAGAAATTATTTTTTAAATTACTATCTTCTTATTAATTATTTTGAATAAATGTGCTCTAGCGATGTAAACGCTAACGAAACAACTTGTAGATTTGTATGCGGGACGCCAGACATCTTGAAATTATGAGAAAAAAACTTCATATTGAAAAACCCGATGATTCACGCCAAAATAATCCTATACAATAATATTATGTGAAACGAAACGAGGTGTGATTTTTTTTTATACTTTCGAGAAATGCCATAGATGATGCTTATTGAAATATGGGAAAAGATCGTAAAATTGTGACAATTATACGATAGATGTATTTGGGCATATTGAATATATTATTATTTATGATTATATAAATACGTCAATATGAAAATAAAAATTATTTTTCTTAAGAAGGTAGGCTTTAAATAATCGCTTAGTATGGAGTCTTCGCCACTGATATACACATAGGTAAGTACTCTGCTCTCACAAAATTAAAAAGTATTTACACATATTTTTGTTAGTATGGAATTAAGGTTGGGATGATTTTGTTTTCTATACGTTTATACAGTTATGAGAAATATTGATACTGCACAAATTTTCACGATTTTTTTAAACACATAGGTATTTTACCATGTTTTTATTAGTTTGTATTCTTGTTTGTCTGGTACAGATTTTTTCTTGTGTGCCCAGTACAAATTTTTTCTTGTTTGTCAAAGATTTGTTATTGGACGATTGAAGATTTTTAACTAATTTTCCGACTAGCTGGACATTTGAAACTTTTAGAATATATCAGAACACGATGACAATGCATTCTTTTAATACTTTTGGCCATCTTTAAGAAGAATTGAATTCCACGTATCAGTCCACTATAAAAAAAAACAGTTAAAATATAAAATGAATAAAAGAAATAATTTAAATTAATATTTAATTTTAACCGACATTATAATAATTTTGATACATTTCTTCTAAATATTCTTAACATTTTGCATTATAGCGTGAAGCGATTTGAAAATATTGATATGTATCAATGAAAAAATGAAGTAGATTCAACACGGAAGTACTTAGGAATTAAAAAAATATAATACTCACTACATATTATTATTATACTTTTTTTTAAACTTTTTTTTGACCATGTCCGATCTTAATGGGATCATAATATAAGCCTCCACTGAGTCGAGGTTTGTACAGATTTTTGTTTATACGAGAAATGGATGTTAGCCACTTGCTCAACCTATTAGGTCCATACTCTGACTCCAAACACAAATTGAAAAACAAAATGTGTATTTACACACATAAATATTAATAGGAAGTCATACATAATAATAGGTATATCTAGGTATTTCGCTTTTACTTACGTAAGTACGTCATATATTTCATTATGAGATTCAGTATATGTAATTGAAGAAAACACATTTGTAATAAAATCGTTAAAAATGTTTTTTTTTTTAATTTTTACCGTCCCTGAATCCTGCCGCCCCAATGTATTGCACCCCAATAAAGCGCCCCTAAAAATTGCCCTGGTTATTGTTAAATTATACAGTGATGGTTTTTTATTCAGCAGATGAAGCGATCGCTTGTTTAAAGAGTATGAACATCTTTAATAGTATATTGAGTGTCCAACATCAGTCAAAACAGAACACAATCAATGTGTATAAAAAGTCCTGGCAACATAACTTTCAATATTTATAACAATATTAATGATGGTTTATTGCATCGACCAAATTTTCCCAGTGCCTAAAACCGTTACTGAAATCAAATTTATTAAGTACTGAGATATACCTAAATATCTTTAAATTTGTTTAGAATGGATTCACGTAGGTATTTATAGGTCGACGTTTTGGGCACGTTACAGAGGCCATTCTCAAAAGATGAGAATCTCCCAAAACTTCGAGGAAAGAATGTGAAAACACATCAATCTTTAAATACGATAACAAATAACGACGAAAGTCTCAAACATTATAGTTACATACACCACTTGACTTCTGTCTATGATATTTTATACTCGTAATTTACATACCTACTTATTTACTGTTTTCTCAGTATAATAATATGCTACTAAATTTTGAATCAACGTTACTTCGGTATGTAGCTACATAAGTATGAGCATCTGGCCCGTATTTTCATTTAACAGCGACATCTTTGCATCCAGCACTTAAGCACTAGACGTGCATTATTTGCAAATTTCGACTTAATCATACTTTCAAAACGTGACAAACATTATCGAATGTGTTCACCGTGACCAAAATTTGTTTTTGAGGACTTATGAGATTAAATGAATTTGATAATGAATACAATGTTTCCACAATTCATTTGATATTAAATTGGTATTGCAAATTGGTCTGTTCAACTTGACCTCGGATATGCTTCAATGAGCAATTATTATTAATTTAAATTGCTCGAGTTGCAACGAATAATTTAAAACGAATAAAAAATGTGATATCAGCAAATACCATTTTATATAATATAGCGAAATATTTGAAAAAGTACTATTGTATCGTTATCATTATTCATTACACTACAATCCCAAATGAGTTGGCAAGTAATATGTACAATAATTTACATGTACCTAACCCTTTAATTTAACCACTGTTTACTGACTTAATAGATAAGCTATTTTATAATGTACAGGTTGCATAAAAAATTCCCTGTCAAATAATTGTATCGATATCTATCTTGGACTTATCAAACAGATCAGTTTTTATCGCTGCATCTAATTTAACGCTCCAACTCGATCAGTCACTATTTGATCTAGGTACATCACTAATCCCATAATAAGTCGAAACTGAGGATCGGATTCCGTGGACGGATTGCGCACGCCTGCGCTTTGTTCAGTAAATGGCGTTCGTTAAGTAATTAGAGAGATGACTGTCCGCTTCCGTCCGTTCGCGGATCACTGGGCTGGATCCGGATGACCAGCTACTTGGCAGGAGGGGCACGTTGGTTTGGTCAAGAGTTGAGACTTACGCTTGTCTTATCCGAGTGTTGGATTGTTGTGTTGATCCAAATTGGATACGCAGCTAGGGTGACTGTTACTAAAAATCTTTCAAATCATTGATTATTATTTGGGGACGTAGTTGAGGTGGATGAGCGATGAATGAGTGAATAACTGAAGTCTACGGATGATGTAGATTGCGTGTTTATTTGCGGTATGACATGTACATATAGACAATATTATACTATATAAGATAACCCGAGGCAGAGTGACACTTATACGATTAAGATACAATGAGTAGTGAGATATTTTAGGCTTCGGCGTGACGATACGGAGTAAGATTTGTTCCATCGTAATAGCTTTTTTTTATTGAATCCATCACGATAGAAAATGCTTACACTGAGTATCTCAGGTTTCAGTGATTTTTTTTATATCATCATCAGCCGGGGTCAATCCACTGCTGGATGAAGGCCTCCCCAAGCTTTCTCCAACTCTCTCGGTCCTGTGTCGTTTGCTGCCACGTATTTCCGCCGAACTTTACCAGTTTATCAATCCAGCGGCTTTTAGGGCGGCCCTGTGGCCGTTTCATGCCCCTTGGGTTACCACTGGATGACGGCATTTGTCCAGCGGCCATCCTTTCGGCGAGCAATGTGCCCCGCCCATCTCCATTTCAGCTGTTTGGCAACGTCTATTACATCGCGTACTCCTGTCTGCTTCCTAACCCATTCGTTTCTCTTACGGTCCTTTCACGTGATGCCCAACATACGCCTCTCCATGCCTCGCTGTGTGACTCTTAGCCTTTGGACATCTCTCGTGTTGAGGGTCCACGTCTCGCAGCCATACGTAAGCACGGGTAGCACACATTGGTTGAACACCCTACGATTAAGACATAATGTTAGGTCACTCTTGAAGATACTATTCAGACGTCCGAAAGCACTCCATCCCAGCTTTATTCTTCGAACAATTTCATCGTGAATGCTTCCGTCTATGAACACCTGCTGTCCGAGATAGACGTAGCTGCTGACTTGCTCGAGTTGGGTGCCATAAATACAGATAATCGCAGGGTCCGAAAAACAGTTCCTCATCACTTTTGTCTTTGAGACATTTATCTTTAGACCGACCGTTTGACTGACATCCGCGAGTTCTTGCATTCTACCTTGGAGGTCTTTCGGGTCTTGTGAGAGTATAACAATATCATCTGCAAAGCGCGGGTGACTAAGGTGCTCCCCATTAAACCAATACACATTAATAAATGTTGCTGAGGTGAAAAATAGTTTAATAAGTAGTAATTCGATTGTGTGAAAAATGTATGCAAGGAAAATGCACGTAGGTACTAAATAAAATTAAAATAAATAATACTAATTTGAGAATGAGACGAGTGTCATGATTCTGCTGACGCTAAATTTACATCATTGGCTCCCAACTCATGGGTTTCATGATTATGATGAAAGGTAACATTTTCCTACACTTCTTCTTCTTCTTCCACGGCGCTACATCCCGGGGTAGGATTTGACATCCTCCACAACCGCTCTCCACTCACTCCGGTCTTTCGCCACACTTCTCCAGTTACCGGGTCTTCCTATATGAAGCCAGTCCACTTCTACGGCGTCAGCCCATCTCCTTCTTGGACGGCCTCTGGGTCTCTTCCGTTGGGGTAGCCATTTCGTCATGATCCTTGGCGCTCTAACTTCAGGCATTCTCTCCACATGTCCCGCCCATCGTATTCTTTGGGACTTACAGTATCTTATGATTGTTTGCTGTATTATATTTATATTTTCCTATACTACTAATTAATTATTCCATGAGTAGGAAAAATATCGCCTGTTTCACGTACCTATATTAAGATTTAAATGTATAGTATAGTTATAGTATAATTATAGTATGGTTATAGTATAGTCTTTAAGGTTTGGTGGAATACCAGTTGGAAAACGTTAATGTAGAAATATAGCCCTTAGTAATTGGTCACCGTGTCAGAATTTGGGGGCCATGATATCTATACTTAACTCAGTGGTTTCCAAACTTTATGTTACTACGCCTACTTTAAAAAAAAAACTAATCTTGGCGCCTCCTCCCCTTTATTTCATTAAATAATACAGACACCTTTTTAAATAGTCAACAATGTATCTACTAATACAAAAATGAAAAAAAAATACAAATAAACAAATTTTTACTACTCATATTTTATACCTATTCATTTTTAAATTAATTTGTTTTTCATGCGAATGTGCTTATTTATTAGCACAATCAATTTCAATAGTAGTCAATCCAAATTCATCATCGTTCATTGGCAAATGGATTCTATAATGGGCCCCACATCCTGAAACGGGCCCCTTGGCTAGGATCTATTAACCACATATTTAAAATATTTAATATCCCTGAAAGAAATACTACTAAGTACTACTTTTACTAATAAAATAATAAAAAAAATCATTAGCAAACTAACCAAGAACTCAGGAAATAGATTTTTGTTTGCTTAAAGTGGAGACACGGCGAATTTTTTTTTTTGTAATTTTGATTTCCAAAGCTCCATTTTTTATGAATGCCTTCACTTTGTTTTTTTAAATCAGTGAATGCATTAGTGGTCCTTGCATTGATTTATTCACTATTTTTTTTAAATTTCAACCAAATAGACAAGTTTAACAACAAAATTATCGTTCCTAAACAAATTTTCCTCAAATTTCGATACTATGATTTGACCCTTTTATTTAATTTTTTCACAATAGTAGGTATAGAAGTGAGGTATTATAAAATTAGTCTCCATATTTTCAGACATGTTCGCAAACAACCTTTTATAGGACTGTTTTTTTGTGTAGTTTATAACTAGCGGCCGTTTTATAAATTATGCATTTGCAAACTGCACACTTGTGGCTACATTAATTATGTTAAACTTTTCGCGCCTCCCTTTGCAACACTCCGCGCCTCCCAGTTTGAAAATCGCTGACTTAACTACTATAAGGAATATTTCTTGAATTGTCGTTTAATTTTACATTTATTTTACAGTTGGTAAGAATGGTCACACTTTTTCCAAATCGGAATTGTGAAGGAAGACGCGAGATGTGATCGATGATTGACAATTCTGTCCGCATGACAACACGGCTCCTTCGAGCGTGGCAATTTACGCACAGAGCAGGATTTCACTGCTTACATTTTCCGATTCTACTCAATTGTCAAGTTAAATGAACTGTTAGTTCTTTATCTTTTTAATAATGATGACATTGACATCTGCTATTTACTGCTACAGTAAGTTGGTAACATTTTTGATTAGCATTTGAAAAGTGTCAGATTTGTAATAAATCGTATATTATTATTTAACACCAATATTCCTAGGCAAAGTGTCACCTATTAGTTGCATGATGTCAACCTTAACCTTTAATGTTTAATGTATATATTACTTTCCTGCTCAGTAACTTACCGTGGACAGGTCATGCGTTGCTTAGGGGCGGCAAATGGAGGAACGAATTCGATAATGATACAACTTTTGAAAGCAGTGGTAGACGATGCGGACGATGCAGTCACTTCGTCAGAAAAAACCAACATCTCAGTTTTTTAAAATCCCAAGGGGGTCTCCAAACTTGTCAGTACCACAGATCTCCATGTAAATAAAATCACCGTTCTTCGAGATTAGATTTTGTAGACATGCTTTAAACCTCATTATATTGTATCTATGTAATTTTTCCAAAATTTCGATTACACCTACACCAGTCCTGCCCAAGGGTGACACTTCGGCTAGGGACGTGACTGTTTCTGATAGTTTACTATCAGTATACATTAACAGTGACACCTGTGAATAAAAATAACAACAATTTTGTCAACACACTTTGTCCATTGCAGAGAACTGCAAGTTTTTAAATAACATTTCATTCACACAAAAAATAAATAGGTACCTAATATACTTATTTTATTGTTGAAAGGCAACATCATGAAATTAAGGTTTGAGCAAACTTATATAACCCCTTTTCATTTTCAGTTAAAATTCTCTACCAATTATTTATTAGGTACCTACTTACCTGTTTTATTATTCATTTTCGTTCACCAAAAAACTTTAAAATGACGTACGTATCTCGTATCTCATCATCATCATCATCAGCCTGAATCTATCCACTGCTGGATGAAGGCCTCTACAAGCTGCTTCTACTTCTCTCGGTCCTGTAAGTACGTGGCAGCGCAATGCACAGGACCGCAGAACTTTATCATTTCATCGATTCAGCGGCCTCTAGGTCTACCTTGCGGACGTTTTGTTGTTCTTGAATACCACTGGATGACTAGATTTGTCAAACGATTGTCTCTTCTTCGAGCTATGTATCCAGCCCATCTCTATTTAAGGCTTTTAATAAACTCTATTACATCGCAAACCCTTGTCTGCTTCCTTATCCACTCATTCCTCTTCTTGTATTTTCGCGTTATGCCCAGCATGCACCTCTCCATACCACGTTGTGCTACTCTAAGTATCTACTGAGATTTAAACAATTTCAACGAAACTTACTCTCAAACAGTGGTGGCGTTAAGTACCTGAAAGCGTATCGCGTTGACAAGTTTGCAGGCATCTTTGTGACAAAAAAATCTGTATAATAAACCGCTAGGCATAACGATATGCATTTCAGTGTATACTACAATACGTACAAATATAGCTATTATTTTTTAAACTAAGATACCGCGTCGTCTGCTTCATTGAAACCCGCCATTGCTCTAAAAAATTCTAATGTAATACTTATATTAGTTCCTTCATTTGCCGCATTTTATGATGTGCCCACTATTCAACGTATGACCTGTTAACCCCCACAGGAAGACACTGGATAACGATGATAAGCTAGCGATTTCATCCACCTAAAATATAGAAATAAAAAGTAGAGTGAATGAATAAATATACTGATATATAACTGTTGGATCTAGGCGCGCACTTGTACCCAACCGTTACATTTCTATTAATATTCAGTCAGTGCCTTTACACGTCATGTATGCCAGTATCGCTGTCAGTCGGATAAACCAAGGGATGGTATCCATAAAGCCTTAAGGAAATAAAGAAATGACTTTAAAAAAAAAACCGTTAAAAAAGCCATACTTCAACTGATGCGTGCCCAGACAATAGACTCATTCACAAAACCTGGTTTGAACAAATGAATTATAAATATGTATTTTAATAGCGTAACATCCAAAAAGACAACACACCGGACATTACGTCACTGGTCAATCATGCGCATCACTGATAAAAGATTGTTTTATATGTCCATAAACACAATTCGTAGTTTCTTGATGCTATAGGGCCATCTCTTACCGATAAGACAGCTCACGGCGAACTGTGCAACAACAAATTGTAATACTAACGTACAATTAGCCCAATTGCACATTGAAAATCGTCTCGACTAGGATATGGTCATAAATAAAACCGGATCCCAATGTTTCAATTTTCTTACACTCGCCCATGATGGATTATGCCAGGACAGTGACCAGAGATGTCACACGGCTAGCTGAAACGAATGAAAAAGCACCTCTGCACATGCGCCGATGCGTCATTCAGCCATTCTACCAACACCTCATGCAGAGCGAAGGTTGTTACACGCTACAATCAGATTTTTTTTCATTTATTCTGTGAATGATAACAAAATTTGTGAATAACAACAAAATCACATCGACAAATTCGACGTGTTGCAGTCAAGACGAGTTTTTATGTGCGATAGGGCTTATATTTAACCAAAATAACTAGTACTACCATCGTAACCTGTCATTTAGTGTCCTGCAAAGATATTTTGTAAACAAGACGGCTATCGACAGCTAAATTGATAAATATAATATATACGCAATACCCAAGAAATGCAGGTTCGATTCCTGCGGGGGGGTATTTTACTTTTTTCAGAAAGATTTTTTTTCTATTGGTTACAATTAGGGATTCCAATCCCGAGATCCTGAGCTATTTTCGATACCTATGAATCCTGGGATTGATAAACAAAATCCCGAAACTTTCGGGATTGATTTTTTTTACCAAGTTTTATGGAAAATAAAATAAAAATCGAAAATATAACATAAAAATACTTGTTATAACAAATAACTAACTACATTAGAAATAAACTGAGTTTAAATGAAGTTTGATTTATACCCATGTGTAAGTTGCCGATTCATTTTATTTTTTCACATAAATTAATAAAAATGAGAAAGATTTTGACAGTTTCATATTTGGCTGACTAATTAGATTTATGAAGCGGAAAGGCCATAAGTACACCATGATTTGCTTTACTATATTTTAAATCTCGCTATCCGATTCATTAAGTCTTTACTATCAGAAACAGCAATCTCATATTAAATTCACATTATTATTTATATTACAATATTATTTACTCCATTAAACTTATGTGTTTTCAAGATTGAACGTATACAATATTAACAATAAATGTCTTAAATAGTATAAATTATACTAGATTTATTTTTGACCGATTTTATCGATGTTATTTGTAAATATAAAAATTTTATATTAGCAATGGAAAAAAATGCCAATCCCGGGATTGTCAAAGTGTAATCCCGAAATCCCGGGATCAGAATTTTGGCTCGGGATAGAATTCCCTAGTTACAATATATTTTCTCAGAAGTGTTTTCAAAATTATGTATGTTCAATAAATATGATAAACTACGGTCGATGGCCGCCTTGTGTATAAAATAGCTTTGCTGGTCTCACTATAGAATATAATGGCCTTGTATTCAACGGAGGGTGGTGAGTTCAACATTTTTTTTGTGTAGGTATATTTGCAAATAATCGCTGATGATGCTGTAAGATTTAAATGAATTAAATTACGTGAAATTAGATAATAATTTAATCTCATTACGGTCGTTGTTCTTCGGTCAAGCGAGCAGTGAAGTGCCTAACGGGCGGATGTGCAATTTAACGAAGTATAACGGAGGAGTAATTAAAATCAAATACCGTCACAATGCCCGTGACATTGCACTCGCTCGTACCTATCGCTTCTCTACTGGAATCAATAACTTCGCTTGGCAGTGGCGTGCGTGGAAGCAGGCCACAGAACAGATTAATAAATAGAACGTGTGAGTGTCCTTCAAAAATTAGCCATACACTATAGATGTGCAATACTGTGTGTTGCAACCTTCAAATACACCAATAATGAATGGGCGTTAGTGCATAAGGCGAGAGCAGTTGTCAGAATTAATACAAGCGTATTCTTGGCACGCTTTTAAGTTTATCCGACATTCTTCCACACTCGAGATCGTTTGCCTCTTACTCCACACCCGTTTGGTATTTCAGTTCCCACTATTTCTGAGCTCCCTGAAGTAGACACTGTTCGACAAAAACAAATAATATTTTTATAATAATTATAATTGATTTAAGTTTTCTATTATTCCATTTAAAGGTCAAGACACACAGCAACGCAGATGACGCTGCGTTAATGCATCCAATACATAAATTTATCTCATTGAAACGGCCATGGTCGATTACAAATCGATACATTTGGAATCAAGTACAACATGCGTTGACGCAGCGCCATCTGCACTGCCGTGTGACCTGGCCTGAAGTATTTTTTTGTAACCCCGATCTCACCTTTTAGTATCTTTAGGCTCAATGCGCACCCACCAATGTACCTAACCATTTTTTTTAAACGCTACATGTTCAAAGACGCGCGTTAACATGATCTTACTCCTTACTTCATTTATCGTTTGTCAATTTATGGCTACGGCCGTATGTTGTAGCTTAACCACTGGGAAATATTTATTAAATTAAATTAAATTAATTAATTTAAATACTTATTTTGGCGTATTTCAAAAAAATACAACCTTATTCTTAGGTCAATAATTATTATAAAGCAATCATTGTTTAATTTTTTTGTAAATGCGTTTAAAAACTAATACAACTAAAAAATCTTAACACCACTGCACATGAACGTACTGAAATATTACTATATTCTAAAATAGTAGATCGAGAGGTTTAAGAGAATACTATTTTATGTAATAAAAATATTTTATATAGTCATCAAATAATGTTTAAAATAAATATAAAGGATAATAAGGCTTCAAAATTATATAAATAGATTATCTACAACGTTTAAGGAATGTCCAGGGTTATGCTCTGAAAATACCATAAAAGCTCTATTTTGACCTACGCTGAGCATGTGGGCATTTAAGTGGCAGTGTACATTTGCCACTGAACTCTAAATTTTTAAGTATTGCTTTGTATCGTGTCTTCGTCACTGGAATTTAAAGCCATCAAACAATCACTAAAACAGACTATTCAAATGAGAACCAACTCCTCAGAGTTTTCAATTTTTATCAAAGTTTTTAATAAAATTAAACATAATTTAGGTTATGGTATTGTTGTTTACGCCACTGTTTGAAACAAACCTCGTTCAAATATTGTAATAGCGATCGCGTATCGGATCGCATTGATTACTCTGTTCTATTGGCGTTTTTGTGCGTTTTTTCACGAGCCAGGTTCATTATTATTTACGAGTCGACAGCGCTACTAGATTTTTTTTTTTTCACGTTGGCATTATCTTTTTCGTCTTGCTCCTCTTTCTTCGCCCGTCAAGTTGTCGCCCCGTGATAACAGAGTCATTGTCAATCTTATCGACGAAACTAATCGGTAAATGTATAGCTATAAGCTTATTAAATATAGATGAGCGAAACTTTACACAAAATCACAATAACTTACCAATAATTGAGTATTTCCTAAATTAAAGTCATTTTAATTCTGATAATATTCTTCAGTCTTCTACACAATTTTATTAATGGCTACTTAGCTAGTTACTATCATTGGTTGAATCTCCATCTTATAAATTATTAATTTGATGTACTTTTGTTAAAACATTTACGCAGATTCATCTGTCAAAAAATGCACCTTCTCCCTGTATTATCAACTACAGCAGTTTATATTTTTCATTTTCCCCAATCCGTCATAATTCTCAATTCAAATATACGTTTCATAACGATCGTCGATTTTCTTTCACGCATATAATGCAATCGATTCGTCAGAATATCTAAATGGCCCTCGATACAGTTCAAATCAGTTATTCAATTACACCAAAACCTTAAAAAGATGCGTATTTCTCACAAATTGAATACTAACAAATCCCTGCAACTAGCATCAAAGTCGTCTATCAACTCAAATATATACCTACACACTTACAAACAAAATAAACTACAAAATATTGTTATGTGCCATCATTAATAATTAATATATATGTACATGTGAATTTATAGGATATATTTTATTATTTTCAATGTGCCTCGGGTTTCCAAGTCTTTAAATTGGTCACTATACCTATAAATTAATAAAATTTTGGGTTTCCTAAATCCATTTTTTTGAGTACTAGCTAACTGCATGGTTAAGTACAAATTCTTTCATCCATAATATTCCAAGGATTCTCCGATAAACTCACATAGGTATCGTAAGTTTTTATTTAATTACATATCTACTCATAATTTAAGTTAGAGTAGAGAATAGAGAAGATAGAAATGCATACTTAACGACAGTAGTTTAGCATAAAAGTACTGTAGTAGGAAAAGCACGCACGTTTTGAGAAAATCAGATACCTAGATGTATAGTGTCGGATACCGAAGAAGATCCTCGAAGGAAATCCAGGGGGGAAAGGCCAGTGGGAAAGCCACGCACACGATGGGGTGACAACATTACAAAAGATGCCAACCAGCTGCTAAAAATCATGAACTGGAAAAGACGTGCGGAGGACCGTTCCGGCTGGAGGACGGCGGTGGAGGACGGCTGTGGAGGAGGCCAGGGCTCCACTTGAGCTGTAGCGCCATCGAAAAAGAAAAAGATGTATTATAACCTCGCCGGGAATCGAACACGAAACCATCGGCTGAAAACCCAGTGCTTTACGCCACGTAATGCTAAAATATTTTAAAACCTATTTTTACATTCAATAACTTAAATTTAAGTATTTAAATCTTTTAAATTTTTGTATCATGTTATGAACAAGTATTTTTTCAAAATATTTAATAATTATGTATTCATCTATCGTAAATAAAGCTATATTTGGCCCACGAATCTTTGAAATTTCTACTAAACAACATCATTTTAAAGAATATCGGTGAATAAAAACCCCAAGTTTATTGGGTTTAAATTTTGTAATGGCTCAATTTAGTAATTGGTATATCACAATTAAATTTGTGGTTTTTTTTGTGCTAGTAAAATTTTGACTAAGTTTTCTCTTCAAAAGACAATTTAATAAAAATATAAGTAAATAAATGTTATATTATCAACTATTGGGGACAGTCTGGATTATTATCCTTTTGACTACGTATTTAATAATGACATCATATAATATATTTGTCTTGATTTATCAATCTATCTATCTGTAACGCAGTAGAAAAAATATGTGTGCATATGTATGCGAGAGCGAGACAGGCAGAAGATGTATTAGGTGAGAGAAAGCATAGACGTAAATAAAAATTTTAATTTTGAAAAATAAACTGACACGCAAATAAAGGAATCTATTATTTTAATCGCGTCGTGAAAGAAAACAAATAATAGGATACTCTCATAATAGTTTGGTAGATGCTTACAGTGCAGTACTAGTACTCAGAGTACCTATATAGAAAGTATTACACGATATTACAATAGTTATTAACTTGTGACAGATTGACGCAAAAGTATTTAGAAGTATAATGGTATCGAATACACATACAATAACACGATTTTGAAAATAATATATCTCTGAAAATGACAATTTCTCTAAGAATATGTTCGATTCAAATTGATGATATTTATTGATTAATACACCAAACTTGAATACTTAATTTTATTATGTGTCATCACTGCTGTGATCTTCGATAATTCTTAATTATTTCTAGTTACGGGATATGATTATAGGAAAGAGATAGGTACATTGATATTATTTTGTACCACGTATGTTGGTTTGAGATTTATGACTATTTTTTTGTAGTGTCTTCAAAATCAGTCAGTGCCTCGGGTATCCACGTCATTAAGCCGGCCAATGGTCTAGGTAATATCGAGGATGAGAACTATTTAATAAAATAATCAAATAATTGAAGACTAGAAAATTTGCATACCACATAATACGGCTTCTTGAAAGATATCCACTTATGCATCCTTTCGCCCATGATTTTCGAAATCCTGGCAGAAGAAGGACGTCCTGCCTCAGAAATCTTAAAGACAGGTTTGAGTTCAGCATTTCATCCCTGTTTAGATCAGCAACAGACTTTGAGATTAATAGCCCCACCAAACCTAACGTGACCATACGTCCCGTTTTTAGGTAGGTAGCCTACGCCGTTGTCCCCAAGCACAGCTTCGGGACGCCGAAATGTCCTGTTTTCGGAAAGAGAGCAACCCACAGTAACAATTTCAAAAGAAGGCGCGAAAAATCAAAAAATCGATAAAAAAAACATAGTTGCAAGTCGCAGTTCTTAAAGCAATGTTAATTACCAAAGTTAATTTCAAAAAGTCCTGCCAAGAATTTGATTCGTATTTGAAATCAAAACCAAATATACTTTATTCTTCAGAAAAATATAACACCACACAAATTATTAATAAAATTTATGTTCACGTGTTCATTCCTGTTCTTTTCATTAATACATACAAATTATAAAGAAATATGCGTTTTCTTGAATACAAATAATATTACCTAAAATTAGTGGTGCCCCGTTTTGACGAAAAAAATAAATGGTCACGTTAACCAAACCACATCGGTTTTAATCCGACGTATCACGGGACACTACGTTTGGTGTGAAGCATCATTTTTTTTATGACTCGGAATATCTCAGGAGCAGTTACCCAAAACTGAAATCGACATGCACCCAAATGTCCTTTGACTGAATTTACATGACATGAAAAACTATATCCATCATTAGTGACGTCCGATAACAGACATGGCATATAAAGAATTAGAAGTAAAGGTATGCATTATCAAGTATTGGGGGCGGTCCTGCCCTATTGACTAACTATCTGTGTAAGTGTTTAATTCCAATATTGAAAAATCTAACCATTATAATCTTTTAAAGTTCCTACTATTTACTTATTTTAATATTACCTATTAGGTACATACATATTATAAATAAGTTTCATTTTTCATGAAGTTTTTTAAATTTTCCATTTACACTTGCTTTTAAAAGTGATGTTACTATACTAGAAAGGGAAAGATGGGCTCTCAAGACTATATAGACAGCATAACCATGAAATTGACCTCCAAAAACCTTACGAAATACTAAGCAATAAAACAACACAAGAAAACTACACTAAATATTTAATTCTAGTCATAAATAAAATTAAAGGTATAAATGGAGGAACATAATTAACTACACAGTAATGCAACTAACCCTGCCAACCACCTTGTACGAAAAAGCAAGGGCATGGTTATTTAGGTATATATAAAAAAATAATGTTTCAAATTGCATAAAAATATATTCGGTTTTTTGGCAACGCCATTCAATTCTACATTATGAGAACGTATAATCCATAAATTGCAAGCATGGTCTGCCGAATGGCATAATCTGTTCTAACGCCATTACAATAAAGGTGATATTGCTATAAATTCCCGCTGCTTTTTGTCGGGTCTGCCGAATGGTTCGGTTCGAATGCAACGAATCCTGTTTATCAAATAATAAATTAGATGTCATTAGAGTCTGGGCTATTGGCACTCTTAAATCACTTCCAGTTAAATTTCCATGGCACTTTAAGAGTCAAAGACACCAAAGCAAATCCGTATTACTCCACCTAAATGATTCCCGGAATTTACAAAGTATGAGAAGCGCTGATCGTCGTAACTGTGACAACCAGTCTGAAGCGGACGACTGTCGTGAGGTCAGGATGGGATCCGAGGTGAGGAGTGACGTCACACCTCATATCGAATCGATTCCACGGCGAGCTCTTTCGTCAACTTCAATCATTTGTCCATTGTGGTTAAATAAACAGATCCGTCATTTGATTACAAACATATCGCGAACCTTTTAATGGTTTTCGATTATCATAAAATATTGGGAATCTTTGATTTTTAATTTTATATTATTTGAAAACTTATAGTATATATACATAAGTACCATCGTAAATCGTCAAGGTGTTCGAATTTGGAGCAAAGTTCAACGCAGTATAAAAAGTATTGAATGATATGTCAAATAGTAGCATTTGGCGCCCTAACTCAGAGGACAATTTATTTATACTGGTAGATGTATAACAACCCAATACGACTAATTCCTCGAATTACAGTAGCAGGTTTTGAGACGTGAAAGCCCGACGAACTGACCGATTTTAAATCCCCCACGATAAGAAATAAAAAAAAACCATAATACACATTCTTTAACGAAAAATAACTTGTATTGATGATGACAGTGGTCACACATAATAATATTAATAGGCACTAATATCGAGGGCTGTGTGGCTGGTCAATGCACTCCCTAGAGATGTAGACATTTTTAGCGATGCATTATGTATTCTGTTTTCAAATTCTATTTTATTGCTTAATTTGTATTTTCTTTAATTATTATTGTTGTTTTTTATTTTATTTCTTTTCTATAAAATTATTTTTTGCTTAGTTTTTTTTCTCTACCTACCTTGTTTTTTGTCTAGTTGTGAACGTCTTGAATTAATAATTTGGTATGTGCTCAGTGTGTCTTTTTTTAATAAATAAATATTAGTGGTTATGTTATGGGTCTCTTTGATGTTAGCTGCAGGGATTTTATTATGCTTTGGGTAGTATACTAAACTCATGTTGCGATTAAAACGCACACTTTAAGATTTTGGTAAATTATTCAATATCTGTATGAATGACTTGTGCTGTTTCAAGGCCTCCTTTTAAATTTTCTAACGAATCGATTGCGTCACCTGCGTCAAAGAAAGTCTCCACTGAGTTTTGAGATACCTCATTGAGTATTGAATTGTTGAAAATGTGTCGACACAATATTTTATTTAGAAAGGTAGCAGCTCTCTGTCACCAGATAAAGCTATGCGATTTGTGCTTTATGCAGTTTTGAATTACAAAAAATATGTCGGCTAAAGTGTCTTAAGCTGTGTGTAAAATGCTATGCTGTTAAGTGTGTTTAGTCGGAGTAAAGCTACTGTAGGTAAAGTCTATTTACTAACAAAATGAAAATTGATGTTCGTTTTCATATCCCAGCAGTTAACGACCCCTGATCTAATCAAAGTGTCTCCAATCATTTGTGACAGAGTGTGAAGAATCGGAATGCCAAAGTGAATTTCGTCTTTGTTAAAGAGTTTCGATACAGCCTTCTTTCGTATGTATTTTCAAATTGATCTTTTGTGTATACAAACTTGCCAAATGACAAACATTTTCTAACTATGTTTGCACAGTTAATGTAAACCAGGTGCGCGAAAACTTTGGTTACTAATACCCAATAGTCAAATGATCTATGCCCACTTTGATTAATTCACATTATAATGTAAATCATCGTAATAATCTATGGTGTATTACGACAAGGGCATGATCTGTTTTCATCTTTACTATAGTTTACATCTACACAGTGACGTCCCGTGGGGGTAGGCAGATTGAGCGTCGCTTGGGGGCGGCAGTTACTCAAAGGGCGGCAAATCGATGAGAATCATTAGGTTTATATGAGAAATAGGTTCCTAAACTTAGTAATAACGGAGATATCTTTCCATTAAAGAATTCAGCTCACTGGTTGGAAACAAAATGTATGAATAATTATCATGACAGATTTAACAGAACTGTATTTTTTTGTCGGGTTCGCGATGTCTAGATTACTTCCGTTGTCCTTGGACGTCACGTCCTTGATGAGCAGCAATGACACGTGCAGATTTGCAAATTATATTTGAATACTATATGAGGGCGCATACTTACCTAATAATTAATATATGGAAATATGTATGCCAATGTATCCATAATGTATCCATACAACACATTTCCTAGATATTGGAGTCATGAAAGGATGATAAAAAATACTGTAAGTATAAAAAATGGGGCGGCATCATAGACTATAGATACATCTAGACGCCACCCGTTGCATTGCTAAATGAAGCTGCGTGCCATGCGTTTGGTTTGTGGGCGAGCGAACGCATTCGTCTACAAATGTTCGAGACCATAGACCATTTCGGTAGTGCTCGCCCAAAGTGCTCGCACTAGACGCTCAGAATTAAAATATAATTTTCTATTTTTTACGTTATAATTATAGTATTTTTAAGCGGTCAAAATGCAACCATTAGGTAAAGATATCCATAATTTAAGTTATTTTAAAGAAACACTAGGTCACTGATATTAAAATATATAATAATATACAAATAAATTATCACGAACATGTATCAACTTACCTATGAAACGTAATACCATCTTCTTTCTTATCAGTACGGCTACCATATTTTAATACAACACACAGAACCATCTTTCCTACCTAATTAACTAAAAATATTTACCACTGACTTTATGTTTAACACAAAAAATAGCAATTTAGCAACACAAGCTACGACGCTACGTGAAGCGATTCACCACGATTTGTCGGCGATATTTTTGGAAACTAACTCAAACATATGTAGACCTTTTATCTTACTCTAGCGCGTGTCGCAGGGATTAAAAGGTGCCGAATACTTTCTCACTCGCACTCATGCATCGTTTTTGTTCAGGCCTTGGGCGGCATTTTATCTAGGGACGTTACTGCATCTACATATTATTTATGTATATAACTTGGTATGGTGTGTGACGTATGCCATTTGGAAATTACTCTTGGGACTTTGGTATTTATAGGTTTAAAAATTGTTGAACTTTTTTTGCGCTATGGTATATACCCATAATCAGAATGTGAATAAATGGTGTGTACAAATACTTAGTACCGATGTAGATATTTTTTTAATTAGATAAGCTCTTAAGCAGATAATATGAGTCTCCACAGAAAGGAGGTTAAAAATATCGAATTTTAAAATCCCTATTTGTTCACGATTTCTTTGTTTTATTAGTGGTTGCTACGAGTACATTCAAAAATTAATGAACTAGTCTTCTTATTTAACGAATATTATAGCTAATTTGGAAACAACTTACAGAAATATAAATCATATTAAAAAAAATTGTCAACAAAAATATAGTGCCGAACTGGACTCGAATCTGCATCCATCGGATGTGCTTTACAAATTTAGCCCCCTCCATCCTATCTAATTATGATGATATTACCTAAATAATTGAAGTGATTATCAAAATCCGTTGATATTATCAAAATATTTAGTGTTACATGGTTTCCGGTGTGAGCGGGGTATGCATGAGTTTCGTCTACAATGGTGGCAGGTTTCAGTTTTCTACATTTGTATCCCTTTCTTTACTGGACTATTACTTATACCTTGCCTAGACGCCGTGTATTGATCCAAATATACTTGTATGAAAAGTATACGATTTTGATAATAATATATCAATCTCAAAGGGTATACAAACTATATCACGTCGTCCCATTATCCTTCGACCAGAACCAACGCCAGCCTATATGTAAACTGATTATTTACCGCTGGCATTATTAGATTTTATTTGTATAGGTTGTGTTAGATTCGTTTCATTGGAAAATATAAACACAATAGCTTGGCAATTTCGGACCATTTCATTCGCGACACACAAAAAGGCAATATGTTTTTTTACTATCTAGTAATTTTTCTTAGTGGTTAATATAATATGTCTATACACGGTGTTTCGGAATAAACTTTATTATTTTTATACCACTCGGCTCTGGCCCACTCTTTGTCTACAGTCAGTCGTCCCCAATCACTGCAACTTAGGTCTCACAACACTCATTTGACTAGATGGGTTTGTATCAATCAATATCAGTAACCAGCTGATTCAGTAAATTTTGGTGTATTCTTGTTTGTCCGGTGGTTATTTGTCCATTACAAATATTGCAATCATTTTTAACTAACTTCCTGACTAGCTAGACAATTGAAACTTTTATAATATATCAGAACACTATTCCAATGCATTCTTTTAATACTTTTAGCTTTTTTTAACATCCATTTCATTAAATTGTTTTTGTAGACTTCACTTGTAGTGTTTTTTTTATTATGACTAAAATAATTTATCTTTCAACGGAAGGAGGCCGAAGAGTATTATTTTAAGAATTTGGGAGCCGTTGTATGAAAAAGTATGGGACGACGCATAATTTAAATGTGTTTTAGGTGTAATGATAATAAATATTTCTGAAAAAAACAAGATAAAAAAGATACGATATTACAAAGGAAAAACAATAGAGAACTGAATAAAATTGAACTCTTTAGGTTTATAACTTCTAATATATTAGAGAATTCCAGAATAAAAAGGATTGGTCTGAATGCCAATATTATGGCCAAAGGATTTAAGGGTGAATGTTTTCATATGAATTAGGAACACGAACTCATTATTTCAGTAAACGGATCAAATGTGAAGATTGTTTTGATAATTAATAATTATTGCCAACCTTCGTAGAAAAGTTAAACACAATTCATATAATAATTATATTATAGTTAAATTTAATATTAATAGAGTGGTTATTTCAGAAATACCGTGTATTAAAAGTATTTCCTTAAAACCAGCGATAGTTCCTTTATTTATCGACATGAAAGAGACTGTATGCAAATCAAATATACCAATATCTAATTTATATGCTTCAATAAAAGCTGTTGTAGTAGTTTTTATATTGTATTAAACTTAATCTACTTCTATAATTTTCCGTCAAATTTAATGGACTAGAATGTTAGAATTTTCGATTGAATAGATTTTTTTTATTGATTCTACATGCTCTTCAAATCTTTCGATCGACGTCCATGACACAATGTGTCAATTTTCTTATTATTTTGTCAATTGCATGTAGGAATGTGTAAGAATATGTTCACAATTAAAACATTATATTATTTCATTTATAATAATAGTCACAAACTCACAACAGAGGTTGTTATTTTCCCAAAATTAGTAGTAGGAATATCAATGACATTAATAATGCTCCTCTTCTGGTTACCCAACACTCAGCAGAGAGCCTCAAGGTTAGATTTCAATTAGTGGAAACAAAAACATAATAAGAATTTGATTATTTGTACAAAACTTTATACCACATAAAAGAGGTTGAGTAGCAGGCTCATTCTCTTTACCCCCAAAAAACCATGGCTATACTATGATTAATTTAATTCAATTCAATTTATTTATTTTACATATTGTGGACATTACAAATTATAAGTTTAAAACGTTCACAACATGACATTTAGAAACAACGAAATATTATTAAAACAATATTAGGTACATAACAAAAGAGATAGATCAGTATTAAGTTATTCTACAGTATAAATGTGTAAATACGAAAAAATTATATAGGTACAAGGAAGTACACCGGATGAGTTAAGCAGACCCTATTTTAATAATTTATAAAATAACGTCCACCTATACTCATCCTCACGTAGATGGAATATATCAACATCCGAAGCGATTTGGTTGAACAGAGTTAGTGCAGCTTGGGCACGGTCTAAAACGATCGTGACTACGCGACGCGAAGATTGTGCAAACGACACATGCAGAAAAAAAACATAATTTGTAATAAAAAATCAACATGCGTCCATTTAACGATATGTTTATTGTTCTATTAGTAATAATAATAAAATATTCATTGACATGTTTTCTTTTTAAAAAATGGGTAATGTTTTTACACGATTTCAGAATTAATTCCCCCGACGCTATCACAAAACAAATTGACGTATTCACAGCTCGACTATCGCTCTCCGATTGGCAGCGAGTCCGAAAATTCGTCGCACCTATAGTTGAAAATTATTTGCCGTTTCACTGAAGTATGCTCTTAATATTATTATTAATGATATTATATTATATTTCTAACAACAGTTTTCGTGATTTTGTTCGGACTAGAGCAAATCACAATATATTTCCATGAACAAAAACCATAAGTAATTTCTGTCTACGGATAACCTGTGAGGAGGAAAAACAAAATTAATGGAAACTGGCTTAATCTGCCAGCGTGGTGTACCAGGGTAGGTATCTATCGATAAATCTTGAATGTGGATGAATATGGGATAAACTTAAACACGTGCTATAAAACGTTTGGCACGTAAACGAAACGTGCATTCAATATTTGAGGACAGTCGGCGCGATATGTGTTTCTCGAGTTTTATGACCTAAAAGCCTTATTTCTGCCAAGTCCCACTTCAACGTTTCAAAAATGTCCATGCCCCCCCCCCCCGTCAAAATTGTAAAGTTACCTAACTAATTCTGAAAAAATGAATTCCTTCAAATAAAAATGCACATAGACAATAGGTACTATTTTTAATTTATCTTTCGTAAGTAAATATCTATGTGTATTATGACGTTGTACATAAATACAACTGGTAAGAAAATTAGTGTGATCCTTGTGCTATGCTTCGTCTTCAAATTATTTTCAAGATGATCTTTTTGCCCGCTAAAACATTCAAAATGCCCCCCGGTAGGGCGTACCCCCTACGTTGGGAATCACTGCTTTAAGTAATAAAATCTTGGTACATGGCGTCTGGGTTTTACATTTTTATCTGATTAATTTGTTCTGTGACTGTGATTGTAAGTGAGTCTTTTTATATAAGTTAGTGGATGAAATGAATTATATGTTTAAAAGGCATTTTTTTAGTTTTTATTTTTCGCCCAACCCTAATCACTAAAGTTGCCCAGTGTCCACCAGTGGCGTCCGCGCGAGATGACATCTCCCCACAAAATGACAAAAAGATTCCGAATTAATCTCGGGCGGACACGTTCCCGGCGCGACGAATCGTCATCGTCTCGGCGACATCTGTGTTACGTCGCTGCGTCATTTTGTTATCTCAGCGACGAAAAAAACTAAAAAATCGTTTAACTTTTTGTGAGCCCCGCGGACAATGGACTCGACATTCGAGCCACTGGCATTCGGACCGCGGCAGCAAACTGTACGGAAAAAGTCCCTCGTTAAATGAAAATCACGACCTGCTGGACGCTGCATTTTGTTTATTTTATTAATTCGTTTAGAAATCTTTCTTTTCATAATTGGGTGGACTTGTGGTGACGAGGCCATCAAATGTCTATAAAAGTCACTTGAACAAATAACAACAGCCTAACTACTAAGTTACGAGGGTGGGTCAATAATTCCTTAGAAAAAAGCATTAAAACAGGTTTTATTTTTGTATTTTTTTTTTATTTCTCAACATAATCTCCTTGGAGCTCAATACACTTGGTTAGACGTTTCTCAATTTTTTTTAAACCGTCAGAAAAATAAGTTTTCGGAAGGTCCTCAAAATAAGCATTTGTCCGATCGATGACTTCTTCATTTGAAAAAAAACGTTGTCCACTTAGCCATTTTTTTAAGTTTGGGAAAAGGAAAAAGTCACTGGGGGCTAAATCTGGCGAATACGGTGGGTGGTCGACCAATTCGAACTTCAATTCTTCAATTTTAGCCATTGATCGTAAACATGTGTGAACACGGCATTGTCCTGATGAAAGAGGATTTTTTTCCTGTTTAAATGAGGCCGTTTTTCTTCAATTTTGTTTTTTAGCTGGTCCAATAAAGATGCATAATAATCCCCTGTTATTGTTTTTCCTTTTTCCAAATAGTCAACGAAAATAATTTCACGTGCATCCCAAAATACAGTAGCCATAACCTTACCAGCTGATTTTACGGTTTTCGCCTTCTTTGGACATGGTTTGCCTTCGCAATCCACTGCTTTGACTGTTCTTTCGTCTCGGGAGTATAGTGGTGTATCCATGTTTCATCTACAGTCACAAAGTGACGAAAAAATTCATCCGGATTGCGTTGCATGAGCGACAACAGGGCTTTAGAGGCCACCACCCTACTGCGTTTATTGTCGACTGTGAGCAAACGCGGCACCCATCTTGCAGAAATATTTTTCATGCCCAATTTGTCATGTAAAATAGGAATGACGCTACCTTTTGAGATCCCTGTAACCTCAATTATCTCAATCAACTTTAATCTTCGGTCACTTAACACCATATCGTGGATTTTATTGATCATTTCTGGTGTAGTCACCTCTACAGGACTTCCTGGGCGTGGTTCATCTTTTGTTGATGTACGACCACGTTTAAATTCATTTAACCAGTTATAAATAGTTGCAAGTGAAGGAGCAGATATGCCGTGAACTAAATCCAACTCATTTTTTATTTCCTTTGCTGTTAACCCTTTTATATTAAAATGTTTAATAACAACTCTAAACTCAATTTTCTCCATTTTCTATTTTTCCATTTTCCACAAGCAAATTTTTTTTTAAATGTACGAGAAACACACAACAACCCGACCAATCTGATTGAAACTTCGCAGCATACTGAATCGGTAGTGCCGCTGCATGAAAACAAACCGCTTGCAGTACTAGTCGCGCCACCTGTCGGCTTTTCTAAGGACTTATTGACCCACCCTCGTAGCATTAACGAAAACGCTTGCTGAAGAGGGTTACATGTCAATCGTACGTATTACATTTCACCATAGCACAGTTCGGTTTGGTCTTCTCTATAGCACCAATATTACGTGTTGTTCTGTATTTCTAATTTTTTTTTTTTTAGATTTATTAATAACCATGTCCTTGCTTTTTCGTACAAGGTGGTTGTTAATAATTTTGAACAATCACAAACACCCAGACTTTGAGAAAAACACATAAATGTTTTTGTCATGACCGGAATCGAACCCAGAACTCTCGGGTGGAAGGCCAGCGCCTTACCCACTGCACCACGAGAGCCGCCTGTATTTCTAATTTACTTACATACCTATTTTCTACTGTCTTATATTTCGGTAGTTTTTAAAACGCTTTAAATTGAAAATTGTCAGTCAATTTAAAACTATTAACTTTAATAAATCATTTCTTTTATTCGACAAATAATTCACAAGATTTTGAGAATGTAACTTTCCATATATTGAACATACATAACTTTGAAAACACATCAAATACCTATATACCCACTGGTATTAACTTTAAAACTAGTACTTCTATGGTATCTCTACCTTCCATCGTATGGTATCAACCCTATTAGAAAGTATACAATGAACATATTATTGCAACCCTACACTCTATTACAATCGGGCACATATATGTTAAGAGCGTTTTAGTGTCTATGATCATATCTATGCCATTACGTTTACACATAAGCGAATATATTATGTCAAAAAAATCTATGACAGAGAGATGGGCATAGATTCTATGACACCCGTATGTGCCAATCCGTTTACACACGATGCCGTAAAATCTTTTGTGTCACATATTTGCCACTGATAAATACTACCAACATGACGTTTGACAGACATTATGGTTGGTACGTCTTCGAAAAATATGTTAGGCTATGAGTATTCGCGAACATCAATCTGTCAAATCAATATGATCGAAATACATCAGTTGCATATCAGTTGGCTTGCTAGGTTGTAGGTAGTGATATTTTAAACTACCATGAGAGAGTCAATGGTTGTTTATTATTATAAAACATGTACATATTATTTTAGACAGTTACTAGGTTCTATCGACCGAGGAATTTTAATTTTAATTCTATTTTATTTAACTTTTATATTTTCCCACTATATAGTTATCTATAATCTGCGTCAGTCATATATTTCTCATTTATTATTAGGCATGCATTGTGGTTGAATATACCGAAAGGAAAAAAATGATTTACCTAAGTGAAAATGTGCAAAACTTAATTAGAAGTATTAGAACATCATATTTTACTTTTACATCGACTTCTATCAATTTTCAATATGAATCAACAACGCACATAATATCATCATCATCAGCCGGGGTCAATTCACTGCTGGATGAAGACCTCCCCAAGCTTCTTCCAACTCTCTTGGTCCTGTGTCGTTTGCTGCCACGTATTTCCGCCGAAAGAACCTCCAAAGTAGAATGCAAGAACTCGCAGATGTCATTCAAACGGTCGGCCTAAAGATAAACGTCTCAAAGACAAAAGTGATGAGGAACTGTTTTTCGGATCCTGCAATTATCTATATTAATGGCACTTAACTCGAGCAAGTCAGCAGCTACGTCTATCTCGGACAGCAGGTGCCCATAGACGGAAGCATGCACGATGAAATTGTTCGAAGAACAAAGCTGGGATGGAGTGCTTTCGGACGTCCGAATAGTATCTTCAAGAGTGACCTACCATTATGTCTTAAGCGTAGGGTGTTCAACCAATGTGTGCTACCCGTGCTCACGTATGGCTGCGAGACTTGGACCCTCAACACATAATATTATAGTCAGTAGTTATATTCTTGAAAGTCATCCTAGTGCAGTAAGTTTAGTACAAATTTACGAAGAATATAAGAAAATCAATGTATCGATTAGTCATGTAGGTCCCCCGCTAACTGAGTTTTTTTTCGTGTCAGTTAGCATAACATTAATAAAAACTTCTGACTTTTTTCAAGATGAAAACTAATTTCAAATCAAATTAACGAATTATCTCATTTGGTCGTAAATGAAAATTCAATCGAAACTATGTCCCATAAAACAAACAAGACTCTATTTCAAGTTTGTCTTCTTAACCCACTCAGAACAATAACACCACACCGTTAACTTAAAAATAAAATATTTAAATTTTTAATATTTACATATTATAATATATTGATATATTTTTTGTCTATTTCTTTTTCTGCCATGTACAAAACGTAATCTTAGTTACAGTACGGTCACACAATGAAATTAACAATCGAATAGTTCATGGGAATGTACTGAGACATCCGGTTTGCTTCCATTACGCAAACCGGATGAGATGGTTTCATCTTGAGGATTGCAAACTCTAGTTTAGTTCATAGTTGATAAAATGGTATTACAAACGAAATAAATATGTTAATTAATTTTAATACACCCATTTGAATTATGGGGTTGTCGAGTATCGATGTACAATTAAAAATAACCACATAATTTTAAATAGTAACATTACTGAAGGAAAATAGCGCCGCAGGCGACTTTTTATTTACTTTAAAGCAAATTTGTGATATGTGTTTATCTCACGTATCTGGTCGACTCGCCTCGCAGGGCCCCTCCTGAGCTCGGACCCCTAGGCTAGAGCCCTGTTAGCCCCTCCTCTGTGGGGGCCATGCCGTTAATACACTAATTGTTTTACTAATATTCCCCATATTTTACTTGTATGAAGCTAATAGCATTAATTTATATACTTACCTAAACATGTGTAGACATTTATTATATTCCCTTAATTATTTACATAGGTTATATGAACGCAAGCTTAACTTTAAAACTTCATATGGAAAGATTGTAATAATAAACAACTACATATCAGGCAAAATATTATCATTCTGTAATCCTGAACTTGAACTGGAATATGTACTACAATAAAAAAAAATTAAATGAATTAGATTCAAATACATCTTATCAGAGAAGTAAGATTAAAAAAAACACAATATAATTATGAAAGTTGTGGCGCAGAATGGGTAAACAGTATTTCTGGAAACATTCGTTTCTCAAAATTAGTTTATGGCCACGCAATGTAGTTATAATAAATGGAAGCAATAATAAAATGAGATTTTCCATCCGAGTTAGTTATATCGAATATCCTTTCACAACTTTTTCGTAATTTTACTTTGTTAAGAAATCGCGGAGGATTCCTCAAACAGTGTTACTAGGGTACCTCTTGAAAAACGGCTTGAATTGATTTGATTTGAACTTTACCTACCATTTTTTAAATTCTGTTATACCTACAGCCTAACCAGTGTTCATGTTATCCGGCTGTATGTAAGGAAGAGTTTGCAAAATTGGACTATGAGCATATGAGTCGCTACATTTCAAAATCAGCCAAGTCCAGCTTTAGGTATTTTTGACTTTTTTGTGAATTGCTGAAGAACTACTGCTTTCTAACATTTCTGCATTATCAAAATGTGGAATTATTAATTTTAAATATTCTATACTCGAAATAATATAAACTTTCACCCTTGTGACTGTGTATTTGAGAAAACAAAAAGCTGTTTTTCTCCTATTCATATATTATGGACTTGGCTGATTTTGAAATCTAGCGACACATATTTCCCTATTCCGAATCGTGCCCGGAAACTTGTACCTATGCAGTTCGCCGTATCACACTTCACCGTGAAATGTTGTATCGGAAATATATAGCCGTAACTATATTAAAGACCACAGAACAGATAATAAATATAATACCGATAGGCTATATTCAATACGCCGCATCTTGATGCAGGGTTTTGAATGAGTGAGTGCCCTACAAAAATGAAGCACGCATTATGCACGTGCAATAGTGTGTGTAATACACCAACATTAAATGAGCGTAAATGTATAAACCGAGAGCAGTTTTCAGTGTTCGACGTAAAACGTATTCTTGACACGTGTGTAAGTTTAACCCAGATTCTTCCTTACTCGAGTCGGTTACCTGCTATCGCCTTACCCGTTATGTATTTCAGCTCCCATTATTTCTGAGTTCCCTGTTAAATATCGCCCAACCTATTTGGGTCATAATATAGTACCTACTATAAAATTCATGTCTAAATAAAACACAGTTTTGTCGGTTTACACTTTACAGGAAGCCAGCAGCAAACAAATTTTGAAAATAGCCAGTATAATGGATTATTTGTTAGGTTAGGTTGGGTTTTCATTCTTGAATTCATGAATTTTGCTAAAATCAGCTTTGAAAATTAAATGAATGTACATATTATTATTGAATCTAATAAAATTGGCCACCGTATAGTATATGGTCATCTGTTTCCGATAAGAAAGCTCACGGCGAACTGTTCCACTGTGAAATGTTTTACTTATGTACAATTTACATGTAACCATTCCGAATAACTATTTTCATTACTGGCAATACAGAAAGACGTGCAGATACTTTATCGTATTTTCAACGTTATAATGCCTAACAGAGTGCATTTAGTTTGTACCTATCAATGTCGCATCAAATTACTATTTTAAATAGAATTATAAATGCAATATCTGCTTACAAGTAATACTTTAGCTAATATACGTTATAAAGAATATTTTTTTTCTTTTATTTTGTTAACTGTCAATTTATGGTTGCACTGCATTGTATTGTTGTTTAATTTAATAAAACACATTTTTTGTAGTACTTATTCCACTTTTAATCAATAAATTAGGACCGGTTTCGTCCGCCTCAGAGGGACATTTTCAACTGAATACATTTTTTTAAAAAACAATATTTATCAAATAAAATCCAAAGTGACAGAACAGGTACATAAATTATCCGTCCAATAATACCTTCCCAATAACAAATTAATTTAAAATTAATGAGGTTGGACGTTAATATTTCATACTACATCAAGGGCAGTAAACAAATTATTTATTTTCACTTTAAACATTTAATCACTTTATTGAACTTAGGTAAATATGAATAAACATACGATTTATGAAAAATGGGTAAATACAAAGTTCAGTAGTTTAATAATTAAAATCAATGTTTTTATGTAGGTATATGTAGGTAGGTATCTACTGTTTTTATATTGATTGATCAATTATGAACACTTTTCACTTTTTCAACTATTAAAAAACCTAAGTAGTAAATTATGCCATAGTATTTAAATTGCATACATAACCATATTGTCAGTGTTTACAGATTTCTTATGTTATTATATTAATATATAATATATTATAATATCTAATATTATCATAAAATACTTACAAGATAAAAATAATCTGTTGAATCATATAAACTTGACTTGACTAGCTTAAACGATCGAAAAATTTGTACTTGATAGAAATAATACTGAAATGTCATTTTGACATGTCGTATTGATTTCAATAGTAATGCACATGCCACCTATATTTTAATATTAACAATTTAGTTGCTACTTTTCATACAAAACAGAATTAACTGAAAATGAAAGCAATTCTACTTAAAGATGGCTAAAAGTATTAAAAAATGCATAGGCATCGTGTTCTGATATATTCTAAAAGTTTCAAATGTCTAGCTCTAGCTAGTCGGGAAGTTAGTTAAAAATCGATTGCAAGATTTTTACCGGATAAACAACCACCGGACAAATAAGAATACGAGCTAAGAAAAACGTTGTAATATAAAAAAATATTGACAAAAATAAAAATATCTTTAATTATGTTGACCATTGGTGAAATTCTTTATTTGATAAAGATTGATATTTTCGTAAAGAAGTTTTGTGCAAAGGTAGATTCACAATACCTACCTGTAAAGGTATAACGGGGGCAATATCATGGCATGACAAACCGTCGTCAAGCACAGCCAATTACGTAAGGCACCACCCGTTTTATAATACGTAACTATGCAAATAACATTACGAATCACTGCTGATCAGTCGTGTTATTCACAGGTTTACGTGCTATGAAACGTATTTATCCAGTGGTCATCCTATGATATACTTTATTTCGAGTGTATGCAATTAATTTTAAATCGAGAAAATTAAATAAAAACATGTTTTCAAAACACGTAAGCTTCACTAGATACTTAAAGAAGACGCGACTGAAATTTTAATTACCTGGTAGTTTGCGCGTCACTGCTAGTTCAAGAGTTTGGGTCAATGTCCCGAATGCCAGAATTCCGATTAGACGAAATCCCGAAAAATAAAATTTAATAGTTTCTATGTTAATAAGTAATAATTACAAGATAAAAAGAACTTTTTATATACAACGTTTTTAAATTTTCTGTTGAATCATATATACTTGACTTGACTAGCTTAAACGATCAAAAAAAATGTACTTGATAGAAATAATACTGACTAATAGGACCCCCCTTGCAACCAATAATGGTGCCGAAATAACTTTTCACACAAAACAGAATTAACTGAAAATTAATTCAATTCTACTTAAAGATGGCTAACAGTATTAAAAAATGCTTGGCATCGTGTTCTGACATTATCTAAAAGTTTCAAATGTCTAGCTAGTCGGGAAGTTAGTTAAAATCGATTGCAAGATTTCTACCGGACAAAGAACCACCGGACAAATAAGAATACGAGCTAAGAAACACGTTGTAAAATGGATTCAATTACAATTTTAAACTGGGAGCGAAATTTAAATTGGTTAAATACCTAACTATGTATTAATTATCTAACTATTTCTGAATATTCTTTGCCTCATTAATAAAGATGGTGGTCGATAAAATTACGGGCTTCGTCTCTATTTGGAGTGATCATGCTGCGGTGGTGGGTCTAGGAACGTGGAAACTGATTTGGTCTCCGGAACATCGATTTTATCGATGAATGATATTAAGAATTTCGATTTCTCGAGAATATTTTTTGATATCTACCGGGCTAAATTTTCTTATATCCAAAAAATCTGTTAGCTTTTTTAAGATCTTCCAGAAAAATCCAAATAAAATCCTTTCGATAAAAAAGTGAGTAAAATGAGAAAAGTAATTCTTTCTATTGGAGATTAATTACAAGATTCATAAACATTTTGTAACTATATTATTTAGAAATTCATAAAAATGCTTAACGAAGCAATAAATTTAAAATAAACATAGATATAAAGTATAAATTTAATAACAATATGTAATGATCTTTTGAATATTATCTTTCTGTCAAAACCAGCGACATAATTTCATATAGAGAATTTTTACAGCAGTTTTTTTTCAGTACATTAAAAAGCAAGTAATCGTTTTAATAAAATGCCAACACTTAGAGACACTTATGTAGTTAGCTATCAAGCCATTTGTCATTTGTGATGAGAAAATTGGCTACAATTCTTTAGATTAAAATATGTTATAAATACTCTCCTTCGGAAATCTCTAATGGCTCGTTTCCTTCTAAATATCTCACACACGCAAATGTATTGAATGATAAACTCGATAATAACTTAATGTTGCTATACTTAGGAAAATAAATCCTGTTAACGTTTAACATTTTTATAATATCCGGATACAATTATTACCTGAATATCTAAGTTCCATGTAGGTACCACGGCATAGTCAGTGTTGACCTGTGTGTCCCTGATAACTGTCTTAGAAACAGAGAGCATCAGTTGTTTATTCTCCCAAGGTGCAGAACCAACCTGCCACTGGTAATGCCAATTGGGAGGGCGATAACTATGTTCAACCAAATTGCTTCGGTTGTTGATATATTCCATTGCGTGAGGGTGAGTATAGGTGAACGCTATTTTATATATTCAATAGGGTCTCCTTAGCAAACCCGGTGTAGGTAGGTACTTCTTTGAACTTCTATAGATGTATAATTGTATTTTCACTGCTTTTGTATATTTATATTATGTTCTCTTTTCACAACGTTTTTCTTAGCTCGTATTCTTATTTGTCCGGTGGTTTTTTATCCGGTACAAATTTTGTAATCCATTTTTAACTAACTTTCCGACTAGCTAGACATTTGAAACTTTTAGAATACACCAGAACACGATGCCAGTGCATTTTTTAAAAGCCATGTTTAAGTAGAATTGAATTCATTTTCAGTTAATTCTGTTTTGTATGAAAAGTTATTTTGACACCATTATTGGTTGCTAAGCGGATGGTCCTAGCAACTAAATTATTAATATTTACGTGCGTTACTATGGAAATTAATATCACATGTCAAAATGACATTTCAGTATTATTTCTGTCAAGTACAATTTTTTTGATCGTTTAAGTAGTCCAGTCAAGTTTATATAATTCAACAGAAAATTTAAAAACGTTGTATATAAAAAGTTCTTTTTATCTTGTAATTATTATATTTTCATGTTTATCGTTTTTATTACTATTTTTCTTTATAATAATGTTTCATGTCATGTTGTGAATGTCTTAAGCTTATAATTCGTAATGTCCACAATATGTTTAAAAAATTAATTGAATTGAATAGTTTTGAAGAAATTACTTTATTTCTTGTGTGAGTCTTTCTTAATTCAATAAAAAGTCTAAATAAAACAGTGGGTACGCATTGTAAATTGTATCATAGAAGCAAGATTCAACCGTTCTAAATTCTCATAGGAGAAATTGATTTTTTTTTGTTTTCGGGTTAGTTTTACCATGTCATGTTCATTGGATAATTATTCACGCTATTTGGGTGGTAGAGTCTAGCCATACATTATTGACAACGTCATTGCATTCTGGATTTAATCAAATCTTCGCTATAGCAGAGATTGGTTGATAATAATGTGAAAAAAAAACATCGGGCAAATGTTTGCCCTTTTTATCTCGCCTATGCATAATGATTAAAATATTGAGGTCTTTACTCTCTTCATTCAGTGAATGGTTTCCTAAAGTGGACACTAAAATGTCTTCTGGAGAGCTGGGGGCGATGCTGACCTCAGGGTTGTAAACAGCGTTGAGGAATATGTTCATATAAAGAAAGACATTAAAAATTAGATGGATTGTTGAAACAAATGTGTATCCTATCTACTAACGTATATCACAATATAGACAAACTAGTATCACTACACCAGGATTATCTTTAGCATTAGTTTTTATATAATTATTGAACTAATGTAATTACTAACAATCACAGAACAGATAATAATTCCGATAGGCTATATCCCAATACACTACATTTTGACGCAGGGTTTTGAATGTGTGAGTGTCCTAATAAAATGAACAACGCATTATAGACGTGCAATAGTGTGTATTTCAACCTTCAAATACACCAATATTGAATTAGCTTCAGTGCATAAAACGAGAGAAGTTGTCAGAATGAAATACAAGCGTATTCTTGACACGTGTTTAAGTTTATCCCATATTCTTCCAAACCCGTTAAGTATTTCAATTCCGTATCCAGAAATTTGTACGTAAACAGTTCACCGCAGTACGTGAAACATGAGTTCGTGTAACATTTAATCAATTGACGAGTTCTTCGTTGAACATTTCACCGTGGTGTATATTTGTACGTATGCTACAACATGTGGAGATGTCTTTACTAGGTTAGGTTAGGTTAGGTTAGGGTTAATCTAATTGGAACAGTACTATTTGCAAACTATCGCCGCATTTTGTAAGATACGTACAAATGTATTCCACGGTGAAATGATCAACGAAGAACTCGTCTTTGATAAAATGTTATACGAACTCATGTTTCACGTACTGCGGCGCACGAATAAGTGTCCCACGATGAACTGCATACGTACAACTTACATGTAACCTTTCAATTCCCATTATTTCTGAGTTTTCTACCAATAATACTGTATAATCAAGTGTTTTATGTGTAAGTTCAATTTCAGTTAGAAATTGTTTTATTTCCAAACTTAAAAATTCCAAAAATACCCACACAGCTGCATAGGTATTTTGGTTAAATTAAAAAATGCAGGTATCTACTTGTAATTTAATCGTTTGTTCAGATATTAATATAATTTTCCCGGGAGGAAGGGTGGTGAAAAACATATTATATCTGTACACGTTGAGGCGGTGAGCCAAAACAATGGAAAACTGAAATTAAGCACATGTAATAATATAACATCATTACAGCAGCCTAATTTTACATTAGTTCACTATTTTAGTAAAAACAATTCTCAATGCCTCTGACCTCTCAAAAATATATTAAATCAAGGTGTCCTAGAAAATGAGAATAAAAGGAACCTACTTGTAAACCAAAACAAAGGAATGTTTTAAAATATATATTTTTAAATAGTGTGACAGCCAGAAATAGCTATTTTGCTCACTCATTTTACTTGCATCTCGTTAATTATTAATTATTTCATTACGTTTCAGTTTCAATAAGAGGTATTACACTATTATTGAATTTGATTGATAATTATAAAAACTATAGTATAATAATATATTCTTTTTAACACTACAACAAACCATAAGATGCAATTATAGTAGTGTAGTAAAATAGTACTGTAGTAGTTGAAGTGAAACAATCATATACATACTGAGGCTTGTAGAAAATTACATCATCTTCTTATTGTGCCATCCCTTAGCGGGGGTTGGCCAACATCAAGGCGATCTTAGCATTATCATCTGCTACCCGAAACAGTTCAGTGGAGCTGCACTCGTACCAATCACGGAGGTTCTTAAGCCACGAAATGCAGCGTCATCCTCTGTTACGCTCACCATTGATCTTTCATTGAATGAAAAGATGGGGAATGCTGTACTTTTTCCTCTCATAATGTGGCCGAGTTACTGTAGTTTCATGGTTTTGATACTACGCAGAACTAATCGGCTTTTTCCCATTCGATTGAGTACTTCAACATGGTAAGTCGAAGGAATTTTTATATAAAAGGATGCGTCTATACAGCCACATCTCAAAAGTTTCAACTCTCTTGGTTAAGCGTCGAAAATTAGATAAAAGTAGAAAATTACATAAATTTATTTTATTGTGACCTCACCGGGGTCGAATCCGAAGCCCTTGGATGAGTAGCCAGTGCCGTGCGCACTGGTCTACGAAACTACGGTCATTAATCATATTACATAGTTGTATTTAATACAAATGCTACAATCTTGTGAAAGGTTGCTTATCTAAGCAAATTTTGTGAAAAATTCAAATAAAACTCTTTCAGAAACAACAATGCTGAGATGATAAGAGTAAATACATAATATAACACTTCCGATTTGTTTTCGTGAAATGAAAATAGGATAAAAATATTTTTAATCAATATTTTTGTAGGCTCAATATTTTATTAACATAAATACAACGAACATAATATCTATAGTATATTATAATCGCTGATCGGAATCTCTGATTATTATTTATAAGAATTATTCTTCCACCCTTTTGCAAAATCAAAAAAATTGATGTTATTAAAATACGTAAACAAATATTTCTTTTCTTTTGACCATGTCCGATCCTAGTAGGATCACATGGGCCTCCACGAAGTTGAGGTTTATATTTATTAAAAGATTTTTGTTTTTTACGAGATACCAATGTTAGCAGTTAGCCACTTGCTCAATCTATTAGACCCATTTTTTTTTTTTTTTTTTTTCGACCATGTCCGATCCTAATAGGATCATATGGGCCTCCACAGAGTAGAGGTTTTGTATTAACAGATTTTTTTTTACGAGAAATGGATGTCAGCCACTTGCTCAACCTATAAGGTCCATACCCTGACTCACACACATATTGAAAAACAATATGTGTACTTGCCAGACCCAGGATTCGAACCTGGGACCCACGGCATGATAGTCCAACGCTTATGCCGCGCGGCCACCGTGGACCCATACTCCAAACACAAATTGAAAAACCAATATGTGTATTTGCCAGACCCAGGATTCAAACCTGGGACCCACGAAATTCTAAACCGACGCTTAGGTAAGCCACTCGACCATCGTTGGCGTAAATATATCTTATTGTTGTTTTTATTTAATAAAACGCTATTTTTTTTATAGTACTTATTCCACTTTAATTAATATATTAGGACCGGTTTCGTCCGCCTCAGTGGGACATTTTCAAAAACAACAATACAATGCAGTTCCACCATGAATTGACAGTTAACAAAATAAAAGAAATTAAATGAAAGAAAGTAAATATATCTTTTTACATATTCCCGTTTACTTATTAAAAAGATGGAAATCGCATTTTATATATTTACGAATGTTTTAAATACGAGTATATTTAGTTGTTTTTATAAAGTACATTAAACTAAAAAAAACACTCTACCTACTGTAAATTTTGTATTTTATACTCAGGGTAGTTTTCTACAAGGGTACCTACATATTTTTTTCCAAAACAACACAGACAAATATTGTCTCGTGACTTCAGAAAAAAATCCTTCGTGCCCTAAAACATTTGCAGTAGAATTTAATTACTATCATCGCCGTGCGCTAACTTTTCCAGGGCGAAAACCATGGATAAACTTTTCCTGATATAGTTCACTACAGTAAATATTGCCTGCTGTTTCTAAATTCGCAAAATATAACCGACTGTTGGCATACCTATACTTACATTCAGATTGTTATATACATACTTAATTAGTTTTGCCAATTAAAACATTTGTAGGTTAATTTATTAAATGGGTACCTACATACCTCGTATAAAAAATATAATAACATAAAACTACTGGACCTGTAGATGTTCTATTAATGCAAAAAAAATATATTTTTTAAATCGATTAACGACCCTATTCTATAATATGCTGATACTAGCAATTTATCTAGAGATTATAATATATTATGTAAATGTAATAATTTATTATAATTATACTTTCATTCATTTTTTATGACTGTGTACCTACATTCTTTTCGTGCAGTTTATTGGGTACATAATGTACCTACACAATACCTATTAATAACATTGAAATAAGCCCACGGTGGCCGCGCGGCATAAGCGTTGGACTATAAAGCCGTGGGTCCCAGGTTCGAATCCTGGGTCTGGCAAGTACACATATTGTTTTTCAATTTGTGTGTGTCAGGGTATGGACCTAATAGGTTGAGCAAGTGGCTGACATCCATTTCTCGTAAAAAACAAAATCTGTCAATACAAACCTCCACCCTGTGGAGGCCCATATGATCCTATCAGGATCGGACATGGTCGAAAAAAAAAAAGTAGATTGACAGATTTATTAAAAAATATTGCAGGTCAAATTTTTAAATATTAGAATACCTTTTATTGAATATTAGGTCACGACACACAAAAAAATCTACTGAATTTTAAAGTGTAGCAACCTGCTAACCTGGTGGTCAAATCAATTAGTTGATAACGGCTCAGCAATAGTTTAACGAATGTAAAAAAATATCTAAGTGATTCTTTTAATATATACCTTCAGGGTTTCCCAAGCTAAGTTCCGTGGAACGTAAATACGCAATGAAAGTGTAGGCACTCGTAGGTAACAAAACCTTTATTTAATTCAATGTACTTACCTACATGTTTTTTGAACACTAACACAGCTTTAAATGATGTATAAATGCCGCTATATATTTTTATATATTTCAGTATTGTGCTGATTGCATACTTACACAGAATTAATGGAAACTGAAATACCTAACGGCTGTGGAGCAACAGGCAACCGATCTCGAGTATGGAAGAATATGTGATAAACTTAAACACGTGTCAAGAATACTTCATTTTAAGCTTGTCATTCGTTTTGACAACTGCTCTCGGTGTATGCACATACGCTCATTCAATATTGGTGTATTTGAAGGTTGCAACACACACGTATAATATACGTATACGTAGGTATACGTAGACACACATGTGATGTGTGTTTTGTTTTTGTAGGAAACTCACACATTCAAATCTCTACTTCAAAATGTAGTGTATTATTGGAGCATAGGTGATCTGACAATAGTATCGATCTGCAGTTTTGGCGAATTCTGGGTTATTGGTATATTTTGTACAAAAATTGGTGACGGATCGAATAGAAATATTATTATTCTACGAAAAAAATCCTAAAGTGCTCAAATTTGACGTGGAAAATAGTGTCTATCTACATCGACTCTTTTTGAGGTGGAAGAAGTGTCTAGAAACTAAAAATCATCTATCTGCTTGATTTATTTTATTATGACATTACAATTACCCATACCTACATCTTAAAATCACTGTTTTGTACTAATATTAAATCATTTCACTTTAAAAATAATACAAATACCGACAAAAACAGTTTTTTGAACCCCCTGAAAAATTTACTATGTTATGTCAGATAGATATTATTTTCAGATCGACACCTATCTGAATTCCATTTATTAATCTGTTTTGTGGTCTCAACTGTATTTGTGATAGCTTTGTTTAATACGCACATAAATCATTACAAATTCAATGTTAAACCACTTTCATTTTGCAAAGGCTTCGCCATCGCTCGCCCCACGCCCTTTCAAAAGTTCGTGAATCTATGGTATAATCATCACAATGCAAAATATCATTTGATTATTCACATTATGTACAACGAATGAATACTTTTCAGTACGCAATGAAATACACATTACGGCATTTAACTAAGTAGTCGCTTTGATTGAGACTTTTTTTTTTAGATAAGCACAAGAAGTTACACATCCCCGTTTCCTCGCTGAATGCATTATGATTATGTAAACAACAAATAATTATTCAAACTGTCTTTGAGCAATAAAAAAAAAGACAAAAGATGCAACTCTAACGACTTTTGCATGGCTAATGACCGGGGCACCTTTTTAATATCATGTCCGCGCATAATAATTATTATTAATTACCCACCCGAAGTCATAAACAATGAATAAAGGGAAAAGAAGAGAGAGAAAAAAAAAACGAACAAAATCTCAACATTGTTTCTATTTCAGAAGCAGTTAAAATGTTCTACGGTGAACTTAACATACTTTTTGACAAGTCTTTAAGAGCTTTATGTTAGGGTTGCCACAAAAAAATTACCTCAATACATACAGTAAGTATTAATTATTAATTAACTATTTCTTTTATTCAACGAATAATTCACAAGATTGAAGAATGAACCATTCTAATTATTGAACATACATAATTAGAATGGTACATTCTTCAATCTTGTGAATTATTCGTTGAATAAAAGAAATAGTTAATTAAAAATTATTAGTTAGTTACATAAAAATATTGGCGAAAGCCGTGACGTCAGTTAGTAATTAAAGTAGAAGGTACCTACTTTGATTTAATAAACAAAAACCAATTGCCAAAGTAGATTGATTTCGAAGAGCGCTGATGAGCAGGTATTAAAAAGACCAATAGTTAAAATTTGTCGCAATGAGTACGTTGCCTTGTAGCATAATGGATAAATGCGCGGACCCAAGAGATGCAGAGTTCGATTCCCTGCGGGGTGGCTTACTTTTTTCTAAAAAGGATTTTTTCTATTGGTTATAATATATTTTCTCAGAAGTGTTTTTCAAAATTATGTATGTTCAAGTATGAATTACTTGTATAATTATTTCGCAAACATCTGCAATAAATTACGTAGATATATATATACCGAATAGTTTATCTGTATAAAAAAGTTCCCAAAATGACCGAGCGATTATGCATCATGTTTGTAATGTCGTGGGTCCGAATGCCGGGTCTATCAAATTTTTCAATGTATTGAACATACATAACTTGAAAACGCCTCAGATACCCGCCTAAATACCCGATAAAAATCGATACCTGACGAGATTTGAACCCGTATGAACTGGTATCGCGCCAATATCCTTTAACCAATTAAGCTACAGGTCTCCTACATACTTACGATAATTTAAACTAGTAGGTCCTACATGGAATGTTTATCAAATTGCGTTACTAATGACTACCGATTTTTGTGTTTTAAGCCAAGAAATATTAATTGCCTTAATTACTAGCCGACGCCCGACTAATATTTAGTTGTAACGTCTGCTTAAACTTGCTAACAATTGTTAATAAACCATGTATGTATGTTTCTTTACAAATTCTTAAAAAAATACGCTCTGCTTAACTCATTCGGTGTACTTCCTTGAACCTAATTCATATTTTGTTTGTATTTACACTTTTCTACTATTTAATAACTTTAACGGGAAAGGATAAGAGGGAAGTGGCGCCAACTTGTGCTTGCCCTATGCCCCAATGTTGGGACGTGACAGGGTGGAAAAATAGAAGAAGAACGTCTTAAATTAATAATTTTTAATGTTCACTATACGTAAAAATAAATAAAAAAAAATTGAAAATTTTGAATTATTTATACCTTGTTTTCATCTTCATTTCCATAATGATCAGTTTTCTTCGTTTCGTAATTTTCGCTAGTTTTTGGGTAACCCTAATTAAGCAAACAAAGCTCGTGTTTTTATATTTATGAACTCTAGTAGGTACCTAGGTGGGTACATTTTGATGTTAACAGGGAAATGAGATCGTAAATTAAAGTCTGACGTGTCATAAAAGCGCGATCTGACATCGGATTTATTTATTTATAAGGTGAGACCAAACACTTCATAACAATAAAATATTTTTCATGGAATATTTATGTAAACTAGATAATATTATTACCTATTCGTCTTCACATTATAATATGTGTTAAGTCAATGCCCAGTAACAAAGTAAAAGACTGTAGAGTGTTTATTATCATTTTCAATCTTACATTAGAAGTAGTTTAAATCTTCGTTTCTTTCGACCATGTCCGATCCTAATAGGATCATATGGGCCCCCACAGAGTGGGGTTTGTATAAACATATTTTATTTTTACGAGAAATGGATGTCAGCCACTTGCTCAACCTATCAGGTCCATACTCTGACTCATACACAAATTGAAAAACAATATGTGTACTTGCCAGACCCAGGATTCGAGGGTCCCAGGTTCGTATCCTGGGTCTGGAAAGTAGTTTAAATAATAGTACACTTACTTAGTTTTGATATTTGATAATTAAACTCAGTTTAAAACGATGTTACTAAATGTATCAGTAGCGAAGGGTGATTTTTGGAAAATGGTACGCTGTGGAGATTTGATAAAAAGAGCACACTTGTCAGGTATACTTACGGAAAATAAAAAAGATAATACGGTATAACAACACTAATGAATAGGTACACACTAATGGCAACAACCCACTTATTCAATGAAACTTCAAAAACTCACTGACGATATAAAATTAAGCGATGATTTTAAATGATGTATTTTTCAAAAGATAAAATTTATTTTTATTGTTAAGAAAGAACAATCTATATTTTATTAATATACGATTAATCGCCATAGAAAATATTTTGTTAGTCATGACAACAATATTATGCATGAAGGTTTTAGGCTCTGCGATAGGAGCCTACCATATTTCATACAATTCGATAGACTGACTGAAGTTACGTGATGTCAAGTCCATACGAAAAAATATCACAATTTCTTGAGAAATAATCCTTTATTTACGAGTACCATATATATTCACCATATAATAATATATTATACTTATCGTAAATATTTACCTTACATATTATTCCTTTTATACCTCTATAGCCATTTAATTATTTTATATACGTCAAGACAGATGGCGCGCTGTGGTATATTTTTTTAAACATTTGCGGATTGTTTTGTATTCTTTATAAATTTTATAATACTTTTCAACATATTATATGACAGCTGTCGTTGGTAAATTAAATTATTTTATATATTTATTATTAATTAATAGTCATGTCATTATATAAATATGTCAATATGCAATTAAAAAATATTTTCCTCAAGAAGGTAGGCTTTAAATAATCGCCTAGTATGGAGTTTTCGCCACTGTAATGTATATTGTATATTTATATTATATAGAAATGTCAAAAAATTAAAGTTTTGTCAGAAGATTTTAAGGGGCCTCGAAACAGTTCAACGCAGTAATAAATTTATATAAGAACTATATCATAATCTTAAAAATCTTTACAAAATTCCTTCAAACAACATCAAAACGACATATAACATACATATGTGTACATTAAAAATAAGTGTCATCACTGTCATAATATATTCAAAAAGAATTGGTTAGGGAAGACATATATTGTAATTTTTACAAAGTTTTGTCGTGGGGGACCTCAGAATCGGTCAGTGCCTCGGGCATCCAAGTTTCTAAACCTGCCACTCTCAATACTTACAAGAATCGATACGTTTTCTTTCAATATGACATGGCTACGTATATGCACATTTATCGTGAGTAATGTATAATTATTTCCTGAAGCTATTTGCACTGGTTCGAATCCTACATCTAGCAAAGGTCACATGTTATTTTTTTTCAAATGTGTTTCATTCAACTATAGGAGAAATGACTATAATATACTATACCTACATCATTTAAGATGCATTTATCAAAAATAGTAAGTGTCTACCTAGGAAAATCATCTAATTCAATTACCTACTTGTTTACAGTGTTACTCATAGGTTTTCAGAAAAGTGATTTGATTTAGTTGTGAATTTTGACCCCTCGTTTATGGGTTACATGTAAGTTGCACGTATGCAGTTCATCGTGGGACACTTATTCGTGCGCCGCAGTACGTGAAACATAAGTTCGTATAACATTTTATCAAATGACGAGTTTTTCGTAGAACATTTCACTGTGGAATACATTTGTACGTATCTTACAAAATGCGACGATAGTTTGCAAATAGTACTGTTCCAATTAGATTAACCCTAACCTAACCTAACCTAGTAAAGACATCTCATAAAATTCGCCACATGTTGTAGCAAAAGTACAAATGTATACTCCATGGTGAAATTTTCAACGAAGAACTCGTCATTTAATTAAACATTACACGAACTTATGTTTCACGTACTGCGGCGCACGAATAAGTGTCCTGCGGTGAACTGTTTACGTACATATTTCCGGATACGTCATTTATGATGAAAAGCTTGACCAGAAAAATCGATTTCAAAATAAAAACAAAAGTGCTTCATGACTCATCGTTTCCCTTTTCAAAAATGGCCTGACGTTTTCAATAGCACTCATTTGTTCCGATAAGTTAAAAAAAATAACGCAGTAAAAACAAATGAAAGTCGCTCGTAGAAAAACTACAAAACTGAGAGATAAAACTATTAGCTAGTGAGTAGGTAGATAGATAATGCGTGCGTTTTGAATACTGGATGACACATTTCTGGCTTCGGGAATTTCATAGGAATTTAAATTGGTTGACGTGTGTCTTAAGGGGACATTAAAGAATAGAGATTACTTTCATGGATTCGGTAGAATTGGTTTAAATTTTAAATCGTTCGAGAATTAGGTATAGTGTGCTCCAAAGACATTGAATAAAGCTGGTTATGTAGAAATAAAAATTAAATTTATTAAAGTGAAACTGTGAAAAAGTACACAACAACGGCGGTTTATATTTATGCGCAGGAGGTACTTTCTTCGTCAGACGGTACCAAAAATCTGACTTTTTTCAGCATGCCTATAGCTCTATTTTTAATTAATTAAAAAAAAAATAACGACAATATATATGCAAAATCTACGTACCTACCCACTAGCGTTAACATACTAGCACGAATTAATTGATAGATGTAATTAACTTAAAAAAGGGATTTATATTTTGTTTACTAAAATTGATCAATTTATATACCTATATAGTAGGGGTCTTTGAAATTAGTCGGCGTCTGTGGACTTAACGCATGGCGGGGGCTGACATGGCTCTAGCCTGGGGGCCCGGGCTCAGAAGGGGCCCAGCGTGCGAGTCGACTAGATAAGTGAGATAAATACACATCACAAATTTGCTTAAATAGTAAAAAAAATCGTCTGCGGCACTATTTTCCTTCAATAATGATGCTAGTTTAAAACATGTGATTGTGCAATGCAATTTTAATTGTGTCGACACTCGACAACTCCACAATTCAAACGGATTAATTAAAAAATACAAAAAATCGCTAAATTTACACCTTAATTTTACCGTGTACACTATTTGGAAAAATGCTACTGTAGAGCGTCACACTGACTTTACCCTTAGCGATAGATAGGGGGCCTGTCAAGGATCCTAGCCTGGGGGCCTGATTCAGGATGTGGGAGCCATGACATAACATTTGAGGTATCTACGTTGACAAATTACCAAGGCTAATGATTGAAGTAATTGCAAATCATTTCTCATTGCAGGTTTATATTTAGGTATATTGTAGGTTTATATTGCATATTTATGGCATGTGTGGCATCTAAGGCATGTTCATACTTTGTGCTCTGAGATTTATATTCCCGGACTATATTGACACATGAATATCTCGCATTGTGAAATAAACGCCTTCGTACCTACAGAATTTTAACTCATTCTATCGAAATCACCATCAAGTGTTGTAATACTACATTTTCATTAGAATTCTTTTCCCATTAAAGGAATTTTAACAGAATCATCGTCTGTTATACTCAGTTTATTTAAAAGCAGCTAATAACTTTTTAATTGCCAGCTACTCATAAATTTCAGTGTTGAAATGAGGGCGGACAACGACTCATATATTATCAAATTATTGAAGAATTTGTAGCAAAAAAACTGACATTTTTCATTTTTATTTGACACGTCAATACTGACAAGGGTCAAATTAACCTTTTCTTTTTCTAAATACGTACTATATTATACAACATGTAATTATCAACAGTAGGTACTAATTTAAATTAGGTGGGTATGTCCTGAATTTTTAGCAATTATCATTATTCCATTGATGTAAAATATGTTAAATTTTCACATTCCAATGCCTGCATTCCTGCATAATTTAAAATTTATATTTGGATAATTTGAAATTGGAACCTCCTACAAAACTCATTTAGAACTTGGAAGGGTCAGTATTTTAATTACATTATCATATATTTTTAAGTTATAAGATTTCTTGAGTTTTCATAATTATTCTGTTTAATTTCCATATCTAGTCCAAATACAGAGAATACATTCAATGATCTTTATTCCAAGATGAGTAAAGAAAAATAAAAACGTCGCGATCTGCCTCAAACCACCAACATCTAGGTTGAAAGACGAATTCGGTAACGCCATTGAGGCAATGATGAAAATTTTTTAAAATACTTAATAAAAATGAACGATTGAACAGCCAGCCAACCGCATAAATCACTCATATAAATTTCAGACACTGTTGACTACACCCAGTGGTGGGTTAAGGGACATAGAGGCTTGAGTCACGTACTGATTTTGACGTCATGATAAAAATATCAATGTATTTCTAATTCAGATTCACATCACGCAACTATATTGATGATATACAGGAAAAATTTTCACACTAGTGCCTCCACTCTGCCAACGCCACAAACGTCCACGTACCTACCTAAAACTACTACAAGTCGAGAGTAGGTTTCGTAGAAAATCTCTAAGTCTCAGTAGTTGGTATGAAAGTAAATTTGAAGATTTTATGTGTATTTGTCTATTTAAAACAGTTAAAAATATATAATAATAATTACACGATTTATATAAGTACAACGATTTTAAATTTTCTGTCGAATCATATAAACTTGGCTTGACTAGCTTAAACGATAAAAAAAATTTGTACTTGATAGAAATACTGAATAATGAAATGTCATTCCATAGTAACGCACGTATATATTATTTAATAATTTAGTTGCTAGGACCCCGTAGCAACCAAAGAATGGTATTGAAATAACATTTCATACAAAACAGAATTAACTAAAAATGAATTCAAAGTATTAAAAAAATGCATTGGCATCGTGTTCTGATATATTCCAAAAGTTTCAAATGTCTAGCTAGTTGGAAAGTTAGTTAAAAATCAATTGCAAGATTTGTACCGGGCAAACAACCACCGGACAAATAAGAATACGACCTAAGAAAAACGTTGTAAAATACTAAAAATGGAAGGGGATGGCAATTATTTAAGTCTATGCTAAGGGACGTCACTGGGTTTGAATTAGAATCTATTATGTACGTTTACGTCTATTCAGACATTTTTTTTTGTATTTTTTGTGATTGGTCATCGTTAATATTCTAAATAATGACGATCAATTGTGTATATAAATTGTGTGAATAAACCCTGTAATACTAAAACAAATCGTTTCATCTTTGTATAACGCTGGTAAATTAACCACGGGACACAAAAATGTGGTTGTATGCTACAAATTCTGCAATGTAAAATGATCTAACTTAAGCCATTAATTTTGGCATTATCCTTATTCATGTTTTTTTTTATCTACACTTTCATATATTTAGACTTCGTCTCTATATAATGCTTCAGGTGGTACTAAAATAATATCAAATTGAAAAAAGTTGAATGATGCCTGCAATGCTTTCTTCATCGGAAAGCTTATTGGATTAGAATAATAAACAAACTCAAGTGACTTTTATGAGGCCGTTTCCAACAAGGAGGCTATTTTGTGCTCAAATAAAAAAAATATTAATGCCCGTTATCAGCTCTCAAATAATGAAAACAAACCTTGAATGACCTTTGATAAAATGATTTTCTGGGTAGGCAGAGTGTAAAAAGTTATCACGAAATTTAATTTATGATGCGCACCATGTCTAGACTCCTTTACGACTGTTGGTTTTAACCTGTGATTTGATTTATAGAAAAAAAAAACATTTAAAAAAAGCTGAAGTATTTAATTTGTTTGGTATATTATTATCTATTATATTATGCAAAGCAGAGTAAGTTAATAAAAAATAAGCAGTATAAAATGTGTACGTAATTTATTATTGTTTGTATGAATATTATCAATAATTATTAGTTATACCTATTTTTAAAAAAAAGCGTTAGGGGTGTGTAATACTTACTTCTAATGGATATAATATTTTAATGTAACTTTACATTTTAAAGTAATTTTTAATAATCACATGTTAACATCCAATTTTTAAAAAGATGTTTAAAAATTTACGTTTGCGCAACAGTTTCATTTTATTATTACGTATTATTATGTTTTATCATTAAAATGTAGTTAAATAAGTCCTAGAAGATATTTTCAATATTTCGTAGTTGAATGTATTTTTTTTAAATTGAAAAACAGCATCATTTTTTTTGAAAATCAAGGCTCTAAATCTAAATGAATCGCAACGACGTTCCGGTTCATAAAATCACCAAAATTAACGCTGCGACTTGTGGAAAAAATATTTTGACCATCTGATCTAGATATACAATAAATAACAAAAATCTAATACACTCATTTTTATAAAGTATACATAAGTTAGATAACTATTTTCGGAAAAATATTTAGCGCTCCGGTTCTTAAAATTTTCCATTTAGAGGGCTGAAAATGAAAATGTGTTATCATTTTTATTCATATCATATCGACTTTTGGTATTATAGTAACAATACTGAAGCTAATGTGATGTGGACATAATGACAATAAAACCCTAATATGTCAGCAAGCATAAAATAAGATACAATGAAATTGAATTATTAATTAATTAAAATAAATAATATATCTTCGTAGCCACTCAATTCACGTGATCTAATAATGATGAGGACTGGTTTCGTTTGCTTAGAAGGATATCGTCAACAGCTATTTATAAAAATCTAAACAACATCCTTTAATATTAATTCGTTATTTCTCAGTTTTGTAAAGCTATAAAAAATAAAGGACCAACTAGGGAATCAAATCCCGAGCCAAAATTCTGATCCTGGGATTTCGGGATTACAATTTGACAATCCCGGGATTGGATTTTTTTTTCCATTGTAATTATAAAAAAAATATATATACAAATAACATTGATAAAATCGGTGAAAATTAAATCTAGTATAATTTATACTATTTAAGACATTTATTGTTAATATTGTATACGTTCAATCTTGGAAATACATAATTTTAATGGAGTAAATAATATTGTAATATAAATAATAATGTGCATTTAATATGAGATTGCTGTTTCTGATAGTAAAGAAATAATGAATGGGTTAGCAAGATTTAAAATAGTAATGCAAATCATGATGCACGTATGGCCTTTCCGCTTCATAAATCTCATTAGTCAGCCAAATATGAAACTTCCGTAATACGTATGAGATCACGGTGGAATTACTTTGTTAATATTGCGAAGCATCGTTTTTTTCCAATTTTCCTCATTTTTATTAATTTATGTGAAAAAATAAAATGAATTGACAACTTACACATGGGTATAAAACAAACTTCATTCAAACTCAGTTTATTTCTAATGTAGTTATTTGTAATTAAAAGTATTTTTTCTGTTATATTTTCGTTTTTATTTTATTTTCCATAAAAATTGATAAAAAAATCAATCCCAAACGTTTCTGGAATATGTTTATTAATCCCGGGATTCATAGGTATCGAAAATAGCTCGGGATCCCGGGATTGGAATCCCTAGGACCAACTATCCTTTGAATCTTCTTTCAAGTTAGGCTATTTGTTTTTATACATTAAAATCTTTAAAATTTCATTACTTAGTTTTATTAAAATAAACAGTTATTCTGATGAATTTTAACACAATTACCAAAGGCGCCCACCATATAATCATTGAAGCATACGTTCCTCGAGAATACTAGAATAATGGGAAGAGCCTTCGGGGTGAGACTGAAACAAATTTTGACTCTCGGGTTTGGATAAATATGGGACAAACTTAAACACTAGATTACGTTATTTTTAATGTCTGTACCTATCATAATACCTCTGTATTAAATTTTGTTACATAAACGAAACTCACATTCAATAATATTGTTTGAAGATGTTCTGGAGGCTTTGCATTTCTTGGGTTTTCTGGCCTGACCGTCAATAACAGATCCCCGCATTTAAACGACACTGCACGTCACTAGTAAGTACCTCTACTATTTTTTACTAGATACCTACGTCTCATTTCATAAATTTGCATAAAGAAAGAAACTGATTAACAAATGTTTGCAACATTACATTATGAGTTTTATTACTGCAAAATAGTATGCAACTGTGAAGTGATGTCTGCTCTGATAAGCATATAATTTTAATGTGTCATTGTTTAAAATTTAAAATTTTGCACGCGGAAGAGCTTAATCGGCTTAGTAGACTCTTAGAGCTCATTAGCGTAATTTCAAAACGTCTTCACGCGAGTTGCGAATAAATTACATTACCCGTACGAAACAGTGCCGGATTCATCTGAGGGCTATTATAAATATGACTGTTTTTTCAAACGTGGATCCAATAATCCAATCCTGCGATACTGTTAAATCGAATGCCTATTAATATTTACGATACAAAATTGTATTAGAAGGAACTTTCACATTTTTATTTAGATGTAGATATTATACTTACTATGATTGTCACTATATGCAAACTATATACTTACGTATAAAAAATAAATAATTTAGCACCAATTATAACTAACAGAATGTTTGTACTCTTACCACTCATTGTTTTATTGATAGCTATCGCTGTATAATCTTGTTTGCTACCAGTTTCTAAGTAAGTATTGTAGGTATAGTAAAAAATGTTCCAATAAACTTAAACAAAACTCTGTCATATACGACATACGCACTGAGTAAAATTCGTTAAGGCATGCATATGATGAATGTTTAAAAATATAGTAAAATCATCCATTTCATTAATGGTCCGATGATCTACCTACATAATATTATCTTGTTGAGAGAAGGAAAGGGTGGTATATTTTTAAAAACTTAAATTATCCTATACTTAACTTAGATCAGAAATATTTTTTATCAGGGCTCAAAATGACCGGAACGCACCGGAAAATTATCGCTTGTCTCGTGGAAAAATTAATTTGACCATCTGAGCTAGGCCATATAACAAAAAATCTAACACGTTTATAAAATATACCTACATTAAATTATAAAAAAAATGTAAATATTTTTGGAAAATTATTGAGCGCTCCGGATCGTAAAATTTTCCATTTCGAGCACTGGTTTTTATTAATATTCAAAAGTAACCTCCGATTGTGCCTAAATCAAAAAGTGTTGGTAGGTACAACCCGATTACAGAAGGGAAATACCTAGACTCCTGTGTACTCTCCGCAATCACAAAACATGGACAATCAGTAAAAAGAGCTCATATACTTAAAGTAACACAGGTAGCGTGGTATAGAAAGGTGCGTTTTGTGTAACCAAATAATAGGACAACGAAACAACTAAGGATTTCAGGTCTCATAAAGCCTTTTTAATTCCTAACTATAAATGGGCATCTCGAAGAATTTACATTTTTGGACAAATTTAATCAACCAGTCAGTACCCATTGGGTTAAATAATCCGAAAAATATACTAAAAAAAACTCTGAAACCACAGGAATGAAATCTGCTTGGTGAATCTTTGATCTAGGATGATGATTATGATGATATTGTCATGAATAATAAAACGATTATATATATACATACATTGAATTATTTATTTTGCTGTGTACCTACGTTTCGAAAAAAATATTAAAACGCACATATTTTGGCGCTGTAAAATCTGACGCTGACCCTGTTCGAAGATTATGATATTATTTTTCCCGCGAAATTGCATTCTTTTCTATCATTCACAACAAACAAATAATAATAGTTGTAGAGTTTATTGTACATGGTTTATTATGACATGGGGTGGGTCGCGATGCGTCAACTGACAGAACCATTAAAAAAATCCTTATCTGCCGGTGTTCATGGAACGTTAACTTCTTCCTCTGAGCGACATATAAAATGCTTGTAAATCATAATCAACAATGTAAATTTACTAGGAACTATTAAGAGTTTGAGTATTCGTTTTATTGTGTAAATCTGTGAAAATAATACCACAACACATTAGAATTATAAGGTACAACAAAGGCGTTCGTTTTTTTCTCCTAAAGCTCGTTTGAAAAACAGTATTAATAATGATTATCAGCGCTCGGAATGGAAAATTTTTACATAGTAAAGTTATCAAAGTTTATGTGTTTTTTTTTCATAAAAATAAGTGTGTTAGATTTTCTATTATATGGCCTATCCAGCTCAGATGATCAAATTATTTATTCCACGAGACGGAGCGATAATTTTACCGATTTCACGAACAGGAACGGCGCTCTGGTGCATTCCGGTCCATTTCGAGCCCTGGTGATAATGATTTAATCACATTATTTTTCCATAAAATAGTAGCTATATTGATTGAATTCTGACTATCAACTTGTGGTTAATCACCCAATGAAACTGTAGTATCAAATAGGTCCAGATTTACCGATGGGCTAAAGGAGCTGTAGCCCACGACTGGGACCCCGGAGTTTTCCAAACGATTTTCTCAGTATGTAAGTATTTTTTGATAAATTGCAAAGCAAAATAATAATTTCCTATATTGTCATCAATTAATGATCATTTACACAACACCGTTAACCAATATCGATTAAGTTAGCTTCAAAAGAGTTTATTACGTTCTAATGGATTCAAGCTCTGTACTATTCAATTTAAGTCGTTTTTTGCGACCCGGGTTTCGCCTTTCGGCATCTTCAGGCGACGTGTACACTCACCAACCTTTGACTAGATAGGTAGGTAATGGAGTTTTTACCTACTTTATTGTATTGATTTACTATATAAGGTAAAGTTAAGAGTGTTCGTTGTCAGTGTGTGTTTACCTTTGGTGAGTGTACACGACGCCTGAAGATGCCGAAAGGCGAAACCCGGGTCGCAAAAAATGACTTAAATTGAATAGTACAGGGCTTGAATCTATTAGAATTTAAATTCAAATTCCATCAAGTACCTTCGGTCGATAGTATTAATATTAGTTTAATATGTATATTATTACAAATAATAGATTTTGATAAAAATAATAGTCATTCAAAACATTAAGAAGTTGCTGTTTTGTGTTTCATTCCTAGAATCACATCCTGTAACTAAATTGTTATCATAATGATGACAAATAATTATTCACACACAAATTTGTTCAAATGGTAAAAAAATATGTGCTCACTTTGCTATCCTGACACGGAGCCACACGAAACTAACCCGGCTCTCATATCTAAGCTCGCGTCGTCTGCCGCGCAGCCATAATTCAAACCTTGAAGACAAGACAAAAACCGTGCAGATTTACCTGGCGACAGTCGCACGTAACCTTCGAAGCGTATATATATTTGGATGCGGCGATCGGCGAACCGGTATAGGAATAACCAATCCGTAGGTGTTTGTATGAGTCCTGGCGTCTTCGACTTTCATCCCGAGAAGCGTGCAACTTGTCGATTGCAATAGCAGATAAACAGTCGCATTCGACCAATCTTTTTTTCGGTGAATAACGATGAAGTCACATCGACGTATTCGACACGTTGCAGGCGGACGAGTTTTGATGTGAGAGCCGGCTAATGTAACAACCATGCACCATGGTGCAGAAAGAATTTAGAGGAAAAAAGTAAAGGGTTGGACTGTCTCAGCCAGTCTCGGTAACATTAAGTGTCCACTGTATCCACATACCGCATATTATCAAGATTTGAATGCGATGACGATTCTACTCAGGAATCGGGATCAAACCGATTAACCTGCTCTCCATATGACACTGCAAATTTATCAAGTATGACTGATTTGAACTCTTTCGAACCATTTTAAAATTTTCTTACGAATCAATTTCGTTATCTGCGTCAATGGGAAACTCCATTTCCTTTGACTTTCTAGTTTCTACAATAAATATCTACTTACATTTCGTTTTGTTAATCTTAAAAATGTACATAAATTAGATGGTTACATGTAAATCGTACGTAAAACATTTCACCGTGAACTTTCTTATAGGAAACAGATGACCGTATACTATAAGGTCTCCAATTGTATTAGATTCAATATGAACATTAATTCAATTTTCATGGCTGATTTAGGCAAAATTCATGAATTCAGGAATGAAAACCTAACCTAACAAATAAACCAGTATATCGGCTATTTTCAAAATTTGACTGCTGCCGGCCTCCTGTAAAAGTGTAAACCGACAAGAATCGTGTTTTATTTAGACATGAATTTGATGTCAATACAATGCGACCCAAAGGGGTTAGACGGTTTTTAATATAAGGCAATATATTTCCCATAAACATTTCACGGTGAAGTGTGATACGGCGAACTGCATACGTTCAAGTTTCCGGACACGGTAACGCATACGTGGTTTTGGGTAGAAAATTATAAAGTAACAGTAGTGGCTGGTTACGGTGACTTAAAGGCCAATGGACTTTGATTTTGAGACCCCACACGGTAAAAATTGAATAAAATCATAAACAATATAATAATTAGTTGGATGGTCCTTACTATAAGGCCATATATTTCCGATAGACATTTCACGGTAAAATGTGATACGGCGAACTGAATACGTACATGTTTCCGGACACGAAACTGGATACAGTACAGTGGCAAGAAAGTATTATTTTTACGTTAAAAATATAAAAATAAATCCATTATCTACTGTCGACGTATTTAAATATGTCCACAGAGCGCGAACAGTGCGTAAAGATGCGCAATCTACCGGGCAATAAATTAATATTATGCCCACTATGATGGGAACGATTGCCGCCTTCCTTGAACATTATTAATAGCCGGCCATGTTTTTTGCAATTGTTTTAATATTGTTATAAAACATAAACCGCGTCAGGTGCAATTTAAATATTGTTCTATGCCGACCACAGACAATGTACGCGGGGTGACGCGTTATAAAATGGATGCATCATTGTCATCGTTGTCAGTTTATGGCCACACTTATATTATGCGTTATTATATTTCTATTATTTCTACATTGTTGCTACGAGTACAATTTACATATAATTATATTGCAGGCCAATGTGGTTGTATAACGTATTATAGTGGAATAAACAGTCTTATAGTAAGTAGGTACCTACTGCAATTCCAAAATAGAAGTACATACATAATAAACCGTAAGGGGGGTATTCATATCGGTATATTTAAGTGGCGAAGGGTGGAGGTAGGCTGTTAAGATACGACATAAATAGTGCGCACCAAACTTTGTCAGTCAAACATATTTTTGTTTTCATTGAAATACTAGTGTTTGTTACAATTCGCACCACTTATAAATACTACGCTATATCAGTGGCAAAAGGTGGAGATAGGCTGTTAAGATTTGACATAAATAGTACCTACACACTAAACTTTGTCAGTCAACCGTATTTGTATTCATTGAACTAATACGTAAATGTATAGATAGTGGTTATTCATGTTAAAATTCAATGAAATCCAGCCTAATACAATCCATAGTAGGTTATAGTGAACAAAATATTCGTTTATCTATAAAATATCAACATTTATGCCATTAAACTGTACATGATTTTATAGGCAGATTTAATTAGGCAGCATTCAGTGAATTTTAAAAAACTAACCAACAACATCTTTAATATGTATACATAATTCAACAAAAGCTTCGGTAAGTATGATTGAAAAAGTGTGCACTGTATTTGTCGGATTGCCCATAGTATACCTGAACTGTTTTTTTTGTTTAGGCAGGGTTTAATTTAATTTTAAAAACTAACCAGCACCATCTGCAACTTGTACCTATTCTTAGTTCAATGACAACAAATAAGTATGACTGGCAAAGTTTAGTGTCCACTATATATGTTAAATCTTAACAGCCTACCTCCACCCATTGCCACTGGTATATTATATGTACTTATTATAATACTTATATATGTCTTGAATTATCTGTAACGCATGAGAGAAAACATATTAAAATGTGTTTTCCGCACCCGAACCCCCCTCTCTTATGTGGCTGCCTGGGAGAAGGCTTATGGGGATGTTGACAAGAGATACTGCCACCTGTTAATAGTTTCTATCTAGAAATTCCAATTTTAAAATAAATTATTTCGATACGGTTATTAAAACAAACGAATTCTTATTAACATTACGCCAATCTCAAGGTATATTTTATGAACTTATTTACAAATATGTTAAATATTAATAGTTATATAGATATACGCTTATGACGGCCGAGCGGTTTAACCGTCGTCTTATATTGTCGTTGGTCCCAGGTTCGAATACTGGGTCTGGCAAATAAATACACATATTATTTTTCAATTTGTGTTTGAGTCAGAGTATGGACCTAATAGGTTGAGCAAGTGGCTAAGATCCATTTTTCTTAAAAACAAAAATTTGTCAATACAAACCTCCACTATGCGAAGGCCCATAATATGATAGTATTATTATTTATATTTATTAAAATTATCTATTGCCATTTACAATGTAGGTACGTACCGAAAAATTATGATTTCATCGCTCTCGGAATTTGACCGACGTATCGCTTCTCTCGCATTTTACATTACAACGTTTTTATTAGCTCATATTCTTGTTTGTCCGCTGGTTGTGTGTCCAGTGCAAATCTTGCAATCGATTTTTAACTAACATCCCGACTATCTAGACATTTGAAACTTTTAGAATATATCAGAACACGATGCCAATGCATTCTTTTACTACTTTTAGCCATCTTTAAGTAGAATTGAATTCATTTTCAGTTAATTCTGTTTTGTATGAAAAGTTATTTCAGAAAAATCCGTAAAATGTAAATTACTATTATTAATTTCTAGGGGGTGGTCCTAGCACCTAAATTATTAATATATACGTGCGTTACTATGCAAATCAGTATGAAATGTCAAAATGACATTTCAGTATTCTATATTTATTCAGTATTTTTATCAAGTACAAATTTTTTTGATCGTTTAAGCTAGTCAAGTCAAGTTTATATGATTCAACAGTAAATTTAAAAACGTGGTATATAAAAAGTTATTTTTATCTTGTAATTATTTACCTTCAGGTTACTGAATATGAATATGCCTATTTAAATTTTTATAGATATTTTTCCCATGTTAAAAATAATCTTAACCATATAACTTTTGTGTTAAAATTATTGTGTGTAACATAATAATTATTGATAAGAACTATTTGAAGAAATGCGCGCGCTACGATCTGGTAAAAAAAAAGTCCTGGATCGCCAATACGACCCACTCCGGCCCGCGACACCACTGCTTAGGTAACAAAATAACTATTTAATTAATATTTATATTTTTATATTACCCGAGCTGCAAAATGCGTCCCGTCTCGAACCGCAGTAATTCTTTACGGACCTTAATAATAAGCAATAAATTTGATTCGACCGTCTGTGGCAAGTTAGTTGCAATTCTCACAGTGGAGATGTTGCCGTTTCCTGTTCAATAATCCAATTAATTATTTATTGCCACAATTGCACCGCGATGCCGGCCATAGGGGCAATTAGTGGCGACCGCGTGCAACATGCACTACCCTAAACCATTCTCCTGCCATGCCTTTCGATGCATAATTCGTTGAAGGCTTGTCTGAAGAAATCTGATTATCTTATCCAAATAAACTAATTTAAGCTTATTTATCACGAAAGTTTTGACAAAAGGGCTAGAGCTTTCAGTTGACATACGAGTGAATTCGTTCAAATTAGTAATCAAATCAAGTTTTATTTGTTTTACAAATAGTGAACTTTACAAATGATAACTTTAAGACGTTCACAACATGGTATTTTACGACGTTTTTCTTAGCTCGTATTCTTATTTTCCCGGTGGTTCTTTGTCCGGTACAAATCTTGCAATCGATTTTTAACTAACTTTCCGACTAGCTAGACATTTGAAACTTTTAGAATATATCAAAACACGATGCCAATGCATTCTTTTTATACTTTTAGCCATCTTTAAGTAGAATTGAATTCATTTTCAGTTAATTCTGTTTTGTATGAAAAGTTATTTCGACACCATTATTACATTTTAATTTATTATTAATATAATATAATATAATATTATTACATTATAATTACCGTTGCTACGGGTCTGGGGTCCTAGCAACTAAATTATTAATATATACGTGCGTTACTATGGAAATCAATATGATATGTCAAGTACAATTTTTTTTGAACGTTTAAGCTAGTCAAGTCAAGTTTATATGGTTCAACAGAATTTAAAAACGTTGTATATAAAAATTTCTTTTTATCTTGTAATTATTTCATGTTATTTCATAATAAAAACAATCGTTACTTGAGTAGTTGATTCTATATTAATATTAATTTACAAACAAATGTATACATATTGTAACTACCTATACCAATAAAATATGAGTTTAATTTAATAAACATTATTTTTATATAATATATAAATATAATAAGAATACGATATTACTACTAATGAATAGGTACACACTAATGACAACGAACCACTAATTTAATGAAACTTCAAAAACTCACTGACGACATAAAATTAAGCGATCAGCTGTTTAAATTACGTATTTATTTCAAAACATTTATACACATCAAAAATCATTAGATAAAAGTTCTATATTTATTAATATTCGATTAAACACCATAGAAAATATTTTTTTTAAATTATCTAATTATTAACTTATTTAGTTTCAGACTCTGCGATCGGAGCTTACCTTAGTTCATACAATTCGATAGACTGGGCGGGGCTACGTGACGTAAAGTCCATATGAAAAAAATTGAGAATTATTTGAAACATAATTCTACCTTTATTTATGTCAAAACAGATGGCGTGCTGTGGTATATTTTTTAAAACCTTTGCAGATTGTTTTGTAATTATCTGTGTAATACATTCCTACACATACGGCATCGCTCGTTGGCAAAATAAATTATTTTATAGAATATATAATCAAGTGATTATATAAATAAGTCAATATGCAATTAATAAATATTTTTCTTAAGAAGGTAGGCTTCAAATAATCGCGTCTTTGCCACTGATACTTATTACCTCTATGTAATAAATGAAAAAATATTAAATATTACATTATATTATATAAGTACTAATAGTGATGTCTAGTGGGGCTAGGCAGAACATCCACTGCTTGTGGGCGGCAGATAAAAGAAGAAAAGACACTTTTCTTCAATACCATTTTCGATACAATATTTTGTAGAATTGAGATTCTCTTATCTTACGGCATTGATAAACTTTATCTGCTCGATCTTCAGATAATATATACATGTCAGAAGTTTAAAAAGTACCTAATGGGTACACATTAAAAAATACATTAATATTTTAGTCTAATAACTATCGAATGCTGCGGTTCGCGATGTTTCCTATTTCGACCACTGCAGGAAAGTTTCCTTCCGAAAAATGCCTTTTTCTCAGCGCTCGAAATGGAAAAATTTACAAACCGGAGCGCTCAATAATTTAATGAAAATATTAACGTTGTTATCTAATTTTATATGTATTTTATAACAATTATATTTTTTATTATATGACATATCTAGCTCAGGCGGTCAAGTTAATATTTCCACGATACGGAGCGATAATTTTGGAGATTTTATGAACCGGAACGGCGCTCCGGTGCGTTCCGGTCCATTTCGAGCCCTGCAGTTTTTCTGTTCCATTAGCTTTTTCGCCAAAGAAATATCCACACAGAGTCTGACTTGTGTCCTTATTCGGTGTCTTCGGTGCATTCTACAACCTAGTTTGCCAACTGAATATCCACACGTGCCATAGGTTAGCCAACGCTGTCACAGAAGAATGGCTATACGTACGTACATCCACAATATCGTACAATTTTATTTCGTGTGAATTCGTTGAGCTTTCGTTGTTATTTCTGACATGTAATATCGATTGTAATCAAATCCTTAGTAACAAGACTGTATATTTAATTATCCCAAAACATAATAATTAAATCCTTACACACGAACACTGGCTTTTTGGTGTGTAAAAGTACAAAACTACATAATACTAATATGATTACTTTGTAAATGTGTATTGTTGCAAGTTGTTAGTGTGATAGTTATCTTAATTGTACTAATGGAACGTTACAAATAGCAGCACCTCTCCATGCGGCCCTTACAAAATGACATTACCGTAACAACAGCCCGCTTGTAAAGTGGATATCACATGCCAAAATAATCAATATAATTATTAGATACTCTTAAAGCTCTTGGATAGCACACTATTTTACCATCTAAGCGCCATTTTGTTGATTCTTTAACACTTTTACTTCGATTTACGCACTAATTTAATTTACGCTTAATTTAATTTGATTAACGCGAAATTTATTTATTATAAATGAAGCTCAGTATCAATAAATGTGGCAATTCAAAATGTATTGAACTCGTTGGCAGACTTTATGAGCTTGGTCTTGTTACCCTTTCTTCATGACTATATGGGGGGAAAATAAAAGATATAGAGTATAGACCACATCCTCTGGGAAAGTCCTAAAATGTGTAGGGAAAAGGAAGAGATCGGACTGTCCTATCTGGTCGCCATAAAGGCCAATTGTGTTGCATTTTGAAAATTTGTAGCTTCATCCTATCAGTATGAATATCTGTTTGGTCAGATTATTCGGGCAGTTTTGCAATAGCTTTTGTTTTTTATCATTTTTAATCTTGCGTCTATGTGCTCTTTTCTCCCATGGGTACGTTTAACTTAAATTCATGTAAATTCAGTAAAAGCACACTTAGATGCACGATGGCCTAAGTCTAGGGTAACTGCTCCTGATACATTACGAGTTATAAAAATAACGTAGGGTCTTGTGATACTCCCGATTAAGACGGGATATGGTACGGGGAGGTATGATTTGGTGGGGCCATTACCTTCAATGTCTATTATAAAGAATCTAATTTAACCAAGCAAACGTACAATCAGAAATATTGACATTTGCTTTTCCCTTCACCACTCGCCACGTCTCCACACCCGTTATTCAGATGTATACCGTGGGGTAATGAACGTTAGCCGCTCTTAAAATTTGTGCCGAACGTGTTCCAGGAGCAACTTCCTATGACCTTGGTTGGCGTGCACTAGAGTGTGAATATTGACACCCCAGAGAAGAGAACTAATAACACATTCATTATCTAAGTATTTTGTTTTTCGTAAAGTAGTATGGAATAGTAAATAATTACAAGATAAAAAGAACTTGTTATATACCACGTTTTTAAATTCTCTGTTGTATCATATAAACTTGACAATTCTATGTATTAATAATTTAGGACAAATAAGGCAATTGTCAACAACTCTTTTTTTTGCTATTTTGCAACAAACAAACAAATATAGAATACTGAAATTTCATTTTTATTTCCATAGTAACGCACGTATATATTAATAATTTAGTTGCTAGGACCACCCCCTTAGCAACCAATAATAGTGGATTAGATTACGGATTTCTTCCGAAATAACTTTTCATACAAAACAGAATTAACTGAAAAAGAATTCAATTCTACTTAAAGATGGCTAAAAGTATTAAAAAAATGTATTGGCATCGTGTTCTGATATATTCTAAAAGTTTCAAATGTCTAGCTACTCGGGAAGCTAGTTAAAAATCGATTGCAAGATTTGTACTGGATAAACAACCACCGGACAAACAAGAATACAAGCTAAGAAAATCGTGGTAAAATACAACAACGCCAAGGAAAACCCTCAAGCAAAGCTCGGTAAAAACGCTAGTGTTCTATAAAAGCTTTGTTTGTAATATTCCCTCTTGTTAGCTTCTGCCTGTTTGTTGCGTGACGAGCAGTTGGATTGTTGTATTATTGTTTTATCGTTTTACAACCTTACCTTCCTTCACGAGACCCCTCTCTTCCGCTCCCTATTATGCTCTTTCCCACCTTGCCTCTTTTCCTCCCCGTTTCATTTTCGATACCTCGTTATTCCATTCACCCTCTTTGATTTTATATCTGCATCCCTTTCCCACTACTACCTTTTAATATGTTTCTCTTTTGTTTACAGTACTTAGGAATATAGTTGCAAATAAAAGCATGACTATTATTTCTCTCATTTGATAGCATCATCAGGTGGGCTCGGTGCATTGCTGAATGCGATCTTCTTTAACGCAGGTGGCACAGTCGATTCATCAGAAGATTTAGAAGGAGGCCTCGAAACAGTTCAAACCAGTGACATGCACTTACGTTACATGTCCGATTTTCTCGAGGTTTGTATTAACAGATTTTTATTTTTTACGAGAAATGGATGTCAGCCACTTGCTCAATCTATTACGTCCATACCGTGACTCACACACAAATTGAAAAAACAATATGTGTACTTGCCAGACCCAGGATTCGAACCTGGGACCCACGGCGTGATAGTCCAACGCTTAAGCCGCGCGGCCAACGTGGGCGCCACTGTCATCTACTTAGGCCCCCACAAGGGGGGAGGGGGGCTGACAGGGCTGTAGCCTAGGGGCCCGGCGTGGCGATTCGTCCAGATAAATGAGATAAACACAAATCTTAAATTTTCTCTAATGGTAAAAAAAAAAAAAATTTTTTAATTCGTTAAAAAATCACTAAAAATATACTGAATTTTATTTGACCTCGAACACCATCTGAAAAACGCCACTGTAGTGCGACAGACTGCCTTTAACATAAGCGATGGGTAGGGGGGCCCGCGCCAAAGATCCTGGCCTGGGGGCCCGCTTCAGGATGTGTTGGCCACGATAATGATTCTGGAGAAGAGATACATTGATTTTTTTATTAAATACTTTGTACGGTTCCTCTGTCATTTTTTTATATCAGAGGGTACCTATTCATATTCGTTAAAATTCGTTGAAAATGTCCCTCTGAGGAGGACGAAACCGGTTCAGATTTATTGGGCAAAAGTTGAATAAGTACTAAAATAATTTTTGTTTTATTAATTTAATCAATAAAACTATTATGTAGTTAATCCTTCCGAACAAGTTACATACTCCCTAATGGTTGTAGTGTCATATTATCATGTTATATTAAACAAATATCGGTAGATAATGATTATTATTCTATTTTATTTTACACCACTAAATTTACTTCAATCACCATAGTATAAATTTTGCAATTAAGTATTTCCCTTTCCAGCACACTTTATAATACAGCGTGCATATTTTAAAACCCTTTGAAGGAATAAATTGGTCTGAAAATCGAGTTAACACTTCACCTGCTTTTATTTCGTCAATTTCATTCAAATTTTCTTTAAAAAATACATCAAAGCATTTCAGCTTTATTGCCCTTATTCAACGCTTCCTCTAATTCGTAAACTAGCAACAATATAATAGCCACTACATATTTTTTGCCACGGAACAAAACGGACAAAGGGGCAAAGATGTTTTATTTTTATTTAAAATATTAATAGACCTACCTACTCACTATACAATATTTCTATGTTTTTTTGGCACTAACTATATGCCCTTATACTGAACACTATTCTCGCAAAGATAGAATTATTGTTTATAACCTGTCAATAAGGATTTTTTTTTCAATTGGTGTAGGTAGATATCTCGTCCGTATAAACGTCGAAATGATCTATATATCTTACTGTGATAAAACTCTTAGCCGGCTCTAACATCTAAACTCGCTTCATCTGCTGCACAGCCATAAATCAAACCTTCCGAGAACGGCGATTCAGTGTTGCATATGAAGACCGCGCACATCTACCTAGCGACAGTCGCACATAGCCTTCAAAACGTATAGATATTTGAATGCGGCGATCGGCGAGCCGGTTTAGGAATGACCAATTCGTAGGTGTTTGTATGCGACCTGGCGTCATCGACTCGGAGCCCGAGAAGTATGCAACTTGTTGGTTGCAACAGCAGATGTTTTTTCAAACTAGTCGCATTCGACCAACATGCCATTTGCATTGCCATGCTCCATTTGGCAACGTGTGTTTTGTGAATAACGATGACTTCATATCGGCGTATTCGACACATTGTTAGGCGGACGAGTTTTGATGTGAGATCCGGCTTAATGCTTTATAAATTTAAAAGTGTTTGTTGCTATATCCAAATAATGTCATGCGACATCATTTCCCTCATAAAACAATAACATTTGTTTCCTTTAAAATATAATATGTTATACATTCATACATACCTACTCTTTATTCCCTATGAGTAATCTTTCATTCTTTATAATGTTGATCTGTATATCCCTGACAATTAAATTAGGACTATCTGATGTTTAATCTTGTAATGTCTAGTATTAACCTGCCACTGGTTATGCCAATTGGAAGAGCACCATATGTGCAAAACAGCTTTGGTTATCGATTTATTCTGCGTTTTTCAGAAAGAGCGAGAGTTTTAATGGACATTGTTTGACAAGCTTTTATGATAGGGTTTATCTATTTCAGTCAATAAGATTCATTATACTGTTTATATTTTCATTTAATTTCTTTTGATATATCTATATTATTTGTATGAGATTTGAGAATCGATTTCTCTACCGAATTGTATGAGTACCTACTCGGTACGACCGCGTTACAAACACTCGAGTTCGTATGTTGACGTTTCTATTCTTGATGCGATGGTGATGGATGTGAATAACAAGAGGGGCGGGCTCACGTGGTTCGGAAATGTGTTCATGATGCCGCAAGACAGTGTGATACTCGGTACCCTTGCAACACAGAGACGACCGTATATATTTCGTCCCTGTGGCTTTCGTTCCCTTATGTGTTAGTCCATCCGCTCACGCAGAAACTAAAATCTGACGAACTGGTTGGTGATGGACCTCATAAACTGGCCAGTGACTGATGCTTCGCACACGACGCTACTGAAACCTAATAATCTCATAACCTAAAACTGTCAAACCCATTGTCTTCCCTACTTAATTTTAAGCTTTTTCTGTAATTTCTTTACGGGAATATTCTGGCAGCCTGTAATTATACAGGCAGGAGTATTTCTCGTCATCATTCTAAATTAAAAATCGGTTCGCCCATCTTTAACTTTCGACGTCTTGACTTGTTATTGCTTGTTTAGTTCAGTTCAGTGCTACCAGTCTTGGTAATAAAATATGATTTTTCATCGAATCTACTGATATTGGTACCACTGTTTTATGAGTGACTGGAAACTGGGAGACTAGCATGTCGCGTCTCTTCGGTTTTGGTCGTGGACGTTTATTAGCTAGACACTGGAGTTTCAGTGTCGCCTTTTTTGAGTATTCACGTGAGCGGATGGCCTTGGTAAAAGGTACAAGACGGGATGCTGGTGCAAAATGTCGTGACTTTGTGATTACTCCGATGCTATGAATAAAGTAAGTACGTACCTAAGTATATTAATTGTTATCTTCTTCTTTTATTCTTATAGTGATATTTACTTTATTTTCTTTGTACCATTAATGGGTGTCTTGAATTATTGTAGTTCGTAATGTTTGCTGGTGGTAAATAAATAAATTCGAATTTTAACTGGTATGAATTGGTAAGTGCTAAATTTGTGTGGTAACTTGAAATAATATACCACGTATTACATAAAAAAATATGTAGGTACTCAATGCACATTTACATAACCACAAATACGTTTGAGTAATCTTCATGCTGAATAATATAAAATATATTAATATACTATTTAGCACTCCACTGGTCTCAGGTGCAAAGTATTTATTACCTGCCCGTCCACCTGTGATTATCTTTCTTTGTGTTTTATTGCCACTCTTGCGGTTATTTGTATAAATTGGCTAATGTTGCAAACCGACTATGATGAATATTGTTAATTGACCGCCTTACACAGCTAATGATGTTATAAATGCATTATTAGGATGATTAAGTAACTAGTAAACAATTTTGTAACAAACTCTTGAAGATATCAACATTGTTAAATATCGATGTTAATTCGTTTGCACTATGTAATCTTACATAATCAATTTGTATTCAAAGTTATTAGCAATGTGTCATAATAAAGAATGTCTAATCAGTGGGTATCTAGAATCTAGGTGTTCATATTGTACCGGGTTCTGTCCTTCGAAAATTTACAAAACTCGGGAGAAAAGGTTAAAAGCACTAACTATCACTATAGACGTGAAACAATTTTGTAATTATCGGCTAACGCAAGTCAGTGGTTATTTTTCAAAACTGGACATGTCCACTATTCACTCCTCAGAGATAAATGAACTTTTCAAATAAAAACACAGAGCGAAAACACGCAGGCGACAAAAACCAAACTGTCAGATTGTATGACAACATACTTCGTCACGTGACTCAATACAGTCCCGCCATTAGCTGAGAGTGACATGTCTCATTTCGAATGTCAACAACGTTGGGCGTGCCCCTATTTGAATGTCAACCTACTTTTTGAAACCTCTTTTCAATATGAAATTGGTGTTTTGTGGCTATTTTTGAAAGTCAACAAAGCGTGTATGAGGTTATAGAATGATATTCCGATAATAACTCATTTTCGGCATATATGGACATGTCCAGTTTTGAAAGTTAGCCACTGAAGTGTGCGACCGTTAAAATCCGCGATTTGTGAATGCTTGGTTTTTATCTATTAAATCGATATCCTAAAAAACAACTGAAAATTTCAAGGGTTTATAATAATAATGCCATTCGATATAGAAAGGCTTTTTCTTTATAATTCAGCAAAAAAAAGTAATTTTAATATGTATTCTATAGGTAAGTTATAAAATCGAATACCCCTTTCTGGGATTAATCATTAATTCGAGCATAATATTTGGGAATATCTGGGAAGGTATATATTCTTTTGCTGAATTCTTTTAGGCAAAATAAAAAATATATATTTGGTACCCCAAAAAATTAATTACTTAAAATTGAAAAGAAGATTTGTGCAAAAATTTCAAATGCCATTTTCTTAGACCTAGAACGTGCTTTTTTTAGCTACTTCCCTATTGAACTATGGTATCGGATTTATAAAAGCTTCTGAATTCCCCAAAAACAGCAACTGAGCAAACACAAACACAATTTTTATTTCGTAATCACTAATCAGTAAGCATTTATATAGTTATCCCTACAACACTATACCATACAATATCACTGAACACAATAATGAAAAATTTCTCTAGAAAACGTTATAGGCATTATTGACAAAAATCTCTAAGAATCGCCATTATTACAATGTAAATGGAATTAAGTTTTGAAAATGTACCTACTACTAGGGATTCCAATCCCGGGATCCCGAGCTATTTTCGATACCTATGAATCCCGGGATTGATAAACATAATCCCGAAACTTTAGGGGTTGATTTTTTTATGAATTTTTATGGAAATAAAATAAAAACGAAAATATAACAGATAAAATACTTTTAATAACAAATAACTTTATTAGAAATAAACTGAGTTTTAATGAAGTTTGATTTATACCCATGTGTAAGTTGCCGATTCATTTTATTTTTTTCACATAAATTAATAAAAATGAGAAAAATTGGAAAAAAACAATGCTTCGCACTATTAACAAAGTAATTCCACCGTGATCTCATACGTATTACGGAAGTTACATATTTGGCTGACTAATTAGATTTATGAAGCGGAAAGGCCATAAGTACATCATGATTTGCTTTACTATATTAAATCTCGATAACCCATTCATTAAGTCTTTACTGTCAGAAACAGCAATCTCATATTAAATTCACATTATTATTTATATTACAATATTATTTACTCCATTAAACTTATGTATTTCCAAGATTGAACGTATATAATATTAACAATAAATGTCTTAAATAGTATAAATTATACTAGATTTATTTTTGACCGATTTTATCAATGTTATTTGTAAATATAAAAATTCTATATTAACAATGGAAAAAAATGCCAGTCCCGGGATTGTCAAATTGTAATCCCGAAATCCCGGGATCAGAATTTTGGCTCGAGATTGGATTCCCTACCTACTACATACAATAGGTATTATGTATTTATGCAATAAACATCTAAAGTTTGGCTACAGATGTGTTGGGTAGATATTATAATGACATATTATACAAATTAATGCAAATTTTAATCTGACCCTCATTATAATGCAATTGTCACTGTTGCCTATATGTATCTGTTTATTTAAGAAACAATACAATTTCTATGAGAGTATTCGCATTAGTTAAAATGTACCTTTATCATTTTTTTCCTCTTGAGAATTTACAAAAAAAAAATCAATGGTTTCTCCGACCTCCGACAAATAAATGTTGAGAATCACTGGTCTACAACATACATAGTTATTATAATTTAGTAACTAGTGCTTAAAAAATTTCCTCCCCTGCACTCAATTCAGCTGGTAATAAAATCCAATTTGTAGCAACTAATTGGGTTCGATTTCCGAATCGGCACACTGCGAACGGTGTGCTGTGAAAAAAATCAACGGAAAACAGCAATATTTCACCCTCATTAACTGTTTATTACTTATGGTGGTGGTGAATGAGTGCCATGTTGTGTTAAAGAAATAATCAAAAATTTTGTAGGAGTATGTTTCTTTTTATTATTAATATAATTTATAGACTTCAAAAACCTCGGACGCATACCGCTATCCAGTAGCGAAGGGTGGATGTAGGCTGTTAAGATCTGCCATAAATAGTGCAGATTAAGCTTTGTTAACCATACGTATTTGTTTTTATTGAACTAAGATTACAGTTAACAGATGGTGTTACTGAGTTTTAAAAAAATAATCAACTAAACCCTGCAAAAAACTATAATAGTTTTGGTATATTTTGGGCGATACGACAAAATTGTGCACTAGAATACATATTACACACTGTGCACTAGAATACAAATTGTGCACTAGAATACATATTACACAAATTATTTTTGTTTAACTTTTTTAAATTCATTAAGCCTTGCCTAAACCAAACTATAATAGATAAACAAAATATATTGCTCTAACTATAAATTATCCAAAGTTATGTATGATTTAATTGTATAATTTTAGATATTTTATATATAGACATTTTTTTGATTATTATCTATTATGGCCCGGTTTTCGCCGGGTTTAATTGAAAAACAAATACGTATGACTGACAAAGTTTAATGTGCACTATTTATGGAGGATCGTAACAGCCTACCTCCACCCTTCGCCACTGCTGCTGCCTGTAAGTAACAGTGAGATAAAGTGAAAAAATCGATTTTAAAATAACTATTCCAATCGATTACTGAAAGCTATTACTTACATGACACAGCAGTGATATAAATATATTTTTAAAATTTATTACCCCATTAACCCTTAAATGCATGGTGGAAACCCGTTAATGAAAGAAGGTACCTACATATTACTTTTCTAATCGATCCTATTTAATGTTTAATATTATTTTTAATTAACAGTGACACTGGGTAAGTAGTTTGACCTCTAAGCTATCGACCTGGCTATGATGTATGTGAATTATTTCTTATTCCTTATACCAGCAGATGCACCTAGTCAAAAATCTACACAGTTAAAAATTGAAAACTTAATAAACTAAATTTTATTAATAAATATGACCATAAAATATAATGTAATAATAACGTAACTGTCGGCATAAATATGTCACAAATTCACATTTTTTTTACAATTGTAAGTTTATCTTTGACTCAAAAAAATCTTTTTAATGTTTTCAGATCTTACATATTTATTAATTAATACAGTTGAAATGGTAAATTTTATTATCCAAAAATGTCCCAAATCAAAAGCTTTGTATTTTTCCGCTAGGTGCCTCTGCTGGTATAAGCATCGCCTTTGTACGCCCAAGATGGATGAACGACTAAAAAATAATAATAATTATAATACATAATACATATTATTTATTTTATCAACGCGTTTTTGGAGTATGGAAGAGGCTATCATAATATGTTTCTCGTAAAAACAAAAATATATTACAATAAAAACCTCCACTCTGTGAAGGCCCAAATGACCCTATTAGGATCGAACATGTTCAAAAAAAGTAGACTAATTATTATAAATTAACAGTGGCACCTGCAAATAATAACTATAACGATTTTTTCAGTACAGTCTGTTCACTGCAGATAATTGCAAGTTTTAAAATAAATTTTAATTCACACAATCAATATAAATTATAATAGGCAGGTACAGTTTGTTTTTCAAAGTTTTTAAAGAAAAATGACACTATTGTATTTATTAAAATTGGCCAGTAACGTCAAAGCAACAGTGAGATAACTTAGATAAACCAATTTTTATAATGATACCTATACAAAACAATCACTGTCATCTATTTTAAACCATATTATGTAAAGTTAACTATTTCATTTGTATAATACAAACATTATCTCGAAACCAGTATTTTTAATACACTCTTCAAATATATTACAACGTTTTTCTTAGGTCGTATTCTTATTTATCCAGTGGTTGTTTGTCCGGTACAAATCTTGCAATCGATTTTTAACTAACTTCCAGACTAGCTAGACATTTCAAACTTTTAGAATATATTAGAACACGATGCCAATGCATTTTTCAATACTTTTAGCCATCTTTAAGTAGAATTGAATTCATTGTCAGTTAATTATGTTTTGTATGAAAAGTTATTTCGATACCATTATTGGTTGCTAGGGGATCCTAGCAACTAAATTATTAAATAATATATACGTGCGTTACTATGGAAATCAATATGAAATGACATTTAATTGTTCAGTATTTCTATCAAGTACAAATTTTTTTGATCGTTTAAGCTAGTCAAGTCAAGTGTATATGGTTCAACAGAAAATTTAAAAACGTTGTATATAAAAAGCTATTTTTTGTTTATATAAATAGTTTCTTGTAATTATTTTAATTATACTCCTACTGGCTGCCTATTATGTCAAACAGTTTTATAAGTAATAATTTTACTATTAAACTATTCTTTTGCCAATTTCGATCTCGTGTTCGCGATTCACTCACCGAAACCGAAGATTACCGAACATTCATCTATTGTCAAAAATTCCCAGCCCCAGCACTAATAATTAATGCAGCTACTCTACCTCCCCTCCCAGGGAATAATTATTCTGTGCTACCCCCAAATTTCACTATCACACATTCTAACAAGGGGTAGGTACCTACCCGTATATCGTAAATTGTTAAAAAGTGTTCCTTTACACGTCATCAGTTTTATAAACAAACCGTTATTTGTTTATATGTGTTGTAAATAAACAAAACTTCATCAGTCCCGCCTACCAATTACTACGTTTTAGATAATGATCCTCTACTCTGCTCACAATACAGTCTACAGCAGGGGTAGTCAACCTTTTTATACATACCGCACACTTTTGTATTTATGTTAGTAGTAAAATTGTCTAACCGCCCACCGGTTCCACAATAATGGTGATTTATAAAGTAGGGAAGTATTTTTACTTTATAAAATTTATAAGCAGAATTACAGCAAGTTAAAACATATAATAATAATTACTTACCAAATACTTTCGCTAAGTTTCGCAGAATAAATCTTTATAAAACAACTCACTGTATATATTAATACATAATACAATTATTATTGGCACTTTTCCTTCAAATAAATATCAATTTTATGATAATAAAAATGTTTTTAAAACCCCTAGCGCCCACCATGAAAGCTGGAACGCCCACTAGTGGCCCGAAAGGATCATGTTGACAACCCCTGGTCTACTATCGACACTCCACGGAAATAAAATTGGGGTAGGCCCAATGTTTATTAGTATAGTAGTACAGAATGGCTTACAATATAAATAAATAAATACGTTTTTTTTAATTCTAGAAAAATATATTGTATATGTACTATGATAGAGTGTATGCTACTAGGGTCGGGTCCGGACTCCCCTCCCACAAACGAATAAAATACGAGCTATAGGTACAGGTAAATGGAATAATACGTTTCTTCATCAGGTGTCAGGACTTCTTGACTGTGGATCGTGACCCGCATGATTTGTCTGTCGAACAGCCCTCCCAAAGAATTCTACGGTACGCAAGGCCCGTATTAGTAGAAGAGAAAACCTGTGGCAACTACATGTCTAAAATACAAGGCAGCGTAGACTATATAAACGGACACTTAATTATGCGCATTTGATAACCACTTGCAATGATTTTGTTATACTTTGGGTCATATTAATACTCAATTTGTGAGAAATACGCATTTATATAAGATTTCGTTATGGTTTAATAGTTGAATGATTGACTTTGTTTAAAAACACCCCCCCCCCCTTTCAATCTTATGATAAATCGATTACGTCATCTGCGTCAAAAAAAAATTGCCGCTTAAAGGCGGACATGCTCAGCGCAAAAAAATGGCGTATTTCAAAAAAACACTACCTTATTCTTAGGTCAATAATTGTTATAAAGCAATCATTATTCGTAAGATGTTAATCACACTTGAATGTTCAAAGACATAGCTTAAAATAAGTATCTTTAGAATTATCTTCAAATGTGTTAACCTTGCCCATTTTTTGAATAATATAATGCCTAATTCTTGTCAAATTTGGGATCACAGAGATTATCAATATAATTTTTATCGTAAATATTTCACTATAATAATGTCGACATAAATTATACTAATGGTTTTATAAATGCGTTTAAAAATTAATAAACGTAAAAAATCTTAACACCACTGCACATGTATGTACTGAAATATGACTATATTCTAAAACATTAGAGTAAGAGGTTTAAAAGAATACTATTTTATATAATAAAAATACTTTATGCAGTCATCAAATGTTTAAAATAAATATAAAGGAAAATAAGGCTTAAAAATTATATAAATAGATTATCTAAGGATTTATCTTATTATCTACGTTTAAGGAATTTCCAGGATCATGCTTTTAAAATGCAATAAAAACTCCATTTTTATTTACGCTGAGGATGTCCCCCCTTAAGAAATCTGTCAAACTTTTATAATATATAATCTACCTACTTATATAAATTACTACCATTTGTTTTACTTTGAACTGCTATTCTGTAAAATTAGAGTTTTTAGATGTACTACCTACTATTTTACGTAGAAGAGTATTGATTTTAAAGAGTGAAAAACATTATTTTTGTAAAATGTGAAATTACTTCAATCTTTTTTGTTACACTCTGTAGATAGGTATAGGTACTCACTAATCCGTTACAACAACTGTCAAATATTAGAGCAAAAGCATAAACGGTTATCATTTATTAGTTCATTATTTATTTTATTAGTTGTGTTCTCACTGCATGGCTCAGTAGTTAAGGCCACGTGCTGCGCTGCAATAGGCGTGGAGTTAATTTATTACGATTGAATGCTTTTTGTGTTTCGCCCCGCGAAAAAAACGCATTTAACAAAAAAAATACCCTGTAAAACTCATTCACTTTTGTTTTTATTGATGTTTCGAAAGAAACAGTGAAAAATGCTAACCTATGATGTAGATCAGCGATTTCCAAACTGGGCGGCGCTAAGTGTTGCAAAGGGAGGCGTGAAAAGTTTAACACAATAATTAATGTAGCCACAAGTTTGCAGTTTGCAAATGCATAGTTTATAAAACGGCCGCTAATTATAAACTACACAAAAAAACAGTCCTATAAAAGGTTGTTTGCAAACCTGTCTGAAAATATGGAGACTAATTTTATCATACCTCACCTCTATACTATTGTGAAGCGCGCTGGCTATCTCGTGAAAAAATTAAATAAAAGAATCAAATCATAATGTTGAAATTTGAGGAAAATTTGCTTAGGAACGATAATTTTGTTGTTAAACTTGTCTATTTCGTTGAAATTAAAAAAAATGAGTGAATAAATCAATGCAAGGACCACTAATGCATTCACTGATTTAAAAAGACAAAGTGAAGGCATTCATAAAAAATTGGAGCTTTGGAAATCAAAATTACAAAAAAAATAAGTTCGCCATGTCTCCACTTTTAAATGATTTCTACGCAAGATATATTGAAGCAAACAAAAATCTACTTCATGAGTTCTTGGTTAGTTTGCTATTGCACTTTTCACATTATTTTATTAATAGTAAAAAAAGTCAAGCAAATTCTTCGCATGAAAAACATATTAATTTAAAAATTAAAGTAAAAAAAAAGTAGTAAATTTTTTTTTATTAGTACATTGTTGGCTATTTAAAAAGGTGTCTGTATTATTTAATGAAATAAAGGGGGGAGGCGCCAAGATTAGATTTTTTAAAAGGGAGGCGTAGTAACATAAAGTTTGGAAACCACTGATGTAGATAGTTAATTATCTTCAATTTATATTATCATTGATTGCTGACAGTAATTTTGAAATTCATTACAATTTTTGTCATATCCACTAAAATAATATGATTCCAATATGGCCGACATTCATTTACTGAATAATTGTTATGGAATAAAATCTTATTATTAATGTGGACACGTTAAAAAAGTGTGTCAAAATCATTTCTCAACTATATACCTACCTACTACGTATATTTTCATCAGTGGCGAGGGGTGGAGGTAGACTGTAAAAACTTTATCAGTCATACTTATTTATTTTCATTGAACTAAGAATACAATTTTCAGATGGTGTAGTTTTTAAATTCAATTAAACCCTGCCTAAACCAAACCATAATAGTTTCTCATTTTTACTTATTTTACATGTTATTACAGACAGAGTTGGTTGGTTTTTCTTTAATTCATTAACGGCCCACATGCCCAACGTAGGTCAAATGGAGATTTTATGGTATTTTCAAAGCATTAGCCTGAACATTCCTTAAACGTTTTAGATAATATATTTATATTATTTTGAGGCCTTATTATCCTTTATATTTATTTTAAAGATTTGATGACTGCATAAAGTATTTTTCTTACATAAAGTAGTATTCTTTTAAACCTCTCGATCTAATGTTTTAGAATATAGTCATATTTCAGTACATCCATGTGCAATGGTGCTAAGATTTTTTAAATGTATTAATTTTTAAACGCATTTACAAAACCATTGGTAAAATTAATGTTAAAATTATATAGTGAAATATTTACGATAAAAAATATATTTTATATAATAATATAAATCGATATAAAATTATATGGGTACCAGGTACGAATCCTGGGTCTGACAAGTACAAATATTGTTTTTCAATTTGTGTTTGAGTCAGAGTGTGGACCTAATAGGTTGAGCAAGTGGCTGATATCAATTTCTCGTAAAAACAAAATCTGTTTATACAAACCTCCACTCTATGGAGGCCCATATATGATCTTATTGGGATCGGACATGGTCGATATTGGAGAATATTTATAATCTCTAGCAGGAAACACAAAATTAATCTATTCTGTGATCTGTACCTATACTATTACAAGCCAATAATTATGAATTGCTCACTTTTTCAACATAAATAACATTTAAAAATACACATTAGATTGTGTTCTTTATTTTCTACTTTTCGGTGATTTTGGTGTGCAGCCATGAGCCATGATTTGTACCTAGTATATGATTTATTTATTTTAAAAAGACACATTGAACACATAACAAATTATTAATTCAAGACGTTCACAATATGACATTTAGAATAAAAAGGTAAATCAACTTAGTTAAGAAAAAAACAAAGCAAAAGAAATAAAATAAAATAAAACAACATTAATTCAATAAAAATACAAATTAAACAATAAAATAGAATTTTAAAAACAAAATACCTACATAATGCATCGCTAAAAATATCAACATCTCTAGGGGGTGCATTGACCAGCCGCACAGCCCTCGCTATTAATTGGCGCCCGGTGAGCCTGACATGAGGAAACAGCTTTCACCCAAAATAGGTATTGGAAACTTTACCACGTGAGAGCAGGGAAAAAGCTTTAAGAACAGAAGTGATCTACTAGCTTCAAGAGAATGAAAAGCTATGAAAAGCGGAAAATGTTTTGTGTTCATATATATCTGAATAATACAGAAAATATAAAGTAAACAAAAAATTGTAAGCGAAATCATGTGCCTACCAGTTAAAATATGTATTTAGTTGTTTCATGATCAATTAATTGTCAGCATGATAAATTTTTGCGAATCCTAATTTTTAGATTCGTTTCCGTCGGAATTCAATCACTGATGTTATGACGTAGATGCACACCGTTATGAATCTATGGTGCACCTATAGGTACTTGATGGTACTTATTCTTACATTTTTGACAATAATTTGCTATTAATGAAAATACAAGATATGTTTGTAATATACTAATTAATTGTGATATAGATATTGTATATCCACAGTGGAAAACTGCACAAATCGCTTCCAACTAAATCCATGCGTCACTTTACCTAAGTGTCCTCGTTGGTTTTATACAGATATGGTCCCAATATTTTAGGCTGTCAATAATTTCCCGTAAAAATCCGTTTAAAAATCTCAGTGTGAGACAGATCAAATTCAGACTGGATCGTAGAAGCATTTTTAGGTCGCTAGGTAATCAGTGACTATGATCTAGGAATCCCGTGGGGGCAGGCAGATTGAGCGTCGCTTGGGTCGGCAGTTACTCGAAAGGCGGCAAATCGATGAGAATCATTACATATAGAAATAGTTACCTAAACTTAGTAATAACGAAATTAATATCTTTCCATTAAAAAAAATCAGCTCACAATGTAATAATTCACATAAAAGGTTTAAGTTGAGTTCGCAATGTTTAGTTTACTTCCGTTGCCCTTCGACGTCCATGGTGACCAGAAACGACACGTGCACGGATGATACAAAATACTATATAAAAAGATAGGGCAACAATTGGCGCTGCCCAGGGGCGGCATTGTGTCTAGGGACGTCACTATAGGTAATACCTAATTATTTCAGTAGACAAGTTTTTGAAGTTATACTTCTTTTGGCGCGTTTGGGAAATCAGATAAGAGTGTATTTTTGGCGTGTGACATGTAGCACATAATTTATTTTTTCACACGAAAAAAACGCACTCGATTGGATTCGAACCACCGATTGTTCGGTTATCAGCCGAACGCACTACCTTTACGCCACAGTATGATACTGCAATCGTGACGATTATACAGTATAATAATATTATAGTTAAGAATTGTTCTGTTGTCTAGGCAGCGAATTTATTATTGTCAGTCATTTGCAATTCCTTACGTAAACAAACGATTAAACGTCAGTGACAGTTGGTACTTTAAAAATAAAAACAACGCGAAACAATTATATAATTTATTAATACCTATATGTTAAAGTGCATAGAAATAAGCCAACGGCGTTCCAATAAGCGGTCTTTTTTCTTAAGTGTGTAATTTAACAAGATAATAAGAGCTAGTCAAAGAATCTAGTTTATGACAAGTTTTGTTTTTGTTTTGTTACCCCAAAGAAGTATAACTTCTAACGCGCGTACATAAGTACACGCACCGATTATTTTTTTATTTTACTTTATAGATAATTCCATAAAAAAAATTAAGCGTCAAAATTTTCGTTTCTTGATAAATTATCAATAAGATTTTCTAGAATTTGAGAAAAATCTACATCTGAACTTTGATAATAAAGATTTAGACAGCTCGCAAAATCTAAAAAAGTTCTGTAAATTAAACTACATAAAGTAACAAGTTTCAAATTGATTGAAAAATCAAATATAATATGCTACCTAGTTGAGAAAGAAATTTTACAAAATGTTGACCAGAAAAGCTTAAAAGATACAATATTGAATATATGATATGAATACATAATTTAAAAAATCTCGAATCTTGTTCTGATCAAGAATGAAGAATGCGAAAAAAGTTCTCTAACTATTTTTATTAGAAAACATCTGCAAGGTTGATAAATTGGGTTGTTAGCTTATTGGTTACCCTCACCCTTCAAGCAAAATATTTGTGTTCGAATACCATTTTTTTTGTTAGGATATAGGTACTAATTTATAATATATTTTCAATAAAGATTTTATGTACTGGTATGGGTATGGTATACGATCATATCACTGATTATACTTGAGAGTAAAACGATAGAATACACACACGTGTCTTGTTCAATGAACTTTAGTGCTACTAAGCTTTAGCTTCTACTAATAGATTGCTGATTAACTTGAAGTATACTTTGATCAATAATGAGTGAACCCACTTTACACACTTGCATGAATACCAGTTACTGGTAGCGTGACGTCACACGATATTCCACGCCCCTAAGCGGCCATTACCCGTAATCAGAACCATCGCCATGCGCTTTAAACAAATCAACAAACAAATAAATAAATAAATAATAAGTGGAGTCGCATTAATTATCGTCTCAGATGCCATCTGTTGCTCGGCCGCCGAGTGTCCGACTCGACTCAACAAGGAGCAATCATTCTCAAAGTGTTATGTTTGTTTTTTCCATAATCTGAGTAGGTAATCCATTCTAATTTTCGTATAACTTTTCCTACCTACATATTAATATTTATAACACCACGTCTTTATTTTACACATCGTGCTATCGACCTTAACCTGACCTTAACCTGACTCTAGGACCTAGGTATAGATTATCTATATTATAATTATACAGTGGCGAAGGGTGGAGGTAGGCTGTTAATATCCGACATAAATAGTGCACATTGAAATACATCAAGCAAACGTATTTGTTTTCATTGAACTAAGACTACAATGTGTAAATAGTGTTCGTATTTTTTTTTTCAATTCAATTAAGCCCTCCCTGCCTAATCCAAGCCATAGTAGAAAAAAATATTCGTTTATCTATAAAATATCTAAAATTATGCCATTAAATCATACATAACATAAAATATTTTATAGATGGAAGAATATTTTTTATCAATTATGGTTTTGTTATGCAGGGCAAACCTAAAAATTTAAAAACAAAAACTAACCAACACCTTCTGTAACACTTCTTAAGACAATGGAAACAAATAAGTACCTACTTGTGACTGAAATGTCGAATAACCCATATCATACCTGGGTATTACCCACCTACTACCTAACCTACTATGGTTTGGTTTAGGCAGGGTTTAATTGAATTTTAAAAACCAACCGGCACCATCTGTAAATTATATTCTTAGTTAAATGAAAACAAATAAGTATGCACTATTTATGTCGAATCATAACAGCCTACATCCACCATTCGCCAATATAATATACCAAACTGAATACATTCTTTACGTTGTAATAGATGGGTACTTATATTTTGGGATTGCAGTACCTACGTAGATTGTCGTGGATATTCTTCATCTAGATAATACGGGGTCTAGGACGATTTGGCACCGGACAACTGGACGCCACGGAATTCGAAAATAAATAGACGTTAGGTACTTATAGGTACTTTTAAAAAATATATTCAATATTATTATTTATACTTCAATGATTATATTATGATTTAATAGTTGGTATGTAAATATGCAGACGTAATCAATGATTTAATCGTGCATATGTTTAAGTTCCAACGAAAAAAGAGTTTTTTATTTAATATAAAGCCTTAAGCATGGTAATTCTCAATCCGCGATAAAGAATGCATTATGTAAAGAGTAAAATGAATTCAAACTACTAAGTAGTAGATAGAAACTGATTAAAATACCTCGTCTACACGTGTCTACGACAGTGCGGCGTCCAATTGTCCGGAGGCCAGTCGTCCCATTCCCATAATACGACGTAGATATAGCAGCATAAATAAATAATCGAAACATTCATAATATTTTGATAGCTGCTATGAAAAGTTTATTGTTCTTTTGTTCTGTCTTCAAAACAAACATCTTTTCATCCACAGGTAAATCTCACCGCTAATGGAATTAGGTTGCAGATTTTGACAGGTTCTGGCCGCGATAACATGTTGTCAATTTAATGTGCTTTACTTATACGGTAATACAGTTTACCTGTGATTTCCATAAACCTACCAATAGGTGGTTAAATGAATAAGTAGTTACCTCTGCCGAACTGGTTTTGCGTTTAATTAATCCATTTATAATGCAAGTAACGAGGAAAAATATTCATTTCGAATTGCTATTTGTCCTTAATGAGTGATTTATATGCAATCATATTTATTAATGGAATGACTAGTGGGTATTAGTATCTACCGACTTTGAGTTGTATTTAACAGAATGGTATGTTGGTAAAACTTACCTACGTTCTAAGTTTAATTAAGAAATGCTGTAAATACTTATATTGTTTTGATTTATATAATGTACATTACGGTACTGGGACAACTGGACGCCGGGACAAGTGGGCGCCGCACTGTCGAATAAAATAAATAGACGTTCGTTAAGATTTGATACAGAAATTAAACGAAGAATTTTAATATTTTTTTTTTGTCTATTACTTAGTAGTTTTAATTCATTTTGCTCTTAAAATAATGTTTTCTAATTCGGATTGAGAATTATTATGCCTGACGCTTTATATAAAAATAAAAGAACTCTATTCTCGTTTGAACTTAAACCTTGCACAATTAAATCATTATTTACTTGTGCATAATATTTCAGGTCTCACTAAGTATAAATCGTCAAATAATAAGTATATATTTTTAAAGTGCCTAAAATTTACGAACGTCTATTTATTTTCGAATTTCATTCGATTGCGTAGCGCCCAGTTGTCTCGGTGCCGAATCGTCCTAGACCCTGCATTACACCACTTTAAAATTATCATAATAGGTACGTTTATAAAATAAAATTACACAACCCTCATTACCCTAGCATTTCTGCAGCAGATATAATATCCAAAGCCTTCAGTTATGCTTTAGTTTAGTGCCGTAGAGACCCGACGCTCTGACTGATTTAGAGGCCCCATACGATAAAAATGGCAATCAATTTAAAATTTTCTAAATACTTTTGTGATTCTTACTCTCAGTTTGTGAGAAATGCGCACCTTTTTTTAAAATTTAATGATGTTGTGACTGATTTTAACTCTTAGGAGATAACCATTTAAATTTTCTGACGTATCAATTGCGCCAATTACGTCATAGAAACGTGCCGTTGAAAATTTTGCCGTATCCCAGTTCACTGTGAACTATTTTATCAGAAATATATGACTGTAGGTATCAGTGGCGAAGGGTTGGGGTAGGCTGTTAAGATCCGCCATAAATAGTGAACACTAAACTTTGTCAGTCATTCCAAATTGTTTTCATTGAAGTAATACTACAATTTTCAGATGGTATTGGTTAGTTTTTAAAATTAAAGTAATCCTTGAAAAAACGAAACCATAATAGATTAGATTCTTTAAAATATCTAAAACTATGCCATTGAATCATAGATAATTTTGGATATTTTATAGATAGAATAATATTTTTTATATATTAGGTATAGTTTGGTTTTGGCAGGGCTTAATGAATTATAAAAAATAAACAACAGCATGTGTAATATGTATTTCTAATTCAACAAAAACAAATAAGTATGTATGAAAAATGTGCACAATTTTGTCGGATCAATTTTATGGTTTTGTTTTGGCAGGGTCTAATTTATTTTTAAAAACTAACCAACACCATCTGTAAACTATAGTCTTAGTTCAACAAAAACAAATATGTATGTCTAACAAAGTTTAATGTCCACCATTTATGTCGGATCTTAACAGCCTACCTCCACCCTTCGCCACTGGTAGGTATTGTTTTTAAATCAAATCAAACATTTTTAAAAATACGTAATAAAAACTACCGGAATACACGTGTAAGATTTCTATCTTACATAGATAGGTATTTTGCATTTTATATTATGAAAACAGTATTGATATCAAAGTATAAAGTTTGATTAAGCCGACAACCACAACCACACTAATCGCTGCTGATGAAAGAGAACTCACAAAGCTGCTATACCGGGTAGAAGACAAGAGTCGCAAATACGGCTTCCTTATTACCTAATAGGAATAAGACCAAGTTAATGGTTGTCGATCGGGCTAACCTTCTACCAACAGCAAGTACACTCCAAAACCTAGAAACAGTCGACAAGTTTGTGTATCTGGGATCGACCATCAGTGCAAAGGGCGGATGTGAAGCGGAAATAAGAAGGCGCACATAGATTGCAAAAATGCGATGACACGTCTTACCACTATATGGAAGGATCGGGGTATTTTGATCGCCACAAAAATGATGCTTGTGCAAACATTAGTGTTCTATATATTCTTATAGGTACGAAGTCGAGTCATAGACCATGAAGGCAGGGGAACGGAAGGCAATTGATGCCTTTGAGATGTGGTGTTGGCGCCGAATGCTTCGTATTTCTTAAATGGAGCACAGGACGAACCAGTCAATTATCCAGAGACTGCAGATAAAGGAACGGCTCTCGACAATATGTCTGAGACGAATTCTGCAGTTTTTTAGATATATTGTCCAGCGTGGACCGGACAACCTAGAAAGACTTGTGATTTTGGGTGGTCTCCACCAGGTAAAGCGAAGCAGAGGAAGAGCGTCTGCGCGCTGGAACGACCAAGTGAAAGAGCTGACTGGGGGGTACCATCCATTCTGCCCTGAGAGAAGCGGAAGATCGATAAGGATGGAAAGTCTTGGTCGCTCAAACGATGACGAAATTCAAATGAGGTCACTATCCTCAGCCATGAGTATACGACCAAGAAGAAGAAGCCGAGAACACCGTTTCTTTAAAACTATTTCCACGGATTGGAAATGTTTCATAGTCGGTAATATGGTTTACAATATTTACATTGTTATCTTGAGTCGGTACACGACAAAGATTTTAAGTAATATTTTTTTTTAATTACAAATATTCTTTGGCACTCGTCATGCCCTAAATATGGGCTTATTTTGCTAATATGTCAATCCAGCATTGATCGGGATATAATATATTATATTATATACGACGTGAAAGAGCGGAGTTTTGTAGTTAAGTTCTTCGCCGATAAGATAATTAATAATTTATTTAGCTACGTATTTTTTTCGACTTATACGAGGTATAAATGAGAACTCTGCCATTCTGGGCAGTGTTGACCTGTGTGTCCCTGATAACTATCTTAGAAATAGAGACCATCAGTTGTTTATTCTCCCAAGGTGCAGAACCAATCTGCCACTGGTAATGCCAATTGGGAGGGCGATAACTATGTTCAACGAAATTGCTTCGGGTGTTGATATATTCCACCTACGTGAGAATGAGTTTAGGTGGACGTTGTTTTATAAATTCTTAAAATAAGGTCTGCTTAACTCATCCGGTGTACCTACTTCCTTGTACTTATCTAATTTATCTACTCATCTATCTCTTTTTTTATGCAATACTGTTATATTTATATGTCTTTGTTTCTAAATGTCATGTTGTGAACGTCTTAAACTTATAATTTGTAATGTCCACAATATGTTAATAAAAAAAAATTGAAATTGAATAAATAAATCGAAAATACAATACCTAATGGCAAGTATAAGATTATTACTTATAACAGAACTTCACTCTATCGATAGGCGTCAAAAAAATCAATTAAATTTTAGTATTTCTAAAAAAGTATCAGCAGTACATGCGTATCTTACTAAACAACATAAATGTCAAAATAAAATTAAACGTACAATTCAAATACAATATATAATTTTCAAATTCGTATTAATCCAGTCACGCGTGTATGCAAATCAAATGATTGTTTATGCTACAGCGGCTCTTAAACTTTTTTAATAGATTTATTTTCAATATTTTCTATAAAATGTAAAATAACACAGAGTAGGTATATGTTGTATGCTGAAAACCGTTTTTAACCGACGCCGCGTTAAGGCTATACCTCAGTTGAGGCACGGTCTAAAAATATCGTGGCTATGCGATGCGCGGATTGCGGGTCGCGGGTGCAAGTGACGCATGCCGAACAAAATATAATTTGTCATATAAATCCAACATGCGTCCATTTAATGTTCTATTTATTGCCTTATTAGTAATGCATCACCAGTCACGTGCGGCTCTGCTCGGAACAAAAAGAGGTCTTAAATTCTTTGATCTGGCACACGTAAGGGTTATGTTAGCTGGCCGCGTATGACGTGGCTGCATATTCATAACGGGTGCGGAGGTGGGAGTTTTACACACCATGTTCTATTAGTAACAATAATAATATATTCATTGACATGTTTTCTTTTTCAAGTAAATGGGTAACGTTTTTAGTCATCTTTACACGATTTAAGAATTAATACCCCCCTCGCCATCACGAAACAAATTGACGTTTTCCCAGCTCGACGTTCTCTCTCCGAATGCCAGCGAGTCCAAAATTTCGTCGCGCCTATAGTTGAAAATTATTTACCGTTTCACTGATGTATCGTCTTAAGTGAGAATATTGGTCGTGCGTAGTACCCGGAAGGCAGGATTCAGGAGACGGCCAAATACTCGAAAAAACATTTTTTAATATTATTAAAAATACATTCCTACATACATATTATTAAATTAAATTCCATTAACTGATTGTTATATTGAAATATGTAGGTATATGATTTAAACTTCGACGTGACTTGCGTACCGTACCTACCACAGGGCGAAAAATCGAAGAAATCGCAAAATATAAAACTGTAATTTTCCTATCTATGACTGGCTCGATTAACAAATTTAAATCATTTCAAAATACAATATACAAATATTTTTTATTTTGAAATATTTTTTAATTGAATTAAAAATAATTATTTTAACTTTTTTCGTATATCTATACTTAGTTCATTTTCGATTGAAAGTGGAGTTGGAGATTTTATTAATTCTATACATTGTCAGTTGTTAGACATTTTCCCAACACATTGGGTCATTCCACATTTAAAAGAATTAAGAGTTAAGAGAAAAGAGAAAGAAAATAGAAATCATTTAAATATATTTTTATATACCCACCTACTTAGGCCTTGCGTCTTGCAATTTAATTATTTTAATTTGTGTGTTATGTTTTATGAAAATAATATGTGATGTTCCGACGGCGTTTAGGTACTTGGTATATTGAATACCTATGACGTGGTCACTCGCCCTGTTTCTCAATTCTTTTGCATGCCTTTTATTTTTAACTTAAGAGTATACTTCAGTGAAACGGCAAATAATTTTCAACAATAGGTGCGACGAAATTTTGGACTCGCTGGCAATCGGAGAGCGTAAGTCGAGCTATGAACACGTCAATTTGTTTCGTGATGGCGACGGGGGTATTAATTTTTAAATCGTGTAAAGATGACTAAAAAACGTTACCCATTTACTTGAAAATGAAAATATGTCAATGAATATATTATTATTGTTTGAGGTTGCTTACAATAACCGGTATGTGCTTTGAGGTATAAGCCTTAAATAAACAGCTTCTATTACATGCGCCTGAGGTGAAGTGGCGGACAGAATATCTGAATCTAAATAGGTATTTAGTCGCATATTCGAATCCTGCGGCTGGAAAGTCTGCTAAAATTATATCCATTCAGTTTAATTCCTTCGTCTGGCAAAAAATTACATTGTACTCGTATTACAAGTGTTTTTGAACATGAACAAGAGATAGCAGTGAATAATTAAGATACGTAAAAAAATCAATACCAAGGTATTATTTTAACCTTGATTATGTGAATTCTTATTTATGTACATACCTTATTTATCTTATTTTAATAAATTTTAACAGTTCGTTTTTAATGAACATAAATTGAACATATTATAATGGGACGTGAAAATTCCTACTGTAACTTCAGTGGGTTATTTTATATTTGCAATGCTTTTGAAGAAACACAGCTTTATTAGACAGTGGTTCTTGATACAATATTTGAATGTTAAGGCGAGTGTGTGATTTAATGTTTTGGGGAAACCGCAACCTTGCGATGATTTTAATAAAAATAATTGATACAAGTCGTTGCCGTTGTAAATAACAAGCCATTTGCATATAATATTATGAATATAAATATTATTTTAATTAATTAGCAAGACATTAAAGATGTTAAACGAAACATGTTAGGTATTTATAGTAACTACCTTAATATAAGGTATGTACTTGAATTATTTTTTGCTGACGAAGAAATTTCATAAAATAGATAAGTAGTTAGGCCTTATCTAAACATCTAGGTATTAGGTCGGCTGTGCAGATCCGACAAAAATAGTGCACACTCAACTTTCAGTCAGTTACAAGTACCCACTACCCATCTACTTATCTTTGTTTTCATTGAACTAAGAATAAGTACAAATTCCAGATGATGTCGGATAGTTTTTATAATTCAATGAAACCCTTCCAAAACAAAACCAAATATAATAATTAATATATCTAAGATTAAAAAATAATCTATCAATTAAATCATATGTACCTACCTACATAATTTTATATACATTCTTTAAGTATATAGGTATTGCTGTTTAGTTTAGGCAGAGTTTAATTGAATTAAAAAAAAAACAACGTCATCTGCAATTTGTATTCAAAGTTAGTAAGTTAAATGAAAACAAATACCTAAGACAGTATGGCTGACTGAACCTCCACTCATCGCCACAGTTAGATATCTATGTATATATTCAAAAATAAATTGAAGCTTGCATTAATAATTGCAAAATACCTGTCTACTGACATAAATAGGTATCTAAAATACATTTAGGTATCTACATATTATGTTTTAATAAAGCAGGTGCCAGACGAACACAGTTTCATTTCTCAAGCACAACTAATTAATTAATTATATACTTACATTGACACTTTACTATACTAGTTAAATCCTTATTTTCACAACCATTATAAAATTCATAAAGAATTAAATTTTCTTCTATAGAGATGACGCCTAACCATTAGGTTTAAAATTAAGCAAAAAAGAATATTGGGGGCCAATTATTAGATTTATACAAACTTTGAAAATATGTGGAAGAGTGTCCTCCTATATTTTTAACAAACAAAAAAATCATTTGGATAGGTAGGTAGGTACGTCAAAGTATTTACCAAAAATAATAGAAAATATAATAGGTACTTGTAGAAAATGTAGGTAGTTGAGTAACCTTACGCAGACGCCATTTAACATGCTAGTAGCCTAGTATGTAATTACGCACTTTCAAATAGGTATCCTGGAAATCTATTGCCAATTTTTTTCAATACCACGATAAGGAAAATGCATGTCTTTATGTGCACTCCCTAATTTTATTATCACCGGCGGCCACTGCTGGAAATACACCTGTACAGTGACGTCCCATGGGGGTAGACAGATTGAGCGTCGCTTGGGGGTGGCAGTTACTCGAAGGGCGGCAAATCGAGGAGAATCATTTGGCATAGAAATATGTAGCTACCTAAACTTAGTTATAACGAAAATAATATCTTTCCATTAAAAAAATCAGGAAACAAAATGTATTAATTAACATAAAAGGTTCAACAGGACTGTATTTTTTTGTTGAGTTCGCGATGTCTAGTTTACTTCCATTGCCCTTCAACGTCCACGTCAGAAATGACACGTGCACGGATAATACAAAATACTATATAAAAAAAATGGTGTGACATTTGGGCGCTACACAGGGACGGCATTTTGTATAGGGACGTCACTGCGCCTGTATCTACCTCTCTAGTACCTACCCACCTGTGCATGTAAGAAAAAATTAACATATAGGTAGATGCCTACCCACTAATAGAGATGCTACATACCTAGTATGTAACTACATTAGGTGATTTTATCTTATATGATAGATACCTAATACATCTTGGAATGTTTTGTAAAAAAAATTACACCTAAGTATGTAAAAATGTGACATTTTGTAAATCTAAGTATTCTCACTATAAATAGTCCTCATTATATAATAACAATATGACGTGCTTCGTGAGATAAAGATAACAAGTCTTAAACACAATTACTATGCAGAATACAGGGTATTAAATCAAAACTATAGGTATGAAATAATTCTCGTTAATACAAAAATACAAACTTACCTTGATTGCAGAATCCTTGTGTAGGCGGAATCTGCGTACCGCCCACCATACTGGTGATGGATAGGACCGATCTCGCAGCTCTTGGCTTGGAGCAGCCACCAGCTGGACTCCGCGTGCTCAGGTCCATGGACCAGCTCTCTGTTGCAGCTATGATGATGAAGGAGATTGTCTATTCCGTCGAAAAAACAGTCCTAAGGACTTTTTTTTATTTCGGTGCTTACTAATATTGTGCTTGATTTAATAAATTATTAACTCTATCTAGAATCTAGGTACCTATATCCATAATATTATTTTACACCAGTAAGTAACCAAGTATATTATTAAAATTTAGATAGATAGAAGTGTATTTTATTAGGTAACTTTGTCTTAATATTTTCGTGATACTTTTGTATTTAAAATATTTAGGTAAAATTATGTTTCTTTGATTGTTATTCGTAAGTATGAAATAGTCGTTTTGTTAATTATTAAATATCAATAACTAATAAAATAAACGTAAATTGATGGTTAAAATGTTTTTTTATGTGTACTGTCAAAAACCATTAGGTAAGTACCTATTTAGTTATTTTTATTCATACCTTTATTAAATTTATTCTACCTAAGTACCTAACATTAATATACTTAGGCATAGATAGTATTAAACTTTCACTATGTTTTGAGTAAACGAAAAGTGGTGTTTAAAATTTTCACAACCATTTATGTTTTAATACGTTAATTATTAGATACCTACACAATATTCTGTAGGTAGTCACAGAAAAACAAACAAAAATAACAATTTTTTTATCTAATTAGGTATTATAATACCCTTTTACCACACTATCTACTCACAATGATTGCTCATGAGTATGTAGATAAGTACATACTTCTGCTCTAATCATTTTTTTCAATGTAGGTAGGTATTCTTGGTATTAAAATTAAATGAATTATTATTTAATAACTTGGTCAACACTATGTAGTTTATTTTGTTAAATTGTCATTTTACTTTAGAATATATTTTCAAAAACACAATTTTTAATGTCTTAGTTTAATTTTAAGTTTTTCATTGGGTAAGTAAGTACTTAAGTATACTATGAGCTTTTAAATTATCACAATTTTATTTAATTATTTTTTATATGTACCTATATGTGATTATATTCATGTAGAGAAAACAATCACATGTTTTTTCTTTTATTGTCATAAACTTTCAACTAGTGATTATTTACTTACTTATAAATAATCATGGATTAATCTTATTAAACCATGCCTACTTTACATTGAACTGTTTTTTTTCACTCATTCATTAATTGTAACGTGTATTAAAAATTTAGTTATTATCTTTTAACTGTAGTAAGTATTTATTTAGTTATCCATTACATTATGATATTAGCTGATTATTATTATTATATTATTCGTGTATGTATGTTTCAATAACTTGTAGTTATAGGAGAGGCATTCAATTAATTATTAGGCACTGTCAAAACAGCCCGTAAACGTCAGCTGTCAAAAATCGGCCCGCGCACGCGTGCTTTCGTATCTCGCGTCATCGAAAGCTCGCGGAGGAAAAAGCAACAAAAAAGCGTCGAGCGACCGCACTGTTCGGTTCGGCGAGCTTCGGAGGAAACTAAAAACGCGCCAAGGATCGAAGCAGCGGCTCCTCGAGGGTCAGAAGTCGCCAAGCGCGGCCCGCGTATAGTGTCGGCTCGCTCGCGAACGGCCCGGCGGTTAATAACCCTGCACCGTGACGGGATGGGGCCCCCTCTACGCTCGCGATGGGAGGCGCTGGATTCTGATATGGGTGGAGCCTTTCGAGTTGATCGGCCAATCGTGTGGTTTGTAACGGCGTGTGTTGTGTGTTGATCGAGTCGTCAGTATTCGAAAATGATTACGGGTGATGAAAATTCTCAGTTGTCTATCAAAAATGATGTGTAAATTTCGATACTTATATAAATTTTCATATTAAAATTTCCCTGCATCAACTGTTAGGTAAGCGCTAAAAATTGTTGCACAATAATCATTAGTATTTAGGACTTAGGTATACTAGGTAGGTATAATGGGAACACTGGTTGCAAAGTTATCACCAAGTCTAGTCATAGGGGCGATTGGATCGATCGATTGGGAATAATTCATTCGTAGGTCGTATTAGCACCCCATTGAATTTAAAGTATGTATAATATTACCGACACAAATTACGGGATGTAGGTACCTAGGGACGGCGATGAAGTATCGTGTGTACATACCTATTTGACCAAACTCATCTGTTTGATTTTAAATTTCATATTTCAAGCAAAGTTCGAATAACACCCAAGAGTTGCCTCCTGATCAAAAATGTTCAGTTCAAGGAATGTTACCATACCATATTTGTTGTTTGGAGACTTTAAAAATGTTCTATCACTCTCCAAGCCCCCAAGTTTTTGTTTAATTCAACAATTTTTGAAAAAAGTACCTACGTTCGGTGAGGTGAATTATAATGTTATCATTAAGCACTCCAACCCTTGGAAAAAAATCACAACTCAGTGAGTGACATCTCGTGGGGTAAGGCTGGTCTTAAGTTGCTTATCGGCTGCACATTCTAAGAGCGGTAAATGAAGGAAGAAATGAAAATATGACCATGTTTGAGAATCCATTCCGTAAAAATGAAATGTTCTTCATCTGCGGTGTTGAGTCTGTTACACTTATTAACAGATTGTTAGTCCCCTCTAAGGCCTTTGAACCCCTGAATTCTTAAACTATTGCTCTAGCAGCTAGCTAGATCAAACACGCATTATACTTATTTTTTATTCAGTTCTGATTTTTACCTACAGTTGGATTCAAACTATAGATATCTACGTACAGGTATGCGCCAAGAATGAATACCGACCAAGTGCCAGTCTAAAATCCCCCCCCCCTCCCAAAATAAAAATTAGCAGAATATGACAGAAGTCAAAGAAAAATTGGTAAACCATTAGGTATTGCATTATCATCAAAAAACACTTTAAAATATTGTACAAAATGACGAAACCATAGACTAAATTTTCGCCGCGACAGCGTGACAGTAGGCGACAAGCACCGTGACGTGCACCTCAATTTGGATCGCGCTTTATAGGCAAGAAAAATAATTATGACTTACCTACTTATTAAATAATACTTATAAGTATTATATATTATAATATTCTCAATTAAAATGTAAATTATTGTATCGATGGAACACGACAGTACAAATTATAAAACAATACTCAATGATAAGGAAGAAAATTACACCGTAGCCAATATGTATAGAATATAAGATATGTTTTGATTATTATCCCACCCGGCTGTTTTGCACTCCTACCACCCCCGCTCGGCGCGCACCTGCCTAAGTATAAATTATTTGTATAAAAAAAATCCAATTACAAATTTAGTGTTTGAAATAAATCTATCTACTACAAAAAATTAAATTAGATACTCTTGGTTATTATCACAGAACAGATAATAAATAGAATTCCGATAGGCTATTCCCAAATACACTACATTTTGACGCAGGGTTTTGAATGTGTGAGTGTCCTACGAAAATGAAACACACGTTATAGACGTGCAATAGTGTGTTGCAACCTTCAAATATGCGTCAATGCATAAAACGAGAGCAGTTATCAGAACGAAGGGCAAGCGTATTCTTTACACGTGTTTAAGTTTATACCATATTCTTCCACCTTCGAGATAGGTTGCCTGGTTCTCAACACTCGTTAGGTATTTGAGTTTCCTGGTCCTTATTGTATACAGGTTTTTTTACAACTATTTGACACTATTTTCAAGAAAATGGCTACGAACCTAATATATTTTCTTCCTATAAGTATTTAGGTTTTCCATCACAATATTTAGATATGACATTTAATAATGACTAGTTTCGCAAACATAATCTTGTTAAATTTGTTGAATGTATTCAGATAACTTGAGTAGGTACCCATGCGTTTTTTGTTTTACCACTGTTTGCTTTCTGTGACAAGTTTGGTTGTTGATTGCAGGGCACAAGCGCGAGTGGAACGAGTAATGAGTACACTTTTACATTTTCATTCGTTTTATTCTGTTGGTACGCACTGAAAAGGGTATAAGTATTGTATGGTACTATAATATAAGTAGGAATACACTTACTTTCACACGCATGGCTATAAAATCATTTTTAAAATATTTAATTATAAAATAATTAATGACGAATGTATTTTTATTTTCCCCAGTAAAACCGAATAATATATCAAATGCACGTATTATCTCGTTTCCACCTACGCACCGTTACTTACATAACTATCCTTATTACAATGTTTTTCTTAGCTCGTATTCTTATTTGTCCGGTGGTTCTTTGTCCGGTACAAATCTTGCAATCGATTTTTAACTAACTTCACGACCAGCTAGACATTTATTTTGAAACTTTTAAAATATATCAGAACACGATGCCAATGAATTTTTTTAATACTTTTAGCCACCTTTAAGTAGAATTAAATTCATTTTCAGTTAATTCTGTGTTGCATGAAAAGTTATTTCGACACCATTATTGGTTGCTAGGGGTCTGGGGTCCTAGCAACTAAATTATTAATATATATGTGCGTTACTATGGAAATCAATGTGAAATGTCAAAATGACATTTCAGTATTATTTCTATCAAGTACAAATTTTTTTGATCGTTTAAGTTAGTCAAGTCAAGTTTATATGATTCAACAGAAAATTTAAAAAGTTCTTTTTATCTTGTAATTATTTTTATATTAATTTCCATCCAAGCATTCATTATTGAAAGATAATTTTCTTGTTGCGTTTTGGTTTTTTATGAACTGCTAAATCACAGAACTAATAAGGTAAATAGAATTTCGATAAGCAATATACCTACCTACCAATTAAGTAAATTTTGACGCAAGGTTTCAATGTTACGTGAGTATCCTACGAAAGTGAATCACGCATTAGACGTGCAATAGTGTGTGTAATACACCAATATTAAATGAGCGTCAATGCATAAACCAAGCAGCTGTCAGTATTCGACGTATGACGTATTCTTGACACGTGTTTAAATTTATCCCGTATTCTTCCTTACTCGAGATCGGTTGCCTGCTTCTCCTTATCCGTTAAGTATTTCAGTTCCCATTATTTCTGAATTCCCTGGTTATTTTATTATACCTAAGTCAGAGTAAATTGTATCTTTCGTCATATTTTACAACGTTTTTCTAAGCTCGTATTCTTATTTGTCCGGTGGTTGTTTGTCCGGTACAAATCTTGCAACCGATTTTTAACTAACTTCCCGACTAGCTAGACATTTAAAACTTTTAGAATATATCAGAACACGATGCCAATGCACTTTTTTAATACTTTTAGCAGTTTTAGCCATCCTTAAGTAGAATTGAATTCATTTTCAGTTATTTCTGTTTTGTATGAAAAGTTATGTCAACACCATTATTGGTTGCTAGTGGGTCCTAGCAACTAAATTATTAATATATACGTGCGTTACTATGGAAATCAATATGACATGTCAAAATGACATTTCAGTATTATTTCTATCAAGTACAATTATTTTTTTATTGTTTAAGCTAGTCAAGTCAAGCTTATATGATTCAACAGAAAATTTAAAAACGTTGTAAGTACTTATATAAAAAGTTCTTTTTAACTTGTAATTATTTAATATTAATTTTCTCTTGACTTTAAAAAAGCATCCATTATTGAAAGATAATTTTCTTATTGCGTTTTGGTTTTTTTTATGAAATGCTAAATACGCGCTTGGGAGAGTACCTTTACAAATTATTTCCGGTTCAACTTAGTAACAAGTACCCAGGTGAGTAAGTGCCTACCTACCTAAATAAATATTTAAATATTGAATTTCAAAATAACACCACATCTGGGCAATGAAACACTTTTTTGTCAGCATCTAATCGATTTACTGTTCCTAATTATAGACATGCCTCTCATTTTAATAAATTGCATTTCAATAGATAGAAACCAATTTGAAAGTTTAATTTTGTTATTAATTACCTACGGATGTACCTAAGTAGGTGAAGTTATATTTAATTCGCTATATATACGACAGCGTGAAGATCTAAAGAAAAGAGTAAATCTATAACCAGTGCCAAATTTATCATTGATATAATATATATATATCGAGCACTCTAAATAAATAAGAAAATATACCTACTTACATTTACATATTATTATATTATCGTAGGGTTCCGTCGCCATGGCCGGCCCTCTCTCACTCTGCAGTGGTGCTACAAGAGCGACCTACGTGTTGCAGGTCTGACATGGCGGGAGGCGCACGAGTTGGCGATGGACCGAGGGAAGTGGCGCCAACTTGTGCTTGCCCTATGTCCCAATGTTGGGACGTGACAGGGTGGAAGAAGAAGAAGAATATTATCGTAATATAATACAAATAATATTTTATAGATAGAAGAATATTTTGTATCGATTACAATGTGGGTAGGTAAGACTTAATGAATTTTAAAAATAACTAACCTACACCATCTCTAATATGTATTCTTAATTCAACGAAACTAAATAAAAAAGTGTGCACTATTTTGTGGGATCACCCAAATCATACCTAAACTATCATAGTTTGGTTAGCCAGGGTTTAATTGAATTTTAAAAACTAACTAGCAACATCTGCAAATTGTATTCTTTGTTCAATGAAAACAAATCGTATCCGGAAATTTGTACGTAAACGGTTCATCGCAGGACACTTATTCGTGCGCCGCAGTAGGTGAAACATGAGTTCGTGTAACATTTAATCAAATGACGAGTTTTTCGTTGAACATTTCACCGTGAAGTATATTTGTACGTATGCTACAACATGTGGCGAATTTTATGAGATGTCTTTATTAGGTTAGGTTAGGTTAGTGTAATCTAATTGGAACAGTACTATTTGCAAACTATCGCCGCATTTTGTAAGATACGTACAAATGATTTCCACGGTGAAATTTTCAACGAAGAACTCGTGATTTGATAAAATGTTATACGAACTCATGTTTCACGTACTGCGGCGCACGTATAAGTGTCCCACGATGAACTGCATACGTACAACTTACATGTAACCAAAACAATACCTACGTTTGACAGACAAAGGTTAATGTGCACTATTTATCTCGGATCTTAACAGCCTACCTCCACCCCTCGTCAATACTGAATACTATACTTACCTACAATGTAGTTAGATAAGGTATTTTGTATATATATGTACTTTTACATTAGTTTGGCCTATCGAGTCTGTACCTACATTATTATATTGTAGCTATTTAATTCCGAATATTTTATTATTATAGCTACCTACCTACATCTATGTAGGTAAAAAAATATTAAAATATAATTAACACTACCCACTAAATTATTTTTATTCTAAAACCATCCCTTGCCATAGCATGGCTACAATATGGTGAAACATAAATATTGAAATTTAACTAAAATTTATTACGTTTGTTTGTTAAGTTAATTATTTAAACGAAGTTGGACGACGATTCATGGTAAGCTCAGAACTTCTCAAACTTTTTGTATTAATTATTTAGAATATAATAATTCATTTATGATATCAAAAATAGACAGCGAAAGCTGAAAATGTACTGTTATCTTATGATAACACTGTTTTTAGTTAACACTCAGATTAAGACTGTGACTAGACGATGCGCGGATTGTGCAAATGATGCGAGCCGAAAGAAATATAATTTGTCATAAAAATGCAATATGCGTCCTTTTAATGTTATGCTTATTATTATATTAGTAATAATAATAGTAGGTATATTCATTGACATGTTTTCTTTTTCAAGTACATGCGGAACGTTTTTTAGTCATCTTTACACGATTTAAGAATATATTCCTCCGACGCCATCACAAAACAAATTGATGTGCTCACATCTCGACTGTCAGTATCCGATTGGCGACGACTGCGAAATTTAGTTCCACCTACTGTTGGAAATTATTTGCCGTTTCACTTATGTATGCTCTTAATAGAAATCTCAATTTCCTTTCTGCGTTTAATATACACAATACCTACAATTTCCGTAGGTATGTACGATGCGGGCATTCATTTTTTACGTTTGCATAAACATTTGTAGTATATTCATTTAGATTAATTATTAGACTATTTAGAGTAATAGTAAGTAGTCCAGTGGCGTGCGGCGACTTTTGTTTCTAGGGATTATGTTGCTTATTTATACTATTGTATCTACTATTTGCTACATATTATTTTGCTGTGCCTATTGTAACTAATTTAATCTCTGCGGGTGGCCGATAAAATAATATGGTGCGTGGTATTGCGAAGTGCTCTATGGTATTTTGAATTTATTTACGAATATAGGTAGATCATGGCCCCCACAAAGGGATGGGGGGCTGACAAAGACCTAGCCTGGGGCCCGGGCTTAAAGGGGGCCTGGCGTTGTGATTCGACCAGTTAAGTATAATAACCATACACCACAGATTAACTGTACTTTACTTAAAGTATAGTACCATTTAAAATGACTGTGCAATGCAATTAAGTGTGATATTATGAAGATTGATATAATTAAACGACAATTTAAGTGTAAAATTTTATTTTATAGTTATTGTTAGTGTATTTCCTGACTAATGACAATAACTATTTTTCCAATATGATGAAGGTTTGCACGTTAGGTATTTGACTACAACAAAAGGGTGTCGTGATCAGTGCTTCATAATAAATGATGTAGTGTAGTAGTACAAGTGCCGATAACTCAATAATTCTAGATTTATTTAAAAATACAAAGTATCGCTAAAAATAGACGAAATACCCCTAATTTTACCTCGCGGAACCTTGGGGTTCCACAGAATACCAGTTGGGGAACACTACTTTAGAACATCACACTGCCCTTATCCTTAGCGATAGGTAGGGGGGGCGCCAAACATCTTGGCCTGGGGGCCCGCTTCAGGATGTGGGGGCCATGAGGTAGGTACGTTACGTTAGCCACGTTATATTGCATCTAGATCACTATCGGCAGAATTTGATAACTTCTAGATTTTAGACTCCCTACCTTACCTACTCCCTAAGATGTCTCAATTATTATTAGTTAATAACTAAATAGGGTAAAAATTTACCTAATAATATTTTAAATTCAAACAACTACAAATCAAATAGTATTAGTCCGTTGTTATTTTATTGAAATCATACATGATCTCTACCTACTCGATACCGCATATCTATGTTCTATGTTCTAAGTATGAGATTTGTTTTTGCGTACCTAATCTTTCGTACATTTTGAGAATCTTCGAATAGTCTTCCACACCGGCTCAAAAACAGCCTTCAAAGAACGGCGTCAGTAATAAATTTAATACAAAAATTTTCCCGAGCGAGTTCCTTTAATAACCCGAGCGCCAAATGTCCAAACTTTTAATGAGAACTAATTATAAAATAGTATAATTTTATTACACCGATAAAACTTAGCTTTCATTAAGTTCATAGTAGTGAAAAGTTTACAATTTATATGTGCACGAATACATATTTATGTAGTTATGAAAATTATGACCAATTATTATACTTCTCCAATGCTTTATGTATGTTGTGTAGCTTCAGATTTAATATTATTGTGAATTTCGTGTCATTTTTTTTAATATTTCATAATATTATAGATTCTTATTCATTAGTTTTTTGAAAATTATTAACTCGTGTTTTTCTGGAAGCGCAGCAGGCGCCCACTTCATTAAACAATTCGAATAACTTAAACAAAATATGTGTAAGTGTAAATAGCCATTGCGACACAATTCTATTACTGTATTTATCACTCCAGCGCATATATTCTATACACATGACTGCTTTCAGCCGCTACGGCAGCAATCTAGGGTAGGTTTGTATCAAAGTATTAGCACTTATTGTAATAATTACAATAAATTAGTTATAATTGTTACACTAAGTGCCATGTTTTAACAGCACCTCTTTTGGCTGTGGTTAATTTTAGAGCAAGATAGACAGTTTTGACGGCTTATTGTAATTGTTACAATAAGTGCTAATACTTCGATAAAAACCTACCCTAGATAGCTGCCGTAGCGGCCGAAAGCAGTTTTGTGTATATAATAGATGCGCTGATTGGCTCGTTTTAAATAGTTAACTTTGTAACATCTTTCCGTTATTTCTATTGCTCCATAATAACACGGATATCACTCGGAGCAATTCCATATACCTATAAGGTATCTACAATAATTATATCATATCTACAATAATTGTTAGCACAGTTACCACGTCTTACTTGATGGGATGATTTTGGAATCAAGTAAGACGTGTTAACTATGTTACCCAACAGTCAACGACATTTTTTGAACAGCTTATACATAGTCCGGGTTGGTACTTAGATGAGTACATCAAACATGATCACATTTGTATACTGGCTATACTACTTAATATACTATTTTTGTATATTAAGTCCTACGTCCTATGTCCGATTCTAATAAGTTCATATAAGCCTCCACGCAGTGAAGGTTTGTATTAGCAGGTTTTTTTTACGAAAAGTGGAGCTTAGCCTCTTACTTAACCTATTAGATCCATACTATGACTCCTAACACAAATTGAAAAACAATATGTTTATTTGCCAGACCCAGTATTCGAATCTAAGACCCACGACATTATAAGCCGACGCGTAAGTTACTCGCCTATCGTGGGTGAAAATATACATGAATATACAGTAAATATACATGAATATACAATATACAGTAATATTTATACACTTAATATACTATGTCGATAGTTGAGTGTAAATACTGTAATTATTTAAAAGTCACGCATGGACGATAAATCAATCTGCACTATATGTTTTTTACAACGTTTTTATTAGGTCGTATTTTTATTTGTCCGGTGGTTGTTTATCCAATATAAATCTTGCAATCGATTTTTAACTAACTTCCCGACTAGCTAGTAGACATTTGAAACTTTTAGAATATATCAGAACTCGATGCCAATGCATTCTTTTAATACTTTTAGCCATCTTTAAATAGACTTGAATTCATTTTCAGTTAATTCTGTTTTGTATGAAAAGTTATTTCGGAAGAAATCCGTAATCCAATCCTCTATTATTGGTTGCTAAGTGGGCGATCCTAGCATCTAAATTATTAATATATACGTGTGTTACTATGGAAATCAAAATGATATTTCAGTATTCTATATTTGTTTGTTTGTTTGTTTTTTATTTACTTCATATCAAGTACAAGTTTGAGCATATTGAGCATATTGAGCATAATAATTCAACAGAAAATTTAAAAACATTGTAAGTATATAAAAAGTTCTTTTTATTGTTATTAGCAATTATTTTTCAAAACAAACATTAAATAATCATTTAGTTGTTTAGTATCAAATATTCGCTACTGGAATCTTATCTTTATATAATTATAATATAATATTATACCTATCTATTTTATAAATATTATGATTTGTTCATCATTTTAGGTACAATGCTCTGCGATTATTGCATTATGAAAATCCAGCGGACTACGTACACTGGTGTACCTATACGAATAATAAATAGCTTGTTAACTCTTCAAACTTATTCATTAATTACGATAATAATCTGTAGGTATGTATGATACGTATGAAGTTTTAAAATGGTTTTCCCTTGGCAGGCCGTCGACGAAAAAAATGTGCGCCCAACGAAAAAACAATTCAATTAACGAATCAAAATGAGTTTCTCTGTAAAAATTATGTCTTAATTAGCATTAAAATTGAATAAATTACGGTTAATTAAGAGTTTTTTGATTGTGTTCGGGGCGTATACGCCATCTTAATTGTTATCAAAGACAATCTCGCCGCGCACAAAATGGAAGGGAAACAACATGACAGGGGTGCGCTTTATAAGTCGCTTTAAAACATTCACCCGTCTCTTTTCAACTCATGCTTAAATAGAGCACGGCTATAGTTTATTGATACATTTATTAGAATATCTGCGTAAAACAAACAAGTTTCAATTTAATAGTACCTAACGCTTGTTCTTTATTTAAATTTACAATATTTCGATTGTATAGGGTGGTCCTTTTAAATGTGAAGGTATGTAGGCAATTCTGCTCGATTTTATGATCCGAAAAACCCGATATTGAAAATGCTGAGATCCCGAGATTCCGAATAAAATTTCTTGACGGCCCACATGCTCAGCGTAGGTCAAAATGGAGCTTTATGGTATTTTCAGAGCATAACCCTGGACATTCTCTAAACGTTGTAGATAATCTATTTATATAATTTTGAAGCCTTATTATCCTTTATATTTATTTTAAACATTTGATGACTGCGTAAATTATTTTTATTACATAACATAGTATTCTTTTAAACCTCTCGCTCTAATGTTTTAGAATATAGTAATATTTCAGTACATTCATGTGCAGTGGTGTTTTTACATTTATTAATTTTTAAACGCATTTATAAAACCATTCATCACGCGAAAGGACTGTAAGAGAAACGAATGGGTTTGGAACCAGACAGGAGTACGCAATGTAATAGACGTTGCCAAACAGCTGAAATGGAGATGGGCGGGGCACATTGCTTGCCGAAAGGACGGCCGCTGGACAAATGCCGTCATCCAGTGGTACCCAAGGGGCACGAAACGGCCACAGGGTCGCCCAAAAAGACACTGGATTGACGAACTGGTAAATTTCGGCGGAAATACGTGGCAGCGAACGACACAGGACCGAGAGAGTTGGAAGAAGCTTGGGGAGGCCTTTACCCAGCAGCGGATTGACCCCGGCTGATGATGATGACATACCATTAAAAAATGAAAAAATATTGTTGCCGGGCAGGACTTAAGCCAGCATCCATATGATTCCGGCTTATGTGCTTTACCATTTGATTCACCTGCACCAAACCTAATCACGAATAAATTAACTTAACAACTTTGCAACTGAAGTGTTGAATACCTACATAACTATTATTCTGAATACCTCAGAAACATATACTTATAATAAAAAAAATCTCCTTCTATTCAGCGGGCCAAACTGGTGGGCGCGTTTACTAGTTCAAATGGGGACGCAAAAAGTGTAACCTTTATTTACGTATTAAATTTCGTATAAAAATACATTTTTTGACACAAAAATTTTAAACATTTGAAATATGGTGCGTAGAATATATATAAAGCACCCTTCTTATTTTAGAGTTTAGATTATTAAAATCAGTGGTCCTTTTGGCCGTTTTTTATCTCATTTTCATATGTTAAGACTTTATCTCTAATCTCTATCCAAGAAGGTTTTATTCATCATCTTTCGACTGATTCAATTTGCAGTAAACTCTAATTATTCATAGGTATAAGTATCCAAATGAGACACTGAAATGTCTCTAATTCATAGTATCTACCTATTAACCTATTAGTAGTATTAAATACTATTTGTAGTGGAACAATGTAGGTATCTATCTACTCAATATGTAATTAATGTTTTCTAATTTTCTTCAATTCACAACAACTTGTAGGTAACATATTATAGGTACTGATTGTTATTACCCAAAGTTAAATTCGAAACATTTTACAACGTTTTTATTAGCTCGTATTCTTGTTTGTCCGGTGGTTGTTTGTCCAGTACAAATCTTGCAATCGCTTTTTAACTAACTTCCCGACTAGCTAGACATTTAAAATTTGGAATATATTAGAACACGGTACCAATGCATTCTTTTAATACTTTTAGCCATCTTTAAGCAGAATTTAATTATTCATTTTCAGTTAATTCTGTTTTGTATGGAAAGTTATTTCAGAAAATATCCGAAAAAAGTAAAAGACTATTATTGGTTGCTAAGGAGGTGGTCCTAGCAACTAAATTATTAATATATACGTGCGTTACTATGGAAATCAAAATGACATTTCAGTATTCTATATTTGTTTTTTATTTACTTCATATCAAGTACAAGTTGGAGCATATTGAGCATAATAATTCAACAGAAAATTTAAAAACGTTGTATATGAAAAGTTCTTTTTATCTTTTAATTATTATAATATCGTTTTCAAAACTCATTTTTTACAAAAATCGACTTACTTAATTGTTTTTCCTGAAAAACACAGATGTTTTTGGATTTAAATACTTATAATATTCTCTCATTTCTAGAATGCGAGTCGTAACATTCAATCACCAAATAAACAGGTCAGAATAAACTTATTTTATATCGCTATTCTCATAAAAATATAAATAAAATTTAATTAGGGCTCGTGATTTGGAGCATTTGCACCACAACAATCTACAATGTCGTGACGTGCGACTATTATGTCACACACTAATGTCTGCACACAAATTGTAAACACGCCAAGTGGATAAATGTCACGCTATTTATTGGCCACATTCGCTTGTAGGAACCTATTTTTATTAACTCACCAAATAAAAATTAGTAAGCTTACGGAAGAGCTTTCCATACAACTTAACTTAATAGTAAATTAGACTTGAAAGAGTCGGTGAATCAGTTCGTGAACCCGATATGTACCTACCTACTAGTTGTTTTTTTACTAATTAATTTGAATCATTGATATGATGATTCATACAAATGAATAATTCTTCTTCTTCTTGGTCGTGCACTCATGGCTGAGGATCGTGACCACATTTAACCACTTGTGACCATGAATAATTATTGTATCCTATTATGCGCACTCACCAATGGCAAATGAACTGCACTGAAAACAATGAAAACAGTCAATAATTCTCGTATATATAACGAATTAATAGACAGAATAAAATAACGTGATATATAATATATTCTCTTAATCTAAATATTATTTAGCAACCCTTTCACCTAAAATGCAATTTGGAACTCATAAACGGACCCGTGTTAAATGTTGGAAACTTAATAAAATTAGATTGGCCCAAAAAATAAGTGTACCTACAAATCGTTAATAAATTAGAATTTAAATTAAAATTCCATCAAATACTCAGCCGGTAGAATTATTTTTCTGATTATTTATCATTTATTAGAACCCGTAAAAATGATTAAAATACAACAATTTTCTAAACATATATAATCCATACAAGCAATTACCATAAATAACACAAATGAAATTTTAAAAAATAATTGTTAATACTATGAAATTATTGGATGGGTAATTGTAACTATTAATTGTATTAACATACCTAATTAGTAAATTAAATAAATAAAAAGATCAGTTTCTATCTATACATAACTAATAATTAAACTGAATATATTCAGTTTAATCTAAAATTTTTGAGTTCTACCCTAGGGGCGGCAGGTTATAGGAAAGTATGGTGAAGCAGGCTGGTATAGTGAAAAAGTATGGTGAGGTGGGCTGGTAATCAAGTTGCGGCAAAATTTCCACGTTGACATTATATTATATGGGTACGTTATTACCTCTATGGGTCTACCTATGATAGAACAAATTGGCGAGCGCTATTTACGTAGGTACTTGGCCAAACATGTTGAGTATTGCCTATGTATGTTTAGATTTGATTTTTGTTTTTAATTATTATAGGTACCTAATAGTGTACCTTCATCCAACAGGTAGTATTGCCCAATAATACGTAATTGATATTATAAAGTCACTTTTTTTTAGAAAAGAGTTATATTTTCCTCAGAAGAAATTTATAGCTACATCATTATTTATTTTTATTTGTTGATTTTAACATTTTGTCCATTCAAATAAAATGACATAAGTTTTATTGCAATATTTCTATCTTTAAAGCCTACATCAAAATTATTATGCCATTCACCAAAATAATGTCACTATGAATAACCCGTTACGACCCCGGTAATACCTATTCGCTTATTCTATTTAGGTCGCATGACTAAATATTTGCCTATCGAAGGCACAAAATAATAATATGTAGTTAATTATAATGTTAACTGAAATATTTGTTCTGTTGGGCGTTGCACGCAATATTCTCTCCCTCCGCGGAATTGAGCCATTCAAACTGTCTGCCTACAATGGATAGACTTCGCCGCTAAGCATTGGCCTGGAATCCAGTTAGCTTTAAAGTTTGGTGCAGAGCTTTTCAATTAACAGGCTTTAAAAAAATGGGTAATCTGACAAATTAAAATATCGATAAAATCGTATTCCTAAGTAAGGCGTACTAGCATCTTATCATCATAATCATCAGCCTGAATATATAGCCTGGATGAAGGCCTCTCCAAGCTGATTCCACTTCTCTCGGTCCTGTGCGTTGCGTTGCCACTTACTTCCGCAGAACTTAACCATCCCATCGATCCAGCGGCCTCTATATGTAAGTATCTTGCGAACATTTTGTACCTCTTGGGTACCATTGGATGACTAGATTTGTCCAGCCATTGTCCAGTCTTAGAGCTATGTGTCCAGCCCATTTCTATTTGAAGTTTTTATCGAACTCTATTACATCGCAAATCCTTGTCTGTTTCCTTATCCACTCATTCCGCTTTTTGTACTTTCGCGTTGTACCCAGCATGCACCTCTCAATACCACGCTATGCTACTCTATGTTTCTGGATCTCTCTTTTACTCAAGGTCCATGTTTCACACGCATATATAATTACGCGAAGCACACACTGGTTGAACACTTTACGCTTTAGGCACAGTGGGAGGTCTTTGAAGACTTGTGAAGACTTTATTACAAAAGCACTCCAGCCCAGGTTTACTCTGCGAACAATATCATCAAATATACATCCATCTATAGACACTTGTTGACCTTGTTGTCCCAGCTACTTACTTGTACTTGTTCGAGCTGGGTGCCATTGATGAGTTTTTGGACAAATTTGTATTATATAATGTATGTAATTCATTAGGTATACAATTCAATTACTCAACGGTATTAATTCGACTCTCCCTTGAAAGATTTTGACATATTCAACTAAATTGTCTAATTTGCCTGAGTTATTTTCTTTTTCCTTTTTTCATGCAGAAAGTAATGTTCATATTTGCATAAATGTTATTGCATTAAATACCTGTGTATTAATTATAATATGCAACGTATTATTGGTAAACAGTCTCTGTACTTTTGTGTGCAGTGAAGAACTTAATTTAGTGAAATACTTATACATGTTTCTGTAAGACTTCTCAGGTAACATATTATGTAACCGAAGATTTAATCAGGGTTAGTCAACCTTTTTATATCTACCGCCCACTTTTGTATCTCTGTTGGTAGCAAAATTTTCTAACCGCCCACCGGTTCCGCAGTAATGGCGATTTATGAAGTAGGGAAGTAACTTTACTTTATAAAATTTATAAAGCAGAGTTACAGCAAGTTAAAGCATATTATAATAATAATTACCTACCAAATACTACTAGACTTTCGCTAAGTTTGGCAGAATCTTTATAAAACAACTTACTGTAGTTAAATCTATCTTTTTATTTATACTTTGCATACATAGCATGTAGTCTGATGAAATTATGTTTAATTAATTTAATTATCAATGAGATCCCTGATGCTGATGCTGCGAAACTAAATACTGGATATCTGGCTCAATTTTTGTGAGGAACAAACGAAGGTCTCCTGTTTCGGAAACATTCAAGTGGTTTTAAATTTAAATTGTCACGGGTAATTTTATGAAAACATAATGAAAATGTTTTAAAACCCCTACAGCTCACCATGAAAGCTGGAACGCCCACTAGTGTGCGGTAGGGGTCAGGTTGACTACCCCTGAGTTAAATCATAATAATATATACCTACTCACTAAAAATATCTAGCTAAGGGACTAGTGGATTCTACAATTTTTCTTAATATTAAGAACTCAAGACTGGGGAAAACGTAGTCGACTATAGAAAAGTATTGGAGAAGACAAAAAATAAGACCGATCGTGGTCGGATATAGGACGTTTCGGCGCCTGGACAACTGGGCGCCACGCAATCAAATGAAATTTTAAAATAAATAAACATTCGTGAATTATATAGGCACTTTAAAAATATATATTATTATTTATATTTTAACTTGTTATATTATTATTTAATACTTCGTGAGAATTTAAATATGCACACGTAAATAATGATTTTAATTATGCATAATATTTAAATTCAAACGAGGAGTTCTTTTATTTTTGTATAAAGCCTCAGACATGATAATTTTCAATAAAAAACATTATGTTAAGAGCAAAATGAATTTAAACTACTTAGTAGAAGATAAAAACTGATTAAAACTACTCGTCTACTTTCTGTATAAAATCGTAACAAACGTCTATTTATTTCAGTCGACATTGCGGCGCCCAATTGTCCTGGCGCCCAGTTGTCTCATTCCCTCCGTGGTCTTCTAAAAATATATCCGTCCTATAGTGCTCCGCAACCCTTTCCCACCCACCGCACACCAAAGGTCTTCCCAGAATTCCGCGGCACACCACACGTAAAACAATTTATACACCAAAACATGGACCCCACATCCTGAAGGGGGACCCCAAGTCAAGATCTTTGGCGGCCCCACTTATTATCGCTAAGGTTAAAGATAGCGTGATACTCTAAAATAACGTTTTTCAAATAGTGTTCAAGGTAAAATTAATGGTATTGATTTTATGTTTAGCGATTTTTCGTATAGTTATTATGGTTAGTTGACTTTTTTCACTCGAAAATGGGAGCTGAACTGTGATAGCCTTGTCGGAAATCCGAGCATATTTTTTATTAACTGAAATCCAGAAAATAGCCAATGGAACATCGGCGAAGTTCAGTATTAGCGTCCCGTCGTTAATCAATTCAACAAATTCCTCTCGAATTTATAAGAAAAGCGCTTCTATAGAATTTTCAGCATTGGTTGCAAAAGGGTTTCGTATCCAGTCGCATTGATTGTTTGAAAGTACTGATGAAATTTCTTTTGTAGCCTAAGTATAATAAGTATAATAAGTAAGGATCCAAAATTAATTGCTTGTTTTCAATTGTGGTTTGGTAGTTCCTTTGGAACATTTGTAGAGATCCTTGTCTTAACTCCTTCTGCCAAAGTTCGAGTTTATTTTTGAATTCTTCTAATTTATCAGAGTACGTCAATATATTTTCATTCTGAGCTTACATTATTTTATTGAGTTTATAAAGGTGCTCAAATATATTACCAGCCATGTACGCAAATTTGGCTATTGCATCGCGGCACACCTAGCATCGTCTCGCGGCACACCGGTTGGGGAGCACTGCTATAGGTATACATTTTGACATTTTAAAGTAACATTACCAACATGTAATGTTTCTTGGTATTTTAATCGATACGATTTTTGTCTCATGACTTTTTCAGCTTAAGGGGGAGACGCATGCCAGCAGAGAACCTAGCGGAAATATACGAAGCTTGCAATTTGAGATTTTTTTTGATAATTTACAATTTCAACTGTATTATTTAATAAATATGTATCCGAAAACATTAAAAAGATTTTTTATTTTTTTTTTAAACTTAAAGATAAACTTACAATTGTAAAAAAATGTAATAAAATGTGAATTCGTTGCAGGGTCAAATCTTATTATTGCATTATATTTTATGGTCATAATTATCATAAAAAATTAGTTTATTAAGTTTTAAATTTTATGTGGTGTAGATTTTTGACTAATTCATCGTTTTAATATTTTTTATATATATTTTAAAAAACATCGATTTTTATAAAAATATAAATGTGTATAACTTGAAATCCTTTTTATTTATATCAATTTGAGCTTCAATATTGTGACCATGCCTAAAATAAAATTTGATATAAATAAAAAGGATTTCAAGTTATACACATTTATATTTTTTTTTAAATCGATGTTTTTTAAAATATATAAAAAAAATTATTAAAACGATGAATTAGTCAAAAATGTACACCACATAAAATCTAAAACTTAATAAACTAAATTTTAATAATAAATATGGCCATAAAATATAATGTAATAATAAGATTTGACCCTGCAACGAATTCACATTTTATTACATTTTTTTACAATTGCCAGTTTATCTTTAAATTAAAAAAAAAATTTAAAATCTTTTTAGTGTTTTCAGATACATATTTATTAATTACTACAGTTGAAATTGTAAATTATCAAAAAAAATCTCAAATTGCAAGCTTCGTATTTTTCCATTAGGTGCCTCTTTTTGCCTCTGATAGTATAAGCATCCCCCTTAACATATAAGTAACTAATAACTCTAACTAATATGATATAATTTTATTTCTGAATAAGTTACAATGGTCACAATTTTAGTAAGTCTGATAGAATTTAATGTATAAGTTGATAACGTCTGCTCAGTTAGTGAATTACGAGTATTGTAGCAAACGCCACTATTAAATCAACGTTAACTTTAACAAAGAGGAAATCCTGAACCATTTGTTCGTAAATTTTTATTTCGTTGACTGTTGGAATTAGGTAAACTAAATAAACATCTGTGTTAAGCTGTAATAAACAATGTCAGCTCTTTTTAACATAATAACTTAACTAAAAGTTGCTTTTGAAAATGTTAAGCTTCTTAAAAGATAGATCAAAATTAATCGCTTTTGTTCGTTATGCGTCAATTACATTGAACTACTTTACGAGCTGCTTGTTGGCTAATTTACAATTTGCCTGTAAAGACGCCCAGTGTCATCATTGAACAAACTAACAAGCAGATTGTAAACAATCTACCGAGAAAAGTTGAAAGCCGGTCAACTCTACACGCTACAAGCCGGCGTGTGGGCCTACTGCGTCTGCGCAGTAGAGCGCAGTAGCAACCTCCCGGTTAAAAAAACGAACTACGTTCTGTCAAAATAGTCGCTGGCTTGTGGCTTCTCAGCGAATGGAAAGTTTTGCGTGTCATCATCACAATCGTAGTAGGTAATCGCCCGCTATTAAATTCGCCATCAAACAGCTCGTAAAGTAGCTCAATGTAATTGACGCATTGTATTATTGATGGCGTGTTTTAAATGTAAAAACTCAATAAATAGATGGATAATATGGGTACATATATATATCCATTTGATCATGTACCCACATCACTATGTACACCAGTATACCCAATATTATAATTATTGTTCTAATTTCCATGTACATAACATAAGTTAATTAACAGATACCTTATTGCTTATTGAATTGCAAATTACAGTAAGTAAACAAAGTTACATAGGTACATATCTTAACCTCACTTATTATAATATACCTACTGTGCAATATATTATAATGGTTGTCTGCGGCATCTCTTCAGGGAATTGCCCCCCCGGGTTCCACCCCCGCGGATGAGAACTGAGAACACAGAATCCGGCCGCAAACTTAATCGATCAATTCGGTGAAAATACGAGGTGAGAGGGACAAGATTCGAATCCTTGAAAGTCATTTTTTATAATGCACCAGATTCACAATATAATATGTTTGAAATCAATAATACTTATATTTAAACATTTTATTTTATTTTACATACTTACTTAATATTATTAAAATGGATCATTTTAACCACAGAACAGATTAATAGATATATTTCCGATAGCGATAGGCCCCAATACACTACGTTTTGACGCATTGTTTTGGTGTGAGTTTCCTATGAAAATGAAATACATATAATAGACGTGCAATAGTGTGTGTTGCAACCTTCAAATACACCAATATTGAATCAACGTCAGCGCATAAACTGAGAGCAGTTGTCAGAACGAAGTACAAGCGTATTGTTGACACGTGTTGATGTTTATCCCACATTCTTCCACACTCGATATCGGTTGCCTGTTACTCCACACCCATTCGGTATTTCAGTTCCCATTATTTCCGTCTGCCATGATTTTAACACTACGAGTTTGCCTAGCTAGAGGGTGTACGATGCATTAAGGCGAATTGGGTTATTTATGAGGTTGGATTTTTAGAGTACCGTCTTTGCCACCAAACGTGCATGTATCTTTTGTACCGAACGTGCATTGCCAATACTTATTCCGTGATAAAATTGCAACTATCACGAAACTCACGAAATCATTACCTATATCATCTCTTACATAAAGTTGTAAATCACACTCGACACAAATCATTGAAAATATTATATTTTAATAGTTACCACACTACAAAAAATTTTCTAACATAATAATATTATCATCTATTAGGTATTATCGATAACTTCTCTACTTTGACTTCCATATTTTTTATTTCCAGGTCTCAAGTTGTTAAACTAACAATGAAAAAGTATTTGTCATCGGTGATAAAATGTATTAATTGTGAAAACAATCCAAATGAAATACTATAGGTAATAATATTTTGGAAAATTTTGCATTATCCAATCGTTTCCACTAAGCAAACCTCTTCATTTGACGAGTTCTTGGGTTTCAGGATTGGAATACCTGCTTTAAACGGTGATGTGATTAGCAATCATTGTGGTGAGGAACTTTTAATTACCGATCCACTGAATGAACTTCTTGAAGTCTGAGCCAAATCCGATGTGGGTATTCAATGTGGGCTTTTTTTATACATTGGCGTGGCTTGAAAGAGTCCCCTGATGATAGTCAAAGAACGGAGCACATCGTCACACGGAGTAATTCAACTGGAATGCTATCCCCGTAGGAGTTTCAACCATACACCAAGCCGAACAGCACGCTCACTAATTTATTATGTCAATAGAATTGTGATTTCATTTTCCGATGTGTTTTTATTACTACTGGTATGTCATGGTGTATCACTTGTTTTCAATTTTAGTTGCCGTCCGAGGTTGTGACTTGTGATATTACTTGCTTTTGTGCCACAGCCTAGCCGATTCACCCTTTCACCCTTCAGCGAAGGTACAATCGCGATCTATATCGTGTTGTATGGCTTTAGATATGGCTAACATCGATCACCCGTAAAAACACTATGTGGAGCTACATAATAATAACCGCTAAGGATCGAACTATAGTGTTTTTAGTTAGGTACTACTAATTAAAACTTTTATTGGGTGGAAAAACATTCGCAAATGAAAAAAACACAGGGCTATTTTAATTACTCGTGTCAAAAGAAACAAGTGAAGAAGTGACTCACTCGTTCCAAAACAAAATTAAAATAATAAAAAGTGAAAGCATGACTCATTTGTTTTACAAATGAAAATGCAGTAAACTGCATTACCGTTCGAGCTTTCATTTATTATTTTCGTCGATTGATGTCACTACATATCATAGTAATCTATGTACACTGTAAAGCGCGAATCAAATTGAGGTGTATTTCGCCTACTTTACTGTCACGCCGTCGCGGCGACAAATTTACTCTATGGTTTCGTCATTTTACAGAATATTTTGAACGAGCACCATCTCTGTAGATTCACTGAAGAATGACACTGATGAAGAGTGCCAACTATAATGTATTAGTAATTTGAATTATTATTAATTATTCATGCTAATTTCAATTAATTTTAACAGTTTCTACATGTGTGTACGTTAAAATTACTTCCGACATGACATCCATAGATAATATTTTGAACAGGACCCAACCTGCAGACCATAGATATTAGACAACATTCTTATAGAAAATACATAATGCCAACCTCTAAAAACAAAAAACACGCAATTTTGACGTATTTGACGTCGTTCATTGAGTCATGCAGGTGTAGATGCAGTGCGGTCCAACGTGAGGTGACCTCATTGTTGTTTTGGTGATTTTGGCAGATTTTGCAAACTGACAATGTTTGTTTAATAAAGGTTCAAATTGTGCTACGGTATGGGAGCATAAGTCTGATAGCATTTTAAACACCAAGGAAAACGACATTACACAATTTTCCCGTAGCGGTAGCTTACTGTGACGTCACATGATAGTCCGCGACATGGGGCCTCATGTTGTAACTTGCGAGTTGAAGTCGCCCGTTCGACATGACGTCATATGACATCATTGTGACGTACTACCGGAGTGAGTCAATAGCATTCGAGAAATTAACGCTACTCTAATACTGGCGTTATTCATTGTCCTCATACACAAATAGGTGTTTCAGCATAATAATATCTATGGTGAGCCGTGTGCGTTGGGTGGCTTGCCTCCAGCGTGTATTGAGCTTACGTCACAATTACGTCATGTCATCGGGTGACTTCAAGTCACAAATTATAACATAGGGCACCTGCACCTCAATTTGGTTCGCGCTGAAGTCCACTATACGTTCAATGCATTGATATACTACTAGATGAGGAGTTCCCATACAAGTATCATTTTAAAAATGTACCACAAAAGAAGATATTACGAATATCGTCTTATAATATTTCCTTGTAGGTGTAATGCGTTAAGACCGTTAACATGGATTCCCGAATTTCACCCGTATTGCCTTGGCTGTAGAACTAAATTTGCGTTCTTGGAATAGTGACCTTAAGGGTGTCTGCAACCCAAAGCTTGCAAACTACCAAAAATTCATGTCTGAGCGGACAGAGCAAGTCGTCATGCGCTGACTATTAGTTAGAGTAAGATGCAAGCTAGATCGGGCTTACTCATAATTATTGCCATGTCATTTTCGAGACACATATTAAGTGAGCTTATATCGAGTTAAGTCCGCTGATATTAAAACAGTAAGTTTTAACACTGGCCGAGTCGCTGAAAATCGGGCGTCATTTCAAGAAGCATATGATTCATCCAGTAGTATATCAATGGTTCAATGATAATAGCAGTCTAAATAGGAAGTTGAAAGAAAATATTGGCCACCTATCTATCTACAGTTAAAGCACAATAATAGTTACCTGCATACATAGTATAAAAGTTAATAGTGTACAGTGAGTTATTGTAATTAATTGTTTCTAATGTTTTCCACTTACCTGACTTACCGTTTCTCATACAACAATATCTGAGATGTAAATAGTTCATTGGCATCACCACGCCATGTTAGATAAATTTGAACACATTATAAATGAGCGGCCACGCGAGGCAGGGCCGTACTGGGTAATAATGACATAATTAAATAATGTAAATTCGGAAACAATAATATCACGCTGGGCAAAAGCCATATTTCATTTGCCGTATCATGGACCGCCGTCATAAAAAAGCTTTTCGAATAGGAACATATATAAATGGAGACTAATGAAATAAACTAACAGAATACTGGGTGACTGTAAAGAAAACCTCTATTTATTTTCTTTAATATTTTCTATATTTTTTTTAACTAACTGGACCTTAAGTCATTTATAGACGCTCTGGTTTGATCATTCAAATGTAGCCTACAGGCGTCTTGCCTTGACTTATATTTGATTTTGTCAGTATTTTGTTGAAACGTGTTGGCTATTAATTGATAATATAAGAAAAATGTTGTGTCTTGGGTGTAAAGTAAAGTGTTTTTAGCTAATTAATATATATATATATATTATTTTTAACAGATCTACAGTTTGTAGTAGTGTTTTTACTAATAGAAGTGAAACAATCATCAACACCCAGGCTTTAAGAAAATCACATAAATATATTGTGTCCTCAACAGGAATTGAACCCGGAGCTCCCGTATGAAAGTCTAGCACCTTACGCACTGCACTACGAGAGCCACTGTTCGAGTACAGAGTATTCAACCAATGTCTACTACCAGTGTGTATAGACTCTTAATGTAAGAAAAATCGAAAAATTGTGTGTAACGCAATGTGTCGACGTGGTACATAAAGGTGCATGTTAGCCATAACGCAGAAAAACCATAAAAGAAATCAATGGACAAGGAATCAAAAATAATAGTAGGTACACGATGTGGTAGAGGTCGCCAAACAGATGAAATAGCATTGGGTTAGAATGTCACTCGGCAAGTGGACAACTGGTGAATAAATACCGTTATACAGTGGTACCTAATGGACACTAAACGACCACGGTGAATTCCCATAACCCGGAGGAGAAAAGAACTATGGACTGAAAAGACTAGAGGGAGCTAGAGGTTGTCTTCTTATTCTTCTTCGATGGCGCTACAGCTCAAGTCGAGCCCTAGCCTCCTCCACCGCCGTCCTCCGCACGTATTTTCCAGTTCCTGATTTTTAGCAGCTGGTTGGCATCTTTTGTAATGTTATCACCCAGAGGATGTCTTCATCCACCAGTAAATCAAACCTATTCTTCATCACATACCACTCATAAATCCCAACTTATGTCTGACATCTGACGACCTGATTTAGTCATATCTTCGGATGACGCTGCCACCTGACATTACCATACACTCCATATAGAATAATATGCACGACGACACATACGACCTGACATTGCGTTTGCTCTGACCAAATCAATCCGACTGTCAACCAAATCAGAGCTTCTTTAGAGAGGTTTATCAGGAAATTGTTTAATTAAGTACTTAAAGGAAACATTTTTCCAAATTATTATATACAATTGAATTGAACAATACTTATAATGCTTAGTCGAGCCGAAGAACAACATCCGCAACGGGATACAAATAAACCGTATACTTATATTTTTAAATGTTCGTAAATATATGCATAGAAATGATTGCCAATATTTTTCAACAATGTTCATTAATTATTCACGCACATACCTTTGTATTTTCGACTAGGCATATTGAGCCATCATCATCAGTAATAGTAACAGTTGTCGACGTTCGATGAAAGCCTTCCTAAGTTGCTTCATCCTTCTCTATTTGGTGTATAGTTTTGCACACAGAATATACTTTAAAGGCAGTTTTAGTTTACGACTTAATGAAAGTTAGGCTATAAACCGAAAGATCTACAAATCCCCACAAATGTTACTAATATTACTAATATTGAAGTTTGCGTGACAAACTTTAATACATATTATGATAAAGACGAAAATATTGAAAATAAACACGTGTTTAAGTTAGTCCCATATACATCAAACTCGAGAATTGTACCGTATCATAACACCCTTATTTATTTTATTATATGATCTTGCAAATTTCAGTTGTTGGTTTCCGAGTTCCAGTTGGATCAAAAGATGTCCCGTATCAAATCATTTACATGTTTTGGATCTGAGATATCTGTTCTTAAGACTCTAATAATACGTAATAAAGTTTATGTAGCTACGCATATGAGGTTTTTAGTGGACATAAGTCGGTAGGTAGGTACATAGTTTAAAAACATACATTATTAATTATCCTCAAAGAAAAAGAGAGTGAATTTTGATTGAAGTTATACTTCTTTAGGCGCGTTTGGAAAATCAGATCAAAGTGTATTTTTGGCGTGTGACATGTAACACATAATTTATTTTTTCATACAAAAATAAACGCACTCGATTGGACTCGAACCACCCATTGATCGGTTATCAGCCGAACGCACTGTATAATATAGCAATCGTGACGATTATACAGTATAATATTATAGATTAGAATTGTTGGGTTGCCTACGCAGCGAATTTATTATTGTCGGCCATTTGCAATTCCTTACGTAAACAAACCATTAAACGTCATAGTGGCAGTTGTTACTTTAAAAATAAAAACAACGATAAATAATTATATAATTTAGTAATATAAGTTAAAGTGTATCGAAATAAACCAACGGCGTTCCAATAAGCGGTCCTTTTTCTTGAGTGTGTAATTTAATAAGATAATTAAGAGCTAGTCGAAGAATCTAGGTTATCACAAGTTTTGTTTTTGTTTTGTTACGCCAAAGAAGTATAATTTCTAACGCGCGTACATAAGTACACACACCGATTTTTTTTATAAACTTTTAATAATATTTAATTTGGTGTCGATTTTGGCAAACTCATTTCCAAACACCCTGTTCTAATTTTTTTATCTTCGAAAACGTGAAAGAATAAATTGAAAGTGTATTATTGTTATTGGATGGCCGGCTGAGGAATAATTCGGGCAGCTTATGAGTCGAGGTTCGAGACCCGCGAGAGGACCGATCAAAGAAGACAGCGAAACAAAAATAATACGAGTATATAAAACAAAAAGTTAGTTTGTAAATTGACAGGCCGCCATAATTGATTGCCGTGGCAGGCGCCAGCGATGGTCTTCTTTGAGACCATTTTGTATACTCTTTTAATATATGCATAATGGCTCCGAGTCCAAAGCCACGTTGGAATGATTACGTACCTATTTGAAATCGGGATTAATACACAATATTATCTCTGCGGAGACCAAAATACAACACATTCGACGGGATTTTCTTATCGGATGCAGACACTAATAGTCAAGATCATAAAATATGTTTTCCGCGGTTTTTTTTTATGTTGGTACTAGGGATTGCAATACCGAATGAAAATACCAATACCGGTATTTTGGCATTTCTTATTAAATACCGGTATTCGCGAAATATATGAAAAAAATATAAGTATCTACCAATAAATATAGACATAAAAATCTCTTTAAAATATTGATATTTCATAGACAAAATAGGTAAAGGTAAGATATGGTAGGTACTTAGTAGTTTAATGATTGGCACTTTCTTCTTCGAATTATCTTTCAATACATTTATATTATGAAGTGATTTTAGATGTGTAGGTACCTATGTGCCCCACTGATAATTCCACCTTATGTTTTATTAGTTTATTGCACTTTTTACACTCACACGACAAATGGCAACGGAAGTAAACTAGACATCGCGTAACCCGACAAAAATATACAGTCCAGTTAAACCTTTTATGGTAGTCAATACAGTTTGTTTCCACTTTCAATACCGAATATATCGGTATTGTCCGATTTTTATAACCGGTATTTCAGTATCGAAAAAGACTGAGATACCGGTTTTGAAATACCGGTGTTGCAATCCCTAGTTGATACACATTTTTTTTTAAATAGGTACCAAAAATTGTACCTGAAACATTTCACTGTGGCACAGTTCGCCGTGAGCTTTCTATGGGAAAGAGATAACAGTATACTATAGTCTCCAATTTTTCTTAGATTCAATATGAATATTAATTCATCATCATAGCTGATTTTGGCAAAATTCATGAATTCAAGAATGAAAACTTAACAAATAATCCAGTATATCGGCTATTTTGAAAAATTGTTTGCTGCTGGCTTCCTGTAAAGTGTAAACTGACAAGAACCGTGTTTTATTTAGAAATGAATTTTATGTCACTACATACGACCCAAAGAGGTTGGACGGACTATAATATACGGCCATCCTATTTCCGATACAACATTTCACGGTGAATGATACGGCGAACTGCATACGTAAAAGCTTCCGGACACGATCTATCACATGTCATTCCGACTTATACATTGTGTAAATGGGAACTATGGCATCTTTGATAGTGTTGATTTCTGTTTTTCAGATAACCATCTAACTAAGAAATTGGGCACATCAGTTATCTATTTGATCTCCCACTAGGTATATGTAATAAGTAAAACAAACCCCTTAACGATTGGTGATGTCAATTGGAAGGGTGATGGCTGATATGTTCCACTTACGCGAGAGGAATTTCAATAAAATTACGTTGTGATATAATGTTTTCATTGTTTGAAAAATGTTTAAATTTCGTGTCTGGAAATGTGTACGTATGCAGTTTGCCATATCACACTTCACCGTGAAATGTTGTATGGGAAATATATGGTTGTATAATATTAAAGACCATCCAACCTCTTTGGGTCGTATAATACTGAGATAAAATGCATGTCTTAATAAAACACGGTTCTTGTCGGATTACAAGAAGCCAGCGGCAAACAAATTTTGAAAGTAGCGAATATACTGGATTATTATTTGTTAGGTTAGATTAGGTTGTCATTCTTGAATTCGTAATGCATCCATAAAACACATATTTCTTAGATATTGGAGACATGAAAGGATGATATTATAAAGTACTGTATAAAAAAATGTGGCGGCATTTTAGCACTACCTAGGGGCGGCATTTTGTCTAGGGACGTCACTACTGTTGACAGTAAGAAAATATATGGGTTAACATGTATTATCCTACAGTTGGCAAGATTGCATGCATGAATCAAAAAATTTTGGAAGCTTCTGAATTTTTAACCGACAGTAGGACTTCTTTGATCTGCGCCTGCACAGCAGAACGATAGTGGCGAACCTGCCAGCAAAAAAACGAACTACGAATAATTTTTGACTACATGACTACATAGCGCCTGTACAAGTGCATTCACTGGCAGGAATAGTGCGTATTTCAAACTATCGTGACAATAACTGTTTACACGTAAAAGTGCTGACTGCAAGGCCTGAACAAAAACGATGCATGAATGCGAGTGAGAAAGTATTCGGCACCCTTATAAACTCTGCGACACGCGTTAGAGTAAGATAAAAGGTCTACATATGTGTGAGTTAGTTTCCAAAAGTATCGCCGGAAAATCGTGGTGAATCGCTTCACGTAGCGTCAATAACCTGCGAGCTCGTGTTGCTGAAATTGCTATTTTTGTGTTAAACATAAAGTCAGTGGTAAATATTTGTAGTTAATTAAGTAGGAAAGATGGTTCTGGAAAGATTTTGTCAAAATCAGCTACGTAAATTGAATTAATGTTCATATTGAATCTAATACAATTTGAGACCGTATAGTATACGGTCATCTCTTTCCAATAGAAAGCTCATGGCGAACTGTGCTACGGTAAAATGTTTTACGTACAATTTACATGAAACCTTTAAATTTAATATTGTGAACGCATTGATCTTATAATTTGTTACTTTCACGATGTGGTAAAACCAAAGATGTTGAATAATATACACATACGGAGCCTTCTGTGGTATCCCTATAAAAATCACGATCGACGCTTTTTGCATCAATTTGCTATTCTACTTTTAATATTGGACATGCACCCGAGTGCCGTATCAATAATGTTGAATTCAAGATAAACATATTCACATACCACGTAGCTGGTTGTATATGTAGCAATCATACAACTCAGCATTGCAAAGGTAAAGGTAACGGCATTTTAATATTGTGTATGTTTTGAAAACAATGGAGCAGCATTTCCTCAATCAAAACTGGATCAGTAGGGCCTATTATGATTTATTTAATTGCGACAATGTCTCTTGTAATGTATGAACTGTATTTGTATAAATAGCAAGGACAATACATAAATCGTCACTCCACTCGAGTCCATCACTCGGAGCACTACTATCACATAGAGTCCGGTCACTCGACATAGTCAACCGTTATTCCACTCGAGTCCAGTCTCGCGGTCCTATTAATCTCTCTAAAAACTCTCTCCTCAAAACATCCTTCTCTTCCCACCGATCTCATCTTCCCCAAAGTGGTGACTCCGACGTGCACTCGCCAACATATATAACCAACGCATCTATTCTATATACAAGACTGCTATCGGTAGCTATCGAGGGTAGTTTTGTATCGAATTTCTAGCACATACATATTGTAAAACTTGCAATTAGTTAGTTGTAATTGTTACAATAAGTGCTATGATTTAACAGCTACTCTTTTGGGTGTACTAAATTTTAGAGTGAGATAGACAGTTTTGACTGTCTATAATACTTCGATACAAAATATGAAAAACTACCCTCGATAGCTGCCGATAGCAGTATTGTGTATATAATTGATGCGCACATCTTCTTAATATAAGTACATATAAAAAAAAATATCTTTGAGTGAATAATCTTCAGAAATGTCAAAGTTCCACAATATGATAACGGCTCATTGTCACCCGACTGTCAGCTATATTTTACTATTCTATACCCATACTGCCGTGAGGAAAATTTAAAAGACACATTCTGTTAATTTACAAAATAAATATATTCGTTTATGTGCAGCGTTACATTCTTTTAACTTTTGGTATTTTCCGTAACTAATGGTTAATTATTTAACTCGTGTGTTTAGTTTACACTCAATTTATACTAGATGCCTGTTGGGATTTTAAATAGCCAAAGTCTTAAGTACCATAACTCCACATTTAAATATATTAAATATATATGCAGGGTCACTGGTGTCTGGTACTTCTATATTAAAAATAAAATTTACACATTGTATTTTTGACAAGAAAGCTGGGAAAAATTAAATTTATTTATAATAACAATTAAACATTGAAAACATTTTGAACTGAACCAACTATTAACGCAAAAATGCTGCTTAACAAACTATTTAATTTATTACTTTTATATCGGTACAATTCAGTGATGTCCCGTTGGCGTAGGCAGGTCGTGCGTGGCATAGGGGCGGCAAATGTAGGAATGAATACATTCAGCGCTTGAAATGGAAAATTTTACGAACCGGTGCGCTTGATAAAGTTACGAAATTATTAACCTAGTTATCTAATTTTATATGTATTTTATAAAAGTGTGTTATTTTTTTATGTTGCCCATTTAGCTCAGACGATAAAATTATTTTTTCCACGAGACGGAACGATAGTTTTGGGGATATTATGGACCGGAACGGCGCTCCGGTGCGCTCCGGTTCATTTCAAGCCCTGCAAATAGTGTAACTTTTGAGAACACTGGCGATTATCCATGAAGCAGAAAATGTGGTCGCTTCATTATAAACTATGAACAACTTTGTTCAAAAAGTAGTTTAGCCATAAAAAATCCTGACACCATAACTATTATTTTAGATTATTAGTTGTAATACACATTGTAATGGCGGTTTATCGCACAGGATAAAAAATCACAAGGGGAAGGTTATCGCAAAGGATAAGCACTAAACGTGTCAGGGCCACAGACAAGCAGTTACTTCAAACCATAACTATTTGGGAGTAGGTTTTACAGTAGATGGTGTGTATAAATATTTTTTGTCTATTTATCGATTTAATTTTACCAAAAATAAATAATAAACCAAGGTATGTAGGTAGGTACCTAACAAATTTGCAGATAGTTTGAAACTAAAAATGAAAGGGGACGATATTCTAAGTCTAAGTACTTAAGGGTGGCACTTTGCCTAGGGATATCACTGCAGTACATATTCCTATAAAAGCAATGCCCGTCTCTTACAGTGAAACCCGTTAGGGTAGCCGGTTTTTTTTTTGAATTATTAATAACCATGTACTTGCTTTTTCGTACAAGGTGGTTGTTAGTAATTTTGAACAATCACAAACACCCAGGCTTTGAGAAAAACACAGGCTTTGAGAAAACACATAAGTAATCTGTGTCCTGACCGGGAATTGAACCAATGAACTCTCAGGTGGAAGGCAAGCGCCTTATGCACTGCACCACGAGAGCCGCCTAGGGTAGGCAGATTGAGCGTAGTTTGGGGGTGGCAGTTACTCGAAGGGCGACAAATCGAAGAGAATCATTTGTTATATAGAAATAGCTACCTAAACTAAGTAATAACGAAAATATATTTCCATTAAAAAAATCGGCTCAGTGGTTGGAAACAAACTGCTTTTTTTTTTCAAACAAATTTATTTTATTTATTGTGTAGGTTACAGTAGGTTATAGCACCATATCCCAATTATAATTACCAATAAATCTCTTGAATTACCTACACACTAATATCTCGATATGCTGTTACCGCACTGTATGCATATGTCAAACTAATATGAGAGTATCATTTGTTTTCTTTCACGGCCCGATTAAAATAAACGATACATTCGATTTTTTTAATTTAGATTTTGCGTTTATATGTGTATTTTTAATACGTCCTCTCCTTTTCTCGCCCTCTCTTACACATTTTCACATGTTTCTCTCATGCTTTACAAATAATTCAAGACAATAATTATTATGCATAAGGTACTCGTAATAGGCAAATCTTACGAAATCGCAGCACTTAAATTATTGTATTATTTGTACCTATACGACGTATAAGTGAACCATACCAATCGTATTTATCGAATTTTACGATTGATATACGAAATTGGTATCATGAAAAGATTAAACAATATCATATTAATTATATCTAAGCCAACAGGAAGATCTAAATTCTAACTAAACAAAAAACCGTACAGTCTCGATTTGACCTTTCTTGCACCTTTTTGCCCCGACCGGTTGAAAATTATATTTTAATATTATTTATAGATCACAGGCAATCCATTCGCTGATATATGGCGTCCATAAATTATCGACAAGAGGTTCGGGCCATTCAATTAGTATTTTACATATTTATATGTTTAAATAATGCAATTTATTTTAATAGTTAAAACAAACATAATTTAAGTTAGTTATGCTTGCCCCGTTAAACATACCCGTTGGACGTTTTTTAATACCTGCTTAACTCGTTCAGTTCACAGACATTGTATCGATTCTTAACTCATAATACCATTTCAGAGCCAGCGAGTCTTAAATACAATTTTACCGAACACGAAGTACAGATTTCGTATCTATCAAAATTATGATATTTATTAAAGCCAATTCACAATAATTAATTTAAGGGAGGACATGCTCGTCGAAGGTCAAAATTGAGTTTTTATTGTATTTTCAAACCATGATCCTGGACACTCCTTAAGCGTTATAGATAATCTATTTATATAATTTTGAAGCCTTATTATCCTTTATAGTTATTTTAAACATTTGATGACTGCATAAAGTATTTTTGTTACATAAAATAGTATTCTTTTAAACCTCTCGCTCTAATGTTTTAGAATATAGTCATATTTCGGTACATAACTGTGCAGTGGTGTTAAGATTTTTAACATTTATTAATTTTTAAACGCATTTATAAAACCATTAGCATAATTTATTACGAGATAATTTTTGTAAAATATTCACGATAAAAAATTATATTGATAATCTCTGTGATCCCAAATTTGACAAGAATTAGGCATTTTATTATTCAAAAAATCGGCAAGATTAACACATTTGAAGATGATTCTAAGGGTATTTATTATAAGCTATGTCCTTGACCATTCAAGTGTGATAAACATCTTATGATTAATGATTGCTTTATAATAATTATTGACCTAAGAATAAGGTAGTGTTTTTTTGAAATACGCTATTTCTTTTGTCATTCCCCAGTAGTTAAGCTACAACATACGGCCGTAGCCATAAATTGACAAACTATAATTGAAGTAGGGAGTAAAATGATATTGACGCGCGTGTTTGAACATGTACCGTTTAAAAAAAAATAAAAAAAAATTCGGTTAGGTTAGGTAAACACGCGCGTCAATATCATTTTACTCCCTACTTCAATTATAGTTTGTCAATTTATGGCTACGACCGTATGTTGTAGCTTAACCACTGGGGAATGACAAAAGAAATAGCGTATTTCAAAAAAACACTACCTTATTCTTAGGTCAATAATTATTATAAAGCAATCATTATTCATAAGATGTTTATCACACTTGAATGGTCAAGGACATAGCTTATAATAAATATCTTTAGAATTATCTTCAAATGTGTTAATCTTGCCAATTTTTTGAATAATAAAATGCCTAATTCTTGTCAAATTTGGGATCACAGAGATTATCAATATAATTTTTTATCGTGAATATTTTACAAAAAGTATCTCGCAATAAATTATGCTAATGGTTTTATTAATGCGTTTAAGAATTAATAAATGTAAAAAATTTTAACACCACTGCACAGTTATGTACCGAAATATGACTATATTCTAAAACATTAGAGCGAGAGGTTTAAAAGAATACTATTTTATGTAACAAAAATACTTTATGCAGTCATCAAATGTTTAAAATAACTATAAAGGATAATAAGGCTTCAAAATTATATAAATAGATTATCTACAACGTTTAAGGAGTGTCCAGGATCATGGTTTGAAAATACAATAAAAACTCAATTTTGACCTTCGACGAGCATGTCCCCCCACAATACATTAATAAAACCGTACCTAAGTACATCAATATTAAGGGCATGAAAAATTATACATTCCAGTTTTCACAAAAGTATCCTTTTGGGCATAATATTATATTCTCTCAGGCCAGCGCCATCTTTGGATTAATAAAGCCTGAGCATATCTTTTTGCACAAGCAACGAGTGGTCCACTGTTCAGCTGTCAAAATCAGATCCCAGGTTGCTTGACAAATTGATTCGCCTTTTCTCGTTTCAAATTGAATTATAAAAAATTCTCAAATCAAAAATATTATTAACTATCAGTGTTATTTATAAATAATATACATTCCTGTTATTTATCAGCTGTCAAAGTTAGACTAGTCCTTCGCACAAAAACCGGTGTTATATCGATTTCCAAAACATATGTAGCATTTATCTATGCATTACATTAATTGTAGAAGGTGTGTTAATGCTAGTGTATTATGTACCATGTAACTCATCTATCCAAATCAAACCATTCCTTGTATGAACACGACAGACGCGTCAGTATGAGCATTCTATAGATTATAGAACAATGACAGGTCATCCATAGACAACAACGCGAGGGGCGGAAAAAGTAGGACCAGTCGTTGTGAACGTATCGGCTTTCTACTTGAGTCGGCAATGCTCAGGCACATAATTACAATAAAACTATTACTTTTTTCACAATATTAATTTCAAACGTTGCAAAAGGGCGCGGCGCACACACAGAGAAATTGTATGGGGTTCATTTCGAGAAAATATCTATAATAATTTATTACTGATTTTTAAAGGTTTTGGCTTAACAAAATCTGTCAAATGCCACTTACTTTCACATTTATCCCGTCTTCTACTTTCGTCGTTTCTATTCCGGACACTTTTCCGGGTACATTCCCCATACCCATAAAGTCGTCACCTTGAGTCTAGCGATGAACATATGGGCTCTAACTTTAACTACGGGTTATTGCGATCTCTCTTAAACAGAAATAGTTATCGATAATATCGATCATAAATATTAGAATCATTAGTGTACGTTTGCATCATCCGCACCGTCTTATTTTTTAGACATATTAATAACTATGTCCTTGCTTTTTCGTATAAGGTGGTTGTTAGTAATTTTGATCAATCATAAACCCCCAGGCTTTGAGAAAAACACATAAATAATGTGTGTCCTGACCAGGAATCGAACCCAGGAACTATAAAGTGGAAAGCAAGCGCCTTACGTACTGCACCACGAGACCCCCTAGGGTAGGCAGATTGAGCGTAGTTTGGGGGCGGCAGTTACTCGAAGGGCGACAAATCGAAGAGAATCATTTGTTATATAGAAATAGCTAGGGATATAAAAGCAAAAATGTCCGTCATCCGAACTTGAATCGGACCGTGGAAAAACATCGCTACGCGTTATTTCTTATTTACTATCTACTGACTATTGCAGAAGCCGATCTATTTAATAATAAGTAAATCGTTTAATAGATAATGTTTAATTGAATTTTTAAAACTGAAAAATCGAAAGACCACAATGGGTCAAAACTTAAGAGAACATAAATTATGCTGCTTTCAACCTGTCGGCCTCTCTCGATTGTTATACCTAGTGTAAATTTAAAAACCCGTAAATATTCTTCTAATTTTATTTAAATATTAAAATGTATCTCATATCGGTGGGTAAGGGGGATGCTTACTAATAATTCTCCGGTGTTGCGTAGAGTATTGTAAGTAGGCAGATATTCGTACATATAATAGGTGAAAGTTGTCTTCAATGCCTAACTACGTAATAATTATTCCAAAGTCATTAAATAATATTAATTATTATTAGATTAAATGATTTGGACTTGACGATAGAGAATAATCGAGCCTGGAGTCTGGCACTTAGGGATTTTAGGATGCACTCTGAATTGTGAATCAAAAATTACGATTTTTAAATAACTATTTTTTTATTCAACGCATAATTCACAACATTTAAGAATGTAACATTCTAATTATTGAACATACTTACATAATTTTGAAAATATAATCAATAAGTAGGTACCGCATGAATTTTTTTTTTCATTAAATCAATAAGATTACGAATTAAACCTTTTAATATAATATCAGAGTTATTTGGCAATTATATTATATTTAAAATGAAATGAAAATGTAAGTAGGTACCGGAAGAATTCTGAATGATATTATATAAGTTTTTTTTTCAACCATGTCCGATCCTAATAGGATCATATGGGCCTCCACAGAGTAGAGGTTTGTATTAACAGATTTTTTTTACGAGAAATGGATGTCAGCCACTTGCTCAACCTATTAGGTCCATACCCTGACTCACACACATATTGAAAAACAATATGTGTACTTGCCAGACTCAGGATTCGAACCTGGGACCCACGGCATGATAGTCCAACGCTTATGCCGCGCGGCCACCGTGGGTGTTATATAAGTACTTAGATATTTTTTTTAACTTCTCTGATCCTAAGAATATCATATTATGGACCTCCACAGAGTAGAGGTTTGTATTAACATGTTTTTTTTTTATGGGAAATTAATGTCACTTGCTTAACCTATTTTCCATACTCTGACTCCAAACACACATTAAAAAACAATATGCGTATTTCCCAGACACAGAATTCTAACCTGGGACCCGTGATGTTATAATTCGACGCATTAACCGCGTTATTTCGTTATTAACTATCGTTATTATTACAAATCTTTTGTTTTTTGTTATATATTCCAAGTCAATTGAAACATCACTCACTCTCAAGATAAACTTTGTATTAAAAAACACACGTGTGTACAAAATTACTATGCAGTCAAATGTTCTACGAATAACGCGTCATTTTGTTCAATAACTTTTGACTCTTCATTATATTTTCACTCGCATATACTCGCATTCACGTGCAAGTAAGCTTCTAGGATTCATCATGCGACAAGCCAAACCATTCACTAATCCAAATGTCATACGTACACTCTATGTCTCATTAGTGGGTTTGGGTCAAAATCCCGTACGCCGGAATCCCGAAGGCCGAAATCCCGAATGCTGAAATCCCAAATGGCTGAAATCCCGAAAGCCTAAATCCCGAAAGCCGAAATCCCGAAAGCCAAAATCCCGAATACCGAAATCCCGAACGCTAAAGCCCCGAATGGCCGAAATCCCGAATGGTCGGAATCTCGAAGGCCGAAATCTCGAAAAATAAAAAAATACAAACATCAATAATTGCGCAATCTTGAATTGCCCAACTTTTACAAGAGACACAAAAACCAAATTTTGTGAAAAATAGGTTTTTGTCTCTTGTAAAATTGCATAATTCAAGATTGCGCAATTATTGGTGTTTGTATTTTTTTATTTTTCGGGATTTCGGCCTTCGGGATTCCTTCCGACACCCTTCGTTAGTGCGTAATATTCTTGAATATGTATCTATTATCTGGAGTCCTTATGAAGTTTCCTACAAGCTTAGTTTAGAGCGCGTCCAGAAGAAATTTCTTCGATGCCTTTATTTTAAGACATATACCTATTTTCCTTTTAATAATTTGTCAAACGATTACTTTCCGACTGCCTTTTTACAAGGCATGCTCACTTTTCACTCTCTTGAATCTCGTAGGCTGCCCTTGAAACATGTTTGCCTGCTATCACGAGGGATGGTCTCCAATCCTGGCGTCCTAAAGAATTAAAATTTATATGCGCTCGTCAATTAACTACGTGATCGTAGCTATGACCTATTCTGGGTCAGAACTGTTTCCTCGTGTCAAGCCTATCAGGCACCATTAGCGAGGGGTGCAAGACCAGTAAATGCGCACCCTATAGATAAAGACATTTTCAATAATGTACTTGCATTTTGTTTTTTTGTATTATTATTTTCTTCTTCTTCTCTCTTGTGAGAGTAATATTTGTTTTCATGTAAATCTCATCCTGCGAACGTCGTGAATTATTAATTTAATGTATTCATATATTTTTAAATAAATACATAATACTACACATGTTTTTTTAAATATGAAAAGTCGAAATTTCTCGCCATATATATGAAATTAATAATTACCTACATCTTATATCTCTAAAATTTTAATATATTAACGGCCCACGTGCTCGTCGTAGGTCAAAATTAAGTTTTTATTGTATTTTCAAACCATGATCCTGGACACTCCTTAAACGTTGTAGATAATCTATTTATATAATTTTGAAGCCTTATTATCCTTTATAGTTATTTTAAACATTTAATGACTGTATAAAGTATTTTTGTTACATAAAATAGTATTCTTTTAAACCTCTCGCTCTAATGTTTTAGAATATAGTCATATTTCGGTACATAACTGTGCAGTGGTGTTAAGATTTTTTACGTTTAGCTACAACATACGGCCGTAGCCATAAATTGACAAACTATGTTTAAGTAGGGAGTAAAATTATGTTAACGCGCGTGTTTGAACATGTACCTAACTGAATTTTTTTTAATTTTTTTTTAAACGGTACATGTTCAAACACGCAGGTGAATATCATTTTACTCCCTACTTCAATTATAGTTTGTCAATTTATGGCTACGACCGTATGTTGTAGCTTAACCACTGGGGAATGACAAAAGAAATGGCGTATTTCAAAAAAACACTACCTTATTCTTAGGTCAATAATTATTATAAAGCAATCATTATTCATAAGATGTTTATCACACTTGAATGGTCAAAGACATAGCTTATAATAAAGATCTTTAGAATCATCTTTAAATGTGTAAATCTTGCCGATTTTTTGAATAATAAAATTCCTAATTCTTGTTAAATTTGGGATCACAGAGATTATCAATATAATTTTTTATCGTGAATATTTTACAAAAATTATCTCATAATAAATTATACTAATGGTTTTATAAATGCGTTTGAAAATTAATAAATGTAAAAAATCTTAACACCACTGTACAGTTATGTACCAAAATATGACTATATTCTAAAACATTAGAGCGAGAGGTTTAAAAGAATACTATTTTATGTAACAAAAATACTTTATACAGTCATCAAATGTTTAAAATAACTATAAAGGATAATAAGGCTTCAAAATTATTTAAATAGATTATCTACAACGCTTAAGGAGTGTCCAGGATCATGGTTTGAAAATACAATAAAAACTCAATTTTGACCATCGACGAGCATGTCCCCCCTTAAGAAATTGGTATTTTCTTCATGTTTATAATTAATTCCAAAATTAAGCTATACCTATTCAATGATTGCAAGCCCTGTTAGTATATACTGAAAAGGACAGGTAAATATGTAATATATTTTTTTGCTTTTCCGCACCAGAAAACTAATTAGTAATTTGCTGAATACCTGAGTTTTATCTTCATTTTAATGTCTTCCGCGATAATGTTAATTGCGTCACTAACGAGTGCTAAATGTTTAATACCTCGTTACGTGGATAAATTGCAACTGTACAGTAAAGTGAAGTGATTATTTGGTTGCCTTACCTATCCTACCTGTTCACTTATCTACATATTAAAAAATGATTACTGTATAGACTTGTAATAATTATTCCGGGAAGCTTAATTAAGTTAGCATAAAGTGATAATAATTGTCGGTATCATAAAATTCTTTAACAAAATAATTTTATATAACGCATTTAATATATTACGCAATTCATATTATTATATTACGTAAACTGTAAACTAACTGGTATAATATACATCGTGCTTATTGAGTCACGGTGATTATATTTTATGAAAGTGTAATATAACGCCCACGATGGCCGAACGGGTCTATTCTTAACAGTATCACTTTACCACGTTTCTTTTATTTTCATTAGTCCAAATTAACACGGAATGCATTCCATATACAAAGTAGTTATCGGCCGCAATCTCCAATTCGTAATACGGCAAAAATTTAGGTTGGTAAACATGTCTGTCGAGTTCGAGTGTGTTTGTGCTATCAGTCACTTGATATTTGACAGCTTGCGGGGAACTATAAATTGATACGGTAAAGGCTCCCATATTTCAGAACAGTCGGATCTTGCATCTCTATTCTCAATATAAAATTGACGTACTCTATCTCGTTCTCAAAATTAACACGGCCAAGAGAAGGGCTGTTAAAATATAGCACTTTTTGACAGTTAAACGGTTAACTTATTTACATATTTAACCGCCAGAATACGTAAAGTGGTAAATGTAATATATTTATCACAATTAGCTCTATTTGGATGTTAGTAATATATTAGAATAGGCCCAAAGATATGGTTAGAAAATAAACTATATGGCAGAAAAGAATACTAGATTTTCTTAAAATAAAAAATACGATAAATTATCATTTCAAAAGACCGAGTCATAATTATTTTCACAAGAACAAAGATTGATTAAAAATAATTTTGAAGCATATCTACACGTATGTTCAATTCTTCTTCTTCTTTCACTTTGTCACGCCGCAGTATTGGAGCATAAGGCAAGCACAAGTTCGCGCCACTTCCGTCGGTCCATCGCCAACTCTCGCGCCTCCTGCCATGCCAGACCTGCACCGCTGCAGGGTGAGGGATGGCCGGCTACGGCGACGGAACCCTTAAGGCTGACCCAGAGAGTGCGACACTTCGTACCCTTGTGGCATCTACAATTAGATTAGATATTATTTAATATCTACACTTACTTATATTTTTATAAACAACTTTTCCTTTGTACAGTTAAAAATTACCTACTTACTTGATTCACTATAATATCTTATATTATGTAATATTTATGAATTCGTATACTATGTAGATGTTTGATTATATCTATAATATCTGCAAAAATACCTTCTAATAATATTATGAATATTTCAATGAGTAAGAAATATCGTAAATATGCTCATAATAAAAGTCAATTCAACTGTTCAGAGTATAAAAGCGAGTCAATCTATTACGACATCCGATCGAAGAATTCATCCAATTACTTGGACCAACAAAACATTGAAAACATAATGCAGGATCAATGGAGAACTGTTTCGTTTGATTAGTATGACACATGGCATAGTAATTTGGTTGAACCGAAAGCCGCGGGAGGCCGCCATTGCGTTAAACAAACCGCTTTTCCTCTTCAATTTACCGAACAATGCGAACAAAGGAGGCCATTTCAATAAATTGTGAACTCACTGAAGAGGCGCAGTGACACACTCCGGCATACAAAGAAAAGGTTATGATGATTGGTACCTAAGTGCATATCTATAACCATTTCAACTACGTGTATCAACAACCCTTTATCTGTCGGCAACAAATATTATTTATCTCAATTTATCAAGATTGGCGCTAATCATAGAGAAATTATGAGAATGGTTATCGTTTCTCATCAATGAGAATCTCGAGAATTAGAGATTTTTTACCAGTAATACATACAAAAAGTGAGATAAGGATGTAGTGTTGCCAACTTTATGTTATGCAACAAGAGCTTGGTCATTTTTAATATCATAATTTTTATGTACCCGTCAATTACCTACATATTGCGTGGTCGTAGCGCAGTCATGACCTATTTTGGATTAAACCTGTTTCCTCATGTCAGGCTCATCAGGCACCAATAGCGAGGGCTGTGCGGCTGGTCAATGTACTCCCTAGAGATGAAGACATTTTTAGCGATGCATTATGTGTTTTATTGTTTAATTTGTATTTTTCTTGAATTTTGTTGTTTTTTTATTTTATTTCTTTTGAGAAATTATTTTTTACTTAATTTTTCTTCTTTACTAAGTTGATTTTCCTGTACTTTTTATTCTAAATATTATGTCGTGAACGTCTTGAATTAATAAATAATTTGTTTTGTGTTCAGTGTGTATTTTTTTATATAAATAATATACAGGAAAAAGTTAAAAAAACTAAAAAACAAAAAAGCATTTGACTTTCACTAATTTCGAGAATTCTCGAAATCTCGAGAATCGAAATATGTCGAGAAATCACAAGCTCTAATCATGAAATTAAATAAATATATTATTAAGAGGGACATGTACATGCTACAGCTACGGTCTCTTGGCGTAGACCACAGCCGTAGCACTGGCGTAGAGCTCTGTGTATGCTCATAAAACATTAAGTATTAAGTATATTACAATATTTATGTACACATTTCTTAAAATATTGTGTAGGATGTTGGTACATTTTATAAAATCACAATTTAAAAACATCGCGTCTTGTTGAATCGAATGAATCTCGGGCAGTGCCGTGCGACGCTGCGCCCACCCGGGGGGCAATTCTCGCTCGCCTACCCTCCAGCCCCCCTTCCTTCTATAGCTATCATGTCATTGGGATCGTCACAGCAATAAGTTGACACGCCCGCGCGTGAAAATCTTTCAATAATACTTTGTCATTATTTTCCAACAGGAATTTTTAAATAAAGACGCGTTCACACTAGAATGATACTTCTCGAAAATTTTGATGTATTAATAGGTATATTGTATGACTTATTCTTACTAAATTCTTACTATGCACTTGTAAATGTTAAATCAAATTATAAGCAAACTTTTATACCCAGGAATGAAACAAGGTTTTTTAACGCCCGGAGTAGTAGATAGCTAACAAAAAATGCTCCTCTTAAGCTATATAAAACTTGTAACTACACACAACGTGTAACATACCTTATATATATCAAGATTTGACATAGGTATATATTTTATTTTTATACTAGATACACAACTAGCGAATCCAATCCCGAGCCAAAATTCTGATCCCGGGATTACAATTTGACAATCCCGGGATCCCGGGTCCATTGTTAATATAAACATTTTATATTTACAAATAACATTGATAAAGTCGGTCAAAAATAAATCTAGTATAATTTATACTATTTAAGACATTTATTGTTAATATTGTGTACGTTCAATCTTGGAAATACATAAGTTTAATGGAGTAAATAATAAATTGTGATATAAATAATAATGTGAATTTAATATGAGATTGCTGTTTCTGATAGTAAAGACTTAATGAATGGGTTAGCGAGATGTAAAATAGTAAAGCAAATCATGGTGTACTTATGGCCTTTCCGCTTCATAAATCTATTTAGTCAGCCTAATATAAAACTGCCGTAAAACGTATGAAATCATGGTGGAATTACTTTATTAAAAGTGCGAAGCATTGTTTTTTTCCAATGTTTCTCATTTTTATTAATTTATGTGAAAAAATAAAATGAATCGGCAACTTACACATGGGTATAAATCAAACTTCATTCAAAATCATTTTATTACTAATATAGTTATTTGTTATTAAAAGTATTTTTTCGGTTATATTTTTGTTTTTATTTTATCTTCCATAAAAATTGATAAAAAAATCATTCCCGAAAGTTTCGGGATTGTGTTTATTAATCCCAGGATTCATAGGTATCGAAAATAGCTCGGGATCCTGGGATCCCGGGATTGGAATCCCTATACACAATTATAAACATGTTAATGTATTTTAATGAAAACAAATACGTTCGACTGACAAAATTTACTGTGCACAATTTATATCGAATCTTAATAGCTTTCCTCCACCCTTCGCCACCCTACCCAATGAATGTACTCAAATCAATCATCCTGGAACGTTTTTGATGCAAAGTCGTCCAACTGGAGGAATGTCGTAAGATCAAGATTGCAGTAGTTAGATGACGTGACCCAGGATCCATAAGCAATCGTCATCTCAAATTGGATCGTTCCTCTCATTTTTACAGCGTTTTTCTTAGGTCGTATTCTTATTTGTCCGGTGGTTGTTTGTCCGGTACAAATCCTGCAATCGATTTTTAACTAACTTCCCGAATAGCTAGACATTTGAAACTTTTAGAATATATCAGAACACGATCCCAATGCATTTTTATGATACTTTTAGCCATCTTTAAGTAGAATTGAATTCATTTTCAGTTAATTCTGTTTTGTATGAAAAGTTATTTCGATACCATTATTGGTTGTTAGGGCCCCCTAGCAACTAAATTATTAAATAATATATACGTGCGTTACTATGGAAATCAATATGAAATGACATTTCATTATTCAGTATTTCTATCAAGTACAATTTTTTTTGATCGTTGCTAGTCAAGTCAAGTTTATATCATTCAACAGAAAATTTAAAAACGTTGTAGGTATATAAAAAGTTATTTTTATCTTGTAATTATTTATATTTTAATTGCGGATCATAAACTCGTTTAAGCAGTACATTTGTACAAATAACATATGCGCCTTTGGTTTGCGTAGGTAAATGAACTTGTCAAATTATTATATCCATATGCTCTAGTAATAGAGAGGCAATAGAGTTCAAAAGAGGAAAAAATCTAGTCATCCAGTCGTACCCACGAAGTACAAAACGACCGCAAGTTAAATCTAGAGGCTGCTGGATCGAAAAAATGGTTATGCTTTGCAGAAGTACGTGGCAACACAACGCACAGGACCGAGAGTAGTGGTATCAGCTTGGAGATACCTTCATCCAGCTGTGGATAAATTCAGACTGATGGTGATCGCAGGATTAGGATAGGGTAGAACAAAACTGTTTGTGGAGGTTGTAAACATTTTTGCAGACAAATTTTGCATCAAAATGTGTACCAATGTACCACTACTGATATTGAAGAAGAGGTACCTATCAATGTAAGTAAGTTATTTAGTTTAAAAGAAACATTCTGAATACAGAATGAAATTATTTTACTTCATTGAATGTCTCTTATCAAACGTATTGTTTTTTTAAATAAAACCTATTTGATATTAAAAATGAAAGCTTTAAGCTTTGTGCAGTATAAAAGCCGCGTATAAACGGAGCTTTAACCTCTTCGCGCCGACGCAATAAAGCTGTGAATTATCGTCAAGCTCTACAGTCATCGTCTTGGGTTTTCGAATTTTTATTGCGGGCCCAATACCGCTGTCGATTAATATATGAATATATATTTTTTCATAATGATGGAATGTGAATGTCTATCATTTACGCTCGCCTAACGACCTTATGAGGTTAATAAAATGTAATGTGATTAAGCTAGGAAAAAATATTAAACACGTTATAACTGGCCATGAAAAAAATAATTAGAATTCTGTCATTTTTTAAAGATCTCCGTAAATAGTTCCTAATGATAATGGTAACATATTATATATAATGTATGTTTAGAATAAAATGAATGATTAGCAGTGGCGAAGACTCCATACTAGGCGATTATTTGACCTTTATTAGCCGATTATTAGCCTTCTTAAGAAAAATATTTTTTAATTGCATACTGACTTATTTATATAATCACTAGATTATATATTCTATAAAATAATTTATTTTCCCAACGAGAGATGCCGTATGTGTAGGAATATATTACACAGATAAAAATATATAATATGTATATATAATAAAAATATACCACAGCGCACCATTTTTCTTGACGTAAATAAAGGTCGGATTATATTTCAAATAATACTCATTTTGCCCAGTCTGTCGAATTGTATGAACTAAAGTAAGCTCCGATCGTAGAGCCTAAAACTAAATAATTAATAATCAGATAATTTAAAAAAAAAATTTCTATGGTGTTTAATCGAATATTAATAAATATAGACTGTTTTTTAAAATAAAAAGAACTTTTATCTAATGATTTTTGATGTGTATAAATGTTTTGAAAAAATACGTAATTTAAACTGATCGCTTAATTTTATGTCGTCAGTGAGTTTTTGAAGTTTCATTAAATTAGTGTGTCGTTGTCAATAGTATGTACCTATTCATTAGTAGTAATATCGTATTATTTTCTTATTTATAGAAAGTACCTATACTTGACAAGTGTGTTCTTTTTATCAGATCTCCACAGCCTACCTCTTTCCAAAAGTCACCCTTCGCCACTGATGATTAGGTACAATTTCAATATGAAATACAAGGAATAAACTTGAAAATTTTATGGATTTCATTTTGATTGTTGTGTAATGATAATTTTCTTTGAAGCACGTAAGCTAATTAAGTATATTATTTGTACATATAGCAGTACAATGCCCTAAATATGAGCGACACAAAGTACAGCTACTAATTGCGGAAATCTTTGAGAATGTCGAATTGAAAGGGTGAGATGGAAGAGCTTGGTAAAATTGTATAGTTCTTTAACCGAATTGAAGTGAGGACCTGATCGGCGGATCCACCTCTATATGAGAAGAGGCGATATAACAGCGAGTCGCAGTCAAAGCCTTGGTAAAATCATAAAAAAATAATTCTTAAACAACTGCGTATTTTTACAATAGGAAATGCTAAAAAAATGCTTGCAGAACAACTATTATATTCTAATAATATATTTAACATACTAATTACTATCTAAATTCATAAGGGATCCTACGACCTACAACCATACAACAGACAAGCGTACATAAACTAGATAGGTAGGTACGTCAATTTGTTTACGTAAAATAGTAAAATTTAATCAAACTATTTTTGTGAATTAGAAAATAAATTAAATATTTTAAACTTATACCCAAATATATACTACTAGAGACTTTTACGGGTAGTTGATATTGTATTTTGGTTTTTGTGTTGTTACCAGCGGCGGCTGGTCTAACATCATACAAGTGCACTGCACTGCTTGCATTGCTATGAAACATCGTTTAACATCGTAAATCATATTTTTTCTTCATAGGTTTTTAATATTATCGCTCACTTACTGTAATGCAAACCATAAACCGATGTGCCTATATTCCCAATCGGCGATAATACAGGCACTATGGACCGTATACGTCATCCTCACTGAAGTCGTTCGCGCCCCGGCAATATATTTTGTTTACTTAAAATGAACCCAAAGCTTAGTATTAACTAAAGCCATTATAAAACAACTTAAACCGTGCTAATCGTTTATGCCATGCGTAAGTTCGAGAATATCGTGCGCCGACCAGGAAAATGACATCATATTGTTCTGAGTAGAGAGCAATTACATATTTGAATTATGGTTTGTTATTCTAGACGCTGCGACTTCTGTTCACGCTCAAATTATGTTTAGTATCATATTTAGCAATCTCGTATGTAAAATGCCTGTTAAACTAAATACAATAGAATTCATTATTATCTAAATTTAAAATGGGCAAGAAATATAATTGAATGTCGGTAAGATATTTTGATTTATGTGTATTGCAAATTAAATCAGTGAAGATACAAATAATTTTGGTACCTACCGCATTTCTGGAAAATTAATATTTCATTATCCTGTGTGTTGACTGAACGCGAAATGATGTCGGTTATTTATAATAGGTATAGAAAATTATTAATTCATGAATTCTAGTGATAAGCTAATAAATCTTAATACTTTTTCACAAGGTGCAGTTTCATAATAATCATTATTCATACAGTGTACAAATTGCTAAAAACAATGTACTTATATAGAATAAGATGGGTTACGTTGAAAGAGGTATTTATCTACTATAAGAGATGCAATCGTTTCTTAAAACAAATCCAATAAAGATTTAAGTAACTCGCAACATGTTTTATTAAAAATATAAAATATACAGGTAATTTCTCAAATGTCAATAACGTTTTGTCAAATCAAAAATAACGCCGAATTGATTTCATTTTTCAATAAGGTAGGTTTCCAGCGCACCCTCAAAAATTACAATCCAAAAAATCACCGGCCGCCACTGGTTGTTACTGGATGTTCTTCCCTCAAAACGTCGAAGAAAGATGTAGAAAGAATAAGGCGACAGTCAAAAAACAAAATAGAAATAGGTATGAACTTATATTTTATTAAATTTCTATTATTAAGTAAGTAATAAATTGTATAGAGAAACAAGTAAAATAATAAAAGAGTAAAGCAAAATAAATAACAAAAGGTATAAAATTAAACGATATAAGTACCCACATATATATTAACCAACAAAACAATAATAATAAAACCACTAATATACTAGTTTTCCCCAAGTATAATATAAATACCTCAAGTGTACCTAAAACAGCAGTTGCATTACCTCTAATTTTAATTTTGATTAATTTAAGATGGTACTTCAGTGAAACGGCAAATAATTTTCAACTATAGGTGCGACGAAATTTTGGACTCGCTGGCAATCGGAGAGCGAACATTGAGCTGTGAACACATTAATTTGTTTCGTGATGGCGATGGGGGTATTAATTCTTAAATCTTGTAAAAATGACTAAAAAACGTTACCCATTTACTTGAAAAAGAAAACATGTCAATGAATATATTATTATTGTTACTAATAAAACAATAAACAGAACATTAAATGGACGTATGTTGGATTTATATGACAAATTATATTTCATTTGCACAATCCGCGCATCGCCTTGCCACGATCTTTTTAGACCATGCCTCAACTGAGGAATAGCCTTAATCAGTTGGCGTCTCTGGTCTCAAACAGCCACTGTATTAGCGAAAAATCTATAATACTCCTAGATTATCAGTATTGTGACCATACCAAAGGTATTTCATTTTTTTAATATGTATTGGTAGGCACTTATTTATATTTTAAAAATATAGAAATAATATTTCTATTTTGAAATATGTTTTAGGTTACATAGATACTACATATTGATTATTTAAAACATTTTAAAATGTATATTATCGGTTTGATGGATTAAATTGCAGTCTTCATATTTTTTGCTAGAGGTCCCTGGTATCAGTACACTCTTAAGTTCAGTGATGACGAAGAGTGTTTAGTAAACTATTTAAAAACAATTCGTTGATATCTTATATACAAATAAGAAAAATAAATAATCGTACCAAAGTGATCGATAAATAAACGCTAAGTGTTTTCCATTTTTATCCAAGCGATGTTTTGCCATAAAAATGTCACACATTTTTAATTTAAAACCAATATAGAATCATGTCGAACGAAGTTATTTTGATTTGCTTCGAATGTCACACAACAGGTGGCTTTGTTTCTCGATTCAGGTGTAAGGAAACGATTGTTTGAGAACTACAATGATTATTAATAGGTCTACTGATTTGTTATTTGACATATTTACGTAGATAGGTGATTTGAAGTAATTAGTGCTATCCATGGCCCCCACATCCGGAAGCGGGCCCCCAGGCCAGGATTTTGGATGGCCCCCCTACCTATCGCTAAGGTGAAGGGCGGTGTGATTTTTTACATTAGTGTTCCCAAAATGATATTCCGCGGAATCCCAAGGTTCTTTGAGGTCAAATTAAAAGTTGTGTATTTTTAGCGATTTTTTTATTTATAAATTTGATTTATTGAGTTGTCGCCACTCAGCATCATAAGCACTAATTGCCACCCTCTTTATGGTGGTCAAGTAACATGCAACCCTTTGACATAGATATTGGATAAATGGCCATTTTTATGCTGAGGAAACACATTAAAAATAATTATAAAATACAATTCTACACAGGAATTATCATTTAATTATATCAATCTTCATATCTATCTAAATACATCGCACATCATGTAAATATTCTTTATATATAATAGCGCCGCAGGCGAATTTTTTTACTATTACAACAAATCTGTGGTGTATGTATAGGATCTCACTTAACTAGCCACGCCGGGCCCCCCCTAAGCCCGGGCCCCTAGGCTAGAGTCCTGTCAGCCCCCCCCCCCTTGTGGGGGCCATAGTGATATCGGTGACCATACGTCATAAATTAATGGAAGAATATTTACAATCACTCCGCTGTTAATGGTGTGAGGGCGGCGTTAAGCTTAGTGACGTAACTGGGTGGTTTTACTTTTCAGCGAGCAACATAGCAAAAATTAAAGAAAGTTAAGAAATATATATCAAATCATCATTTGACAGTTTAATAATGGCTATACAAGTTGATGTACGTCTAAGTAGAAAGACAACGTTATCGGTTTTTTCATTTCTCGAGATTCGAAAATTCTCGAAATTAACAATAAGTAGATATTAATTGTTTCTTTACGAAATTACCTCTTCCTGCCGATTTTTATTTTTTAGATCTTCCGGCTAATTTTTTTTCCAACAGATATTAGAAATTCCGGCGTTTTAAAAAGTAAGAAAGCGTTACACAGGTGAATGGGTTTCTGTGTGTCTGAATGAGTATTTACTTCAGAAAGTATTTCTCTATCCTTGTGAAATTTTAAATTACCAATCTGAAATTATTTCGGTTAACAGAATAGTTTGGAGTGTTATATTTTAATCTTTGCCGTTACCGTACCGTTTAAAAAAAAAAAGATTTTTTTGTCGGTTAGGTACATGTTCAAACACGCCCGTTAACATGACCTTACTCCCTACTTCAGTTTTAGTTTGTCAATTTATGGCTACGGCCGTATGTTGTACCTTAACCACTGGGGAATGCCAAAAGAAATGGCGTATTTCAAAAAAACACTACCTTATTCTTAGGTCAATAATTATTACAAAGCAATCATTATTCATGGGATGTTTATGACACTTGAATGGTCAAAGACATAGCTTATAATAAGTATCTTTAGAATTATCTTCAAATGTGTTAATCTTTTGAATAATAAAATGCCTAATTCTTGTCAAATTTGGGATCACAGAGATTTTCAATATAATTTTTATCGTAAATATTTCACTATAATAATGTCGACATAAATTATACTAATTGTCTTATAAATGCGTTTAAAAATTAATAAATGTAAAAAATCTTAACACCACTGCACATGCATGTACTGAATTATGACAATATTCTAAAACATTAGAGCGAGAGGTTTAAAAAATACTATTTTATATAATAAAAATACTTTATGCAGTCATCAAATGTTTAAAATAAATATAAAGGATAATACGGCTTCAAAATTATATAAGTAGATTATCTACAACGTTTAAGGAATGTCCAGGATCATACTTTGAAAATGCAATAAAAGCTCCATTTTGACCTACGCTGAGCATGTCTCCCCTTAATAAGATAACATTAAAAGGTCTGGAGATTCACACAATGAAGAGTCGGTATAGGACCTCTGGTTTCCCTTGTAGCACGCGCGAGCGGAATAATGAAGATACCTAATATTGAAATTATTGTGAACCCGATTATAAGGTAGATGACACGTGACGTCACATATAACGTGGGCCCAAATCACCGGAGGAACAAATGCGGAGCGGAAATAAATTATTGTTTATTCAAAACAAGTTACTCACTGCTACAAATCTTTGTAACTTATTCGCTCGAAGATTTAATGGCCGCAATGAAATATTGGCAGTATTAAAAATGTTTACGAAGGCGATGAGATAATCATGTTTTGTCTCATATACCTACAAAATAAAATAAAGCCTTTGAGGAGTGGAGTAGTGACCAGAACACTTTCCTCTAAAGTCTAATTTCGTGGATCGAGAGCTCTGACCCCGTAGCAGTATTAAATTCGCAATCAATATTTGATTAGACCTAAAACATTGATTCAATAGGTTGTAAAAATCGTGTCCGGAAACTGGTACGTAATATGCAGTTCACCGTACCGTGAAATGTTGTGTCGAAAATATATAGCCGTATATTAAAGACCGTCCAACCCAACCTCTTTGGGTCGTATAGTACTGTCATACAAGTCATGTCTAAATAAAACACGGTTCTTGTCGGTTTACACTTTACAAAAAGCCAGCAGCAAACAATTTTAGAAAATAGCCGATATACTGGATTATTTGTTACGTTAGGTCAGGTTTTCATTCTTGAATTAATGAATTTTGCTAAAATCAGTTATGAAAATTGAATTGATGTGCATATTGAATCTAATAAAATTGGAGACCGTAATATAGTATACAGTCATCTCTTTCCGATAAGAAAGCTCACGGCAAACTGTGCCACGGTGAAATATGTTACGTACAATTTACATGTAACTAGTGAGAACAGATCAACTATTTGTCAAAAAAGACACTGATCTGATCAATACTGACCTACGGGTCAGAGTGTCTCTCAGTAAGCCTGATGAACGTGCGCTGGATGTATTCGAGAGGAAGATGCTGCGTAGAATATATGGGCCCATACTAGAAGGACAAGAATGGTGTAATATTTGGCATAACCTGCGCATCTATTCTATACACCAGAATGATATGTGCAGCTATCGGGGGTAGTTTTTCATATGTTTGTATCAAAGTATTATTACACCCACGTTGGCCTATTGCATCGTGGGTCTCAGGTTCGAATCCTGGGTCTGGCAAGTACACATGTTGTTTTTCAATTTGTGTATGAGTCAGAGTATGGACCAAATAGGTTGAGCAAGTCGCTGACATCAATTTCTCGTAAAAACAAAATCTGTTAATACAAACCTTCACTCTGTGGAGGCCCATATGATCTTATTATCGAACAATGTCAAAAGAAAAAAAAAGGAGATTATAATTGTTACAGTAAGTTGGCCGTCTAAACAGCTTAATCTGTCTATCTCGCGATAGCGGCCGATGGCAGTCTTGTTTATAGAATAGATGCGCTGGAGTTCTATAACCTTTTCCAAGATTAATCTATCTCCAAATTCGTTAAACTTGATAGACTCTGATGGGCGGGTCATGTATCAATATTGTACAGTGCTCAATCGCCGAGGGGAATCCTGGATACAAGACCGGATGGTCGGAAATCGACTGACAGGTTTACTTTCAGGTGGTTAGACGGTGTCAACAAATATGCTAGAGCAGCTGGCGCAGACACCTGAAGGCCACTGGCCTAGGATAGGGGAAGATGGAGGAAGTTCTTGAAGGAGGCTAGGACCTGCCCTGGATTGTTGGGACACTTATTATAATGATTTGTCAAAAAAAGAACTGTCCGTAAAATGATAGATACTTCGCCTCAAATTGGAAATGATAAGAAACTGGACAGTTGAAATAAATGTGTAAGGACCCACTCGTTTCAAAATATACACATATTTCCAATTAGTTGGTAAGTACCTACAGCATTTGTATATTATTTAAATATAAAAATGCAACAAACATTATATCTACATTAAAATATGCATTGATTTGAGTTACCCCATTTACACCCGCTATATAGATATATGCAGCCGTGATATGCCCGACGCTATAAGTGACGTTTCCACGATGCTATAAACGTGTCTGAAAGAAAAAAAAAACAATAGTACCACACTTCCTTGTCCTAAAACGAAGCAGCACGGGACTGATGTAGCAATAATGCATATTTATGCTCAAAGGAAAAGTTACGAAAATAAAAAAATCTTGATTTTATATATGCACTAACACTATTTTTAATAAAATTATGTGAGAAGAACGGTCCTCATTATCGGTGAATTAAAATTAAGTTACCAAATTGGTATCATTCATAACTCGAGGTTGTGCCCTGTGATCGATGTTTCTCGTCTCGAGAATTCCCGAGAAATAATGTGAAAAATTGAATGGAAATTTTCTCACGTAAATAGTTTACACTTCCCAAATTTCGATAAATTAATAAACCAATTCGAAATAATTTCGAATCTCAAGAATTATAATGTTAAAAAACAATGATCATAGCATATTTATTTAATTTTTCTCTTCATGTTCACTTACATTATCTTTAACAACTAAGAAATACCACGATTATACTACCTACGTAGTTTATAGGCGCAAAGATCGTCATTTGCATATGACCCATCAACTACCCAACATGGTTATTTATATCACTATACCTATATAAATATTGTGACAAACTGATAACAACATTCAATAGTCAGCAGCATAGTGTATCAGTTTGGGATTCCAATCCCAGGATCCCGAGCTATTTTCGACACCTATGAATCCCGGGATTGATAAACATAATCCCGAAACTTTCAGGATTGATTTTTTTATCAATTTTTGTAGAAAATAAAATAAAAACGAAAATATTACAGAAAAAATACTTTTCATTACAAATAACTACATTAGAAATAAACTGAGTTTGAAGTTATAAGTTGTCGATTCATTTATTTTTTCACATACCTACATTAATTAAAATTAGAAAGATTGGAAAAAACAATGCTTTGCACTATTAATCTCATACGTATATTACAGAAGTTTCATATTTGGCTGACTAATCAGATTTATGAAGCGGAAAGGCCATAAGTATACCATGATTTGCTTGACTATTTTAAATCTCGCTAACCCATTCATTAGGATTACTATCAGAAACAGCAATCTCATATTAAATTCACATTATTATTCATATTACACTATTATTTACTCCTTTAAACTGATGTATTTCCCAGATTGAACGTATACAATATTAACAATAAATGTCTTAAATAGTATAAATTATACTAGATTTATTTTTGACCGATTTTATCAATGGTATTTGTAAATATAAAAATTTTATATTAACAATGGAAAAAAATGCCAATCCCTGGACCAGTCCCAGGATCCCGGGATTGTCAAATTGTAATCCCGAAATCCCGGGATCAGAATTTTGGCTCGGGATTGGATTCCTTAGTATCAGTGGTGTAGGTATTTCCGCTATAAGTAAGGTTATACGAGAATTACTATTGCAACTAAATGAGATAATTAATAACAAATGACCTAATAATTAATTAATTAAATAATTAATAATTAATAACAATTGACAAATGACAAATAAAAAACCTGATATAATATGACAGATAACCTATGAGCCATACAGGAGTAATGTAGCATCGATTCTATTATAGAAGCACATAATTACCTTTAAATATTTAGTATATTCAAACTTAATTATTCTTGTTTATCTGCTATTTTGTAAGATTGATTAAAGTTATTTCAAATATCTATCCGGCCACATGTTTACATGGCAATATTTTTTCGAATATCCTTAAAATTATAGGCTCTCGACGATAAAATTATAAATTATTACATTTTTAAATGGCGGTAAAAATCCTAATAAAAGAATAGGACGTTAAAGTGATTTTTCTTTTCCCTAACACATAAGTTATTCGAATTCTTTATAACATTTGGTACTTTTGTTGTTTTAAAAATAATATGAAGACAAACAATATTATTGTCATTATCATTTATGACGACAAAGATCATCAAATTTCGTATTATGCATTTGACAGCATATTTTAATTTTATAATATTATTAATTTAATACCCAATTACGAGTATAATAATATGTTATATTGTAATATAAGTACATCTTGCTTATTTAATGGTCAGTATTACAATCCATGATTGTGTAAATAATTAATGTAGTGTGGAATTTATTATTTATTAGTGAAAAATCAAAATATTGTAATGGAGATTTAAAATTTTGGATTCTATATTACATGAAAGTGAAATATTATTATCATATATCACTAGTAATAATTAATTTGAAAATAGTTTAATATCGTTTACCTTGCCAACTCCACACGTCGTAAGCTGGTTAGTTGAGCAATTTTTAGATCCATGCTAAGCAAAAAAAACTGAATGAAAATTTGTACATAAAACAGACAGAATACATTTAAAAAAAACCTGAAGGCATCCAAGGTGCACCGATAATACCATCAGATGCCTGCAAGCAATTGCCTGCAAGTGGATCCGATCACTTTTATATACATACCTACACTGCTTTAGTGCAGCTGAATTTTTTTGATGCAGCTCTTCTCGATATGTTGCTAGAGCTGCAGAGACTGGAACTCCCCCTCAGAAACAGAAAACATTCAAATTATTTATGTAAATGGAATGTTACTTCGTCTTCTTCTTCGTCGGGACTTCATGATGAGGATCGTGAGTCGAATGATTTAGCTGTCGACCAGCCTAATAACGGCTTGGCCCCACTCCTCTCGGCACATGTGTCCACCTGAGACCAGTGACACTCATAAATTGGTGCAATTATCTAAGAAGGCATCCAATATTTCAATTAATGAGCACTACGGTCCTAATAATTATGACTGTTAAGTGACACACATACGATAACCACATGTAAATACTCTCAATAACTCGTAGGTAAACACCCTTAGTTATACCTACAGGCCAGGTGTTTATCGCTATACGTGGAGTGTTTGGATATGGGGAATATTTACAGATAGAGTATCCAGGGGCACCTGTTAGAATTTCTTAAACCCGTCCCCTATCTCTGCCTTAAAAATCAATAAAAAAAAACATTATTGATTTTTTTTTCAAAATGGATCCTTTCCCCCAATTTCTGACTGTAGTTATATTCAAAAGTCTTTGTCAAAAATATTTGTTACCTAAGTAGCTTAATAAACTCTAAACACATCGGTGAGTTGAATGTTATTCGAATCGAATGTAATCAGTAATCACATAGAATGCTCGCCTCGCCCAATAATATTTAACATGTTTAATATGTCATATTCGTCTTAATTAATAATATCTTCTTGGTTAAATAATTAATTGTAACTGTTCACACGCCATTTGGGTGTAACCAATCAATTACACGTCAATAAATATAATTTTTCGGCGATTTAAAAACTAGTTTGACGCTGTTTTCTATTATTGGAATGAAATTACCAATTAAAAAAGCTAGACGGCACGACTTGAAACGACATGCGAATATGGCAGGTGGTATCAAGTGGATATTTGTGGACAATATTTATGGAAGCCTAAGCATAATTTTGAGAACTTATTTACAATAGGTACTATATGTTTTATCAACTATCACTGTCAGGGCTACTTCATCATGAAGGGAAATATAATAGGTAGGTATATCTCTACGCAGCTATTCTTAACAGTTAGCACTTTAGCACGTTTCCGTTATTTTCATTGGTCCATATTAACATGGAAGGCATTCCATACACAAGGCAGTTATCGACGGCCATCTGCGGTTATCTAAAATAATTGGTAAATTTGTAATACGGCGGACATTTGGGTTGGTAGACATGTTGGTCAAATGCGGGTAAGTTCGTGCTGGCGGATACGCCCGAACCCAAGAATTTTGTATTGAAACGTCAGCTATATCGAGATAATCTACAATTTGGTGGTTCATAAGCAATGTGAACCAAGTCCATTCTGGTTAGTTTTGAGTAAACTAGGTTCAAACATAATATTTGAGTATTTGTAATCGGTAGTGTTATGTTGAGTACATTTAAGTTATTCTGTAAGGGCAATCATACCCTTACAGAATTATAAATACTCAAATAGTTGTTTAATTAGTTCAATAAGTAATATCATATAATACCCACAGAGATTTAAGATATCGGAAAGCGAGTCCTGGAATACTAAACCCAAAAGTCTATTTTACAACACTCTCGTTAATCTATGTTAACTCTGTAACAAAGCAACACAACATCTGATTATGGTTTGTAAAAATAGATGTGTACTACATGTCAAATATCTTATTAAATTGTATTAAAAAATGTAATTTACTAATCATTATCATAGTAATTCACAAGCTGGAGCTGAGCTCTGGTGCGGTCCGGTCCATTTCGAGCGCTGCCTAACTTATATGACTGCAGCCGCTGTATCTGAAAGTGATGAATCATTTGTATATGTCATCGTTTATTATTTTGATTCTGTTTATTACATCATCTTTATGTGCACGCCTAACCGTATGGCATACGTTGAAATAAGGTTGCCAAAGGTTGCATTGATTACAGACAACTCCGTTGTCTGGCTATGTGTTGTTTGGCAATACGCGTCCTGCATGCCTGTTTTAACATATTACTCAACATCCAAAAAGAGCTAATTGTGATAAATATATAACATATATCACTTTACGTATTCTGGCGGTTAATTGTGTAAAAAGGTTAACCGTCTGAACTGTCAAAGGGTGATATTTTTTAACAGCTCCTCTATTGGCCGTGCCAACTTTGAGAATGAAACAGAGTGCGTCAATTTTACACATTGGGAACTGAGATGCACGATTCGACCGTTGTACTGCAATCGCATTGACGTGACTAATAAAATTGTAGGTTATGTTGATATGTCTGACGTGTCAATACAAAATTCTTGTGCATGGCTTATTACCGACTAGATGGCGCTTGGACGAATTTGACCGACATGTCTAACAACCTAAATTTTCGCCGTATTATGAATTAAAGATAGCCGCCAATAACTATTAGTCGCCTCGCACATTGGAACTCGTCTCGCCTAAAAACGTGTCGAATACATTGATGTGACGTCATCGTTATTGAAACAACATAACACGTGTTGCCAAATGGAGCTTCGCAGATTGATCGAATGCAACCAATGACGTATGTCATTGAATGCAACTGTTTCGTCTGAAAAAAAACATCTGGCTGTTGCATTCGACATGTTGCATCCTTCTCGGGCTCCGAGGGTCGAAGTCACAAAGAAACACCTACGAATTGGTCATTCCTATACCGGCTCGCCGATCACCGCATTGAAATAACCATACGTTTCGAAGACTACGCGCGACTGTCACTAGATAGATGTACGAGGTTGTGTCGTGAAACACTTGCCGCCCGTTCTCGGAAGTTTTGATTTATGGCGGTCAGGCACACGAGGCGAGTTGTGATGTGCGAGCCGGCTTATGTTCATAGAATGCCTTCCGTGCTAATTTGGACCAATGAAAATATCGGAAACGTGCTAAACTGATAACCGTTAAGAATAGACCAACGCGTCGAGAGTTCCTCAGATACCTGTATCCACTATCCATGTATTATTGAGTTAGGTACACTAAGATCAATTATTTTATTAATAACCTGTAGATAGGAGAACTTTCAAGAGGTTTCCTTATATTTTATAACAGAAGTTCCTTATTTTAGGGCCGTCAACTGATAGTCCCTGTAATACAAAATCAAGCGGTTAATATGTGCCGATATATCGTGCCCCGCGCCCGTTAATTTTTTCCCGCTTTTTATTGTTGAAATATATTTTGAAATAATTAAATGAAGAGAAAAACAAATTTATAAATCCCCAAGTTGAAAGAGCCGCGCGCCGCGGGGGGCTAACCGATTACAAACGAATATTATTTTTTTCTCATTTTATTCCGGCCAAACGATTATTTTTTAACGTGTTTTATTGTTTCGGGCTCTGTTTGTTTCATTTTTTTCTCTTCAATCTGTAACTAAGTGTGGAGTTTACATGCGGGTCTGTTGAACAAATTAACTACCAGCCATGAGATAATTTCATGGAGACCGTAAGGCTCTTTTGACCCCCAATCCATAATCCCCCGTGACGACACATTCAGTTTTCAGTTAATCACCCATCATAGATAGTATATAATTAGATATAACAACATTACCGAAGCATGTAAATACAAAAGATACCAGGGCTATGAACCACTATTTTTTTAAATTTCGGTTTTCGTTCCGGTTCAAGTAAAAAAATAATATAAGTATATCGGTTCGGTTCCGGTTTTCGGTTTTCGGTTCAGGTCCTAGTGATTAATTTTTAAATGTTTTTATTTGTATAAAAAAATTATTTTCTACCATGATTTAGAACATTTTATGGTACGTGTATGATAGATAACCTGTCACCACGCTCCGGAACCAATGGTTATGCAGCACCGCATGGCCGTAGCCATATTTTTTAATAATAATATATTATAAATTATGAGAATTATGTCGAGATACGTCACGATACGTGTTTGAATATGTACCAAGCCCAAAAAAAAATCGGTTCGGTTTCGGTTTTCATTCCGAAAAAATAACGTTTTTTCCGGTTTTCGATTGTTGGTTCTTTTCCGTTTCGAAGCCCTGAAAAATACACACGTTTTCATTGAACATCGATATTCGTAACTTTGTCTTTCCGCCTTATATAGAGCTTGCCAAGGCCCACTATAAATAGTTGACAACGCAATTGGCTAATTTTAAGGCCTTCTTCAATTTTTTAAACAATTTCACGTCCAGAAAATCTACTATAAAATATGTAGGTATATAATATAACGTTCACAATCTTTTGTGTGTTAATGCTAGTGTATCATTTATCATGTAACTATCCAAATCTATCCAAATCAAACCATTCCCTGTGTGACAGACGCGTCAGTATGAGCACTCTATAGTACAATGACAGGCAACGACAGGTCATCCATTGACAACAACGGTAAGGGCGGAAAAAGTAGGAGCAGTCGTTGTGAATGTATCGGTTTTCTACTTGAATCGGCAATGGAAATACGCATCTTTTTTAGTGTTTGGTATATTTAAAAAAAAATATATAGATGGTCAGAATCTGATAAATCGATTGTGTCATTTGCGTCAATGAATAGAGTCACCGCTGACTATAAAGACATGTTTAAAAAGAAAAATGGTTGATCGAGTATGCACACTTGGAAGAAAAATGATCTTTTTAATATTCATTGTTATAAGAAAGTGACCCATGAGTATTTCATTAAATATAAAATTCAATTAAACTTATTGTGGAAGTATTTGCATTCATAAACATGTTGAGAGCATAGCAGAAGTTCAACAAATCGATTTGGTCACATGATTGAAAACAAATCTTTGAAATTAAATGACAAGTAGACGTAATTGTGAGTTTATTTCAGTTTACAATAATTGCTAAAATAAAATCTTGATGAAAACGTAAGCAGGTGTAATAATGTGAACATAGCGTGAAATGTATACACAGCGTGATTCGTTTTTGTACGGTTTTTTTTAATCCATACCGAAATTTCCCGCAAAGCATTTCTACGTAGTATGTTTTAAAATTTATATATTATACTATTTTAGTATTTGATTCTATGAATAATAGATATATTATGCTAACACTGAAACTTTTACTAAATTTAATAACCATATAATTATTAACTTCTAATCTTTATAAATGTAGGAACCTATAGGTAAAGGGTTATCAAATTGGTACGATAAAATTTTCAAAACGACCCCACCAAAATTGGGTTCCATGACAAAACAGAACACGACTAAACCGAAAATGACAAAACAGAACATTACAAAACAGAACAGTGACAAAACAGAATAGTGACAAAGCAGAACAACGATAAATATAAATTTAATATTGAAATTGTTCTATCTCTGTTATGTTGATAGATTTTTGATAGCACAGATTTTCAATACGCCATAATAAATCAAATTATATACGTAACTTCTGCATCCCTAATCGCTAGAAAGCCTCAAATAAACGGGACTTTACTCGGTATTGCCGACAAGCTTAGGATATCTCATCTTAATCAAAATGATTGGGTTACTAGTTACAACGAAATAATGACCTAACCTAACCTTAATAGATTCCACAAAAATTAATGTTTCATTTTTCCCCTGACTGTTCTGTTTTGTCACTGTTCTGTTTTGTCATGTTCTGTTTTGTCCAGTTATTCGTGTTCATTATCATTCGGCAAATCATCATGGAAAGATACTCAGTTGTACAGCGTATACAAAAATTGTTAAAATGTATTACAACAATAATGAATCTATTCGAGCTACATTTCGGGTATCGTATCCGAAAATTTGTACGAATGCAGTTCACCGTATCACACTTCACCGTGAAATATTGTATCTGGAATATATGGTCGTACATTAAAGACCGTCTAACCTATTTGGGTCGTATAGTACTGAGATAAAATTCATGTCTAAATAAAATACGTTTCTTGTCGGTTAACACTGTTTACAAGAAGCTAGCGGCAAACAAATTTTGAAAATAGTCGATATACTGGATTATATTTGGTTAGGTTAGGTTAGTATCTAATAAAATTGGAACATTATTGTCTGCAACGCTCCACGAACAACGCGTATTTTTTTCATCTAGTATGTTAGATAGTACTAGTATTAATTTTATTTAATGTAAAATAAAACAGCCTGTGTGGAATGTGCTTAATATAATAGCAAAAAGCTCACGGCAATGAGAGCTTTCATTGAAAGCTCCCGCGGAGGCCGACGCTTGGCATTGCCATCTTTATGTCTTCATTACGAGCTCAGCCTTTATATGTTATTTAATTATTTGCAGAGTGACGAGATGAAGAAAAACTGAATGCCCTTGATCACGGTAATTACTGTTCATGAGAAACAGAAATAAATAAAAACCGCGAAAGATAATAATATTGACTTTATATTTGTACAATTTAATTTGCTGTCATCAAGCTTGATTTCCAAACATTATTTCAGGGGCGGGCTTAGGGAAGTGAAGGCCCGAGACATTTACTAATTCTGAGGCATCTACGATAAAAAAATAAAAAATAACCATACATTCCAATTATATATATTTATTCAAAATATCTATAATATACCTCTTTCCTATAATTATACCCCGTTTAAAGGTGCATGGATTTACTGTTGACCAGTGACGTCCTGTGGGGGAAGGCAGAAACTTAGTAATAACGGAAATATCTTTCCATTAAAAAATTCAGCTCGCTGGTTGGTTGGGTTCGCGATGTCTGGTTTACTTCCGTTGTCCTTGGACGTCACGTTCTTGGTGAACAGCAATCACACGTGCATACCTAATTCAAAAGTTATCCAAATATGTTTATCAGTCACTCGCGAGTTTTGGAAGTTGTCAAGTGTATTTTTAAATGTACCTATCTGAAACAATATTGTCTATTGCAGCAGAGATGGCATTTAACTTAAATTAATATTTTCAGTAATGTATCCATACAACACACATTTCTTAGATATTGGAGACATGAAAGGATGCTATTATAAAGTACTGTATAAAAAAATGTGGCGGCATTTTGGCACTACCTAGGGGCGGCATTTTGTCTAGGGACGTCACTGCTGTTGACAGTAAGAAAATGTATGGGTTAACATGTATTATCCTGCAGTTGGCAAGATTGCATGCATGAATCAAAAAAGTTTGGAAGCTTCTGAATTTTTAACCGACAGTAGGACTTCTTTGATCTGCGCCTGCACAGCAGAACGATAGTGGCGAACCTGCCAGCAAAAAAACGAACTACGAATAATTTTTGACTACATGACTACATAGCGCCTGTACAAGTGCATTCACTGGCAGGAATAGTGCGTATTTCAAACTATCGTGACAATAACTGTTTACACGTAAAAGTGCTGACTGCAAGGCCTGAACAAAAACGATGCATGAGTGCGAGTGAGAAAGCATTCGGCACCCTTATAATCTCTGCGACACGCGCTAGAGTAAGATAAAAGGTCTACATATGTGTGAGTTAGTTTCCAAAAGTATCGCCGGAAAATCGTGGTGAATCGCTTCACGTAGCGTCGATAACCTGCGAGCTCGTGTTGCTGAAATTGCTATTTTTTGTGTAAACATAAAGTCAGTGGTAAATATTTTTAGTTAATTAAGTAGGAAAGATGGTTCTGTGTGTTGTATTATAATGTGGTAGCCGTACTGATAAGCAAGAAGATGGTATTACGTTTCATAGGTAAGTTGATATATGTTCGTGATAATTTATTTGTATATTATTATATATTTTAATATCAGTAACCTAGTGTTTCTTTAAAATAACTTAAATTATGGATATCTTTACCTAATGGTTGCATTTTGACCGCTTAAAAATACTATATAACGTAAAAAAATAGAAAATTATATTTTAATTCTGATCGTCTAGTGCGAGCACTTTGGGCGAGCACTAGCGTAATCGTCTATGGTCTCAAACATTTGTAGACGAATGCGTTCGCTCGCCCACTGTCGCATGAAAATTCAGAAGACTTAAATTCAGAAGAAGCTTCCGAACTTTTTTGATTCATGCATGCAATCTTGTAACTGCATGATAATACGTGTTTACACGAACATTTTCTTGTTATGGCCGCGATAATACATACTGCCAGCAGTAAATCCATGCACGTGTAAACGGGGTATCTGTTTTGCTTATTAGCTTAACCAATAAGGTGAAAATGTGACTCATCACAGAAGATAATTTTCTAATTTTCCATGAAAAATTATCATCGGTTACCTGATCTTCCAAGACCCAATGGCGTATCTGCAACGCTGCCCGTGGTCCGTTAGCATTAATTTTTCCATGAATTGGATCTTTACGAGTGTAGGTGAATGTCCTTATGCATAATTTGCCATAAAGAACCGCATGAAAGGCCAAGTGTCTGCGATCTTCTTAGAATCGACATACTGGTGTCAGGCGATCCAAAATACTACGGGTTTCTTCATTTTACAACGTATTTGTCCGCTGGTTGTTTATCCGGTACAAATCTTGCAATCGATGTTTAACTAACTTCCCGACTAGCTAGACATTTTAAACTTTTATAATATATCAAAACACGATACAAATGAATTTTTTAAATACTTTTAACCATCTTTAAGTAGAATTGAATTTATTTTCAGTTAATTCGGTTTTAGGTGTAAATTTATTTCGGAAGAAATCCGTAATCCAATCCACTATTAATTATTGGTTGCTAGGGGTCTGGGGTCCTAGCAACTAAATTATTAATATATACGTGCGTTACTATGGAAATCAAAATGACATTTCAGTATTATTTCTATCAAGGCTAGTCAAGTCAAGTTTATATGATTCAACAGAAAATTTAAAAACGTTATAATTATATAAAAAGTTCTTTTTATCTTGCAATTATTTTTAATCAGCTTGCGAATACAGTCTTCATCAGTTAGGCTACAGGTTCTCAAACTTATTTTTACCACAGCCCACTTTGAGATTTAAAAAAAATCTAGTGCCCCCATATTTTTTAACTTACCTTTTTACATTACCATGTGTTCCGTATCTTAAAAAACAGTTATTGCAAATATAATTTTTAAACATGCATCATTATATGGATATGAGAGATATGGTGTGATCCATATCCTATTTCTGAGATCAAAGAGAGGAAATAAAACTCATAACTAACTACTAACTAACTAACTAACTACTAACTAACTAAAAAAAACTCTAAAATCATATTTTAGAAGTATTTTTATTAACATTAAAAGAATGCTTTGAATTTAAAACTTATCAACTTATCAGGCCCATCCTTTACATTAGTAAAGGATGATTCTGATGCATTTGGATGAGTTTGAGGCTCGAATTCACTTAAAAACAGCCGTAAGTCGCCTCGTTCAGTAACTTGCAACCGATTGCTCTTAGTTAGCAACATTATTACATGCTTAAGCGTCTCTAATTTAACCGTCTATACGGGACTCCAAGCATTCGAGTAGTAAACGCATCTCAAGTGGTGGCGTGTCTAGATTCCGTCGGATTTTTATAGATAGAATTTGTCTGCTGTCGCCCCTCTGGATTTCCTTGACGCCCCCTAATTTTTTTGAGCCTTCTACTGCCCCCCTGAAAGTCTCCAGTGCCCACAAGGAGGCGTTATCGCCCACTTTGGGAAAGACTGAGTTAGGCGATGATTTTTACCTTAATTTTCGTAGTACAACCGTCGAAGATTTGCCATTTTCTTTGTATTTTTATACGATTTGTATGCGTTGTACAGTAGAGAAACAATCTATTGTGTTAAATGGTTGAATTTCAACTGACGATATGTCAAAAAATACGCGCGAAATATTTTACAGATGACAATGACCATTACTGGTTATGTGGTACTACAATAATTATTATATCAACCGGCTTAATTATAATATTTGGTTACCAATACTTATTAATTTATTTCTTCAAAATATATTTTGAAAAAAAATGTAAGCATATCTTTAATTCAATAAAATACTCTTCCCACAGTTAATATTTATCTGGAAGGTGCTCTGCAGGTCTCGAAATTCAATTAATTCGCTTCGGCTCGTAAAGGCATTTATTAGTCCATATTTTATAAGGATGAATCCAAAATGCTTGTCAATATATGTACATACTCTATAGTTCTCATATTATTATTTCATATTGAATGCGCACGATTATGAGAAATACCTTGGATTTTTGTTGTTAACACTTTACACAGGTACCTAATAAATTTATAAGCTAGAAATTTTCTCGTAAGAGAGATTGGTTTTCCATGCATATGATATTGTTAATAGGTATAATTATAAATATTCTAATTTTACAAATATAAATTTCAATAAATCGTCCTCGTCCTCAACCGGAGTCGATGCACGGCTATATGAAGACATCCCGTAGCTCATTCGACTATTCTCGGCCTCTACATACCGTCGCTATAGGATTTGTTTCCCGAATAGACCAATTGTCAATTTTACAGGAGACGAAAAACAAATTTCATTGTCGTATATTTAAATATCAGTAGATGTATCAATCATTCTTTCTACACTGTATGATTGCAACATTATCTAAGAATAGATTCCAAGAATAATATACTGGTATAAATCATTAAATGCACAGAAAATGCGTTTTATTTACAAGTACTCACTGTGGACATTCGGGAAATTTTTAGCGCTCTCTCAGAATAATGGATATTCGGGACGAAACAAGGACATTCGGGATTTAAGACCGTAGCGTATTGCTGCACGGCCCACGGATTACTGAGTGGTCAAAAAGTACGCGCCTCAAATGTTATATTTATTTACACGATAATTGTTAATAATTACTTCTACTATTTAAATACTTAATGATCGTAATTACCCAAGTTCGTATGTAATAATACCATGCGGCAATCGCTTTTTCGGTTTTTTTCGGATTAAGTAATAAAATAGTTTTTAAGTAATTAACTATTTTTTTATTGAACGAATAATTCACAAGATTTAAGAATGTACCATTCTAATAATTAAACATACATAATTTTTAAAATCACTTCTAAGAAAATATATTATAACCAATAGAAAATATAGTTTTGAAAAAAGTAAGACACCCGGCAGGAATCGACCCTGCGTCCCTGCATCTCCTGGGCTTATGCTACAGTCCACGCATTATCCACTATGCTACGAGGTTACATACTTATGACGACAAACTATTGGCCTTTTAATACCTGCTCACCAGCATTCTTCAAAATCAAGCGACTATCGGCGATCGGTTTTTGTTTATTAAATTAAAGTAGGTATCTACTACTTCAATTACTAACCGACGTCACAGATTTCTCCAATATTTTATGATGGTACTTACTTGTACTTGCTAACAATTTTATATTAAAACTTTTTCCAAAGAAAAAATCTATGTATATATATCTGTATATTTATATTATTATATCTATATAGTTATATAATTAACAATTAAACTTATTGCAAACCACCAAATAATAGCATGTATAAATTAATTACCATCGGCTGCTAATATTAGGTAGGTACCAATATCCTAAGTATATAATATTCACCAAATAAATAGTTACTAACATACATATTAAATTAAATTAACTATCAGCGCATTCAAAAATAAATAATAGCATCGCCTTTATTTTCATAGAAATACCTAGATTAAAAGTAAAATAAAGACAAACAATGTTTGATCAATAATAATTTGAAATAATAATTATTTTTACGTCATAGTAGTTTCCGGGTCGCACTGTAGAATTCATATAACCGTTGGGATTTTGTGTCATTTATCAAAACAAAATGCAGTTATTTAGGTTAAAATACTCACTTCCATAACTCTACTTTAAGTTCAGGTTGAACTGGTGATGTATTAGCTATGAATGATCTCTTCAAATTTGATGAATTCACTATTAAAACAATAGTAACTTTAAAAACAATATCAATAAGACGAAATTTGACGGACGGCCGAAAAATATAAAAGTGGGCGTGATTGTTTTAGAGCTAGACAGCGTGAATGTGGGAGCGAGATGCACGGCGTCAGCGCGGTTTTATTGGCTGAAAGTCATATTCGGGAAATAAAAACTCAGCCAGAGGTATATTTCGACCGAAATTAACTTGGATATTCAGGTACGAATAGTTGGATATTCGGGAGAACACCACGGAGTAATTGTAACTTAACATGGCGTATTCGGGTTTTTTAAAAAAATATCTCTGTTCCTAGATAAAAATATATTGTTTTTATAAATGATTTCGGTAGAGTTCGGTAAAAGAAATTGAACTGCATTAAAATGTCGATTTCGACAAAAATGGATATTCGGGAAACAAATCCTATAGCGACGATACGTCTAGATTAGTGGTTAGTGCGCCTTGGACCACTGTATGACTGTATTTTTCCAGGGGTTGTCCACACGCCGAGCAACATTGCAATTTCTTCAGTTTGGAGCCCTAATTTACCTGAGCTTAAAACGTACGCAGACTGTAGCCACCACAACGCACATCAACGTCACCACAGTTTCCTATGTACTGTTTGCATGACTTTTCAGCGACGTGTGTCTTGGTGCTTAATCTAATATATCCGCCATAAATAGTACACATTAAACTTTGTTAGTCATACGCATGGCCCCCACATCCTGAAGCCTCATAGGCCACAAAGGCTCATAGGCCACAAAATTTGGCGGGCCCCCCTACTTATCACCAAGGTTAAGGTGCAGTGAAATGTTCTACAATAGTGTTTCCCAAATGATTGTTATGGGTTGGAATTATTAAAAGATATTATTAATTATATTTAACGTTTTCCTTTATTTCCGATTTATAACACAAAATCACATAACATATTATTACTGGTATACTAATATTAGGTTAAATATTACTAAGTTACAATACGTGTTTCCTGTAAGGAGTCCAACTGAAGAGTGATTTATATTCTGGAATACTACTAGGAAGGAAACAATAGAGATGATGCAACAAACTTAAGAAAAAATGAACAAGATTTAACATGTGTCAGCCGGTCGAATCCACTGGCTGACTCACTAACAGTCACAAATTTGAATGGCACATAACATGATATTCCGCGGGACGCCAGAGTTCCGTGTAAAATAAAGAGTATTCCGTATATTTTTTTAGTATTTTTAAATAAACCCGCTTGAATTGTTGGCACTCAGCATCATTATTATGAAGCACTGATTGCGACCCTCCTTTTGTGATAGTAACATGCGACCTTTCGCTATGTTGGATAAATAGTTAATTTTATTAGTCAGGAAACACACTAAAAGTATTAATAAAATAAAACTATATCTGTCTAATAGCGCCCCAGGCGACTTTTTTTTTTTTTTTACTATAAAAGCAAATTTGTGGTATGTGTTTATCGCTCTTAACTGGCTGGCCTACCACTCCGGGCCCCTCCTAAGCCCGGGCCCCCAGGCTAGAGCCCTATCAGCCCCCCCTCTTGTAGGGGTCATGGTCATACGTATTTGTTTTTATTGAACAAGTACTACAATTTACAAATGGTGTTGGTCACTTTTTAAAAATACCCTGCCTAAAACATGATGATTTTCAAAACAATACTGTACACAAATGTCAATTTCGGTGGGACTTGGCTAATGGCTGATATGACGTTTTAAAAATCTATAGTACTAATTTGATAACCCTATTATATATATACTCTATCGTAGATATACCTGTAGTGTTCTTTAGTTACTAGACACTAATTAAAACTTTTATTCTGTTGAAGAATATTCGCAAATAATAAAAACACAACTATTTTTAATTATTCATGTTTAGATGATGGAATCAAAAGGAACAACTGAAAGCATGACTCGTTTGTTTTTAAAACAATTGAAAATGCAGTAAACTACATTACCGCTCGAGCTTTCATTTATTATTTTTCCAATTGATGTCACTACCATGGCTCCTATAAGAAGGGGGTTGACAGGGCTCTAGCCTGGGGTCCTGGGATCAGGAGGGGCTCGGCGAGGTGAGTCAACCTGATAAGTGAGATAAACACACATCACATATTTGTTTTAGCGCCTGCTACGCTATTTTCCTTCAGTAATTATTGTTTATCAATATTCGATATTTTCATAATTTAAATGGATGTATTAAAATATCCAATAAAACATACACATTAATTTTAACGCATACACCATTTGGAAAACGCTACTGTAGAGCGTAACACTGCCTTTATCCTTAGCGATAGGTAGGGGGCCCGCCAAATATCCTAGCCTGGGGCCCGCTTCACGATGTGGGACCCATGGTCACTACATAATATCTACATATAACTAATATAATATACCTATTACTCATTAAACGAATGAATATTACCTACTATTTATTACTCGTGTTAAAACAACAAAGTTTTGTATGACATGTAGTTATTAGTTTGTCACCAACTAGCAAGATGATAGCGAGACATGAGTTACGTTATTTCGTCGTCCAATCAAGGGGCGCTCAGTTTGATACCTGTCGGCGCTGTTTGGCTTTCAAACTTTATTTTCTCGCCTAAGTAAATTTATAGTGTAATATATACTTTTAACATTCAATACAGCGCTTTCGAATTTTTGTCAATACGAAATAACATAAATACCCACCTTGGATCCACTTACTGAGAGGCAAATACACACACAAACATATCACCATGTTCGATAAAAGGATCATATTAATATGGAATGGAGGTTGTAGTAATTACCTGATGTTTGTTTTTACGATAAATGTACGGGATCTACGACATTATAAGCCAACACTTTACCATTCGGCAGAGGCGAAGGGTTGAGGTAGGCTGTTAAGATCCTACATAGATAGTGCACACTCATAAAATGATACTTATTTGTTTTCTAATGGATTTAAGTTTTATCCTATTTCATTTGAGCCGTTTTTTGTGACCTGGATTTTGCCTTTTAGCATCTTCAGGCACTATGTTCACTCGCCAAAAGTGAATACACACTGACAACGAATACAATTAATTATGACATTCTTTTATTTATTTCATAAGTTTACTCCATTAAATTCCCAGGTCCGGTTTTGTCTGCTTGATTCGAAAATCAAAATGTCTTCAAAATTCATAATACGAAATATGACTCCTTTCGACAGGAGTCCAAACTCCTTGGCCTGTGTAAATATTTTTATATTCAAATATGGAGTTGAAGAACTGGAAAATCGAATAAACGCATTTTAACCCATTTATCAACCGTTAACCAATTAGCCCTTGCACAAATAAACAAATTACAGTTTTATTTGAAGATAATTTTATTCTCAATAGCAAAATGTTAACATCAAAATTATATATTATTATATTAAAATAAACTGCCTGGAAATGTGCATATTCTTATTTCTTACAGCTAATGATCATAATTTAGTATATACCTGGAAAATTCTTGATATTAGGTCAGGTCATTCCCGACTCAAATAGAAAGCCACATTCACAACGACTGGTCCTACTTTTTCCGCCCCTCCCGTTGGTGTATATGTATGAACTGTCATTGTTCTATAGAGTGCTCATGCTGACGCGTCTGTCGTGTTCACACAGGGAATGGTTTGATTTAAATAGATAAGTTACATGATAAATAATACATTATCATTAACACACATTCTACAAATGTAATGCAAAGATCAATGCTACATATTTTTTGGAAATCGATATTACCACCGGTTTTTGTGTGAATGACTAGTCTGACTTTGACAGCGTTGATGAATAACAGGAATGTATATTATTTATTAATAACACTGATAGTTAATATAGGTATTTGATTTGAGATTTTTTTATAATTCAATATGAAACGAGAAAGGGCGAATCAATATGTCAAGCAATCTGGGATCTGATTTTGACAGCTGAAAAGTGGACCACTCGTTGCTTATGCAAAAAGTTATGCTCAGGCTTTATTAATCTAAAGATGGCGGTGGTCAGGTTGAAGTGAAAACACGGGAAAGAGACCTGTGAACAGATCAAATAAGGAGTGGCGTTGGGTACCGAGAAGGGTACATCCGAAGTGTAGAGAAGCCTGCTGCCCGACGGTCAAATAATTCGGATCAAGATCCTCAGTCATGAAATCTAGAAAAATTAAAATAAAAATGATGCTAACAAAAATAATACTTAGATTTACTTAACACATAAACGTTTTTGTATCACTTTGCGTATTGAATTTATACATTTCACAATTAAAATAATAATTTCAAAGTAATACCTACCTTATACTACACTTTAATGAGACTTTTAAGTCCAAACGATTAAATTAATACCTACCCACGATTTTACTCAATTGAGTTTTATATGTCAGGTTATGTACGCAATACATTTTAACGAGTGCTTATCTGTTAAGTCCATGCTAATATTGAAGATTACTATATTCCATTTCCTTAGTACAAAGAATTTGTTATAAAATGTAAAAGATTTGACATAATTTCAATATAAAATAAATACTCAGTTAGATTTATATTTAAATTAACTGCCCACGAGAAATAAATGACTATGTTGGCGACTGTTTAAACTTTAAATGAAGCAATATTATGTCTATCATATTATACAAAATACATTTATTATCTGATGATGAATTGCATACCTAACATTATATTCTTTTATACTGTATCAAATTTGGAAGAGCAAAAACAGTAGGTACCTACATACAAAAGCAACTGTCTAGCAGTAGCGAAGGGTGGAGGTATGCTGTTAAGGGGGGACACGCCCAGCGTAGGTCAAATGGAGCTTTTATTGCATTTTAAAAGCGTGATCCTGGACATTCCTTAAACGTTGTAGATAATCTATTTATATAATTTTGAAGCCTTATTATCTTTTATATTTATTTTAAACATTTGATGACCGCATAAAGTATTTTTATTACATAAAATAGTATTCTTTTAAACCTCTCGCTCTAATGTACTAAATACTTTATGCAGTCATCAAATGTTTGAAATAAATATAAAGGATAATAAGGCTTCAAAATTATATAAATAGATTATCTACAACGTTTAAGGAATGTCCAGGATCATGCTTTGAAAACACAATAAAAGCTCCATTTTGACCAATGCAGAGCATGTCCGCCCTTAAGATCTGCTATAAAAAGTGCATATTAAACTTTGTTAGTCATACTTTTTTGTTTTTATTGAACAAAGACTACAATATACAGATGGTATTGGTTAGTTTTTAAAAATCAATTAAGCCCTGCCTAAATCAAACCATAATAGTTTTTGTATATTTTGGGCGATACGATAAAATTGTGCACACTTTTTCATTCATACGTATTTGTTTACCAATCTATAATAGTTAAAAAACATTATTCTATCTATAAAATATTCAAAAGTTATATATGATTTAATTGCATAATTTTATATATTTTATAGATAGACGAGTATTTTTTGACTATTATCTATTATGGCTTGTATATATATCCGTCCCTTTCTATCGCGTGAGAAAGTATACGAAAAGAATAATTATTATCCTATGTTTTTTATTTTGTTAGTGTTATTTTTATATAAAATCACTGAAATTAATAAATACCTTAAAAATATATGTGTTTGTGGGGGGGGGGTGTAAATTTACCGCACCGGGTGAATCGATATATAACTTAAAATCGAACATATTTTAATATTTTTTGATAATTATTATCTATTAAATATTCAAAAGTTATGTATGATTTAATTGCATAATTTTAGATATTTTATAGATAGACGAGTATTTTTTAACTATTATCTATTATGGCTTGGTTTTGCAGAGTTTAATTGAATTTTAAAAACTAACCAACACCATTTGTAAATTGTAGTCTCATTTCAATGAAAACAAATACGTATGACTGACAATATTTAGTGTTCACCATTTATGGCGGATCGTAATAGCCTACATCCACCCTTCTAGTAAGATCTCTTATCTTTCCCAGGCACGCACACAAGGGAGAGTTACAGGTCCGATCCCCCCCAGACAGAAACAGAAAAATTAAAATTTATTTAGGTAAAATGACTATTACTTAATTGACTGAGAATGCGTACAAAAATGCCAAACTGGTAAACGACGAAACAAAATGAATGTATCTCTATCTCACAAGTGATATTTTTTCATTCTGTCAAGTCAATTCATTCTGATTTCTTTAGAGTAGACGTCATATGCTCGAAGCTTTGCTACGTTTAAGTCAAGGCTTTTATTAATATGGCAGGCTTAACTGCAATTACACCAGAGTGCAATAAAATTAAACCATTCGATTAAAATATATAACCGAACTAAATTCCGGTCGATCTTAATTGCCCGCGAGAATCGGTCGGAATAAAGACATTTACACGTATTTAATTCTGATTGAGAGCAGTCTGATTTCGAAAAAGGTCACTCTCGTAATCATTCCAGCATGATTATTTCTTAATTCGTATTTACAAGTGCGTTTCTTCGCCTTTGCAGTGTACTAAATATTTAAATGTTATCTTACTTAATGTAATCCGACTTAAAAGAAAATAATTTTTGAATAGCGAATTATTTTTACAACACCCAGACAAGTCATTTACGAAGTAATGTTGTGCTATATGTTATTACCTACTTTTTTTAATTCTTCGTCTTCTACTTTTTTTTTATATTGAGATATTACTGTTAAGCTTGACTCCAAGCTATCTTTGCGTCTTTTAGCCGACTTTCACATCAAAACTCGTCTCGTTTGCCGCACGGTTACATGTAAGTTGTACGTATGCAGTACATCTTGTGACATTTATTCGTGCGCCGCAGTACGTGAAACATGAGTTCGTATAACATTTTATCAAATGACGAGTTCTTCGTTGAACATTTCACCGTGGAATACATTTGTACGTATCTTACAAAATGCTGCGATAGTTTACAAATAGTACTGTTCCAATTAGATTAACCCTAACCTAACCTAACCTAACCTAGTAAAGACATCTCCACATGTTGTAGCATACGTACAAATATACTCCACGGTGAAATGTTCAACGAAGAACTCGTCATTTGATTAAATGTTACACAAACTCATGTTTCACGTACTGCGGCGCACGAATAAGTGACCTGCGGTGAACTGTTTACGTACAAATTTCCAGATACGCTGCCGCACAGCCATAAATCAAACCTTCCAGTCGATCCGGTGTTGCATATGAAGACCGCGCACATCTACCTAGCGACAGTAGCACGTATCCTTCGAAACGTATAGATATTTGGATGCGGCGATCGGTGAGCCTGTATAGGAATGACCAATTCGTAGGTTTCAAACTAAAAAGTCGCATTTGACCAATCTGCGGAACTCCATTTGGAAACGTGTGTTTTTTGAATAACGATTACGTCACATCGACGTATTCGACACATTGCAGGCGGACGAGTTTTGATGTGAGAGCCGGCTAAATTACATTGCAGACATTTTTTACGTCATTGACTTATTCTGCCACCGAGGCCACTTTAATATTGATATTTGAGCATGTGAACAAATGTCATGGTAGTAGGTATATCAATGATATATTCTCGGCATACGACGTGTTAAAGAAAGGAAAAATGAAATTGGTACCTGTACCTACCTTTTATAGCCACATTTATTTTTATCTCAATTCCTTATAATACCCGCTTTTGTTTTTCTTTGATTAAATAAATTACTTAGGTACGATTCTCCACAACCCAAAGGAGCAAGTAATGACTTTGAAACTACAAAAAGGTTTACATTTGTTTCTCTATATTCATTTGCAAGATTGGTTGTCCTGGCTGTAAGTACCCACAACTGTCTACAGGTGCTTTAAATGCAATGTCAATTTAATCTCTTTAGAAATAATAAAATAATCTTCGCTGTCATATAAAAATATTGCAGGGAGATTATAGTTATGTATGTTTTTCTATCTGTACCTATCTATGTTTTTTATCGAATTTTACTTATAAAGCGGCGTTAGTTTTTAGAAACCCTATAATTCCGTTTCGTATAAAAATTTATATATTGCGTTCTTATTCGTGAATAATTAAAAAAAATATATACATTTGCATGCGTTTAATTTGAAAAGTATTGTCGGCAATGTTCCCTGTAAGGTTGCGCGTGTGCGCGCGCACACCTACCAAAATGTGTCCGCACACATGTTTTCATCCCCCACACAGTCTTCACAAAAAATATTGTAAAGTATGACATTACTTATTATATGGATAATGAGTACCTACTGCTGCTGTACTTTTGTCCTTTCATAATGTGACCAAATTAGGTACTGTAGTATTTCGGATAAAAAAGCTTAGCAAAATATTTTGCATTTACGTTGCTGGAACAATCTGCCTCTCATACTACTCTCGGAATATTAGATTTTCCCATAATATGTTTATTAGATCAAAATTCATCCCTTAGAACATTAATATTCCATAGAGGTATGTTGGCCAATGCGTTCTTTAAGAGTGACACCTTCTAAGTAACGATGAATTATGGAATAAATACTAATATTGTTAAACAAGAACTTCTTGTCTACGTGTTGAAACTGTGAACTAACAATACCCTCCAGTGCAACTACTCACATTTTCTTTTTCAAATGAGGAACGCCCCCAAATTTATCATTTCAATGTACGCTTCCGTGGTGTACATATCTGTCAATGTACGTAATTTGAAGCCTTTTCTAATAAAAATGTGTCTAAAACGATCAGTAGTGATATTAGAATTATTATTAGTAAACTTTTGGTATTGCAAAGAAGAAAAGTAGTAGCATCTAACAAGAGAGCCGTTACATTATTTAAACACGCCTCTAGCACGCCATGACAGGTACGTCACTAGAATTCTCTATACGCGATTACAGCGACTTCTTGGTATTGCCAATTTCTTGTTGTCAGACAATAGGTAATCTGGTAGTACCTTATAAAAGTAGTTTTTGTGTATTTACATCATATTTTTTCGCTTGTCGATTCGTCTAGGTCTCCAAACATTAATTGTGGATGATCACAAGTATTTCTTTGGTTTTGATGTACGAGACAAAATGAATAAATATGGTAATAGAGTAGTTAAATTGACATACAATTTGATACTGATACTTTTTAAAGGGTGACATTTGGAGTTGTTTAGGGAGGCACTTTACTTAGAGACGCTGCCACTTTAGAATATGTGAAGTAAAAGTGCTCCATCAAAAAAGTCATGTAGGTACATATGTACTACATAAAAATAATTCATAAACTCTTGGAAAGTCGAAAAATCACATTTGATAAAAAATCTACTTCTTCTTTTCATTCTTCTCTCTCGTAGATCGAATGGATAGTTATCATATCAGCCATGTCAATATATTACAAGAGTTTATTATGCGACTCACTGATTAAACTTCCATGAGATAAAGGGTAGAACACAGAACAAAAAAATAACCAAAGGATAATTGCAACTAAACGGACACACAATTCTATAATACGTGTATATCAAACACATGGATGTAATAGTTTCTAGGTATAGGGTGCAAAGAAAATATTGACTATGTAAGACTCCCTTCCGATTATAACAAACTTAACAAACAAGGCATTAATTAAATTATATTAATAAATGTGTAACAATTATTAAATTTAACTCTTATTTTTGTATTTATAAGTACTAGTAGTGACGGGTGGAGGTAGGCTGTTAAAATCCGCTATAAATGGTGCACATCAAACTGTGTTAGGCGTAAAACCCACTTAACGCAGCAAGTGGGGCTCTCGCGCAAAATTTCACAAGTGGCGCGTAAATCATCGAAAATACAACGTAATCAAATACGCCAGCGCACACTGGATTTGATGACGCATTGTGCCCGCCTGCCTCATGATTCATCGTTTTTTGGCTTCTCAGCCATACGAATTAACAAAAATACAACGTAGTCCATTCATTGACTACGGCGAGCAAAATCACGCTCCTGGAAGCGTCGTCGATAGACGGGCGAGAAGCCATTATTTAATAACAGTGAACTCTTTGTTTAGTTCTTGCGTATCCGATATTTTGCTGGTATAATGATGTCATCGTGAATATTAATTACAAGCCCCGAGAAATTTTATAATATTTTTATTGCTTTGTTATGAGAGACGCTGATAATAATAATTATGTTGTGCTCCTTGAGCCCCTTATTACATAGGTGAAGGGTAATGCGCGGGTGGGAGGGGGCCTACTTCGTAGAGAGCGCACCGAGCGCCGCGTTGGTGGGCTTTATGCCTTAGTCATACGTATTTGTTTTTATTGAACTAAGACTACAATTTATAAATGGTATTGGTTTGTTTTTAAATATCAATGAAACCCTGTCTCAACCAAACCATAATAGTTTTGGTATATTTTGGGCGATACGACAAAATTGTGCGCAGTTTTTCATTCATACATATTTGTTTTCGTTGGATGAAGACATATTACACATATTGTTGATTTTTTTAAATTCATTAAGCACTACCTACTCCACACTATAATAAATAAAAAATATTATTATATCTACAAAATATTCAAAGTTATGTATGATTTAATTGCATAATTTTAGATATTTTATAGATAGACGAGTATCGTTTGACTATTATCTGTTATGGCTTGGTTTCGCATGGCTTAATTGAATTTTGAAAACTAACCGACACCATCTGAAAATTGTAGTCTCATTTCAATGAAATCAAATATGTATGACTAACACGGTTTAGTGTGCACTATTTATGGCGGATCTTAACAGCCTACCTCCACCCTTCGCCGCTGATAAGTAGGCACAATGATCTCTCAGAGTTGTCCAAATCTTAGTACTAATAACATTTTCTCATAAAAATATTAATTATGATGAAACAATGTTATACCTACAATAATATAAAATTTCAAAAACAAAATACACATGAAAATGTGTATGTCTTTGGGGAACGTATTGAATAGTCTTGCACCCCTTTCTAATGTTGCCTAATAAGCTTGACACAAGGGAGCAGTTCTGAACCAGAATAAGTCATGGCTGAAACCACGTAGGTAATTTACAGGTGTATATAAATTCAAATACTTTAGGACTCCAGGATAGAAAACCATCCCTCGTGACAGCAGGCAAAATGTCCCAAGAGCAGAAGTGACCTACGAGAGTCAAGAGAGAAAAAAGCGAGCATGTCTCTTTAAAAAACGTGAATCAATGGACATAGGTACCTATATATATATATATATACCCAGTTAGTGAAGTGTGTGACCCTCAGCAATTAGAACCATGAGTTATCTTAGTGTCTATAATAGTTAAAATAGTTTCTATTCACCTTGCCGTCGGAAAGAGATCCTTCGTCCAGTGCTGTCTACCTGTTCCAGTAATGACGGGCAAAAGTTAGTATAATTCGCTGCAATAACAACACACGAAGGTCCTGAGCTATTACGCCGATAAAGGGATCCCATTACCTGCCCAAATGAAATAACAATAATTTATTTATGGCGTAATGACATAAGCCGTGGAAGGTATGCCTCTATTAGTGACAGGCCGTGTGGACGGTTTTGGGGTAGTTCATTAGGTACATACATATATTCAAAAGCTTATAATCAGATATTTACAGATCGAACTACGTAGCTTAAATTCTTTTTGTTCGATTCGTTAGAAGATTTTAAAGGAGACCTCGAAACAAATTAAACCAAAATCTTTAAAATATTCATGTTTCTCACACAATTAGCAGAAAATATCACCCAAAGCATAATAAATCCCTGAAACTAATATCCACTTATGTTAACCGTTAAACCCTATATTCCTACGTTTCCGGAAATTTGTACGTAAACAGTTCACCGCAGGACACTTATTCGTGCGCCGCAGTACGTGAAACATTTACTCAAATTTAATCTAATGACGAGTTCTTCTTTTAGAGTTTCTGAACATTTCACCGTGGAGTATACTTGTACGTATGCTACAACATGTGGCTTATTTTATGAGATGTCTTTACTAGGTTAGGTTAGGTTAGGGTTAATCTAATTGGAACAGTACTATTTTTAAACTATCGCCGCATTTCGTAAGATACATACAAATGTATTCCACAGTGAAGAACTCGTCATTTGATAAAATGTTATACGAACTCATGTTTCACGTACTGCGGCTCACAAATAAGTGTCCCACGATGAACTGCATACGTACAACTTACATGTAACCCTATTCCTATTGCAATATATATATAGGTATATCGTAAATCAGTTTTTAAATATTTTTCCATAATATACTTTTGGCGAGCTATAAAAGTTATTGATCATTACATATTGTTTGAAATTAAATTGCACAATTAATAATATCTTTGAATCTCATAAAAATAAGAGTTATAAAATAATATGTCATTGACTTTGACAATTGCACAGTCATGAATAGGGAATCCAATCCCGAGCCAAAATTCTGATCCCGGGATTTCGGGATTACAATTTCACAATCCCGGGATCCAGGGACTGGTCCCGGGATTGGCATTTTTTCCATTGTTAATATAAAAATTTTATATTTACAAATAACATTGATAAAATCGGTCTAAAATAAATCTAGTATAATTTATACCTTTTAAGACATTTATTGTTAATATTGTATACGTTCAATCTTGAAAATACATAAGTTTAAAGCAGTAAATAATATTGTAATATAAATAATAATGTGAATTTAATATGAGATTGCTGTTTCTGATAGTAAAGACTTAATGAATAGGTTAGCGAGATTTAAAACAGTAAAGCTAATCATGGTGTACTTATGGCCTTTCCGGTTCATAAATCTAATTAGTCAGCCAAATATGAAACTGCCGTAAACCTTTGAGATCATGATGGAATTACTTTGTTAATAGTGTGAAGCATTGTTTTTTCCAATCTTTCTCATTTTTATTAATTTATGTGAAAAAATAAAATGAATCGGCAACTTACACATGGGTTCTTCATTCAAACTTCATTCAAAATCAGTTTATTTCTAATGTAGTTATTTGTTATTAAAAGTATTTTTTCTGTTATATTTTCGTTTTTATTTTATTTTCCATAAAAATTAACAAAAAAAAAACAATCCCGAATGTTTCGGGATTACGTTTATCAATTCCGGGATTCATAGGTATCGAAAATATTTCGGGATCTAGGGATTGGAATCCCTAGTCGTGAAGTATCCTTTTCGATATAACAATTTATATTTTCAATTTTATTACAACGTTTATTTGATTGCATCATAACTTATTATTTTTCAACTATTATAAAAATTGCAATATGCATTCGAACAGCCCCGTTTGATATCCGTGGCCTTATGCCTCTCCGCCTCTGTCCGTTTCCTCTTTTCTCGTTTCGTTTTATTACCCCTCCTTCCCGTTTCCTTCGCCGCCGCCACTGCGGTCAGATTGCAAGAAAAATAATTAACTTGGATTAGCAATGTCAAGTGTTAAAACACTTGTAAGCTCGTGAGAAAACACGAATTAATAAAATCAACATAATATTTTTATTACTACATTTTAGCAGTGTTATAAATTTGAATTGGATTTTAATGATCTCAAACTTAGTTATAATATCTGTTTTTTTTTTAATAGGTAAGTATTCAATTATTGTTCTAATTTGTTGGTTAGGAATCAACAACGCGCCCCAACATAGATAATGTACAATTTAAGTTGACAGGTACATTAATTTGTCCAGAGTGAAGCCAACTACACGTTTAGTCCTATTTCATGTATCGCACCAAAAAGCAACGAGAGAAAATTATTTAATAAACTGTTTGTACCTATAGGTTGACTATTCAACTCAAATACATCGGCCCATTTTTACGTCGATCGTCTATCAATACCGCCAGTATGGTCAATTTTATTATTACCGAGAAGAAAGGATTAAAAATGTCACACAAGATCTGCAATGTCGTCGCAAATTTTCTTTTCAAATTCATATTCGGATTCTTCGATTTTTTAGGTAGTTATTAGAAAAGATTTTGCTCCGCAGCTAAGATCCAAAATTGCAACTTACGAAACAGTAAAAATATATCATATCTCGCATTAAAATAAAAGATACCTATACTTTCAGAATTTGTCAGCGAAATATACATTTTCTGTTTCTTTTATTGTGTTAACTGTCAATTCATGACGGAAATGCATTGTATTAAGAGCATACTTCAGTGAGACGGCAAATAATTTTCAACTATAAGTGCGACGAAATTTCGGACTGGCTGCCAATCGGAGAGTGAAATTCGAGCTGTGAACACGTCAATTTGTTTTGTGATGGCGTCGGGGGAATTAATTCTTAAATCGTGTAAAGATGACTAAAAAACGTTACCCATTTACTTGAAAAAGAAAACCTGTCAATGAATATATTATTATTATTACAAATAGAATACTAAACATAACACTAAATGGACTTTTATTTGAATGAATTTTTATGATACGAGGGTGGGTCAATAAGTCCTTAGAAAAGCCGACAGGTGGCGCGACTAGTACTGTAAGCGGTTTGTTTTCATGCAGCGGCACTACCGATTCAGTATGCTGCGAAGTTTCAATCAGATTGGTCGGGTTGTTGTGTGTTTCTCGTACATTTAAAAAAAAAATTTGCTTGTGGAAAATGGAAAAATGGAAAATGGAGAAAATTGAGTTTAGAGCTGTTATTAAACATTTTAATATAAAAGGGTTAACAGCAAAGGAAATAAAAAATGAGTTGGATTTAGTTCACGGCATATCTGCTCCTTCACTTGCAACTATTTATAACTGGTTAAATGAATTTAAACGTGGTCGTACATCAACAAAGGATGAACCACGCTCAGGACGTCCTGTAGAGGTGACTACACCAGAAATGATCAATAAAATTCACGATATGGTGTTAAGTGACCGAAGATTAAAGTTGAGTGAGATAATTGAGGTTACAGGGATCTCAAAAGGTAGCGTCATTTCTATTTTACATGACAAATTGGGCATGAAAAATATTTCTGCAAGATGGGTGCCGCGTTTGCTCACAGTCGACAATAAACGCAATAGGGTGGTGGCCTCTAAAGCCTTGTTGTCGCTCATGCAACGCAATCCGGATGAATTTTTTCGTCGCTTTGTGACTGTAGATGAAACATGGATACACCACTATACTCCCGAGACGAAAGAACAGTCAACGCAGTGGATTGCGAAGGCAAACCATGTCCAAAGAAGGCGAAAACCGTAAAATCAGCTGGTAAGGTTATGGCTACTGTATTTTGGGATGCACGTGGAATTATTTTCGTTGACTATTTGGAAAAAGGAAAAACAATAACAGGGGATTATTATGCATTTTTATTGGACCAGCTAAAAAACGAAATTGAAGAAAAACGGCCTCATTTAAACAGGAAAAAAATCCTCTTTCATCAGGACAATGCCCGTGTTCACACATGTTTACGATCAATGGCTAAAATTGAAGAATTGAAGTTCGAATTGGTCGACCACCCACCGTATTCGCCAGATTTAGCCCCCAGTGACTTTTTCCTTTTCCCAAACTTAAAAAAATGGCTAAGTGGACAACGTCTTTTTTCAAATGAAGAAGTCATCGATCGGACAAATGCTTATTTTGAGGACCTTCCGAAAACTTATTTTTCTGACGGTTTAAAAAAAATTGAGAAACGTCTTACCAAGTGTATTGACCTCCAAGGAGATTATGTTGAGAAATAAAAAAAAAATACAAAAATAAAAACTGTTTTAATGCTTTTTTCTAAGGAATTATTGACCCACCCTCGTAAATTGTGTTTTGTTCTGCACGCGTCGTTTGCACATTCTTCGCGTCGCGTAGTCACGATCGTTTTAGACCGTGCCCCAGCTGAAGTATAGCCTTAATATATATATATATATTTGAATTATTAACTAAAGTTTTAAAATATACTAACTTACTTAACTATTAGGTATCTAACTAAATATGCATAATCAAATATCTTCGAACATTTTGTTGATTGATCAGATAATCGAAATTTATGATAATAATATGACAGAAGATATTCCAACATTACAAAGATTCTCACGAAAACTTTACTTCGAAATAACTGTTTTTTGCGTAACCCCTGAATTTTACCTCAACCGTTTGGGAAACGGTGGTCAACAGCTACCCACTAACAGTGACTAACCAAATAATGACAAGTCAATGTTATTTTTTAAAGAATACGTTAAAGTAGAAACGGTTCATTATCACTAGGTTCAAAATAATCACTCAGATATACCTAATCAATATATTGCTAACTCAATAATACATATTTAAAATAATTACAAGATAAAAAGAGCTTTTCATATACAACGTTTTTAAATTTTCTGTTGAATTATTATGCTCAATATGCTCAAACTTGTACTTGATATGAAGTAAATAAAAAACAAACAAATATAGAATACTGAAAGTCATTTTGATTTCCATAGTAACGCACGTATATATTATATTAATAATTTAATTGCTAGGAACACCCACCCACAAAACAGAATTAACTGAAAACTAATTCAATTCTGCTTAAAGGTGGCTAAAAGTATTAAAATAATGCATTGGCATCGTGTTCTGATACATTCTAAAAGTTTCAAATGTCTAGCTAGTCGGGAAGTTAGTTAAGAATCGATTGCAAGATTTGTACTGGACAAACAACCACCGGACAAATAAGAATACTAGCTAATAAAAACGTTGTAAACAGAAACTGGGTACTGTTCAGTTATACGGAATACAGAGGAAAACACATTTTGAAAATAGCCGATAAACTGGATTATTTGTTAGGTTAACCTAACCAAACCAAACCTAACCCAACATAACCTAACCTAAACTAACCCAAACTAACAAATAATCCAGTATATCGGGTATTTACAAAATGCGTTTTCCCCAGGAACTGCATTATAGCGGGTTTTTTTAAATACCTACAAAATTTGTTGTTATTAAGTTCAAAGTTATAAATAAAGTAAAAAGAGTAACTGTATTTTGAAATACCATTAAATTAATAAACAATATAATATACAAAATTAATTTGAATATTTTAGAAGAGATTGATAACTAAATCAATTTATTTAACCATATATTTTTAATAGAAAGGAATTGAATACAGTCGGTGGATAACCTTTTCACTGACGACATTTTAAATCATGCAGGTGGTGTTGAATAAAATGCTTTCTTCCTGGCGGCAGATTTATGTCTTCCTGTTTGTAAAATATTAATAAAAATAAATTGCTTTTTTCCAAATAAATAATAATATTGCGATAGTATTCTAGTAAAGACATGATACTACAGGACAGCGATTTTCAAACATTTTTACCTACTGGAATGGATGAGCATATTGTCAAAGCACATCTACACAGTGACACACTCAAATGCTACTACCACTCTCAAATATAATGTAAATTAATTACCCACCTATTTCTTCTAATTTTTTCTTAATTCGCTTTCCTAAACGGATACTCGCAAGAAGCCCGATTTAAATTTTAGTATATGATATGTATGTATGATGGCCGCGCGGTTTAAGCGTCGGGCTATATAGTCGTGGGTCCTAGGTTCGAATCCTGGGTATGGCAAGTTCACATATTATTTTTCAATCTGTGTATGAGTCAGAGTATGGACCTAATAGGTTGAGCAAGTGGCTGTCATTCATTTCTCGTAAAAAACAAAATCTGTTAATACAAACCTCTACTCTGTGGAGGCCCATATGATTTTATTAGATCGGACGTGGTCAAAGCATATGATGTGATTAATTATGTTTAACACACACATGTTGGTTTATAATATCGGAGATCCCGAGTCCAAATCTTGGGTTCGAAAAAACTCACATGATGTTTTTTTACCGTGGTATGTTTGAGTCAGGATATGGACGTAATAGGTTGAACACTTTGTTAATATCCATTTCTCGTAAAAACGAAAGTCTATCGATATAACCTACAATCTGTGGAGGTCCATATGATGCTCTTAGGATCGAACATGCTGATGTGTATTTATAATATTTATATATCTGACAGTGGGTAGGTAGTTACTAATGGCGTATAAGTAAAATCACCACTTCTCAGGGCTCAAAATAGAACGGAGCGCACCGGAGCGCCATTCCGGTTCTTAAAACCCCCAAAATTTTATGTCTCATGGAAAAAATAATTTGACCGTCTAAGCTTGATAGGCCACATAAAAAAAATCTAACACACTTATTTTTCTGAATTAGTAGATAACCTTGTTAATATATTCGTAAAATCGAGCGCTCCGGCTCGTAAAATTTTGTATTTTGAGCGCTTTTTTAGAATAGTTGAATCACATAAAAAACAATGCAATTTCAAAGAAAATCATTAACTCTATAAAGTAATTATTTTATACAATCCCCAGATGTGTGTGAACGTTTTCGCATTTTGTTTTAAATAACTCTTTTTAAAAAAGATAAAGTGCAATAATTCTAGGTAATAATTATTATACGAAATTACGTTAACCCACTAATAAAACAAGAAATCTGTATTCATATGATTGTTATAATTAGGATTAAAATGCAATATTTTTAACATTACCTACATACGTATTAAAATGTCAACTCACAGCGTCGTCGAACAGCGGCGTAGGAAGAAATAACTTTCAGTTTTGTATTAATAACAGATAGACAATTAATTGAGCGTAGTTATTCGCAAAGCAGCCAGTCCACACAAACCTCAAACAGAGAAAGAAGCACTTTTATGTAAAGTGTGTTTCTTTAAATCCACAAGCCTCTGTATACTATTTATACCTTTTTAATGATATATATTATATATCTATATATATATATATATATATATGATTTTGTGTAACTTATAAAGAGATAAAAGCATAAAATCTATGAATTTTTTTAGCAGTCCATGCTGTTTTGTGCAAAACGGGTTTTTTAGAATGTTCATTCTTAAATGCAGCTAACTCTTATTTTTGTAAGAAAAATCGTTAATTTTGCATCTATTTTCTTTAAAAAAACCTTTGAAGTATTATGGGAATTTCAAAGTTCTGAAAATAATTCGAAAAACTTGTAAATTATATATTAATATTTAGCTGCCTGGTACTAATTTTTACATAAAAAATCTATATTTTATTATATATTATAATACAATGAAAAACATATAATGTAATTGATAAAATAATGTTTATTAATTGAATGTAGAAAAACACACATTACAGTCAGGATTTTAATAATTAGGTTAGTACATAATGAGGTAAGTAGAGGTAGGCTGTTAAAATCCTCAATAAATAATGCACACTAAACTTATTCAGTCATATTATGTATTTATTTTCATTGAAATAAGACTACAATTTACAAATGGTGTTGGTTAGTTTTTAAAATTCAATTAAACCCTGCGAAAACCAAGCCATTACAGATAATAGTCAAAAAATACTCTATCTATAAAATACTCGTATCTAATATTAGATATACAATAAAATCAAACTTTCTTCTTTAAGCACTACGGTGCATGTTGCAGCATCAGTCCCGTGCGGCTGCGTCTCGGGACGAAATGAGCATTTAAAATAACTTCTTTCAGATACGTTTAAAGCGTCATGGAAAGCGGCCGTGGTCGGGTGGTCGTGGGAACTTTTTTTTATTATTTAACTTTGGATATTTTATAGATAGAAGAATATTTTTTTATCTATTTTAGTTTGGTTTAGGCAGGGTTTATTGGAACTTAACAAAATGAACCAACAATATGTATTCTTAATCCCATGAAAACAAATAAGTATGAATGGAAAAGTGTGCACAATTTTGTCGTACCTATTGCCCAAAATATACCAAAACTATTATGGTTTTGTTTAGGCAGGGTTTAATTGATTTTTAAAAACTAACCAATACTATCTAAAAATTGTAGTCTTAGTTCAATACAAACAATACGTATGACTAACAAAGTTTAATGTGCACTATTTAAGGCGGATCTTAACAGCCTATCTCCACCCTTCGCTACTACTTCATAGGTACTTATACTATTATAAGAATAAATAAATATTAATCACTGATTGTCGCCAACACTGCAAAAAAATGTTTTTCAATTAACCTCAAAATGACTGCACCTGATTTTTCGGGTTATATAATTTAAAAATAAGTGCCATGGCGAGGTGAGCTATCATTTCTGCAACAAACGATCGACATACCTCTTCGCGAGCGCGCGAAATAATTTCCCGCACATTATACATTTTCTTATCGTATTTGTGTATTTTCAATTAACCTCAAAATTGTTTCGCGCTTTTTTTAATATATTAAATTGCATATGGCGGCCGCGATGACAGCGCGCCAATTATTAATTCGGCGGTCGTTTTTCAATTTACGGAAATTACAGTGCTTTCATGAACAACACCGTCTTGACATATTTTTCATTAGCATTTTATCCACGATAAATAAGTATCTTTTACACCTTTGTTCGTCAACCCATTGTACATTTTTAAACGAAACAAAGTAATATAATATCTAACAACCACCACGTTTTTTAAAAAAAACTATTATCATGGTAAATGCATAACTATCAATAATAAAACATACATAACAATAATTTTTGAATTCTAAGTTTGAAATTGTGTGATGTTGGAGTCTATTTTACAACGTTTTTCTTATGTCGTATTCTTATTTGTCCGGTGGTCGATTGTCGGGTACAAATCTTACAATCGATTTTTAACTAACTTCCCGAGTGGTTAGACATTTGAAACTTTTAGAATATATCAGAACACGATGCCAATGCATTCCTTTAATAATTTTAGCCATCTTTAAGTAGAATTGAATTCATTTTCAGTTAATTCTGTTTTGTATAGAAAGTTATTTCAGAAAAATCCGTAAAAAGTAAAAGACTATTATTGGTTGCTAAATTATTAGTATATACGTGCGTTACTATGGAAATCAAAATGAAATGTCAAAATGACATTTCAGTATTCTGTATTTGTTTGTTTTTTATTTACTTCATACCAAGTACAAGTTTGAGGATATGGAGCATAGTAATTCAACAGAAAATTTAAAAACGTTGTATATAAAAATTTCTTTTTATCTTGTAATTATTTGTCTGTAAATTACCAGTCAATTTTAAGCTATCAAAATTAATGTAAAACAACTGCATATTTAGTAATATATTATAATATTATCATCATCATCAGCTGGGGTCGATCCACTGCTGGATGAAGGCCTCGCTATAGTTTATTTCACTTTTCATAGAAATCAGTATCAATAAGTAGGTACGTCAAAATTTTTGAATCGTTTTCAAGATGGACCCTTCTGCAGTTTCCCTATAAAAGTAGCCGAAGCAACTTCCAATTTGACGTAAGCGCCATTTTTGTATTCAAATATATATAGGTATATAATATGCAAGCATTACTCTCTTTTTAGATTTTGTATTTAAATATTAAAATAGACATCCCAGATGTTATACCTTATTTGTATATTGAACATACATAATTTGAAAATATCTCAGATATAAGTATACCAACTAGAATAAAGTCTTTGATTTTTTCAAGTCCCGATGGGCGTCGTATTTTTTTTTTTAAATGTTTTCGAGTAGGTATATATCTGCTTGGCTTATATACTTATGTTATAAGTAACGTTCCCTCTATTTTTCTATTGTGTGTGCGGATCATCAACGCGTCTGAGCAGTGGCATAACTAGGGTTGGTATCACCCGTTAGTGACGGTAAATTTATACCCCCCCCCCCCGACTTTCTTTTACAATATATTTGTGTGAGGACTGTGCCGGGGATAAAAACATGTGTGCGGAGACATTTTGCTAGGTGTGCGCGCGCACATGCGCACACCTTACAAGTAACATTGGTTATATGTGTTTTAAAATTATGTATGTTCAATATAAAGCATGTTACATTCTCAAGCCTTGTGAAATTATTCGTTGAATATAAAAAAAAATGTTTATTTGTGTATGTTTAGGTTCCATCTTTATAAAAGAATGGTTTCTTCTACGTCTTTGACCTCCCTACATAATTTCAGTTTTAATTTTAATAGTGACGTACCTATTGAAATATTTCCGGACTATTGACCTCGTAGTACCTATTTTTTTTTCTAAAAATATGTTTTTAATCAGATCAGTAGTAATAGATCTAATATATATTTGCTTCCAGTGGCGGTGCGTCAATAATCGAACAGAGCAAACAACAGCGAACGAATACCTTTTATAATTATTATTTACAATACAAAACTTAACTACTTCAGTGCCACGTTGCTAGTTTCGGTTAACTTTTACACGTAGAATTATCTCAAATAAAACTAAAATAAAGCTTTGCCGGAGCGCTAGGCCTTATCATCAAAAAAGGTGCGAAGAACGAGGGCTTCAGCACCGTATATGAAAACGGTATGTGGTGACGAAGGTAGAATAATTATCAGTAAAATGTCTACCATCTCGTATGTGAAAGTGCAGCGACTTCATTGAGCATGCCATATGTAGGTAGTTCAAGAATGGAAGAAGACAATCAACCGCACAAGAAGTTCTAAGGACCAGAGGGCAAAAGGAAAGTCGAAAGACAAAATGAGGTGGATACGCAGCATTATTGAGGCTTGACGCAGATGACGCAATCGATTAGTTAGAAATTTGAAAGGGGCCTTGAAACATTTTAAGCCAGTCATAAAATTAATGAATTGTACCATAGACCTCAAAATTATATCACAAATCGAGTAAGAAATAGGTATTGACCGAAGGGTTTCTAATATAAACACTCATCAAATTTATTTTTATTAAGGTTTATGCAAGAATGATATTTTTTCTAAATAAATTATTGAAATTTTCAAAAGTTCGTGTAGGTTTTATCATATTTTAAATTTTATCAAAAGTACCTAGCCTATTTACAAAAAATATCTGCATTAAGACCAAATGTTATACAAATAAAAGTTAGAGCTTATACTGCTTATAAGTATATGTATTATAAATATGAAAAAATTAAAACACTCAAACAAATCAAAATGATGAGTGAAGTGAACCTATCTAAACTCACCTCACGAGCTAAATATATATATATATATCCAAAGTGATTTGGTTAAACATAGTTATTGCGAAGCCAATTGGTATTATAAATGGTAAGTCTTTTATACATTTGAGAGAATGAACAGCCAGCTGATGGTCCTGATTTTTTAGATCATATTCAGGCACATAATATATAGATCAACACCGGTAAAATACGTAGCCAAATAAAGCTTTCACAAAACTTTTGACCACGTTAATAAATATCTAATAAATATAATATTTTTAAATAATCTAAAAATATATATGGCCGTATCCTTACTGTGTGTAGACATATCTAGTATCCGAAGGGTTAAATAAATAATCTCAAATCGTGGCTCCTAATAACAATTACAATCGTGGCTGCTATCTGATGACAGAATCAAATTATCTGTACGGTAGTGGATTCGAGCCCGGCCCCGCGGACTTGCCGGTCAGCTCGTGCACCTACCACTGAGTAGCCTCGTACTTGACTGTGGCCCATTGTTACAGGTGAAATGGCATATTTTTGAATTCTTCCGATAGCTTTTTAGGTGTGTGTAAACACTGTGTACGTACATACTTAATATAAAAGTTATTCAGGGGATTTCAATGCAATACACCTTGCGCTATAGAGAATTTTCCAGGGTTTTTAAGAATTTTGCTGTCTTGAAATTTTATATGTTAATTGGTTCTTACTGAAGAAAGCAGGAATTTATATTTTTTATATAGAATTTATCCTATCATCCTATCGATTAGGTAGGTAAGTAGATAGTTTTATTATGTATATTACCAAAATGTCCAGTAAATGGTTGTTATATGAAATGTTATTGGTACTAAATTTGAGAAAACTTTTGGCACATAGAACATAAGTCTGTGGAGAGAGTTCCATTTTGAAAAATAACCATTTCACTTATATTGATTTTTAAGGCGGCGGAGGACACGAGGATAACTAAATGTAGCAGGTACCACCGTCAACTCATACAGTGCTGACGACACGGCTGCTGTGTCGGCATTAGATGGTCATTAGATATAATTAGTATGTTATTTAAATATGATAATAAAATATTATTTAACTGGTCCGCAGTGAATGAGTTATTAAGGAACATTCCCTATACCCAGACACTAGCGATAAACACCTGACCTGCAGTATAACTAATGGTGTTCACCTATGAGTTATTGCGAGTACCCACAAATCCGCGTGGCTTAACGATAATAAATAATTAGGATATTTAATGTCCATTTGTGTCGTCCACGTTATCTTGTCTTTTACACGTGACGCATCGAATTATTAAAACGAATATTGGATGCCCTAAACTAGATAGTTGCACCAATTTATGAGTGCCAATGGTCTTACAGCGGCTACAGGCCTCTGTCGTAAAATACCAAGAGAAATTGGGTCAACCCGTTAAGAAGGCGGTCGACAATCAAATCATCCTGGTTATGATCCTAAGTCATGAAGTCCTGACGATAACGAAGAAGAAATAATTTTCCATTTACCTAAATAGTTTTCGGCCCCGAACCCCCTTCCATTGTGTTTGCGCCTGTCAATGACATTATTAATGGACAACGCACTCAATACGGTAGCTAGCAAGTAAATTCGCGCATAGCGACATTCGCACATGTATAGGTAGACGTCACGCAATTTCCATTATGCGATATCACGCATCGGGAAATTTAGGAATATCACCTTTATTGTAATGGCGTTAAAACAGTGTTTCAAGACAGTGTTAATGTTCATTTGAGCGAACCTGTTCAAACCGAACCATTTGGCAGACCCGACAAAAAGCATCGGGAATTTATAGCAATGTCACTTTTATTGTAATGGCGTGAGAACAGATTATGCCATTCGGCAGACCCGACAAAAAAGTGATTGTCATTTTTTTCCAGATGTTTCGTCCATATTAATGTTATTGGCGCCTGTACACTTCTAATAAACCATTTTTGGAGGAGAATGTAATATTTTCGCCCCATATCCGGGGCCTGTCGCACATACTACAATCGGACCTCGTACATTCTAGAACAGGCGTTTAAAATGCAACTCATTTAGATGGCAATAAAATTAACAGACTTCCTACGTCCAAGAAAATTTATATTTTCTTAGAATTTAATACCCCTGTATAATACCAATTCGATTACACAGCTCATAAGCTCGACAGTTAGTACCTAAAAATCTTGCGGTCGTATTGTTGTATCAAGACCACTCGATACAATGCACCAATACATGACTATATAGATAAAGATAGGTAATAGGTAGATAAGTACTTACATATATCATATCTACGCAGCATCAACAAACAGCTGACTGCTTCTAACAATTTAAATAAACCTGTATCTTATTAGATATTACAATCCAAAGCCATTAATGAGGGCCAACATTAATAACAACTATTATCCACTATAACAGTACCTACCTCAGAGTAATGATATATAGAGAGCGCCTATTTTCGGCAAAATGAAGCTGTGTTTCTTCATATAACGCACCGTAGAACCTCGATTTTATTATTATCAACTTAACTACGAAATGTTATCGTTATACCATCGTATTGCTTATCCGTACAGCTACCAAATTAAAACATAACATAGTTAACAATATTTTCTACTAAAATAACTAAAAATAATTACCACTAACTTTATATTTAACATAAAAACATTAAATTTTAGCAACACGCTCTCGCAGTTTTTAAATAAATGTAATCAGTCAAATCCATATTTACCGGCGACGTTTTTATTTTTTTTTTAAATTCAGCCGTAGAAATTCTATCTTACTGTAACTAGTCTAACTACTCTAACTCATAGTGCGAAGATATAAACGTGCCGAATGCTTACTCACTCGCACTTATGGTTCGCTTTTGTTCAGGCCTTCGAACCTACGTATTAAATTGTGAACAGTGATGTGCTGAGATTTGCACGTGTTTTTATATTAATATTTAGTCTACTACATTATTATTGTAAATTGGTTATTGTTCCCTTTATTTTAATTATATTATGGTGAATGTACTCAGGGAGGGAATGGGACGACTGGCCTCCGGACAATTGGATGCCGCACTGTCGTAGACACGTATAGACGAGGTATTTTAATCAGTTTCTATCTACTACTTAGTAGTTTGAATTCATTTTACTCTTAACATAATGTATTCTTTATCGCGGATTGAGAATTACCATGCCGGCTTTATATAAAATAAAAAACTCTTTTTTCGTTGGAACTTACACATATGCACGATTAAATCATTGTTTACGCCTGCATATTTACATTCTCACCAACTATTAAATCATAATATAGTCGTTGAAATATAAATAATAATATTGAATATTTTCATTTACGTCTATTTATTTTCGAATTCCGTGGCGTCCAGTTGTCCGGTGCCAAATCGTCCTAGACCCACTCAGGGACGCGTCAAGCGAGGATATTAGGAAACACGGGAAGCAAGAGTCCGAAAGTAAATATGTTGCATATAAAAATACCTACCGCAATTAATTTCAAGAAAATCTTTTAAGTATGATTAAGTAAGTATGGTTTAATAGCATAATTTTAGATATTATTTTATAGATAAACGATTTTTTTTTACTATTATCCACTACTTATGGCTTGTATTAGGTAGAATTTTAAAAACTAGTAAACACTATTAACACAATTTAGTCTTAGTTCAATAAAAACAAATACGTTTGACTGACAAAGTTTAGTGTGCACTATTTATGTCGGATCTTAACAGCCTACCTCCACCCGTCGCCACTGGTAGGTCGGCACCTCATTTTTGCCGCTAACCTTGGGTAGAAGATGTCACCAGAAAGAGAATACGACGTCCACAAAAGACAATTTATTTTTAATTTAAAAAAAATATAACCACAGAACAGATAATAAATAGAATTCCGATAGGCAATATTCAATACACTAAAGTTTGATTTGGGGTTTGAATGTGTGAGTGTCCTACGTAAATGAAACACGCATTATGCACGTCATATTAAATGAGCGTCAATGCATAAAACGAAAGCAGTTGTCAGTATTCGACGTATGACGTATTCTTGAAACGTGTTGTAAGTTTATCCCGAATTATTCCTTACTCGAGATCAGTTACCTGCTACTGCCTACCCGTTAGGTATTTCAGTTTCTGAGTTCCCTGAATATAACAGAAATCCAATTACTTACGCATAACCATACAGCCATTGTTTACATTGTCTAGCTGAAAATTCTTTATTCACTTCTAATCATGAAAAAATCGATAGATACGACCTCGTACCTAATTCTTATTAAAATAATTCATAATAGTCATTTATTTTTTTGAATCCCACACTAAAATCCAATAATTAAATAAATGGAGAGTAATTTAAAGATTTTAGAACCTCTTTGTTGAGGCATAATGGAGCTTTGTGTATTCTTTTAATTTTCATTATTTACTAAACAATATCACAAAATATATTACATTATTATACTTGCATAGGAGGCTACCGCGGATAATTTCATAATAGCGGCTTCAGAAAGCTCTAAAGTGTGAAAAGGCAAAATTAAATCAATAAAGAAGATTAATTTAACGCCATCTCTCCTCTACTGGCACAATATATTCAACAGTGGCGTAGAGGAGCTAAGTATTAATAATTATTATTGTCGAATATTTTCCTCATAAAAACTAAATGTATATCGTCACCTCAATACTACAACTAGATAACTCTGATTTGGTCATTGTTGGGAAAAACGAAATTTAAACTTTACTTGATTAACAATATAAATTTAGGCTATAATTATTATTAACGTACCTAGTTTTATCATTTCGTAGAGAATGTAAATATGTAGAATCATATTCAATAGCTATCTCAAAAGCAGTGAAATTCAAGTTATCAAGTTGTTGTATTGAATTGACGAAATATTCTTCTTCTATTGAAAAACCACATAACAGATCAATAAACAGAAATCCGATAGGCTATCCCAAATACACTACATTTTGACGCTGAGTTTTGAATGTATGAGTGTCTTACGAAAATGAACCACACATTATAGACTTACAATAGGTACTGTATGTAGCAACCTTCAAATACACCAATATTAAATGAGCGTCAGTGCATAAAATGAGAGCAGTTGTCATAACGAAAGCGAGCGTATTCTTTACACGTGTTTAAGTATCCCATATTATTCCACGCTCGAGATCGGTTGCATGTTTCTCCACACCCGTTTATGTATTTCAGTTCCCATTATTTCATCCCATGGGAGAAACAGTCTAGGGTGGATTTTGTTCGTTTTTAGTAGGTATACGATATACCTACTCCTTCATCATCTTCTGCTTTATTTTCCAGTTATTGACACCGGTTTACGATCAATTATTGACCACGTGGATAATCCCTCTCAGAATATATATAAATTTATTTTAGAACGGGACTGCTATTCGCCTGGTCTTACGACAATATATTGAGATTTGCGGTAGGTTAGCGAAAAGCGACCATAATTAGCCCAACCAATATTTATTTATTTAGAAAAAGAGTATTACGGCATTACAGCGATTGGCCAATGCGCCATAATACATAATAAATACAAAATTATAAAAATATATTAATTACAAATAACAACTAATATAACAAGAAAGTAGAAAAGACAGCATGTGTTTATGTACATATTAAAGAAACATGATACAATATATACAATTATAAATTTAACCTATTTAACACGTCCGCAAAAATTATATAGTTAATAAAAAATAAATCAACATTTATGGTGTACAGCATCATGAAACATAACATCTGTCCTGCGACGTGGTATCATGAAAACCGTAGAGTTACGAGTGATATTGGTGGGAACATGAAAATTAATATTTGCCATTATACGGATTGTAAATGAACCCACGAAGAAGTAAAAAGAAATGCTTTAAAATAACAATCACTCTTCGGGTGGACAGGGATTGCATTAATAGCATACCCAGAAGAAAACGAGTCGGGAAATTCATTTAATTATCATTATCATAAGGAAATAACCCGTATGTTCTTAAGTAGAGAAATCTAATGCCGGGTCCACACTGGCAATATGTCGCCGGCAACCTTGTTAAATTTTACGATAAGTATGATAATTATCGTAAAATTTAACGAGGTTGCAGGCGACATGTTGCCAGTGTGGACCCGGCATAAGAAATCTATTGTGGACTCGATCCAACTTAATTGTGTGGATGGACCTATTAGGACTCCAAATAATGCTGGCATATTCAAGAATACTCAACACAAATGATACGTATAATGTACGTAATACTCGGTTACGTTACAATATGTTTTACGATATCCGCCCATTACATAATATAATATTATGAATCTCGTGAGTAAAGTTCTGCAGATTAGCAAATTATGTATTTATTATATTCAGTTTCGAAGTAACGCTACTGCGCATTACATACGTCCCTAAGATATCGAGGACAATAATTGGTTTTTATAGATAGCTAATTTGCTTTTCAATCAAATGCATCCTGTTGTATTTTTCTATTGATACACTTGCTGGAAGTGTTTTTTTCTGCTTTGAAAACACTTGCTGAGTAAATAAATAAAATATAAAATGAAAAAGTCCAGTCCAAATGAGCGTGGCAATCATAAAATGAATTGGGGATCATGCGTGGAAATTTGTTAATACAACTTTGTGAGTATGCTTCGTGATGGTTGAGTGATTCCTTTTCGAAATAAAGCCATGTATTCACTAGGGGACAAATGGAGCAACATGTCGCGGGACATGACTCTCAACATATACGTCGATGTCGCGGGAATAATGTCGCAGAAATATCGCCCGAGGAGGTTGTGTTGGTCAGTGTTGCTCACATATTTAAGTATTCTACTGAGTATTTTATCTAAACGTAATAGAAAGAAAAGATAGTTCGTCGCTATAGGATTTGTTTCCCGAATAGACCAAATGTCAATTTTTCAGGAGACGAAAAACAAATTTCATTGTCGTATTATGAAATATCAGTAGATGTATCAATCATTTTTTATACACTGTATGATTGTAACATTATCTAAGAATAAATTCCAAGAATAATATACTGGTATAAATCAGTAAATGCACAGAAAATGCGTTTTATTTACAAGTACTCGTTGTGGATATTCGGGAAATTTTTAGCGCTCTCTCAGAATAATGGATATTCGGGACAAAACAAGGACGTTCGGGACTTAAGACCGTAGCGTATTGCTGCACGGCCCACGGATTACTGAGTGGTCAAAAAGTACGCACCTCAAATGTTATATTTATTTAAACGATAATTGTTAATGATTACTTTTACTATTTAAATACCTAATGATCGTAATAACCCAAGTTTGTAGGTAATAATAACACGCGGCATTCGCTTTTTTCGGTTTTTTTCGTAATAAGTAATAAAATAGTTTTTAATAATCTTTTTTTTTATTCAACGAATAATTCACAAGATTTTAGAATGTACCATTCTAATTATTGAACATACATAATTTTTAAAATCACTTCTGAGAAAATATATTATAACCAATAGAAAAAATCTTTTTGAAAAAAGTAAGACACCCGGCAGGAATCGTCCCTGCATCTCCTGGGTTTACGACCCAGTCCACAAATTATCCACTATGCTACGAGGTGACATACTTATGACGACAAACTTTAACTATTGGTCTTTTAATACCTGCTCATCAGTATTCTTCAAAATCAAGCGACTATCGGCGATCGGTTTTGGTTTATTAAATAAAAGTAGGTATCTACTACTTCAATTACTAACCGACGTCACGGATTTCTCCAATATTTTATGACGGTACTTACTCGTACTTGCTAACAATTTTATATTAATACTTTTCCCAAAAAAAAAAAAAAAAATCTATGTATATCTGTATATTATTATATATATATATTTCTATAATTAACAATTAAACTTATTACAAACCACCAAATAAATATTATATATTAACTATCGGAATGACAATACAAAATATTAGCATCTATAAATTAATTACCATTGGCTGCTAATATTAGGTAGGTACCAATATCCTAAGTATATAATATTTACCAAATAAATAGTTACTAACATACATATTAAATTAAATTAACTATCAGCGCATTCAAAAATAAATAATAGCATCGCCTTTATTTTCATAGAAATACCCAGATTAAAAGTAAAATAAAGACAAACAATGTTTAATTAATAATAATTATTTTTTACGTCATAGTAGTTGCCGGGTCACACTGTAGAATTCATATAACCGTTGGGATTTTGTGTCATTTATCAAAACAAAATGCACTTATTTAGGTTAAAATACTCACTTCCATAACTTTACTATAAGTTTAGGGCGAACTGGTGATGTATCAGCTATAAATAATCTCTTCAAATTTGATGAATTCACTATTAAAACAATAGTAACTTTAAAAACAATATCAATAAGACGAAATTTGAAAGAGCATTCCGGACAGCCAAAAAATATGAAAGTGGGCGTGATTGTTTTAGAGCTGGACAGCGTGAATGTGGGAGCGAGATGCACGGCGTCAGCGCGGTTTGATTGGCTAAAAGTCATATTCGGGAAATAAAAACTCAGCCAGAGATTTATTTCGACCGAAATTAACTTGGATATTCAGGTACGAATAGTTGGACATTCGGGAAAACAACACGAAGTAATTGTAACTTAACATGGCGTATTCGGGTTTTTCAAAAAAATATCTCTGTTCCTAGATAAAAATATATTGTTTTTATAAACGATTTCGGTAGAGTTCGATAAAAGAAATTGAACTGCATTAAAATGTCGATTTCGACAAAAATGGATATTCGGGAAACAAATCCTATAGCGACGAGTTGGTGAGTGTGGAACTACTTACTACAAAGACAAAACAGAGTGGATATTATGTTGCGTGCAACGTTGGGGGACAGCGCGCTACGTTGCTGCGTCACGTAGACTCTATGTTGCGCGTCATGTTGCGGGACATTTTTTCCCCTAGTGAATACGAGGCTTTCAGGGGTAGGTATATTTACATTCATAACTTTAATTAGTTGACATTGTATTATATGACAATAATTATAATTATTCATTATCTTCGTTCGTCTGAGATTCTCTCCTATCGAAGCGAGGACATCATTACCAGCCGAAATTTACCGTTATTTTTATTGGTCCAAATTTACACGGAAGCAATTCTATACACAACACGGTTATCAGCGGTTATCGGCGGCTATCTTCAATAATTAGTATATTCGTAATACGACGAAAATTTAAGTTGCTAGACATATCGTGTGAAATACGTCTCTTATTTGTGGACCTCCGTCATGTTCTGGTATGTTCATGCTGGCGTATCTATGGTTTTCCACCGAACCTTAAAATGTTCGAAATTTTGTATTGAAACGCCAAACAAGAATTGTACATATAAATAGAACCTACAATTTTATTAGTCATTACAGTATATATAAAAAATATGTTACTACTCGCCACTCGATAGTTGACAGCTCGCGGGGAACTATAAATTGAGGCGGCGGCCGTCTATGTAATTTACATATTCTATCTCGCTCTAAAAGTCAACACAGCCAAGAGAGGGGGTGTTAAAAGATAGTACTTTTGACAGTTAATTTCTTGTGACAATTAACTGCCTGAATACATAAAGTGATAAATATATTATTATCAGTTTTTCGGTGTTAAGTTACACTTATGTTAGAATAGTCTCGATGAAACCTATTGCATCGTTTTCTTTCGTTCAGCTCATTCTGTAAAAACTAACGAACTTCGCGCTTATGTGGTGCAGTAAATAACCACCCAGCCAGATGTGTCATTTTAATGTAAAATAGTCTTTGACTGAACAGAATTATACGTTTTAACATCCAGCATAACGATTATTAAATAAAAAGTATAGGTAATTAGTAATTTAGTTGAAGAGATCTTACATTCCAAAGTAGGTTATTTCCTTAACAAAAAGCTAAGCAATTGACTGACAAAATGCAAAACGTGTGACTTGGTATACAAGATGGCCACTTCTAGGGTCAATGCTGCCTAGGTGGCATTGCCCATAGCAAATAATATGCTAAATCTGAAGTAAATGCTGTTGCGGGCGAAATCTACAAACAAATAGCCACAACTGAAGTTTTTAAATACCTATTTTTTATGTTTTACTACCGAATGGCCCATCACTGAAGGGTGGCCTACGATTGTACCTCTTACCCTACCTATGTTTATAATAATTAATATTATTTCATAAGTGGACGGGTATCGCTTGCCTTTCGTCAATTCAGCTGCACTCAACATGTTCTAGAAAACTTAATAATACATGTAGGTACCTATCACAATATAATATTTGTTTAGGTATTAGGAACAACAAAAGAATCTTTTCTTATTATGTTTTATAGTAATATTATTTTGTGAAGATAGTCTCAAATTTACCGACAACGCTTCTTAGCCTATCTATGTAGGTAGCTACCTTCTTTAAGTAATTATAAAAAAAACCTCAGCTATGAAGACCTTTTTTTAAAACGTATTAATGGTTGATGTAAAATTGTAAACTAATTACTCGCTACTTACTTGGGCACTCACTTACTGAGTTAATTAACAAATAACTCCTCAAAAGAAAATGATTAATAATAATTTCTGTAGTTCTAATGTAGTTATTTTTTTTAACCTGATTACGTAAAGATTTCCACATTTCTATTAGCTACCTACTATCGTCGACTAATGAATTTTATACTTATATTAAGTATATAATTAATATAAGTATGAAGATTATGGTTCAATTTCAATTAATCTAGCATCTAGCAGAACCAAACTGGCATGGAGTGCATTTGGGCGCCTGAATAATATCTTCAAAAGTGACCTCTCATTGTGTCTTAAGCGTAAAGTGTTCAAACAATGTGTGTTTCCAACACTTACATATGCATGTGAAACATGAACTTTTAATGTAAGAGAAATTTAAAATAATTACAAGATAAAAATAACTTTTTATATACAACGATTTTAAATTTTCTGTTGAATCATATAAACTTGACTTGACTAGCTTAAACGATCAAAAAAAATGTACTTGATAGAAATAATACTGAAATGTCATTTTGACATTCATATTGATTTCCATAGTGACGCACGTATATATTAATAATTTAGTTGCTAGGACCACCCACTTAGCAACCAATAATAGTCGATTGGATTACGGATTTCTTCCGAAATAACTTTTCATACAAAACAGAATTAACTGAAAACGAATTTAATTCTACTTAAAGATGGCTAAAAGTAATAAAAAAATGCATTGGCATCGTGTTCTGATATATTCTAAAAGTTTAAAATGTCTAGCTAGTCGGGAAGTTAGTTAAAAATCGATTGCATTGCATTGATTTGTACCAGATAAACAACCACTGGAAAATAAGAATACGACCTAATAAAAACGTTGTAAAATACGGGTAATACAACGTTGCATGGAAAGGTGCATAACGTGAAAAGATTACAAAAGAAACCAATGGGTAAGGCAGCAGACAAGAGTAAACGATGTGATTAAGGTCACTAAGTAGATGAAATGGCAACGGGCTGGGCCATTGCCCACTGAAGAAGGAAGCCGATACATTACACGACTGGTCCTACTTCTCGCCCTCCCGTTGTCTATGGATGTCATGCCATTGCCTGTCATTGTCTATAGAGTGCTCATACTGACGTGTCTGTCATGTTCACTTGTCGGAGTATTCTTAGTTTCAGATTTCTTTCAGATTATTTTAACGTATCTTGGAGGGCGGCTCTCGTGGTGCAGTGGGTAAGGCGCTGGCCTTCCACCCGAGAGTTCTGGGTTCGATTCCCGGTCACGACAAAAACATTTATGTATTTTTCTCAAAGCCTGGGTGTTTGTGATTGTTCAAAATTACTAACAAACACCTTGTACGAAGAAGCAAGGACATGGTTATTAATAATTCAAAAAAAAAAAGTATGATTTAATGGTTATGTGTTATTAATAATTCTAAGTGACGATCAAAGTAAGTAAACTTCTTCTGTGTATAATAATATCATAATACACTAGGACGTTTGTCAATGTGACAGTCGATTCTAAACGACAATAACTAATAACTTATTTATACTCTTCAGTCATTATAGAATACCAAACTCTGCTTGCAAGTACGTTATCAATAAATAGTATGGCAGTGGCCCACTCGTTGCTCGTGCAAAAAGTTATGCTCAGGCTTTATTAATCTAAAGATGGCGGTGGCCGGGCACGTCGCTCAACGTGTGGGCAACCTCTGGACAACTACCGTCAGTAATGATTCGGAATAGGTAAGTACCTCAGAAACACGAGTATGGGTAATGGTTATTATTTAAAATATTTTGAAAAAAATTAGTACCGAGAGAGACTCGAACCCGCCATTCTCCAGATTCCGGCCAATATCCTATGCACAGGAAACGCGAAAATAAGGAAAGTTGTTCGACTTCTGAGTGGCGATGTAAAAAAAAATAATTCTCCAGGGCGGAGTATTAAAGTAATTTCTAATAATATACATAAACACGTATTAACGATTACCTTATCACACTAAACTTATTGGCATCCTACAAGACCTCCTACAATCCTACAGTTTTAATGGTTTTAACATGTTAGTTGCAGGGATTTTGTTATACCTTGGGTAATATTTTATATTGAATTTGTTAGGAGTGCGCATCTTTTAATGACTAGTTTGAAGTGTTTCGAGGCCCCTTTTAAATTCTATGACAAATCGATTGCCTCATCTGAGTCAAATAGGACCACCGCTGTAGATATTAGTTAATTTCGGCGTGATTATAGTGGAACAACTTTACCTTGAAATTGCGCAGATTGCGATTTCTTCTACTGCGCACGAATTATATAGAATAAATTTAATTATTGTTACCGTATGCATCGTTTTCTCTCGCTCGGTGTCACTCTAACTACGTCATATTTTCTGTCAAAATTATCGAACTTCACGCTTGTTTGATATGTTTATAGGTAAAGCAAATGGAAACGTTTCCTACGCATCAATTCTATACACAAGACTGCTATCGGCGGTTATCAAGGGTAGTTTATCATATGTTTGTATTGAGGTACCTATTATAATAAATTGTTACAATAAGTTAGCCGTCTAAACAGTCAAAACTGTCGCTTAACAGTTAGCATCGCCAAGAGAGGTGCTATTAAAACATAGCACTTATCGTAACAATTACAACTAACTTATTGTAAAAATTATAATACTTTAATACAAAAATATAAAAACTACCCTCGATAGCCACCGATAGCGGCCGATAGCAGTCTTGTGTATAGAATAGATGCGCTGAAGGCGGACAAAACCTTTGGTGCCGAACTAAACGATGTAGCATAAGCGACGTTCAATTAGGTGTGGAGAGGCCTTCAATAACAATAATCGAATCTATTATATCACGACATCGTATTATAAAACTTATCGTTTTATAAATCACCAGTGGCGCCCTCTGACATGTTTCACTTTAAATCCTGTTATAAAAACATAATATCCCCGCTAATAGCATTAGGGTGACTGTGTGTTTTCCTTTCAGGGGGATTCGGGTACCGCCGCCGGGCGCCGCGAAACAATGCGAGTACATTCCCGTTTCATTGTGCCGAAAGTCGAACGGCCCGCCCAGTTCATTACAGTGCGTGGCCACCATTCCTGTCTTCGATGTCAATCACATAATTGCCTATTAGGTGGATCCTGATTTTCAGCAGTAGGTACGTACCTGTTTATTTTGACAGGGCTGTAAAAACTGTGCCAACTAAAGACAGTATTAAAAGCAGGTAAGTACACATATCGAATAAAATCCTTATCTTTGATTAAATTCATTCTATTATGTCAGGGTTTTAAGTCTGTGAGTGTCCTACGAAAATGAACCACACATTATAGACGTGCACTAGTCTGTGTTGCAACCTTCAACTACACCAATATTGAATATGGGTAAGTGTGACGTATGCGAGGCACACATACATTACATACATTATTTGTGTATGGGGGTCGACAAATACGTCACAATGATCTCATACGACGTCATTTTTCGAGTGCCTTCGATTTAATACGTGTTTAAGTTTATCCCATATTCTTTCACATTCGAGATCGGTTGCCTGTTACTCCATACCCGGAAGGTATTTCAGTTCCCATTATTTCTGGGTTCCTTGATAATAACTCAATAATAGTCACTGTGTGTTTTAGTTTATTCATAGGTATATGTACTTATATATTTATCTTGGCTATTCTGTCTTATATCTGTAACGCAGCGCAGCACACACATACAGACACACGCATACTCTCTCTCTCTCCCTCTCTCTCTCTCTCTCTCTCTGCCAAAGTTATGCACGTAAATTAGCTTGAGAATCATTTTGCGTCTTTGTTGCGCGATCGCATAAATAGAACACTCACGTTGCATCACTCTTATACGCGCTGCGCTCAATCGCTTAATTACGTATAATATGCATTTCGTTCACACCCTTCTTAACTCATTCACTATATTATTGTATTACCTACCTACATAAACAAAATGAACAATTGTATACGTACAGTTAAATAATATTTAAAAAAAAAAATACACAGCACATCACTGAAAATATATATGCTTTGGGGAGCGCATTGACTTGTCTTATACCCCTCGCTAATGGTGCCTGATGGGCTTGACACGAGGAAACGGTTCCGACCTAGAATGGGTCATGACTGCGACCACGTAGGTAGGACGTAGGTGATAATTGACAGGCGCATGTAAATTCAAATTCTTTAGTACGCCAGGATTAGAAACAATCCCTCGTGATAGCAGGAAAAAATATCTCAAGAGCGAAAGTGATCTACGAGATTCAAGAGAGTTAAAAGTAAACATGCCTTGTAGAAAGGCAGTCAGAAAATAATCGTTTGACGAATTATTAAAAAGAAAATAGTTAGGTACTTACCTATAAGTTATGTCTTAAAACAAAGGCATCAAATAAATTTCTTCTGGACGCGCACTAAATAAGCTTGTAGGAAATCCCATAAAGATACCCATATTCAAGAATACCAGGCACTAAATTACGCATTAAATAAATAAACAGATATTGCAATTTCAATTTTTTTTTTCATATACAACGTTGGAAATCATGTATATTATAATATAATACAATTTATCTCTTTTCATACTTTAGCTCCTCTGCCTGGTATATTCTTTGAATCGTACGGACAATGAGGAAGGCATGAAACTTGTTTACTTGCAAGAACAGCAAACAAAAAAAACCTTTTTTTTATTTAGTCCCCTTAGTAGCCGTGATGCCGGTGGCGCCATCCGCTAACGACCCCGCGAACAATGTGTATTTATAGGTTAGCTTTATTTAATAAATCATCAACCATTGTGAATAATGTAATGGCGAGGATTTATGGCTTTTATTTTGCCCCGTCAACTAGAGGTGTGGTTTTGCTTTCTCGTGAAAACTGTAAACACTAAAATGGCTGGGTTTTCCCAAAAATAATATCTGCGCATTCTCCATTAAACGATATATTCTCACTCTTGCCCGGAAAATTGTACATGTGCAGTTCGCCGTATCACAGTTCACCGTACACAGATGCGTATGGCATAGATATCAGAATCATGTCCAGTGGCGCACCCAGGATTTAATATTGGGGGGGGCCAAGGAGGAGAATGTAAATTAGTCTCATAGGCTCTTTTTCTTCTTCTCTTTATCGGTCTTTTGTCTATTACCTACACCATGGTCCCCACATCCTGAAACGGGCCCTCAGGCTAGGATTGGTGGCCCCCTACCTACCGCTAAGATTAAAGGCAGTGTGAGACACTACATTAACGTTTTTCAAATTGTGTTTTAGTTCAAATTAAGGGTACTTATACAGTGAATTATTGGCGATTTTTAATACATCTACTTTAATAATGGAGCTGTCGAGTATCGACACATAATAATCAAAAAATATATTGCACAATTATATAAGTAATTTAAAATGTTCATGATCAAGAAGCATAATAGCGCCGCAGGCGACTTTTTTTACTATTAAAGCTAATTTATGGTGTGTGTGTTTATCTCACTTATCTGGTCAACCCGACACACCGCGCCCCCCACAGCCCCGGCCCCCAGGCTAGAGCCCTGTCAGCCCTCCCCAGCCATGACCTACATCACTCCGGAATTCGGGTAAACACCGAGAATTTTTTGACAGTTCCATTAAGGATTGGGTTTTTAAAAAACCTGAGATTAGTGTTGTGTTAGAAATTAAAATCTAAGAAATTTTTCTAAAAGGGGTGCTGGAGAATTACAAATCATTTTTTTGCCGTGTTTTTAGGCCCAAAGGTATAGTTTATTGGCTTTAAATTTCAATGTTTGAAATCATTCTGATAATTTTCATGTTTGGGGGGTGCCAGGGCCCCTTGGCCCATCCCCTGGGTGCGCCACTGATCATGTCTAAATAAAGCACTTAAAAATACGTAGGTAACTATCAAAAAATTCAATGGAATACAAGGGAAGGCAAAGAATTAGAAATAATAGAATTATAAATTATTCGAAAGTAGGTTAGCAAGTAGCTATATTATTATGCTAAATCAAAAGCTATACGGCCATCTGTTTCCGGTAGAATTTCTTACGGTGAACTGTGATATTGCGAACTCTTAGGAAATACATACTCTCGTGATTTATCCATGTTTTTCTCCGAAATCTATCTTCGTCTGATTACTCTTCTTATACCTGTCTAGCTCTGGAGATACTTCTGGCAGTCCGACTGCTTACAGCATACCTATGATAATTCCAGGAATACTCAAGCCTACGGACCATGTCAAGGTGGAGATCCATCGACATTTGGTGTCTCGAGTTTCCAGTGCCTTTCAGATTCGACAATGGCGTTATAAATATTCGGAAGTAAAACTTACCCAAAAAATGGACGCACGCTGTTAGCAATATAGAGCATGTCCAGGAAATGCCTACTCCATCAGAGTCAACAAGGTGACATCTGAATTATTGACCAAGCTATAAATACAGATTCTATTTCTGACCAAGGGTATAAGATGATAAGAGAGATTCTAATCCCAGGGCTTAGAATTTATTAGTATTTTTCCAATCTCAAGATTACATTTATCGAAATTTAATTTACTAGTCCAAATGAATTGTCGTTTTAACTACTTTGTACGTAAAACATTTCACCATAGCACAGTTCGCCGTGAGCTTTCTTATCGAAAAGAGATGACCGTATACTGTAAGGTCTCCAATTTTATTAGATTCAATATAGCTGATTTTGGCTAAATTCATGAATTCAAGAATGAAAACCTAAGCTTACCTAACAAATTTAATAATCCAGTATATCGGCTATTTTTTAAATTTGTTGAACGGTCTTTAATATACGGCCATATATTTCCGATACAACATTTCACGATGAAGTGTGATACGGCGAACTACATACGTACAAATTTCCGGAAACGGAAGTTTCTACGTAAACTGACGAAAAAATATAATTTTAAATGTTATCAAATTTATTTGTAGATAATTTTCTTACCATTTTCAATCATTTTTAGTTCATTTAATATTCTAATATTTCCTCACTAAAAACATTAAATTAGGTCCCTACACTTATAATTTGCAATAAATAAAATCATTCCTGGGGTATTCTTGAATTTTTGTTGCTCTGTGATGGTTAAAAAGATGTTTTCATTTTATTTTTTGAATATTGATATGAAATTCTGGCCCATTTATGGTGAAATGTTAATGAGGTTATGAACAACCTTTTTCACTATGTACGTGTATATTATAATACTAATAAAATACTTACTAAATTCAATAGTTAGGTAAAATATTAATCACCCCTATGTAAATATGTACACCTGTATGTTTATAGGATTATTACATTCTAAAATCTAGGTAGATAAGTATTTACTAGTAACTACCACCAACAGAACAGATTAATAAGATAGTATATATAAGATGTACCAAGTCTTTTGCTTTGTGTTTAAATCAAGCCGTCAAACACAATAAATAAAAAGCCCGCTGACTGTTCTCAAACATAACCAATATCAAACGCTTGCTTCGATTACTTAACAGACTTTAATGGATATTGTGATAGGTAAATAAATATTTAAAATAACATATTCTTTAAAACGTATTGTAAGTAAGTTTATAGTAACATCAATAATTATTGGTGAAAATAATAAATGAAAGCTCGAGCGGTAATGCAGTTTACTGCATTTTCATTTGTATAGTATGAGTCATGCTTTCGCTTTTTGTTTTGAAACTAGTGAGTTTTTCACTCGTTCCTTTTGATTCCACATTAAACATGAATAATTAATAATTACAAGATAAAAACAACTTTTTATATACCACTTTTTTAATTGTCTGTTGAATCATATAAATTTGACAATTCTATGTATTAATAATTTAGGACAAATACGGCAATTATTGTCAACAAATCATATTTTTGCTATTTTGCAACAAACAAACAAATATAGAATACTGAAATGTTACTTTGATTTCCATAGTAACGCACGTATAGATATATTAATAATTTAGTTGCTAGGACACCCCCTTATCAAGCAATAATAGTGAATGAGATTACGGATTTCTTCCGAAATAACTTTCATACAAAACAAAATTAACTGAAAATGAATTCAATTCTACTTAAAGATGGATAAAAGTATTAAAAGAACGCATTGGCATCGTGTTCTGATATATTCTAAAAGTTTCAAATATGTAGCTAGTCGGGAAGTTAGTTAAAAATCGATTGCAAGATTTGTACTGGATAAACAACCACCGGACAAACAAGAATACGAGCTAAGAAAAACGTTGTAAAAAATACGAGTAGTTCTGTGTTTTTATTTTTTACGAATATTCTTCCACATAATAAAAGTTTTAATTTACAGTAGTAAGTAGTAACTAAATAACACTATAAGTTTATCCCATATTTTTCCACACTTGAAAAAATTATACCTTCTTACAGTGTGTTCCAGTGGCGCACCCAGGGGGGGGAGCAAGGGGCCCTGGCACCCCCCAAAATTATCAGAATGATTTTAAACATTGAAATTGAAAGCCGATAAACTATACTTTTGGGCTTAGACAAATAAAAACACGGCAAAAAAATGATTTGTAATTCTCCAGCACCCTTTTTAGAAAAATTTCTTAGATTTTAATTTCTAACACAAAAATTTCGAAACACTAATGTCAGATTTTTTTAGAAACCCAATCCCTAATGGAACTGTCAAAAATTCTCGGTGTCTACCCGAATTCCGGAGTGGTATAGGTAATGGCTGGGGAGGGCTGACAGGGCTCTAGCCTGGGGGCCCGGGCTGTGGGGGGCCCGGCGTGTCGGGTTGACCAGATAAGTGAGATAAACTCACATCATACATTAGCTTTAATAGTAAAAAAAGTCGCCTGCGGCGCTATTATACTTTATGGCCATGAACATTTTCAATTATATAATTGTGCAATATATTTTTTGATTATTATGTGTCGATACTCGGCAGCTTCATTATTAAAGTAAATATATTAAAAATCGCCAATAATTCACTGTATGAGTACCCTTAATTTGAACTAAAACACTATTTGAAAAACGTTGATGTAGTGTTCCACACTGCCTTTAATCTTCGCGGTAGGTAGGGGGCCCGCCAAATATCGTATCCTGAGGGCCCGTTTCAGGATGTGGGGACCATGGTGTAGGTACACCGAGTGCAATAAACAAAAAGGCGATAAACGAGAAATTAGGCTAGAAGAAGAAAAAGATCCTATGGGACTAATTTACATTATCCTCCTTGCCCCCCCCCCAATATTAAATCCTGGGTGCGCCACTGGTGTGTTCCCGACATAGACTATAGATACGTTCCCTAGTACAAACTTATATAATTTTAGTTAACTTTCATCTCAATTCTAGAGCTCTCGAAAAAACTTATCGAAAATAACACACTTGCAAACTTTTGAAATAAGACGTGGGCTGAAAAATGCACGCATAATAATCAGTATAGGCAAAATAGGAATCAGTATATTTGTTCATTGTGTGTGTATATACTAATTATATCTATTTTTCTTTCTGTATTTCGCGCGGACGAAGTAGTTGGACGATAGTTAACATCATTCTTAATTATTTTATTACAGGTAGGTCTGATTTTTACAACGTTTTATTACTCGTATTCTTGTTTGTCCGGTGGTTGTTTGTTCAGTACAAATCTTGCAATCGATTTTTAACTAACTTCCCGACTAGCTAGACATTTGAAACTTTTAGAATATATCCATCATTTTAGCCATCTTTAAGCAGAATTGAATTCATTTTCAGTTAATGTATGAAAAGTTATTTCGGAAGAAATCCGTAAAAAGTAAAACACTATTATTTGTTGCTGTCTGGGGTCCTAGGAACTAAATTATTAATACATACGTGCGTTACTATGGAAATCAATATGAAATGTCAAAATGACATTTCAGTATTCTATATTTGTTCTTTATTTACATCATATCAAGTACAAGTTTGAGCATATTGAGCATATTAAGCAACAGAAAATTTAAAAACGTTGTATATAAAAAGTTCTTTTTATCTTGTAATTATTTTTAGATCGTTTTATCCTTCGGCAGCAAAGTTGACGTTCACTATTAAATTTTGAAATAAGTTTTTGCGGTGTCATCTTCTGTTAATCAAGAATTCGGAACGAGCCATTAGCGAAACCAGAACCTCATTAAAAAGTAAATCCATTTATGACATGTGCTTTTTCACTAAATATGCCTCAATTTATGGATCTATAATGAATATTTTAACGAAGTTTTCAACATAGATTGGTAATATTAATTCCTCAGAGAAATTAATTTTACGAAGAAACTACCTACTAACCAGTTAGTCACTTACATACACTGATGGTTTTCCTTGAAGAAGGTAGCTATATGAAAATTATTCGCTTAGTCAGTAATGTCCAAAAGTTAAACATAAGCGTAGTTTTCACAATCTTTAGTTATATCATCATCAGCGTCAGCCTGTATCTATCCACTGCTGGATGAACGCCTCTCCGAGACGATTCCACTTATATCGGTACTGTGCGTTGCGTTGCCACGTACTTTCGCAGAGCTTTATCATTTCAACGATCAAGCGGCATCTAGGTCCACCTTGCTGATGTCTTCTACCTTTTGTACCACTGGATGACTAGTTTTGTCCAACGATTGTCCCGTATTCGAGCTATGTGTTCATCCCATTTCCATGTATATATTATAACCTAGAGACCTAATTAACTCTACAACGTAGCATTCTAATTAGATTAAAGCAAAATGAAGTGTTATTGAGGCCTCCAAATTTTAGGACTGTGGAAAAATAAATTGAAATAATGCTATGAATACATTCTGCAATGAAATGGCCAAACACATACAATTTGTGAGCGAAACAATCAATATTTAGAAAGTCTCTGATTGCATTTCCATTTTTATTTTAACACTAGAACATGCGTAATAAAAATTAGGATTAATTGAACATATAATAGTTTTCAGTAGGTTAGGAAATATATATATTTATATATAATATGGATGGAGGAAACAAAACATTTTCATATTATGTATGGGTTTTTGTGGGCTTCACTAAGTATTAGTACAAGGTCCCGTCAAGTGTAAATCCGAGCCTGATTGTAGTCAAGTGCTAAGGACATCTATAACAGCATTAAGAAACTTGCAGTTAATTATTAAGGCTTATACATCGGTTGAGGCATGGTCTAAAACAGGGGGGGGCAAACTGCCGCATGTGGCCCGCCGGGTATTTTTTGCGGCCCACCATCATTAATTGTACTTCTGATTACGAATAACTTTTTTATAATTTTTTAAAAAATATTGACTATATCTATATTAAAAATTGAAGAATTTTTTGTTTCGTAAATGTATTATGTCAGTACGTCTTCCTTACGTCTCGTCTCACACTATGTAACCACTATTTTCTACGTTGAACATCGTGACACATTTAAATACTTTTAACTCCGCGTTGCAAGGAAAAAAAATATATGCCCATGATATTATAGTAAAAAGTTTGAATGGATTTCAATTAAAACTCAAGTTATTCCTTCGACAAATATCGAATAATAACGTGGACCACTTTCCAACATTGAAGTTGCTGAATATACCAGAATATAAATTTGAAAAATACGGTAAAATTATTAAAGCTCTGAATGACAATTTTTCACAAAGATTTGGTGACTTCCGAAAAATTGAGACAAGTTTAGCGATGTGCAGATTGTGCAAATGACGCGTACCGAACGAAATATAATTTGTCATAAAAATCCAACATGCGTCCATTTAATGTTATGTTTATTGTTATATTACTAATAATAATAGTATATTCATTGACATGTTTTCTTTTTTAAGTACATATGTAAAGTTTTTTAGTCATCTTTACAGGATTTATGAATATTTTCATCCGACGCCATGACATAACAAATCGACGTGTGGATACCTCGACTGTCCTTCTCCGATTAGCGACTAGTGAGAAATTTCGTCGCACCTACTGTTGAAAATTATTTACCGTTTCACTGAGGTACGCTCTTAATATTTACTTACTAAAAACTCACAAATATTGTTCATTACGTATATATTATCTTAAAACATCTACAATTTATATTATATGAACATTTACAATTTTCAAAGTTCCATTCAGGTCCATTGCCGACAGCACAGCAGTCCTCCAAGTCTCTATTTCGAGTTCTCTCTTACCAATTGATTACACTCAGCCTCTCTGCGTCCTTCTTGACGTTAACCACCCATCCTCCTCTGGGGGTGGCCTAGGAGTTCCTATATAAGAAGAGCCCTACAGCACTCGAAATGGAAAAGTTTACGAACCGGAGCGCTCGACATTTTTCCGAAGATATTTACATATTTATCAAAGTATTTCATAAAAATAAGTGTGTTTGATTTTCTATTTATATGGATTATTTAGTTCAGACGGTCAAATTATTTTTTTCCGCGAGACGGAGCGATAGTCTTACCGATTTCACGAACAGGAACGGCGCTCCGGTGGGCCCCGGTCCATTTCGAGCCCTGGAGCCCTAAATCCATCGCATCCAATGACGTATTAAATGGACAACTCATTTCATATCGGCGAGCTCGAGAAATAGTGCACTAAACTTATTCACAGATGTATAGGTAGACATCACGTGATCATATGACGTTGCATTTCCATTATACGATATCAAGCTTCGAGAATTTAGAGTAATATAGCCTTTATTGTAACGGCGTATTAATGTCATCGCGTTAGAATTCTCGGGTTACTTACGTCTTCCGGAGATTCAGCGAAACGCTTCCAGGCATTCAGCGAAACGATTCCAGACGCAAACTGGGAATTCTGCCCTTAATTAATAACTTTAAATATTTTTGTAACTCGTTATTTATATTATTATTCTTTTTGTTGTGTGTATAATAAATACATGCCTTTTATCAATTAATAACACAGTTTCGAAGTATGAATACAGAAGAAAGTAGGTACCTATGATAATAATACAAGAGAACGGAGGTAGATAAATATAACAAAAAAAAATAGTCAAACACAATTAAATTTTTATTGAACGCCATTTATTCGAGATAAAAACAAGTTATAAAAATATATTATTATTGTATGTTTGAATGTATCTTCGTACATTTATTTTCAAACAGGCGATACCAGTTTCATCATTACGACATTTTCAACTGAAAGTTGATCCGTGGAAAATGTTATAACAACGATACCCGTATATTATCAAATCATGGTAATGATAACAATGGTATTGTTAATTTAATTATTATGACATAAACAATCAAAACAAAAAAATATCAAGAAAGAAGTTATAAAAAATACACGATAAGCAGACCAAACGTTGCTTAGGGGCGCCACATTATGAGGGGCGGCAAATTATGGAAGAAATACGAATATTACGTAGTTTTGAGAAAAGTTGTTTGTCTAAACAAAATATTCTTTGCTACGGCGCTAACAAACCATACAGTGTACAAATAAATATCAACGAATATGTAATTAGATTTTCACGTTTTGATCATATTGCTTTGCTTAAGATGTTTGAGATTAAACAATAACATATTATGATGGTTATTGAATTGCAATATAATAATTTGGTATAATTTGAAGCGGCGTTTAATAAGAATATTTTGAAACTGAAAATTGATCCGTTGAAAATGTTTTAATGACAAAACCAGTATCAGTTTATTGGAGAAAATATTATTTCAGCATGAAAATGATAACAATTCTATTACTATTTATTTAAATATTATAGAATCACAACAAGAAATGACAATAAAATCAAGAATGAAGTTATAAAAAATACACGATTAACGTTATATTATAGGTGCATGTTTTAATAATTCAGAGAGCAAGCAAACAGAGAAAACAACAGAAAGTAAATAGAAATATTCATAAAAAGTAAATGGAGCACATGATATGAGATTATTATCTTTTGTTAATCGACGAAGTCCATTCCTTGTCGTGATGAAATGTTTTCTATCAAAATGATCAGAACATATTACACATTCATCCGATGGTGTCCAACATGGATCGCATCTTAATACTCTAAGTATATATGTCCAATGTAATCGCCTTTCTGCTTTGCGAGGAACTCTAAAATTTAATGAGAGATAATAATGACAATAAAACCGCTAAATCCATTGACATAATACTACTATTCTCCCTTCTTCATTATTTCACTTTTTAATTTGTAGCGATTCAATTATAAAAATATATACTTCACAATACATTTGTCGATTTCGCGACAAAAAGTATTTTAAATTAAACAAACGATGTCAAAAAATATGTTTAATTACATATAATAAATTGAAAATAATATTACCAGTCCGTTCATGCAAATCAATTAGCTGAAGTACGGTGCAAACAGTACTACCATATTTGAAAAATTGAACGAATATATACCTTACTGTCATTACAATACGGACCAAATTTATAAATCACCATTTGTGCGTTGAGCCCTTATAGGAACGGAGAAATCATCGCTGCCTGCGTAAAAATGTTCGGCCATTTCTGTCAAATTGTTCTGTCATTGAATTGCATCGATATTTTGTATGGGCAGACCCAGCGGTGTCGCCAGACCGCTTGCAAGCGGAATGTTCATTTGAGCGAAGGATACCGATATTAAAATATGAATTTCGCCATCCGGCAGACCCGACACAAAGTGAGTGTCATTTTATTTTCCACATGATTCGTCCATATAAATGTCATTGATCGCATCTATCAACGTGATCGGTCCATCAAGGTTTTGGCACCCCCGTGAAATTGACTATAATATTGGGCTTAAATTGTTCGCAGAGATCAATATTTATACGAATGCGCTACCTTTGGTTTTTGTTAACCCAACTGAAAACTTTTCGGAGAATTTTGTTTTGTTTTGAATTTTTATGTTTTTCAAAAATAGTAATTAAAAAAATCGTTCATTTTTCATCGTATTATTTAAAATCTGTGTTCTGAACGGAACACAGAACCAGTGCCTCCAGTGACGTCCTGTGACGGTAGGCAGATTGAGCGTCGCTTGGAGGCGGCAGTTACTCGAAGGGCGGCAAATTGAGGAGAATCGTTTGGTATATATAGAAATAGCTAAAATTATTTTGTTTACATGATGTATAATAATAGCATAGTAAAAATGGTGTGAAAATAATAAATCTGTGTATTGCTAAATGGTACAAACCGAATGTGTCAGAAATATCAACCAAATAGGACCTCAGACTCTAGTGATAATATGGGCAAGTGTCTAACATAATTACCTTATTTATTCGATGTTTTAGTGGTATATAATATTTTGTTAGTAAGGTCTCCATACAACACATTTATTAGATATTTGAGTCATGAAAGGATGTGGATAATAAAACATAGGTACTGCACAAAAAATGGGACGGCATTTTGGCGCTGCCTAGGGCGGCATTTTGTCTACGGACATCACTGAGTGCCTCGATTCTGCACGAGTTGCTCATCGGCTAAAGATCGTCGTCCATGTACATGCGTCGTGTGTTTTTGTCATATCTACTATTAGCCGTGACCCAGAATATCTCTATTTTGTGCAATATGCCCGGTAAAAAAGGTAGAGAGCGGATAGAAATTAGGCGGAGTGACCAAGTAAAGGGATTCACGGAAAAACCGATTGCATCCACCATATTACCAGAGCTCCGCAGTACCTTTTCAGAATCATCGCTTTTCTTATTCATAGGATTACGATTTGATAAATAAAAAATCAAATATGTAAAGGAAACCCTTCTTTTTTTAAGATAACCATATGAAAATAATAAAAGAAAATCAAATCGTTTTTATACAAATTGTAAAATGAGATGATTGTCATACAAGAATGATGCATCATTTTTTATACGAAAACGACAAGATTCAACATCTTTCTTATTATGCCATCCCCTAGCGGAGGTCGGCCATCATCAAGGCGATCTTATCTATGTCGTCTGCTACCCGGAACAGTTTAGTGGAGCTGCACTCGTATCAATCACGGAGGTTCTTAAGCCACGAAATGCGGCGCCGTCCTTTGTTACGCTTCCCATTGATCTTTCCTTGAATGACAAATTGGGGAATGCTGTATTTTTGTCCTCTCATAATGTGGCCGAGGTACTGTAGTTTCCTGGTTTTGATACTTATTGATATATTACTTTTGAACTTCTCGGTCCTTCCCCATTCGATTGAGAACTTCAACATTTGTCACCCGGTCAGTCCAAGGAATTTTGGGGATGCGCCTATATAGACACATCTCGAATACTTCAAGTCTCCGTGACATCTCTTGGTTTAGCGTCCATACTTCCATACCATAGAAAAGAATTGAGAGAACATAACAACGTACCATACGCAGTCTCAGACCTAAGTTAAGATCTCGATTGCTAAGGAGGCGTCTCATTTTGAGAAAGGTTTGAAAAATGATTATTTTTATCATTTAAATGTGATTTAATAAATTCTTTCAAATGTGTTGAAGAGATTTTTGAATATATTATCATAGTTTTGAACTATTTCTATTACAAATGAATTCGAACGTTGATATTGTAACAAAGCTCGATTATTTATAAATAAAAATGACTGTAATGTATTGGAAATACTTTGTGAAGTAGAACTTATATAGTAGAATATATTATATTTCATGAATTACGAGTGTTTACAGTTTCCTTATTTTTTTTATAAATTACTAACGGTTCGAATAAAAAAAATGTATTTTAACAAACTAGTCAATAATGATAAATTATAAATATAAAAAATACTTCAAAAAGAGCCATTCGAATAATACCTAAACGGTATGAGATTACTCAACGTCGCCTAATTTTTTTCTTAATTTATTAAACACCTAAATCGATAAATTGGAAATATGTCTAACATGTGAATTGAAATCGCGTGATTTGAAAAGTAATTGAGAAAAAAATCTCATAGTTAGCAACAATTAAATGTATCCGCGTTCATCGTTAAGTAGAATGGACTTTTTCTCGATTTAATAATCGGGTGAGCCAAACAATACGCAAAGTGAATTTGATTTTAGACATTCATTCAATTTACTTAAACAGTTTATGGAGAAGCAGAGACAATGACTGATTTTGATATTATAAAAAAATAATTACAAGATAAAAAGAACTTTTAATATACCTACAACGTTTTTAAATTTTCTGTTGAATCATATAAACTTGACTTTACTAGCTTAAACGATCAAAAAAATTTGTACTTGATAGAAATAATACTGAAATGTCATTTTGACATGTCATATTGCTTTCCATTGTAAGGCACGTATATATTAATATTAGTTGCTAGGGCCCCGCTAGCAACCAATAATGATGTCGAAATAACTTTTCATACAAAACAGAATTAACTGAAAATCAATTCAATTCTACTTAAAAATGGCTAAAAGTATTTAAAAAATGCATTGGCATCGTGTTCTGATAATATATTCTAAGAGTTTCAAATGTCTAGCTAGTCGGGAAATTAGTTAAAATCGATTGCAAGATTTGTACCGGACAAATAACCACCGGACAAATAAGAATACGAGCTAATAAAAACGTTGTAAAAAATCATAAATTCCAATTACAAATATACCTAGTAAAACAATGTAGGTATCCCTTCAATATTCAATTATTATTGAAAATGACAATGATGAGCCATAATAGTACGAGTGATTTGTTTTTTGTGCAAAAATTCCGTTTCTGCATGTGTGATAATGTTATTTAATAACACATAGACGTGCTTCATAGACAACGAATATAGAAGAGGGATTTTCCAACATGCTGTCTTCAAATAAAATAATTTGTTTTTTTTAAACGGTCACTCGGGTGACCACTCAAAAGTATGAGACAACCATTTTTTAATTAATTTTATATTAGAGATCTAATTTCTTTTGTTTCTTTTTAGTATGTAATTATGTAATTAATTATGTAATTATAATTATCTAGTTAGATTGCAAAAATATGCGATGTTTTTTATCTTTGCATCATACAGAAATGACCAATTATTAAATTAAATTAAATTTAAAACTAACAAACACTATCTGTAAATTGTAGTCTTATTTCAATAAAAACAAATACGTATGCCTGACAAAGTTTAGTGTACACTATTTATGGCGGATCTTAATAGCCTACCTCCACCCTTCGCCACTGGAATATAGATTATAGATAGACCATTCTGATGTTAGTTACAGGATGTAAGATTTTATACAGATTGTCAAGATTCTTATACTTTCATATTCATAGAGAACCAATCAAATCATCTATTCTATGCTCGGCAAAAAAACAGAATATAAATTTATCATAAGTGGGCAGAACATATTATTTTATAGGTACTGAAAAAAAAATAGTAGTGTAAATTTTTAAATTTTAGTTTTAATATTACATAATTCTGTAAAATTATGATATATGCAAAGAGCTAGGGATCAAGAATATTGGAGAGAGCTAGGGGAGACCTTCATCCAACAGTAGATCAACATCAACCAACGATGATGGTGATATATTATTATATCACTTTTAATAATTAATTTGTATATCATTTATTCTTTTGTTTCATATTAAATTATTTACATTTTACGTGTGATTATTGTCCAGGGGATTATTTTCCTGTTACTGGATAGTATTTGTCCTACAAAGTTTACGGATTGTTCTGCTTAGACTTTAAAGTTTACACCCTTAATTCTCCATTTTTGACTTAGTATTATTAAATAATGTAATGTCAATTTGTTACATAATAAATCGATATAATATTATTTATTTAAAAAAAAAAAACGATTTTCGAAGGCACACACTGTATATAAATAGATAATCGAGTAAATTGGCTGTCATAATTCAATGCATAAATTTAATTAATTGAATCACGGCTGGACCGAGCCACAAAGATGCCGCCATGTTTGCTTTTCACAAAATTTATTCCTTTGAATTTGAGAACGATTAATCAATAAAAGCAATTAGTGTATCACTGTGTCTCCCTCTCTCGAATATCTGGCAAAGGAGTAGGTATTATTATTTGATGGTGTTGCCAATGGCGGCAAAAATAATTGCCCTCGTTAGGCATTCAAAAAATAAATAATCATAATTATAATTATTTTAATGGCTGTGTAAGCTTTTTTTTATCATGCAATTTAAAAACGTTAATTATGTTTTCAGTTAACATTTTCTAATGCCTGCCTTCCTACGAATTACATAAATCTCTTCGCTCAAATAATTATTGTGAAATTTGACATCTTGGAAACGTTCAAATGAATAATTAACTTCTAATACTAATATGTAAGCATAATATTTTGTAAACAGACAGTGTGTGAATATTCTAAACGACCATGTTTATTAAATCATTGGAAAAATATTTTGCAATTATAACAATGACTCTATGACTATCATTCATATAGTGACATAATTTTATATAAGTAGTCTATGTTTTACACCAGTTTTCTACATATATTACAAATTAAAACTTCAGGACGTTCATAACATATTAAATGTGGCGGCTCTCGTGGTGCAGTGCGTAATGCACTTACCTTCCACCCGAGAGTTCCTGTGAGGACACACAATATTTATGTGTTTTTCTCAAAGCCTGGGTGTTTGTGATTGTTCAAAATTACTAACAACCACCTTGTACGAAAAAGCAAGGACATGGTTATTAGTAATTCTAAAAAAAACATATTAAATGTAACATATTAAGAAAAATAGCTATCTATCACAATGATAGCAGTGAGATAATACCACAGAACAGATAAATGTTATAAATGCGAAGCCCGTTGCCATAGACATAGAACAAAATTTTGAAACCCTATTTGGTTCATGATTTAATGACGGTCAAGCCATAAAACACAAACAATATAATCCTGCGGCCATGGCCAATATTGAATGCGTGTTTCGATTACGTAACAAATTTTAATACATAATGTAATGAATACAGACGTAGGAAAATATCAAACATTCCTATTCTTTAATAAGTGTTTAAGTTTATCCCATATAATTGTCCCCACTCGAGAAATTGTGCCTTCTTATAACCACACCGAGAAGATAATCACTTATCTTATTTTTGTGTTCCCTATAATCTAGAACACATACTAGGTACCTATAATGCTATTATTTTTATCAAAATATAATATATAAGATGATAGGTAAGTAGGTAGGTACAAATAACCCCTTACACTTAATTAAGCTAAATATACCCTACCTATTTTAATACTGTATAAAACTACTGCCACCTAAACTTATCAAGCAAGTGGAAAATGTCAATATTCTCAAAATTCAATATAAATGTTGGCCACAACACACGGGGATCGATAAAGAAATAATTTATCGGTGGCGGAAACGGAAGAAACATTGGTGACACAATAAGTATTATCCGTCAGGATCTCGAAATTGATATGGATAAGTGATAAATCAATTAACTCGAAAAACAGATCATCGTTGCGTAATAATTTGCATCATCCGATGGGACCCAAAAGATATTAAGAGGCTTAATGAACGACCAAGAGAGCATTGAATCGACGAAATAATTAACTTTATGAGAAATAGGTATGAATGTCAACACAAGACTAAGAACCAATAACATTATTCTACCAAAATACAGTGTTATCTCTTCATCATTCACCATTCCATAACATATTTTAACAGAAAAATAGGTACAAAACTTTTAAAAACCTCTCTAATTATAATTTAGGTACCTAGAGATACATACAATACGTATTTGTAACAATTATCTGTAAAAAAAAATCCTACAAAATAGTATTATTTTGTTTATTTAAAATTTTATTATCAAGGAATCATTCATGGCTGAGGATCGTAACCACTTTTTAATTTTGCCATCCTTTGAGCGGCCAAGACTTTCTTTCAGGGCAGAATGAATGATGTCCCCCAGTCATTTCTTTCACTTGGTCGCTCTTCCTCTGATTCGCCTTCCCTGGAGGCCACCCAAAACCACCAGTCTCTCCAGGTTGTCCGGTCCGCGCCGGACAATATGTGCAAAAAACTGCAGAATTCGTCTCATACATGTTGTCGAGAGCCGTTCCTTAATCTGCAGTCTCTGGGCGATTTACTGGTTCGTCCTTGAAAAAAAAACAATAAAATTGACGTTAACAAAATAAACCAGTTTGGAAATTGACTCTTGTCACAGTGTGGGTAGAATTCATTTTCCCATCAATTTCATCTGTATTAAATTTATAATTTATCTACTTATTACGAAAGAATAAAATATATGAAATGATTCTGATATACTTTCTGGGTAGAAAAAAAAATTGTAGTTACCTATTTTATTGTTCACACTCTTCGTATGCATCATTGCGTAGAACATATTTTCGGCATTTAAAATGTTTAATTAATTTTTTTAAATAACCTCTCTCTAACCTAACCTAACCTAACCTCGCCTAACCAATAACGACAATATCATAAGCGCCGAATAAATAAAAATATTTAACATTTGCGACAACCATAAACTTGCATATTAGTTTATGGATTAAAATTAATATCAATGGTAAAGAATTACGTATTGTTTGACAACCACGCCGCTGAATTAACCAAATATTTTACTAACAAGCTATTAAAATAAAATTAAGATCAGCATAACGAATGGCCTCTCAATAAATAAAAATGTCCGACGACAGACCTAAGAGCATACCCTCTTGCATATTTTAACAATAAATATAACAATATCTATTACTTTGAATGGTCTAGCCTGGCATCGCGTTATAATGTAGACAAAAGACGATTTAATTATCCTAACAAAGCAAATAAAATAAAAACGGAATTCCTAAATTAAAATTTCCCGCGCGCCGGGAAATGCAAATGAGATAGTGTTAACACATTCAGGGACACAAATGTTAATCCGCTATGAATCTACACATCATAATACTGAAAGAGTCGCGGTTCCGGAGTCAAAATGCGAAATTGAATTCCTATAATTTATCTAAGAATCAAGTAGTGTCTTTGTCTAGTCTTCGAACATACATGTTCTATGTGTCTATTGTCCATTGACTTTCTAAGTTTAAATATAGATAAATAAACCTACGTATGAATATTCAATTGAAAATGTCCCTCTGAGGTGGACGAAACCGGTCCAGATTTATTAAATGTGTAAGTGGAATAAGTACTAAAAAAATTGCGTTTTATTAAATTAATCAATAATACAATGTAGGTCCACCATGAATTGACAGTTAACACGTCAATAAAAGAAATATATTTTGTTAGTAATTTATCCATACAATACATTTCTTAGATATTGGAGTCATGAAAGGATGATAAAAAATACTGTATAAAAATGGGGGGCATTTCGGTGCTGTTTAGGGGTGGCATTTTCTCTGGGGACGTCACTGGATATTATAGTCAACAGAATATGGACCCATACTAAGTACCTAGGTACTAGGGATTCCAATCCCGGGATCCCGAGCTATTTTTGATACCTATGAATCCCGGGATTGATAAACATAATCCCGAAACTTTCGGGATTGATTTTTTTTATCAATTTTTATGCAAAATAAAATAAAAACGAAAATATAACAGAAAAAAATACTTTTAATAACAAATAACTACATTAGAAATAAACTGAGTTTGAATGAAGTTTGACTTATACCCATGTGGAAGTTGCCGATTTATTTTATTTTTTCACATAAATAAATAAAATTGAGAAATATTGGAAAAAAACAATGCTTAGCACTATTAACAAAGTAATTCCACCATGATCTCATACATTTTACGGCAGTTTCATATTTGGCTGACTAATTAGATTTATGAAGCGGAAATGCCATAAGTACACCATGCTTTGCTTTACTATTTTAAATCTCGCTAACCCATGCATTAAGTCTTTACTATCAGAAACAGCAATCTCATATTAAATTCACATTATTATTTATATTACAATATTATTTACTCCATTAAACCTATGTACATATTTCCAAGATTGAACGTATACAATATTAACAATAGATGTCTTAAATAGTATAAATTATACTAGATTTATTTTTGACCGATTTTATCAATGTTATTTGTAAATATAAAAAAATTATATTAACAATGGAAAAAATGCCAATCTCCCGGGAAAATGGGATCCCGGGATCAGAATTTTGGCTCGGGATTGGATTCCCTACTAGGTACTAACTACGTGGACTATGGTTTAGCCATTTTCGTCGCCATCTTGATAAAATTATCGCGATTGCTTCCATGTCTAATTGTTAATATCTTTGTCCATGAATAAAGAACACAAAAGGTACAGACCTACAAACTTATCTGGAGAATGAGATGGGGGAGCCACTGTCGAAAACTACCCAATCACGACTCGTAATTGGCAAAATCTAACATTCGAATGACGTTTTTCAATATGGCGTCCTACGATAGTTCATAGTTCCATTTTTGGCATTCTCCATATTATAAGTTTGTAGGTCTGTAATTAAAATCGACGACGCCGTCAACATGTTAAGATGGCGTCCAATCCGTTGATTAGGATTTATAGCGCCGTTACGTCTGACAGGGCGAAGCAGCGTATCGCCCGATGGCCTTTGCATGCACCACGGTCTTCGCTGCCAGCCTGCCCGACCGATATAATTCAATAACGAGTCTTCGTTTATTCATTTATTTACTTAACCAACCAACCAACTACAGACCAGAAGTTTCGTGTTATAAATTTTACCGGCGCTTCTTTGCTCTGCAGACGGTGAACCGTTTAATAAGACTTCAAAATGGACGCATGATGCATTGCCATGTTTATTTAGTCGCATTGTGTATTACAAATTGGATGGCGTTGCACATTTACAGATTATTTATACTTAACGCTTTTGCGAAATCGAGACACTTAGGTAGGTACATAGTTAAGTATCTATTTTTTTCTTTGTGTCTATGGAATCATTTTAGGACATTCCTAGAGGATGTAGTTTGCATCCTCTATTTCTCCGCCGCATGGACATGTTGAACAGGTAACAAGACCAAGCTCAGCGAGCCTGCCAGCGAAGCCACCATGTCCGATCAAGAATTAACTGGTGTAATAACCTGGAGTCAAAGCGGTTATCTTCATTCGCCATTTGATATTTAGAAAAAAAACATATATGTGTGCCTGCCTTTGGTGTGGGCATCCCATTTTTTCTGCCAGGATCAGGGGCGGATCTAGCGGTAAGCGGACTAAGCGGCCCCGAAGGGCCCCGAGATCTTGGAATGTCTTTAAAGAATTGTCTTACAGACGAATTTTGATAATTTCTGATAATTTTTTGATAATTTCTGTGATTGGGTGCAGATCTTCGTTTAGTTTATTATGGTCTAATGCCCTAATGACAGTGATTTGGAATACTATTTTACAAAGACTAAATGCTACTAGTAAATCACTGCAAACAGTGGAATGCGAACTATTGAAACGATCTATCTTATTGAAGTCATTAATTATAAAATTTCATCAATAATTTCCGAGAACAATATAAAAAAAGTTGAAAAGGATGCAACTGATTTATCAGGATTATCCTTTAATGATGAATATGGACAAACTCGCAGACAACAAAAAAAAATGTTTTTTGATGACAACAAAGAAGTCGGACATGAATTTACAACTAGAGAAGATTTCAAAGTAAATTCATTTTATGTCATATGTCATAAGACCAAGGCAGAACTATCGCAAAGAATACAAACATATGAAATAGTTATAGAGCCTTTTAGAATATTTTTTGATTGGAATCTATCAATGGAAGAAAAAAAGAGCGCGTTAAAAAAGTTGATGGATTTACAAAGAGGACATTGGTGTTTGTACTTTTGAAGATGAATTTGACCATTTTTTCATAGTTCTTAAAGAAAACAAGGACACTATTAAAACAACACACGACATCTATCGAGCCGCAAAAGAAGGTTGCTTGGAAGGAAGTCTTGCACATTCCCAGATGTAGAAATAGGTATTATTGATTTTTTTAACAATCCCCTTATCTAATGCGTCAGGTGAAAGATCGTTTTCTGTTTTATAGCGTGTAAAAAAATATTTGAGAAGTACCTACTGTGGGAGAAAAAAGATTAAATTGTATGGCCATTTGTATATAGAGCAAGAAATTTTAAACCGAATTGACTATGTTGTTGTTGTTGAATATGTTTTTTAATTTTATTTCTATTCCTTTGTTAAATTTTATGTTAACAAATTAATGAGAGTTTCTATGTAAAACTTTTTTTTCTAACTTGAATTTGGGGGCCCCGAAATTTTTACCGGTCAGGGCCTCCACTAGACTTGATCCGACCCTGGCCATGTCTTTAACGCCGCATCCAGCGTCATTAGACGGATAGTTCGCTTCCTTAAAAATCCTCCTCAATAGTTTTTCACCAGCAAGGCGGGGAGGCGGCGTAAGATGAATGTCACCGACATTCGCCTCCTCGCGTTTGAGGAGCATCGTGGATGCGCCGCGGACCTGTACCTACACGTAGAATGTAGATCAAGAGATAGGACCCTAGCCAAGACAAGGAGCGCGTAGAGTTGGGTTTCGGGAATTTCCCGATGGGAATTCTCGAGAAATTTTCGAGATTTTCATCCCGAATTTCGAGAATTGAAATTTTTAACATTTCGGGAAATCCCGGATCTCGAGATTCGGGATTCCTTTATTATCAAATATTAATTGAATAATTAATAATAAATAAATTAAAATAATTTAACAGAATTTGAGTTCGAGCAGTGACGTCCCTAGATAAACGGCATTTTACTACAACTAGCCAGCGCCAAAATGCCGCCTCATTTTTTATACAGTATTTTACAACGTGTTTCTTAGCTCGTATTCTTATTTGTCCGGTGGTTCTTTGTTCGGTACAAATCTTGCAATCGATTTTTAACTAACTTCCCGACTAGCTAGACATCTGAAACTTTTAGAATATACCAAAACACGATGCCAATGCATGTTTTAAATACTTTTAGCCATCTTTAAGTAGAATTGAATTCATTTTCAGTTAATTCTGTTTTGTATGAAAAGTTATTTCGACACCATTATTGGTTGCTAGGGGTCTGGGGTCCTAGCAACTAAATTATTAACATATACGTGCGTTACTATGGAAATCAATATGACATATCAATTACATTTTTTTTGATCGTTTAAGCTAGTCAATTCAAGTTTATATGGTTCAACAGAAAATTTAAAAACGTTGTATATAAAAAAGTTCTTTTTATCTTGTAATTATTTACCATCCTTTTATGAGTCCAATATCTAAGAAATGTTTTATATGGATACATTACTAACAAAATATCAGACTAATTATTCGCAAAAATATGCACGTGTCCTTCCTGGTCATCAAGGACGTCGAAAGGCAACGGAAGTAAAACTAGATATCGCGAACCCGATAAAATCAGCGAGCTGATTTTTTTAATGGAAAGATATTTTCCTTATTACATACTAAATTTGGGTAGCTAATTCTATATATTCCAAATGATTCTCCTCGATTTGCCGCCCTTCGAGTAACTGCCGCCCCCAAGCGACGCTCGATCTACCTACCCCCACGGGACGTCGCTGAGTTCGAGTGTGTCACATTGTGTATGAAAAAAGTGGACAGAAAACACAAAACGTTCGAAGACTGATCGGGGCAATTTTTCAACATCATGGAATGGTGTGTCTCTAAAGCGTAAACGATTGTTAGACGCAGCCATTGATGTATTTTTTGAAATTCTATTTTAATCAGTAATGTTTTGAATTATTTTAGTTTTCCTACTTCTATTTGTCTGTGTTCTTACTTAAATAAAAAAATCTATGTGTGTATTTATGTACGCGCGTTAGAAGTTACACTTCTTTGGCGTAACAAAACAAAAATTGTGATAAAGTAGATTCTTTGACTAGCTCTTAATTATCTTGTTAAATTAGGTACACACTCAAGAAAAGGGACCAATTATTGGAACGCCGTTGCTTTATTTCTATACACTTTTACTTATATTACTAAATTCTAATGGATTCCAGCTCTGTACTATTCCATTTAATTCGTTTTTTGCGACCCGGGTTTCGCCTTTCGGCATCTTCAGGCGCCGTGTACACTCACCAAAGGTAAACACACACTGACAACGAACACTCTTTACTCTAGCTCAGCGCTCGAAATGGAAAAGTTAACAAACCGGAGCGCTCGACAGCTTTCTAAAGATATTTACATAGTTATCAATTTTTATGTATGTTTCATAAAAATAAGTGTGTTAGATTTCCTATTATATGGCCTATCTAGCTCGGACGGTCAATTTTTTTTCCACGAGACGGAGCGATAACTTTACCGATTTCACGAACAGGAACGGAGCTCCGGTGCGCTCCGGTCCATTTCGAGCCCTGCTCTAGCTTATATAATAAATCAATACAATATAGTAGGTAAAAACTCCATTACCTACCTATCAAGTCAAAGGTCACAAAAATACAATAAACAAATTATGAATAGTTGAAATGTCAGTAAAAAACGTAATTAGTAAAAACCCTATCTTATTAATAACAATACACTCGTTAATATTATATTACTAAATTATATAATGGTTTCTTTTATTTTGTTAACTGTCAATTCATGGTGGAACTGCATTGTATTGTTGTTTTTATTTAATAAAACGCAATTTTTTTAAAACAATATTTATCAAACAAAATCCAAAGCGACAGAAATAATATAACAATAAGTACATAAATAATTATCCGTCCAATAATACCTTCCCAATAACAGATTAAAATAAAAGATCAGAGAATCAGGGGCATTAAACAAATTATTTTAAATATTAACAAACCACAAAATATGAAACAATCAACACGTACAATAACATTAATATCAACAAATAATTATGATTAGTCAAAATTTACAATAAAAAATAATAAAATAAACAATATTATCAATTGAAGTGAGATCGAATACAAAAACAAATACAACCAAAATATGAGTATTTACCTTATTTGACTCAATATAAATTGACAATAATAAATTCGCTGCATGGCAACGGAACAATTATAAACTATAATAGTATACTGTATAATCGTCACGATTGCAGTATCATACTGTGGCGTAAAGGTAGTGCGTTCGGCTGATTACCGAACAATCGGTGGTTCGAATCCAATCGAGTGCGTTTTTTTTCGTGTGAAAAAATAAATTATGTGTTACATCTCACACGCCAAAAATACACTCTGATCTGGTTTCCCAACAGGTTTTACCTACAGTGATTTTAGGATTTTTTTTTTTTGAATTTTCTCGATATCTTAAGAATTCTCGAGAAATCTTTTCTGGAAATCCGGGAAATCTTCTAGAGATTTTCTCGGGAAATACCCAACTCTAGGAGCGCGTCCGTTGAAGTTGTACGGTCGGCCTATGTGATTGACAACATCGCACTGCGTTGCCAACTTAAAAGAGATCCACTGATCACTACACTTTTTTGGATACGTTTATACCATTCGCTTGCAGCGGAGGCAGCGATCCCCGGAATGTGTACGGGAAGGGATGAGCTGCTCAAGTCGTTCAACCAGCTGTTGGGCCCATCGAACCGTCCGATCTGGTCGCCATAAAGGCCAATTTTATTGCATTTAGAAAATTTGCGACGTCATACTGCTAACATGAAGATCTCTTCACTTAGAATGTTCGGCAGTTTTGTATTAGCTTTAATTTGTTACTTACTACAATTTTTAATATTGCCTCTCTACGTGCTCATCTCATGTAAATTCAGTCAAAAGCACATTTGAGTGCATGGCAACCAATAACTTCATTGTGTATGGAATCGGTCGTAGCATCGTTACAATGGTGCATAATACTATGTGCCTCTATTATATTGACATCTATTGTACGACAACATCTTCTTGGCTTAGGCGCTGCTGTCTACTAAATGGGAGGAGCTTGTTAGTTCACAGTTTTAACACGTAACCAAAAAGATGTTGTCGTACAATACGTGACAGTATTACGTCATGCGCTTTTTGCATGCTGTCTACCGCCAGGTAGGTATTGCAATAGTTTTAGTTCCAGAAACGACGGCGGTGACGTATGTCTCAATATAGAGCCGCAGTCTAGACACAATAAAATGGTTTTGGGGGGGCAACTATTTTGAAAAAAATATCTATATTTTTTTTATTGATTTTTAAGGCGGTGGTGTTAACAAAAATTTAACAGGTGCCACTGACATACACATTTACACCGCATACTAAATCATAGTTTCAACCACAGAATAGTACTTTCCAGATGCATTCCACATACCTATACTTTTTTTTGTCCAGCGATAAACACCTGTCCTGAAGGTATAACAGCTTAAGGTGGTCCCCTATGAGTTATTCCAAGTTGTCGCATCCACAAGTATGTAGTTATCGGTTGCGGGTGGCTTAATTGTTATTATTATTAGGATCGTTAGTGTCATTTGTGTCGTCCGCGCTGTCTTGTATTTTAGACATGCCGCATCGACATATTAAAGCAAGCATTGAATGCACAGATAGTTGCACCAATGGATGAGTGCCACGGGTCTTCCAATGGCTTTCCAAAGCCTTGTGTATCATAGTGGGACCAACCCGTTGACAAGACTAGTCATGATCCTCAGTTATTATAAGCAGAAAAATAATATGTATTTTTCCGTTTCTGGGAGGGGATCCGGGTGACTTTTTGGATTTCGCAGAGGGGTAGCTGAGTCCGGGAGAATGGAAAAATACTGAAAATCGTATGGCATCATTTATGGATGACCTCTTATCATAAAAAATCAGAAAATAAAATAAAAATACCATGTATGTATGAATATTTATTTCACAAAATAATATAGGTAGGCATGTAGATATAATACATAATAATATTATGTATATTATTATTTATTATCTAAAATGTTTATAAAAAAAATGTTTAGGTACTAATTAATATAATACATAAGATAATCAAATAAAAAAGAAGGTGGAAAATCGATGGGATTGACTAAAAATTTTAGCCATTCTTCGACTAGTGTTCAACTCAAAATTAAGGTTGTCACACAAAATAGTCGAATAAAATAAATTATCAGTACCTACCATATCACAACACACCAATATTAAGAATATAATAATCAGCAATGTAGAAAAGCCGTTTCTGATTTGACAGACTGCGACTATTTTACTGTATTTTGAAAATACAACCAATATTTTATTTGACCATTTTCTGACAACCCTAAGTCAAAACATAAAAATACTCCGCAGCATAAAAAGCTACACACATAGTGAAGTAAAGTAAAAATGTAATAAAATAACTTATTAAAAAAAAGCAAAGAATATTAACTAACAGTAACTATTGTAGACTATTTTTAGAGTGTTTGCTATTTTATATTGTATTTACATTACAATATTAGCTAATTCGAACAATTCAAAACAAGATTGCCAACATCGAAATATTTATACACAACAAAAAACTAAAAATATAGAATAAATTAGTGGTTTTACGGTTTAAAATATTTCAACAAGAAAAAAATTGACAGCCCTGAAATGAATTATACAATTAATGATTTCACATATTTTACCAAAATATAACTTTTAAAAAGTAATATATAAAAAAAAACAATTTAACTCATAAGAACGCATAAAAAATATCACTATATTTTCTTATACATAAAATAAATTTATAGTACCTACCTACTTAATAAGTAGGTATATTATTATTATGGTAGGATTGAGGAGTATAATTATGGTAAGTATATTTATATTATTTTTATTGTGTCAACCCGGAAATACAAACTGTAGTTAGAAGTAATCTAAATTAAACAGTAAATAAATTATAACTGGATAATTTGACAAAAAAAAAAACTAATGAAGGAAATGCGGTTAAAATAAATCAATTTTTGTACTTAATCATGAGCATTCTGTTCAAAAATAAAAATAAACTAAACAAGTCTATTCAGAAGAAACAACTAGACTGTAAGTTTAGGTACCGTTAAATAAATAAAGAGATTAAAATTAATTTATGTAAGGAAAGGTAAGTAAATTACCATTTCGGCTTCATTGTGAAGGCCTCTGTGGGTTGAAGTTATCTTTAAAGACCTTTTTAAAGAGGAATATAGTTGTTGACTATTTGCTCAATTCTAGTTGAAACACAAATTGAAAAAGCGAGTCTGATCTGGCTGCAGCTGTGGGTTTCGAACCCGTGACTTACAGATTTAGACTCAAGTTATATCAAAATAAGACAAATAAAAAAGTTTAATTTATTTATTAATGAAACAGCGTTTAATAGAGAGACTTCCATTGTTCTGATATAAATAAAATAATACTATAAAAAATGGTAGCGTTATGTGTTTGACGCCATTTATTCTAACCAAATAAATAGGTACTTAATATAAATTTTATTCTGGAATAAGAGAAAAATTATTTTAAATATTTGATTATAAATTAAATTCATTTAATGAATCCTGGCGTTGTCTGCTCCTCATCAATAAGGAGACATATTGCAAATATATATTATAAGAATTGTTAAGATTACAATAATTTTTTAAGGTGTTGTCTGACAAAATTGCAATGGAAACAGAATATTGCAAATTGTGATTTATAATCTTTGAAACTATTCTCAAAATAAAAAAATGATTATTATATGAAAAAAAAATATGAAAACTATAAAACTAAAAATAATATATTAGGTGCATAAGGTGAAAATTTACGCATTCATAAAAAACTGATTTAGCAGATAATTCCAACTATTTCAAGAGAATACTAGTGTTGTAGTCTATCTAATATTATTCTCTTTCTCTCTCTCTCTCTGTTATAAATACTGAACAATTATTGTTTTTCTAGTAAATCTCTGATATAATATAACAAATAATGTTTAATTATGGCCGTCGTTGACAGGACCGGATTAATGCATGGGCTTTAGGGACTTACAGCCCACGAATCTTCCGCCAGCTAGTGGGAGTACATTGCCGTGCCTGCGAGTAGCGCACGTATACACTGATGTAAAACGATAATTCGCAAGGAAATATCATGCTAATTATAATAATGAAGATTTTTTAAGTGACTAGAGCAGATTTTGCTACTTGATAATAATTTAACGATAGTTAAATTTTAACTATTGAAATTATAAAACTGTCATAATCACACATCAAGATTATAAAACCAAATTGTCCAAAGAAAATTACAGGTTGTTTATAGTTTTATTTTCCTTTCGAACATATTACTCGTGGGTAACAGTACCTATAGCCCGGGACCCAATAAAGTCTTAATCCAGCCCTGGTCGTTGATTATTTTGAGTGTATGCGGTATGGATTTGTCAAGAAAAAGACCTATACTAACAGATTATTAAACAAATCCTAATAATAATGAACCCATCGAATGGTTTATAATATAATACATTTGTATATCGAAACAATTAGATTCAAACAAAACATTCATGTCCATACTAAGATTTCATTTCAATTCATACTATTTACAATGTTGACTAGTTTCATTCTCAATAAGAATCAAATGCCATACAAAACTATTTAAAAAAAAAAATACATCCATAGCAATTATTAAATCTATTTCGATCGATTCATAAATCATATCGAATCACAAATCAATGGATCAATCACAAGGTATTAATAATAATTATTTAGACTGCATTGTGCATCTATATGCATACATTAAATATGACATATTATATAGAAACTATAGTGCTAAATGCATAGTGCAGTTTACTAGTGGCATCTACGGACAGAGTTTGAAGCATACAATGTGTTTTCGTATAATGTGTAAGGGTGAAAGATGTCATTAATATTTTTGAATAATTTGTTTTTCATGGTTTTGATTATTTAATTTAAAAACATTAATTTTTATGGAAAGATTAACCATACTCACAGAACAGATTAATAAATAGAATAATCCAGATAGGCTATACCCCCGATACACTACATTGTAAAGCAGGGTTTTGAATGTGCGAGTGTCCGACGAAAATGAAACACACATTACAGATGTGCAATAATGTGTGTTGCAACTTTCAAATACACTGATATTGAATGAGTGTCAGTGTCAGAACGAAAGAAAAGCTTAGAATGACGTTATTATTGACATGTGATTAAGTTTATCCCATATTCTTGCTCGTGATCGGTTGCATCTTACTCCACACCCGTTAGGTATTTCAGAGTTCCCATTAATTGTGTTCATTTTTTTGTGAACACTTTTTTTTACATCTATACACTAGAACCTTGATTATCTGGACCAATTGCAGATGATAGTCCAGATAACGACAAATTCGTATAATTGAAAAATCAATAAAATTTATATTTTACTTCCGGAACTTATCTAAAACCATTTTTTGAAATATTTCCTTTTTTTATTTACACATTTTTGATTAATATAGGTTTTCGATATTTTACTGTAAATTTATCCTTGAATTAAAAAAATACATATGTTTAGACACTAGGAAAAGTTAATTATCAGTTTATTGTATGTTTCATATTCTGCCGATAGATGTCTCTAGTAAACCTTCATTGACTCAGGTTTACCTTAAATATGTATGGAATCAATGCAATCAAAAGTTTCTCTAACAAACATAGATCTATATTTTTGCCTGCTAAAATTATCTTTGTTTAATTTCAAGCAGTTTACTAGCAGATTATGGTCAATAAATGCATAATGCAGTCCATTTGATACAGCCAGAAGATTCCAGAATTATATTATTGTGAATATTTGTTACTTGAATATAAAGCTATTTGCCATCTCTTGACACTAATTTAAAGTTATCGAATTGTTTATAATTTTGATAAAATGTTTCTTTAGCCATAAGAATCAGAAAAAAAACATTTACTGTTATTCTGTAATAAATTTAAAATGAGTTTGAAACATAGAATAACAAAAATATGGAATGGCCATTACTGCGTGTAGTTGTGACGCTATTCAGACATAACTAAATGTTGTTGAAATTTATTTGGAACACAGCTAAAAACCAATTTTCTGTAATCACTCTAATTATGTATAACCAGTGAAAAATTTATTGTACATCAAAAAAGTGTTTAGAGATGACAAAATGTTTTATGAATACGTTGGATTAGCTTACGTCAAGCACGGCCATAGAAATGACTATAATTTTAGATACATCTGACTAAAATAATAATAGTAATCATTATGCATACTCAATCACAATTTTTATTCTTTTCTTGATTCTATTTTTATTGGAAATTTATGGTATTTTCTGACACTAGAACATGGCAACACAACGAGACATATTTTTTTTATATCATATAGAAATCAAAACGTTAATTAAATGGTAACTGAATACTCATAATTCCAACAAAATTACATCGCTAAATGGTGATTTCATATATAAATCACATTTTTAAGAATCCATTACTCAAGAGTCGCTATCAGTCAATCAATTTATATGTTCAATTAACATTTAATACATCATTCCACTTTGTTATAAATTCACCTATATTTGGGGATTCTACATTAATTTGTATGCTAAAGAAACCTCAAAGTAATCAATGTTTATGAAAATATAGTACCAAAGAGAATTAAAAAGAAATGATTTTTTATACTTTTGTAGGTACACGAATATGACAGTACGTAAATAATTCGAATAATATGCATTATACTGCCACCTAATGTAAAAATAATAAATTAATGCTTTTTGCTTATAAATATCGTTTTAAATATTGTAAAGTGAATATTTTATATTACGCTATTTATTACAAAGACTATTTTTCTCACTACATATTTTTGCTAAGTACACATTTCAACAAGTACGTTAATTTCCATTATTACACTTCGATTACAGGGTTTCTATTTTTTATAGTTAATAATTATCGATTATTTATTAGAAATAGCGATGATATATTTTTAACAAAATAGTTTAGGCTTCGATCCTAAATAGTTCTATTCAATTTTTCTTTTATTTATTCGACATTACAAAAACTATTTTTTCTAATTATTTTTTACAGTCCATTACATCTTTTGTCCGATAACTTCTTTGGCACGGGCTCTCGACGACACTTTTAAATTCGTATTTCGTATCTAATATACAAAAATTACATCAAGAATTAAGTCTACATGATATGCATATAATATTTTATACAAGAATGTCCCTATTTGGGAGAAATGAATATCTAATAATGCAAACTTCAAAGCTGTTTATTTTTACAAAATAATACATACTAAATACTTCCGTAGGTTTTGATTTTTAATATTTCTTCGTAATAAACTATTCCACTTAACGAGTTCCACCTCTGATACGACGATTTATACCATTCATAACTTATAGCAAACAAAATTCATAATTTTTTTCTTAGACTTACTATTCCCAAATTTGGTTCTTTTCAAAATCGGTAACAATACTACGCGTCTATACATCATTCACGGAGATCCATCACGAGTACATTCTATACTAAAATGAATTTTGGTAATACTATTTGTATTTTAATATGGCAGGATTACAAATTGGTACTTCGTTCAATAAATAAAACTTTGTGACATTACTTTCAACCTCCGATTAAATTGGAAACAAAATTTTCCATATTATGACTATTATCTGAACCAATTTGCTAATTGATTTTTAGACTTTATTCAAAATTATTTTCTCTTGTATATATATTATATCCGTGCGATTCACCACTTGAATCGATCCAATTGACAAAGGCATCTAGAGTTTAACAATTCAAGCACTATACTTAACCTACATCCATAAACTTCCAATTTCGATTATATTATTAATTTGTGCAATAGAAATTCATACAGTTGGGATACTTTATACAACTATTCTCATTAATTAATTTTTTTCAACGATAATAATTCAAAATGACAATAAGCTAGCCAAAAAAAAAACTATTCATAGCGTTTACGTTTCATTAAAAATGTCAAATTCATTTACTAATATCAAAGTTACCATCGTAAAAGAAATGTATCTTTTGACGTAGATCACTGATGTCCAATGTCACTATATCATGAAACTATTTTCTATAGATCATAAAGCAAATACTTACACGAAAGTTGACATAAATTACCGAAAGATCATAGATTTATCCTATTGGTAATATTAGTCGTACCATACATCCCATTTTATGGAGCTAATGATACGAACATGGACCAGTTTTTAACTTGCGTTAAAAATAGGTGATATATTATCCTGCTATTATATCGACAGATTTCTCCTGTGACGTTTCTTCATTTATGTAGAAAATGCTGTATAAGTAAATCCTATATAATATACAGATTATGAATAAAAAACAGATAATAACGGAGTTGATCACCATAGAAGTTGGACACTGTGATATAAGCCACGCCACTCTCTGTTAAATATTTATTAATAATGTCAGAAATACTCATTTTGAACTACGTAACTCCACTTCGCATGGGAACGAAAATGGTAAGTAATTTCCCTTTTCGTAATGTCAAAAATGGTCATTTTGGACTACACGAAAGGCAACATTTCTCAGTCTCTGAAATGGGTAAAAACACTCATTGTGCGAATGTAGGCTTTGTTATAAATAATTATTGCTAAATAATCATTTTAGTCTTATGGAGTTGCCTTTTTTTTAATCGACTGACAATATTTGCACCAAAAGATATCATTTAAATTGTGGATACTATAAATGATAATTTGTACACAATTAGCAATGTTGCAATACCACCGAGAAGGTAGGTATACACAATATACATTGAAATAAACAGTAAAAAATAATTTGTGACCAAAAAAACTATAATCACACTAAAAATATACTTTCAGTAGAGGATTATAACAAATAAGCCATAAAAATACAAAGTAATATAAAAATAATGAATAAAATAAAATACTTATAAATAGGTTCTTTATAAATGAATCGGATTATACACATAAAGCCTTTGGTAGTTTCCAAAAATGGCACCTCATATCCGAAGCGAATTACAAAATTTACATTTCAGTAATATATATTATATTATTTGATGGAAAACCAAAAATATTTAAAATGATATCACATGTTCTTCCACTACGCAATAGACAAGTGTATATTGCATTCAAATATACCCAACACAAAAAAAAGTACCAAATCAAATAGAGATGGTCAAATATAAAATAGGAAGATTGATTTCTTGAGGTTTTTAACCAACCGTTCTTCATGGAAAACTATTGTATAAACCTGTGCAGGTTCTACCTACAATAATCAAGCAAAATTTACAGATTAATGAAACAGTTGTCATGTCGTCTGTTTGAGAACACAAAGATTATGATAAAAATAATTTTCAATCAGTGACATCCCATGGGGGTAAGGCTGACCACATTATAAAAAGTGGCGAATGAAGGAATGAATACAGAGAACAGTGGCGGTTTTCCATGAACCAAACAATGTTGTCGCTTCGTTAGAAAGACATCTTAGTTTAAAAAATATTCAAAGCGTAAAAAATCATGACAACATAACCATTGCTGTATTGTAATACCCTTTGTAATACATATTTTAATGGCACAGGTCAGCGCCACAGACCTTCACGTACTTAAAAATTTTAAACTAAAAATGAAAGAGGATGGCATTATAAGTCCGCTCAAGGGCAGCACTTTATCTAGGGATGTCACTGTTTTCAATTATGAATTTTAGGAAACATCTAGGATACATATACAATTGCAATTTAAAAATATTTCACATTAATAAACCTTTATCGTGTTGTATATATATACATAAAATAAATCCATAGGTATCCCATATAAAATTTATTACCTATGTGTTTGACTAATTGTTAAATTTTCTTTTGGATTCAGCACATTTTTGGACAGATACCAACTTAAAAAAAATAATTAAATTTATTGAAACAACAATACTTTATATCAATCGTCGTATCATTGAATGACACAATTCCTATTTACATATCATCGACACAACATATTCTATCAATGTCATCAATCAGTCCGAATTACATAGGTTTATCAAACTTTACCGATCCCTAGCTCCAAAAAAATTGAGCTTATACCATACAAACTATTTATCAATCCATCAGTCCATACAAGAAGTAGATAATGTTCTATGCACCTCTATAGTAATAAAGAATATATTATCATGAAAATCGAATTTAAAAGGTGTAAAATAAGCTGGATTCTCTCGGGGTGTTGAGGATTTAATGAGTAGGTACTCAATATATTATCATGAAAATCGAATTTAAAAGGTGTAAAATAAGCTGGATTCTCTCGGGGTGTTGAGGATTTAATGAGTAGGTACTCATTCAAATAAAAAATTAGTTTGGAGCAGTTTTCACACCACCTCATACATGTCTATACTTAAAACAAGATTCGAACATGTAACTGGTTTATATGAAATGATATACATAAGGCCCTTCGCTCATGGAGAAACTAAAATCCGACAAACTGGTTGCTGATGGAATTCATAAACTGGCCAATGACTGATGCTTCGCACACAGTGCTACTGAACCCACTTACAATGATAATCTCATAACCTCAAACTGTCAAATCCATTGTCTTTCCTACTTCATTCTAAGCTTTTTCCGTATTATCTTTACGGGAATATTCTGGCAGCCTGTAATTATACAGGCAGGAGTACTTGTCAACATCTGCCACATATTTTAAATTAAAAATTGGTTCGCCCATCTTTAACTTTTGACGTCTTGACTTGTTATTGCTTGTTCAGTTCAGTTCAGTGCTACCAATTTTGGTAAGAAAACATGATTTTTCTTCGAATCTACTGATATTGGTACCACTGCTTTATGGGTGACTGGAAACTGAGAGACTGGGAGAGTAGCATGCCGCGTCTCTTCGGTTTCGGTCAATATCGTTTTGAAACTGAGAGATTCCAGTCTTGCCGTCAGCGAGCCGCCATTGAAATATATTAGCTAGATACTCGCATCTTTTTTTAGTATTCTCGTGAGCGGAAGGCCTAACTATTTTATTCCCAACCGTGGAATATATCCCATTGACATAAATTGTTATTATTTTCATACTAATTGTATATAATTTAAATGTTTGGCATTTACATTAATAACCAAAAAGAAATATCAATATTTTTTATTGGAATAGTAATAAAAGATTATTTGAAAATGAGACCATTTATACAAAATATTGAAAGCAGGACTTGGTCACCGGTGTACTGGTATTAGTTCAATCCTCAGCACCTCAATTTACTATCAACATTAAACATCTCAAATCATATTGAAATCTAGAGAGTTTTAAGATAAGTTTGCTTACATGGTAAAAGGAGTATTTTGTAGTTTGCTCTCAATCGCAAACAATACTTGAATTCCTGAGTAACATAAAGACGAATGACTATACGAGATCAATGAATACTACTGAAGGTGTGATGATTCTACACAATGTCAGGATTGTGGTTCTGAATCCGAGTTATAGACAATATGGTGTTCCGGCGCTAGAGGGGTGCGGGCAGCGGGGGTCGCCGGTCGAGGGTGCCGGCCCCTGACAGGGTTTTACCGCCTTGGGGGTGCCGTTTGTGAAGCTCTGTCACTGTGATCGCCACCTGCACCACGCCTTTACCCTCCAACACGTCTGCCGCACAGCACAAAAGTTTCTGGAATAAAAGATAATCGCATGAATTAATTACACAGCTAGAAAATTTTATATTAAAACAGGTTCAACACAGGGATCAAAAATGCATTTGCGTTAATTTCTAACTATCTCTGACAATAATATGACAAGACGACATATGAGAAGGAGCCATTTAACATGAAAAATTGCTGGATTTCCTTTAAATCTATCCCTATTTGTTATTACCATTGTAATCCATCAAAAAATATATACCTAGATATACCTGTCTTAGATCTTCTTATACCGGGTCCAGACTGGATTAAACAGGATTCAAATATGTGACTGCTTTGTATAAAAAGATATAACCATTTTAATCCCAACATTGTAGTAAGTATATTCCGTTGGATATGGTGTATAAAATGTCATTATTTGTATTTCTTTTTGGTCGTTCCCTCATGGCTGAAACACCTTGAAATTTTCAAACATTTTTCACCCCCCTCGATCCTCAGTTTCTCTCAGGACAGAGTGAAGACTGCCCCAGTTAGCTTCTTCACTTTGTCGCTCCAGTGCGCCGACGCCCTTCATCTCCTTCGCTTTCCCTTAACCCAAAACAACCAGTCTCTCCAGGTTATTCGGTCCGCACCGAACAATATGTCCAAAAAACTACAGAATGTGCCTCCAACATATTGGACGAGAGCCGTTCTTTCTGGATGATTCAACTTGGTTCGTCCTGTGCTCTGCCCAAGAAATATGAAGCATTCGGTGCAAACACATTTCGAAGGCATGAATTGCCTTCCCAACCCCATGCCCTCAGGGTCCACGACTCAACACCGTACAAAAAATATGGAGAACACTAATATTTGCACAAGCATCATTTTCGTGTCAATTTAAATTCCCTGATAATTCCATATTAGACATACAAGACGTGTCATCGCATTTTTCACAATTTGTATGCACTTTCTTCACATTTTTATAGCAATGTAGAAATATCAATATTTTTCCGTGAAATTGTATTTTGGATGATCATTATGAGAACGAGACCTTATTTACAAAAATTTTAAAGTAATTATGAAGAATTTACAATCGCATCAATTATATTATAACTTTTGTCGATTTAATCAACTTGCTCACCGGTGGGTGTATTAGTAAAACAATCAAAATAAAAAGAAACCCCATTTCATACTCATAAATAGTTTTATTTCACTTATTAGCAGCATATATATAACATAATAATATAGTAGCAGCAAACATTTCAACAAATATGCGGCGATTCTTCAGCGGATTTAAGCCGTGTAGGTACACATTGCAAATCAACAATAATAATTATTCTCTATAGCTAACATTAAAAATTTCAATTGAATAAATGTCTGTCATATCATATCCCTACCATAATACTACATTTGGCAACAAAACGTTCCTAAGGCAGATATGTATAACAAATAGTATGGAGGTCGCCTCACTCTTTGGCCTGCAAAGCGAATATTATTTAAGCTAAGAACCGAAATCAGTTTATTGTACATAGACTGCTGTATGTAACCTCAGAAAACCTATAACAAATATAGTGAAATAAATACTAAAATAAAAGGACATAAGTGTGATGAAATCTTTCATCAGGACAATGAATATCATAAAAAATAAATTACAACTATATTAGTATGCCGCCGACCATTACCGGTGCAAAAGATAAGCAGGTTTTAAATGTTACATAGTTGAAAACTTAAAATTACAACAACCTCTTTTCAAATGAGAAGCTTCAGCGTTTGTTTTAAGTACCCAATAACCGTTTATTATTTGAGTTAAATTTAAATCTACACTTTATACAAAGATAAAAGAATATGAGAAATTTACGAGTTTAGTAAAAATCGAATTCGTAAATTAATGGTCTTTTTTGTCAGTTGTTTGAACGATAAAAAAAATCAATTAAAACAAAAAATATTACCTTAAATTAAAAATCATTATAACTGTCTTCCTAAAGCTTTCTATGCAGGATTTTTTAAAATTTTTAAATAAATAATAATTGCACTAATTTCGTTGTACATATAAAAAATGAAAAACATACTTTACGTTCAATAATACTGTTTTGTATGCAAATACATATATAAAGCTTTACAATGCCTAAAATTGTTTGGTAAATATTAAAACGTTCATTACATGAAGACTTATTCTAAAATGTGCATTTACAGTGAAAGCTAAAAGTAAAGTGCAATATTACCATAGTACTAATCGACAGGCGTACACATTTTTTAAATAATGCGGATAAAAAAATGGACTTTTTAAAATAAGACTATCACACTTATCCAGGAGTTCTCAATTTAAAAAAAAAAACAAATGTCTTTGGTAAGATAGTAGCCTGTAAAAACATAAATAAAATGTTGAAAAAAATCAAGCCCCACTTCAGTAAAGTAGTATTATCTTGAAATCCTTGTTTTAAGACAATTGAGAATAGATTGCATGTCATGACTCTAGGACCTGATTGCATAGAATGTCAATGTTATACATATAACTAACTATGAAAGCCATATATAAATGAAACTGAAATCATGGCAACATTGCTTCCCTATATGAAATTATTGTTATCACTCATTATCTAATTATTACAATTCCACAATTCAATGTTAGCGCTAAATGACATTTTTGTGCCTCAAACGGAACCAGTTGGTTTTAACGGAAGTTTCTTTTTTCAATCATAATTTCTTTTCAAATTAGAACAATATAATTATGTCCATTTCAATTAGCTGATAAAACCCTTTTTTCAATTTGTGCATGAAAAATAAAATTGGAAAAATATAATCACGTCATAATAATCAGTTTCTGTCAATCGTTACATTTAAAAAAATATATTTTCATATGATTTTTGCGCATTTTAGAAGTTATAGATTTTCAGATTTTAACCATCGGTTTTTGTGATCAGAAGTCTCATTTACTTATTTAATTTCTGGTTAAAATATGTAAAGATATCACAACTGCCATTTTTGTTTCAATCTTTCGATACTAGTAGTACTTGTACGTGTATATCTGCCGTGCATTATTTATTAGTTACCCGAAAATTGACTGTTTAGTCTTTAAGTTGACTTATTTCAATACGTACGTACTACTATGCATACGGGCCCTAGTATCATCTGTTGTCTATGGTATCACGATAATGCTCTTTTTCCGCAGAATAGGCTCAATTGTGGATAATAAAGAATGAAGAATAATCATCGACGTCTATTAAGTATACATGTTCAGAGGTGTAACACTTTTTAATAAAAAATATATTTTAATTTACCATTCGCACACCATTATGGAGTGTGATGAAATGAGGTTTGACATTGTTACTCTTATTAAACAATATAGTTATAACGATGATGATAAAGTGAGAAACAATAGAAATTTAAATCAACTGAATGGTAATTCAAAAAAACACAAACAATAAAATTATAACAAAAGTTAAATTCTTCTACGAGTTTTCTAAGAAAAAACTTATAACTATTGGTCAAAATATCAACAACAAAAAAAACTCACAGATTATTGAATATTAAATATTGAGAGAAAAAAAATTAAGTTTGAAATGTAGTATAAGTATATTATAGTTAGTTTATAAATAATACTATATTCATAAGTACATTATATAATTCACCAACGTGAGAAAAATGCAATGTTGTACTAAAATTCATCTTAGAGATAAAGTGGAAAATTTATCCATACTATAATGGTAGAAGATGCCATAACCTTATAAAGCAAAAATACAACAATCAATCGTAATGCTAAAATATATTAAAAGAATTTAAGTTAATATAACTACTGTGAAACTAATAAAACCAAATAATAACTATGTTTCTATTGGTTATATTATTAACTAAGATAAATTTTATAACCATAGGCTTACACTATATTAGCGAAAACGAGAAAATAATATCTTGAGAAGTTTGACTAGAGAAACTAAAATAATTTGTGTGAAGCAAAACTTGCGATAAATAAAACAAGATTCATTTAAAAATGAGAAATTACACATTTTCTTATTAGAAAAAAATGCATACCAAAATAATATTTACAACTTGGTCAACTTAGAAAATCTATAAAATAAAAACAGTTGTCATTATTTTTTATCGATAATTCTTATTAAACATAAATTATATAATAGATAAAGGTGAAGATTTTTTCATTTTTCAAAGAAATTTTGAGATTATATCGATTGTATTTTAAGCGGCCAACACGCAGAGAATTGACGCAACCTCAACATAATCTTAACTCAGCAAAGTCAATAAAACTTCGTGCCCAATCCCACATAGAGTCGAAACATCAGAATCCTATCTGTCAAACACTTAAACCGACTAAATATTATTTTAAACAAAATGTCATTCAACGAAAAAGCAACAACATTGTCTAATTTGATCGATACATGGTGCATCTATTGTCAGAAGTGTATTTCGCAACCTATTGTAGGTACTAAAAATATTTTTTAATAATAATCGTCAGCCATTGTTGTTGTGCCTGACACTAATCGCTATAAAATCAGCTAAAAATGACAACCATACCATGTCTTTATCCGTGTTCGGAAACTTGTACCTATGCACTTTGCCATATCACACTTCACTGTAAAATGTTGTGTCGGAAATATATGGCCCATTATTAAAGACCGTCCAACCTCTTCAAGTCGCATAGTACTGACATAAAATTCATGTCTACATAAAACACGGTTATTTTCGGTTTACACTTTACAGGAAGCCAGCAAACAAACAAATTTTGAAAATAGCCGATATACTGGATTATTTGTTAGGTTCGGTTTTCATTCTTGAACTCATGAATTTTGCAAAAACCAGCTATTACAATTTAATTAATGTTCATATTGAAACTAATAAAATTGGAGACCGTATATGTAATATACGGTCATCTCTTTCTGATAAGAAAGCTCAAGGCGAACTGTGCCACGCTGAAATGTTTTTAGGTACAATTTACATGTAACCGTCGTTATCAGTTTAGTTGGTAGCTCAACGATTTGAGTTACTTCTATGTGGGTCTGTGCATTAAGTTACATACCTACTTATCGCGTTTTATGAATCACAAATAAAGTACATAGATAATGTTGAGGTTGCGTCCAGTATATATGTGCGAGGCTGCTAAATGAACGACATACATATTAATAGTACAGGATTTTCAGATCTTATTATTCCAAGTATCAAAATATAAATCATAATGTTATAATAGAAATCCCTTCACAGTTTAGGCCTAAATATTTAATTATAAACCAATGACTAGTACTTGTAAGAGATAGTACTAAGTGCTTTAACATTGGATTGGTTATTCTTTGAAATGTGAAAAAATAAAACAATAATTTATTATTTATGGCCACATAAAATTTTATAAAGCTTTCCCTATCCGGAATGGCGGATTCATAATAATGTTATAGTAGCCGATAATATAATACTTCCACGCGAGTCTCATTACATCTAAGATACTTACGTTAATAATGATATATGTTTTGAATAATAGATTACATTAAAGGTATATTCTAAGTATACAGTGTATATTAAAAAATTCATAGGCACATGTCTATCATTGACATTATTATCATATTGTAATTAATGAAATTTCAATTAAGGTTACGTTTTTTCTAAATTTTTAAATAAAGAACTCTAATCGTATGATAATTGAAAAACCGTAATAAAATAAGTCGTGAATGCCGCCAAAAGATAATTGCGTTTATTATTTAGTATATGAATAAGGTTGTATTGCATAGAGGACATATTTTATTACAGGTCTTCAATCAGAAATATGAAATAAGATAACAAGCAACACGATATCTAAAACGTAGACCGAAAAGGCAATCAATTTAAGACAATACTGATAGTGAAATATTTTTATCGTTGCCTTTCTCAAAAGTTGTAATTTTTCTAAATATGTAGGTATCTATCAATAGTCTCAATATTTAAGTAGATTTAAAAATTTTAGAAGTAGAGAAATCAATTGATAAGCCATTCGGTTAATCGAGGAATAAACAGATCTTTAGATATTTTGCATAATACTAATATAAAATAAAAAAATGCATTTTTTATGAAATGCCAAACAAATCGGTATAAGATAAGGTTAATAATAATATACCTTATGTATAAGGCGAAAAGTTTTTGTTAAATCTAAACCCGCTTTGTGAATAGAATCCAAAATATATTCCTTCTCCCAATATTATAATCTATTTTGGAATGTCTTTCTAGCGTTATAAGCACCTGATAATCTGCTCGATTGGTATTTTAATAATTTTGACAAAATATTTCAGTGATAAAATTTATTCAATATGTTTAAAAAATTCAATTCACTCACTACCTACTCCTACCCTATCGAATCCGTCATTTCAATCTTATTTTTGATCACTTTAGAATCACCTCAATACTATAAATTTCAAATTATTAATTTCTTCCGATAGTCTTTTCGTGGGAATGTAAAATATTCCTGTAAAAAAATAAATGCCTAAAGAGTGTTTGTAAGCTCTCCCGTGTACATATCCCACGCAATGGAATCGTAAAGTGTAATAATTCCTGCCAATATCCAAAACACTATTCCTTACATTTTAAAAAGGCAACTATTTATATCACCAAACGCCTCCTGGTGTACATGTATTAAAAGCTTCCATTCCTTTATGAATTTAATACAAAATTAATATATTATTATTCTGTAAAGAACGAACGAAAGTCTTCATATTATGCTTATTTAAATAATTTGTCCTTAAAAAATTAAACGGACTGTACTTAGCCTAGAAAGGCAACGTTGAATCAAAACGAATCCACTTACATTAATTTATTTGCAGCTATGAGAAATATAGTGGCCAAACCCGCAGTCCTTCATATCTCTTTGCAGAGTAAGGTTTAATTAAAAAAAACCTTTACAATTCAGCGAACAGATGGCAGTCATTTCTTGTTGCATAGTGCAATACCTACTTTAAATGTCTAACCTTAATAAGCCACTATGTTTCTCAAAACCTCATTGATAATATTATTCGAGCTTAAAAGTGATCTACCACTATATTAAAAATTACTATCGATATTAGTATAAAAAGACTCTAATAGTCGGTATGTATTATAATTACTATGATACCACGTATTCTGCTTATAAAATCCTAAATATTAAATTGTAATTAAGCATGTACGATGTCCAACATTACTTCATTAATTGTGACACAAATGTATACTTAAAATTGTGCAATTTTGGTCAATGTTAAGTCGTCTTTCTACAAATTACTAATGAATGTACATCAAACATAGATGTCTCTCAACATCAAAGGAATATTTCACGGTACCTAAGGTAATATTCAAATTTTGCAAATAAAATTTTAAAGCCATTGGATATCATAATTGTAATATGTAAACATATCCATAACGCCACCCGCTCACGCAGAAACTAAAATCTGACAAACTGGTTGGTGATGGAACTCATAAACTGGCCAGTGACTGACGCTTCGCACACGGCGCTACTGAAACCTAATAATCTCATAACCTCAAACTGTCAAACCCATTGTCTTTCCTACTTCATTCTGAGCTTTTTCCATAATATCTTTACGGGAATATTCTGGCAGCCTGTAATTATACAGGCAGGAGTATTTCTCAACATCTGCCATACATTTAAAATCAAAAATCGGTTCGCATCAACTTTTGACGCCTTGACTTGTTTTTGCTTGTTTAGTTCAATTCAGTGCTACCAATTTTGGTAAGAAAATATGATTTTTCATCGAATCTACTGATATTGGTTGCACTGAGAGACTGGGAGACTAGCAGGTCGCGTCTCTTTGGTGTCGGTCGCGGATGTTTTGAAACAGAGATTCCAGTCTTGTCGTCAGCGAGCCGCCATTGAAATACATTAGCTAGATACTGGAGTTTCAGACTTGTCTTTTTTAAGTATTCACGTAAGCGGATGGCCTAACTGTTTGAATTGCATGGAAATTACAGAAATAACACATTTTCTTAAACATACATTTGGCTTAGAATTACGATATGCATATAATTTACATCAGTGTTATTTTTGTATTAAGTACCAGTAGAACATTAATTGTATTTTTACTATAATATAATACTCTACATATAAAATGGAATAAGTAAATTTCCTTAATATATCTAATCAAATAATATAGTTTATTATAATAATGAAACACCGTGAGGTGTGGTCATTAGTAAAAAATAAAATCACTTGAATATTATCAGATTTTGTGGCATTGTTTTTGGCATTCTAAAATCTAATGTGGCAATACTACAACGGTCTGTCTGAGAAAAGTCTTTGAATAACTTACATTACGGCTAAATGCAGCCTTTAAAAATAACAGGAAGATACCAAAAGGAGTGTTAAATATTGGTCATAGGTTTCTACATCACCACACCATCGGTACAGTAAAACTCCGTTAATACGAAATCAATGTGACAGAAAATCGAAAAAAACTCGCATCACGAAACACAAAATGAACGGCAAAAAAAAAACAGTAAAATTTGAAATAGATTTTATATATTATCGAATTAACCATGTTTGTTTTAACGGGGTTTTGCTATAAATTTTTTTAGCCTCGATGTGTTTTTAAAAACAAATACGAATTTGGTGGATATTCATAGGAAAAAATTTCTGATTGTCTTTCATCTAAATTGTACTTAACGTTACAGCGATAAATTAAGTAAAATATTTAATAGAACTCAGATGAAGGAATATTATATTAATTCTACTTTGGTTGTTAGCTTATTAATAAAAGATTTAAAGTCAAGTAAATAAAACAGGCGCATAGTTTGATATTTATCAAAAAATATAAAAATAATATATTTGTATTTATAATCTGTGTAACTTTGGCATCAGTTATTTGAATAATAAAAAAACTTTAGAAATAAAATGAAAAAATTTTCCAACGTAAAAACCAAGTAAAATGAACAATTTTTGAATACATACTTTCATTTGACGGTTTTACTTGTTGAGAAAATATTGAGTTTGTCGATTCAAACCACAATATTTAGGAATGACAATAGTTAAAAAAAAAAGGAAAATAAAAACTTTGTTTCAATCGATGCTTTTCAGATCAGTTAACTAAGGGCGCAGACACACAGCATTGCAGTAGATGTGCGTAGACGAGCGTCGACTCAGGGTCTTCTTTGATTCCAATTGCATCCGATTAGAATCACTAATTGGATTTATTTTATCTAATTGGTGATTCTAATCGGATGCAATTTAAATCAAATAAGACCTGCGTCGACGCACGTCCACTGCAATGCCGTGTGTCGTGAAGCCTTAGAGCGCGGTGCAGAACCGTCGACATTAAGCAGCTGTTCTAACAAGAAAAACATGTCACAAGTTCTTTCTCTCTTGCACTTAAGACGTTTTAATAAGAATTATATATGTTTTTCTCACTGAACTTAGGTCGTCGAAATCAGCCCCTTAAAGTTAGGCGCGTATCTTAGGGACTTACGCGCCTAAATATGGTTACGCATCGCACTCTTAGTCTATGATTGAATTAATTCTGACTCAATAATAATAAGGAATAATGGGTATTTTATTTCAATGTTTTAAAAGAAATAAATATCCAAGCAAATTAGTGTCTTTAAATTAACACTAAAACTATGATAATGTATTAATAATATTCATAAATAAAAAGTTTTATATTACTTAAGAGTTATTCATAATAGATGAAAAAACATTTTAATGTTTGGATGAATTAAGGGGGGACATGCTCGTCGACGGTCAAAATTGAGTTTTTATTGTATATTCAAACCATGATCCTGGACACTCCTTAAACGTTGTAGATGATCTATTTATATAATTTAGAAGCCTTATTATCCTTTATAGTTATTTTAAACATTTGATGACTGCATGAAGTATTTTTGTTACATAAAATAGTATTCTTTTAAACCTCTCGCTCTAATGTTTTAGAATATAGTCATATTTCGGTACATAACTGTGCAGTGGTGTTAAGATTTTTTACAATTATTAATTTTTAAACGCATTTATAAAACCATTAGCATAATTTATTACGAGATAATTTTTGTAAAATATTCACGATAAAAAATTATATTGATAATCTCTGTGATCCCAAATTTGACAAGAATTAGGCATTTTATTATTCAAAAAATCGGCAAGATTAACACATTTGAAGATGATTCTAATGATACTCATTATAAGCTATGTCTTTGACCATTCAAGTGTAATAAACATCTTATGAATAATGATTGCTTTATAATAATTATTGACCTAAGAATAAGGTAGTGTTTTTTTGAAATATGCCATTTCTTTTGTCATTCCCCAGTGGTTAAGCTACAACATACGGCCGTAGCCATAAATTGACAAACTATAATTGAAGTAGGGAGTAAAATGATATTGACGCGCGTGTTTGAACATGTACCGTTTAAAAAAAAATAAAAAAAAATTCGGTTAGGTACATGTTCAAACACGCGCGTCAACATCGTTTTACTCCCTACTTTAATTATAGTTTTTCATTTTATGGCTACGGCCGTATGTTGTAGCTTAACCACTAGGGAATGACAAAAGAAATGGCGTATTTCAAAAAAACACTACCTTATTCTTAGGTCAATAATTATTATAAAGCAATCATTATTCATAAGATTTTTATCACACTTGAATGGTCAAAGACATAGCTTATAATAAGTATCTTTAGATTTATCTTCAAATGTGTTAATCTTGCCGATTTTTTGAATAATAAAATGCCTAATTCTTGTCAAATTTGGGATCACAGAGATTATCAAAATAATTTTTTATCGTGAATATTTTACAAAAATTATCTCATAATAAATTATACTAATGGTTTTATAAATGCGTTTAAAAATAATAAATGTAAAAAATCTTAACACCACTGCACAGTTCTGTACCGAAATATGACTATATTCTAAAACATTAGAGCGAGAGGTTTAAAAGAATACTATGTTATGTAACAAAAATACTTCATGCAGTCATCAAATGTTTAAAATAACTATAAAGGATAATAAGGCTTCAAAATTATATAAATAGATTATCTACAACGTTTAAGGAGTGTCCAGGATCATGGTTTGAAAATACAATAAAAACTCAATTTTGACCTTCGACGAGCATGTCCCCCCTTAATACGAAGATGAAATACATCCTTTTTACACAACCATTCAAATTATGCATATTAAAATACAAAGCCACAATATAACAAGCTCAATCGATTTCATACCGAATTAACCACGCCAAGTTTAGAGAGAAAAGAAACACTAATTAGGTATCGGGAAGACATACAAGAGGATGAGAGTTGAAATGAATGCGCCGAGACAAAACCAGGATATGAATTGATCAGACTTCTCATCATTTTGAATAGTCAAAACATTCTCATCTTGAATTGCGTTCAAGTTGTTTTTGATATCCAAATTCATGGCGAACCGTTTATTACTAAAGTATTTTATTCTTTCGGTGACAGCAGACACGTGTCTCCCGTTTTGAATTTGATCGTGATTCAATGTAACATCATTACTTTTTTTATCATTCAAAAGGGGCATTACAAAGTTAATCTTATCAGTTTTACCATAAGGACTGTAAACTTTATTCGGTGTAATTTGGTTTTGATTCTGGGCGGATCCATTTTCCACATAATTCATTTGACATATTTTATTATTATCAAGAATAACATCTGCGTTATTATTATCAAAATGCATATTATCAATTCGGTTAACGATGAAGTTATTCGAATCGACGATATCGGGAATATCATCCGCGTCCGATTGATCGTTGAAAGAATTTGAAAAATTACTTATACATCTATCTTCCGCGTAACGATTCCTATATACTGGCTTGGTTTGAAAGAAATTTAGATTATTACGAAACCTGGCCGACGTATTATTCTCGTATTCAATATTCGAATCAGATCTGTCCGAGGAGATTGAAATTTGTTCATTGACTTGAATCGAATCGGCAGGATCTTGGGAGTCTTCAGCGGTGCACATTTCTCGGGGTTGATATTGATTATAAGGGTCGGCGTTTCGTTCCTGTGATATCGGCACCGTGTGATTGTCAGTGGGGTGTGCTGTGGCGGCCCGGTGGGATAGCAAAGAGGTGACCGTGACGTAGACGGCCTCCGTCCTCTCGTAAGAGAACTCCGGGCGAGGGTCCTCCAGCGGCAGAATGTCTTGCGGATCGCAAACGGCCCCCTGCAACCAACCACAACACACGCCACTGTCAATCACGGCCTCCATTTTTTTTATATCTATATACACCTAAAATATAGCCAAAACCTCTGTAAAAAATTAAACCAAACTAAAGCACATGACCATCCCCGTGTTATAACAGATAAATCAATTAAACTTAATAGAAAGAATTTATTCATATTCAGATATTAATATAATTAGCATGCCTCTACAATAAGAGTTATAGTTATGGGTACAACAAAATTGTATAGAAACACCATTTTGATCAAATTTATATTTCAAATTGTTATTACATAACACTTTCCAACACCTAATTGAAAACGATCACCAAACCAATACAAAATAATAGAACATACATAATTTATTAGTGAAAGTTAATCGACTAGTATACATTATTTCATAGCAATATTGTAGACGACAGGGAGATCATTATAGATCTCCACAGTGTGAAGGTATCTTAAGGGGGGACATGCTCGTCGAAGGTCAAAATTGAGTTTTTATTGTATTTTCAAACCATGATCCTGGACACTCCTTAAACGTTGTAGATAATCTATTTATATAATTTTGAAGCCTTATTATCCTTTATAGTTATTTTAAACATTTGATGACTGCATAAAGTATTTTTGTTACATAAAATAGTATTCTTTTAAACCTCTCGCTCTAATGTTTTAGAATATAGTCATATTTCAGTACATAACTGTGCAGTGGTGTTAAGATTTTTTACATTTATTAATTTTTAAACGCATTTATAAAACCATTAGTATAATTTATTACGAGATAATTTTTGTAAAATATTCACGATAAAAAATTATATTGATAATCTCTGTGATCCCAAATTTGACAAGAATTAGGCATTTTATTATTCAAAAAATCGGCAAGATTTACACATTTGAAGATGATTCTAAAGATATTTATTATAAGCTATGTCTTTGACCATTCAAGTGTGATAAACATCCTACGAATAATGATTGCTTTATAATAATTATTGACCTAAGAATAAGGTAGTGTTTTTTGAAATACGCCATTTCTTTTGGCATTCCCCAGTGGTAAAGCTACAACATACGGCCGTAGCCATAAATTGACAAACTATAATTAAAGTAGGGAGTAAAATTATGTTAACGCGCGTGTTTGAACATGTACTTAGCCGAATTTTTTTTTATTTTTTTTTAAACGGTACATGTTCAAACACGCGCGTTAATATCATTTTACCCCCTACTTTAATTATAGTTTGTCAATTTATGGCTACGGCCATATGTTGTAGCTTAACCACTGGGGAATGACAAAAGAAATGGCGTATTTCAAAAAAACACTACCTTATTCTTAGGTCAATAATTATTATAAAGCAATCATTATTCATAAGATGTTTATCACACTTGAATGGTCAAAGACATAGCTTATAATGAGTATCTTTAAAATCATCTTCAAATGTGTAAATCTTGCCGATTTTTTGAATAATAAAATGCCTAATTCTTGTCAAATTTGGGATCACAGAGATTATTAATATAATTTTTTATCGTGAATATTTTACAAAAATTATCTCGTAATAAATTATACTAATGGTTTTATAAATGCGTTTAAAAATTAATAAATGTAAAAAATCTTAACACCACTGCACAGTTATGTACTGAAATATGACTATATTCTAAAACATTAGAGCGAGAGGTTTAAAATAATACTATTTTATGTAACAAAAATACTTTATGCAGTCATCAAATGTTTAAAATAACTATAAAGGATAATAAGGCTTCAAAATTATATAATTAGATTATCTACAACGTTTAAGGAGTGTCCAGGATCATGGTTTGAAAATACGATAAAAACTCAATTTTGACCTACGACGAGCACGTGGGCCGTTAAACAATTTTTTTGTTTGTGAGGATTGGTTGCTAGTCATTCGCTCAAACCACTGGACTCGATGTCCTGTATTCAAACACACATCTTAATTAGAAAAAAACAACATGTGAAATCAACTCGGCCATAGGATTTGAACCTGCTACACATGAATCAAGATGCAAACGATCAAAGCTCCGCTCAACGGAAAGAAAATAAACATGCTTTTGAAGAAGAAACCGGTGAAATATGTTAATTTTATAAATACATACTGTATATACTACGGTTAAGGAATAGTTAAAATAAAAACTACACAGGGAAAGGAAAGCTTGCAACAGCACTTGGCACGCTTATACGAAAAGAATAATAAATACTTATAGATTCAACCAGGATATTTTACACCACAGTAATAATAATGTAATAAATAAACTATTGTGAATAGATAAATAAATTTAAAAAATCATGAGCCTACCTCATCGACTCCAATTTTCCTGCAAGCCTCGAGGAAGTTGTCTACATTTCGTCTGCATCTCGCCATCGACAATTTGGGCTGAAACATAACATTCAAACAATAGAGTTATTTTCATCGAAGATAATTTAAAAACGATTTGAGATAATGCAGAATGACTAGCGGAATCAATTTTTAAATGAATATATGTAATATTATTATAGACATGAGTCGGGCAGCTGAATCGATATGTTACATAAAAAGTATTTCATTCTTTGGCCAGTACATGACATGAGAATTCAAATACAACACATACTAATAAGTTTTTAATATGACGGATATTAAAATATAATTTGAGTAATTGCAAAGTGGTCATTTCGACCAGACCAGTGGTATAGTAGAAATCTCATATTCTCTCTAATTGGAATATTTCCTATTAACTTCACTTCATAAGCAGCCAATCCATTATTTGTGAGAGCATTATCGCATCAATACCTGTGCTGGTGACGGTACATAGACTGAAGTGACAGATCGAGGCCGCACATTGTTAGCCAAGTGACAGAGAACAACTCCATCTGCCAATACTGGCGCAAGGTCTCGGGGCAACGACATCTTCAAACGGTTTTCGATAATCTGAAATATGAACGGAATAATATATTTTACCAATTATTACTGATAGTAAGATTCTACTTCGACTATTTTTAAAAAGCTACAAAGTGAGGGAAAACAATCATTCTTATATTATAATCTCATTTTTAATAATAAATCTTCTAGCAGATAGATTTGTAATTTTCCTTTAAAAATCGCTGAAGTAAGTTCCAATTTGCGGAAAGTGTCATTTGTTGTAGGTATCCAAAAAAAATATAGTTGTATAGTATTTCCAGTGGTCTTTTTTGCCATCACTTTCATACAAATGTTTAGGCTCCCAACTCTACAGAAGGAGATCTTTTTGAACATCTTTGGATCATCCTCATCATCAGCAGGGCTATTCTAAATAGTTAACACGGATATCACTCAGAGAAAATACATAAACAAGGCGGTTATCTACAATAATTGTTAACACACCGCACTGCGTCTGAGTTGATTCCAAAATGCATCTGATTGTTAACTTTATAACTCAATGACATTTGACAGCTCACGGTTAACGTGGTCATGTTAAAAAATATCACGCCCGGCAGCTATCTTCTTGAAATAATTAACTACCTGAATACAACATATCATATCTATCACTTTTTTTTTAATGATTTTGGAGTTTAATGATGTGTTAGAATTTAGACAACCTCGGTTCCTGGTTTCCTCCAACAACTCTTTCCGCTTATCTCTATTCAAAGTGGCTGCTTTCCAATTCATCACATCAAGAGTACGGTAGTCACTAGTGACTAGAAACTTCGTCTAGGCGTGTTGATATTACATTTTTTTTTTTTTTTTGACCATGTCCGATCCTAATAGGATCATATGGGCCTCTACAGAGTAGAGGTTTGTATTAACAGATTTTGTTTTTACGAAAAATGGATGTCAGCCACTTGCTCAACCTATTAGGTCCATACCCTGACTCACACACAAATTGAAAAACAATATGTGTACTTGCCAGACCCAGGATTTGAACCTGGGACCCACGGCGTGATAGTCCAACGCTTATGCCTTGGATAATTAATGCTTATGCCTTGGTAAATTATCACATAGGATCTAAATTAAAGGCAAGCATGGAAATAAAAGCAAAATATTGCATTACTTACACGTCTGAGTTCTTGAGTAAGCTCTGACTCCTCTTTGGCTCTGTCAAACTCCCGTTTCATCGTGAAACTCAGCTTATCCGGAGGAATATCCTTATTCCAATTAAGTCTCGCCGGGTTTCCAGCACCCGGCCCCGAATTACTCAAATACGCCACACTCGTAGTCAGAAGCTTGGCAGGACTATTTCCACAACTCGGGTCACTTCCATTTGGTAATCCATCAGAAATGGCGATATTTCTTCCGAGCGAGTTTGCTCTATTGACAGGAACATTATTATGAGACATGTATGTACTGGAACCTTTGATGGGCGAAACGGGTTTGACGTATCCGCCGCCATCTTGAGGTGATGTACAGGAATATCTATTACTGTCACCAGTAGATAAACGTGACGTCGAATAATCAAAGTTGGTATTGCCATTAACGGTAGGAGAAAGGGTATTATTACTGTTTGAAACAGGAATTCCTGTCGGTGAATAATTTTTATTTGTACTTCTCGAAGGAATGACTTTTTGAACTGGCCGCCTATTTGTTGACACTTCATCGGTAGTCAATGTCGGTACTCTCACTGCATGATTAGTCGCCGATACAATACTTGGATCTGAACCGTTCGATTGGTGGAAAATACTATTCGATTGTATTCGTCTCTGGGCTGTACTGCTGGCGGTTGAAGGTGTATTAGTGGGAGATCCGGAATTAGTAGCGAGGGGTGTGGAGAGGGATGGATTTGAGGATACAATATTTCTGTGGTGATATCCGTTGGCAACTGGAGAGTGTGGGGTGGAATGAGAGTGGTTGAGTGGGGAGGGGGTGGCGGACGGGGGGGAGGTTTGTTCGCTGCGAGGTCGGTAAACATCTTGCTGTCTTTGTACTCGTAAAGCTTCTTTGTATTGTCTGTAATGTGAAGAAGAAAATGCGTGAGATACGAAACAATCGAAGAATAAATTTCAATAGAATCATCCAAAATCTTTAGAAAAAATTTTAACCTATAAGTTTGCTGGTGGCCGATCGGTTTGGTTTTATCTCCGTCTCCATTAGCAGTACTACCGCCATCAGGAGATACCCGAGAACTGGAAGCAGATAAACAAAAAAGTCAAATAAACATGTCAACAGTTTCAAAAGTTCTACAATATAATAAATAAAAATAAATTTTAGTCATCAGTATTCACAATAGCTACCATATTATTTTTGTCATAATTTTCTCTTTATTTAATTTGTATGTTTTACTGACAGTAGGTATGCACATAAAGTTCATAAAATATATTTTTTAAAATCAATGCAATAATCAAACGAAACGCTGAATTCTAATGGATAAAAATGAAGAAGTGAATCAATGATGCATACCCAAGTGTCGGTGTGAGTGGAGGCGTTTCGGCAGAAAGACTGTGAGCTCGCGACATGTGATTCGGCCCAGGAGAGATTGTGGAGGGGGTGGATGGTGTTGAACGACCACTGCCTGCGGCGCCCACTCCTGTCACACCCACTGGTCCACCACCTTCATCTACCACACCTTCAATAGAAAAAAAAATATTATAGATTAGATAACAGTGCCCATAGTACAGTAGAAGCTAAGATGCATGCTTCTTGTTACATGGGCCGGGAGTTAAGAATCCCCACACTTGAGGTTCATGTTGAAAATTTCTTCAATAAAATCGTCTGTTTCAGATGCAGATGAACTATCCCAGGTGTATATTTGAGGCGCTTATTCGCTAAACCCATTCTGGAGGTATTTTTGAGATTTTAATAAATCACGAAAAACTGTTTTGTGCATTCATGATGATGTTGATGCTAGTATTGGTGACACGTTTGTATAGCGATTTAAACGTATGCTAAAAATAATGGTTTCGATTGTAATGTCTGATTGGTCGGCTATATAGAGCAATTTAGTAACCTGCTATTTATCCTTAGAGCGGGTTTGGCGACTCGAGTCTATATTAATTTTTTTTGACGAAATAGGGCAGAATTGAAAAGTCACACCTCTTAAGTCTGGTAGACCTATCAAAATAGCACATACGTACATTCAAAACTAATTTATTGAAAAATCCCCAGAGCAGGTTTGACGACTAAGCGATTCATTTGACAGTCAACCAGGTTCTGTGTGAAGGAAATGAAAATCCACGTGTGAATAACAAGCTTAGTTAATAATAGAGTAAATTGCAATAATTAATTCTCACCCATTCCATCAGTAGACCATCTCTTCTCACCCCCGTCGCTTGTACTATAACCGCTGTCCACATTGTAGCGCACCTTATGACGTAACCCCTCAACAGCGGCCGGACAAGCAGGTGCGATCATCGGTTGGGTATGACCTGAGGAGAACAGGCCCTGCGACTGTATCTGCGGCAGACCCTGCAGATGGTTGTGATGCTGCTGTTTGACGGATCGACGGGTTTCATCACCGCGCCGCTGGATATTGTCTTTGTTGGCCTGGTTGTCCAAATACTTAAAGATGTGAATGCGGCCTCGTACGCAGATCTGTAATAACAAATATTGGATATTAAAGATATTACTCATTGAATCGCCGTTCTATCTTGCTATCTTGTAAACCTCGTAAATTCAAAAAAAATCATACATAAATATAGATATTATTTTTTTTTATAGAATTATTAATAACCATGTCCTTGCTTTTTCGTACAAGGTGGTTGTTAGTAATTTTGAACAATCACAAACACCCAGGCTTTGAGAAAAACACATAAATGTTTTTGTCATGACCGGGAATCGAACCCAGAACTCTCGGGTGGAAGGCCAGCGCCTTACCCACTGCACCACGAGAGCCGCTAAATATAGATATTGGATAATACTAGAATATTCAAAAAAAAAAACAATTTTTTTCCAAATGGGATATATTTTTACTAGACATTTTGTTTAACGGGGGTGATGTTATTAACAGTTGAAAATCAGTTATTAAAATCATTACCCTATATGAAGCAAAGGATTGTGATGTGTGGATGTGAGAGTTTTGGTCACTCAAAAGATGGCTGCATTTCAAGGTGGTGATGAACCTCAGCCACAAGACAATTATTCATTATGAGTCCAAATAATTTTGCACCTTCGGTAATGTGCAGCAGACCCTTTCTCTGCACACCACAGTCATGGTATTTGCAATTTTAATCTAACGAGTATGCTGTAGCAACTTTTCGAGGAGTTGTCGTCAACATAGGAAATAAACATCCCATAAATAACTTGTAAAAGCAAGACAAAGTCGTTAATGGCCAGATTCCATATATTATTATAAGTATGTATAAATATGAAACTTACAGTGGCTGGAGGTGAGACAAGGGGATTGTGCTCCAAGTCCAGCATGACCAGACTGGTCATGTGCCGCAACTCCAGAGGAAGGGAAGAAATGCAGTTACAGCTCACGTTTAACACTTCCAAACGTAAATAGGTAATTTCTGAAAAGAAAAAATAATTCTATTAGGTAATGTGCATTTAGGTGACCCTCGTAGTCAAATGCGTACGACATGTGCGTCTCATACTGGAGGTTCCGGGTTTGATTCTCAGTGAGGTCACATTACATCAATGTGATATTCTAAGCCGGGGTGTTTCTGTGTGGGTCTGATGTGATTCACTAGGTATTGCCTCGCTTATAAGTGTTCTAAAAAAAGGATAATATGAACAATAATGTCATTCTTCTATAACGGTTCTTAAAAATGTTGTAAGACCAGGTTGTGAAGTTCTTCTATAACTGTTCTTAAAAATATTGTAAGACCAGGTTGTGAAGACATGTAAATAGTAAGTTTTGCTAAGTGTCGTAAACTTTTTCAATCAATCTTTCTACAGTGATAGCCGCCTGTACACGTGCATGGATTTACTGGCAGCAATATTGAGCATTTTAAACTATCGTGACAATAATTTTTTACACGTAAAAGTGATGACTGTCTCTCCAATCTCATTCTTCAAGAGTAAGCGGGACGCGATGTTGTCATTTTATGGTACTATTTGACAGGTAGTGAAAATTGGTTAGCCTCACAATGAGTATAGTTCGTTTTTTTGCCACTATCGTTCTACTGTGCAGGCACAGATCGAAGAATGTTGCATGAAAATTCAGAAGCTTCCAAACTTTTTTGATTCATGCATGCAAACCTTGCAACTGCAGGATAATCCATGTTTACCCATACATTTTCTTGTTATGGCCGCGATAATGCTTACTGACAACAGTAAATCTATGCACGTGTAACCGGGGTATAAGGATAAAATAACTTTGTGTATACAATAAGTGAAACAGTTATTAATTAGAGGCTTGCATATATTTTAATATAACTGCTTTATATATATTTTCAGATATACTTTATGCAAAATGTACACAGAAAAGTAGCAGATTATTTTAATTTATCTTCCATTATTTTACAATTTATTTAACAACATAAAGAACAGCTTTGCTGTGGAGACCTCTATTGACAAATTTTTATAATAGAGTAAGTACTTACTGTAGCGTACTAATAACGAATTCATGAATAATAAATTCGCCAGCGAACAAAAACACACTACACAAATCAATCATCTAAGCTTTCCACCAATCTTTACACCCCCATCCGTCTGATGAAAAGAGCCCCAAATTATTTTACGTAAATAATTACGTCTGCTGGAGGGGTGAGAAGTATATTTGGCACCCTAGCCCAAATAAACATGTGACAGAGGGGGGACGGTTTGATCAATAATATTCACGAGAAGTGAGTTTATATTTATTGATTGCTGGGATGAATGAAATAAATTGGACAAGGCCATTGTCAGGTCGGGATGGCGGTGGACGTGGTTGCACACAATATATTGTGATGACAGATGATTCTCCTTTGGCACAATGAATCTATTTTTAACATAGTAGATTGAAATAATATTAAAGTGATATAACTAAGCCAATGACAATTGCTTTGAAATCCTTTGAAACAGTGAATAAGATTTCTACAGAAATCGAATCATCTAAACTAGCTAGTGGAAATTGGTTGTACCTGCCTATTGATTGTCAAGTTAATACCACAAAAAACATCTCATGAAACCAGTAGTACTGAAATTCCATATAGTGACTAAAACTTGTCGTTGAGGAATCAAAGGATTTTCACTATTTTTGATCCCCCCCTACCTCCATCGTTATACTTCCGTCACAAAATCTTTTACCCCCATATCTAAACAACATCACAAATTATTTAACCTCCCCCCCCCCGCCTTTTCGATAAAAATCTAGTGTACCTATTTCTACTAAAATATTGTCTTGGTTTGTGATGTCACGTTTTTCACAACGTAACCCCCTAACCCAGGGGTGGCGAACCTATGGCACGCGAGATGATTTTACATGGCACGCGAATGTTTCATGTTGAAGAGAAAAGAAATATACTTAAGTACTTACTTACATATAATATTACAGAATAATGACGATGTAGCCATGCGTATTTTCTTCGGTTTTTCATATTATGTTTAGGTACCAATCAATGTGCAAACGGAAACGACTAAATTTATGCATAAATAATGACAAATCGCATTGTATAAAAAATTGCAGGCAAATCATTACGTTTAATGTAATCATACGATTGCATAGGTCGGTCCTTAGGATTGGGGAATTAAATATAAAAAATATACAATCAACAAACTTTATGAAATTAATTATCGGCAGTCATTCAAATATAATAACTGCTTGTGATGGAGAATATAATATGAAAGAAGAGTGGTTTAAATGCTTCCACGATCTCTTTGAGTAATTTGAAAACAAGGGAAAAAATATTCAAAGAATCAAAGATATGCCTTCGGCTAGAAATACTGTGAAAGATAGAATATCAATACATGACTCAAATGTATTTTTTAAACCTTTTTAATAGAATTCTTAACTATTTTTTTAGAAAATTTAAAAAAAAATTTTCGCCATAAAAACTGCTTGGCACGTCGGACAGTTGAAAAATATTATTTGGGAAATTTTGGCACGCGTACTTAAAAAGATTCGCCATCCCTGCCCTAACCCATTCATTACTAATCACATTATATCAGTTATCCCCCACCTTATGATGTAACATCATATATGGACAAACCCATAGGTATAAAAGTGATGCACAACTTTTTTATCAATAGTGAAAATCCATCAAGGTCCACACAGAATATAAGTGTCACATATAATTTTATTTCAAATTCAATATGGTACATATCAAATACTCATACTTATGTCACTTTCGTCTATGTATCAAATACATATTTACCAGATAGAACTCAGTATCAGCAGTGGTGAGATCGCTCACACTGCATGCTAGTACCGTTACCGATATATACCTACCGATCAATAATAACTTGCAGCAAAATAATCTTTAAAAGCTAACTGAGGAAAACATTTTGAATGTTCACGTAACCGGGCAGATAAATTATTTTACAGGCAGCAAGTTGTGTACCATTGATCTATACCTACATTATTTAGGTCCATAATATGCAGGATGTCTGTAATGGATATAGTGGAGTAAACATTACACCTAAAATCTTGGCAACAACCAACTACGGCACATTGACGTGAATTATTATTGTTCTACCAAGGTCTACCATCATTTAATTCACTTCCTAAGAGTATGAAACCTTGCAATTTAGCAGGTGGTAATGAGTAGGTACATAGTCCGACACCCCTCGGAATATGATTAATTATTATTTATGATGTATGGTATGTGCCCAATGGTATATTTGATAGGCGCTTCGGTTGCATGGCAATTGGTTCATTTCATCATAATTAGGTACGGTGCAGGTGGCTAAAATGATAAATCACATTGGCCGGAATCCAAGTCCTGTCAGGCACCATATTTTTTTCAAGATTTTTTTCAAATAGGTATGTTTCCAAATTATGTATGAATGAATGTACTTACGAATTGGCAGTAATCCTAAGTGATTATTTTTAAGGTTCAGCACCCTGAGGTTGGCGAGGTCTCCGATGGTCATGGGGAGGTGCGCGATTTGGTTTCCACTGGCGTCCAGCTCTTGCAGGAGAGTCATCTTGCCGATCTCTTTGGGGAGGGCGCTGAGGCCATTGTTCGACAGCAGGAGGACTTGAAGCGGCAACTGGCATAATTCGCGGGGGACCTCGGCCAGCTGGTTTCGGCTGGAAAGAAAGAAAAGGAAAAGAGGTTAACATAGGTAACTATTGACTGCAATATTTTTTGTATAATGTTTTGAATGGTTGATCATACTCGATTATAAATATTTAACATAGCACTGGTTTGACTTGTTTAACAAAATGATTTAAAAATACAGATATCTTAACTCAACACATGGTACCTAACATATTATTTTATAATAAGCCACAAAAGATATAACTATAATTTAATAAACATCCCCTTCCACCAAACCCAGGGGCGGTCCCCGCGCACACCTGGTCCCAAAATTCAAAATTCTTAAAAAATATGAATCCAAAATATCAAAATCTTTGAAGGTCCTCGACTGATAAACACGAAAAATATATTTTAATCAAAGAGATTGGACTCCTCAGTCTAATGACTTAGAATTATTATTGTCTCTCAAGCTATGCATTGTAGAATCACGAAAAGATTTCTCGGTTATTGAGAATAATGGAATGTTTTTAGTGCAAAGTTTATAAATAATCACGAATACCTGCTATTCAAAAGACAAATGTTTCAAAACATAAAAAGATATTCAACTTGTAACTCGGAAGACATTGATTGCGTCGATTTAATACACCTGTTGGCTCATTCGTTAGCTGTGAACTATGTTTTTATTTTACAAACCTCATAGAAAGATATTACGATTCACAACTACCTATATGTTGTACTAAAAATGGAAAATAATCGGCAAGCAGCTTTCTTTAAATTAAGATATTTGAATATGCACACACGCATACACCAATACGTGAGTCTTTGACAGTTGCATTCATATGCGCGCATCTTGTAACTTACAACATTTAGAAAGGAAAACTCACGAAAATATAAGTAGAATGGGGAAAGAAAATACCTTTATTTTCATGAAGAGATAGATATTGGGAGCCGCACTTAACCCAACGAAGAGCCGCAATTGCCCACGTCTGGACTATATACCTACTTTATTTTAATATATCAATAATATTAAATGATAAAACAGAGCATCAGACAGGCCATGCCAAAATTACTACATACAATAATAAATATCCCATGTGATTTATTCAAAATAATCAAACGAGGAAAGAGCAATAACGAAGATAAAAGCGGATGAGTCATAAATGAACTGAGTGGACGGAGAACCACAGAGATATAGATAACAGAGAATGGAAACATAATACATGAACGAACGGGGGATGCTTCGCGGTTATTTCACTATCACAATACTTTTTTTTACAAGGCCTTCTCGTGTAGGTTTAGTTAAAGGCTGCTGTGCGTCATTAGTCTATTTACAACCTGATCGATAACGGTTCAAAACTAGTTAATCCAATCACCGGCGATAACATTGCACTTTATCAGCTGTCATCGCCAATTCGTGGCCAGTGGTGCGGTAACAAAGATTAACCGGAACATGATAAGACCGGAACGACTGTGTTATTGCGACGCATATTTAAAAATGTTTAGATCAGAATAAAATGATGTAACTAAAAGAAATTATGATAATATATACATACATATTTTTTACGAGTTAGTTAAGGGGACGTTCTACAGAATTGGCCTTGAGAATTGAAAATATGATTTTTTAACATGTGGTCCATAATATCTGGTCTACTAGTTAATATAAAAAGGTCGTGTCAACGTTGTTTGTGTCAATAAATTTGCTCTATGACTCGATCCGACTCATATTTCATCAGGGCTGTCGAAGACATAAATCATAAATATTTATAATTTTAAATTTTGCATCTAATGCCGGGTCCACACTGGCAACAAGTTACGTTGCTGGCAACCTCGTTAGATTTTACGATAATTATGATGATTATCCTAAGTCTAGACCAGTGGTTCTCATGTGCGGCCACCAGCGCTTTACATAATATTTCAAAAAAATATTTATAAAATTGTGAAATTGGTTGATTACATATTATCACTTGTCTTAAATTTCTTTCCACGCTCAAATGATCCATAATGTGTTCTTGTGATGAGACATGTGTGAAATAGTCCGTTTCTGACTTAACGAAATTTCTGCCAGAATACAATTTCACGCATTTGTTTACATGTGGGACCAAGTGTCTTCAATCTCTAAATCTGGAACTTGATTAAAGGTTTAAAGAATTGATTTTTTTAACTCTTTCTTTTGTAACTTCTTGTAATAATAGCACGGTTGAAAAATTTTGGTCGTTATACGTTGACCAAGAATCAAGTCAATCCAAAGAATTGGTAGCAATTGCTTTAACAATATTGTCGATTTTTCCTACTACTGTATACTGTGAAAGATCATTCAGTGTAATACACTTCATAAAAAACAATAATATCGAAGCCAGTTGACAGCTCTGCTGATGTAAACATAGAAGCAGCCATGCGGATTGCATTGGAAAAAAGGAATATTGAGGAATTTCCATTTGCATTATTTTTAAATAAATAGATATTTACTAAAATGTTCAAATGTCTTTTATTAATGTGAAGCCTTTACTGAGCCTTTTTTAAAAAGGCACCTAGCGGAAAAATTATGAAGCTTGAAATTTGAGACATTTTTTTGATAATTTACAATTTCACCTGTATTAATTTAATTAATAAATATGTATCTGAAAACATTAAAAAGATTTTTTTTATTTTAAGTCAAAGATAAACCTACAATTTAAGAAAAATGTTATAATAAAATGTGAATTTTGTTTACGTCCACATCTTATTATAACATATTATAGTTTATGGTCATATTTATTATTAAAATATAGTTTATTAAGTTTTCAATTTTTCTTCGTAAAGATTAAGACTAATTCATAGTTTTAATATTTTTTATATTAATTTTAAAAAACATCGATTTTTATAAAAATATACATGTGTATAACTTGAAATTCTTTTTATTAAACTCAATGAGGTTTCCTATAAGCTTGTTTTAGAGCGTGTTCAGAAAAAAATTCTTCGTCATCTTCATTTTAAAGTTTATAATTATTTTCTTTTTGACACCTTCTCAAACGAGTATTTTCCGACTAACTTTCTTCGAGGCATGCTCGCCTTTCATTCTCTTGAAGCTCGTAGGTCACTTCTGCTCTTAAAGCATTTTCCCTGCTCTCACGTGGTATAGTTTTCAATCCCGATATTCTACTCAACATGTCTTTTTTAAATAAATAAATAAATATAAATCCCATCAATTTTACACTATCTATCAATGAAGTGCGCTTTCTTTCTCGACCTTTTTCATTCTGATAGGATGTGTGGTAAAGGTCAAAGATAACAATAATAAGTCTATTAAATTAAACGCACTTTGTTAGGGCTATCTATTACACAGCATTTATAAATAGAAGCTTTACTATCAATTAATATCAAATAAATGTATGTTAACTGAATTACATTTACACATACACATACATAATATCCATCTAAAAGAGTAGTCTTGCATCGATATTACTAATAGTTTAGTGCATCTTTGTGAGATACATTTAGGTGTTTGGGTAGGTACAAATAAAGATATCGAAATGTTTCAGTTCCGGTTCAAATGCATACTGCACCACTGGCCTTGACAACAGCATGACGCCAACGATTACCGTGTAACGAAAGATACAGATATAGAATAGAAGAAGAATACCGGAAGATGGAGTGAGATCGATTGGACGAAAAATTCGAAAGCAAAAGTTATTAATACGCGGAGAAAAAATAGATCAATAAAGTCGTGACATGCGAAGCGACCTATACCTACCTTATTAACAACTATAATATTAATAACTCTATACTATAATATTACAGTTTGTGAATCGATACAATTCTTACGAATCCATGTAGATGTTCCCATTTCATATCAGTGATGTAGCATGGCACAATTTGTATCATGATTTTCTTCTACTGTTTCTATATAGGTCGAATGTCAGAAGAGAACAAAACACGAAAACGGCCAAGTAATAATTTTATATTATTGACCAAACCCAGATAGATTTACAAAATAGGTATAGATATAAGTAACCATATTAATATCTTCTGCTTTTTTTCGTCAACATGCAGTGTGGGTATATAAACGATTCAAAAATAATATCAGGTACTCAGAGGTTTAGTCATTGTCTTAGTTCCACCCACGGGAAAACAACGAAGGAAGCGGCTAATTTCATGAAACCAATCCTAATGTTTATGTCAAACTATTATTTTTATCACAAACGCTTTGCGCTAAAAAAAATATGATTTTTGCATTGCGGTTACTCAAATCAATAATCTTTCTTTATTTCCTTTGTCTCATTTATTACTGATAATATCTAGCAATCAGTGAAAATACAGAATTACCAGCAATCTCCTTCCTCATCTTGTTATTTCAGGTATTGTCGATTCTCTGATTGCTGTCTAGAATCTAGATATTTCTTAATTTGTAAAGCGCACGCCCTCGCAAATTCTTCCCTTCGACGCCACCTGTGATCACCTTCCTCGCCAATCCGCTTGGATCTCTTCTAACAATGCGACCGAAGAATAGAAAACAAAGCCGCTTGCAAGTAGACGACAACCGATCTTTCAAGCCAAGCCGTCATAATACAGAAACGTTTGTGAACCATCCTCCGACAGCACCATATCTCGAATACGCCCTACCTCTTTCTATCTGATTCTCTGAGAGTCCAGTCGATAATATGTCTTTTTGTGGTTCTTTCATCTACCATAGCCATTGAACCTGGAGCCAAGTTTTATTTTTTCCAATTTATTTACTCTCTGCATGAGGAGAGCGTGTCAGTTCGATCGAGAATCATTTTTGATTAATTTAATAAAACCTTTTAGCACCTACTTATTCCATTATTATTATTTAATAAATCTGGACCGGTTTCGTCCGCCTCAGAGGGACATGAAAATGTGGAAAATTGGGCTAAGCACTAATTCTTTTTTGCGTTTTATTATATTAATCAATAATACAATGCAGTTCCACCATGAATTATTGACAGTTAACACAACAAAAAAAAATGAAAATCATTAGTTTCGTCTTTGATACGTTAAGGCCTAAATAACCTTGGGCGATTTCCACGAGGGTTGGTTTTCTTAAGAATGAAAAGCTAAGTTACATGTTTCAAGCCAGAATCTTGTGAAGGGAATCATCGTGAGAGACCATTAATACAGAAATAGGGCTCCATAGAAATGTCATTAATTTTTTACTTCAATTGCCGAAATAAAATACTTTAAATAAAATGTAAATTTCGTAGGCAGAGAATGTGTGCGGGAAAACAGAATATAATATAACGTATAAGCAGATGGAAGTCGAAATGCCGCAGACTGCATTAGGAAGTAAAGTTCAGACTGCTTCCACTACATGCACGAAAATGCGGCAAAATCCGTCCGACATTGCACCTAACCCGCAGGCGACCGTGAAAATCCAAAAACTAACTAATCGATAGTCAACTTTACAACATTGGTACAATGCCTTTTTGTCCGCATACAGTGGCGTGCGTACATACATAATAACAATAATTACCTATCACAATAGCTGAAGTGGTAATTTTCTTCTTTTATTATTCAGATTAGAATATGAAATATAGATTTTCTAGAATAACGATCACCGGACTGGGTAACCGGCGTATTTTTACACGAAATTGAGGTCTAATCTAATTTTAATCATCTAACAAAAATGGTATATTATTTTTTATAATCAGCGAAAATTAAAAGCTTTCTATAAAATAATTACAAGATAAAAAGAACTTTTTATGTACAACGTTTTTAAATTTTCTGTTGAACCATATAAACTTGACTTGACTACCTTAAACGATCAAAAAAATTTGTACTTGACATGTCATATTGATTTCCATAGTAACGCACGTATATATTAATAATTTAGTTGCTAGGACCCCAGTCCCCTAGCAACCAATAATGGTGTCGAAATAATTTTTCATACAAAACAGAATTAACTGAAAATGAATTCAATTCTACTTAAAGATGGCTAAAAGTATTAAAAAATGCATTGGCATCGTGTTCTGATATATTATAAAAGTTTCAAATGTCTAGGTAGTCGGGAAGTTAGTTAAAAATCCACCGGACAAATAAAAATACGAGCTAAGAAAAACGTTGTAATATGGTATATCCATCTATATTCGACAGTCATCTCTTTCCTCATTGACTGAATCTCGGTAGTGCACATCTACCTTATTTTACTTTGCGATGTATGTTTAGAATTTAGATATAGAATGTCACGAATCACTAAACACTATTTAGCAGTTTGTTGGGTGAATAGTGGTTAGCGTTAGAGTAAACACGCGTAAACCGATGTGCGCGTGTAACTTGCAACTTTCATACCATTGAATGTCAATCAAAAAATATTTTAATAATTAGGTAGAGAAATGGAAATTTAAAAAAATGGCAAGACTTTAGCAGCTATCATTTTATTTCGATCCATGCATAACATATTCCCGTTACTTAAATTTAACTAAACATGATATATCCAACTCGGCCTTAATTATAAAATGATCTATTTAAAAGTAGTGTCACGAACTGTTTTTAAATTCTACTTCACATTTTTTTATTAAGCTACGAAGTTTCAGCTGAAGCTTATTTAGATGTATTAATAATACACTGTAATTAAAATTATATTAGACTAATGATTATAAAATAAAAACAAAAAAATAATATTACATTATTAACTACAACAATGTGGTATTATAATTTATTTTTGAAGGTTTACACTCAAAGAAACATTTGGATACTTACACAAAAACGCTTTGATTTTTGTCTGAGCTATAAACATCTCAAGATTAAGTGGTAATAATTGATCATTTTAATTTGAAGGAGCCTTCGTTTTTTAATATCATAAAGCGGATATTGGCAAACAACGTGATTTACATTTTCATTATCGTTTCAGCATTGACATTTTAAAAAGTCATATTCTGGGAGCCCACGCAGATTATATTAGGTAAAACTTAAGTGAATCAGTTGTTATTAAATATATACCTATCAAAGAAGATATGACCGCTATATTCACTTTGTAGAAATAAGACGATCGCGTGCCATAATATGAAAAAATATGCAAAGATTGCGACAGGAAACAATGATTGGTAAGCGGCGTCGTTATACTCGTGTTATGGGTTGGTTTTAATTAAAAGATATTATTAATTATATTTAACGTTTCTTTTATTCCCGATTTATAACACAAAATCACATACAATTATTATTTCTGGTAAACTAATATAATGTTGAATATTACAAGGTACACAAAATTACAAGGTACACAAATGCGTCCTTCTTGTGAGACGTCCAGCTGTCGAGTGGTTTGTTATTCTGGAATACTTCTAGGAAGGAAACAATAAAAACAAACAAAAGAAATGAACAAGATGCGACATGTTTCAGCCGCTCGAACCCGCTGGGTGACTAACTAACGGTACAAATTTGAATGGCACATAACACCTCCCTTCAAAAGAATAAACTTATGGTACACACACAATTTTTTACCATGAGTTTGGTTAAAGAAATTATAATCATATTAATACATTGGTTTTCGAAAATAGATTTTGTTGTGAACAATAGATTGTGATGTGTGACAAATAGATTTAGAACAATTGAAGTCATATTACATACAGGTATATATATATATATATTTTTTTTTTTTTTTTTTTACATTTAGAAAGACAATAAAATTCTTAATATTAGTACATATTATAATAAAGTAAATAATAACATAATCCTTTGAATGAGATTATTTATTGTGAGGGATCTAAATTAGCTTGCTTAATTCTATTTGTGTGAACCTTAACTAACTTATTCTGAACCTTAATTGTAACATTTAACGGACTGTTAACCTTGACAATTTCGTAAGGTCCTTGGAAATTAGGAGATAATTTTTTTGATTTATTTATTTTAGAGGCGTTATTGGTTAAGTATATTTTATCACCGATTTCAAATGTTCTTAATGTTTTGTCCTTGTTATACCTTATCTGAGTTTTTTCTTTTCCTTTTATCAAATTTTTTCTAGCTATTTCATGTGATTTCGTTAATTTAAGTTTAAGATTATCGATAAATGAATCGTATGTGTACTTGAATTCAGATGTTTTTAGAGCTGTCGGCAAACTTGGTGGATTTCCAAAAACTAATTCGAATGGTGTAAATTTTGTGGCGGTATGCGGAGTAGTGTTATAACTAAACATGGAGAATGGAAGCCATTCATCCCAATCGGTTTGATTCGGAGAGATATAATGTTTTAGATAATCAGCTAAAGTAGCGTGACTTCGTTCTAGGGATCCATTACTGGTAGGCGTATATGCGCTAGTTTGTATCTGTTCGATTTTAAAAAGTTTGGCTACTTCCTTGAGAATATTTGAAGTAAAATCCTTTCCTTGATCGGTAAGTATTTTATCTGGGATTCCATATTGACAAATAAATTTTGAAGTTAGTTCCTTTGCAATGGTTACTGCTTCATGATTCGGGATTGGGTAACATTGAGAGTATTTTGTTAAATCGTCTTGGAGGGTTAATATATATTTGTTTCCACTTTCGGTTAAAGGTAGAGGACCTACTATATCTAAAGCAATACGTTCAAATGGTTTTAGACTGGTGGTAGTAATTTCTATGGGTTGTTTTAAGTTTTTTCGGGATATTTTATTTTTTTGGCATGATTCACATTGTTTAATATACATTTTAATATCCTTTTGCATATTAGTCCATCGATATTTAAGTCGTATACGGTTCAAGGTCCTGTGATATCCTGAATGTCCGCTTAAAGGAGAATCATGGTATTCCTTAAGTATTTGTGGAATTTCATTGTGATTAGGGTTAATTATTGTATTATGACAAATAGTGATATTTATATTTGAGTTATTGAAAACATATTGAATAATCTTTTTAATTTTTTCCCAATTGAGGTTATCCAAACCACAACCGAGTCGTGGAAATGAAATATTTGGTTCTTTGTTATTTTTAAGAATATTTTTTAAATTTGATAATGCCAGAAAAACGGAATTATAGTTTGGTTTTTCCCAAAAATTTTGTTTTGTGATTAAGTGGTAAATATTATTTTTACGAAATTTTGATTCGAGTACATCTCCTATTCTCGAATGTGTACTAACTAATTCATCATGATTGGTAATGATTGTACTTATTTCTAAAGCTATCCCTTTGGACATTGATTTATCATTTGAAATACAGTGCGCAATTGATTGTTTTTGATTTAGAAGGGATTCGTCGATTTCATTTAAGTTGACATTGAAACGTTCATTTTGTTTCTCGAGAAAGTCATTGTATGAATATGAAGGATTATCGGTAAAAGGATTATTTACAAGAACAGTATTTTGATTTTCGATTCGGGACAAAGCGTCAGCATTAGAGTTTAATTTACCTGGTTTATAAATGATTTCGTAATCGTATTCCTCTAATTTTAATCGCCATCTAATGAGTCTAGAACCGGGATCCTTAACATTAAAAAGCCATGTGAGAGGACGATGATCCGTGATTATTTTAAATTTTCGGCCATAGAGATAGGGTCTGAAGTGTTTACAAGACCAAACGATCCCGAGTAACTCCCGTTCAGTCGTAGAGTAATTTGTTTCAGCCCTATTTAGTGTACGAGATGCATATGCTATAGGAAGATCTCTGGATATAGGTCCTTGTGATAATACGGCCCCTATAGCAAAGTTTGAAGCATCCGTTGTAAGGTTAAACGGTTGCGTGAAGTCTGGAAATTGTAAGACTGGTTCAGTAAGTAATTTATTTTTTAATGTTTCGAAAGCATCATCTTGAACCTTAGTCCATTTGAAAATTACATCCTTTTTTAATAAACAAGTAAGATTTTGAGAAATTTTTGAAAACTCTGGAATAAATTTTCTGTAATATCCTACGAGACCAAGAAATGATTTTATATCTTTGGTATTTTTAGGCTTGGGATAGTTTGTAATTGATAAGACTTTTGAGGGGTTTGGTTTAACTCCATCTTCGGAAATGATATGTCCTAAGTACGCAACTTCGTGACGCATAAATTCGCATTTATCCGGTTGCAGTTTAAGATTGTGCTGGTTAAGGCGTTGAAAGATTTCGCGTAGTTTCTGAGAATGGGATTCTATGGAGTCAGCGTATATTACAATATCATCCAAGTAAACAAAGCATTTAATTCCTTGTAAACCAGAGAGAACATTATTCATTAGTCTCTGAAAACACGATACCGCATTTTTAAGCCCAAAAGCCATTTTAGAAAACTGATAATGTCCTTGATCAGTGGAAAAAGCAGTTTTAGCTGAATCTTTAGGAGACATGGGGATTTGGTGGAAACCGGAGGCTAAATCTAGAATTGTGAAATATTTCGAGTGACCCAACTGATCTAATATTTCGGTAATATTAGGAATCGGATAACTATCATTAACAGTTACGTCATTAAGCTTTCTATAATCGATAACGATTCTCCATTTCTTTTTACCTGATGCGTCATTTTTTTTAGGTACAATCCAAAGAGGCGAGGACCATGGTGAATTGGAGTGTTCTATTATATTTTGCGAAAGCATTTTCTCGATTTGATTTTTAACTTCTGTCTTATGTACTTCCGGATACCTGTACGATTTAGTATATATTGGTACTTGAGATGTCACAGGTATTTCATGATGCGTAGTGTTTGTATGGGTTAATAAATCACCATCTAAATGAAATATATTATTGAATTCTTGACATAATGTTAAAACTGAATTGGCTTCTTCCGTATTTAAATGGGATAATCGTAATTCATTTTGAATTCGTTGATTGCGCGATGGATTATTATCTAAAGATTCTAAAGTATTTGCAAAGTAAAGAAAACTTTCGTGTTCATTAAAAGGTTCGAGGTATATGTGATTAGACAATATATTAACCGACTTTTCACTATTATTAAGAACGGTCGCATATACCTTGTTTCCAGGACGTACCTTAGTTAGAGCACGTGATAGGAATACATCTGGAAGAATTTGAACATCTGGTATTATACCTTGGTTAATTTCAGGATTTCGAACAACTAATTCTATAAGTGTTTCAGATCTAGGCTTTAAGGTATACATAGGATTATTGATTTTATTAAATATAGGAATAATTTCATCGTGTATATGTAATGTATTAGTTTCATAGTCAATTTTCGCATTATTATTGACGAAAAAGTCATGACCTAGTAATCCGTCTAAAGGAACATTAGTGACATGGTTTGGAATAATGTGAATAGTATGACGAATTTGCATATATTTTAAAGGAAATGTTAAATTAACTGTTCCGATAGTTTTTACTGGATTCGGAGAGTTATCGATACCTTTGAGCGTGACGAGTTCAGTTTCATTAACAAGTTCGTTTCCATCTAGGGAACTTATTTTTACTAATGAGATGTCGGCGCCAGTATCAATCAATAATTTTAGATTTTTTTTTTCTGTATATGGAAATTCAACATACGCTGTACTTGGTTCTAATGAAAATATTCTGCCTGAATGCTTTGCACGTTCCGGAAGGAGGCAGGTCTCCTGGAGTGCTGGAAGTTTAAAGTGTTTGGATAATTTTGCGAATTTTGTGAATTTTGCGGAGATTGATCGAAAGAAACATTTGGATTTGTTTGATTAGTTTGAAGCTGAGAAGGATTCGAATTATTTTTAAAACGATTATTGTACTGTCGTTTTCTGCACTCTTCGATTAAGTGTCCTGATTTTTTGCAATACCTGCACACTTTATTTACTGAAGTTTTGAACTGATTTATATTTTGATTGTTGTAATTGAAATGATGTGACTGATTATGATTATTATTTTTATAGTTTATGTGCATACCTTTGAAATCATTTAAAATCTTATCCTCGTCTATAGCCACGTTTGCTGCTTCTGTTAATGTTGTTGGCTTAGACAATCGAACTACCATAGACGTTTGAGGATGGATTCCTAGCATGAAGGTATTTAGAGCACTATCCTCGATTTGTTTAATCCGACCTTTTAACTCGTCGTCATTTTTATGTATAAGTCTGATTGCATTGATGAGGTTATTTCTGCAATTCTCTACACGCTGAATAAATTTGATAATAGGTTCTTTATAATCCTGTTTGCAATTTCTGAGTTCTAATTCTAATTGAGACGTATGTTTATTTTCACCGTAAGTAGTATTTAGAAAAGATTTGAAATTGTCATAAGATTCAAATTTATAATTCGAAATTGTATATTTGGCGTTGCCTACTACGCAGTGAATCATGTATTTTAACAGGACGGGTTTTAATTCATTCGGACATATTTCAATAGCCGTATCACAGTCATTAAGAAATGGGTATAGATTTTTCCTTTCTCCATCGAAGGTTGAAATAAATTTCATCAGGGTATCTAAGCTTAGTGACGACATAGTATTATTGTAGTTATTGATAATTTTCATATAAATGAATGAATAATTAATTTACCGTTCTGTTGTGGAGAATAAATACCTACACTTTACACTGTCACTGTTATATACACTAAGCACTTGACACTCGGAGATTATGTCTTGATGATATTGGAGATTTGAAGATCTGATGGACGCTTGAAGAATATGAAGCTGTAGCTTGAAGATTATGAAGCTGTAGCTTGAGAATATGAAGCTGGAGCTTGAAGATTTGAAGTTGGAGCTTGTAGAATTCGAGTTTTGATTTTGAAGAATTGGAGAATTGGAGATTATTCGTCGAATTTAGGAATTTGAAGATATTTGAAGACTCTTGCTTTAATGATTTTGATGATTTAGGAGAATATACAACTTTATATTATTAAATAGATTTTTAATTTCCGTTCGTTTTTCACAACGATGTACTTTAAAAAAACAATTAGTTTATACGTAATATTATTATGTGTTTTATTTTTAGGATTCTTGCTATTTTTAAAGAATTTGAATTCACCGTTAATTTATTTCACGTTATTTTAGCTTTATCCACACTTCCTGACACCAATTTTATGTTATGGGTTGGTTTTAATTAAAAGATATTATTAATTATATTTAACGTTTCTTTTATTCCCGATTTATAACACAAAATCACATACAATTATTATTTCTGGTAAACTAATATAATGTTGAATATTACAAGGTACACAAAATTACAAGGTACACAAATGCGTCCTTCTTGTGAGACGTCCAGCTGTCGAGTGGTTTGTTATTCTGGAATACTTCTAGGAAGGAAACAATAAAAACAAACAAAAGAAATGAACAAGATGCGACATGTTTCAGCCGCTCGAACCCGCTGGGTGACTAACTAACGGTACAAATTTGAATGGCACATAACACTCGTATCAATGGTGATTATATCAAAATGGCTTTATTTTTTTATTTTACGATATTATTTTGCTGTTTCGATATGGGAGAACTCCACTGGCAGAAATTTACACCTCCAACATTTTCTTTAGTGCAGGAGAGAGTAAACGAATAATTTTATTTTTGGGGGAGCTACCCCAACAGAAGAAAACTGCGGAAGGAATATGAAATCGTAGAGGGGGGCCGAATTTTTGTTGCGCTGGAAACACCGACCAAATTGCCGCCAACTGGCGTAAACTATAAAAACGAAAATGATAATTTCGTGCCCACCGGAGGGTTACACACCCAAACACAAGAAATTTTATTTTAAAACATAGCTTGTAATATTAAAACGAAATTTATTTTATTATATAGGTAGCTACTTAGAATTGATAGGTTGACGAAATTGGACGATATCTAATTTACAACATAAGCGGACAATCATAATTTATGATAAAAAATATATAGCTACTTATATATTCTTAAAGTTAAGGTAACAAGTTCTCATTTCTGACGGTGTCTGGAATCATAGTAACGATAGCAATAATTGGGAGCGAAATCTAACGAATTGTTTTCAAACCATACACTTGAAACATGGTCAGCAGACACTTTTAAACGTAGATATTATAATAATGCAAAGACTGTGTTGAATCGGCCAAGCACATAGATACCTACAATGCCGAAGAGTTAAAAACTAGAGTGGTTATGTACACATCCGAGACCCAGATGGCTAAACTGCACATGCTTGTTGAGATTGAAGAATATATTTAGAGTCATATTATCTAGTAAATGTTTAGTAACTGATTGAATCTTGATAGAAGGCCGATAAAATATGGTACTATGGTATTGCAGCCTGGTAGTTTTAATATATTTTGAAAATACTTTTATACGTAGTAAGTATTAGAACAGGCCTGGGCATACTGCGGCCCGCCATGTATTTCTATGAGGACCGCGAGCTTTATTCGAATTTCTGAAAAAAGTTTACTTTTTTACATTTTAACGCCTTTATAGGTACTATAATACATGAATTGCAACGTCGAGAAGCACTATTGCATATTGTACAACACTCTATATTCGGACAGATTCGAACAATTTAAAGATTTTGCTCGAAATATGTTGGTTATTTTTTTAATCAACCTATATAATAAGTGAAAATTATAAATATCAATAAAAACTCTTTAATATCAAGCATCACCGATGAACAGTTTTAAGAATCTCAACTAAGAAGCATAAAAATGTTAAACAGCTTCATTTTTCTCATTAAATTGTTGGCTATTAGAGAATCATTTTTTTTTTATGTTGAAATTCATTTTTCATGTTAATAATAATGTATGTCTAGATCTAGAAGTAGTATTTCTACTTGCGGCCCGCCGTTCATGTTATATTTCTAATGCGGCCCTTCAGCCAAAAAATTTGCACATGCCTGTATTAGAACCTTACGAAGTAAAATTAAAGTTAAATTACCATCCGATTTGTACGTACAATAGATATTCACACAATATTATTACATGTTACTATATCGATTATTTCTGGTGATGCGGAGCATCTATAATTCTACAGCATCTATGGACCGCCGCACACCACTGTTACATAGGTATGAATTATTTTTATTATTTGCCTACACCCTAAAGAAGCTATATGCCCGCTCTCCGTATTGTCTTATCTATGGTTACCACATAACAAAATATGAAGTGTTCCCTGATGATTACAAACCTATTACTATTACGTATATCGGATACAATTTGTTTAAATTATTTACTATCTCTTTTGATTTCTACTGCACAGCAGACCGCAGTCCATCACAACGCAATCCCGTTGTTCCGAAACAGTTCCCTTTGTTAACATAACAGTATCACCTCGCATACAGATAAGGATATCGAAACAGGAAACATGTTATTGGTTCAACGGCAGCTACACAAACCAGGTAATCATACATTATAATGGTATAATGCAATTGCAATGCATTTTACAAAAATGAATCTAGTAGGTTCATACTTAATACGTGGGTACCTAACCAAATATACACACCCAAACCACAATAAATGTATAACCGTCAAGGAGTGAACAAAAAATACCTTACTATCAACATATTTTATTAACACAATAATAAAGTATCAGTTAACAATGTCTTTCTAATGGGATGAAACTGGTTCTGGTAATTAAATTATATACGCAAAGTCTGTTGTATTTATATAAACTGTGCTACAAAAGTGATCTACGCGCCGCAGGTCTGGCATGGCGGTAGGCGCGAGAGTTGGCGATGGATCGAGGAAAGTGCTCGTGCTTTCCCTATGCCCCAATGCTGGGGAGTGATAGGGTGAAGGAAGAAAAAAGAAGAAAGAAAGAAGATGTATATAAACTAAATATTAATAAAGTAATAAAACGTGAAGTGTTTGTTATACATCAGTTTGCATGCGAAACGTAGATCCTCGATATATTGTATAATACGTTAGCTCTAAAAATGAAGAGTAGCAAAGCATGGCATGGAACTAAGAATGCCAAACCACCTCCGTTTCAGGATTCCGGTTAAATCACAGTCGAGATGCAAATACGTATCACGCCAGATTTCAGATTTACCAGGCCAGTCGGAACTATAATACGTAGGTGACCTGGTAAGACCAAGCAAAAAAATCTGTAAGTGGAAAATTAATCATTGTCAAGAAAGCTATCACACAGATATTGGACGGGAATTTTTCATTGGAAAGAACAACTAACAAAAATAAAGTTGCAAGTTTGATTTTGGATGGATTTATTTTAAGAACGAAATCTAAAATTTCCAATAGAGAATTAATTAATTTTAACACTAGTTGAATCTTGGACACGAGACCGAACTGCTGAAATGATAATGACGTGGATATGAATGGAAAATAGCATCATGTAGCGGTACTCATAAGAGAGGAATTCATTCAGAAGTGGATCAACCTTTCTTACAGTTGCGTTTGTGCTAAAGATACTTACAAAATGATAATGACCGTCAAATGCAGCAAAAGTGATTTGTTCACACCAGTGGCGAAGACTCCATACTAGTAGGCGATCAGTGACGTCCCGTGAGGGTAGGCAGGTTGAGCGTCGTTTGGGGAGGCAGTTACTCGATGGGTGGCAAATCGAGGAGAATCATTTGGAATATATATATAAATATGATATATAGGAATAGCTAAAATTATTTTGTTTACATATTGTACTATAATAGCATGATAAAAATGGTATGAAAATAATAGCTCTGTGTATTGCTAAATAGTACAAACCAAATGTGTCAGCAAAATCAACCAAATAGAACCTCAGACTTGGTGATTTGGGTGTCTAACGTAATTATTATATTATATTTATTTGCTTTTTATATCAAAATTTAATGTTATATATTGTTTTAGTGGTATATAATATTTTGTTAGTAATGTATCCATACAATACATTTCTTAGATATTGGAGTCATGAAAGGATGATAAAAATGGGGCGGCATTTTGTCTAGGGACATCACTGTAGGCGATTATTTAATTAAAGCCGACCAATCTTAAGAAAAAGTATTTTTTATTTGTCTATTAACGTATTTACATAGCAACTACTTCATTATTTTATACAACAATATAATTTTCCAACGACATCCGTATTGCATACTGAATATGAACGAAATTCAAGTAGGTACTGTAAATATGGCTGTCCTGTGATTTATTTCAGTTATCTACCACAGCATACCTTCCTCCAACAGGCTCCATTCGGCACTTGTTTACACTGGTATTTTTGTCGATTCCTAAGTGTGAGGCATCAGTGCCTGCGTTCGGCGCAGCGTTGAGCGTTTTGCGCAACTCAAACGTATAACCGTATAAATGTACAACCAAAAAAAGACATTTTCTACGAACATTTTCACACACGGTTATACGTTTGAGTTGCGCAAAACGCTCAACGCTGCGCCGAACGCTGCCACTCAGGACGTACACTTCATTTATGATGTTTATATATATACCTTCTACCGAGTGATGAAGTTTAAACTTTACTATTATTAATATTTAGATTGACAGTCAATACTCAGTTTAAAAACATATAATACTAGCTGACCCGGCAAACGTTGTTCTGCCATATAAATTATTTCCAGTGAATATTTTGGTTGTTAAATAAAAAATAACGAATGTATCGTAAGTGTGTGGGGATGGGATCTATGACAGAAAGAGGAATAGAGCGCTGTAGACGATGACCGCCGATAAAAACAAAAAAAAACATCAACCATTCATTTTCTCAATTCAAAATGAGTAATGATGTTCATAATGAATGAATTACCTGTGACAGGATCTCGTTGTTTAATGTTTATGCAATATCCGTCTTGTCCTTTCCAGAAAATTAGCGGATATTGGAGAGCGTCCTATGAACGGTGTGTGTCAGCGATGAACTCCAGATTATTGTTTCTTCTTCGAATCACGATTTCTCGCGTCGATGTGCGGTCGCCAACCATGATTCCAGCAATGTCATCAACAACAGTTGCATTGAATCGACGTACGTGCTCTCCAGCTGGTGTTTTATCAGGATTGATGACAATAGCGTGATTGTCACTTTGCAATTGGTGCATGTGTGCTTTGAAGAATTTCAATAATTCATTGTGCTCATTCAACAGGGCGTCCAGTTCGCCGACGATCCGCCTGGCATTAGGCGAATTGAGGCTATTGTAGCCGCAACGTGCATCCACATGATTGATGTCCTCACCCGCGCCCATGAAGTAGATTTGTAAAAATGTATGTGGTTCGTTTGGCATTGGCAGCAATGAGCCTACTTTGTGGTATACTTGGCCTTTGATTTTGAACGTAGAATGGAATTGTTGACTATTTGCCGCAGTATTGTGAACTATTTCTGTTGCTCCGGACGAAGTCATTTGGAAGCAAGAATTGAATGTGCGAATGGACTTCAGGAACAGGTTTGAATCTGGAACCGTGCCGATGAGCAAGCCGTTCAATGGTTCTGGTGGTATCTCAATTTCTGGTAGTTGCACTTTTCCTGATGCGCAACACATCTCGGCTGACTCATGTTTGAATTTGAGCGCATGACAATGGGGACATTCTTTGTCCATAGCACCAATCAGCACTTTCGGATGAGCGGAATATTAAATATCTGGCTCGTACTCGAATGCGAGACGAAGGAACGAAGAGGATGTAAATGTTCGATGTACTTGTTAGCGTTGTCGGTCATTAGTTCTGCGTGTGTTAACTACGAACCGGCGCGCTTGGCTCCGTTCCAATTGTCGTTGTTGATTTCGTTCAGCTCGTGCCTCTGACATGCTTACATGCACGTTTTTGTTATCTTGTTGGATTTGTTCGTCTGTTCTTTCTGCTCTACTATTTTACATGTTTGTTGCTTTATTCGTTCGACGGCCCAAATGGCCCCCCTTGCGTCTTGCTGGCACTGTGCACTGTAATACACGCACATAAAAATAGATAAATAAAATAAATCGTACAAAATGTTGCACGCACTGCATTGTGGTATGCCGAATGAAATGTCAAAATGACGCGACGCTTCTCTTGAATTCTTCTCGGACGTAGCGCCATCTGTCATTCAACAACATAAATAATTTCGTTCTGTTTGAAATACGAACGACGGTTAAATTTGTTCATACAAAAATAATAAAATCGCGATTAAAAAATGTAAGGGTGGGGGTAGGAGAGTGAAAATTTGGGATTATAGGTATTTTTTTATGCCAAATAATAAAAAAAATACAAAAAAAAAATTGTCAAAAAAATAAAAGAAAAATTTTCTGGATAGAGATACCCTAATCACCTAGCGGTATGAAATATACTTGTTGACCTATTCTCATACCTAACAAATATACATAAAAAAATTCATAAAAATCGGTCGAGCCATTTCGGAGGAGTTCGACCACAAACATCGTGACACGAGATTTTTATATATATAGAGATATATATATATGTTCACTGTCGATATAAAAAAAAATAAGATAGCATTCGAAGAAATCAGCAGTACACATATTTTTTTGTCATTTTATCGCTTGTCGCACCTTGTGGTTTTATCTTTTCAAAATGGCGATATGGTTCTGACTAATAAACATTTTATTAGGAAAGGCTTATCATATATTTAAAAAAAAACATACATGGTGATTCATGTGGTTATTTTATACAACTGCGCAGACTAATTCCTAGTGTATACAAATTTACAAATACATAGAATGTTGTAAGTATGCGTAAACGATAAATACGAGGGTGGGTCAATAAGTCCTTAGAAAAGCCGACAGGTGGCGCGACTAGTACTGTAAGCGGTTTGTTTTCATGCAGCGGCACTACCGATTCAGTATGCTGCGAAGTTTCAATCAGATTGGTCGGGTTGTTGTGTGTTTCTCGTACATTTGAAAAAAAAATTTGCTTGTGGAAAATGGAAAAATGGAAAATGGAGAAAATTGAGTTTAGAGCTGTTATTAAACATTTTAATATAGAAGGGTTAACAGCAAAGGAAATAAAAAATGAGTTGGATTTAGTTCACGGCATATCTGCTCCTTCACTTGCAACTATTTATAACTGGTTAAATGAATTTAAACGTGGTCGTACATCAACAAAGGATGAACCACGCTCAGGACGTCCTGTAGAGGTGACTACACCAGAAATGATCAATAAAATCCACGATATGGTGTTAAGTGACCGAAGATTAAAGTTGAGTGAGATAATTGAGGTTACAGGGATCTCAAAAGGTAGCGTCATTTCTATTTTACACGACAAATTGGGCATGAAAAATATTTCTGCAAGATGGGTGCCGCGTTTGCTCACAGTCGACAATAAACGCAATAGGGTGGTGGCCTCTAAAGCCCTGTTGTCACTCATGCAACGCAATCCGGATGAATTTTTTCGTCGCTTTGTGACTGTAGATGAAACATGGATACACCACTATACTCCCGAGACGAAAGAACAGTCAAAGCAGTGGATTGCGAAAGGCGAACCATGTCCAAAGAAGGCGAAAACCGTAAAATCAGCTGGTAAGGTTATGGCTACTGTATTTTGGGATGCACGTGGAATTATTTTCGTTGACTATTTGGAAAAAGGAAAAACAATAACAGGGGATTATTATGCATCTTTATTGGACCAGCTAAAAAACAAAATTGAAGAAAAACGGCCTCATTTAAACAGGAAAAAAATCCTCTTTCATCAGGACAATTCCCGTGTTCACACATGTTTACGAACAATGGCTAAAATTGAAGAATTGAAGTTCGAATTGGTCGACCACCCACCGTATTCGCCAGATTTAGCCCCCAGTGACTTTTTCCTTTTCCCAAACTTAAAAAAATGGCTAAGTGGACAACGTTTTTTTTCAAATGAAGAAGTCATCGATCGGACAAATGCTTATTTTGAGGACCTTCCGAAAACTTATTTTTCTGACGGTTTAAAAAATATTGAGAAACGTCTAACCAAGTGTATTGAGCTCCAAGGAGATTATGTTGAGAAATTAAAAAAAAATACAAAAATAAAAACTGTTTTAATGCTTTTTTCTAAGGAATTATTGACCCACCCTCGTACATACTATTTTTGGCAGAAACTGTGCGGTTTTTTTTTTCATAAAAAGCAAATGAGCTTTCGAAGCTTCAAAAAGTTTTGATATTAATTAACATGACGTGGCTGGTTTATCAAATTGGAATTTCTACCGAGAAAATACTAATATGGTTAAGAAAATAATTTATTGATGGTTTGTAAATAAAGCCCCCTGTGGCCTGGATGGTAGATAAACCTTGGGACGCGGGTTCGATCCTGAGACTGTACACAAAAATGCATTTTTTTCATGTGTATTTAGCCCGGTGAAAGGACTCAATGATAGAGCAAATAGATAACAAGCATTCCTCGCAAAAAAGTATGATATATTTATGAAGCTTCAAGTTTTAAACCCCATTCGCTGCGGACCTTTTAATTAATATTTAATTACAACATTTAAATAACATGCTAATTATATCTAGTGGCCACATGATGGGCACCAGTTGCGTTGGACGCAGCGAATGGGTTTTAACGGGTTCGGAATTATGGAGATGGATGCATGACTTTGCAGTTGTACCACGTGATTAGTTTCACAAGCTTATTAAAATAACTATTACCTACTGGGTACATCCTGTGATATAGAAAAAAAATATATGCGCCATGACATTACAAAATGATACATAACGGTGTATTGTGTATTTATCACTTATTTCAGCACAAAGAATGTTCAACAATACAAATTGGACAGAAACTCGAGTTTTTCGTCAATTGAATAAAACGAACGGAGTTTCCATGTATCTATTCCTGAAAAGTGCAGCAACCATAAAGTAAATAATTAATTGGTAAAAAACGTCCTGACATATATCAATTTTCCGTGAGCGCTTGAATTTATAAAATCAATTCATACAACCTTCCACTGAGTGACCCATAATTTGGATTTTTCGGTTGTCTATTTTTTATAATTGTAAAGGTATATTTCACTCTTTTACCCGTATGTTTACATTAATTCAAATATGTTAATACTCATACTCGACACCTTATGTCTGTTATGGGTTTTGTTGTATTTTATGATATCGAAAAATGTATCGTAAATAAATTGCTATGCTAATGCTATTTTTTTGCTGTTTTTCAATAATATGTAAGTATTATTAGGTTGAGCAATTAGCCAACAACCATTTTTGTAAAAACAAAAATCTCTACTCTGTGGATGCCAATATTACGATATTCTTAGGATCAGTGGCGCACCCAGGATTTATTATTGGGGGGGGGGCCAAGGAGGAGAATGTAAATTAGTCCCATAGGCTCTTTTCTTCTTCATATAAATATTTTTACATATTTTCACAATACACGGCGATATATTTGTACAGTTTCTCCTAGTTTTTATTAAATTGGAGGCATAGTGGCGGTAACCGTTGAGCGTGTCATCAGCGACTGGCAGATTGGAAGTGAACAGCGACCATGCTGGACATGTGTACCTAGTATGCTAAAAGATTACTTAAATAATATCGGCTGTGCTACCCGCTTGGTCTTGAGCAGTGTTTCCCGTACCAAGTGTGGTACGCGTACCCCCTGGGGTACGGGAAGAGTTTGGTGGGGGTACGCGCTGCACCGGGCTATGGCTGCGCTTGGTGCAACAAGCATTAATACAACATCCATGCTAGAAGGTTTATCGCATGCGGAAGAAGGGCAATTGTTGGAATTATTAGCTTCAGACGGATTCTTGCAAAATAAATATAAGGAGTGTACTTAAACATCATTTAGGTTGCAAATGCAACATGTGTATCCAGTTTTAACAGAGACATTCCTGAAAATACCATCTTGCCTTTTCCAACTTCATATCTATGTGAAGTTGCTTTTTCAGCATTTATAGACATTACGTAAAAAAAGGAACAGCCTTTTGGCTGAAATTAATAACAAATGAATGTTATTTTTCATAATATAACTTTTATTTATATTTTATTATGAATGAATTTTATTTTTCGTTTATTATTATTTTGTTTATGTACTACAAAAGGAATATATAAATATATTTTGATTGTTATTAAAGTACTTATATGCATTTTTCTTTGACGAGGAGTACTCAGTGTTACGAAAATTGTAGAAGGGGTACACAGATGTCGAAAGTTTGGGGAACACTGGTCTGGAGAGCTACAATATTTATGCCGAATTCCACCGAAAAAAATGTTCTTTTGATTTACACCACCACCGTAGTGGGTGTAGTCGTTCTTTTCGCCGAATGTTTATCGTACATTTTTGGTTTTTCAATATTGAGGTTCCAACATATTAATCGAAAATGGACAAAAAAGTATTATTGCATTTAAATTATACACAACCTACTCAATACAACACAGCCTAATATCTCGTTTATCGGTCTTTTGTCTATTGCACTCGGTGTAACTACACCATGGCCCCCACATCCTGAAACGGGCCCTCAGGCTAGGGCAGTGGTCGGCAAACTGCGGCTCTTTGGCCCCTTGAGTGCGGCTCTGCCACAGATGCTCTCTGCCATATTTGACATGGCTACAAAGAAGAAGCAAAGAAAATGGAAGAGGATAACCGTAAATGTAATGTTGAATAGACCGAGACTTCGCGTTTATTCAAAACTTAAATGGCTTACCGACCTGTATTTATGTGTCGGGAAAAATTGGCGCATTGAAATTTAGAAAGATACAACTAAAAACTCGTAATTTTGCGCTAAATATTCTCTCGATGATGCAAGGAAGAAAGCAGCTAAGGAGAAGAGGCAATAAAAATAAAGTTCAGTATTTAATTAGGTACTGAATAAAATCTGTCAACAACGTTAATATTGCAAGTTTTGTGGTTAGTAAAAAGATTTCCAAGAGAGGAAATCAAGAGTAAATTAAGAAATCGATTTATTGATGAGAACCTGGAATGGTGCTTAAAATTAAATCAACAACATACGAACCTGACTTACCCAAACTTTACAAGGATATGCAAGGCCATTATTCACATTGAGTTTGTCAGTCATTGTCATGATTCAATTTTATGGATACCTGACTTACAATTTAATTTTTATTAATAAATAAGATCATTATTACGCATGATATTAAGTTGTCAGTGTACCTACCTATAATTTAATTAGGACTTAAAACTTTAACTAAAGATTATTAAGCAGTGTACCTACTTACTACCTACGTATATAATTTAAGTTTAAGAAATTTGGCTCTCAAAAGAAATCTCAATCGTTATACTGTTGATATTTGGCTCTATTGACTAATGAGTTTGCCGACCACTGGGCTAGGGTATTTGACGGCCCCCCTATCCACCGCTTAGATTAAAGGCAGTGTGAAATACTACATTTTTTACAACGTTTTTCAAATTGTGTTTTAGTTCAAATTGAGGGTATTTATACAGTGAATTATTGGCGATTTTCAATACATCTACTTTAGAATACGAATCAGAAAATATATTGGACAATTAGATAAATTAAAATTTTCATAGTCATGAAGTATAATAGCGCCGCAGGCGACTTTTTTTACTATTAAAGCTAATTTATGATGTGTGTTTATCTCAATTATCTGGTCAATCCGACACGCCAGGCCCCCCACAGCCCGGGCCCCCAGGTTAGAGCCCTGTCAACCCTCCCCAGCCATGACCTATACCACTCCGGAATTCGGGTGGACACCGAGAATTTCATTAGGGAACGGGTTTCTAAAAAAAACCTGACATTAGTATTTCGAAATTTTTGTGTTAGAAATTAAAATCTAAGAAATTTTATTAAAAATGGTGCTGAAGAATTACAAATCATTTTTTGCCGTGTTGTTTGTCTAAGCCCAAGGTATAGTTTATTGGCTTTCGATTTCAATGTGTAAAATCATTCTGATGATTTTCATATTTTGGGGGGGGGGGGGGCAAGGCCCCCTGCCCCCCCCCCCCCCCTGAGTGCGCCACTGCTTAGGATCGAACATGGTTATAAAAATCTTTAAAAGCTTATTACTTATGATTTACAGACTACCTACTTTATAATAAACAAACGTTTGCTTAGAATGTTACTAATGTGAGAGATCGTGGCGATGTATATGTAAATAATATTCAAACTGCATAAAATAAAAACATATCCGTTTAATATATATTGAACTTGAACAATTATATTTATGGCCGACGCACGGTGCATCAATATGAGCTGCATTCAACCCGGCGCTGTGCACCTTCCGTTGTTTTGTATTGCAACATAAAAGTATAGGTACAACGACGGTGAATGCAATGTCATTTCAGCCGTACCTTTTTTTTAATTAGCTCACGACAAAGTGTTAACAATGAGCTCTGACTAATGCAAGAATAAACTAGCACAGCTTTTCTCCCCCGGCCGCCTACAATAGGTAGAATGAGAATCATTTCCCTCCGGCGTTAGCAGGTAACGAGGAAATTCACCCCTTTCGTTTGAAACGCCGGATGAATCCCCGGGTAAGTGAACGGTGGACACTTTATTATGAATTACGATTTATCACCCGTTATGAAAATACGAATTTTGATACCAGTATGTTTAGACATAAGGCTGTTATAAATTGTAATACGGCATGATTTATTACGGGAATTACGTCCCAATTTACAATGACATTGCAGCAGAGTTTCGTCACATAAATAAACCCTCATAATTAAATGACAAGATGTAGAAAACCGTAGATACTATGTTAGTATTTAATTATTATAACGTGCCTTCGGGCTTAGTGTACAGGGGATTATATGAAGCGTTATTTAATGACATATTTAATTTCGCATATTTTATAATTATTGCAACTCGTATAAGATTGAATGCCCACGCGAATTTAAGTCGACTAGCTCAGTGGTCGGCAAACTCATTTGTCAACAGAGCCAAATATCAACAGTACATCGATTGAGATTTCTTTTGAGAGCCAAATTTCTTAATCTTAAATTATATAATATGTAGGTACAATGTTTGTTAACTTGATATCATACGTAATAATGATCTTATTTATTGATAAAAATTAAATTGTAAGTATGGTATCCATAAAATTAAATAATGACAATGACTGACAAACACTCAATGTGTATAGTGGTCTTCTATAGAATAGTCATCTCCTTGTATAGTTTGGGAAGCCAGGTTTGCATGTTGTTGTTTTTAATTTTAAGCACAATTCCAGGTTGTCATCAATAAAACGACTCCTCAATTTACTCTTGATTTCCTCTCATCGAAATCTCTTTACTAACCACAAGACTTGCAATAATAACATTGTTGGAATATTGTCTTCAGTAATTAAATACAGAACTTGATTTTTCTTGACTCTTCTAACGTTTCTCAACTGCTTTCATCCTTACATCACCGACAAGATATTTAGTGCGAAATGACGCGTGTTTAGTTGTAAAGTGTCTCTCTAAATTTGAATGCGCCAATTTTTCCCAACAAATTATAATACTGGTCGGTAGGCCATTTAAGTTTTGAATAAACGCGAAAGTCTCGGTCCATTCAACTTTAAATTCATGGTTTTCGTCTTCCGTTTTACTTTGCTTCATTTTTGTAAGCACGTCAAATAGGGCAGAGGGCATTTGTGGAAGAGCCGCACTCAGGGGGCAAAGAGCCGCGTGTGGCTCGCGAGCCGCGGTTTGCCGACCACTGCTAGCTTGACGGGTAGACCAGAGGTTCACGCTGTATGATGTTAGGATCCGCCTGTTCTCTTGTATGGCTGCGAGACGTGGAATCGAAGGTCCAACTATTGAGCTGAGCTTTACGTACCGACCTCTGATCCGAATCTTAGGACGACTGGCGAAAGCGCATTACAAATACTCGAGTTCGTGAGCTGGCACGGACTTCTTCACGTGGCTGAAACATGTTCTCCAGATACCACATGCCAGTGCAATACTCCGCACACTTGTGGCCAACTGCACTCATTCCGTAGCCGTGACCGACCCTAACTTACCCTGTGGCAATGCTATAAAAGCGATCTACACGTCTCACAAAGCAGGAAACGCGGGATGTTGCGACGGGGTGACCTTGTGATAGACCTATGCTCCGATACTGGAGCGCGACGTGGCGAAGTAAATAAGTCAGTTTTATAATAAATATTGAATTCACATAAATGTGTGCAGTTTCTATTTTTTTCTTTATTTTTATATCCCATACATCAAGCATGTAGATCTACAGTATTAAAACTAACAGTAATCCAACACACTCTCCCATTGTCATCTTTCAAATTGAACAAATATGTATTATATTTAGCTGAGGACACTGAAGCGTCACCAACACAAAGAAATACTCGATCTCATATTCGTCGTAAAAAATATAAATTGTAGTCTTCTTTTGGGTAATCGTTCTCAAACTATTCACGTGTTGTGCAAAGAGCCTACTGCGCGACGGTAAGAGGAAACTACGCCTCAGTTTCTCACAGTTCAGCAGCAGTCCCTGACTGATGCAATGCGAATCAAATGATACGACGATGACAAACGAGTTGTCTCACGGTTAATTTGAAATCGACTTTCCCGTAAACAGGTTAAGGAAATAATAATTACAAGATAAAAGAACTTTTTATATACAACGTTTTTAAATTCTGTTGAACCATATAAACTTGACTTGACTAGCTTAAACGATCAAAAAGATTTGTACTTTACAAGTCATATTGATTTCCATAGTAACGCACGTATATTAATAATTTAGTTGCTAGGACCCCAATCCCCTAGCAACCAATAATGGTGTCGAAATAATTTTTCATACAAAACAGAATTAACTGAAAATGAATTCAATTCTACTTAAAGATGGCTAAAAGTATTTAAAAAATGCATTGGCATCGTGTTCTGATATATTATAAAAGTTTCAGATGTCTAGTCTAGCTAGTCGAGAACCGGACAAATAAGAATACGAGCTAAGAAATATGTTGTAAAAATAGAATTGGTTAATTCTTCACTTTCAAAATCTCAATGAAATCATATGATATTACAAATGTAATGTAGGTGCCGACCGACCTATAATATTATGTTTTCTTACATTTTATCGTCTCAATACCTGTCTGTGGGGTATGTCCTTGTCGAATTAAATCCATCCCGTGATCGACGAGTTGGACATGTTTGCCATGGATAATAAATACCTCATCAACATGTTATGTTTTTTTATTAGTGTCACTGTCGATACGTTACTTATAAGAACCATGTCAAAATGTCAAAAATATTATGAATTCATAACACGGCCATTCAACACGTTCTTGTTTCTATCTTGTTTTGCTGTTTGTTCTCCGAGATAAAAAAAAAAATACTACGTATTGAAATATTTCATTGTTGAAAGCTCATCTCATATTTTAGTCGGCCGAGGCCGTTGACGGTAAGTTTTGAGTAGGTAGTCACGTTCTTGGACGAAAACTGAGCAATCGCGGGATCGAGACCGGTGTGAATTTACAGGACATGAAGTAAAACTTAGGCACAGGAACGACCGCCCTTGGGCATCGGGGAACAGTGCTTATCAAATATTCACGCGACTAATTGCAAAGTTTGCTCCACCGACAGTAACGGTCTAGCTAGACTAAACTTTTCTAGGTAGTAAATAATGAGGAACTGACTACTTTTTTCTGTATTAGCCTTAATTATGTAATACATATACATACATACTACATATACGTGCATATTATAATATGTCAATTTGGTCAGTCCATATTATGCACGTCGGCGAAACGAGGTGTAAGTACATTGAAAAATGCATAATATACTTAACGGCCCACATGCTCGGCGTAGGTCAAAATTGAGTTTTTATTGTATTTTCAAACCATGATCCTGGACACTCCTCAAACGTTGTAAATAATCTATTTATATAATTTTGAAGCCTTATTATTCTTTATATTTATTTTAAACATTTGATGACTGCATAAAGTATTTTTGTTACATAAAATAGTATTCTTTTAAACCTCTCGCTCTAATGTTTTAGAATATAGTCATATTTCGGTACATGAATGTGCAGTGGTGTTAAAATTTTTTACATTTATTAATTTTTAAACGCATTTATAAAACCATTAGTATATTTTTTTTTTATAATAACCATACCCTTGCTTTTTCGTACAAGGTGGTAATACTAATAATTTATGACGAGATAATTTTAGTAAAATATTTACGATAAAAAAATATATTGATAATCTCTGTGATCCCAAATTCGACAAGAATTAGGCATTTTATTATTCAAAACATCGGCAAGATTAACACATTTGAAGATGATTCTAAAGATATTTATTATAAGCTATGTCTTTGACCATTCAAGTGTGATAAACATCTTACGAATAATGATTGCTTTATAATAACTATTGACCTAAGAATAAGGTAGTGTTTTTTTGAAATACGCCATTTCTTTTGTCATTCCCCAGTGGTTAAGCTACAACATACGGCCGTAGCCATAAATTGACAAACTATAATTGAAGTAGGGAGTAAAATGATATTGACGCGCGTGTTTAAACATGCCGATTTTTTGAATAATAAAATGCCTAATTCTTGTCAAATTTGGGATAACAGAGATTATCAATATATTTTTTTATCGTGAAAATTTTACTAAAATTATCTCGTCATAAAGTATACTAATGGTTTTATAAATGCGTTTAAAAATTAATAAATGTAAAAAATCTTAACACCACTGCACATTCATGTACCGAAATATGACTATATTCTAAAACATTAGAGCGAGAGGTTTAAAAGAATACTATTGTATGTAACAAAAATACTTTATGCAGTCATCAAATGTTTAAAATAAATATAAAGAATAATAAGGCTTCAAAATTATATAAATAGATTATCTACAACGTTTAAGGAGTGTCCAGGATCATGGTTTGAAAATACAATAAAAACTCAATTTTGACCTACGCCGAGCATGTCCCCCCTTAAGTACGGAAAATAATCAATTATTTAAAAATATTATTTTGTAGGTCAGTATGGCGCTAATAACCTACCTCAAACATTAGTTAGTTTTGCGGGGCGAAGCGTGTGGCGTGCATGTTAAATAAGTGCACACAATATGCACGCCCCGCCCCGCTAAACGCTACCACTGAGGCCTTACGTTTAGATATTCGCGTTACTTGTACGTGAAATTAGTGTACTGTTAATCATCACCTATTCGTAGTTAATTTTAAATAACCAAGTACCTAACCAAGTCCGAAAAACTTCAGTGAACAATTTAATATTATTAGGTATATCTATCATCGATATATAAATCACATACCTAATAAATGAGAAACCTTCTTTAATACCAGGAACAAAAAAATCACCGTAGCTCGACCACACACATCCCTATGCCATCGTCATGGACGCAGCATGATATGCACGAGGTGAATCAACGACACTCAATTAATTAACTTAAAGAGAAACACAATATCGGTCTCCTTTTTGCTCTTTTAAAAAGTAGTGTTTTTACCCCAATATCATTTTTCTTTCACATACAATATGTTTACACAACCTACCAGCAAGCAAGATCCAGCACAGTATGTCTTTATGGCTGTAAAAATGTTAAAGTTAAAAAATAATCCCATTGTGCAGTTTTAAAGCCTCTGCCGGCTCCTTCCTGACAAATGCGTCTGCCGCCCTTGACAGTCGCGAGGGCGAGGGCGCAGGGCGGAGAAGGCCAGAGCCGCGCTATCTTTGTGCTACGCCTGCTGAATACACAAAGCGTAAAATAACCATGCACCGGCTACGGCCTACGCCATTATATACCGCCACTTACGCTGCAAGCTTATTCTCTCCGTTTCCGATAGAACAAAACCGAGGACGCATAGGCAAAACACGGTCTGCAGCTTTCCGAAAAGCTATTTTAATTAGTCAAGTACGAGTTGTAGTTTAAATACACGGTATTTTGTGGTATACACAGGATTTGTATGAAATCCAAAGCTTACGACAAAAAGACATATACTACTTACCATAATTTTACACCCCTTGAGTGTAGTATTTTTATTGTTTAGAAATTAAAATTATCTAATATTATTATGTTATTACGACTTATAAACGCTTATCGATTCTATTATTATTGATAAGGTAGGGGTTTTTTTACAAACACTTCAACTATTCATAATTTGTTTATTATATATTTTTTTATTGTGATCCTTGACTTAATAGGTAGGTTATAAAGTTTTTCTTACTTTATTATATTGATTTGTTATATAAGTTACGTTAATAATTTGTATTCGTTGTCAGTATGTATTTACCTTTTGGTGAGTGTACATTGTGCCTGAATATGCCGAAAGGCGAAACCCGGGTCGCAAAAAAACGACACAAATGGAATAGTACAATACTTAAATCCATTAGAATTTACCACAATTATTGCAAGCCTACATAATATAAATAAGAAAGGATTTCTTGGTATCGCACAATGTCACTTAATCTATAGATACATAAACCAGGCCAATATAATATCCAATCTATACAATATATAAATTGATAATATAACTTGTTACCACGATTAACCATAATACATACACGAACAAAAATTTTAAATCCATTCAATATAAACTTCCTTTCTACGTAGGTAACTGATAGCTACAATAGGAAAGTTACAAGACCAAAATTTTCGTAGTGGTGATACTCGAGAATAAGATTGTTACGATGATAAACAATGGTGGAGTTGGCCCGCGGTACAACACACCTGTCATCACAAAGAAGTCGATGCATGAATGCACAAAATTCCTTGAGGTAGAAATCCTTTTTAGTTTGTTATAAATAGTAAAGCTACCCAACACAGTTTAACCCTCTATTGGGGAGGGGCGTTGATAGAAAAATGAGAGGGTCCTATATAAATAGACACATCACAAACGGGCGGGCCGAGTGACAGATGGGTGAATAGAGAATTTGATTCGAGCACATTGTACGTAATATAAATATTACGAGTATGGTGACAGTATCATAAACAGTTTATTCAAAGTGTGATATATTTTTCCTGTAATAATCTGTGTACCAAACTCATCAAACTGTCAATTTATCGAGAGAAAAAATTCGAAAAGCTTATATAATATCTTCGGCGAATATAAATAATATAATATGCCGATTGCGTGGTGGGTAGGTGTAGGTATACCTACATACCTATTATCTCCAATATAACTTATTTATTAATTCTATATTTTTCAGTTGCCAAAACTTCGGCAAATGTTTTGTACATGTTATCAGAAAGTTTATTGTTAATACGAAACAGCTGACACGATATTAACTAAGATGCGCATGCGTGCGCAAGAAATATGTTAGTGTATTATCGCCTATGATCGCTATCGCCGACAATGTTTACATCACGCCTGTTGTATCGCATTGTCTCATTCGGTGTACCTTCCTCTTTTTCTTTTTTTCCTGCCCAAACTATCGAACTTTACGTACTATTACAATGCGGTAACTATAGACAATGGTGGTATAATTCAGACTTTTCACGAGACCCTTGATAATGTCAAGTGACTGTATTTTTATGTGTTACCTACATGTAACTAACTAACTAAAAAATATAGCATGCAGCGCAATTGATGTTTACTTAAAAATACTTGTTACGATGGTGAGTCAAAATCCGACAAGTGTCGTATGCCGCTAGAATGTCGTTACTTCCCTTAACATCAGTCCGCTGATCTATTATTAAAACAGCTTCCAATCTAGGGTACATGGACCGCTATGGCACTCGAGTCCAAAGAGTTACTTAATGTACTTCACACCCCATCAGCCGCAAACTCTTCAAATATGGTAGTGCACTCCACAGTTAAAATTTATTACGACAAATGCACTCCACTCTCTCCGTACATTGTACGCATTATCTCTGATTGAAGAGGTGTGCTTTTACATATTGCCGACACTAGTCTAAGCCATGCAGAACACTTGATTTTTTTGATTAATGGGATATGCATTTGAAAAGAAGAAAAAAATAATAAGTAGGAGTTAGTTGATAGCGGTTTCTACAATATATTCCCACTTGAAACCTTGCGGTAAATTTGTTTGTTTTATTTATTACCCATTAGTGTTTTTTTAAAAGTATATAATAATATTGTATTGAAAGTTATTTGGCATAATGTGATCGCATTTACATTTTTGTCGAAATATGTACATATCTATTGATAGCTACATTATCAAGACTTCAATTAATTCTCCAATATAAGCATTGTTCTAGATTTGGTAACAGACAATGATGTAAACATACATAATTGATTATCCATTAACATCTTAAATGACTCTAAGTAGGTATTTCCGGATAATAAAATATAAATACGTAGGTAATACATAATATATAAATAATATAATATTGTGGAGTAGGAACTCGGCATTAAAACACAAAGCAATGGAATATGAGTACCTACTATAATATACCCATTTAAAAGTGTAATGCACATTGATGATATACATAGTGATATTGATAAATTAAGGTATTCCCAGCATCCACAAACTTGAGGATTGATACAATTATTAAACTTATCATTCGCCTCAGCTAAATATAAAATCTAAATTCGCAATCGCCTTTTGTAGAAAAATGTAAAATATCCACAATATAACATTTTACCAGGTAGGTAGATGTAGGTACTACGACGTAACCAAGTAGGTACCCATTTGAGAAAAGAGTCGAAGGGAGTCTTGCATGAGCGATCTTAAAAAATAGACTCAGGACTAAAGTATTTCAAGCGAAACTTCCTCCATTAAAGTAAGTGTATCACGGTAATTGCCCCAAGGCCTAAAACTTTCCTCATTTTCAATATAATTAAAAACTCCAACTAGCATGTTACAATATAATATATTACATACAAGCGATCGTCCAACCTAGGCCCCAGCCAACACCTATTGAATTTTTGATTCACAAAGTTGGATGAGAAAACCAACTATTGTATTACCAACTTTAAATTCATAAGAGCGTTCTTGACATAACCGATCACAATTCAAACAGGAAGATGCAATTTTTTCATAATATATGAAAAAGAAAACAACGTAATAACTCACAATACTAACCTAAATAAATATATTTTGAAGCGTGGGTGGGCGGCGGTAAACGATTATAATAAATGAAAAAAAAAATATCGGAAAAGTGTATGTAAGTTGGCTGTGTCTCAGTTCACCATGAGATGTTGTATCGTAAGAGATATTGTCGAGTACAAGGGAATGACAGAATAAAATAAGTACCTAGGTAAGTAAATTTGATTTGACGTCTAATTCAGATAAAATTCTGGTGCTCGTAGGTATCAAGTCGTACAAACATCACGAAGACCGACTGGCTTACGTATCGGCTTATAATGTCGTGGGTCTCAGGTTCGAATCCTGGATCCGGCAAATACACATACTTTTCATTAAATTTATCAATGTGTGTTTGGAGTCACAGTATGGACCTATACGGGGTCCACACTGGCAACATGTCGCGCGACAACCTCGTTAAATTTTACGATAATTATCATAATTGCTTAAGAAATTTTACGATAATTATCATACTTATCGTAAAATTTAACGAGGTTGTCGCGCGACATGTTGCCAGTGTGGACGGTTGAGCAAGTTGTCAACAACATCCGTTTTTCATAAAAATCTGTTTCACTCTGTCTGTCACCCATATTATGATCTTCATAGAATCGCACATGGTACCTATTATTACATGTTTGATGTTAATCAATAATCAAATCACTATCAAAGTAGTGTTCTAATTGAATAAAATAAAATAAAACATCGATTATGACATTAGACTTAGAGCCTAAATTTCAAACTGAAAAATGATCACATAATATTTATTATGAAGCAAGATTTTTCAACACAATTTTATGTTGATATATTTTGTCAGTTTGATATATTTTGTCAGTGGGTATGGGGAATTTCAGTTTTCCGGGTCACATGAAAAAGCACTTTGGGTGCTCTCCACTATCAAGATAATATTTATTTTACAGACCTGTGTTTAATGTAATTTCACCTTTTATTACAGACCTACAAGCAGAGCTTTGTAAAACTTACGCGATGATAAATCTTTTATCATGATACTGTTTCACAAAGGGTTAATTAACGGCATCGATTCTTCGCCCTTTGGTTTTAACTATGTAGGTACCTACATTGAAAAATGGTGAATGAATAATCTGTGACCGATCACTGGGTATTAATTTAACTAAACATATCTCGTGAACTATAATTTTATTCAACGAATAATAATTTACAAGATTTGAGAATGTAAGTGTAAGTAATAGGTATGTATGTTTCTGAGGTGTTTTATTATGTATAACTCATTCGATCATTAAATAGATAAATACAATGTAATTGTAACGTTCTGTATTTTAACTATGTACGTAAAATCGTGATTTGAGTGTACCCAAAGTAGAACTTAGACATAACGGACTTCGGATATAACGGACAAAATATCCGGCCAAATGTGAAAATTGTTAAAAACATCCTTTTAATGTCATACACGTTTAAATCTAAGTATAACCGCTTGTAATCTAATAAAATAACATTTATTGCCTATTCGTCAGATAACGCAAGTCAACAATATTACACGCATTTTCTTAATTATAGAGTTGATTAATAACGTCACTCCATAACGGGTGCGTCTGGATATATTTATCATCCGAAGACGAATAAACAGGATATAGTATAGTGTTTTTATAGAACGGACTTTCGGCTTTAACGGACACCCCCTCACCCGCATTAGTCCGTTATATCGAGGTTCTACTGTATTTTGTTTAAGTATATCAGACAAAAAATTGACCGCGTGGTACTTTTTTTTAAATAACCCAACCATGAATTATTTATTGGCTGTAGCTATCTATATTTCGACTATTCAGACATAAGCTACGCGCAGTAACCTAATTAAGGAGTAGGTATTTGTATAGCGTAGCTAAATGTTTACTATCGTGTTCTGCGAAGCGGTAAGTTTAAACAAAAACTTCCGCTAAAAGTTATAATAAATTGAACGGATAATGACCACCCACTCTCTTCCAAGCAAAACATTATACGATACAATGAGCAGTTATAACCAACTTGTATCCAATTTAACTCTAGATAATCTATTATTTCGTTACAATATTTTTTAGATAAAAAAGAGAGATCATTCACTTGTATTGTGGAAGAATTATAGTGACTGAACTGAAGAAACATGAAAAATTACATAAATAAAACTATATTATGTAATCTCATTTTCGCATGTGGTATTTACTATCTATTTAATTAACTATTTTTTTTATTCAACGAATAATTTCATTCTTTTTATTGAACATACATAATTTGAAAACACCATTGTTGTAAGAACCATTACGATGTTGCAGATTACAAACCTTCTTAGTCAAAAAATACAGGGGCAGGTTAAAACTGATTTATTTGCAGCATAATACGATGAATATGACATAGGAGTTTTAATTAAAAGATCAATAACTGGGCTATATTTCTCTTTGACATATGAGGTAAAGTTCAACAGAAGTCAAAATCATAAAATTTTACATAGAAGGTTTGTGATCTGCAGCATCGATTAGTTAAAATTCGTCGCAATTAGATAAGATTCGTATAGCATAGTTGTCAATGCACGTGGGCGCGAATCTCGAGAGACGCAGGTTCGAATCCTGCTAGGTATCATATTTTTTCACATTTTTTTTTCTGTTAGTTATATATTTCTTAGAAGTGTTTTCAAATTATGTATTATCTGTTCAGTTCATTATTGACACTAAACTTTCCACAAATAGTACTTATATTATTACGTTATATCTTGGCTGCGCTGTTAAAACCACCGATGTAACAAGCCTGCCTTCATTTTCGTGCCCATATAGCAATTTATTTATGTCCTGTAAAATTAAAATTTTTCACATCGAAGGTTTCAATAGCTCAACAAAGATAACTAGGTATATAAATATTTACTAGAGTAAATAATAAAGACGATCTCGTCTCTTTCTGTAAGAAACGTATTTGCGTCGTCGGTCCCAGGTTCGAATCCTAGGTCTGGCAAATACACAGATTGTTTTTCAATTGGTGGATGAGTCAGAGTATGGTCCTAATAGCTTGAGCAAGTGGCTGACATCCATTTATCGTAAAAACAAAATCTGTCAATACAAACCTCCACTCTGTGAAGGCCCATATGATCCTATTAGGATCGGACATGGTCGAAAGAAGAAGAAAGAATAGTGTTTTTCTGCAGTATGTATTGATAATGGCGCGATAACCGAAATAGTCATCGACCAATAAACCAATCAGAACAATTTAACATAACTTATATAAATATAAACGTATGTAAAATGGAATTCTATCAGTTAAATGCCAACACAACGGGAGTTTTATTTATATTTTAATCATATTATTAGCTTCATTTATGTAAATAAAAAATAGTACCTAGTTAAGTATAGTCAATACAGATACAAGTCACAGAATTATTGTGCAATTATTACAATATACCCACCTGCTACTAACTGTAGATATTAGACAAAAGCAAATAATCATACATTTTAGGCGTCAGTAGTCAGCTAACAATATACTAATACACCGAAGAAGTGGCAAGTCAATTTACAATATTTAAAAATCTAATACACACCACTATAAAATACCTTCTAGGCAAGTTTTCTTTTCTTGCGATAAAAATCTATTACGTTAATATTGAAAATAAATGACAGTTCAGCTAAGTAACTGCCTGCGTTAGTGCCCACTTTACTCGACGTAGTGACAATTTTATTTATTATCGTATTTGCAACATCAATAATTGGCTTGGGAAAACATTACTCTCCTCCGAAACTGATAGAAAGCCAACATTTAAAAAGCTGAATGGTTACGTTCTCTCAGCGGCAAATCTCTTGACGATTTCATTACATTGCAACACCCAGATGCAGTTAAACAAACAGTACAGTCGTAAAAGTACAAGTATGTGTGCATACCTACAACACACAATATAACAACGGTGTCAAAACACTCAAAGCAAACTTGTAGGTAGGTATAAGCTTACAAAACAGAAATGGATTCAAATTTACCATTTCTTAACAGAGTACCTAACTAAATACAAATTTGATTTCCTCGTACGCTGCACACATTATGCATGTTACGTATTTTATCAGATAGATTTAAAAATAATCAATTATTTTATTCCGTGTGGGCGATTTTGAGGTTTTGATATTTCATATTTATATGCATAGAAACATTTGTAGTACATACCTATCCGGTAGGTACTTTTACTAAATCTGATCACAATACACACAATCACGACCATTAACCACAGCCACTGGTGATAGCCACACGCTGCGAACCGCATCTCCTAAATTATTTGTATAAACGCGACTAGTGGCGTTCACCAGTGGCGGCCACAAACTACTGGGTTGAGCCACCGGTGGCGAAAACTAACTTAGTTCATTCGTTAGAGACAATTGAGAAAGGCGGACGTGTGTGAAAAAGGATTCTCTATCTCTAGGACTTGCGTTAGTACTATTTTTACGAAGTCGAAGAGAACGATAATGAATTTTAAAAAACTAACTAACACCATCTGTACCTAATATGTATTCTTAATTCAAAATTAATTTAATAAGTATAACTGCACTATTTTTGTCGGATCGCCCATATCATACCTAAACTATTATGCCTGGTGATTTCCAAACTTTATGTTACTTCGCCTCCATTTAAAAAAAATCTAATCTTGGCGCCTCCCCCCTTTATTTCATTAAATAATACAGACACCTTTTTAAATAGCCAAAAATGTACTAATACAAAAATGAAAAAAAAAAAAAAAACATAAAAATAAACAAGGTTTTACTACTTAGGTATATTCATTTTTAAATTAATTTATTTTTCATGCGATGGATGTATTTGTTTATTAGCACAAAGTGCTCTTTTTCTACTAAACGGGATGGATATTTGGATTTCATTGCAGCTAATGCAGAAAAACCAGTTTCGTATAAATATGATGTTACAAATCAATGGTAGCAGTACTTTTTATTATAACTTGCATTGCTTTTCTTGACAAAGTATTATATTATTCTTCACTTCGATTCAACCAAAATTGAACTAGGGTTTTTGTTTCAATGAAATATCGCATGATAATTCCATCAATTTTTCCTTTTCAATAGTAGTCAATCCAAATTCATCATCGTTCATTGTCAAATGGATTCTATCATGGGCTCCACATCCTGAATCGGGCCCCCAGGCCAGAATCTTTGGCGGGCCGACCTACCTATCGCTGAAGTTAAGGGCAGCGTGGTGCTCTGAAGTAGTGTTTCCTAAATGGTAACACGGGAGTTATCATTTAAGTATAGCAATCATCATATAGGTATCACATCAAATAATTGCAACGCACAACCACATATTAAAAATATGTAATAGTCGTGAAACAAATAGCGCCGCAAGCGACTTTTTTTAAACTATTGGAGTAAATTTGTGATGTGTGTTATGCCCGGGCCCTCAAGCTTTTTATAAACTATGCATTTGCATACTGCAAACCTGTGGCTACATTTGTGTTAAACTTTTCGCGCCTCCCAGTTTGGAAATCGCTGTATTATGGTTTAGTTAGACAGGGTTTAATTGCTTCTTAAAAATTAACCAGCACCATGTGCAAATAGTATTCTTAGTTCATTGAAAACAAATAAGTATGACTGATTTTTACTGTGCACTATTTATGTCGGATATTAACAGCCTACCATCACCCTTCGCCGCTGATGCATACCTACCTACCTGTAATTTCAAAGTTGTGTCAATCTGACTAACGCCCATTTCACCTTTGCTACACACATAAATGTCTCATCTACAGTGCAATTAAAATGATAAATCGTATAAGTAACTTATCTTTGCAGACCTAAAGCGAATACGCGCACATTACTATTCGCTGTATCACGAATTATGCACGACTGCACATCCGGAGAGGACTATGTTACCCACGTACATGTTCCAATGCAATGTATAATAAATTTGATCACCACGTAGGCAAGTAAGTATCCAACTTCCGTCCGAATGTATTGTGTATATTATTATTCGAAGACAAAGCACGCGCTGTAGGTATCGTCTAACTCTTAACTGTAACCAGGTGTCTGGATGTGTTATTTAATTATACAGCAGTGTTGCCATCTTTTTGTCACCGAATTATAGTACGCGGTCCAAGAAATCATAGTATTTCGGTAAAAAATATATTACGCGTTGTTATATAGTACCTACAGTATATAGTACTATACAGTATTGAACGGTATATACAGTGATGCCACAGCATGCGTGAAACTCCACAAACGGTCGTGGAAATTCCCCATTAACAAAGGTGTCCGGCAAGGTGATACCATTTCACCTAAGCTATTCACCGCTACTCTTGAGGACTTATTTAGGAAACTTGATTGGGAGGAAAAAGGTGTTCCAATTAATGGAGAGCACTTCAGTAACCTGCGCTTTGCAGATGATATTGTTATACTCTTACAAGACACGAAAGACCTCCAAGGTTTCTACCTCTAAGAACTCGCGGATGTCAGTCAAACGGTCGGTCTAAAGATAAATGTCTCAAAGACAAAAGTGACAAACTGTTTTTCGGACCCTGCGATTATCTGTATTTCTGGCACCCAACTCGAGCAAGTCAGCAGCTACGTCTATCTCGGACAGCAGGTGCCCATAGACGGAAGCATGCACGATGAAATTGCTCGAAGAACAAAGCTGGGATGGAGTGCTTTCGGACGTCTGAATAGTATCTTCAAGAGTGACCTACCATTATGTCTTAAGCGTAGGGGGTTCAACCAATGTGTGCTACCCGTGCTCACGTATGGCTGCGAGACGTGGAGCCTCAACACGAGAGATGTCCAAAGGCTAAGAGTCACACAGCGAGGCATGGAGAGGTGCATGTTGGGCATCACGCGAAAGGACCGTAAGAGAAACGAATGGGTTAGGAAGCAGACAAGAGTACGCGATGTAATAGACGTTGCCAAACAGCTGAAATGGAGATGGGCGGGGCACATTGCTCGCCGAAAGGACGGCCGCTGGACAAATGCCGTCATCCAATGGTACCCAAGGGGTACGAAACGGCCACAGGGTCGCCCTAAAAGCCGCTGGATTGACGAACTGGTAAAGTTCGGCGGAAATACGTGGCAGCGAACGACACAGGACAGAGAGAGTTGGAGAAATCTTGGGGAGGCCTTCATCCAGCAGTGTATTGACCCCGGCTGATGATGATGATATAGTACCTACGCTTTATTATTTATTGAAAATGTATGTTTTTGGTTCTCACAAAAAAATAACGAAGAATTTATGAAAATCCGAGCCCCTTTTTTATTTAGGTATGTACATCTTTCCAGAGCGTTGGAGCGGAGCTCGTAGCAGGAGCACGGAGCAGTGGGGCAATGAGATTTTACCCGGAGCACCAAAAACGTGTAGTGCTTTTTTTATTTAGGTATGTACATCTTTCCAGAGCGTTGGAGCAGAGCTCATAGCAGGAGCACGGAGCAGTGGGGCAATGAGATTTTACCCGGAGCACCAAAAACGTGTTGTTTTTTTATTATGAAATTTTCGTCCTAAAATCTAATGAAAATAGTAGATATATTTTGACACTTTGCAACACTGAAATTATTTGAAATATGGCAACACTGCCGAGTGATAAATAACCTCACTTTTTTGATTGAAGAGGCAAATAATGAGAGACGATTTGCTGTCAGTAATTTTGTTTAATAGAATTAATAAGGAAAATGACGATTATTTTAAAACTACTTACTTACTTATTTTTTTAACATTATTTGGATACATATACCTAATACTTAATCAGTCAACGGCTTTTTTTACCTCTCTCGAGCAACTTTTTTTTCAGTTCGCCAAATTTTTTTCTATTATGAAATTATATTATTTTGAACGAATTTATAGTAGGTACGGGAATATCGAAATTTTACTACTTTTGGCGTATTTTGTAATGCCGAAATTAAATCTTAAAAATACATTTTTCACCGATATTCAAAATGATAGTATTTTTGGCGTATGTACTATCGTACATAGTACGCGCACCAAAAACATACTACAAATACTATAATTATAGTACGGTTAGCAACACTGTTATACAGGCCTATGAATAAACCGGGTCCGGCCGTGACTAACTCTTCCGAAAATATACGAAGCGCACGACTTCCTCGCGACTCCCGTGGGCAGGATTAAATTTTACTCCTCTGGACGTTGGGGAAAAACCCAAATATGCGACGGCGAATCATCGCAAAGTTAATTGTAATTTAAATTAATGTCATCCCTTGACGAAGGCCTTCAAAGGGCGGGCTGCTACCTCCCGTAATAGATTCTGCTCTGACCCTTGACCATTAGTTAACCCCGCAAGAGTAAATAAACTTAATTTTGTTTACACAAGCTTTTGTGAAAAGTATTTAAAATATTAACTTAGTCAATGTCCTAGGATAAGAAAAATCAAAGCTATCCATCCATCCGTACGTACACATCCTTCCTTGGGACCGTACCTTCGTCATTGTTAGTAGCTAATTAAAATATCATTTGCTGCAATTGCATACCGTGGGAACCTGACAAAAATAATGTTATTCACTCTCGGGGAGTTTGATAGAATTTAATCCAATACCCCCTATTCCTAGGATACAAACAAATTTTACAGTGATGCCATCGACACAGGTAACTTAACAATCTCAGTTTTCTACTGCAAAGGTTAACGGTGATCAGCAAAACCACAGATCATTAAATATCAGAACATCAGAGTATTTTAGTACATAAATGTACGGATAGAAATGTTCCAAAAGAACTTTCAATGTTCACCGAACCGATGTATCTTAGTCTGGAGTCTAGACCATGCATGAGTCGTAAAAACATATATTTTTAAGGTTGTGTACTACTAATACCACAAAAATTCCCCTTATCACGATTTATTAGTAGGTACTACGATCAAATGTAGCAATTTCGTGCCGTGGCCTGACTATTGTCAAACAAAAACTTATGATCCACGTGTTAAAACTGTGAACCAACAATCCCCTCCAGGCAGCTAATCGCCCTTCCGTTTTCGAATGACGAATGCCCCCAAATTTATCATTTCATTTTACGCTGCCTCCCGTGGTGTACGGATCTATCAATTTACGTAATTTGAAGTTTTTTATAATAAAAATATGTCTAAAACGATCAGGAGTGATGTTAGAATTATTGTTAGTAAACTTTTGCTCTATTGCGAAGGAGAAAAGGAGTCGCACCAAAAAAGAGAGCCAATACATTATTTAAACCTGCCTCTAGCACGAGTTACCGCCATGACAGGTACGTCACTGAGACGTCTTCTACATGCGAATACAGCGACTTCCTGTTATCGCCGATTTCTTGTTGTCGGACACAATAGATATTGAGTATTATATAACTAACAAAAATAATACTATAAACTAAAAAGAAAAACCGTTAGTTTAGAAGATTTCAAGCTTTTAGTTTCTTTGTAAGAGGGTACCTACTTCTTGAAACAGAATTACGTTCAGTCTCCTTTTGCTGTAGAGCTTCCTTTCAGCGAAGATTCGATAAAGACGTACAAGGAATGGATGATTGATTGAATTAATACCGCAGACTGTCGATTGCGATTGTGTAAGGTCATTGATTTCGCGGGCTAACCAGTGGCAAATTAGCTAGCGCGAACGGATTCTCTCGAATGTGCGGTCACGGTCATCCAGCAGCATCATGTAACCAACTAAATACGACCGAACTATAAACGTTGATAGTAAGTATTATTTGGCTCCAAATGTCTGTTAATTTCAGATACCTAACACAAAAATAAATATTCTGCCGTTATATCCAAACATCTCAATTTTCCTGATGGACAGTTCTATAGTTTCCTAGTTTCCATATGAAAATCGCCGAACCAAATTGAAGTTTGATGTGTAGTATTTTTATATGCAACTGCATGCAGAGCATCTATTCTATACATAAGGCTACTATCGGCGGCTATCGAGGGTAGTTTATCGTATTTATGTATTGAGATATTATAATTGTGGGTATACGTTAGCCGTATAAACTGTCAAAACTGTCTATTTCGCTCTAAACGTTAACACAGCCAAGAGAGGTGCTGTTAAAACAGTACTTTTTGACAGTCCAGACGGTTAACTTATTGTAACATTAACAGCCTCAATACATAAGTATGATAAACTACCCTCGATAGGCATCGATAGCCGCCTTGTGTATAGAATAGATGCGCAGAGGCGCGTTTCCGGGAAGACTTAAAACCAGCCACTCAGTTATTAAATTATATTTAAATTTGAAAAAAGATGCATACTTCTCAGAGTGGAAAATAAGTATTTCCCAAAGTATAAGAAAATTCATGCAGTCTGTATCAGTAGATAACTATCCCGGTAACCTTTGAGAGGTTGTATGAAAATTATTAGTCCTGTTTTTCCACCACTTCATACGTTTAGGCTCCATCTACATACAGGAAGGTATCCTTCAACATCTTTGGCTGTTTCTGTATGCCAGTCTACCATGATAAGACGAGTAAATGTATTTTTTTTTTAATTGGTTGGTCAATTTTGGTTGCCCCGATTGGCACAAAAGCACATTTTTCAATATTTTTACGGTTAGATACAAAAAATTTCGTAACAGAATGACAACTATTATAAATTCAGACAGTGATAACAAAAAAATGTGCATCATCAAAATGTCACCGCGTTAAGTAAAAAGGACCATAAATTTTCAAATAATCACTTCAGAATTGGACTGACTAATCGATTCTCTCGAATTTTTACTTCCAGTTTACTGAATACACACACCATTGGAACAAACGCAGATCTCTATTCGTACGAGAAAATGGTCGTTGGCGAAGGCGCTTTCATTTCTCACACGCGGCGTCCACTCAATAAGTCTGTGGCCGTTAAATCATTTTCCGATCTGCCTCTGCACGCGCCGCATTGAAAAGTTTACCAGCGACCGTTTTGTATAAAATAAATGTTGCCACGAGGCGCCAAGGAAATGAAATGATTTGTATTTTATACACGCCTCTGCCGTGTCATTATGTTTGCGTACGGACGCGTCCAAAGCCGATTTAATTCGCGGTTTGGTAGAAATAATATAATTTCCATCAAGCTTTACGGACACAATTCTAACCACGGAAATGTGTCAATGGCAAGTTACTAATAAATGAAATAATTATTGATTATACTACAATTTAAGCGCCGAATTAACAACACACTGACGAATACAACGTACTAATACCAATTCTCCGTTTGCATTTAGAAAAAAAATTAGGCATCCGTTGTTTGTTCTCCCAAGGTGCAGAACTAACCTGCCATTGGTAATGCCAATTGGGAGGGCAATAACTCTGTTCAACCAAATCACTTCGGATATTCACATACTACCTGCGTGAGGATGAGTATAGGTGGGCATTGTTTTATAAATTCTTAAAATAGGGCCTGCTTAGCTCATTCGGTGTACTTCCTTGTATCTAATTTATATTTTTTTGTATTTACACTTTTTTACTGTTTAATGCTGATCTAGGTATTTCTTTTTTTTTATATAAATCTACCTAATACTGTTTTATTAATATTTCTTTTCTTCTAAGTGTCATGTTGTGAATGTGTTAAATTAATAATTTGCAATGTTCACTATATGTATAAAAAAAATTGAATTTGAAATTTGAATTAATCTTATGCGCCATCCATGTGGAATGTGGTTGTGTACAGTCCTTTACTTTTGATTTACATTAATTAATTATAAATTAATCAAAGCAAATATACAAATTCTTTCATACAAAATAGTCACAACTTAACAGAAAACCGCTTTAAGTGGAAAGGGTGGAATCTACTCTCCTTGGAGGCCGGAGGTAAAAATATTTTCTAAAAGAAACAATTTTAATATTACAAGTCCGAAACGTTGAAAAGCTTAAACTTAAAAGGGATTTATTCATAAGTCCTATAATTTATATCACCAACTCCATAAGTATATTATATTTTTGTCGATTCTGTTCGGGAATCTACTATCTAAAGTTTCTGGGGATGCGCCACATCGACGGAATGTATGGACTGCGCGCCACTGGAATGTGGGCACTGGGTACTTTCAGTTGACAATATTTAAAAAAATATCTTAAATTAAATGATCTCATTCTAGTAGATAGATACCTACTGATGACAACATTGTAAACTTAGGAAGTGAAATCCAGGTGATGAATTATGATTTGAATACACATCTTAGTGAAACAAGTGGCAATCTCTACATATTATGAAAGTGTCGAGTAAATTGTAAATATAGCATCAGTCGACGACTCTTGATATATTCTGAAAGATAAAAGATGTAAGTACAAGATTCGGCAATTTCAAATATGTTTATTGTTTGATAACACGAAAGATTAAAACTAGATTACAACAATACTCAATTGAGAAAACAATGCCTAATCGACCCGGATGACAGGATGCTCAAACTACTCCATTGCTCGACTCATACGGCTGTTCAGAATTCGCAGAAATAGTGCTAGATTACTAGGGATGCCATACGTCCCGTATGTGTGTATGTATTTCTGTCCCGTTTTCATACCGTATATTCATAAATTTAACGAAAGCAAACAAGAAACAGGCGAGAAAATACACCCAAACTATCTTCTGCGTACCTCCACTCCAATTCGCTCCACCACTTGCTCGGTAAATTAATGAAGAATATAACTTATAAAGCAGGACTTCTCAAACTGGGGGGCCTGGAGCTCTTGTTAGGGAGCCGCGAAATATTTCAGTATTAAAAAAAATCATAAAAATGTGATACCTGATACAAATCAGTTAAAATATCGGGTAAAATTTTCACGCGATTACAACACTTTATCCGATAGGTATGGATAAATAATCTGCTAATATTTATAAATTATTATATTATTCAAAATTTATGTTGACCTAAGTGAGACAATCATACCTATGCGAAACAGCATTTTTATCATTACTGGTAATGATGAAAATGCTGTTTAAACATAGGTCTTATCTTTCGACGGTGACTTTGGAGCAAACCATGCGAAATATCATTTTAAACATTGTACTGGATATTGCTTTTTTATCTAAAAATATGCGATCATTCCCCTCTCATTAAACTGAGTTTGTAGGCTGTAGCTGTAATTAAATTTAAGTTATTTTTTTTTTGCTTTACAAGCAAGTAAATGGAATGTTCTATTATTTTTAATAGACATGTGCCTATAATAATAATAATAATTAATGGTAAATAAAGTACTGTTGGTTACTAAAGACTAACATTTTGGGGAGGGGAGCCCTGAATTTTTATTTTCTGATTTCGGGGGCCATGAAAAAAGTTTGAGAAGCACTGAAAGTACAACAGTACAAGTGCATGGCTATTACAATAATACAATTATAATGGAGTACATACATACTTATTTTCAACTTGTATTTGTTATTTTAACCGGATTCTTACAAGGTTTAATTATGATATCATTACAGTCAAATTTACAATTTTTATCGATATAATAAAACGCCCTTGAACCAATCCAAAAGCCAGGGTCTGTATCCCTGGGGCGGCATGTATGAAAACCCTGTAGATTACCCTAGTTCCATTAACAGTGTTTGCCACTACCAACCTCGTAGAACGTCGCAGCCTGTTTGAAAAAATCCAAGATAATCTTAATTCAATGCGCCGATGCTCGATCGCAATAATAGATTCGTACGCTGCGGCGCTGTTTACGTACTCCTTATCACATACATCAAGGAAAGTGTCGAAGTAAGATATTATGACTTCACTATCAAACGGCCAATCACACAATCGACACAATTGAACACCAATTATTATTGACAGTGACATCTGATGATAAAAGGAAAATATTGAATTGGCTGTTCAAGACAGATTTTTAGCCGCAACTAAATCGAAATTAATAAATCAAAATATATAGTAGGTACTAATTCCATTTAGTTTAATAATAATTAATTGTCAACGGACTATTTTTTTAAAATGAATACATTACCTATATTTACAGCGGGAATTGATAATTAACAAAACTAAAGGAATCTTTAGTAAAACAAAAAGGTTTAAAAACCAACCGAGTATTTTAACATACAAATAAAATTCTGCCAGAAATTCAAAATCAAAATTTCACAAGTCTACAAGGAAATGTATTATTCTGTCTATAACCAAACTCGTTAAAAGGTTGGAAAACCAATAAAAAATGCTCTCAGGGCAAATCAAATAATGAAAAGCACTATAGTGTTAATAACGTTAACCGTGGGCAGGTGTGGAAAGTTCAGATAGTAACCTCGTTACCATCGGATATTTCTCAATTTCGACTTCAAAATGGATTCATTTAATAATAAACTGGAAGGTGCAATACATATGCATGTGTTACATATTTATATCGGTTACACACGTTTGAATAAACGATACAGAGGCATCCGCGAATAATATTTGGGGCTAAAGTAAAAATAGAAAAATATATGCAGAATCCAATACTAAAAAGAATAGTAAAGACGATGATTCAAATTTTACACATGGAAAGTTTACAACTGCAACGTATTTTATTGTATAACTGTGCTACATGAGCGATCTACGCATATTAATACACAACTGACGAGAGCATTGTGGAGCTCGATCTTTCGCTTGCCATAATACCAGGCCCATAGCTGACTCACCTATGAAAATATAGTCTGCATGACAAAAATGTTCATCGTAACACAGATATTAGACTAAACATTTTACTTTTTACACGGTGACATGTTATTTGGATTACCTACAAAAACACACCTACAGCCTCATGGCACGTGATAGTATGACACTGAAATGTGTGTGTTTTTTCAAAATACGTATGTAATCGTATGTATGTGTTGTATGCGTGAAATGTTTCAAATAATTATCTCTAATTAATATTATATCTTATTAATCTATATTAATAATCTAATTATCCTCAGAAAAATATTAGATATATATATTTTGAGAATATAATAATAAGTTATTATTTAAATACGTTAATAGGCAATTACACGATATTTGTCTTAATAAGGTAGGCTTTAAATAACAGCCTAGTATAGAGTCTTCAACACTGATCAATTATGTTTAGTTGTAAGGCAGGACGAGGATGTACAGTGTACACCGCAGTGAAAGAAGGTACCCGAGTACAGATAGATAACAAGTTACATTGTAGGTAACTAGCAAATGCAGGAATGGCTTTATGTCGCATAGTGCGACGCACAGAACAGATTACTAATTAGAATTCCGATAAGCTATAAGACGTGCAATAGTGTGTGTTGCAACCCTCAATACACCAATACTAAATGAGCGTCAGTGTATAAACCGAGAACAGTTGTCAGTATTCGAAGTGTGACGTATTCTTGACACGTGTTTAAGTTTATCCCGTATTCTTCCACACTCGAGATCGGTTGCCTGCTTCTCCACACCCGTTAGGTACTTCAGTTCCCATTATTTCAGAGTTCCCTGGTGAGGAATATATATTTATATATAAGTTTGCATTATACACGACAAATTCAATGGTGATAAAAATATTCTACAGATAAACTATGATTAAGTACGTAGGTAGTTAGATGGTGATTTGTTGAGTTGAGTTTGAGTGACTGTTCCAATACATAGCGGTATAATATTTTGAAATGATGACACTGCTTGGGAAGACCAAAATAATTAAACTTGACAACGAAGAAGCGATATTCAGAGAGAGCATCACGCCGCATAAAACTTGCAATATAAATAATTCAGATAACTTGATATTGAAACGACCGCGCCAGACAGCGCGCTACTGAATGGCTGCAACATTTTACTATGTAGGAAGATGTTGATGGATTATTAAGTCAAACAGCTGATAGTCCACTCCCACGCGTATCAATAATGAATACAGCCATTACCAACAACTTGTTGCGTATTGACAATAATCGCATTTTACGCAATATTGTGGTAAGTCGATATTTACATCATAGTGTAGTAATAATAATATGCTGCAAACGTTGAATCTTAGCCGAAACAATAATATGTATATTCGCGGAATGAAAACTGCGTAACCCAAAGTAAATAAAATCAGGAGTAGTAAACCACCCACAAACAATTTGAAATGCATTATGCAACACATCAATATAATGTGGATAATAGGATATAAGTTCTAATGCAACACTAAGTTTTCTCCTAAATTGCTGGAACTGATAACCTCTACCATTTCATTTCAGTGTTTTAATTTATTTTATTTGGGAAACAATCACAATGATATATTTGCTTATTGTATGCTCATGCTATCCAAATCCAGGTAGTAATTCAATATAAAAATCAAAATAGACGATATACATTAGTCACTCATTAGTAGGCTTAGGGTTCTTAGATATTTAAAAAAAAATTGAGCGGCCCCACAACAAAATATCGTTTCAGACAATTTTGAAACATTTAAACCCTATCTGGTAGCATCTATTTTTAAATATTTTTGGATAATTACATATTTTTACATATTCTCTGTTTAAGCAAATATTTTCACATAAACACAAAATTTCAATTTCAATCACTACCCCCTCAACCCGTGATAAACTAAGTGGGGCTTGGCTTAGTGCAGTAAATTAATATACTGCGAATTTGGAAAAATTACAAGAAATCATGGAGATGCTTGATGAGGAAGATTCCAACTCTATTTCAATAGCAAAAGAAATAATGGGAAACCGTTCCATAAAAAATGAATTGGCATTCATCACTTATTATGATCATCTGGTAAACACAATTGAAATGTTACAATCATCTACAAAATGACTAGTGGAGCAAATTAATATTTTAATCAATCCTGCTGCTAAAATAAGAAAATGTTCCTGGACCAATTGGAATAAAAATATGTACAAAATTAAAAAAATGTGTTTTAAATAAAAATACTGGACTTCAAATGCTGCAGAATATAATAGCTGTTTTAGAAAATCCAACAGATTCCTCAGATGTTTCAATATTTTCTACTTCAGCAGAAATAGTTTCATTCACACACGCAATAATAACATCTGTAGAAGTGGAGAGAAGTTTTTCCATGCATTTGCTATGATCAAATCGTCAATATTATCTCTTTCGAAAATTTGAAGCAATATTTTATTGTTTATTGTAATAAAGCGTGTTCTGTTTGTGAATAAATAATAAATTAAGCTGTTGAAATTTATATGCTTTATTGTAATACTTAAATTTTTAGCACTTAATTATGAAATTTTAATATCATATTTTCCAATTATATCTACATATTTTAGGTACCTATTATTCTTTTTTTAGCACATAAAAAGTCTACTCATTAGTGTATAATTATCTAATCGGTATTATCACCCAGTGTCCAGCGACTAAAATTGTCAGTCAACGTATTTTGATTTTTTTTCCACTTCTCCACACCGATTATGCAGGCGTATACAGCGATGTAACAAATATTCGGTACTTCCAAAGTTGTTCTGAAAGTGTTCCAGGAGCAACTTCCCAAGACATATTTTCTTGCAGGATCAATGGTAACACTACACTAGCCATAGTAAAGTTATCACAACGTGATACTTATTACAATATGCAAAAAGCAGATTACACACAGCGGAACTTTGATGTTACGGACAAATTCGGGCGAGGGGTGTCCATTAAAGCCGAAAATCCATAATAAAATAAATCAGGTTTCCCGAATGCATTTAAAAAAAAAAAAAACAAGTCAGTTAGGTACCAACCTAGTTTAAACTGATGTAACTAACCAAATATACAATGTTAAAAAAATCCTATTTACAGCGTTAAAACTGCTGCTGAAAGTAAAAAAAAAAAATTTATCACCCACCCGCAACGTCGTATGATGGCGTGCTGATCATGAACCGAAAATTTTGTCCGTTAAATCCGAAATCAATTTATCAAGGTTTTACGTGTACGCAAAGACATTCATTGAATTTTAGCTGCACGTAAATTTCAAGCTTCGACTGAGATGGAATCGATAATCGTTTGAGACGATAAGAATCGTGAGAAGTTTCTATCATGCAAGTCGATTTTAATGCGTACAGCATGTCTATTCATGGTGGGATTCCAATTAATTAAGTAATACATGGATGAAAGAGCGGTTAATTTGTAGCACGCCTTCATAATTAGCCACCGTTTATAAATTCCGATTGGGCACGCCAGTGTGTTGCGGCTGAAAAAGTGAATATTTTTGTTTCCATCATTCAATCTAAACGTGCCAATTCAGATAGAACGCACCAAAGAAACAATAATAAAAGTTTTCCAGTGAATGATATTTTCAGAATGAATAAACTTGCTTGGTATCAAAATAATTTCACAAATATTTACATGAATAACCTGTCTTCGGGCGAACTATGACTAAATGTATGAATTCTTCAACGCGAAGCTTTGGTTTTACCGCCCGATAGCTTTCGACTCATCATATAAACACGAAATTATGCGGTCAAATTTAAACAGTAAATGTTATTTATTAATTATTTAAAATCAATAATCATACCAAGCATATCTGTGAAATGGTTTCCATGCAAGAAAAAATGCAATATAAACTGAGGATATCGAAGTATATGGTCACTGTTAAGTAGATATAATATAAATTATAAAAACTCGTGGCCTATCTCATTAGAGCCGAGCTTTCCGTTCACAACTACTTCACTGCGGTCGCAAATATAGGTACTTGCAGAGCAACATGGCCTGCCCTATACTATATTGTTATTCTCGAACAAATTTAATTGTGGAACAACCAAGACTATGCTATGTAACTTTGCTAAAAACCTTTTGGGGAGGACACACAACTCCAGAAAGGCCAATCATTGGACAAAAAATAGTCACCATATTGCGGTGTCCAAGAGGTAGATACTAGAGGCCGCTGGATCAATGAAATGGTTAAACTCTGCGAAGGTGCGTGGAAACTGGAAATGATAACTAAATTCTAGACTCTAGAGCAGGGTTTCCCAAACTTTTTATGCAATGGAACACTTCGCTAACCCGGAAATTTTAATGGAACACTTTAAGTTGTAGAAAACAGAAGTAAAACAATAATAGCTTGTTTTGAAAAATTGGGGTACTCTTCTGACAAACTCGCCCACAAATCATTTAAAGACTGATCTGTGTATTTTTATTTCAAATCAGAGTCAGTAATTAAATCAATTCAATTGCAAAAGATTTGTTTTCAAGTTATGTATGTGTTCTAAAAATACTTTGGAAACTTCTTTGTCTACTTTAAAATTTAATTGAATGAGAAAAGATGGTCCTCCGCCAGTAGGTACCTAGATAATTGACGTCATAAACATCATTGGAGATTGATCATCACTCGCCTTTCAATATGAAGTAGATTCTTTACTTATTTTAGTTTTACTTATTTTACTTCTACTTAGAAGGTTTCAACATAGTTGAAACATAGTTTGGGAAACCCCGCTCTAGAGGAATGAAATTGGCTCGGAAAAGCCTTCATGCAGCGCATCTATTTTATACACAAGACAGGTATCGGCAGCTATCGAGGGTAGTGTTTCATATGTTTGTATCGAAGTATTATAATTGTTACAATAAGTTAACCGTCTACACAGTCAAAACTGTCTATCTCGATCTAAAATTTAGTACTTGCAAGAGAGGTAACAATTACAACTAACTTATTGTAATTAATTACAATAAGTGCCAATACTTCGACACAAAACTACCCTCGATAGCTGCCGATAGCCGCCGGTAGCAGTCTTGTGTATGGAATTATTATATTATCTATAACTATAAGTATATCTATTATAGATGCACAGCAGTAGATTGATCTAGAATGGTGATTTCGATGACATTTTCTGTGGATACACAGTTTATGAAATGTGAGCACAAGAATGTTCGGTGATTTTTAACAATTTACTATAAGCATCAATAAAACTGAAGTCGGAAAACTATTAGACGGTGCAGGTAGATTCTACTTGTACAAAAACTGTACCTACTCGACGTGTTTTCGCCGGGAAAATATGAAAAAAATTAACATTTTCGCTAATAAGTTAAGCACAGTATAATGGACTTCCCCGACAGGAATACTTCTTTGTAATAATATCGAAAGGCTAAACGATGAAAAACGACGGCAAAATGTGGCGACGAATATTTTGCTCCGTAATTACGTAGATACAAAACATGATACGTACAATGATAAATAACCTTTAACGCATGATTAGTGTCAGAGAACTAGACCGAAAAGTATAGATAAATAGTGGGAAACGAGTCGTAATAGCGTTTTCAGACGGAAGGACAGGTATAAATAATATAAATATAATGCCAACCTGCTCTTGCGGACAAGGCGGACACATTCGCATGGAAACACATCAGCCAGGTGGTTCAATGGACGTTAATTATTAATACCTACTATGAAATATAGATATCTTTTTGGCCGAAATTATGAGGGTGGCTGTAATAAAACTTTTAGATCTTAGGGCAAGAATAAGAATACAAATAAGTACTATATTGTTCGGCTTCGTGCGGCAAGATTTTTATGATCAGTGCAGAAGCTTTGCAGCAGTGTTTTCTCCATCAATTAGGATGAAAGTAGGTATTACCGACAAGTTTAACGTGAAGCTTCGCTGCATAGCTTACACTATGCACCGGAGCCTCACGTTAAACTTGTCGGTCTCTACCTACATAATAATTATTCTGGAATACGTTTTTCTATTGCATTTTTTTTTAATTCCACCTATATAAATCATGACTTATAACCTTATAAAAACTGTTATCATACTGCACACCAGATAAGAGACGACGGATCTTGGCATAATTTTTGACTGCAATATATTTTCACTCGCACAGAGCTCTGCGTGCAAGTAAATTCTAGGATTCATCATGCGACAAGCTGAACTATTGAAGAATTCAACTACTGCATACATACACTCTTACGTCTCGTTATCTGAAGTTTGCTACAAGTTTATTTTAGAGTGCGTCCATTTTTTCGGTGTCTTTATTTTGAGACATATAACTATTATCCTTTCGATAATTCAACAAACGATTATTTTCCGACTGCCTTTAAGTCATGCTAATATTTTCAATCTCTTAGATCTCGTAGGTCACTTCTGCTTTTATTACATTTTTTCTGGTTTCACGGGGGATGGTTTCCAATTCGAACGTCATTTAAGGGGGGACATGCTCGTCGAAGGTCAAAATTGAGTTTTTATTGTATTTTCAAACCATGATCCTGGACACTCCTTAAACGTTGTAGATAATCTATTTATATAATTTTGAAGCCTTATTATCCTTTATAGTTATTTTAAACATTTGATGACTGCATAAAGTATTTTTGTTACATAAAATAGTATTATTTTAAACCTCTCGCTCTAGTGTTTTAGAATATAGTCATATTTCGGTACATAACTGTGCAGTGGTGTTAAGATTTTTTACATTTATTAATTTTTAAACGCATTTATAAAACCATTAGCATAATTTATTACGAGATAATTTTTGTAAAATATTCACGATAAAAAATTATATTGATAATCTCTGTGATCCCAAATTTGACAAGAATTAGGCATTTTATTATTCAAAAAATCGGCAAGATTAACACATTTCAAGATGATTCTAAAGATATTTATTATAAGCTATGTCTTTGACCATTCAAGTGTGATAAACATCTTATGAATAATGATTGCTTTATAATAATTATTGACCTAAGAATAAGGTAGTGTTTTTTGAAATACGCCATTTCTTTTGTCATTTCCCAGTGGTTAAGCTACAACATACGGCCGTAGCCATAAATTGACAAACTATAATTGAAGTAGGGAGTAAAATGATATTGACGCGCGTGTTTGAACATGTACCGTTTAAAAAAAAAATTAAAAAAAATTCGGTTAGGTACATGTTCAAACACGCGCGTTAACATAATTTTACTCCCTACTTTAATTATAGTTTGTCATTTTATGGCTACGGCCGTATGTTGTAGCTTAACCACTAGGGAATGACAAATGAAATGGCGTATTTCAAAAAAACACTACCTTATTTTTAGGTCAATAATTATTATAAAGCAATCATTATTCATAAGATTTTTATCACACTTGAATGGTCAAAGACATAGCTTATAATAAGTATCTTTAGAATCATCTTCAAATGTGTTAATCTTGCCGATTTTTTGAATAATAAAATGCCTAATTCTTGACAAATTTGGGATCACAGAGATTATCAAAATAATTTTTTATCGTGAATATTTTACAAAAATTATCTCGTAATAAATTATGCTAATGGTTTTATAAATGCGTTTAAAAATTAATAAATGTAAAAAATCTTAACACCACTGCACAGTTATGTACCGAAATATGACTATATTCTAAAACATTAGAGCGAGAGGTTTAAAAGAATACTATTTTATGTAACAAAAATACTTTATGCAGTCATCAAATGTTTAAAATAACTATAAAGGATAATAAGGCTTCAAAATTATATAAATAGATTATCTACAACGTTTAAGGAGTGTCCAGGATCATGGTTTGAAAATACAATAAAAACTCAATTTTGACCTTCGACGAGCATGTCCCCCCTTAAGAATTTGAATTTAAATGCATCCGTCAATTAATTGCCTACGTGGTCGCAGCCTAATACCTCTTCTGTGGGTCAGAACCATTTCCACGTGTAGAGCTTATCGGACACCGTTATCGAGGCATGCGAGACTAGTCAATGCGCTCCCCAAAATATAGACATTTATAGTGATGTCCTTTGTATTTTGTTTTTTCAATTTTATTGTATAACATTGTTTTTATTTTTCTTCTCTCTTTTAATGGTAATTTTTTCTATAAGTTCTACATTAGATAAGTACGTATTTATTTTTATTGAAGTTAATTGAATATATTTTCAATTTAAATCTCATGATGTGAAAACGTCCTGAATTCTGATTTGTTTCGTCCACAATGTCTTGTTTTTTTTAACAAATAAATAATCGATCATCTGGATTGTCGAGGTCTGCGGTCTGCATAGTTGAAGATGTTCTGTTTTAAAACATTATATCATATAATTCGGTTACTAAACTTCGAAATAGCACAGCTAACCAAAAATTATTAATGTTTAATCAAAACACACTGCACTACATGACCGATCACCAATATACTTGGTTAGTACACAATTAAATACACCAATAATGTAGCTTGACGGCAGTGAATTCTACGCGTACCTACGTTCCAAGTTGTTTCATCTTACTTTCCGAAAACATTCGTTGTCACACTCCCATACCTGTTTACTTCAGGCCTTGCTTCAGACAAATATTTTATTTTCATACGAAACTGGTAGACATAGATAATAATATGATACCAATACGTTTATTGTCAATATGTCAGCCCTAGGTAGAACGCATATATATATTTACGTCTATGATACGTACGTACTTAGAGGATTACTAATTATTAAACATGACGGCTTATTATACAAGCAATATTATACAAATGCACTTCATACTAAGTATTTTTGTATTTATAAGTTCGTAAGCCACGGTAAGACGGTGTAACTTAATAGTATAATCTCATCCACATAATTTGTGTATCTTGCGGTAAGTAGGTATACCTAGAGTTGGGTTTCGGGAATTCTCGAGAAATTTTCGGGATTTTCCATCCGAAATTTCGAGAATAGAAATTTTTAACAATTCGGGAAATCCCGGATCTCGAGAATCTTTTCTCGGGATTCGGGATTTCTTTATTGTCAAATATTAATTGAAAAAACGATTTTCTATATGGAAAAAAGTGGACAGAAAACACAAAAATCAAGGACTGATCGGGGCATTTAACACAATTAGTATATCAATGTAATTAAGCCAACGTCGAATCAAAATGAGCGCAATTTTTGCAACATCAGGAAATTTTGTGTCTCAAAAGCGTATGCGATTGTCAGACGCAGCGATTGAGTCTGTGTTTTTTGAAATACTATTTTAATAAGTAATGTTTTAAATTATTTTTGTTTTCCTACTTCTATTTTGTTTGACTTCTTACATAAATAAAAAAAAATCATATTTTTTTTGGAATTTGTTTTTAATTGAATTATTAACAACATTGAATATGTTATATCTAAGTGATATCTAATCGTGGCTTGAATGTATTTTACAAGGATTATTAATTGTTAACGAATTGCTAAAATGTTTTCACTCAGCCAAGAGATATTGAAACTTTTTTATTAATTCACGGGTCCATACGACAAAGTATGTCCAAAGTTTGAAATTTAAAAAAAAACATTCAGAATCAGATTAAAGATTTTTTTAACTTTTCCGAGCTTCCATTCGATAGTCTCATCAAAATCAAAAGATATTTTTTTTCTCCGTCAATCTTCCCGCAGTATTTTTTGAGCATTAATTTATTTTTCATTTAAAAAAAATTGCAATAAAAATAAAGTGGATTTAGAAAGAAAGAAAGAACACATGTGGGTTTAAAAAAAGAATAAATCTACTATAAGGTAGCGCACAAAGGACGGACGGGCATCGTCCGTATCGATAAGAGAATAGCAGTTTACATTGTGTTATTGCCTGGTAACAACAGCCACAAAACCATACGAATGTATGATTGTCATCTGAATCAGCGAATCGAATGAAGGTGGCTGTATTATTTGGAACAGACTATAGTTCTAGCCTTATAAATCTAGGAAGAGCGTACATATTGAAATAAAAATTATAGATGTCAAGTATCGTATCGAAAGAAACGTTATCGTAAGGATTTCAAAGTACTTATCGATACTACCCATACGCATATGGTAATATGCTGCAGAAAAGTTAACAACCTAGAAGAACTTGTGATGGTAAGTCGGGTCGAAGGTCGAAGGGGGTGAGGAAGAGCTCCCACCAGATGGACGGCCAAATCACTAATGCGACAAGTTTCACATTGACGAAAGCTGTGCGTGCCGCAGAATGCCGAACGGGATAGAGCAAAGCCGTGGAGAAAAGGCTGTCAGACGGTCAAATCGTCTGGGTCATGAGGTCCTAACGAAGAAGAACACCCACATCCAAAAACACATTGTGACACAAATCATTTGTTGAAATTTAACATTGATTGACATGCAACAGAAGCACAACGCACCATCTTTGCTCCACGGCTCCCTAATAAATCAGTAATGAATATTTAAGCTTTTCATACTCCCTATTAAAAACCAAGAAAAGAAACTGCAATGGTTTCTTTATAAAACTAGTCATAAAAATACTATCAACATTTAATGTGTTCACAAAACTTATTTAAACCCGTATACCAATTTCAAAATTACTGATTTTACACGTATCATTAATTAATTAATAAACGAAAAACGTTTCATATTACTATAAAATATGTTGCTATATTTTCAATGTCTGATTTTTGAAGACTTTTCGGTAGGAATATTGAACCAAATTCGTGCCGCTGTGTTTACAGAAACAAAGTTCTTACAAAATCTTTGAAGACGGACAAAATAAATCTGGTATTCTCTAAAAGGGCCATTGAGAATACTTCTGATTCCGATTCTGAATGGAGGTTATAAAAAGATATCTTTACAAATGCCGCTATTGAATTCGTATCGATTTTCGCGCCTCCGCGTATATTTTCCACAAAAGCAAAAAAAAAAAAACACGACGAATAAAAACACCGATTCAGGCAAGTGGTTGAAATGTTTCCGGGGATATGAGAATCGTGCCGTCGATAGAATAGCATGCCTAATCACACATTTTTAAGGGTGACAGGGAACAAGTTCTTTTTCAAAATACCACGCATTCCGCAGCGGATTTACGTGGGTCGTGTTCACACAAAAGTCACAACCTATCCTATCAATTGGAAGAGCTTTTAATACGCGGTGTTTATGGAAGCGATCTTTTAATAAGATATAGAACACGGGTGGTATAGAATTTTTAAAAAAAACTTACATACGACTAAAACTCGACAAATAAACAAATAGTTACACAGATACATAATTATTTTATAATAATAACCTTTTTGATTCAGAATCAACGAAAGTATTCTCACAACATTAAGTATAGTATTTAAAAATAAACACTGTACCTATATATATTTACAGTGGTTATTCCACATAATTTATCAAGATTAATAAGCCCAGTTTTGCCCATTTAACAGGACATCCTCAACTATACGAAAAAATGACCGTTATAGCCATGTATAAGTATGTAATAAATAGTATTCATATATAACAAGTACCTACGTAAGTATTGAAGACTTGACAGCTAATCAAAATACAAAGTCAATTATTATCCAAAAAACTGTTCCTTTCAAAAATAATTTAATTTAATTTACACGGCTTCACTGTAGTTACTGCAAGCTACATAAAGTGCTACATAAAAAGCTACATAATAATAATATGTAATATCAATTTAAACGTGGGTGTCGTCGATCTACTTTTTCAGATAATGGAACGTAAACTCAAAACTGTATTATCGTCGTTTATTTTACACATGTTCTGAATGGAGAGTAGGGGCTCTTATGGAGAGATTTGACGTTGAAGACGAAGGTCCAGGGAATCAAACTACATAAAATTATTGGTAAATAGTGCTAGATACGAGACCTAAAATGTTATGCTACGTCCATGCTACGAAGTAAAGAAGGTACCAACTCACAAATATAGTATCTACACACGTCACAGTGGTACCAATCAACAAGGCGTATAATATCAACCACTTCATAAAGATGTCGAACAATAAGCATATATTTGGGTGAGTGATATAGAGAAATACAATTATTGTGTGAAAAGAACGTACTTTTGTTGGTAACTTTATCTATTCTATTTTTTAGCTTATCGTCCGTTCTATGTTGTGTTAAAAGTCAGAAGGATGAAAGGGGAAGTCCAAAGCCGCAATAAAAACGAAGTGATAAGAGTGATAAGCAAAATGCGAATTTGCAACAAAACAATGTGTTACAATAATTATTCATAATGCGAACAAGTCAATACCTACTTTTATTGGACTTGTTCAAACTTACGATCTTAGAGCGGAATGCAGAAACATTTGTCATAACTAAAATTTCCTTAGCAGAAAACACTATGCAGAAACACTGTCCTTAGTTAAGATCATTTTTATTGAAAATAATACAATATTTAAAAATTCTCGTTAGGTAAATTAGGTAAATTATTTTATAATTGTTAAACGATGACAAAAATATGACAACTGCATTTTATAAATGCAATAACTATAAATACATAATAGTATTTAATTATAATACTCTTATGTTTCCGTTATAAGTCATTATACGTGATTCCACAGGCACCACAAGATTTTTTTTAAACATGGTAACACTAGCATCAAGTGTCATTCTTCATCTGGTATTTTGTATTTCTGCGGGCTGGCGTATAAAAATAAAATAATACTCTGCAAGTACATGCCAAACGAATTAACACTATCAATATCCATATTGAGATACATTGTTAAATGAATTTGAGTGTATGGACTGTGTTATAGACATGCGAATTTATTTTGACAGTAGCTGTCAGTGGTAAATGGTAATACAGAAGGGGGCGTGTTCATAACAAAAGAGTCTATGGTTAAGGATTCCTTAACTCTATACTCAGGATTGTCTATAGTTAAGTCATGCTTTTCGGCGACTTATCCTTAGGAACGAAATCTTAGATTGTGCATTCCGCTCTTACTTTAAAATACATAAGTAATATACATATTATGTATTTATACATATGCCTTGCATAAAATAATATTTTGATAATTTATTGTAAGGAAATCGACATTTAACACACTCGCTATGGATCCTCACTGCTGTTGAATTCATATTGGGTAAAATTATTGCAAATACGTAGGTATGTAATGTATTTATCATAGAAGTATAACATAAATAGAGGGGCAAGGAATCGGCTTTCTCATACAACTGAATGAAGCAGGCCAAGAATAGCCGACAACTTGCGAGAAATAGCGACGCGATAAAAAAAATGCAGGGCATCACGGAGGATTTACTTTAGTCACGTACCCGTATAATATAATGTTAACATGGTAATTTTGCCGCAAATTGATTACCAGCCTGCCTCACCATACTTGCCTGCTTCACCATACTATCATATAACCTGCCGCCTCTAGGTATTTACATACCTACGTGCTTATATTGTTGATTTTTTCAGAATACAATGCGTTCAATACATATCTTGGAAAACCCTCAGAAACACACATATTATAAGCAAAAATTTCATTAAAAAAAATCTTGGAAAGAGTGTAATTCTAACACACATATTTACTCCACCGAGCGAGAGCTCTCACAACTACTGGACCAGGCATTTTTTTGGGGATCCCGACTCCATATTAAATCAAGGTAACAATCATTACAAAACGAGAATTTTTGGAGAAAATATATCTTCTAGGGACGGCATGCTGACAGGACCAGGGAAGACGCATGAAAACTGGCGAGCGACAGGGATTCTTTGAGGCCCCTCGAGGGCTCCCAACTATGGAGCGGGCACTGATCAAGAAGAAAAGGTACCGGTGTTTCTAAGGTTTGTCTACGTCTCTACTTTATTATTTATTAAAAGATTTCTACGCTTCCCATAGAAAATTTAACAGAAAAACACATGATTTTTTTTAACAATTAGTCAAACAGGTAATCAATAGCTATGTGACTATGTCTTAGATATTTGACTCTAGCACGGTAAGAGTATTTTATGTTCCTACCTACGCATTTCCGTTTAGAACTAAACTATATGTATTTTTTTAATATTCTTACCTGAGATCCAAGTAGCTGAGCGATTGCAGGGAGCCGATAGTGTCAGGTACATTTCGGATAGCATTGTGGTACAGCAGTAGTCTCTCGAGGAACAGAAAAGCTGTCACCTCGTCGGGCACTTCGCCGAAGCGATTCTTTGAAAGATCTAAAAGAAACGGAAAAAAACATTTAGTTAGATTAATTGTCTTCAAATAATAATATAACCAAATCTTGCTATTGCTGGTCATTTTTATATTCGATTACAATACGCTGTGGGAAGCGATAGGTAAATAAATATCAACAAACACACACAAGTAAAAGTAAACATTAAGTGTTATTTTTTTTACCCAATAGCACTTGCACTTTGTTTATTCGTCACAGTTGGTAAGTTCGTAAGCAAGACCCAGTTTTTTTATTTACATATAAAATCTCAGCGATATCGCAACAAGATCGTTTTATTATTGTAAGTTGAAGAAATACTGATAAATCTCAGCCAACATACGTTAAATTAAACCGTATCAGTTACCACCATACATTGTATCAACAACAAAAACCGATAAGACTTGTCATATAATTTAGGACGACACAATTTTCAGTAATTTCTAACACATTTTTAGTAAGATGGAGGGGGGGGAGGGAACTCATAAATAATAGTAACTGAAATACCTAACGGGTAAGAAGTAGGCAACCGATCTCGAGTAAGAAAGAATACGGGATAAATATATACACGTGTCAAGAATACGTCATACGTCGAATACTGACTCTGCTCTCGGTTTATACATTGACGCTCATTTAATATTGGTGTATTACACACTATTGCACGTGTATAATGACACATTCAAAACCTTGCGTCAAAATGTACTGTATTGGTATATAGCCTATCGGAATTTTATTTATTATCTGTTCTGTGGAGGGGAATGAATAAATACATTTGCTACCACGTTTCCATTAGGCGATTGCTCTCCAAATGTATATAATCAAACTCTCATTGGTGATCTCAATTAGGGGGGGGGGGGGATATCTGTATCGATACATTCCACGCATAGAACAGATTGATAAATAGAATTCAGATAGGCTATTACCAAAACACTATATTTTGAAGCATGGTTTTGAATGTGTGAGTGTCCTACTAAAATGAACCACATATTATAGACGTGCAACCGTGTGTATTGCAACCTTCAAATACACCAATATTGAATGAGCGTCAGTGCATAAACCGAAAGCAGTTGTCAGAACGAAGGACAAGTATAGAATGACGCATTCTTGACACGTGTTTCATTGTATCCCATACTCTTCCACACTCTAGATCGGTTGCCTGTTACTCCACACCCGTTAGGTATTTCAGTTCCCATTAAATCTGTGTTCTCTGATTCCACGTAGATAGGTAGAATGGTGTCAGATTTTTCTGGTAGTGCAGGTGACTCTTTTTTTTAGGTGTATCATTATTTTCGTTCCAAACATCGTTCCAAAGTGATTTCGTCGTGGCCGCAATGCCAGAAGAATCTGTCTTTACTCTAACATGAAGGCGAGTCTCTATAGACATCATATAGATTCCTAAATAGGTACGATATGTTTAACTTACTCTTAAAGACGACTGAGCAATGTATTTGTGTATTGTGTAGTTTTATAATTATTATTTTTTAATATTAGGTATGTTGAGAAGAATTTATATTATATATTATATAATTTATAATGTCTATACATTATATAGGTTAATAATGCTCATATTACGTTATTGATATATCCAGTTCGTATGTTTTGAGAAAATCCCAATCGAAATCAATTAAATATCGAATGCGAAATAAACGGAAAATTGAATAAGACAAGATCTTATCAAATACCCTACGGCCTACATGGACATCCAATATTTTACAGCATAAATAAATAAATGTTTGGTGTGTATAATATCTCAAATTCAATAACCAGACATACAATATCGATATGTATAAAAACCTACAATACCTTCTGTTCGTGACACCTACGTTCTAAAAAACATTGACAAATTTTATACGAGCACCGTAAACTAAAATATAATAAATAACGTGGACCAAACAAATAATATAGGACATTCCCAGAGAAGAAAATACAGACGTGACGTCGGGAAAAGGGACGACACTCAAGAGACTTTTCACTGGGTAGCTGTAGTGTTTTCTTGTGAAACAAAATCCCCAAGTGGGCACGACGAGAGCCTACCGAGAGAGAGCCTCTGTTTTTTAGGATAATGAGAATCCAATCTAAACCCCTCCATTACCAAAGTAATTGAATTGTTATGTAAAGGCACGGATGTGGCCTGACCCTGATGATATAATCATTTGTTGGGTTTGTTTGGTGACAAAATATAAAGATTTTTTTCCGTTTGTATTTTGCTTGTATCAGAAACCGACATGAGTATCGATCATGTTACACAGATGAATATAATTAATATGTATCTACGTATATTATAACTTTTCTTTAGGAAAATTCTTATCCCACCCATCAAAATTCACGAAAAATAAATAACACCGTTTTGATTCACAATCTAACATTTTGAATATATTATCATACTTTCCAAGCCTTTGTCTTCGAAGTTTAGTAATGTGAGTTTTTTTCTGTAATTTGTCAATCAGTAATTATTTACACCCACGATGGCCGAGCGCCTTAAGTATCGGCCTATAACGTCGTGGGTCCCAGGTTAGAATCTTGGGTCTGGCAAATATACCTACCTATTTTTCAATGTGTGTTTGAATCAGAGTATGGATCTAGTAGGTTGGGCAAGTGGCTAACATCAATTTCTCCTCACACTCTGTGGAAGCCCATAATTATGATCTTATTAGGATCGGACATGGTCAAAAGAAAATTAGTTATTGATCGAGCCGACCTCCTCACTTGGAGCAAATATACTCCGATATCCAAAAACAGCGGTCGAATTAGCATAGGTACTTACCTGTGATTCACTATTAATGATATGGGACATAGGTGAACGAGAAGTAGAAATTATAAGGCGTACATTTTTTGAAAATTGCGATAACTTCTGCCTGATAACCTACATAATATATGGAAGACTCGAGGAATCTCAAAAATGATATCTGTCAAAACATAAGTGTTTTTCCAATCCCGTTACAGTTGCACTTCGTGGAACCCAAAGACAAGAAAACGCAAACCAATTTATTGATGGCATTTAAATTTGGCGTTAACTGCCAATACTTCGAATTCATTGAGTAGACCCCAGAACAAACTAATCAATCATCCAGACATTGGAAGTAAAGGCACGACTGTCAACAAAATGTCTAAAACAGATTCTGCAATGAATAATACCTTCGGAGAGGGCTAAGCAGAGCTGCAGAGAAAGAGCATCGGCGCGTTGAAGCAACCAAGTGAGTAATTTACTAAAGGCAGCCGAGTAATTTACTAAAGGCAACCTTCACACTGCATTGAGAGAAGCAGAGAGCCGCAAAGAGTGGAAAGTAGTAGTGTTTCCGAAAATAGATGAATTTCGGAGTGTTCACGATCGTCAGCCACGAGGGAACGACTGAAATGAAGAATTGATTCTTCAAACATCGTAAATGATGCATTTTTATAACAGACCAAACCGAACAGAACAATTATTTGACGTGTATTTCCTCCTATGTGGTGACGATATTATACAATAATGATGGCCGAGGAATTGACAGTGCGAAATATGCTGAGATACCTGAGATCGTCATACTTCAATAAAAATAAAAGATTTTTAATTATTTCCAGGGATTACATTAGCGGATTTTCATAATAATATGGTGTAAGAACAGAATTAATGCTAAGCAAATTTACCTTCATTAGTTTTTGACATCAAAGCCCGGGGTGGAACGCGTTAATACTTCCCATAAATACTACGAATACTATGTTAATGGTCGAATCGCTCGGATCATGAAATATATATATCAGGTAACACAAAATATTAATTTTGGTCAATATAAAAAATAAGCCAATCTAGGCCACGAGTTCACTATTCACAAATTATACACAACGATCTAGATTTGAAAGAGCGTGAATAAGGATGACATCCGATCTTTATTAATAAATTGGACGTCGGCTGTAAAGAGATAGAAATCAGTAAGTACCTATATCTATTTTGATGATATCACGTCTGATCATATCGTGACTTTAATCTTACTAAATGGCTACATAATAATATGTAAATCGACATAAGTACCATTGCCGAATAAATGGATAACCAAATATTGATATTAACAGCATTATCTAATTCCCTGAATACTTCAAAATGAATTCCCTGAATTGATAATCCATAGGAAGTAGTGGTTACTCAACGGTGGTAAACTCACTTATCTAATATTGAAATGTTTCCACAATATCCCGCAACGAATTAAATGTCAAAAGGAAATAATACATGAAACAGTAATGTCATGTGAGGTGGGGCGAGGGTGGTTGTTTCGGGCATCGATCGGGAGTGGCTCGCCAAAATAAAGTCTCCTAATTTATTCTTCGCCCGTGCGGTGACATTTAAAGGTGGCTGGCATACATACGTCGCGATCCGTCAGAAAGTCGCCGGGGCAGTTTTGGAGAAGCAGCGTTTCGCCCCTCAACCTGTTTAGAAATTCATATAAGCATTCATCAATAGCAGTTAACACGATGCGATCGTATGTATGAAGACATCGTATTCCTGAATGAAACGTCTATAGCAAGCAAGTAGGCTGTGCTCTACTATGCAGTTATCAAAATTGGCAGTGGTTTACCACACTCTACCATAGTCATTCTTCAACTTGAATATACGTATTATACCTATTTGGTTGAGGACACAGTGGCATTGCAAATTAAACAATGCTGATATTTCATCATCACGTAGAAATACTCAATATCCTATTCGTCGTAAAAAATATTAATTAGTAATAATTAAAGTTTTTGTCTTCTTTTGGTTACTTATCGTCAAAATAAAAAAAAAATAGGAATGGTTAATACTTTACCCAATGCTATTATATAGCAACTGAATGTAGGAACACGCTGTTTACATTTTCACAGCTCAATGCGATCGACGCATTGGACATAACTAGTCAATATGAAAAGCTATGAATCATTTTGTATCGATAACATTATGGGTAATTTCGAAAAAAGCTAATTTTAATATATTATATTCTATACTATAATCATGAATGGCTTAACAACACAGCTGGTCCTAGCTTCCTTTAAGAACTTTTTCACATACCCCGATGCTGGGCCTGTGCCCCCAGGTTGTCTGCAAAAGCAATTCTATTATCATTATTGACACCAACCAACCACCAAATTTTTTTCGGAATCAAACTGTAAGCTGTAGGATGGAGGCAGATGCTGGAGGAGGCCAAGACCCTCATAGGGTTGTAGCTACAGAAAGAAGTAGATTTAACGTAAGCGATAGTAGAATCCGCCAGGACAGCATCATTCATATTTCTAAAACAAATGTGTAGATAGATTATGCAGGTATCAAGCATGGCGGAGAGCATAGAACGATTGAAAACTAGATAACTTTCTAAATGCAAGCCGGCAGAGTATGATGTATATTTTTCGTTTTTAGAAAATATCACCATTACGTGTCCTGACGTGTTCTGCATTTACGACTCTCGGAATTAGCTTAAATTTCATTGCCAATAATTATTAAGTAGCGTGTCTGTATAGAAACATTGCATCCATTTTTTTAATCTTATCTGAGATATGTATTTAAAAAACGGCAATGATTAGGTATTAATTAAGTGATTGAAAAAGTTTCCTACTAATTTCGATTAAGTTGCGATCCAGCGAGGATTTTGACGAAAAGTATGACTTTAAAGTGGAAGCGGTTCAACATTGGAGCCACCTGTTTCTACAAAAAATATTCCTATACCGAGACACCAAAATGTCATGGCCGTGACTTGAAATAAAATATTTGACATACGCGAACGTCCAAAAACGGTATTAGTTGTCAAAATATTTAAATCTCTACCTCTAATCACATCTAATAGTATTTATAGCAGATTACATTAATTTATACAAAATCAAGTATCATAACGATGAAAGTCTTTGGATGAAAGTCACTCATACCATAACTATAATTTTCATTTGGTTGAATTCTAATGCGGGACAGGGAGAGAGTTATCGCGGAAAAGCTTGCGTTGCGGACATCAATCTGGAAATATTTTTTTTTAATAGCGAAGCGTCCGCCCAGCTGTAGGACGGGCTGTCACTCAATGTCAAGCTACACCGTCATCGCTAGCCAACGACTGGGAGGGAAACGGCTATCAATGAAATATCTATACATAAATAAGTTCAGTAGAATCTCGATTATCCGGACCGAACGATTATTAAGAAGGTCCGGGTAACGTAAAATCCGAATACTTGAGAGAAACTGGAATTTGGAACTCACTATGGGTTTTAACCCTTGATTCTTCATTATTTTCGTAAGAGCTATAATGTTTTTATTACACCCTTATCCACTGGGTGTATTATATAATGTGAAATTTTGATATACGACCGTAAATATTTCAATATCAAACGTTTTTATTGACAGGTTGTGACGGCGTACCGTATTGCTTTTACCCATCTATTTAGAGTCCGATGTTTTACTTCCGGAATGAATTGTTTCTCAAGCCATCGTTTAAAAATCTCTCCGTTTATCCATGCCATTTCTGATGACCATAATAATTATGAAACTAGAAAAATTATTTTGTTACTGCCCGTATAGGTACATAGTATTAGTGTACAAACAGTGACACGTTTTTTTTCGATCATATATTGGGACAACATCTCATCCTTCACCCTCGCCCTCATACTTATTATATATAAAATAATTACAAGATAAAAAGAACTTTTTATTTACAACGTTTTTAAATTTTCTATTGAATCATATAAACTTGACTTGACTAGCTTAAACGATCAAAAAAAAATTGTACTTGATAGAAATACTGAATAAATAGACTGAAATGTCATTTTGACACTTCATATTGATTTCCATAGTAACCCACTTAGCAACCAATAATAGTTTTACTTTTTACGGATTTCTTCCGAAATAACTTTTCATACAAAACGGAATTAACTGAAAATGAAATCAATTCTACTTAAAGATGGCTAGAAGTATTAAAAAAATGCACTGCATCGTGTTCTGATAGGCTAGTGGGGAAGTTAGTTAAAAATCGATTGCAAGATTTGTACTGGACAAACAACCACCGGACAAATAAGAATACGAGCTAAGAAAAAACGTTGTAAAATATAATGAATTATATAAAGACCTAAGTGAATAAATTTGCATTTAGGCTTAGATATGGAAAATTATTTAATTTACATCGGTACCTACATTGAAGAAAAATGATGCCGTACAACTTTTAGGGATAAAAAATTGCGCAAAAGTGACAACTTATAGAAATTGGTTTATGGCTAATATTAGTTTATGCCTCGTAACCAACTCTGCTTGGTGGTGTGAATACATATACATGCGTATCGATATAGTATTATGGCAGTCCCAGCGTTGCCAACTTGTCATTTTTCTTGCCACATCTAGCATTTTCTAGTTTGCAAAATACCCATTTGGCGATAGCGATCTAGCGTTTTACGACAACGCAAAGAGTTTAAAATTACTCATAAAAACCCGGAGTATTACACAAATTTTCTTGATAGTCAATACTGGCCTCTTGTACCGGTATACCTTATATTTTATCAATGAATTAAATGTAACATACGATATTTAAGTGACGAACCACTTTTGTACTCCAATATATTCAAAACTATGACTTTTCTTGAAGTGCTAGTTTCAAAACATTTAATTATAAGCAAACTTGCGTTTTTTCCTGTCAACTAAATTATATTTTTGTCAATGGCAATTGGCTGTTACTGTATGTCACTGTCTGCCACGTGTTACACAAGAAATTCGAATTACCGTTGTCTGTCGATTGAAGTATTTGTATTATATAATCTGGATAATCGAAAATCCGGTAAATCGAGGTCCGGATAATCGCGGTTCTACTGTAATAACATAATAACGCGCCCGCATTTAGATCCTTTGATATTTATAACTCAACCACACGCCAAGGAAGCAAACAATTAGGCTTCACAAAGATTGCTAAAAACAGAATATAATCGCAAAATATAAATATTTTTTGTAAGAGTTAATAATTATATAGATAAAATGCCGACTATTAATAAAATGATGGCACATTTATTTTATGTAAGTCGTATTAAAAAATGTGTTTTTAGAAATTCTATTTACGTAAAAATGTCACTAAAGAGCAAAGTTGAGCTTATTGCAACTATTTTGATACTAATAATAAAATATGTATATTATTTCAACATTGATCAAGTTCTATTTGCTACCCGAATTTCGCCATTCGGTATTTTCAAGCACTATGCAAACTCAATAATGGAAAATGCAAAATAAAGTTAATTCTCGCTTATATTATCCCAAATCAATACATTAAAATATTGTCAAAAGAAAGTAGAAGATAGGTACATTAAATACCTTTAGTAAGCCTTTTAAAAGACCATTAATATATACAATGGAAATGGGTAATTTAGTCGACACTTTAAAATTAGGTAATGAGGCATAACAATTTGTAATATTAATTTTCTTATGTGTATATATATTTTTTAACGCCGCATATTTAGTGGATGACTGGGTGATTAAAATTTTACCCTCATAAATAGGGCGAAATGAAAACGAGACCTCTAATCCAGGCATAGCATTAAGGCTCTGTTATGTAACTGTGAACTAAAATTGTTTCCGTTTATATTTTTATGTATTTCAATTACTTACAACATGTCATGTACGTTGTTATTATCATTTTTCCACTGACGCTACAGCCCAATAGGGTCTATAGTTGACGGCACAATCGTCCTCCGTGCATCATGGCATCCCAGGAACCGAATCCTTTTGTTTAAACACCTTACGGAGAGCTCTAGATTCACTGCACTTAACCGTGTCCAGAAACTTGTACGTATACAGTTCACCGTATCACACTTCACCATGAAATGTTTGTCGGAAATATATAGCCGTATATTAAAGACCGTCCAACCTCTTTAGGTAGTATAGTACTGACATAAAATTCATGTTTAAATAAAACACGGTTCTTGTCGGTTTACACTTTAGAGTACTCCAGCAGCAAAGAATTTTTGAAAATAGCCGATATACCTACTGGATTATTTGTTAAGTTAGGTTAAGTTTTCATTATTGAATTTGATGAAAATGATTTTTACCAAAATCAGCTATGAAAATTGAATTAATGTTCATATTAAATCTAATAAAAATGGGAGACCGTATATCTTTCCGATAAGAAAGCTCACGGCAAACCATACCACGGTGAAATGTTTTACGTACAATTTACATGTAACCGCACTTAACAACGTGACCTGCCCAGCTGAGCTATCTTACCATCAACCCATTCATTTTCGAATAGGTACTTGGATAGCCTTATGAGTGAAAAAACGTAATAACTAAAATCGATAATATCGTTATTACAAACTGAAGAATCATCATACAATTATTACGTTCATATTTGGTATGAGAAAACTTATTGAGGAATATTATAAATCTACCAACGGCAATTATCAATACATAGGTAGGTACTATGCAAATGAGCGCAAATTCAATATTTTAGAGGAAAAGCAGGTTTCTAAAAATATAACAGACGCAAAAAAAAATATTGATCGAACGGTGGTAGAGATTACGGCAAGTTTTACAAAAACAACATCATATTGCGAAAATAATATTTCTCTTGTGCCTACGCAAAATGTATACCTACATCAATATTCTACGTAGTGTGATAATTGTAGGTAGTAAGTAAAGTGATTCTTGTTATATAAATGGGTCATGAATCGCCATTATTATAAATTAACGCATTTTTCAGATGTGCAGATACCAAACACACCGATTCCGAAAATAATCATCACATAACCCGGTGGGAAGCTAACGGTGAGCAGAACACGACTCCGCTGGATCGAAGGAGTAGTCGCTCAAGCACAGCACTGCAGTTGCAGCGCATCGACGCATGTCTTACTTTATTCCAAATACATCCGATTAGAATATCTGGTTGGATTTAAAATCCAATTTGAGATTCAAATAGGATGCATTTGTAATTAAGCAAAACCTGCTTCGACGCGTTGCAATTTAGAGCGAAGCCACACGGGCGCTGCGTCCGCGCTGTGGTTCCGCTGTGATTCCGACTGCGAGTGGTGGTGAATACAGCGGTCTCGCGACGCAGCGCCCGTGTGGATTCACTCTGTGTGTCTGCGCCTTAAAGGGGAAGCGTGCACGACGTGCGTAACTGCTGTAACGTAACGCAATGTTGCGCCATTGGACGAGAAGAGAAAATAAGTAGGGTAAAATTTTTAAATTTACTCCATATACGACCGACAAATTAATCGGTACTTAATACATACAATAAACTGAGTGTAGTTTTTCAGAAAACAGCCAGCCCACGTTTTGCACAGAATGAGTAAAGTTGTGTTCAACATGAACTACATAACATGTTTTTCTACGTTCTGCATAAATCTCACAGGCATCCTTCATAAAAAATGTTATAATATATACTTTGTTGCAAAATTGCATTCATCGCAGAATATGCCACCTTTGATTTCCAGAAAACAGTCACACTACACTAAAATAACATAAATATATATTTAGCAAAGTCTGTATAAAAGCGCAAATTTCTCTGTTTTGTGTTCTGTGTCAACTGGCTGCTTTCTGCATACGTACGCTCAAGGTGTTTTTTTTTTTTTTGAGATAACGTTATTTTACATTTATGGTTACATGATAGTCAAACAACGTTATGTCAATCTTTTCTAATTTCTTATTAAATCGTCAGTAAAGTTTAACGCTAACTACATAAGTTACCCTTGTTTTCATATTTTTTTAAAACTATCCCTATAAATTTTAACATCATCATAGGCAAGATAAATGTACAATACACAATAAATTATAAAATATTAACATTAGGTTTTAGATAAACATTTCCCTTGTTGAGTTACAAGAATCTAAAATAACGATTTTTGGCTCTCCTGTAAAGTTGCACTTTTGTAGATAGTGTTGTTTGACACTAAGCCCTCGAAATAGTCTTCACCAGTCGGTCGAGTGCGTATTAAACAAGAAGGTATAATTGATGAAGTGTTGTGATGTCTGTTTGGTTGGATTAAACAAGTCCATTGTAGTACACTTACAAAGTTGATAGCTTACAAAAAGAGCATCTCGAGAATATGGTAAGAGATAATGAGAATTCTTTCACAAAATTATCAGTTGCCCAACAGCCAAGTATGCCACATTACTAAAAAAGCGAGTCGACGTGACGAGTGGGGACACGCAGACGAATCATGCACAATGGAATGACTAAATGGCGTGCGACAAAACAAAAGCGCAGGTAATTGATCATCATCGCGAGCCAAGAATAAGTAATTGATTCCACGTCCATGAAGACGGCCAGCTGACGAGTTAAATTCAATTATTGCCCCGAAGCAAAGCAGATCAAAACATTATACGAAAGCACGATATGCATACTGCTACACGACTAGATACAAATATCTTACTTACCATGAACTTGAATCAGAGATTGTCTTTGATGTGTAAACATATTAAACTTGGCACTTAAGCGATTCCCTGACGGTCACCCTAGTCGTGATTAGGGAATTCAATTCCGGACAATTTTTGATATATATGAATCCCGGGATTAATAAGCATAATCCTGAAACTTTCGGGATTGATTTTTTATCAATCAATTGACATGCGTACAAAATCAGTATGTTAGTGACGTGTATGTACATGCACATGTCACAGGGGGAATTGCCGGATGCTCACGAGTAACAAATAACCATCATTTGTATAAATATAATATATAAATAAATATGTATAAAAATAATAAATCCGTTTATTTAAACCAGTTAGACTCCACGGACGTGTATGACGTGATGTATGTTTTATTTTTCTCATTGGATGTAATTATTAATTAATAATTAACACAATATCTACGAGTGAATAGCAATTGTTAGAATCTCGGATTTTTTGTGAATTTCATTATTTAGGTACCTACCTATTGTATTTATTGTCAACATAATATGTTATTTTTTTAATTTTCATTGAACTTGTATTTGTTATCTTTTCTTGAATAAAAAAAATAAACCAGATCACATTAATATTAATAGTACAATATTATTTACTCCATTAAATCTATGTATTGTATGTACAATTATATCTATGTGTTGTATGTATTTACAAGATTGAACGTAAACAATATTAACAATAAATATCTTAAATAGTAGGTATAAATTAGACTAGACATTTTTTACCAATTGTATCAATACTATTTCTATGTATAAAAATGTATTAATTATAGAAAAAATGCCAATCCCGGATCAAAATTTTGACTCGGGATTGGTTCCCTAGTCGTGATGACTTACTAAAATCAATTGCATGCTAATCCAGTGTGCAATCCCGGACAGTTTCTTCGTGATATACGTTTAAGGGATGCAAATAAACTGTATTTAGGTACATGAAGCCGAAGGTTAAACTAAGGCACCAGGCCCAGGCGGAGTGTGGTCTTATTATTACTAATCAAGTCTAAAAGGTGATAAAAAACGTGCCACGAGATTTATCACCACTTGCGTAATTGACGTAAGAACACGTAATTGCGTGTCATCTAATAAAAAAGGATCGAAAAACAATGAACGTTTAGCGTTTAAAGGGTAAACAACGATAAACAGTACGTTTCGATTATAGATAATCCTGCAAACTGATTGTGATTACACTTTCAATACTGTTATAGGTACACGATAAAACATCGATATTCGTGGACCAGAGGGTAAAATACTCTCATCTTGATCCATGGGGTTCGGGTTTATGTATTTTTATCCAAACAAGGCATAACACAATATATTATGAGTTGAGAGTATGATGATTTTTTTTATCATTAGAAGTTTAATTAATTAATAGAAGTTAGATAAAAATCTTCAACCCTCCAATACAAATCTTGGAAAAACAAGAAAAAATTTGTACTGGAAAAACAAGAATACCAAACCAAAATCTTCTATGTCATATGGTCAATGAGTTTCCAATATTGATGTAAAACCTTTATGTAGAAAAAAAATACTCATTAAGTTGAAAATTACCTCCTAAGCAGTCGAAACAGGTACCGGTAGTAATTATTTTTTAAACCTATAAATGCATAATGAATATGGAACGCATAATTTGCAAGTATTTAGGCTGTAGATATAACAAGTATAATATAGGTATTTTACTTAGTATTATATTTCATTGATTGAATTTGAAACATCATAATATTCATAATAAATGCAAGTAGGTATTAAAGATTTTCGTGACGTTTTCAGTGAATTTATGCTACGCGGAGAATTGAATTGAATAATATTGCTTTGTAAATTGTAACGAAGGCGTATCAATAAGCGAGACGGTCGCAAATAAGCCCCTCCACGCACACGCTGAGCCTGGGCCCTGGATAGAGCAGAACACAATGCCACCCACCCCCCAGACAAGGGAAAAGGAACATTAGACGCCCATAGTTGGGCGACGTCTGCTGCCGTCTGCGAGGCGTCCAGACGTCGGAAGAGCATTGCCCTTGCCCCGAACGACGCGCTAGACATGGAAAATAAACGGCACATTGTACAATATATTTATATGCACATACGTCATTGGTCTGCAACAGAAAATTAGTCGGAAATTTCACTTTTAACAGTACCTATATACCAGGATAATACATTTTTTGATAGTTTGTAAACTTTCGCCGCTACACAAATGCACATGCACACCAGAAAAGTTTACTTTACTCTAAAACGAAATTTCGTTGGAATAAATTTGCGCGCTTTAATCAAAAACAATGCTCCGCTAGTAAATGAGTCGCTACTTCCAATGAAAAAGTAATAGAAAATCTCCAAATACGGCCACACTTGCTTGTTTGTCAATACATTTGCACATGTTGTCAATCCTCGACGGAATACAAAATTACACGGTCATTTGTTTACAAGCAGGTATATAAGTACCTACCCAAGATGACCGAGCGTGTCGAGGGTCCCAGGTTCGAATACTGGGTCTGACAAATACAGATATTGTTTTTCAATTTGTGTTTGAGTCATAGTATTGGATCTAATAGATTTGAGTAAATGGCCTACATCCATTTCTCGTAAAAACAATAATATGTTATTATGCAAACCACCACTATGTGGAGGCCCATATAATATTATTAGGATCGGACATGGTAAAAAATATAAGTATTGGTCTTAACTAGGCACAAGGACGAAGTTTGCTTTTTTTTTTAAATTAATATATTAAAACTCAAAACATTACAAAACAATATATTACAAGTAGGTGCACTTAAGAAATTAATGACTATACATTAACATAATAATTGGATTAGTTTTTTTTTGCGTTCATTCAATAATACTATATTAAGTATACATATGCATCACTTTTGTCTTTGAGACGTTTATCTTTAGGCCGACTGTTTGACTGACATCCGCGAGTTCTGTGAAAAGTGATGAGGAACTGTTTTTCGGACCCTGCAATTATCTGTATTAATGGCACCCAACTCGAGCAAGTCAGCAGCTACGTCTATCTCGGACAGCAGGTGTCCATAGACGGAAGCATGCACGATGAAATTGCTCGAAGAAGAAAGCTAGGATGGAGTGCTTTCGGACGCCTGAATAGTATCTTCAAGAGTGACCTACCATTGTCTTAAGCATAGGGTGTTCGACCAATGTGTGCTACCCGTGCTCACGTATGGCTGCGAGACGTGGACCCTCAACACGAGAGATGTCCAAAGGCTAAGAGTCGCACAGCGAGGCATGGAGAGGTGTATGTTGGGTATCACGCCCAACGTAAGAGAAACGAATGGGTTAGGAAGCAGACAGGAGTACGCGATGTAATAGACGTTGCCAAACAGCTGAAATGGAGATGGGTGGGGCACATTGCTCGCCGAAAGGACGGCCGCTGGACAAATGCCGTCATCCAGTGGTACCCAAGGGGCACGAAACGGCCACAGGGTCGCCCTAAAAGCCGCTGGATTGACGAACTGGTAAAGTTCGGCGGAAATACGTGGCAGCGAACGACACAGGACCGATAGAGTTGGAAGAAGCTTGGGGAGGCCTTCATCCAGGAGTGGATTGACCCCGGCTGATGATGATACATATGCAATCGGACATTATTCAAAACCAGCGTTGTTATTAAGTAAATATTCATACCGAAATAATTGCACAATAGTAAAATTGACGATTACGAAAAATACCTACCACAATTTAGCCCAGGCTTTCATCCTCCCTCTAACCAGCCTCCTAGTAGCCAAAATACAAGAGAATGCGCCGCAAGCAAACCAGAATCGTGATCGATCGACTTTTTATCTTGTCTATAATATAAGATACAGACTATAATATATATTATGTGCGAGAGGAAAAGAGAGATAAGCACGCCTGGATTAACCACTACTTACGTGACCATTGGGCTACTATATATGTCCCTCCCCCAAAAACACTTAGATTCTTGCTTTTAGTTCTAGAATTTATTTACACCTAATTAAAATCTATTAAACTGAATATTTCAGAATTGACACTAACGGAAGTCAATCGGAAGAAATACTTTTCCCCTCGTCAATAAATTCAACTTTGAGGATTTGGGCCCCTATAACCCTGTAGATCAAAACCTGGAGATGCCCAATTACCCATAATAATAAATATATGAGTAAATGAATCGAATCAACGCCGGTGTTGATTTCGTAGATAAAGACACATTGAAATTCACGTAAAAAATATCAAAAATTCAATCTTCTTATGGCTCTCCTAAAAGTATGTAGAGTACATGCTTCATAACTTTGCACTCCAGTTCTAGGATGAAAATGATGTAATAAATTCTAAAAATATTTTCTTTACAAATATTATCTGTCTATTTATTTATCACTACATATATTAATACAAGTAAATATCATTTGATCTAATTTTATGCGAGGTAATTAGGCAAAGAGGCGTATCAGTATAGTAAAGAGTGCAAAAAAAGTGCAAAGTTATAAAACGTAGAGGTACTCTACTACATAGTAATTTTAGACCTATCTGCCTTTTCCATCCGCATACAGATGTCATCTACTTACTTCAATCAGAACTAGATACGTAGTCTCTATAATAATAATATGTATATATGAATTATTATAATTGCATAGAAAGTCGTATTTATTTACGACAACTTTCACTGTGGCCGCACAAAAACGAGGATGCCAACTCCGAACCAATTTCATTGTAATACGATGTTATCTCCTGATAGATTTATGGACAGTAATAATCGGGAAGTAATCTTATCTAGTTTGCAGTAAAGGTACAAATGGAAATAACAAAAAAAGCGAAAACACAAATCTGGCATGTTAGTTATACTATTGATCCTAGAATACAGGCGTAAAACAGAAATGCATATTTTTTGATTTTACACTATATATTGCCATTGAAAGCAGTAAGTCATAAGTATAAGATAAATGTTTTCTCAAATCCTATCGTAATGGAAATAGCACGGTGTATCCAAACATAACCAAGCTCACATATTTCATAAACGACACGTGAATTGATACAATGCCAGACAGTGACATGTTACCAAAAAATAGTAGCAATATCGTATGTTATTATGAATTTTAAATTTCACTCGCGTGTTTCGTGTATAAATAAATACGTAATGGAAATAGGCTGGAATGCGATATCATTCGTCGTTAACATATTTTTTTGATTCACCAAACGAAAAATAACCACTAACCGAACTAGTACGTCAGAATGTCACAGGTACTAAGGGATTATTTTTTTTATTATAAATAAACACTCGTTCAAATCGAGAAACTTATTATTACAATTAATTGATAATTTAAAAAAATATATCCTCAGTCAAATTGAGACCGGTAAGTTAATTAATTATATTTCAACCGTTCCATATTGCAAATATTTACATTAAATTAAATATCATTATTTCATTATTATACCATAATTTATTATTCAGCATCGTTAACGCGGAACCATGGGCTAGTAAAATAAAGGACTAATGCAAGACGTCATAATGGGACATCATGATTAACCGATGTTATACGGTGCGTGTTTTATGTCATGCCTAGCACCCGCGGTGATCTTTCAGGTATTGCGACTGTCTCTATGTCGTATTAAAGAATATATTATTTTCAATATTGACGCCTGTATCATAATAAATAAATTAAAGTTTGTCACGTAAAGACAACGCACATTCAATACTGGTAATATTCGAGGACATTCAGGGGTCTGAATTTTTTGCGCTTAGTGGCTTGCTCCTCATTAAGCCAAACACCCAAATCTTGGCATAATACGGCGACTTGCTTTTGTATTTCTAGCTTTTTAATCTGTTCTGTGAAAGTTGCTTAAGAATGTTCGAAATATAGTACAACCGCGCGATATTCCACAATTTCCAAAATCAACTATATCTATCAATATAAATGTCTTATATACATAGATGAATCGCCTGCACCGTGCACGCGTTTGTTAACAGTGCATCCCTACTACACAAACATCCCAGTCCAATAAATCCTTCTACATAACATTCGATCCGAAAGTAAATAGTGGAACGAATACAAAATAGATTAAACACTTATAATACACATCAAACGGCTTCATTTTTACTCTTCCTATTGCCGTAAAATCAATACGTGTACTGCAGCTTTCCATCTCCGGCCCCTCAATATCGTGAAAAGCTTTTTCTACCCGCTTTGAATGCGGTCGGCTGTGCATTTTTGCTACAATGCAAAAGCACGAGAAAACTTGAGAATGGGGTCGCGTACATTCATCTATCTTTGAAGAGATTCAAATCAGGGGATATACAGACGAGGCATTTCAGATTTAGATAAAAGATGCCATAACTCCGTAATCTGGGGGTGAAGCTAGAAGTTTTTTTGTTTATATAAAAAGTATATAATTAACCCAATAAGTATTCAACATTAACTGTCAACGTTATGTTACTATTATCGTCGCAATCATCCTAATATATTAAATCATATCATGTATGTACTATGTAACGAAAGTAGTTTCTTTTATTGTGTTAACTTTACTGTCAATACATGGTGGAACTGCATTGTATTATTGATTTAAATTAATAAAACGCAAAATTTTTTTGTACTTATTCCACTTTTTTATTTAATAAATTTGGACCGGTTTCGTCCGCCTCAAAGGGACATTTTCAACTGAACAGTACAAAAAGAATGCGTTTTATTAATTTAAATCAATAATTCGAAAGTAGTTTGTTAGTTTACATCCGGATACATGATATTTACGAGAATACGAGTAAATGGCATTTAGTGAATACCTGTAACCGATACTAAATAAAAAATATATATTATAAATATGCATACGAGCCTGACGTCAAAAGGAGAATAGCTATGGAAAAAACGCTATGCCGAAACTAACACCATTTTGAAGTGCTACTGCTGCACACTAGAATGCAATGCGTTTAGTAGGTACCTATCTAAGATCACTCATCTTCCCGATTTGTGTAAATGCCTCTTAGACAAGGTAAGAGAAAGACAAAGATTAAGCCGATCTTAAATGATGTGCTGGAGGAGTATGTTCAGTGCTTTTCAGTTTCAGGGTCAGGGTGGAGGCAAGGTCTGCCAATCTGCGTACCACTGAATTAGAAAAGGAGTGGAGCCGAGCCGTAGAAATCAAGAATTAAAATAGTACATAATCACTGAAACGGTCATCATTTTTTTTACCAACTGTGAAGTAGGTACCTAACAACAACGTATTTTTAATATCGACTACCTCATGAAATAACACAGTAACTCTAAATAATTATCAATTTTTCAGAAAAAAAAAACATTCCAAAAAATATGTAGCAAAAGCCGTTTATTGTATGGAAATATTATTTAAATTATAATTTATATCTTTAAATAGCGAATCATTTAAGCAGACAATCAACTTTCGCATGACATTAATTTACGAAATAAAACTAAATGTGTTTTTCCACGTTATGTTTGAATACTAAAATATTACATCTAGACTTGGTGTGATTTTCTCAGTTAATATTTTTTATGGGGTGTATATCGACACCTCCTACGTATACTATTGTAACTAACAAAATGACGTTTTTCACTTTTTTTCATTTTTCGTATCCATAGTATGTATTACATATGATGCAATTTACAGAATTTCAAAATTCGTATTATAAGTGCGATTTTCAAGCATTGCATATTATTGTATCTCAAATTTCTTGAAATTTTTCCGACGTGAAGTATGGTAACGTATTTAGCAATACTATACGCGGGAAACGCGCGGAGATCTTGCCGCGCGGGTGTATTGTTACTGCTAATTACGATACTTCACTTCGGACGGGAGGTGACAAACCGCTACCACTGTGAACTTTCGGTTATATTGTATTTTTGTATGGCTTGGTAAATATTAAATACCATAATGAAGAGATCTAGACAATGTCAATAAATATTGCGCAATATATCCGCCCCTACAGGACTTTAGTGTCAAGAATACAAAAATTGATAGAAAATCTATGCGTTCACAAAAATGTGTGATTAGGCCAGATGGGACAATTAATAGTACAGCGTATAACATTATAGAAACGGATAATAATAGTAAAACAACAATGGACGAAATAAATTCTACCCAGGGAAACTGTGACTTTATGATTCAAGGTAAGTTAATATTTTTAATCTTTTTCTCGTATGACAACAAAAAGTATCGTAAGTTATACTTACCATTGTCTACGTCGTTTCTTTACTTGTAACTATTATTTTATGTAATATTTACCATATATTACGTCGGAAAAAACTGAAAAAAAATATTGTATCTATCACTTATAATAATTTACGTCGTGCTTATTTTAGTAAAATAAATTGTATGTAGTACTTATCATATTATACGGCGACATACAATTTTAGTTGCAACATTATACGCGTGATAACTTTTATAAATTCATGTTTATTTAGTTGTTTTGCTTTTTACAGAGTCATCACTGCCTTCAGGTGCTGATTAAAATATGATAATGGAACTTTTAGACATTATTTGTGACGATGATGAGACTAGTGCCAGCGTTGCTGATACAAATAGACTACATTCTCTCGAAAAGATTAACAGTAAAAGTAATTGGAGATATTATAAAATATAGAGCTATTTTTGTGAAAAATCACCTCAAGAAGTACTGTTATCATAAACTATGAGATTTATAATGCTTTATAATCATTTTGTTTTAAAACCTTAATTATAATGGTTAAGGTTTCGGGTGATCGAAATAAAAGTGGTAATATGTTGCTAAATTAGCGATAAATGAAAAGCAACGCAGAGTTTTTACTGAAACTCAGTCGCGGCGAAGTTTTACCATTAAATATCATCTGACGAAATATCAAAATGAAAATAACATGGAGCTGGTTAAGGTCTGCAAAAAAAGTTTCTAGCTACATTCTCTATTTGTGACCAATTCGTATTCACAGCTTTGGACAAGGTGGATAATGAAACCGCCGTTTAAACACCTGATCAACGAAGTCGACACAAAAATTGCAATGTTGTATTAACTGAAGATATGAATACCAGTGTTTCCGACCATGTTAAGTCCATCCAACCGGTCGAATCAGATTATGTTCGACAGCGATCAGGCAAACTTTACTTAGATGGCGACCTGGATTTTACCCATTTATTTAAACTATATAATGAATGGTATGAGCCTATAATATACACACATAAAGCTCAAACAGAAAGGCAGTATCAATTATTATTTATAATCAATGAAAATTTTAAATTGTGTTGTGTCACTATGTCCCTAAAAAGGACCAGTGTGACCAATGTCACATTTTCAAAAACTTACAAGTCTGAGTAGCATCCACGGAGCAACTCCCAGTTTATGGCAAGAACCTTGCTCGTCAGTTAAGATTATTTGATAAAAATGATGTTCAATCATTACACGGCAAAATTGTATCTGCGAATTTTGAATGCCCTTCACGGAAATTTGAGTAAGTACATTTTATTATAAACGTAAATTATCAGTTTGAAATTTCACAGTTTTTCAATTTACACAAAAGGTAGCTACATGATACATATAGCAGGAAGCTGAAGGCAAACGAGGTGCAAATGAGGACTCAAGTTGCTTACTTATTGTGGTCTATAAGCAAAAGAATTCAGGTTTTGCTCTAACAATATAGGCCAGAACAGAAATCGCATTGTTTATGACTTTAACATGACTGTATTTGGTCCATAAATACAATGTTAATGTAAAGCACACATTTTTGGAAAGGAGACGTACGCAAAATGAAGAGGACTGCGTTCAAGCCCTGATTGAAAGATGTTCGACAAACAAACAAATTTTTGCACCTCCAGAATGGTACTGTTTAGTTGGATGGACAAAACAAGAAGGAAAACCTGAAGATGTGGTAGAGATCAATCACGTAGTATGTTTGATTTCAGAGCTCTATTAAATTGTCATATATGGACTAATACAAATTAATGTAAATCACAATGATCCGTTTAAGATTAATTACAAATGCGACTTGTCCAGCACTGTCTACTCGACCATGGTCGTGAAAAGTAACACATAGCACACGCAACGAGAAACTTCATTTTCGGTAAAGGTTCTTTATTCACAAATATTGCCAATTCCAAAAGCTAAGACAGATGATTTACTGCATATGTGCAGCAATGGAATCATTCCTGAACGTTATCTTGAGTTTTTCAGTAATTTTATACCTGTTAATACCTACCACTGAAATTCCACCAGCAGTTTCTGAGGAAGATTGATTTTATTATTTGTAAATACGAACACCTATAGCAAATTGTGTTTTTGTAGGATGAAAATAAAATCAGCTTAATAATTAATATGTCAGTGTATAAAATCTCTTTTCGGTTGTATGTTTTAAATTGTGCATGCTTCTTTTTTCGCATCATATAATTGAAAATTAATTCCAAACTAAAAATATAGTTGCAGAATGATTTCTTTTTCAGTTTCACTTATATTTTAACCTGAAGTGCACCCTTCCACTTAATCACCCATTGTTACTCTCTTGTCTGATTTTCCTTTAATATTTGATATATTATTTAACCAAAAACGTTGGTTTTAAGTGATTGTAATTTTTTTTTTTGCTTTTAATTTTATTTCAATATTTACATACTTCCTTGAATTGGATTTTTGATTGAAATTATTTCTTTTCTGTTTTTTTCTGTATGTTTAATTTTTATCATGTCATGAAAGTATTAAATTTATTTAATGTTTTATTAAATGACAATAAAAGCAATTTTATATAGAGTATTTTTTCCAACCTACCTATCTGACGACCCACACCATAACTTTTAATTATTGTTATTACCGAATTATGATTTTAAATACGCAAAAAATCCTAGGTGAAGGATTGTATCTAACATATACAATATATTTCACCAAAACCATGACGACGTAAATTATGATAAGTATCACATACAACTAAATGCATGTAAGAGGTTCCGCCGTAAACTATTGTATGTGGTTTATACAATATTTGGATCAAATTCTTTTCCGCACTATAACATTGTAACTGCATTTTATGATTAACCACACAAAATATTAGATATCCTTTAATGCAAAACAAATCTATTTATGATTTACAATTGACATCCCAAATTTGGTGCAAAACATTCAAAAGGTCGACTTACACCAAGCTTTTGTATCTTTAAACCGCTCTCCTGTAAAGTTGCGATTTTGAAGTTACAATACTCTACGTAGGAGGTGTCGATATATATATAGATACTTGGTGTGTTTTTCCAAGTAATTATTTTTGTATAAGAACATAATATTATGTACAATAACACTGTCATATTATAACTTCCGTAAGCAGGTAAGTTTTAATATACATAGTAACTGCGTGGAACTTTATAGTACATTAATTGAATTACATTTTTGTTTTGAAAACGAATTAATGAACAAAATACGCTGAAAATACTGGCGGAAACAATGAGCGATTTAATGTATTTCAAAAACAAATGAAAACGAAATGAGCCGACAATTTATTGTGCTTTTCCACTCGCGTGTTTTAAGGTCAGACAGACACCGACAGGTTAATGGCATTTAACAATTTGAAACGTTTTGTCTTTATTAGAAAATTTCTCTCGGTATAATGAGTTTGAAAGGAAACAGCTGATAAGAGTGATAAGAAATTGATTGTATTATTATGAATTATGGATACATAGATTGGAGCATAATCCTCAACAACTTTGTAAAAAGAAAACTCATATTTTATGCAGTGTGTTTGTTACATTCTACTATCTCTGTCCTACCTTCCTGTTCCACAAGAATATCACATTACCGTTGTCTTAAAATTCCCGTGTCACCGGCATGTCAAAAAATTTGATTGTGTATCGAATTACTCCTAGCATGCATGACGCTTCGAACCGAAAAGGAATAGGGTACAATCATTATGAGTAGTAAAAAAGATTATTTATAATTTTAAGAGGGAGGCGTATTAATAAAAATCGTAAAGATGATATTATGGCCGTAAACAGCTCAGGATAAAACTGAGCCCACTGCAGTTATTTATAGAAGTTTTATGGTTAAGTATTATATTTCTGGATCACAGAGGTAAGGTGTAGTTTCTGACATAATGGTGGTACAGAAGAAACATATTATTTATTTATAATACAGAAGACAACTCGGTAAGTAGATGTCTTCACAATTTTCCGATATATGTATTAAATATAGTAAACAAGAACAATTTACAGCAGCCCGATTTTCTAACTATCGTATGGTGCCACACGAGACGATAGTTAGGAAATCGGGCCCCAGGTCGCCAATTTGACATGATATGGTAGCAAATTGGAAACATAACATTTTTTTTTAATATTTATAATAAGCAGAAACACGATTTGGAAAGACAAAGAGAAAAACCAACAGTTTATAATATATGTACTAAATTTACCATTAACATCATAAAAAAATATATTATGAACCATCTAAACCAGTGATGCACAAACCGCAGCCCAAAATAACAAGTATTTCATCGCCAAATTTTTCATTGAATACGACCAAATTTTAATTTCCTATATATACGTACTAAGTTCTCTCGTGGAAATACATATGTACGTAATGCAGAGTGGAGAATGATTGCGAGTAGCTGATAATAATATGTAAATACCTAAGTACCTAAGTATTAAATTTAAAATAATAAAATGTATGTCTAGTTTATTATAATATATCAATGCTTTTCAACATTTTTACCCACTGGGGCCCGTGAAAAATTATGGAATTAATAACTTGGCCCTTCTTTCAAATGGGTTGCGCACAATGACATTAGTATGGACGAAGCATCTGGAAAAAAAATACACTCACTTTTTGTCGGGTCTGGCGAATGGCATAATCTGTTCTAACGCCATTACAATAAAGGTGATATTGCTATAAATTCCCGATGCTTTTTGTCGGGTCTGCCGAATGGTTCGGTTCGAACGGGTTCGCTCAAACGAACATTGACACTAGAAACACTGTTCTAACGCCATTACAATAAAGGTGATATTGCTATAAATTCCCGATAATGGAAATTGCGTGACGCCTACCTATACATGTGCGAATGTCACTATGCGCGAATTTACTTGCTAGCTACTGTATTGAGTGCGTTGTCCATTAATAATGTCATTTGTTGCGCACCACTGATCTAAACTAACATAATATGTTATTCCCTATATAGGTATATATATAATATATATATATATATATATATAATCAACTCTTCCCGTTGTTTGTTGATCGTGTAAGAAGTTAGAGGAGGTGTTGATCCACCTTTATAGCCATTTATCTTCGTTGAAATAGAATACGTCTGCGCGAATTGACAACATCGCTTCAATAGTTTCCTAGGTTGCCAGTTTGCCACTAATTCCAGTCGATGTACTCGCCATAAAAATATGCTCAAATTGTTCTAGAAACGGCCATTTTTCTAACAAAGATTGCCATTTTGTTGCTCTATTTATATCCTCAAAGCTGAACTAATGTTGGTCCAGAAGTTAATATATATTATGTATTTGGTAAGAAGGTTGGCATTTTGTGGCTTTATTTATATTCTCACAAAACCAAACTAAAGATGATCCAGAAATGAATATATTTATTATGTATCTGGTATGAAGGTTGACATTTCGTGGCTCTATTTATATTCTTACAAAACCAAACTAAAGATGATCCAGAATGGAATGTGTGTGTAGTAGGTAGACAACAACAAAATAAATTGGTAACTAGACACTTTTATTGCGACGACCGAAAGAATGCAGTAACAATAATATGAACTTTGCTAATCAGAAATTGATGGTACCTACCTAATTGTGAGTAGTGGAAGGCGATTTGAAAAAAATACATGCGTGACTAGTTCTTATCTCGTATCTTTAGTTGATATTGCAATAAATGCCAATGTGTTAATTTGTAGGTGTGTATCTCATGAAACAATATGCGCAAATTTTGATCCACCATAAATAGTGCACACTAAATTCTGTTAAACAAATTATTTTCAAAGTGAATAGGGTAGATTGGTATGGGTGGACAGTAGCGAAGGGTGGAGGTAGGATGTTAATATCCGCCATAAATAGCGCATATTATTTTTTCTTAAACAAATTGTTAGTTGAAGTGTAGCGAAGGTTGGAGGAAGGCTGTTATAATCCACCATAAATAGTGCACACCAGTAGCGATGGGTGGAGGTAGGCTGTCAAATCCACCACAAACAGTGCACACTAAATTCTGTTAAACTCATTGTTCTAAATATAAATAGAGTCGACTGATATGTGTTGACACCAGTAGCGAGGAGTGGAAGTAGGCTGTTAATATCCACCATAAATAGCGCACATAAAGTTTTGTTAAACCAATTGTTCTAAATATGAATACGGTAGACTGCTATGAGTTGACACCATTAGCGAAGGTTGGAGGTAGGCTGCTTATATCCGCCATAAATAGCGCACATTAATTTTTCCTAAACTTATTGTTAGTTGTAGTGTAGCGAAGGTTGAAGGTAGGCTGTTAAAATCCACCATAAATAGTGCACACCAATAGCGATGGGTGAAGGTAGGCTGTCAAACTCCACCATAAATAGGACATTAATTTTTGTAAAACTAATAACTATTCTAAATATGAATACGGTAGACTAATATGGGTTGACACCATTAGCGAAGGGTAGAGGTAGGCTGTTAATATCCGCCATAAATAGCGCACATTAATTTTTCCTAAACTAATTGTTAGTTGTAGTGTAGCGAAGGTTGGATGTAGGCTGTTAAAATCCACCATAAATAGTGCACACCAATAGCGATGGGTGAAGGTAGGCTGTCAAATTCCACCATAAATAGGACATATTAATTTTCGTTAAACTAATAACTATTCTAAATATGAATACGGTAGACAAATATGGGTTGACACCATTAGCGAAGGGTGGAGGTAGGCTGTTAAAATCTACCATAAATAGTGCACACTAAATTTTGTTAAACAAATAACCGTTCTAAATATGAATACCGTAGACTGATATAGGTTGACACCATTAGCGAAAGGTGGAGGTAGGCTGTTAATATTCGTCAAAAATAGCGCACATTAATTTTTCCTAAACTATTTTATAGTTGTAGTGTAGCGAAGGTTAGATGTAGGCTGTTAAAATCCATCATAAATAGTGCACACCAATAGCGATGGGTGAAGGTAGGCTGTCAAAATCAATCATAAGAAGGACATTAATTTTTGTTAAACTAATAACTATTCTAAATATGAATACGGTAGACTAATATGGGTTGACACCATAAGCGAAGGGTAGAGGTAGGCTTTTAATATCCGCCATAAATAGCGCACATTAATTTTTCCTTAACTAATTGTTTGTTGTAGTGTAGCAAAGGTTGGATGTAGGCTGTTAAAATCCACCATAAATAGTGCACACCAATAGCGATGGGTGAAGGTAGGCTGTCAAATTCCACCATAATTAGGACATATTAATTTTTGTTAAACTAATAACTATTCTAAATATGAATACCGTAGACTGATATGGGTTAACACCATTAGCGAAGGGTGGAGGTAGGTTGTTAATATCCGCCATAAATAACGCACATTATTTTTCCTTAACTAATTGTTAGTTGTAGTGTAGCGAAGGTTGGATATAGGCTGTTGAAATCCACCATAAATAGTGCACACCAAAAGCGATGGGTGAAGGTAGGCTGTCAAAATTCCACCATAAATAGGACATTAATTTTTGTTAAACTAATAACTATTCTAAAGATGAATACGGTAGACTAATATGGGTTGACACCACAAGCGAAGGGTGGAGGTAGGCTGTTAATATCCTCCATAAATAGCGCACATTGATTTTTCCTAAACTAATTGTTTGTTGTAGTGAAGCGATGGGTGAAGGTAGGCTGTCAAATTCCACCATAAATAGGACATTAATTTTTGTTAAACTAATAACTATTCTAAATATGAATACGGTAGACTAATATGGGTTGACACCATTAGCGAAGGGTGGAGGTAGGCTGTTAAAATCCACCATAAATAGTGCACACTAAATTTTGTTAAACAAATAACCGTTCTAAATATGAATACCGTAGACTGATATAGGTTGACACCATTAGCGAAGGGTGGAGGTAGGCTGTTAATATTCGTCATAAATAGCGCACATTAATTTTTCCTAAACTATTTTATAGTTGTAGTGTAGCGAAGGTTAGATGTAGGCTGTTAAAATCCATCATAAATAGTGCACACCAATAGAGATGGGTGAAGGTAGGCTGTCAAAATCAATCATAAAGAGGACATTAATTTTTGTTAAACTAATAACTATTCTAAATATGAATACAGTAGACTAATATGGGTTGAAACCATTAGCGAAGGGTGGAGGTAGGCTTTTAATATCCGCCATAAATAGCGCACATTATTTTTCCTAAACTAATTGTTAGTTGTAGTGTAGCAAAGGTTGGATGTAGGCTGTTAAAATCCACCATAAATAGTGCACACCAATAGCGATGGGTGAAGGTAGGCTGTCAAATTCCACCATAATTAGGACATATTAATTTTTGTTAAACTAATAACTATTCTAAATATGAATACCGTAGACTGATATGGGTTGACACCATTAGCGAAGGGTGGAGGTAGGCTGTTATTATCCGCTATAAAAAGCGCACATTAATTTTTCCTAAACTAATTGTTAGTTGTAGTGTAGCGAAGGTTGGATGTAGGCTGTTAAAATCCACCATAAATAGTGCACACCAATAGCGATGGGTGAAGGTAGGCTGGCAAATTCCACCATAAATAGGACATATTAATTTTTGTTAAACTAATGACTATTCTAAATATGAATACCGTAGACTGATATGGGTTGACACCATTACCGAGGGTGGAGGTAGGCTGGTTATATCCGCCATAAATAGCGCACATTAATTTTTCCTAAACTAATTGTTATTTGTAGTGTAGCGAAGGTTAGATAAAGGCTATTAAAATCCACCATAAATAGTGCACACCAATAGCGATGGGTGAAGGTAGGCTGTCAAATTCCACCATAATTAGGACATATTAATTTTTGTTAAACTAATAACTATTCTAAATATGAATACGGTAGACTAATATGGGTTGACACCATTAGCAAAGGGTTGAAGTAGGCCGTTAATATCCACCATAAATAGCGCACATTAATTTTTCCTAAACTATTTTATAGTTGTAGTGTAGCGAAGGTTAGATGTAGGCTGTTAAAATCCATCATAAATAGTGCACACCAATAGAGATGGGTGAAGGTAGGCTGTCAAAATCAATCATAAAGAGGACATTAATTTTTGTTAAACTAATAACTATTCTAAATATGAATACAGTAGACTAATATGGGTTGAAACCATTAGCGAAGGGTGGAGGTAGGCTTTTAATATCCGCCATAAATAGCGCACATTAATTTTTTCTAAACTAATTGTTAGTTGTAGTGTAGCAAAGGTTGGATGTAGGATGTTAAAATCCACCATAAATAGTGCACACCAATAGCGATGGGTGAAGGTAGGCTGTCAAATTCCACCATAATTAGGACATATTAATTTTTGTTAAACTAATAACTATTCTAAATATGAATACCGTAGACTGATATGGGTTGACACCATTAGCGAAGGGTGGAGGTAGGCTGTTATTATCCGCTATAAAAAGCGCACATTAATTTTTCCTAAACTAATTGTTAGTTGTAGTGTAGCGAAGGTTGGATGTAGGCTGTTAAAATCCACCATAAATAGTGCACACCAATAGCGATGGGTGAAGGTAGGCTGGCAAATTCCACCATAAATAGGACATATTAATTTTTGTTAAACTAATGACTATTCTAAATATGAATACCGTAGACTGATATGGGTTGACACCATTACCGAGGGTGGAGGTAGGCTGGTTATATCCGCCATAAATAGCGCACATTAATTTTTCCTAAACTAATTGTTATTTGTAGTGTAGCGAAGGTTGGATAAAGGCTATTAAAATCCACCATAAATAGTGCACACCAATAGCGATGGGTGAAGGTAGGCTGTCAAATTCCACCATAATTAGGACATATTAATTTTTGTTAAACTAATAACTATTCTAAATATGAATACGGTAGACTAATATGGGTTGACACCATTAGCGAAGGGTTGAAGTAGGCCGTTAATATCCACCATAAATAGCGCACATTATTTTTTCCTAAACTAATTGTTAGTCGTAGTGTAGCGAAGGTTGGATGTAGGCTGTTAAAATCCACCATAAATAGTGCACACCAATAGCGATGGGTGAAGGTAGGCTGGCAAATTCCACCATAAAAAGGACAATAATTTTTGTTAAACTAATAACTATTCTAAATATGAATACGGTAGACTAATATGGGTTGACACCATTAGCGAAGGGTGGAGGTAGTCTGGTTATATCCACCATAAATAGCGCACATTATTTTTCCTAAACTAAGTGTTAGTTGTAGTGTAGCGAAGGTTGGATGAAGGCTGTTAAAATCCACCATAAATAGTGCACACCAATAGCGATGGGTTAAGGTAGGCTGTCAAATTCCACCATAAAAAGGACAATAATTTTTGTTAAACTAATAACTATTCTAAATATGAATACGGTAGACTAATATGGGTTGACACCATTAGCGAAGGGTGGAGGTAGGCTGGTTATATCCGCCATAAATAGCGCACATTTATTTTTCCTCAACTAATTGTTAGTTGTAGTGTAGCGAAGGTTGGATGAAGGCTTTTAAAATCCACCATAAATAGTGCACACCAATAGCGATGGGTTAAGGTAGGCTGTCAAATGCCACTATAAATAGGACATATAATTTTTGTTAAACTAATAACTATTCTAAATATGAACACGGTAGACTAATATGGGTTGACACCATTAGCGAAGGGTGGAGGTAGGCTGGTTATATCCGCCATAAATAGCGCACATTTATTTTTCCTCAACTAATTGTTAGTTGTAGTGTAGCGAAGGTTGGATGAAGGCTTTTAAAATCCACCATAAATAGAGCACACCAATAGCGATGGGTTAAGGTAGGCTGTCAAATTCCACTATAAATAGGACATATTATTTTTGTTAAACTAATAACTATTCTAAATATGAATACGGTAGACTAATATGGGTTGACACCATTAGCGAAGGGTGGAGGTAGGCTGGTTATATCCGCCATAAATAGCGCACATTAATTTTTCCTCAACTAATTGTTAGTTGTAGTGTAGCGAAGGTTGGATGAAGGCTTTTAAAATCCACCATTAATAGTGCACACCAGTAGCGATGGATGGAGGTAGCCTGTCAAAATCCACCATAAACAGTGCACACTAAATTCTGTTAAACTAATTGTTTTAAATATAAATAGGGTCGACTTATATGGGTTGACACCAGTAGCGAAGAGTGGAGGTAGGCTGTTAATAACCACTATAAATAGCGCACATTAAATTTTGTTAAACCAATAATTGCTCTAAATATGAATACGGTAGAGTGATGTTGGTTGACACCAGTAGCGAAGGGTGAAGGTAGGCTGTTAATATCCACCATAAATAGGGCATATTAATTTTTGTTAAACTAATAACTGTTCTAAATATGAATACGGTATACTGATATGGGTTGACACCATTAGCGAAGAGTGGAGGTAGGCTGTTAAAATCCACTATAAATAGTGCACCCTGAATTTTGTTAAACTAAATATATGTAAATAGTGCACATTAAATTTTGTTAAATAATTGTTCTTAATATAAATAGGGTAGACTGATGTGGCTTGACGCCAGTAGCGGAGGGTGGAGATAGACTTTAAAATCCACCATAAATAGTGCACACTAAATTCTGTTAAACTAATAACTGTTATGAATATGAATATGGTCAACGGATATGGGTTGACACCATTAGCGAAGGGTGGAAATAGGCTGTTAATATCCGCCATAAATAGCGCTTATTATTATTTTTTTAAACTTATTGTTAGTTGTAGTGTAGCGAAGGATGGAGGTAGGCTGTTAAAATCCACCATAAATAATGCACACCAGTAGCGATGGGTGGAGGTAGGCTGTTAAAATCCGCTATAAATAGTGCACACTAAATGTTGTTAACCTAATTGTTCTAAATATAAATTAGGTAGACTGATGATGGTTGATGTCAGTACCGAAGTGTGGAGGTAAGCTATCAACATCCACCATAAATAGTACACACTGAATATTGTTAAACTAATTGTTCTAAATATAAATAGGGTAGGCCTATATGGGTTGACACTAGTGCGAAGAGTGGAGGTAGGTTGTTAAGATTCAACGTAAATAATGCACAGTAAAATTTGTCAGTGAAACTTATCTGTTTTAAAAATTTAACTAAGAATACAATTTGCAGATGGAGGTGGTTAGATTTTAAATTTCAATGAGACCCTGCCTAAATGAAACCATAATAGTTTAAGTATGCTATGGGAGATCCGACAAAAATATTGCACACATTTTCAGTCATATTTACTATTTGTTTTCGTAGAATTCAGAATACATATTAGGAACAGATGGTGCTTGTTAGTTCATTTCAATCAGGTTTAATTCATTACACCCTGCCTAAACTAAACCATAATCGATAAAAAAATATTCTTCTATCTATAAAATAGGTAAGTTTCTAAAATTATGTATGGTTTAATTTTATATGTCTTATGGATAAACTAATATTTTCCACTAAAACCTACTATGGCTTGGATTAGGTAGGGTTTAATTAAATTTTAAAAACTAACCAACACTGTCTACACGTTGTTTTAGTTCAATGAATACAAATACGTTTGACTGGCAAAGTTTAGTCTTAACTATTTATGTCGGATCTTAACAGTATACTTCCACTCTTCGCCACCGGTGTATTATCAGAATATGTTTAAGTTGTACATATAGTACGTACCTTTCTATAAAGTTTAAAACGTCAATTATATCCAAAATGAATTAAATAAATGCAGTTATCCAGTTATTTAGGGTAGGTATATTTATATAATTAACGTGTTATTTCAATGTGATAATTAAAGGGTAATTAAAAGTTCAGCAGTGATTGTGTTTGGTGTTTTGGTGACCCCGAGTTGTTGGAGCGATTGTCTATCAAAAAGTGGACCCAATCAATTTAAATGTTTGTTAATACAACGAAAATACAAAATGGGTTGGGCGAATGGCTAACAAGTTAAAACCATTCTTCGTAAAAGGTCTGTTAATGAAATCTCTATTCTGTTTAGCCCAATGTGTTGCAGTTTGGAGCAAAAATGTTATTTATTTTAGCTACCTACTGTATTTCGTTTACAAAGTAACACATACATACTTTATAAATATGCGCGTTTCATTTACGTTAGAAAATTATATGCATATTATGATACATAATGTAACTGTAAATTAGAGCTGAAAGTCTGGAAATCACATATTCAATATTTTCCAGGAGAGCAGTTTTAACCAAAAACAAATCAATCAACAAAACAAAAAAATCAGTCTAATGTCTACAAATGAAACTTTTCAGATATCTCTGATTATTTTGCTAAATTAGTAAATTGTAAAGGCCATTCAAGGTTAGACTTTTTTTAATTATTTAATTCATAATTGGGAAATTATCTTCAGCTGCTCTAAGTTGTCTTTTGTATAATTTCTATACTAAGACTTGGGCTTTTGAATATGTAATAAAACGATAAAATAATATCATTTAAAATTATATTTTTGTAATAATAATCATCATAGGTATATTTTAAGCCATTACACACAATGCAAATATAAAAATAATAAAAAATAACAAAACACTTGTGTAATATTGTATAAATTTGATTTATTTTGATTTGCAGAATTTTTTTGCATTATAAAGTTTAGGTATAGGACATATTATTGTATTGTGCTTTCAACCAAAATGTTTTGTCTCCACGGACATAATATCAGATATCGGATTATAATATTTTATTCAATAAAAATACTTCACTCAAGAGGTGTGAAATCGTCAATACTGTGAACAATATCAACGTACCTATTGGGAATTTATTAGCTTTCTTTTGTAGAAACTTTAACTATTGCTTAGCAGTGGTATTGGCAAACACTTTTATAAATCCATCGATTCATGTTCATTTGAATTAAGCATAGTAATCCATTAGTAATTTTGAGAGATGGTGTCAAAGAAGAAAGATTTTCTGTAAGTGCAAGTTATCAGTAGACGTAAAAACAAGCTTTAGTATTATAAAACAAAAAAATAAAAATAAGTTCGGACTACGTAGAATCTGATAATTCTTTTCAGTATCATTGCAATGAGCAATGTAGTCTTGTCATTCAAATCGCTAGTCTGCATCGAAGTTGAGATGCTAGCTACAAATTAAATTCACCATTCACCACTATAGAAAGACAAAGGTGTATGATATTATATAATATAGAATCAAGCCTTGATTAATCAAACTTGTATAACATAGTAAACCATCCTTATTGATTAGTTCATGAAATATTACACCATTTTTTTAGGTTGGTTATTAGTATTAGCATTATCTGTAAACAAAAGTTAGGAACATGATAATAAACGAATGATTGAAAATGTAGGAATTCTTGGCGATAACTTACCTTTATTAAGTTTTTCCCTCACTTCCCGAATAAGGGATGCCCTTCTTGAAATAATATTGTTTGAGACTGGCAAAGGGTGGAGGCAGGCTGTTAAAATCTGACATAAATAGTGGACACTAAGCTTTGCCAGCCATACGAAAGAATTTGTTTCCATTAATTGTCAGATAGTGGTAGTTAGTTTTGAAAAAAATAATTAAACTCTGCGTAACCAAGCCAAATAATATTTGATTGTAGTTTAATTTTTAAACCTTCAACAGACTACAATATTCGACGAGGCGGGTGTTAGCCAATAATGCAGTCCAAGTGTCACTTCAGCATTCCTAATCTATTTTAAAAAAATACTCCCTCGCATTCGGACTAAAACTCCGTATATTGGACTTCCGCACTTTTGCAAGTCTTTTTGCTATAGCTCAAAGCAAAAATGACTTAAAATGGACATCCACTCTTTCAGGTCTAAAGTATAAATTGGTCTACCGTCGTTTAAGAAGTATGTATTTCGAAAACTATGTGACATTGGACTCCCAAAATTTCAGCATTAAAAGAACGTGAATACACTGCAATTGTATTGCAGTGCAATTTACCTAAAAACGATAAAAAAATTATTTCCGCACTTTCATTTTTCAGGTTTTCATTTTAGACAAAGCCTAATTCTGAAAAATGTTTTTTTTTTAATTTTTATAGGTATCGCTTAAACTTTATAGTGGTTTTGTAAGCGGACATCAAAATCTATTCATAGCTAGCTCAATTGATACTAATGTAGTAAAGGATAACCCGGTCAATGATGAGAATATCGTAATAGATCTTTGGGTTTCCCCCGTGTGTACTTCCTTCTTTCCTCGACGTTTCGGGCTCATTGCAGAAGCCATTATCATGCATTATCTACAACGAGCCCTAAACGCCGGGGAAAGAAGGAAGAAGTACACACGGTGGAAACCCAAAAATCTATTACGATAAAAAAACAACCATGAAAGTCTCAAACATTAATGATGAGAATAATTTACAGTTTATCAATTATTAGAACCTTCTTAACTGTATCCATTTCTCGAATAACAATTAATTATAATTATTTACACTATTTCCAAAATACTTTTAAATTATGTCTATATATTAAACCCAAAAGCATTTTATTTATACAAGTTTAAAGCCAAAACCCTTATGTATAGAATTTTTTATTAGCTAGGATCATTATTTTCCTCAATCCATGGTTCAAAGCCATTCACAGCGTGCGGGTGACTTAGTTTAGTCAGACATAGGTATTTACTTATAAATATTATCAATTCAAAATAACAATATAGTATACACAAGGAATTGTAAATATAATGTAATTACTATTTATTTACAATATAATATATTAGTGTTTTAATTTCGGTTAACCTACAATATTCATGTCGAACAATCATACGTTATTGTACCTACTTATGATGATGAAATTATATTTTTTAATCAATATAGAATACACACAAGGTTTTTTATTATAGAAATAACATTATTTTGAAAAATCTCAGAAACATACACGTTGGAATAAATCGTAGCAGACAAAGGGTTACGGCAAGAAATCTGCAATTCGGTCGGGAAATCCCTTTTGTTTTTTTTCAAATGCTATTTTATCGCGGTGAACTCCCGTACGCGCGTTTTATAATTAGAATAACATACTATCGTCGTCAATTTTCTACAAACACGTATCTCAGTTTTGAGTTATTTGATGCAGTGAATTCAGAACTTGAATACGTACATATTCCACGAACACGTACCTATCTCAAAACATACTTTATTTATAAACTAATAGATTGAAGCAATGACAAAAAACTCGTATCACAATACAAGACTTTTATAAATATTATAAACTCGTATCCTGAGTTAGGTGTTTGTAACTATACAGAATACTGAACTCCGACAGATGATTATACAGAAGCACTTTCTCGTCAAGATACGTGTTTACTGCAGTAATATTGTGGAATGACTCACAGTAAATTTGCAAAGCATTCTCGTATCTCCGACAATATGACTGATCGGTCGAAAGTATAGTGCGATAGATTGAAGAAACATAACATTTTTTTTCAGGAAAATATCTGTAACTATTCTAGATGGATATTTCATAGAAGAAAATTTATTTCTGAATTAAAAACTGAGTGAATAAAGTTTTTATTTGCCTCTCCTGAAAAGTTGTGTTTTTTGAGATACGTGTTTGTAGAAAATTAACGACAATATAGATATTAGATCTATTAGGTAGGTACATGATTATTATTCTAACTCGAAATATGACGCCGTATCAAGGCGCTGAAACATCCTCGCCGAACTTCAAAACCAATGGCAATGATAATGAATGAATAATGATACTTTGAGCAATAATGAAAAAAAAATGAGGTGAGTAATTATATTCATTAATTAAATTAAATACGTATTGTTATTTATTTCAAACAATATCTCAAACACACTTATTCACCAGACTGTCAATGAAACACACGATCCCTCCACTTAAGGTGACGCATCAGTGAAACGCCAAATAATTTTCAACTGTACGCGCGACGAAATTTTGTACTTGCTTCGCATTCATTGAGAGAACGTGGAGTGAGACACACGTCACTTTGCTGCGTGATGGCGACGGGCCAATTAATTCTAAAATCGTGTAAAGATGACTAAAAACTTTACCCATTTACTTTAAAAAGAAAACATGTCAATGAATATATTATTATTGTTACTAATAGAATAATAAACAGAACATAAAATGGACGTATGTTGGATTTATATGAGAAATAATAGTTCGTTTGACAGGCGTCATTTTCACCCGCGACCCGCAATCCGCACATCGCCTAGTAACGATCTTTTTAGACCGTGCCTCAACTAATGCATGGCCTTAAGAAGTATCTACCTAGCAGTGGCGAAGGTCAGAGGTAGGCTGTTAAGATCCGCCATAAATGGTGCAGACTAAACTTTGTCAGTCATACGTATTTGTTTTCATTGATTAAAATAAGACTAAAATTTACAGATGGTGTTGGTTAAGTTGTTTTTAAAGTTCAGTTATAGGTGCCCTGCGAAAACCAAGCCATAATAGAGAATAGTCAAAAAATACTCGTATATCTATAAAATATTTAAAATCATGCAATTAAAATCATAAATAACTTTTAATATTAATGATAGAATAATATTTTTTCTATTATAGGTTGGTTTAGGCGGAGCTTAATAAATTTAAAAAATTAATCAACAATATCTGTAATATGTTTTCTTAATCCAACGAAAACAAATAAGTATGAATGAAAAAATGTGCATAATTTTTTCGTATCATCCAAAGTATACTAAAGCTTTTATTTTGTTAACTGTCAATGCATGGTAAAACTGCATTGTATTGTTGTTTTTAAAAAAAAATTGTAGTACTTATTCCACTTTAATAAATAAATTTGGACCGGTTTCGTCCGCCTCAGAGGGACATTTTGAAACTCAGTGGAATAAGTACTTACTACAAAAAAATGTTGTATTTTATTAAATCAAACAACTATACTAAAGCTATTATGATTTGGTTTGGGTAGGGTTTAATTGTTTTTAAAAACAACCAACACCATCTGTAAATTGTAGACTTAATTCAATAAAAAAAAAACGTCTACGCCTGATCTCTGACACAAGTGAAAACAATGACTTTGAAGAAGAAGAAAAAGTACCGAAGAGAAGGAAAAAGGTACACTTGAAATGGACAGAAGAAGAAATTCAAATTGTGAAAAAATATTTTAAAGAAAAAAAATCCAGGAAAAGCAAAATGCTTAGAAGTTTTGAAGAAAGAACCTACACTACATAAACGCTCCTGGGAGCAGTTAAATACTTATGTCAATAACATTTACAAAAACAAATTAAAATAAAGCTTGATTATAATAATATTTTATGTTCTATGACAATGTAGTAAGTAGGTAATTGCTGTTTTTTTACCATTATAATAAGTATTATATTCTTAACGGCTATCTAAAAAATAATGTTGATTAAAACAAATAAGTTAGTACCTATAAACAAAATTTATCAGTTTTCATCTTGGCAAGTCTAGTTACATGCGATAATTTTTCAACAACATTTCCTTTTTAAGTCCAGTTACAATTATAAATTATAAATTTGTGTATCATACATACAGAGTCTTGGATTCTTAATTATTGGTCTTATCTATTGTCTTCAATAAAAATATGTTAATAAGTGTTTACCTGCTTAATTATTGTAGTTATAAGCATAAACATGTTGTATACAACCACTTAATAATAATATGTTTTATGATGAAGAATATAATGCTAATAAATAAAGTTATACAAATTTTGTGTCGATTGATTCATTGGTTTTATTTTAATTTTATGGTTCCTTGAAATGTCCGAGCTGTCATAAAAGCGGACCATTTTTGATAAATGGGTCATAAAACTCATTAAACATAAACAATTATTAGGTGTTATACCTACTGCCGACCTTTTTGTAGACAAGAAATGATTTGTAAGCACAATTTAATGTTTTGGCTATTTTTTACTCCTACCCACTTTCACTTAGTTCTATTAATATGTGCACAAAAATTATTGTTTAACAAACCTCTTAGACATTAAAAAAATATTATTACTTAACTATTAATAATACAACTGAGTGTATTTCTTAATAAACAGCATATTATTTATATAGGTACCTAGTACTTAACATTATTGCTCCAGTCCGGAACACATTGGCTGCACAGAATGGAGATTATCCACAAACATTTAACGAATAATGAATATTACTACTTGTTAGCCAATCTTGGTCTTTACGTTGGATTAACACACATTTAAAAAACAAAATGTATTTTTTGTCCAGTCACGGAATTGAACCCATTTTTTACATACAACCACTCTACCAAGTCAGCTACCATGGGTGTATTATAGTGGCGAGGGGTAGAGGTAGGCTTTAAGAGTTGACATAAATAGTGCACAGTAAACTTTGTCAGTCAAACGTATTTGTTTTAATTATTTAACTAAGAATACAAATTGCAGATGGTGCTGGTCAGATTTTAAAATTCAATTAAACCCTGCCAAAACCAAACCATAATAGTTTAATTATGCTATGGGCTATCCGACAAAAATACTGCAGTTTTTCAGTCATACATGTTTGTTTACGTTGAATACAGAATCGGTACATATCGCCTGTTTAGAACCAATCTATTCTAGCTCACATGTTTAAGTTTCTGTGTCAATGTAGGTAGATCACAGATTCATTACAATAATGTAATATTAAAGGTTAGTTGTTAGGTTAATTAAGGTTAACCTAACAAATAATCCAGTTTATCGGCTATTTTCAAAATGCGTTTTCCGCTGTATTCCGTATAACCGAACAGTACCATTGGAGTTGTTCTGTAATACGTAATAATTTGTATGGAATGTATTGAATATTAAAAACCACAGAAAAGATAATAAAAAGTAACAAACACTATCTACACTTTGTAGTCTTAGTTCAATGAAAACAAATACGTATGACTAACAAAGTTTAATGTGCACTATTTATGGCTGATCTTAACAGCCTATCTCCACCCTTCGCTACTAGTGTCAACCCACATCACGCTCCCCTATTTATATTTAAGTAGTACTTAGATACAATTATTTTTACAAAATTATTATCAAGTGATCGGGATATTTTTACAGCTCTTAAAGGGCCGTCCATCCTATGATATCACATGATTGGGGCTATTTTTTAGCCCCCTTCCCCCATTGTCACAACCTTTTATCACACTGTCCATATGACGAGTATTTTTTACTATTATCTATTATGTTTTGGTTTAGGCAGGGTTTATTTGATTTTTAAAAACTAACCAAAAGGTAGGTACCATCTGTAATTATTTGTATTCTTGGTTCAATGAAAACAAATAAAAATGACTGACAAAGTGTGCATTATTTTTTCAAATCTTTAAAGCCTACCTCCAATTATGGTTTGGTATATGCATGGTTTAATTGAATTTTAAAAACTTACCATCACTATGTGCAATTTGTATTATTTGTTCAATTAATACAAATAAGCATGACTGACAAAGTTTATTGTGTACTATTTATGTCTAAACTTAACAGCCCACCTCCACCTTACATCAGTCTACCCTATTCATATTTAGAACAATTAGTTTAACAGATTTTAGTGTACTATATTTATGGCGGATTTAACAGCCTATCTCGACCCATCGCTACCGGTGTGCACTATTTATGGTGGATTTTAACAGCCTACCTCAAACCTTCGCTACACTATAACTAACAATTATTAGTTTAGGAAAAGTTAATATGCGCTATTTCTGGTGAATTTTACAGCCTACATTCACCCTTCGCTATTGGTGTCAACCTACATCAGTCTACCCTATTTATAAGGTATTTATATTTATAGGGTATATTTCAGAACAATTAGTTTAACAGAAGTTAGTGTGCACTATTTATGGCGGATTTTAATAGCCAATTTTCACAATTCGCTACTGCTATCAACTCATATCAGTCTACCCTATTCATATTTAGAAAAATTACTTAAACAATATTTAATTGTGCTCTTTATGGCGGATAATAACAGCCTACCTCCACCCTTCCCGACTGGTGTCGACCTACATCAGTCTACCCTATAAATATTTAGAATAATTAGTTTAACAGAATTTAGTGTGCACTATTTATGGCTGATTTTAACAGCCTACCACCACACATCAATACTGGTGTGCAATATTTACGGTGGATTTCAACAGCCTACCTCCACCCTTCCCGACTGGTGTCCACCAACATCAGTCTACCCTATTTATATTTAGAACAATTAGTTTAACAAAATTTATTGTGCACTATTTCTGGTGGATTTTAACAGCCTACCTCTACGCTTCGCTTCTGGTGTCAACTCATATCAGTCTACCCTATTCATATTTAGAACAATAACTTTAACAATATTTAATGTGTGCTATTTATGGCGGATAATAACAGCCTATCTCCACCCTTTGCGACTGGTGTCGACCAACATCAGTCTACCCTATTCATATTTAGAACAATTAGTTTAACAGAATTTAATGTGTACTATTTCTGGTGGATTTTAACAGCTTACCTCCACCTTTCGCTACTGGTGTCAACCTAAATCAGTCTAGGCTATTTATATTCAGAACAATTAGTTTCACAAAAGTTAGTGTGCACTATTTATGACGGAATTAACAGCCTACTTCCACCCTTCGCTTCTGGTGTCAACTCATATCAGTCTACCCTATTCATATTTGGAAGAATTAGTTTAACAAAATTTAGTGTGTACTATTCAGGGTGGATTTAACGGCCTACCTCCACCCTCTGCTACTGATGTCAACCCACATTCATATACCTTATTTATATTTAGAACAATTAGTTTAACAGAATTTAGTGTGCACTATTTATGGCAGATTTTAACAGCCTACCACCACACATCGCTACTGGTGTGCACTGTTTACGGAGGATTTTAACAGCCTACCTCCACCCTTTGCTACTCGTGTCCACCAACATCAGTCTACCCTATTTATATTTAGAACGATTAGTTTAACAAAATTTAATGTGCACTATTTCTGGTGGATTTTAACAACCTACCTTCACCTTTCGCTATTGGTGTCAACCCACATCAGTCTACACTATTTATAGGGTATTTATATTTATAGGGTATATTTCAGAACAATTAGTTTAACAGAAGTTAGTATGCACTATTTATGGCGGATTTTAACAGCCTACCTTCACCCTTCGCTACTGCTGTCAACTCATATTAGTCTACCCTATTCATATTTAGAACAATTACTTTAACAATATTTAATGTTTGCTATTTATGGTGGATAATAACAGCCTACCTCCACCCTTCGCAACTGATGTCGACCTACATCAGTCTACCCTATTCATATTTAGAACAATTAGTTTAACAGACTTTAGTGTACACTATTCATGGCGGATTTTAACAGCCTACCTCGACCCATCGCTACCAGTGTGCACTATTTATGGTGGATTTTAACAGCCTACCTGAAACCATCGCTACACCATAACTAACAATTATTAGTTTAGGAAAAGTTAATATGCGCTATTTATGGCGGATATTAACAGCCTTTCTCCGCCCTTCGCTACTGTTGTCCACCCATATCAATCTACCCTATTTACATTTAAAACAATTTATTACCTATTTATATTTAGAAAAATTATTAGTTAAAAAAAGATTGTGTGCACTATTTATTTATGGCGGATTTTGACAGCCTACCTCCACCCATCGCTATTGGTGTGCACTGTTTATGGTGGATTTTGACAGCCTACTTTCACCCTTCGCTACTGCTGTCAACTCATATCAGTCTACCCTTTTCATATTTAGAACAATTACTTTAACAATATTTAATTGTGCTGTTTATGGAGGATAATAACAGCCTACCTCCACCCCTTGTGACAGGTGTCGACCTACATCAGTCTACCCTATTCATATTTAGAACAATTAGTTTAACAGAATTTAGTGTGCACCATTCATGGCTGATTTTAACAGCCCACCTCCACCCTTCGCTTCTAGTGTCAACTCATATCAGTCTACTCTATTCATATTTAGAACAATTATTTCAACAATATTTAATGTTTGCTATTTATGGTGGATAATAACAGCCTACCTCCACCCTTCGCAACTGATGTCGACCTACATCAGTCTACCCTATTCATATTTAGAACAATTAGTTTAACAGACTTTAGTGTACACTATTCATGGCGGATTTTAACAGCCTACCTCGACCCATCGCTACCAGTGTGCACTATTTATGGTGGATTTTAACAGCCTACCTGAAACCATCGCTACACCATAACTAACAATTATTAGTTTAGGAAAAGTTAATATGCGCTATTTATGGCGGATATTAACAGCCTTTCTCCGCCCTTCGCTACTGTTGTCCACCCATATCAATCTACCCTATTTACATTCAAAACAATTTGTTACCTATTTATATTTAGAAAAATTATTAGTTAAAAAAAAATTGTGTGCACTATTTATGGCGGATTTTGACAGCCTACCTCCACCCATCGCTATTGGTATGCACTCTTTATGGTGGATTTTAACAGCCTACCTCGACCCATCGCTACCGGTGTGCAATATTTACGGTGGATTTTAACAGCCTACCTCCACCCTTAGCTACTGTTGTCAATCCACATCAGTCTACCGTATTTGTATTAAGAACAATTTATTATTAGTTAACAAAATTGAGTGTGCACTATTTGTGGCTAATTTTAACAGCCTACTTCCACCATTCTCTACTGGTGTCAACCTACATCAGTCTACTTTATTTATATTTAGAACAATTATTAGTTAATATAATATGTCCTATTTATGTCGGATTTTTACAGCCTACCTCCGCCCTTCGCTACTGGTGTCAACCCACATCAGCCTTTCCCATTTATTCTTAGAACAATTACCAAGTCAAATTATCAAGTAAACTGTAAGGGGCCGTTCATATACGACGTCACATGATTTTAGCTATTTTAGCACCCCCCCCCCCCCCCCGCCTATCGTCACAACCTTTACCACTCTGTTTTTATTATGTCCTCCCCCGCCACATTCGTCAGAAATCATCACATTATAATAAATTAGACCCCTTCTAGAGCGTGACATAATATATGGATGACCCCTGATAGAATAAATCTCAGCGAAGATTCTCTTGAAAATTGCAATCGCAAATATCTATTTATTAGTTGCGCGGTTGTATTGATTTCATTAGAGTGCAAATCATAAAAATGTTCTTGAACGAATCTTTTAGGAGTAAACAAATGCGTCACATGCATTCAAACCAATGCCGAACAAGAAGCCCTCTGATTGGTTCATTCAAATTGGATCAACAGAAGCTAAAAGAGTAAAATGTATATGGGAGGGGAAAATGGGCGGGGCTTCTATTAATAGATCGAGACTTTTGTTGCTCCAAATGGATCAATTTCGTATGTCATCTTTGGCAATGGAGCAACAAATCAGGGTAGATCAACAATTACAAAATGTTCAACAAATACCTGGTGTGCCGTCGCGTAAGATCAACTTAGAACGAGAAGAGATATCTATATATATATATATATATATATCTATATTATAGATTACATAACGTTTTATTGAATAACGGCACCCGTTTTCCAAGATTATTTGACATTTTTTTTTAATATAGTTGGGCGATAAACTGAAAAGATTTATATTGCATCATTAAAAAAATCGTCAAAAAACAAAAACATGAAATTGAAAGTGAATACCTATATCACTATATTATCTCACTGAAAAAAAGAGAAACATTCATTTACAAAATGAGCAAATGGCGAGATAATTTCCGGATTCTGTTTCTGGCCTATAATACATGTTGGGATTTTACGTACGACACTTTACCTCTGTGGTTCAGAGTTACTTTCGCCTATAAATAGCGGTTACGGCAGACGTTAAAACAACCCCTTGTGGTTTCATCGTAGCATGGTTGGTCGTAATAATAGCTTTGTTTCCACAAATTAGGAACCGATATTGATACACTATCTTCTTCACAAAAATATCATACAAAGAACATTAATTATTTAGTGTAAACAACGCCATCAGAAAATACCAATCATACGGTCACTACCCAATTATTTCATTAATTTTGATAAAATGTAGAAACATTAGGTCCTTCGTAAATGTCTAAACATACACCGATTCATAAAGTCAACATAAAAAATATTACAACACTAGATGGCGTAACCGCAAAATCTTTAGTGTGGTTGAATTGTCAGCCAAATTAATATTGTGTAGGTACTTTAGCGAATTGAAACGTGCCAGCTATAAACCATTATTTTAGCTGCCATTTTGGCAATAGTTGCCAAATACACCGAAACAGTTAAGAACTGTTTTTTGCAATAATTTAACTAAATATTCTAAAAAATAGTGATGGTTCGGTATATTTGGCTACATATTATTTGTATTATTTGTACGTATTGGATCATACCAAAGAGATGACGTAGCGGTCGGACATTTCGGACATGGCTCAAGGGATGGTAGAGGGGACATGCTTGTGGAGTTTGCTGAAACCAACAATCTTCACATCATGAATTCCTTTTTTCAACATAAACCTACACGTAAATGGACGTGGAGAAGCCCGACAGGAACGACCAGCGAAATCGATTACATCCTCACACAGAAAATATACATTTTTAAACTGTAAGGTGATCAATCAGTTTAACACCGGCAGTGATCACCGGATGGTGAGATGTAAGATAAGATTGAACGTCAAATCAGAAAGATCCAAACTGCAGAAGAAGTCAAATGCTCGCGTATACCTGCAGAACAATACTGAATGAACTCAAAAATGCACTATCGGCTTTCTTAGATGAGAACGAAACCGTTTCCCTATCCAACGCGGAGGATATAACGAATATTATTCTACAATGTGCAGAAAAAACAGGCGTAAAAAGCTCAGAAGTTACACCTTCCACCAAGCTTTCGAAGGCAACATTGAATCTTATGGAGCAGAGAAGGAAAACCAAGAGCGATAGACAGGCACAAAACGATATGGAGTTTTCATCACTTTGCAAAACCCTCCGAAGGAAGATTAGAGAAGACCTTCGTAAATTCAATGTAAACCTCATACAAGCAATTGTGAAAGCAGGCAGAAGTTTAAACAAAAACAAGCAATGCTTGTCGATAGGAAAACGTCAAATCACAGCACTAAAAGCAAAAGATGGTTCTATCGTCAGAAATTGGGAACACTTGTTAAGCCGAGTTGAAGAGTTCTACAGCGATCTCTACAGTGATGACACTGACAATACGACTATAGACTTAGATCTTCAGAGAAATGGAAATTCGGAAGACCATACTCCCGAAATTACATCCTGGGAAGTAACCCATGCTTTAAATTACATGAAAATTGGGAAAGCCCCCGGGGAAGACGGTTTAACGATAGATATCCTCAAAAAAGCAGGAAAGGATGCAAATGAAGTACTTGCGCAATTGTACACAGCCTGCATATGCAAAGAGGATGTCCCAGAGGTATGGAAAAATGCCAGCATTGTCATTCTTCACAAAAAAGGTGACAGAGAAGACCTAGCAAATTATCGTCCAATAAGTCTACTCCCTATTCTCTACAAGACGTTCACAAAAATTCTCTCAAACCGTCTGCAAAATGTACTAGACGAGAACCAACCGAGAGAACAAGCCGGATTTAGAGGAGGATACAGCACTATGGACCATATCCAAGTCGTCAGAGAAATCATAGAGCGGTACCAGGAATACAAACTGCCACTATGCACGGGTTTTATAGACTATGAGAAGGCGTTTGATTCGATAAAGAAATGTTCAATACTCGACGCACTCAGAAAACAAGGAATCCCTGGACGCTATATAAATATTTTCAATAATATATACAGTAGCGCAACAGCATCTGTAAATCTCCATAAACCATCGCGCAGATTTCTTATCAGCAAAGGAGTCCGACAAGGTGATACAATCTCACCTAAACTATTTACAGCTACCCTTGAAGACTTATTCAGGCAACTTGGCTGGAATGACAAAGGGATCCCCATAAATGGAGAATACCTGAGACATCTGCGCTTTGCCGATGACATAGTAATTTTCTCGCAAGACTCAGAAGACCTCCAAAGCAGAATGCAGCAACTCGCTGAAGTAAGCAACAAAGTAGGTTTGAAAATAAATGTAACAAAGACGAAAGTCATGTTCAACTGTTTTGCAGGCCAAAAAAAGATCCTCATCAATGGCACTCAGCTCGAACAGGTGAAAAGCTACATCTATCTGGGACAACAAGTATCTATAGATGGATGTATATTTGATGAAATTGTTCGCAGAGTAAAGCTAGGCTGGAGTGCTTTTGGCCGCCTGAATAATGTCTTCAAAAGTGACCTTCCACTGTGCCTAAAGCGCAAAGTGTTCAACCAGTGTGTGCTTCCCGTGATGACATATGCGTGTGAAACATGGACCCTAAGTAAAAGAGAGATCCAGAAACTTACAGTAGCACAACGTGGTATGGAGAGGTGCATGCTGGGCATAACGCGAAAGGACAAAAAGAGGAATGAGTGGATAAGGAAGCAGACAAGGGTTTGCGATGTAATAGAGTTTATTAAAAGCCTTAAATGGAGATGGGCTGGACACATAGCTCGAAGAAGAGACAATCGTTGGACAAATCTAGTCATCCAGTGGTATCCAAGAAGTACAAAACGTCCACAAGGTAGACCTAGAGGCCGCTGGATCGATGAAATGATAAAGTTCTCCGGAAGTACGTGGCAACGCAATGCACAGGACCGAGAGAAGTGGAAGCAACTTGAAGAGGCCTTCATCCAGCAGTGGATAGATTCAGGCTGATGATGATGATGATGATTATTTATGGACGATAATTAACACGGTCTGCAGATCTACATTTTGTATAATATGTTTTGGTTTCCGTACAAGTCGACAATTTTTCGTATTCGCAATATAATAAAATAACAAATTCAAGTGTTAATCGTGCTACAATATTTAATAATTCATATAATTAACTGTTGAGTACCTACAAGTAAAATTGTGTTGTAACACTCGCCGTTTTTTGGCAGATGCGTGCGATAACAGTGCGAAATGAATTACAACTAATTTAACCATTGGTCTCGGTAGCTATTTTTTTAATACCACTTTCATATGATCTCCGTGCACTCTATAGGTGGCCATAGACGTACAGTTTGAGTAACAGGTTGAACATGCCAGTTAATACGTAATGGCGGCCATAGTTATCTTTGGTAGATAATATACCTATCTACTGCCAGGTTCAAACTGCCGGCGACCCCCACTCTCGTGTTTTTTGTAAAACTGTTGGAATTTAAACTCGCCGAAAGTTCTCGGGTGACACTAGATGTTCATGACGTTAAGTAGAATATACCACGCGATACAGCTGCGGCTGGTGTTGCTTGTTATAAAATACAAATTCATTTATTATTAATAATGTGATAATAATATTATGTACGCGGAGATCGCAAATATTATATTTTATACAATATAGACTAATAACTCAGTATTCAAATTTAATTTATTATATATAGTGAATATTACAAATTATTAATTTAAGACGTTCACAACATAAATTAATATACCTAATTGTGAATGACAATGTCTGTAAATCTAAATAAAATTTACATATATATTTTAATAATATAGTAATTAATTATTATAATATTGATTAATGTTAATATATAATTTTGTGGCATGTTTAAATTTATTGTATATAAAATCAATTTATAAATATTACTGTATTCTAAAAATATGACCAACTAGATAAATACAGACTCATATGTACCTACATTAAAGGGGATAATTTATTCAAAAGAAAAGATTATAGATCATATTTTATATTTACACGAATGTGTATAGGTAATATTGTTTCGGTGAATCGATAAAATACACAATCCACTAGTGAAATCATGATTTATTTTACCAACGCCATTGGTGTGTATTTTATGTAAATTTGTTTCTAATACAAACAATTATAATCATAATAAATTCAAAGTAAAATTATTCGTGTATCAGCATCGTTCAAGTATACCATACTTTAAACTAATTTAAACACTACCCCTGTGTATTATCTCCGCGAACCTAACCTCCATAGTTTTTGACACTTGCTCTGCCAGACAATAACTACGTATATGGGCACGTCTGTTGACAGTTCTACAGATTTAAATGGGGTAGTTTGAACTGATCTGTGGTGTGCCCACTAACGTAGTTATTGTACAGTTATTGTCTGTGCCATGTTCAACCTGCTACTCAAACTGTATGTGTATGGCGACCTTATAGGTATGGAGGTTTTCTTCAACGTACTTATGAGACATACGTACATAATTGTTAGGGCTTGCGCAGACAGAGAGCGGTCGGAGTTCTGCGTTCAACCGACCGTTGACCGCTAACGTTCAGGGACAGCAGACAGGTGGCGGTCAACAATAAGCGTTCCATTTGTATACAAACGTCGTTGTGACACAGGCGCTGCATAATGCGAGACCGCTATATTCCGACTGCGAGTGGAAGTGAGAAAGCACCGCTGTTGCGTACTCACTCCCCCGTGTGGTTTCGCTCTATGTTGTGTGACTGCTCAAATTCCTATGACGGGACTGGACGGGAGGTACGGCGTTCTTTGTAATTCCGGGCATAGAACTCTAGAACTCTAGCGTTCCAATTGACCGGCGCGGTCTGACCGCCGGCTGTGTACCCATACAGTATGAAGTCCATACAGTACAAAGAACGCCGAACTCCGAACGCGGAACGCAGACCGCCTGACCGCGCTCTGTCTGCGCAAGCCCTTATTGTTTGAATGCAATTTTAAGAATCTGACATTGGTATTGATAGACATTACCTTCCTACAAAAAAGATATATTTTTAAATTAAATAAAAAATGGCACTTTGCAAATTTTAAGTATTGTTCCAACAATTTTAGTACATAGTAACCAATCACTCGACAATGGGACACCGTGTTAATTCATGAAATTTGTAGCCATAAATTTATCTCGTGTACACATCTCTCGTGTGAAGATAATAAGCAAAAGACACATGACAGAATGATTGTATTAATGGATGTAATTTAGGTAATTTCATTGTACCAATCCATCTAATTAGTAACTGTTATCTCCGGAAATTATCAACGAAAGAAAAACCAATTTGCTAATAGAATAATTTCCGATAACATACAAAAGGAATAATCACGATAAATAAACAGATAATTTGATTATTCTGATCCGATTCTAATAAGAGTAATGAGCATTGGAATGGGAACATTTATTTATTATAATACGTGAGATATACCTGCAGGCAGTGTTGCCATCTTTTTCTATGCTGATTATAGTACAAAGGCGTACAAATTATAGTATTTCTGTAAAAAATATAGTACAGGAATATTTTTCGGCTTAAATCCTTTAAAATTATAGTATTTTGGCTTATTTGGCGTAAAATTATAGTATTTTAAATTTTTTGCATAATCAAAATTAGAGTATCGTACTATAATTATAGTACGGTTGGCAACACTGCCTGCAGGTCATTTTAAAAACCCAACTACGATTCCATTTTACAATTTTAACTCTTACCTACCACTGCGCGGGCCAGACACCCAAGCTCGACAGATTTTGATATGACCTAGTACAGTCTTGTAAGACCTACCAGAATCTAGTAGGAGTTCTATTGACCATGCCCGATCCTAATAGGATCGTACGGTGGAGGTTTGTATCAACAGATTGTTTTGTTTTTACGAGAAGTGGATATTAGCCACTTGCTCAACCTGGTTAACTGGTCAACTAGATCTATACTGACTCCTACACTGGTATGTGTATTTGCCAGACCCAAGATTCGAACCTGGGACCCCCGACATTATAAACTTGCAGCAATTCATCAAGAGTATGTAAAGTGGTTGGATAGCAGAGCTGGAGTGGTGAGATGGTGCTGGAAAAGGCGCGCGCATCTAGATCCAACCGTTAGTTAATAAATCTCAATGATTTGAAGAATAAGAAGTATTACTATTTTTTCATTATGTTACTATGTGGAAAGACTGTCCAAGGATGTACGAAAAAATATCTAAATTCTTGCTAATTATAAAACTCTATGCTAGCATCTATAATTTAGGAACATGACCTATGTAAAATAATATAAATAGTACTTAAAGTCTTCCTATAGAGGAGTATAAAGGTTGATAGGTACCTTGTTGGTACCTACCTAATCCCATCATCTTTTTTTGTAAGTATTATTTCCACAATTCATAAGTATGAAAAAAGTCATCCAAATGTCATCTAAAACCTCCCAACAAATCTTTTTCACGATTGGCAAAATGTTCCTCATTATTTTAAGAAATCACTACAACTAAATTATACTATGTATCTGTCTGTAACACAGCACGGCTCAGACACACTATCTCTCTCTGAGCATCGAGCGCATCGACAAGAATATTGACAAGTGGCACTGCTACCCAATCATTATTTTTCTTCTAAAATACATATATATATATATATATATATATTATGCAAGCATAATTTAACTTTTACAAAACTATTTTTTCTGTGCGTAATGCGAACGACAGTTAAGTTACGTTATTTTCATTTTTGTTTTGTTCATCTGTCATCGATTTCAAAATATATATTTTTTTAATTAAAACTGCGCATACGACCCGTGCGCATTCCAGAGATTTTGGGAAAATGTAAAATTATAATATACCTATACCTGTGTAAGGGCGCAGACCCACATCACTGCAGTTGGCATGCGTAGACGCAGGTCTTACTTAATTTAAAATCCATCCGATTGGTGATTCTAATCGGATGCAATTGGAATAAAATAAACCTGCGTCGGACGCACGTCCGTGTGTCTGAGCCCTTGGATGCCTACGTTTTTTATTTCCGTATTTCAAGCCCGCTCTATAATATAGTAAACACCATCAATATGAAGGTCGCCGTTGGAAAGATAATGAAATGAATACTGACACAAAAAAGAGTAGGTAAGTACAAAATTTACTACTGTCGATATTTCAAGAAATAAGAATAAGAAGCAAAAGCCACTTAGGATGAGTAGAACTGCGGATAATATAATATTGTAATGTATTGGCGTATCCGGGCGTTATGAATTGGCACAATGCCAAACAATGTAATAGCGTCGCAATGAAAATAACGCATAAACAAAAAGAAGGAATATCAGTCAGGATCGCTGCTTCAAAAAGAAAATAATAATGCCAAGTTCAAACGGCGTCCAGTTTTAAAAGAAAACGGCCGCGATAAAAAGTGCAGTTCTGGCAGCGCGCCAAGGGTCTGGTACACATACTGTCATAATGCGCAAAACGTCGAAGTTTTGCAAGTTCGACTATAATAAAGTATGTAGGTACTACTCGTATAGACTAGCTACTAAACAGACAATGATATCAATCTATTCATATCTCACACATTGGTGAATACTCCTTACTAGGCGATTATTTAGATTATTACCACCAACACTCATGCGTTCAAAGGCTGTAGTAAGTAAAACTGAAAACTACTGTCCAACAAGAAGATTTAGGCGCTGTCGTCGACTAAATAGGAGGAGCTTATTAGTTTATAATATGTACTTATATCGTTCAATTTTACATCTTTTGTCACTTATTTTGTTTTACTCTTTTATTATTATTATTGTTTTTCCATATGATTTATTAATTCTCTATACAATTATTCACAATGTAATCATATTATGTACTTAACTGTTTTTTTTTACAATAGTAAAATTGAAATTGGTAAAGAAATTTAATTTATTGAAGAAATTACAACCGGTGATTTGTTATTTTCTCATGAGTAGATAATAATCGTGTCTAATAATTAGTCGATACTAAGGAAAATTACCCGAAACTAAAGGCCGATTCTCAAATAGCAATAAACAAAAAGAATTTTAACCCATCGGCACTGATGTGCTAATAATTTATGATTTGTACCTACTAACTTTAGAAATTCGTGTAAGACACGACATTCATCTGAAAACAATGATGTTCCACTTAGATACGAGAATTCAACGTTAATTTGAAATAAATATTTGATAATAATTATTACGATGGGTGCTTGTGCTTGCTTACCTTTAATTATTCTGAATGTTTCTGGTATTTAGTCAATGAATGTCATTGGGTATAGTATAGTATACTTAAATTTTAACATGAGCGGTGAAATTTCAATTATATCAGAAATACTAAATTAAATCCATGTGGTTAAAAGACTGTTTTCAAGTAAATGTCATAACGTGTTTAAAAAATGTTTGTGTCATAAAATGTTTTTTTTTAAATTAGTAACTAAAAATTATCGATTCGTCAAAAGGTAGATCGATGAAACTTTCAGTTGAACAACATGACGTACTACTACACTTACGCCAAAAATTCAGTGTTTACATGATTTTCAAAAAAAAAAATGATTCCTTAGGAACTGAATAAAGATGTGGGCTGTATGTTGTCCACTAATCTAATCTCTATCCATGCATCACTGCAAACGTTTTTTTTTTTTTTTTTTTCGACCATGTCCGATCCTGATAGGATCACATGGGCCTCCACAGAGTGGAGGTTTGCATTGACAGAATTTTGTTTTTTGCGAGAAATGGATGTCAGCCACTTGCTCAACCTATTAGGTCCATACCCTGACACACACAAATTGAAAAACAATATGTGTACTTGCCAGACCCAGGATTCGAACCTGGGACCCACGGCTTTATAGTCCAACGCTTATGCCGCGCGGCCACCGTGACACTACAAATATTATTAATTTAACATTGCTGGAAATGAATCTTCAAATAAAATAAAGATTTCAGAAACTCCAGAGCACTACGATAGAATTTCGTCGGTGCATGGTCAAATTTCTAGTCACGGAACAGGTGTTGAGTTCTCGTCACGCCAATTATTGCCAATTCCGAAAAGTCAAACCGCTTGCCCTCCTCCAAACAACATATTGTCCAAATTGCTACACACTGGTGTCAGGCAAAACAGAGCGCTCGCAAACAACGTCAAACACTTCAATTATTATTATATTACACAAGCGACCTCGTTCATAAATTTTGATTAATATCCATTCATGTTTAAATATGGAGCATGATAAAGACTCATCCCATTTCATCTCGCATCCGTTCTACTCGACACGACGTGCTGTCAAATTACACCACCAGACCAAACTCGACTTTCCTAACCTAACCTATGAAACTATATCACGAACAGACATACTATATCGTCGGTGTTTTATAAAAAGGGCGAATTAACCATTTTGGCGAAAATGAGAATTTAATGAAAAAACAATATGTATCGACCTCACTAGCACCGAATTTGTATCTTCACATGAAAGTACTTAAAAACGATAATCGTAAGGCCGAATATCCACTTTTAGTGTTACGGATAAAAAGCGAATGTGACATACCTAATAGGCTTTTTAACATATTATATTATAAAAGCCTATTATAAATCGAGGGCTTAGTGTCAAACAACACTATCTACAAAAGTGCAACTTTACAGGAGAGCCAAAAATCGTTATTTTAGATTCTTGTAACTTAACAAGGGAAATGTTTATTTAAAATCTAATGTTAATATTTTATAATTTATTGTGTATTGTACATTTAAAACCTAATGTTAATATTTTATAATTTATTGTGTATTGTACATTTATCTTGCTTATGATGATGTTAAAATTTATAGGGATAGTTTTTAAAAAATATATAAACAAGGGTAACTTATGTAATTAGCGTTAAACTTTACTGACGATTTAATAAGAAATTATAAAAGATTGACATAACGTTGTTTGACTATCATGTAGCCGTAAATGTAAAATAACGTTATATTAAAAAAAAAAAACCACTTTTTTTTGTAGATAACGTTGTCTGACTTTAAGCACTCGAAATACAGTATTATTTCTAAGTTTTTTAATTTTTTAAGTTTTTAAATTTAAATAAATAAATAAATAATGGCCAAAAGTTAAAAATCCTCCTTTTGTAAAATAGCATTTTAGTTAATTCGTCCTTTTTACAAAACACCGACGATATATTATGTCCTTTTGGGTAGCCATAGTTAAGACAATTATTGCAAGGCATACTAAAAAAAATACATGTCATAAGGGAACATGAAATAATCCAAATACAATGTAATTTAACGTACATAATATATTTAAAAATGATCTACAATTTCTCAATGCAGTAGTTTCTTCAGAAAGACCAATGGCGATTACAAATTAATTTGACGTTGGAAAAGAAATATAATTTTGAAAAACTATAGAAACATAAATATTAAAAAACGTTGTAGAAAAACTCAAACTCACGTCCGTCACTTTCAGGTCGAGTGCTTTAGCTTCTAAGCTATCGATCCATCTACGATTCATGCGAATTATTTCTTGTAACTGCGTTTTAACCGAGGTAGATAAGTTTATGTTTTTTTTAATAATAAAGAATCTAACATTCTTAGAGGTCCCAAGAGAGGCGATTTTACAAAGAAATTGAATAAAAATAATAATCAGCATATGTTTACATCAAAGAGTCGAGGAAAGAAGAAGAAGACACTCGGTGGAAACCCAAAAATCTATTACCTACGATAACAAACCGCCGCGAAAGTCTCAAACATTATAAAAAGAGTGTGGTTGAATTGAGGCAACATAATAATCAATGCTATATTTTAGTATAGCATATTACATCCGACTATCCGAGATCTAGGCGGGCGATTTTAAATACAGATTCTTATAACGCCGATGCGATAACAGTCCACGATGCTCATAGCGAGATGAAACTGATGGTGTAATTTGGCACCATGGAGACACTGTTGTTATTGTAATCAAGGCATAAACAATCAGATGCCGCAAGTGAGTGTGCCCACATGAAAAAAAGAAGATGAGCTATCAAAGTTGCGTCACCAGATCTTTGATTATCCACCCATGATGTAATGATGTTGTAAAAGATGTCTTCACAACATAATATCGAGCTCGGCTGTGTCATAAACTTCCGCCAGCCCTAGAATTGTAATCGTTAGAGTAAGACTGTCGGTAAAATAATAAAATTACAATATTATATATTATTAGTATTATTACATTTGTCTTAATTATGTATCTGTCTGTAAGGCATAATAACCTGTCTCTCTATGATGCAAGTAAATTTTGATACGAAAGAGTTTGCATCTTTGTTGCGCGATCGCATAAATATAACACCCACGTTACAACCCTCTCATACGCGCTGCACTCAATCGATCAGTCATGTGTATGCATTTCACTCACACACACTCACTGTATTGCACAGTAACGCTATTTTAAGACAAACCCATTGAATCTCAAGTAAAGTACACTGGCTTCATCAAAATACATACTGGCGCATTAATTAGCTAGAATATAAAAAAAATAATACGTATTAATGCGCATTGACAGGAATTTTGACCGGTGGCACTGTCGTATTTTTTTCTAGTTATGCAAATATTAAGTACCTACACCTTCTATATGAAATAATTTATTCTATCTTAGTAAGTAAATAAAACAAACTGCCACTGAAAATGGAGGGGTATTGCCATCTACTCCCGTCTAATATAACCTATTTAATATTTTAAAAAAAAAGTTTTCGTTGCTTTCTGCGGTTGCGGTCGTTTGCTGTAGAAAACCGATGATCTACCACTGTTATCTTTGTGGTATTGTGTTTGTCGATAGCAGTTTACTGTCAAGGAATGTTTGGGAACAAGTTTGCAAAGACATAATGTCGAAGCACTCGACAAACTGTACTGAGATTGAGACAGAACCCCTGAATTATATCGACAGGAACATTACGTTGCTTTCATTTTTAACTCTTACGACTTGTGCTGAGCAGACAGTTTGGCTCGAACGATTCTAATAGTAGGTACCTCCTAGTACCTAGTAGAATCTTGGTTGAATTGAAGACTTGGTTGAATCTACTAGAATACTGTCCATACACTATTCAACATTATATTATTAAACCATTTTTAATAATCAAATCTTTATAGCATGTCACTTGCCAAAACGAATGTTCCATTTCTACTTCACGATGAGAGCATCTATAAATAATAAATCTATACCTACGTGTTTTCAAATAATATAGAATCATATTTTAACGTCCTTAAAAAAATATCAATGTTATGTCGAAAAACCGGTGGAGGGAAAGCGACAATGATATTCGTGTTAGCGAAGTGATAAGCTATGTTGTCGGTATATACATACACACTTATCTGAAGAATGGGATGGGGGAGCCACTGTCGAAAACTACCCAATCAAGTCTCGTAACTGGACAAAATCTGACATTCGAATGACATTTTCAAAATGGCGTCCTATGGTAGTTCGTAGTTCCATTTTTGGCCATTCTACAGATAAGTTTGTAGGTATGTACTAGATTTTTATTTAAAAGAATAACGATTTATTAAAGTCGTATAATATGATGTTTCATTTGATCGGCGATGAATTATTGATTTAAAAATACGTCACCAATATGCCATTTAAAATTTTGTGCCACATTAAAATCTGAATCCCTACCTAATAATTACTATTGGAAAACGTGAACAAAATGAGTGGAAAATATTAAAAGCTTCATATTATAAATTCGTGTTGACGTCCTCGACATACCTATTCTGCTGGTGTCCACTAAAATATTGAGAATTTATACGTAAGAGGTCTAAATAAGTCAACGATGATACGAGTTGAAAATATTATTAGGTAGATATTATCTACCTCATTACTAGATAATAATATGTTTAATGAGATTTTTCAAGAGAACGAGAATACATGCTGGAATGGTGAAAGGTCCCTACCGTTAGGCATAATATGAGGAAAGTTACACTGATGAAAAATGAGAAGAATTCATCAGATATAACTTGGAAAAAAAGATATACATATTATATAACTTGCAATATGAAGTTCGTATTATGTTCGTAGAATCATTAAAAAACGAAAACATTTTAATACGATTAACTTTCCAAGACCCTTGATGTCTCAAATTTATTTTAGAGCTCGCGGCAATACTTTTTCATAACTATCCGACATTAAACGCTGGATAATATTAACTCCCCCTAGTCCACGAAAACACATTAGTATATGCCCGACGTCATAGCCGGAGGAAGTGTACCAGAAATGATAACATCACCCCCACGTGTGTCCAAGTTATTTAGGGTACAGCAGTAATACTTAGTCGTGCACCGGTGACTGGTACAACGGAGATTTTAATCACAGTACGAGATGTTGTACTTACGAACCATAGCAATAATTACAGGGAACTGTATCAAAAATACGCCTGATTATTATGGGCACAGATACTGCCGTAATTTTATGTAATATCATGATGATCATTAGCAGCCACACGCTATCCACTACTGGACAACGATTTCCCCAAGTTGCTGTCAGGTAACCTTTGGTGTATTATTGTGTCACACAATAAGCTACGGTTTAGTGTAGAGACCAGATCATGGCCCCCACATCTTGATGCGGCCCCCCAGGCTATATTCTACAGCGCCTCCCATACCGATTGCTAAGGTTAAAGGCAGTGTGACGATCTACGTAACAGTTGTGTATTCCAAATAGTGTTCGAGAAAAAAAATTGTGTATTTTAGGGATTTTTTGTATTTTTTAATACACCCACTTGAATTATGGAGTTGTCGAATATCGACAAACAATTTTTTCAACATTTATTTTTAAATGTTAGTATGTTTGAAGTGAAATGGCACCAGAGGCGACATTTTTTTAGTATTAATGCAGTTTTGATGTGTGTTTATGTCACTTGACTAGTCGATCAGCCACGCTGGGCTAGAACCCTGTCAGCCCCCTTCTTGTGGGGACCATGGACCAGATCCCGATTTCTTTCTAAATAATGTCGTCCAATTCTAAAGAGACGTCGGCGACAAGAAGAGCAGAATCATAGTGGGAACATAACTGTCCGGCAATGCTAACAACACACATAACATTCATACATAAATATAATAGGTTAAATTCGCTCTTTTAAGTTTAGTTACACAAATTACACGCTATAAAATATAAATGCTTCAATAATCTTGACCAAAAATATGTCATTGGAACAAAATAACTAGGTACCAAAAGAGCCAATCATAAAAGGAGCGAAGAATTCGCAATCAGAGGATGACGAGCACCCATTCTGTTTGGCAGCATGTGGCATTGGTGGAGCGTGGAAGGCAGCAGTTAGTAGTGAAATCATCTTCATTAATTAATTACATATTCTTATTCTCACACTGCGTCACAGGGTCATCACGAAACAATTAACCAAAATTAAGGAATGACGCTGGGTTTTGGCAAATACATTTTTGAATAGAGTATGTACATATCGTGAGTCATGTTCATTGCGTATAATTAACTACCTACTCTGCCTCATCGAGAATCACTAGGCGAACGAATGATCGGTCCATACTTATTCGCATAATATGTATACTCCATAATGATATCTGGCAAACTGTATGGATTCGTCGATGCTGCTGCTTTCGAACCAAAGTACCCTTGGATAACGATATTTATTTAACATGTATCTACTCGCAGAGCGACGTGTCCGTTTCAGCAGTTTGGCGAATTCTATCAAAATGGCATTACATAATATATTCTTACATGCTTTCGTCTTTCAATGGTCAGTGATACGCTCGATTAAAACCGAGTGTGGTGTGGGGCGGGTTGGTTTTGAGGGATCTATGTTTGAATAGTCAGCAAAAGTTACCGAAAAAAATCAAACGTTCTAATAGGGTTAGCATTTGAACGCACAAGTATCGGTAGTAAAGAAATATTCGAAGCAGCACATCTATAGGTAGATAACTGATATTAAATTAAAGTAGACACTACTTGTAGTACTAATTAAACTTTCGTAATATTTTAGACCGGTTTCATCCGCTTTAGAGTGACATTATCAACTAATTAAATTAGTACTATGTACCTATATAATGTGTTTTATTTTAATTAATACAATGCATTTTCACCATGAACTGACAGATAACACCTTAAAAGAAAGAAAGCATAGATGGATATATTGCGACTACTAATAAGTAGATGCATCATAATATTACGTACATTTTGCATCTGTCTGTTACTGATATACCTAATATAATATACAATTAATTTTTACTAGTGTACTTAAGCTGTAAATGATCGCCTAGTAAGGAGTCTTCGCCACTGTTAATCAGTCTCATCGAAAACCCTTACAGAAACACCAATATCAAGGAGACGGATACTAAAGCATTTTTAAAACTATAATAATTATTATCAACGTACCCTTAACGGCCTAAAATCATACTGGGAGATGATTTTTTTTTTTTGCTTAAATGCCATCTATCATAAAAATCTTAATTTAATTGCGATAATATAACATTTATTTTGTGACCTCTCTGTGTGTAGTCGTAATAGACATCTGCTTATGAATGTCGGGCACACTCCATGTGGACCAAATTCTGCAAATAAGTATTTAAAAATAGGCCACGAAAGCTACGATGTCATTTAAATAATGAGTCAGATACCCCAGTATGAAAATGTGTGACGCAAAATATTTCAGGACCAATTTCCGGACGACCAGATTGAACTGATTCAATTCAGATTGATCTATTTAATATAGACATGGCGTGCTTGCACATATTATTTGGAATGGCAACAAACACAAGAAATACGTCCATAGCATGACAAGATCTCATAAATTAGCCAAGATGTATTATCCAGTTTTTCGGGCACGTCGCCAGAAAAAAGTAGAACTTAAAGAGATTTATATTGGTCAGAATTGTAGGGTGAAGGATTCCCAGAGAAAAGGCGTCAGCGTGATAGTCCCGACAAAACTGAGATTTCCAAAGTCTTTGCACGGTGTCGTACCGGAGTGGCTTGGGCAAGTTTGAAGATGCATTCAGATCTAGACTCCCAAATCAAGAATCGACCTGTCGCAGGAGTGAGGGGAAATAGAATAATATGTAAATTCCGGCGCGTTAAACCAATGCAAGTTTCCCTTTATCGTCACGCAGTAGGCTCTTTGCATAGAATTGAATAAAAAAATCTAATTGGAGATTCTAATCGAATGCACTTGGAATCAAGTAAGACGTGCGTCGAAGCACGCAAACTGAACCCTTAGAGTTGACATGCATGTATATTGTATATGACATTGAGCACAAATTGAACATTGAAGGAAAATGATACTGAATTACTTACATTAATAGGGTTAATTAACTATAATTTCTTCAAGTACTATTTAAACAGAGATAAATCGTCTTTATAATGATATGGCAACCGAAATAGCTATCGACTAATAACATAAATGTAATACTAGGTACTTATATTAACATTTTGAAAAATGGCGAAAGTAAAATACATATTATGTTAACTCAATCAATAATCAATGCGTTATTACAATTCCGGAAATAAGGTTGGTGGAGAAGGGTTTTTATTTAACAGAGGACAGTCAACGTACAGTTTATAATATGGCATCTATAAATTAGCATGAATGTTAATTATTGTCAATGTTGCGTTACCTGAGCCTGGATTTCTCCGAATACGGGACCAGGTTAACGTCTCATTAGCGCGAAAAAATCACCTATCATTACATTACAATGATTATGAAAAACATCCTTCAACCGCGTACTCGGTGTATCATTTCAAACGTATTTGCGTACCACCGGAGGCAGCGCTCAACACACAGATATAAAAGACTAATAAATAGTTTCCATAGGTACTTACAATGGATTTAAAAAATGAGGATAATCTATGGACCTATGCCATAGTTGAAGTTAAGTATTGTCGAACAATAACTTCTAAAACTGTGAACTAACAATCCCCTACAGTGCAGCTAATCCCACTTCCATTTTCAAATAGGAAACGCCCCCAAATGTATCATTTCATTTTACGCTCCCGTGGTATACGGATCTATCAATTAACGTAATTTGAAACTTTTTATAATAAAAATATACCTAAAACGATCAGGAGTGATGTTAAAATTATTATTAGTAAACTTTTGGCCTATTTCGAAGAAAAAGGGTCTCATCTAAAAGGAGAGCCGATACATTATTTAAACACGCCTATAGCATGCGTTGCCGCCATGACAGGTACGTCACTGAGAAGTCTTCTATAGCGACTTCCTGTTATCGCCGATTTCTTGTTGTCGGACAGTAGATGTTAGTTGATGATGAGTATCATTGATATAAAGATAATAATATGTAATACAAAAGAGATACTATAACTAATGATAACACAGAATGACATACTCAAATTCGTGGCGCCAATATGTAAGAACAAAAAAGACAAAAGCAACTGGGGAGATAAATGTATCTTTTCGAATAACAATGGATGATAAAATGTTATATTCGTGATTCTGGCAGAAGTACCTACCTACATACAAATTACTAATTTGTATTGTTTTTCGTTCTCCAAGAAGTTGTAACTTGATGCGGTAATTCTTTATCTAATCAAAATGTGGCCAAGGATGTGGCATGACGTTTATAACATCTGATTTTTTACAATACAATATACCTACTTATAAAAAAATAACAATGCAAATTTAAAAGTGTAAATATAATATAAAAGCCATTATTCGTTACACAAGTTATTAATTTATTATGTTTGTTATATTTTTAATCAATAGTAAAGTAAGTACCTACTTTTCCGCAACCTACATCAGTTGAAAATGTCGTAGGACGAAGCCGGTCTTGGTATAATATTATATAAAACCGTGGAAAATATATGAAAAATATACCTTCCAAGCGTAATAATAAATTGTATATTATTTGACAAACGCTATGGAAGTCGGCTCATGAATTCTCAGTTCTCGGATTCGAGTCCCCGGGGTCTGGCAAATTCACATCTTATCCAATGTGTCCTTGAGCTAAGAGCACGGGCCCAACGGGTTAAGCCCAACGCAAAACAAAAATCCTGTTACCTCTTCATGAGGCGGCTAAGATCCACATAGGATTGTAGAGCCAATTAAAAAAGTGGGGTTATAAAACTATGACTACTACTATAAAAAATCAACACGAAATCATGGTATGCGTCACAGCATTTGTCACAGGTACGATTTGCATCGATACCAAACAAAAAATATGTACTAGTATCTACTTACCAACTGAATAACTGTAGGGATTATTATGAACAAAGATGTTGAAGAAACCGTTATTCTTTCAGATGGAGCCGTCTGTTATACATATAATTGTTTATCATCAACATCAACGATCTGCTTTTCAATCGCTTCACAGTTTGTAGGGAAAATGTTAGATCAGGGGTCCTTTTTTGTCTCACTTATATATTAATTTTTGGCTCCATCTATACAGAACAATAATAAGGATTTCTCCAATATCATTGACTTTTACTATGTATTTGATGTCATGTTATGTGGTTGTATTTCGGATTTCGATATGTCCTTGTGTCTTTACCATTTACAATTTACCGCCATAAGAGTGGATGAATGAACTGAGGATAATATTGTTATAATTAATGCTACTTTAAAACAACAGCAAGTTGACAATAAACTAGCGAATTTCGCCCATCAAACAAACAGGTTCGGTCTAGTGATCAGAAGGCAGCGCGCTTAAGTTTGCCTAAGCGATAGTGCCCATAGAACGCGTCGAGCGGGCGAAGTCGGCGAATGAAGCGTTTATTCATAACCATAATCACTCGTCTCTTGCCGCGCATTACCCTTCACCTATGTAATAAGCGGCCCAAGCAGCAAAAAATAATTATTATTACAGCGTCTCTCATAACAAAGCAATAAAAATATTATATTATTTCGGGGCTTGTAATTAATATTTACGACGACATTATTCAACCACGACACGGAATAAAATTAAACAATGACTTCTCTGTTATTAAATAATGACTTCTCGCCCGTCGAACGACGACGCTCCGAGCAGCGTGATTTTGGTAGCCGTGTTCAATGAATGGACTCCATTATATTTTCTTTCATTCGTATCGCCGAGAAGCCAAAAACGATGATTCATGCGGCGGGCGGGGCACTAGGCATCGTCAAGTCCAGTGTGCGCTGGCGTATTTGATTACGTTGTATTTTCGATGATTTACGCGCCACTTGTAGAAATTTTGCGCGAGCGCCGCACTCGCTGCGTCAATGGGCTTTATGCCTAAGGCCCGTTTTAGACGGGACACCGGTGTCGCGCTCGAAATAATATAGGAGGCCATTGTATTAGAATAAACGGGCCTTTGCATTACGTTTATGAACGCCACAGAGCTAATGAGTCAACGCATAATTTCGCGTTATAAATTAGAACATAAAACTGGCTGCGGTAATAAAAACAAGTGTATCGACGGCTTGAGAATGTAGCGGCCGACGGAAAAGTGCACCGGACACGCGTTCACTCATTAGCTCTGGGGCGTTCATAAACATAATACAGAGGCCCCTTTATGCGAATACAAATGCCTCATTATATACGAGCGTGACACCGGTGTCCCATCTGAAACGGGCCTAACTTGACTAGGAGTATTACACATGGACGACTTTAGCATCGCTAAACTGGAGAATTGTGGTAAATACTGTCGATACTGTTGTTTGATTTATTTGTATGCGAGCTGTATAATAAGTTAATAATATGTTCATGTACATATATTATACACACATAACTTTCTCTTGAACGAATAATGATTGATAGGTATAAATGGTTATAATGTGGCGGAGAAAATAGTACATAGGCACTACTTAATGCAAGTCGTTTGATAATCAAATCTCTTGTTTTACCTGCCACGAAGCGAATCGATTCGATATACCTGAAGCGTTCATTTTTCTTGGAACAAAATGACTACTAGTTTGCGACAGTGACGCGCATTTCCCATTGAAATGGAAGTCGTAGTGAAACACTATTATAAAAAAACGTGTTACGGAAATGACCGTCGAAATTTCAAGGCGAATAAAAATGTAAATGAGTATTATTATTGTATTATAGTACCTATACGCATTCTAAAACTATGAGCGTGTCGATAAAGTTGTCAAACTGTGCTCACGCTTATTCCAAATCAAGATACATATTATTATGTCTGTAAACAAAAAATGAACATTGAATAAAAACTGTTCACAAATGTTGTATAAACATACATTAAGTAATAATATTTTTATACAAATGACTGTATTTTTTGTATTTCGCCGCGGCCCTATAATTGGGGGGAAAATTCTTATTGTTTCATCGGAAGTAGTGACGTGTGGAATGTCATTTTGATTAATGTGCGCAAATTTAGACTATCAAAACTACATCCAATATGGATAGCATGTATGCAAGCATGAACGACTGTAGTTTCAAAACTTTCAAACGAATAACCACACCGTCCATTTGTGTAGCGGCAAAAGTTTACAAACTACTGTATAATTTGTATGCTGACAGGCATTAGAAGTAATGTGACATCCTGATGTATACCTGTCAACCAACGTTTAACGATTTCATCCGATTATAGACACAATCCCTCGATAATTCTAGATAATTCTCGATCAACCAAAATGTTATTTAATATTTAGATACCTATCCAGTCCAGTCCAAAACTATCTGTTCAAAAGCTTGGCGACACTTGTCGTCAGACGACACTACAAACATAAATAACATTTGATGATTTTTCAATACCTACTACACGTGTTTACGTACCGGATATCAATCAGCTAGAAGGCGTACGAAATCGGTACGTCTCTTAAAGAAACGTCAGATAATTTTTTGCATTTAAACAAAATAACACCCCGATAACACGATATAATTGCAATATTTAATACAAGAAAACTGTATTTTTATCGTATCACTGATTTGTTTGCAATTTATTACAATACAAAGGTTCGCCATGAACCGTTTGAAATTATTGTCGCGGCACTAGTCCACACCATAGAACACGCCGTTCTAGCCACAAAAAAACACAAATTCTAGACACGCTATTGAAAATTGCATTTACTTATACCGAATTGTAGATTTAAAAAAAAAAACAGTACCTACCTTCTTGTAGTAGATACTAATTAATAACGTAACGACAAATATCAGCAATAATGTAATTCATAATACGCTTAATAAAAATCTTCATAATATTATGAAGTTTGGAAAACCATTCAAAACATAATTTGTATTCAAATAATAAGTATGTTAACTGGTCGGTCCACTATATAAACACGCAAGATGCTCTAGCCTGCTTACGAAGAGTCGTTTGACTGCTCTATTAATTTTAATACAAATTCATAATACTTGATTTAATTATTCTTTAAAATTTGTCTCCGTTAAGTCCGTCAATGATAATTGATAACATTTTATAATTACACCACAAACGTTCATAACCATACCCGACTCATCAAAAAACAGTCAACAGCGAGTTAAATTAAGCTGAACCCGGCAATCTGGTTTTGATGACAATATAGACGCAATGTATTTGAATTTAGCTTAAAATATTCAGTAAGTATAGTATAATATACTACGTATTTTTCCACTACAGTTGACATAGTAATTATTATGTCTTAACTTTAAAAATAAGCCAAATTCATTACACAACACAGGTCTGTCAAAAACTCAAAAAGATAACGATGTATTACGAAAAAGTAAGCGTACAATTTCACAATATTGTAATGATAAGGGAAGAAAAGTAAATATGTTGTTACTAGACAAATTATCTAATATCCACTTCCGGCCAATTCTTCTAAATATCGAACACAATAACGAAGTGAAAAAAAAGTTAGTTAATATTGTTTCCAACGTTCTATGTATGTACGTCAGAATAAACATATTAATAATATTATAGTAGGTATCTATCATATCAATCAATCTATTTATTTACTATATCTATGATATAAGAGAAATAAAAACCAGATAGTTGGCACAGTTTTTTCAAAATCTGCATCTTATCATTCAAGGGAAGATCTCTGATAAGTGAGGCAAAGAAATAAAAATCTCCTAGGTCAAGAAACTTAGATACCGGTTTGAACTCAGCACTCCATCCCTATCTAGAGCAGCGACAGACAGTAAAAAATAGACAAAACGCCCGACAACGGATATGGCACAAAAAGAAGAAGATCCTACATGGATACATCATTATTTACAATTTCGCTACTAAGCTAAGCACACGGGAATCCAGAGTTGAGATCATATTGATGGACGTTTTTACAAGAAATGCTTGTTAACCATTCATAGTCTTTGCTCTGAATTAAACCAAGAGATTGAAAAAGCAACTTGCCATGCCTTTAAAACCGTTGTTATATGTACACTATTTAAACAACTACGTTTGAGTAAGTAGGTATACCTCCCCTGCTATATAATATCGTCGCCCCAAAAACAAAAGGGCACTTGCGCAAAAATAGAGTTTTGAGAAAAACGCATTGTATGTGGTTTCTGAATGAAAAAAAAGTGTGGAGGTTATTTCTTAATATTTCGAAATGAAATTCAGAGCATATGTGACTTATTACGCAAAGATTGAAATGCAATTTATATTTTCTTTTATTTTTCATATCTTGAGAAGATTTTTATCACAAGCCTGCAACAAAATCTTTTTTTTTTAACAAAGGCCTTTACACAGTACCTTTTTCTAATATTATTTTTGTAACCACTGCACATAGACTGGAAAAATAATGTAGGTACATACATGTTAGGTTTTTGTAATACGTTAATTTAATACTTTGGACGCTGAAGACGCACCTGGCGCGTAATGACCAGGCGGTCGATCGATGTAATTAACGTACATTTTAAAGGTGGTAATTTTAAAAATCATTATCTAGTCAGCAGCGAATGACTTTTAAGATTAGTTTACAAATACACAAGTGACGTTTTCATTTTGGTTTTTGAGTTTTCGTAAATTGTGATTTCATGGACTGAGCTCCTTGCCAAATGCCATTTTGCCTGTAATGTAGAGAAAAAAATTACGAACAAAACTACATCCATAACTCAAAACCGTAAAAGTGTCACAAGTGCCTTATTCCTGTGTGGGGCGACGATATTACCCCTCCGCTAAAAATCGTTATTTTAAGCTATGGGGTAAATTTTTTTCCAAGTAGAAATCATACAAGTACATACATACGTAGAGAAATGTTCATTTACTAGGAACAGGTGTATATATTGGAATTGTCAAATAGACTTGGTCTATGAGCGTAATTAATTTCGACAGCGCGCAGACCGTTGCGCAACCGTGCGTCGCCATGGCAACGAGTCAACGTTCACCTGCAAGCAACGGCTGACAAACAATAGTTAGGTAGACGTACCTATAGTATACATACATTATACGCCGAGAGAACAAACAGCTGGCAATGACAGCGTGCGAAACACAACACGACTTGCCAAAAAATGCGAGAAAGTTACACGACACTCGCTCGGGACTCTTTCATCACAGACGTTTTCGTCTGAACCACAGACCATAATGGATATCGTATTGTGACTCTGTGCTTGAAACAATAGTATCTCAAAGTATGCCGGCGCCTGCTCATCTTATCTTCAAAACCTTGTATGTAAATGAGTTATGATGAAACTACATGACAAAAGCCAAGTTGCAGACAAGGAATCTAACTGTATCTTCGATAATAGGTAAGTATACGCCATACGGCGATAATATTAAAAAATAATTACAAGATAAAAAGAACTTTTTATATACCACGTTTTTAAATTTTCTTTTGAATCATATAAACTTGACAATGCTATGTATTAATAAAAACTTTTTATTGTACTTGATAGAAATACTGAATAAATATAGAATACTGATATGTCATTTTGACATTTCATATTGATTTCCATAGTAACGCACGTATAGGTATATTAATAATTCAGTTGCTAGGACCCCCTTAGCAACCAACAATAATAGCTTTCCATACAAAACAGAATTAACTGAAAATGAATTCAATTCTGCTTAAAAATGGCTAAAAGTATTAAATGAATGCATTGTCGTCGTGTCCTGATAATATATTCTAAAAGTTTCAAATGTCTAGCAGAAAATTTGACGTAGTTAGAACGATGCAGAGCGAGAGAAGACAATACAATAGACTTCATGAAAGAGCAATCGGAAATACTGTCCAACAAGAAGATTTAGGCACAAGCCGAGAGACGCTATCGTCGACTAAACGGGAGGAGCTTGTTAGTTCACAGTTTTAACACATAACCAAGAAGTTCTTGTTGGAGAGCAGTATTGGTGACAATAATTAAATTCGCCTTGTGTAATTCGTGCGCACTAGAAGAAATTGCAGTCGGCGCAAGTTCAAGGTTGAATAATTGTTCCACTATAACTGGTTCCCAACCTATGGGTCGCGACCCCAAGCGGGGTCGCCAAGGGTTTTCTGTGGGATCGCCGCTGAAACAGTAATCATAAAAAATATTGATTTTTAACCAAATCGCACCCCCAGTATGAAGGTCCAACCAACAAAATTGTCATTTTGAGTTAGTGTTGGTAAAGTATTTCTCTTATCCATAATTAGGACATATTTAATTTTCAGGATATCTAATGATAATTGAAGGAAATACTAATTTTACATACTTATGTAGTTCCAACTGCATCGGTTTATTTTTAAAGTTGTTGTTACACACCCCAATGCACAAACACTAATTGTGTAAAGACACGAATACTGATCACAAGGTTTTTCATTTTAACACTGCTGTATGTATATGCTGGTTATCGAAATGTAATGTTATCAATCGTGTCTTCGAGTTGAAAGATGAAAATCAAGTTATTCCTGGGCGTGCAAGGTAAACATGATCTTGCGGCTTATTTTATGATGAAACTTGGTTGAAAAGAATTGCTTACCTAGCAGGCATATTGGAACAGCAAAATACTTAGGCTTAACCTGCAAGTTCAATGAAAGGAAACGAACATTTTTATCCAAACTCCAGAACTGGCGAAGAAAAATAAATCTATGAAACATTGCCATGTTTGATAGCAATTTTAAAGAGGAGATTATTGAGTATCTCCAATCCATAGAAAAAAAAACTCCAGCGTTACTTCCTTCAGCTGACAGAAGAAAAATCTACACTAGTACGATGGCATTTACGAAAACTCAACGGCGAATTTTGAAGTTGGTTAACGAATTACAATGTCAACCATCGCATTAAATAATATGTACCTATGTCGTCTGTTAAAATTATATTGAAGTATATTACACTGAAAAATCTATTTTCAGTGCGTTTTCTTTACCCTATTAAACGGCTTTTTAAAATGTATTGGGGTCGCGGGTCACCTGGCTTCTATAAATTCGAAAAAGGTTGGGAATGTGTGCACTATAGTCACAGATCACAGTGGAACCGGCAAGGCACGCGATAGCTTCCGGTTCAGCTTGTTGTATGGTTGAAACTCCTCCGGGGAAGGCATCGTATTTTCACAAAGAAAACAATAATATTATTATGCTCTGCGGATGCCGGACTGGAGAAATCCATACAGTAGAGTATATACTTGTTATGTACAGTCGACAATAGCGACCATAATATCGATTGCTCTCTTCAAAATTGAAAATTGAGATCAATGCTTTACCAGCAAACGGAAATCGGAATAACTGTGATACGGCCAACTGCATACGTACAGATTTCCGGACACGGTTATATTATCTGTCCCTGCATACTGCAAATGTGTAAGGAAAGGGAAGAGCTGCTAAAGTCGATTCAACCAGTTGTTGGGCCTGGTCGCCGCAAAGGTCAATTTTGATGCAATTAGAAAGTTTGCAGCATCATACTGCCACCGTGAAGATCTCTTCACTTATAATGTTCGGCAGTTTTGTATCAGCTTTTGTTAATTTACTACAGTTTTTAATATTGCCTCTACGTGCTCATCTCTCCCATGGGTAAAAATCATGTAAATTATGTCAAAGCACATATTTGCGTGCATAGTGACCTCAGTCTTGGGTAACTGCTCCTGAGGCATTCTTTCATAAAATAAATTATGCTTCACACCCAAACGTAGGGTTCAGCAGTTCTGCTGACGATTAGGCATTCAAAATAATTATTGTTTTTCTTTCTGTATATGCGAAAAAACTCTTTATTAACGGCAGAACTCTATACTTCAATTACGATTAATCCACACCATTTGTTGTGCGTAGTTGTCCACGCGATCAAATAATCATCCATGCGTGCAATTGTACGCCGCGGTCAGCTGTCCGGATGCGATACGATAGACAACATTCACAAATCACTTTGTTTTTAATATATCGCCAGCTGATGTGAAATCCAAACAGTCAGCTGAGGGAAGAATAAAATAGTGGGGACGAGTGTCGTAAATTCTTTGATCGTTTATCGAAGTCCAGAGGATAGGCGTCGCCTGCAAGAGCAACGGACGGCAGCTATAAACAAGTCTCACCAAACAAACACAGTTAAATAATTTATTCTCACGTGTGCAAGAAACAAAGCATACGTAATTTATTACACTTATAGAAAACAAAAAATACAAGTACAAAATTACGTATGTTCATAAATATGGAAAACGGACATGGGACAAATAATAATGATTGTATGCAGCCATACGGTCCAAAATGGAGCATATAGGTAACGGTATTGATTCTACAATAGGCATGTCGTGATGCTTACGTGAAAGCCGTTTTCAAATTAACCACGTGGACGCCAACTTAACCTAGCCGTATCACTTAATTCGTATTGCATCGTTCACGGACTGCCGCAGGAGTGAGAAAAAAATGTGAATCCCTGCGCTTTAAACTGAGGCGTAGTTTCACCTTAGGCTTCAGCCACATAGGTAGGTGCTATGCTTGTCTACTAAAAACACTACTGACACATTGCACGCTACGTGCTTAGGTACAAATTCATTTGACATTTGGAAGCGCTTAAGTCAACAACGATAATATGTCACTCTCAAAACTAACCAGAAAGCTACTTCTCACAGAGAATTTAAGTTTAAAATGTCGAATAATGTTAATTCATCCCATGCGTCATTATTAATAACCTCAAAATATACGGTGTTTGACGTTTATCATACTGAAGAAACATCTGGCATCTTGCAAAATAGATAATGGCAAAATCACTAGGTGACACAATAAAAATAACCAACACGTTTGTTCGCCGGGAGACTCACGAGGTGACTCATAATCACGTAGCGAGGCGCGAAGCGTGCAGGTGGCCATTGTGATAGTATAGTGTGCGTCCGTTCGCTAGGATATGTCACCTAGCACGTAGCCACCAAGCAAGGCATCTGCCTATGTGGCCTTAGCCTTACCGTCGGGCAGTGAGCTCTTTGCACAATTAGGTAGAATAGTTTGATGAGTGCAATGAATTCCCAAAAAATAACAAATGGGATGGGAAATTCGATATTTCTTTGTGATGGTAAAAGAGAAGTGTTGTTGTTTCAATTGTAAAGCCTTTCTGTCATCAGCCAAATATAATACCTAAGTTTGTTCAAGTAACGAATGGCAAAGGGGTAGATCACTGCCAGTTTTCATACTATATAATAGTAAGTACATCACACTCTACTTGAAGTTGGAAAAGCCTGGTATAGATTATACTATCATAAATTGTCCGGTGTTCGAATTTAGAACTAAGCTCATCACACTATAAAAAGTATAACATCGTATGTCAATAATGTTAGCATGTGGCGTCCTCACTCAGCCGACAAGGATTTTTTGACAATAAAGACGTTTAGGGTTACATTCCTGCGAAATTTCAAATGATTTCCACGGGTCTAAGTAATCTCGACTAACGTGATAGATGGATGGTACCTAATATCATCATATTATATCAATACAATATCCATCTATTAATTACACTAATTACAGCATATTAATTATAAGAATGTTTGTTTTGAATTATATAACATTGTGTTTACTTATTTATTATGAATTGCTGTCATATAAAAAATGTGTAGGTTGATAACAATGATATCTATGCAGGTAGGTATACATAAAAACAGAAAGCAATCATTTTGATTGTAATTTCGTTATTATGACGGATGACATAACAAACTATGTAATAATAAAGTGAATTAATATTCAAAGAAAGTACGAGTTCAAACAATGAGGCACGATCGCATACCTTTGCCCGTACACGAATAAAACAATAGGTGCAAAGCCAAATTTAATAACCGTAAGAGCTATTTGAATGCATTCAATTCAATTCCATTGCTTTATAGTCGGTGACAGAACCGCCCAGAGGATTCGGCCACCCTGCGCGAAAACCCCCCAATCGTTAAAAAACACATGAAAAGTATTACTTATCTATAATGGAAAGTTCCGTACTATTGTGTCAATAAATATATTTATGATGAAGTGTAATTGTTTACTAAAAATAAGCATACAGTCGGTCATACATCTAGGGTTGGTAAATTAGTGTTTTCAAGAGATGTAACGCTTACCCAGCGGTACCTAATTCAAGATAATTTTTATTAAATGGGTTATCACTTAGTGTACACATGAGATTTATGTGAACACAGAATCAGTGAGAAACAAAATCTATGCATGGGTAAAAGATTTGATGTCCTCAGGGAAAGAAGACATTCGCAGCTCTGCGATGAATTTACCTACATATAGTAGTACAGTGAACTAAATATGAACGACACAGAGTACAGCTGCGAATTGCGGATATTTTTGAGAATGTCCACGAATTGAAAGGTGCCCTGGCGATGGGTAAGACGGAAGAGCTTGGCAAAATTGTAAAGTTATTCAACAGAATTGGAGTGAGGACCTGATCGGCGAGGTGACAGCGAGTCACAGTCAAAGCCTTGGTAACCCTTAGCTTAGTTTAACTTAGTTCCTAACACTGTTTTATTTTGAAGTTTTGTGTAAAGCTGGCTACAAACATAGTTGTAATTTTTTTATACAAGTATTACGTCATGCAAGCGTGTATGATACTATTGCACAATCTTATTGACTATGTTATGTACTTATACTGACATGCTTCGAGCATAAACTGATACTATTCATGATACTTGTGCCATGTGCAAGCTATGTGGCTGTTATGTATTATTGTGCAAACAATTGCGCAAGAATACCGCTCAAGTACCTATGCAATTAAATTTTGTTACTACAAATTGACAAAGCTAATTTATATTATATACGTTTGGTGCATTTCTTTGCATGTTAGTTGAGTGGTAAGTTTTGTTTCGATGATTCATTTTTTTACCACCCTATAAATCCAGCAGCACTCGTGCAATGCACATATGGACAGATCGGACCTGACCAATCATAATACAACCGTGGTGGGAGAGCGGGGTGTAAAGCATAGCTTTCTTCACGTAGCAGTCAAGTGCTTATTGATGCACTGATAATGTTAAACGAGATACTTTCCTGTATTAGTTTAAAAACACGCTTTGCTCCGAAGTTGTGTACGTTATTCTTGCTCCAGAGGCAGGATGTAAACGAGAAGGCTGTGTCGCATGATTCACATTGGAGGTTGATGACTCACGCAACCTTTAGACTAGTGATCGACAAACTTTTTTGATCGCGCACTTCTTACTCTAATATTTATATCATTACAAATAGCATAACATATTTAGTTAACATTGTTAACTTAACTAAACAATATCCTGCTAACAGGACAAACCCGCTACCGGCATTTAAAGTAAGTAAGTATGTAGAATTAATACTACTTAAATAATATTATATCTCACTGCGATTTATTAAAATTAATTTACAAAACAATATAATGGTGGTTACAGTAAGTACCTACTACCTACTTAAGTGGTTGTATTTACTATATTTCTGTTTCGTATATTATTATTGTTTTCAAAATAATGAATAACAACCGCGCGACTTGAGAGTGGGTCTATCGTTTGGGCCCCGCATCAGTTGAAGTACGGCCTTATGGTGGAGAATCCAAAAGAAATTTTTGAGACTCCTTTACTTTCGGCTGTTTGGATATTATCCGTGGCTCTATCCGACCGATTTTCTCTTAGGGATGCTTACATACTGTAGCTTAAAATTTAGAAGGGATCTTTTTCAGACTCATACACGGCGTAAATGTGAACTCTGCCATTCTTGGTGGTGTTGGCTTGTGTGTCTCTGATAATTACCTTAGGAATCGAGGGCATCCGTTGTTTGTTCTCCTACGGTGCAGAACTAACCTGCCATTAGTAATGCCAATTGGGAGGGCAGGGCAATAACCATGTTTAATGAAATCGCTTCGGATATTGATATATTCCACTTACGTGAGATGAATTTAGGTGGACGTTGTTTTATAAGTTTTTAAGATAGGGTCTATCAAAGTTCACTATATGTGCTTCCATCTACTTTTATTTTGTTATTTTATTTCTTATTTCATTACTTATTGTATTAATACTCACACTTCTCTGTATTTTTATTTTTAACACTTATTTTATGTCATGTCGTGAACGCTTTGAATTTATAATTTGTTATGTTCATTATACGTAAAATAAATAAATTTGATTGATTGATACTTATTATGAAGTCGAACGTCCACATGATAGACGACCTCACGGCAGTCCATCATTTTCAAATCGGGTCTGGTGAGAATAATAACGCTATTCTATTTCGCTCCAGAGTCTCCAGACCTAGGGGCGGCATGGTATATGAAAGAATGGTGAAGCCGGCAAGTATGGTGAAAAAGTATGGTGAAACAGGTTGGTAATCAATTTGCGGCAAAATTTCCACGTTAACATTATATTATATGGGTACGTTATAATGACCAAAGTAAATCCTTCGTGATGCCCTGCATTTTTTTTTATCGCGTCGCCATTTCTCGTGAGTTATCGGCTGTTGTCGGCATGCTTCATTCAGTTGTATGAGGAAGCCAAATCGTTGCCTATCTTTACTTTTAATACATCTATGCTCCAGACCATCCAAACAAATTCAAAGTGTGGAATTTTTAGGATGCAGGTGAACGGACCAGACAGTAAGCGGTGATTGCATCGTGTCGTGCAACTGAGAGCTCGACAATCACGAGGGATGGAAAATAGCTGTAGGATATTGAAGCCTGCGAGGATGGATCATATTATTATCGACAACACCACCCGGTTTCAAAACATAATATCCTCATGTCGGGCGCTATACTTAGTTATCTTCTATATTGTATTGTATCACTACTACGGAATAGAAAAAACTTTGCTGAGCTTAGGAATGTACATAATATGATTGCGCGCGTCGTTCAACATCGGATGCGGTGAACCGAGTAAGTATGCGTTGAATTATTTGGACAGGTCAGAATTTTCAGGTATCTACAGACTACTTTGCATACAAATATCGCGAATCGTCTGCCGGATGGCGGATATCCGCTGACGACGATCAGAATACAGAAACGTTTCGTTAGCAATCATTTATTAGGGGTCGCAGAACATCTTAATACAACAAAATTACATCTAGAATCTATTAGATACTGTGATTTTATTAAAACATAATAGTACCTACCTACATAAAGCAGATATTATCAGGTATGCTCAGGGAACTCAGAAATAATGGGAACTGAAATACATAACGGGTAAGGAGTAGCAGGTAACCGATCTAGAGCAAGGAAGAATCCGGGATAAACTTTAAACACGTGTGAAGATTACGTCTTATGTCGAATACTGACGACTGCTCTCGGTTTATACATTTACGCTCATTTAATATTGGTGTATTACACACACTATTGCACGTCTATATAATGCATGGTTCATTTTCGTACGACACTCACACAGTCAAAACCCTGCATCAAAATGTAGCGTATTGAATATAGCCCAACGGAATTCTATTTATTATCTGTTCTGTGGTATGCTTCAGCATCTTGGCCTATTATATTTTGGTTATATAGGTATATACGAAGCATAATTTATTAACCCCCGTATGCAATCGATCGATGTGAGATGTAGCGCTTTTGAAAAAAATAGAAAATGATAATAAATATTGTTCTTTTCATACACGTTATGGCAAAATTCAAATATAGCAATAGTCGATAGCTATGTCGCTATTTACACTATTACCAAAGCCATGCACCCCACAACCCGAATCGGGCCCCCTTACCTATCTCTAGGGTTAAAGGCAGTGTGTCGCTCTATATAAGCACTTTCCAAATGGTGTTCCAGGTAAAATTAAGGGTATTCAGTGTATTTTAGCGACATTTTATATTTTTGAATAATAACACGATAATCAAAAATTGCATCGTATAATGACATGTTTTTAAATGTTAATACTCTTCTAGTAAAATAGCGCCGCAGGCGACTTTTTTACCATTGGAGGAAATTATTAGTGATGTGTGTTTATCTCACTTATAAGGTAAACCTGGTAAACCCACCACGCCGAACCCCCAGGCTAGAGCCCTGCCAGCCCCCTCCTTGTGGGGGCCATGACCATAGCTATAATGAACGACTTAAGGCTACACCTCAGTTGAGGCATGGTCTAAAACTCTAAAAAGATCGTGACTAGGCGATGCGCGGATTGCGGGTGCAAATGACGCATGCTGACCGAAATATAATTTGTCATATAAATCCAACATGCGTCCATTTAATGTTCTGTTTATTGTTCTATTCATAAGAAAGCGGCCGTGCATATCCACGGTTGTGCATATATGACGGGTGGTGGTGGGCACTTTAACGTATGTTCTATTAGTAACAATAATAATATATTCATTGACATGTTTTCTTTTTAAAGTAAATGGGTAACGTTTTTAGTCATCTTTACACGATTTAAGAATTAATACCCCCGTCGCCATCACGAAACAAATTGACGTATTCACACCTCGACGTTCGCTCTCAGACTGCCATCAAGTCCAAAATATTTCGTCGCGCCTATAGTTGAAAATTATTTGACGTTTCACTGCAGTATCGCCTTCAAACCAAGCTACTTGCATTCTTGCATACATCCAGAAAAAAACTAGTATAGGTAAGTAGTAGTCATTCAGCCGTGTAATTATATACTTAACATATTATATTTGATAATAAAATCATTAATTTATTTTTGTTCTTTTGCCGCCCCCTAAATCCTGCTGCTAGGATGTTTCGCACCCCTAACACCCCCGTTTGGTGCGTACCTGACAACCGTATTATCTTTTCACAATAAACAAAAACATACATTATTATTGCCACCAGAATAATTCGGTGTAGAACGATTTCAAATCAAAACCAACGAAAAAATACTAGGTACTATGAGGAGTTCAGTCTTTTATTGAACGTCTTAAATTATGTCTTCACAATCCACGTCCATATATTTATAAACATTATAATTATTAACCTATCTACATATTTTTTTAAACAAAACAATTTTGTAAACAATAATACATACCTACGTACAAGTCGAGTTTGTAATGCCGACAAACTGTCAAACTTTTTGTATAATATACAATATAACAATATTGTAGTTATTTTTATATTATACAAATAACTACAATATTGTTGCATTAATACTTCTGATATCCAGCGATATCTAAATTTTAAAATTAAAAAGTTACCTCTTCGTTCGGGTCGTTATTTTGTAACGATTGACCACCTACATAAAAAATAACTGTCATTGAAAAATGTATACAATGAGAATAAACATACAAGGTAATGTTTATTATTACGACTTCGTTCAAAATTAAATCGGTAGAAAAACACTGTATTTAAGTGAAACAGGCCAAGTATATTCAACAAATATGTTCAATAATACCTCAGACCGATAATACTGTATTTATATTTTGCTATGGCGGACAGCCGGGCCAGTTTACCTGCCATAATAAATAGTAAATCATGCAGTTTTTCTACTCACCAGCAATTACGGTATCATTTAAGTTGTATTTTCCAGTCTTGGGAAAATCTTTTAATTTTCTTCCACTTAACTTTAATTCACCACTCAAGTTTGCATCTTCTAAAATTCTCTCTAAAGATCTAGTAAATTGACTTTGTATGTGACCACTCATATTAATACTCGCACCCGGCACTACCACAGCCATCTTTCATTTCTAACCGACTGAAGTTTTACAGAGTTGCCAGAGTGTTAAAATAATTATCCTCACACAGAGAATGAATTTTAATAATATATTTATAATTTATTTATTTTTTTATATTACTTTTTCTTTTTTAAATTTTCACTGTGAAATATAATACTCCCTCTGCACATTGTTGTATTTTACAACAGCACTAAAAATTAAACTCCTATATTGTAGTACTTAATATCATTTTTCCCCCTTGTAATACCGATGGCGGCGAATTTGAATTGTTCAATCTTGATCCATTTGTTCGGAATACACTACAAATAATGTTATCAAAACTGTTCAGTTAAGATATCTTTTATCTAATAATTGAAATCTTCAATATGTAGTATTTTTATTGAGCATTAATCCATAAACAGATTATCACGTCACGTTAACTCTTAATTATATTATAGTGTAGTACATAGTTATGTTAGAACCATCAGAACATTCAATAATAAAACTGACAATATCTACAAAAATATTGATTTAATAAATAGGTAACTGTAATTTGTAGCTCTTCTCTAAATGTATTTATTTATAGAACTTCCATGTTCTCTGACTTTTTCAATTAAAATCTCATCCATTTCAAACATAAATAGAACTATGTACCATAAACCAAATAATTATCTTAAATTCTTGTTACAAATACCTACCAATGTGTACAAAAGCGATGTCTTGACATAATGGTACTTTGTGAAGACAATCAACCATTTCTACATATCCTTTGCCTCATTACTGAGGATGGTAATCAGTAAATTTCCAAGCATTACCAAGAATTTCCTTCTATCAGGAACGATCCTGCACTGATCTTGCTTCTGTTATTGTTGATGTAGTCGTTTTCTTGATAGTATTTCTCTACTTATCTCTATTTCTATTCGGCGGACGCCCTGCGACCTTCTCCCTTCGACGCCAGCAATAACCACTCTTCTCTCCAGGCAGCCCGGATCTTTTCTTATTATGTGACCGAAGAATTGAAGAATGTGTCTCTTGCAGTTAGCCAAGATTTCCCGCAATTAAAAAGCGATGGAGAAAACAATGTCTACATCATGGGAGATGGAACTACAGAGTCTCCGAAGTTGCTCGCGTAACCGAATGGGAGTAGCAGGAACAAAATTCAACTCAGTATAGAATTTCTGGGACTCATGTATACTTGGCTAAACAGCCACGTCCCTAGACAAAACGCCGCCCCTAGGCAGCGCCAGAATGCCGCTTCATTTTTTATGATTCTTTTATAGCTCGAAAATCCAAGAAATTGTTGTATTGATACACTAGGCACCAACACAATGTGTACCACTAAAACATACAAAATTAAATTTAAAAATTTTTTACCCCAAAAGTGGGATTTTTTAACGTTGGTAATAGTGGCTTCTTACATATCGCGAACCCGCCAGAAAAAATAGTCTGTTAAACATTTTATGTTAATTAATACATTTTTTTCCAACGAATGAGCTGATTTTTTAATAGAAAGATAAGTTTAGGTAGCTATTTCTATATGTATTGATTCTCCTCGATTTGCCGCCCCCAAGCGATGCTCAATCTGCCTACCCCCACGGGACGTCATTGTGGCTTCAAACTAAATGCCACCTACCTATTTCTAAAGGTGGTGCTTTAAACAGGACTAGTCCTAGCAAGTAGGCGGCCCCGAAGTATATTATTTTTAACTCCAGAAATAAGGGTTCGGGGGTGCTTACTATTGTTTGCTTACGCGCAAAAACTATTTAAAAATTCGTAAGTAGTAGTTATACACATAAAACATTTTTCCAATATTGTTTTGTAATGCATCTCCCTGGATCCTAAATCCTGGGCACTGCGTGACTCAAAGATAGTAAATGACTAAGGGCGGGACACTGGAAAAAATCTTGGTAGGCAGATGAGACCCAAATATATGATACAATAATATATATCATAGTTGCACCTGTTGAATGAATGAAATATTAACAATAACTAAATCCTGGTACCTTGACTTCTTACTTTAGTATCACTGTTTGAGTCATTCAATATTTGACAATATTGTTCATTCAATACTCTTGATTTGAATAAAAATATTTTTTCCGTGTTCATTATAATATAATATATGCACACAATTTGTTGGTTATAATTATCTATAATTATTTATTTATCTACTTAATTCTTCAGATTGTCTACAAAGTTTCCAGGGCTTGTCTCAATGTGATCAATATACCCACCCCTATAATTATTGGAACAGATAATTGGTGAAATTGAAATTTTCAGGAGAAAATTAAAAATGCATTAGAGTATTGTGAATAAAATATATTTAATTATCCAAGTATTAGCACACAAGGATTACAATATTTAAAAATATTATATAATATTACAAATTAAAGATCAAAACATATAAATGCGTTTTGAGGAAAATATTAATATCCTTAAACAAATTTATTTTCACAACACACACAGTTCATAATTCATACCAAGTTAAAATAATAAAAAAAAAAAGGTTGTGAAGACAGGCGCTGCGCTGCGGTGTCTGCCAAAATATGAAAACTGTAGGGCTTAATGAATTTTAAAAACTAACTATGGAACAGTAATTGCAAATATAATTATTGTAACTGATAGTTAGTATGCCCTATTTTTGACACACCCAGCCTACCTCCACCTTCGCTGATGATAGGTAGGTAGGTACAAAGTAATTTAAAATATATATATAGTCGAACTTGGTTATTACGAGGAAGATGGCACCGACTGAATTTTGCTCGTTATAAGCATTACTCATTATATCGTTATATAACATTTTTCACGCCACGTTCTATTTAAGCATGGAACATAAAAAATCTGAAAACCATTGTAAAAATCCCCGAAACAAGCATGGCATTCATAAACTACAAAAGAAGTTGTTCATTGTAATGAAGTGCTGAGCCGCCGGCGCTGGTAGGTAACTACCGACTTCACAAAGCTTGAATTTTATACATGCAATTACAACTATATGCGTGGACACGGTTTCAATATTGTCGGTGAAAATACAAATTAGGTACTTTGACACTTGACTAGTGTCATAAACGTAATCCGATCTCGGCGGCATCAGTCTAATTAACTGCCCGGTCGGATTTTATTGCTTAGGGTCGAAAATGTTGTTTTTAAACGATCGACACATTAACAGTTTTGCTCGGTATACCCAAGGAGTAGCTTGTTATAAAAGTGAATAAATGTATGGAGAAAATCATTAACTAAAATGTCAATGAATGTTTCTTCATTACATCCAAGATCTCACTATTTCCGTAATCGTAATAACCAAGTTCGACTGTATACTAATTAAATAAATTTATTTTCATTAAAATCACAACACACAGTTCTTAATATAATTCATACCAAGTTAAAATAATAATAAAAAAAAGGTTGTGAAGACAGGCACTGCGCTATCTGCCAAAATATGAAAACTGTAGGGGTTAATGAAATTTAAAAAATAACTATGTAACACTAACTGCAAATTTGGAACTGATAAAGTTAGTATACCCTATTTTTGTCAGATCCAGCCTACCTTTACCCTTCGCCGATGATAGGTAGGTAGGTGCAAAGTAATTTAAAATATACATTATATTTACAATCTATTATAAAAAGAATGATATCAGGAACAACTGAACTGCCTATAAGAGGTCATACAACATACTTGTTGCAACAATTAATTATTACCACTCAAATAGATGACTTTTTTGCCTTCCAATATGTATTTTTATAAAGCTAATAATAGTATGGGTGTTTTATTTCTGTCATCAAGATTTTACTACAAATAATGAATTTATAAATTTTTCACGCATCAATATAAAATTAGTATATAGGAACAGGTAGGTATGACATAAATTTGATATGGATATTCAATGAAAATCATTGGACGCTAAAGACGCACCCTAGCGTGCAACGATCAGGCGGCCATTCGATATAATTAGCATGCTATTTAAATGTGGTGATTAAAAAGTAATTATCCAGACGGCAGTCAATATGACACATCATAGGATTGATTTGTCGAATATCCGTTTTTGTCAAAATCGACCATGCCACGCAGAATGTTTTTATTTTTATCTAAATGGACTAGAACCATCCCTTTCTTTAAATTACTTTGTAATGGTAATGAATACATCATTCATATGCTGTAAAAATAACAATTAAAATATCTCCATGTATTTAAATATAGGATTATGAAATTTGTTTTTCGTCTCCTGAGCATTTGGTCTATTCGACAAACCAATCCTACAGCGACGACATTACATTAACATTTACATTAACACTTACTAATTAATAGCTATTTCAAATATGTATATGAAAATGTTTTAATTAAACTTACCAACAGTTATTTAAAAAAAAATGCTATGGCATTGGGAAATACAATATCATACGTACACAACTAACATTTGAAAATTTATATAGGAAGACAGGTTTTTTTTTTAATGATACCATTAATAAAAACTTGTGCTATTGAAGTAAAAACCAGAAGTAAACTACATAGTTCTGTATTAATATGGTGATATGAATGAAAAGACTAAAATTAGACAATATTCATATGTTGGTATAATATTTTGTTATTAGTAAATAATGAATTGACTTCCTAATACTAAATAACCTACATCGTTAAGAAAAAAAATTACATGTGATAATACACTAACGGTCAGTTGAAACTATGACCTAAGAATAATAACTACAGTGAGCCTTCTATATTTTGGCCGACAAATATAAAATCCCTCTACTCTTTCATTATCATCTAAATGCCCTGTTCTTCCGTTTCCGCCCTTTTACATTGTATATAGATTCTAGAAGTTGTCACCATATATTGTGATTAAAAACTAGAAACATAATAGAAGTAATAAACCTATGACAGAAAGGAAATGGGCAATAAGTCTTGAAAATCAAAAAGTTAGAATCAACACCTCTGAATTCCACATAGAAACACTGGAGTTCCGATACAAAATGGTCCAAAAATTAATCTTCTTTTGGCTCTCCAGAAAAGTAGGGATTATAGACTTAACGCCTTCTTCCTTGCACAAGAAATTTTAGTCAATAATAAAAACTTTCAATCATAATTTTACATGTTTTAAATCGGAATATAGTAATCATACTCTAAAATGAATCTTTACAAGGAAAAATTTAAAATGATTTTATTCATCTAAGTCATAGTTATTAAGTTGCGCTGCGTCAGACCACGCGCTATGTGTTGCTCCGTCCATTTCTGGTGCCAGTCTATTGCCAGCAACAAGTGTGTGGCGTTGGCCTCCGATTACTTCCTTGCATTCGGGACATACTGATTCTTGATTGGCTCCTCCGCAATCTCCTATACAGTAAATGTGTCCATTTTGACAAGCATACCAGTGACCCTGTTTTAGGCCCATAGCAGCTACAATTACCTTTCTCTCAGCTTGAGTTAATTGTATATTAACACAGCCTTTTAACTTTTCGAATTCTTCATTGACGATAAGATCCAGAACGTCGGTGTACACTTGGGCGGAAAATAGCATATCATTGATAATGGTCAAGGATGACGCCACATCGGCCTCTTTTCCCTCCTTCAGTTGTGTTTTGCATGCTATCTCTACTGATAATTCTTGGATCATGCGCTCAGTCCTCAGAAGTTCGTTCGTAAAATCTTCACCTTGTTGAAGAGATATGGTTGTACCGGTCTTTTGGATGCACGTAATCAAATTACTGATTTGAAACAAAACCACATGAGATGTAAATACATTTTCCGACTTCTTACACAACGTCACAATTCTGCCCAAAATATTTACCACCGTAGAATATTTCTCCACATCCTGGAGGCTGATACGAACTTCGTGTTTCACTTGAGATTTCTTTTTTTTTTTCTTCAAAGTAACAGGCAAGTTTTTCTTAATTTTCTCTTCAATATCAAGGATGAGTTTTCTCCACTTGGGGACTGAAACCAATTCATAGAAACAGAAATGATGTGAAGAATAATTATTATATAAAAAGCAAGTAACTGGACTCCCCCATTATATAAGTAGGTAAATGGTGCAAAAAATACTTTTTATGCATTTGAATTTAATTTTGTGTGATGATGTAGCCCTCCTGAGAATTCTCAACACACTAATGTCGGGAAATGTAGATTAATGCACATTTTCACGTATTTTTGTAGGTCGCAAGTGCTACACGTAAGATCACATTATTTTTATATCTTTATAAATATTATGGATTGGTATGTCGGCGCGAAACACCACAACACAATAAATTAGCGTGAGTCATCATTCGTTTTAGTTATTTTGTTTATAATTATTTATTTAATTGCAATTATTCTGACCATGTCCGATCCTAATAAGATCATATGGGTCTCCACATGGTGAAGGTTTGTATTAACAGATTTTGTTTTTTTTACGAGAAATGGATGTCAGCTATTTGCTCAACCTAGTAGGTCCATACTCTGGCTCATACACAAATTGAAAAACAATATGTGTATTTGCCAGACCCAGGATTCGAACCTGGGACCCACAACGCCAAAGACCAACGCTTCAGCCGCGCGGCCATCGTGGGAGAATTATATATTATGCAGGTATTTATAATATAATAATAAATAATGAGAATTTTCTATGATGCATGCACCTATGTCAGGCATGTTCAATACGTTGATAGCAGGATGGATTTTGGTCAATCGCACCATAATCCCATAGGAATTGAGCCGTAAAAATATAAAAAATGTATACATTCTGTTGTAATATAATATATTATTGAGATTTTGAAGTTAGGCATTAACCATTCCTAATTTTAATTTCCTTGGCTTTCTCACGTGAAATCAAAGTTCATATTTAACCCTTTCGCTGCGAGCCATTTTCGCGGGAATTTATTTTCAGTCAAGTGATCTGTTAAAACGGTCACTACAGCTAAAACAGATCGATTCCAAAATTTAAAAATAGATTACTAGATGAACTATATATCAGTTATTCCAAATGCACCAAGAAATAAACTATATTCGTTACATTCTCACTAAAATAAATCGAAGAAAGTTAAGACGCTAAAAAATATCCAAGCTTTGACCGCGCGTTCAAAATGGCGGCCGTCCACTCTTCACATAGACGGTTTCAACACATACTACCGAGCAATTCGCCGCGTTTGTATTTGTCATACACAGGGCTGTGCTGAGTACATGCTGCCGTAGTTGGTTACGGTCTATGACAGATATATTACTAAATCACTTGTGAAATAATCAGTGGGTTATCGCTTATCGCATTTAGTAAGTCGTAAACTCAAATTTTATTACCGTTTCAAATTCTGAACCTATATTTATTTTCGTCGCCATAAAATAATGTCATCCACTTATTCATTAGGATGTTTTGGAGAATAAAACACTAAAAATAATTACCGCACTGCTAAAATATTAATATAATATAATTTATGAGGCGCCGTCGGCTTTTTCATTGTACAAAGGGCCTGTCGAATAATCGCCAGGCATAATATGAGCATGTGAACAGAGCTAACACAGTTTTGTGGCACATAAAAATAAAAATTATTACCCATTATAATAATGTAAATATCAAATATGGAACAATGAACAAATCCAAACAAATTTACTGGAGAGCTGTGCATCGATAAAATATTTTCCAGCATTATTTCTTCGATAATATTATGTGGTAGTGACATTTTGGTGGGTGAAATAATTATATCACTTATATTTATAATGACAAAAAATACTAAAAACAAATCTTCAAAATGTTTCTATCGAGATCACAAATCACTAAGAAAAAATACATAACACTAACGTAATCATAATAATTAATTAAAAGGTAAATAAAAATATTATCGATGCACACTTTTCGATGCATGACCAATGTTTTGTTTTGATAACCCTGGTGACGCAACTAGTACACCCGTCTTCGCAATGGCGCGCGATTCAAACAACTGAATAACGAGTGTTCTTTTCAAAAATATATTTCCTTGTGTTTTACTTGACATTTTTATGATCTGTTGCCTGATATGTCTACCTAAAGGTTTGAACTAATTTTTAAAGCATATTATCCACAAGTGTCTCTTCTAGTTTGGTCAAAAATACGAGATAAAGTCTATGGCATGTTTACATGCCATACGCAGTCTAAGGGTTAAATTGTATGTATGTATAAGATTTTATACACAATGACCCTAGCCGGTGACATCCCATGGGGGTGTGCAGGTCATGCGTTGCATAGGGGCGGCGAATGAAGGAATGAATACAAATATTACAACTTTTGAAAGCAGTAACAGTTTTCTATAAAGCAGACGATATGTAAACTTCATTTGAAATTTTAGACATATTAGTTTAAAAAAAATAATCGAAGTATAAAAACCATGACAACATAATATGTCGCTATTATCATATTGTAATGGCGATTTACTAAATTTTCTGAAGGGTGCCTTCAAACCTGTCAGTGCCACAAACCTCCACGAACCTACAATCACCACCATTTGAGAGTAGGTATTGTAGAAATGCTATAAATCTCAGTAGAATGTGTTCATGTAAATTTAAAGATTTTTTGGTGTCGAAAATAAATAGTATAATAAGTGGGTACCTAACGGATTTGCATACAATTTGAAACTAAAACAAAAAGGGATGATATTCCAAATCTGCTTAAGGGTGGCACCTTGCCTAGGGATGTCGCTGACCCTAAACCTTAACTAAACATTTCGTAGAAAATAAACATTTTATACCTCTATCCATGGCTTTGCCTTGATGAAGTAAGTCATTAAAATTTTTCCTGAGATCGATCAACTTTGCGTCAATAGTTTTGGTATTGCCGAAAGTTTTAGTTTTCACCAATCCTATTTGGTGTAGTGATTTCCTCACTAGATCCATATAGCGAGGCGTATTGATGATGGGCGTGCTGCAATAAGGGCACGGCCGGATTGAGATCTTTTGGGATTCGTTCTGGGTCACGTCCATCACCCAAGTGTCCAGACCATTCATCTCCACGCTGTGTGGACAGTCCAGCAATTTAACAAATCTGAAAGAGAGAAACATGAAACATAAAGTGGAACTAATATCCAATATTGATATGAATGCTACTTACGGATGTAAGTGGAATCATTATTTAATTGGGTCCGCAACTCGATGTGCCCAAAGACATTGAAAAATCCTAATATAGAAGACGGCATTGCCGAGGGGTGGCGGTAGGCTGTTAAGATTCAACATAAATAACGCAACTTAAACTTTAGTCAGTCATACTTATTTGTTTTCATTGAATCGATAGTGCTGGTGCATAGATGGTGCTGGTTTAGTTTATAAAATTCAACTAAGCTTTCCAATAGTTAAGATATGCTATGGGCGATCCAATATAAATAGCGCACATTAAGCTTTGTCAGTCATACTTATTTGTTTTCGTCGAAGTAAGAATACATGTTATATTTCAAATTATGTATAGTTTAATGGCATAATTTTAGATAAAGCGATTTTTTTTTTACTATTATCTATTATGGCTTGGATTAGTCAGGGTTTAATTGAATTTTAAAAACAAACACTATCTACACATTGTAGTCTCAATGAAATGAAATGAAAACCAGAGCGTTGGAGCAGAAGCACGAAGCAGTGGAGCAATGGGGTTTTACCAGGAGCAAGAGCACTGAAAATTTGTAGTGCTCCACTGCTCCTGATGTTTTTTTTATTATTAAATTTTTATCCTACAATCCAATGAAAATATTATATTAGACACTTTGAAACACTGGAATTATTTGAAATACGGCAATACTGCTAAGTGATAAATAACCTCACTTTTTTGACAGAAGAGGCAGATAATGGAAGACGATTTGCTGTCGGAAATTTTGTTAAATATAATTAATTATGAAAAGAACGAATAATGAACCTTATTACAAAACCACTCATTTTTTTAATTTTTAACATTTGAATACAGTGGAACCCTGATCTACTGTTCTCGCATAAATCGTTTTTCAGCATGGATCATTCATTTTTGAGAGTCCCACCAAATACCCATTAGAATAATGTTAAATAATCCCGCATTAACCGTTCCCCGATTTATCGTTTTCCTTGATCTATCGTCTAAATACTCTAAATATTATGGTCCCGTCACATATATTATCCCGATTGAGCGTTTTTGTTGAATATCTTTCATTTAGTTTTTGTAGAATTGTTTATGATACTTTTTATGATGCTTTGTTTGCAAATATTATGGACCCGTCACAAATATTATCCTGATTGACCGTATTTTCCATTAAGCTTTAATAGAATTGTTTATGATACTCTTTATTATGCTTTGTTTGCACAAATCGTTCGGCGCTCAATCTCGCCTGACCGTTCAGTCGCGTTGCCTTGTGTCACAAATATTATCCCGATTGACCGTATTTTCCATTAAGCTTACATAGAATTGTTTATGATACTCTTTATTATGCTTTGTTTGCACAGATCGTTCGGTGCTCAATCTCGCCTGACCGTTCAGTTGCGTTGCTTTGTTTGCACAGGCCGCTCCGGCTTATCGCATCTCGTATCACGAAGTCGCAACTAAAATGCCCCCCATGAAGAAAGCTGAGAAACTTTAAATAATTCAAGACGTCGATTTTTTTTTTAGGGTCCCTTGAAAATCGTAGAATCGGGGTTTCACTGTACATATTATAATACATATTAAAATGGACCCTGGAGCGGAGCTGGAGCAAATATTACGTACCGGAGCGGAGCATCTCAAAAAAGAGTCCGCTCCAACCCTCTGATGAAAACAAATATTATGTTTGACTGACAAAGTTTAGTATGCAGTATTTATGTCAGATAACAGTCTACCTCCACTCTTCGTTATTGGAAGACGGTGACTAAATATACATACAAAGCTGAAGAAGGACCACTAATTTAACTGCAAGTAATTTCGCGTTGCAGCAAACTTCACACTATTCTTTGGAGGTAGATACAATAACTGCACGCATTTCACACAAACAGTAAATTCAGCGAATCACAAAATGCTCAGACATCCGACATGCAAACACTAGTGCTCTAATTGTATTGAAAAGGAGAATTTTTAGTTGAGAACAAACGTTTCTCAGAGTAAACAAGGGGGTGATAGTGTACAATGTCAGTTGCGATGACCAGAGATACCAGATCGGATATTGCATTATGCTGAAAGTGCCTGAATCCGTGGCATTTTTAAACAAAGGCTATCGTCCCTATTAATGTTGTCAGGGTTCCTTAGAAATTCAACATCCTTCTTTACTTAACCACGAAAAATATCTATAATTCCGGCCAATATTTTAATCTCAATGTGAAATTTGTGGCCATCCATTGAGTGTTCGACAATTTCCGACATCGGGTAATCTCGATAAGCCTTCTTATGTTACCAACATGCTTTTTCACCTTAGTGAGATACTTTCGCGACAGCTTATTTCATATCCGCCGAAACATTGGTGAAGGAAGGAGAAGAGGTGGGAACCCAAAAATCTAATACGACAAATCACAAAACTTCCAATGTATTATGAATGGATGGTTTATTTTATACTGTCCGTAAATTTTTTGTACGTAAGCAGTTAGCCGAATCACACTTCACCGTGAAATATTGAATCGGAAATATATGGTTGTATATTAAGGCCGTGCATCAGTTGAGGCACGGTCTAAAAAGATCGTTGCTAGGCGATGCGCGAATTGCGGGTCGCGGGTGCAAATGACGCCTGTCAAACGAAATATTATTTGTCATATAAATCCAACATACATCCATTTTAAGTTCTGTTTATTGTTCTATTAGTAACAATAATAATATATTCATTGACATGTATTCTTTTTAAAGTAAATGGGTAACGTTTTGTCATCTTTACACGATTTTAGAATTAATTGGCCCGTCGCCATCACGCAGCAAAGTGACGTGTTTCTGGCTCGACGTTCTCTCACTGAATGCGAGCGAGTCCAAAATTTCGTCGCGCCTACAGTTGAAAATTATTTGCTGTTTCACTGATGCGTCACCTTAAAGGCCGTCCGACCTCTTTGGGTCGAATAGTACTGAGATAAAATTCATGTCTAAATAAGACACGGTTTTTGTCGGTTTACAGGAAGCCAGCGGCAAACAATTTTAAAAATAGTCGATATACTGGATTATTTTTTAGGTTAGGTTACGTTAGGTTTTCATTTTTGAATTCATGAATTTTGCCAAAATCGGCCATGAAAATTGAATTAATGTTCATATTGAATCCAATAAAATTGGAGACAGTATAGTATATGGTCATATCTTCCCGATAGAAAGCCCACGGCAAACTGTACTACGGTGAAATGTGTTACGTACAATGCACAATACGTAATCATTTTATAATCCATGCATTACACACAAACACGTAACATGGCCGACTTGTGTCGAAATCAAAACATTTACATTATTACTGCCCATGACAGAACAGACTGTGTCAATAGATTTCAGCCAAATTACATAATTATGTAAACTGAAATGTCAAATGGCGGCTATAAATAATAATAAATCAATGGCAACCATATTTTAATGCACCGATGCACAGAATATTATTTTTTCCGTTACTACCTATTCAAGCAGAATAAAAAAAGTTCAAGCATTACAATACTAAAACTTCATAAGACTCCCTCTTGTAATAATCCAATTGCTTTGATAATACAAAAACTATTTAAATGAATCAGTCTAGGTGGCGAGGTGTCCGTCAAATTTTTACTGACCTGGCGTCTTCATCGTCTTCGTTGCCGAATAGAATTTCAGGCACTGATTCAGGGTCACAAATTTTGCAAATAGGTGGACAAAATTCCCCGCATAGACCACGACATGGGTGTTGACATTTCAACATATGCATGCAAGGCTCCGAGCAGGGCGGCCAATCGCAAGTCTCGCCGCACAGTTTACTGCACTTCCCGTGCTCACATCGACGATCACATTTCATCTAGATAAAACAAATTGCCCTTTTATATTTAATATATTCCGCTAGACCCTCGACTTTCCAAACGGGTACATTACGGGAAGTGGATAATATACAATATTGTTTAGTTATTTCATAGCAACCAGTGGCAGCTGCACCATTAACATACTACCGCACTGCACTCCTCAAAATTTTATAAAAAAAAACATAAATTTTGATATTCATAACTTACTTATTGCGATGTAAACTATATACCTACAAATAATAAAACAATTAATATACGCTGAACACTCTGCGTAAGTATGAGAAAGAATTCAGAACTGCATTCAGAGCTGCATTCAGAAAATTTTACATTCAATGCTAAAATGCAAGCTTGCAGTTGAAATGGTGATTCCCCATTCAATAACATGGATAATTTGGGTCGTCACACAAAATACATGAAGTGTTCATTTGGACCAGTGCCCATTATAATTATTATAATAATTGATTCAATTGATTTTATTTTTATGGAGTAAATTATTAATTCATTAAACTTGTTATATTTCGTCATATTAAAATTTGTACATGCGAAGAATGTCAAAACTTGTGTATTAGAGCAGTGGTCTTTCAACCTTCATTCGCGAGCTACGGGTATCGTAATAATCATTAATCAAGCAATACCTTGCATGGGCGGCATTGTACTCCACAAGGCAACGGACACTTGGAATGCTTGCATTTTACTTCGCATAACTGCTTACATGGCGGACATGATTCCCGACACGGTTGATTGCAACTGGAAATATTTAAAAATAAGAATTATTGCGTTATCAAACTGTATTCAAAACGAATGAAGGTATAAAATCATTAGTGGTGGGAATCAAAAAAATTTTCAATTAAATATTATTCACTAGAACATTGCTAATGCTGTAATTCGAATTTTTAGTAAAACAAAAAAAAATTATAAACCAAACAAATATTTCTTTGAGCGTTCATAGAAAATTATCAATTATGGAACTTTTATTACCTATGGCCGCACACCAGGAGATGGCCACAATTTTCTTGACACGGCATGTGCAAACGACCACCGAGGCATTGACCGCAAGTCCCTTTGCATTTGTGTTCACATCCTTTCAACACGTGACCGCACTCTTCTTTACAATACTTCATCAGTAAAAAAGAAGACTTCTCATTTTCTATTTATAAAAAAAAACACAGAAACAATATTCATTACCAAATTTGAAAAGATTGGTTCGTAAACCTAATTTTAGACGCCATATTAGCGAATCGCAGAATACTTGGACTGCAATTAATTCATAAAAAAAAATATGTCAAAGCATATGGTTACATATCCAAATCACAGGGAAACCAGACGAAGGGAAACAGAAAAGTCTGTACTACCTTCCTCGTGCCGGGTGATGATAGTTTGTGGAATTAGTTTCCATTGATCAGAAATAAACACAAGCCTATATTGAAACTAGTACTAAGCAACACAATGAGTAAAAGATTTGAAGTCCTCATCGGGAGCAGTAATTTGCTGCAATTGCGATGTGATGTTTAGGATGACATCGCACACAATATTGTAGTACAATACTCAAAATTTTAGGGATACAAGAATAGCGCGCTGCGACTTGCAGATGTCTTTAGAATATTAAGGAACTGAAATGTGCCCTAGCACCAAAGAAGAAAAGAGAGCTCAGTAAAAATGTACAATGTACAATGGAAACAATCAATACAAATTATGCAGAAATTCAGCTGACAGGGTGGTGAGAAAAATTGTATGTACTATTTATGTTGAACAGAGGCAAATCACATTACTGCAGGAAAAAGTATTCGTTATTGATTTTGGAATAGGTATCTAAAAAAAGGAGTTTCGCTGACATATGAATATATTGACTTCTGTTCTGTAGGATTTTTTGTCATTCTATATTTTTCCCCCCAAATACTATAATAAATAGACTTTGTACAAAAAGTCCATTTTAAAAATGTGGCAGCACTGGGGCTGGCATCAGTGATATCCACATATATATAAGTTTTGTAGTACTTTTATAATTTCTCTAAAGTTCTTTGCACATTATACAAAGAACATTCGGTGTTAGGATAAAGTTAAATCAAGTCATTATAAGAACAACAATTTACTTTAGTATCCAGAGTGGTGGTAAATGTAATCTTTTCTGAATGAAAGCTAAAAAAATCTTTTGTGGGGAAAGAAATATTGATGGCAATGGAAAGTATCACGCATGCTGATTATTTATGAAAACTAAAAAAAACTCTTAACTTAGAACTAATATAATATTTTAGCTTTCTGAATGGAAGTTAAATATGCGGTTCATAATATTAAAAGAAATCCCTTCGCTATCTTTGTTAAAATATTTTTTTTAGTTTTTTGGAACCTAAGCATAAAAAGATTCTTCGCCACCTCTGATCTAGTGAACCAAAACATGTGCAAAGTAACGGAGGTAGGTGGAGCGAGTGGGTGCATGACAATAACGGGCAAAGACAGTAATTAAAGGTAATAAAAGACAGCGGTGGCTTCTTTTTCTTCTTCGGCCATGTCCACCCCTTAGCTGGAGCATATGAACACTACACGGCGCCTGAGAGAATCCATGTCACTCGCCAGTCTTTTTGCGACATTAATGGCCTTAGTAGCATCCTGTAGCTTCGCCGTATACTCTAGATATCAGTAGCGAAGGTGGAAGCAGGATGTTAAGATCCGCCATAAATAATGCACACTAAACTTTGTTAGTCATATGTGTTTGTTTTTATTGAACTAAGACTGCAATTTACAGATGGTATTGGTTAGATTTTAAAAATTAATTAAACCCTGCCTAAATGAAACCGTAATAGTTTGGTCTATTTTGGGTGATACGACAAAATTGTGCATAGTTATTTGATTTCGTTGGATTAAAAATACACATTACAGTTTAATTGAATTTTAAAAACTAACTAACACCATCTGTACATTGTACTTAGTGTTATTTCAATGAAAACAAATACGTATGTCTGAAAAAGTTAATGTGCACTATTTATGGCGGATCTTAACAGCCTACGCCCACCATTCGCCACTGCTATATATGGTATTTGGCGGCCTCTCAAGACGCAGGAATCCGGTCCTAGCTTGTTGCGCTGCATTTTTATATAGTGATATTACTTATTCGATTATCGTAATCAAATTGAATGTTAAATTGAATGTGTCAAATCAAATTCAAATGAGACCGTTTTTACTTCGCCTCAAACAAATACATGTACCTACCTGTTGGACGAACATCACATAAGCGAAAACACCACCCAACAGTCCGTTTTATTTTATAGAACACTATGGACTTTCCATAAAAAATCATTATTGGTAAAAATATACCGTTATAAATCGTCAGGTGTTCAAATTTAGAACATATCTCATCTCAGTATAAAAAGTATGACATGATATGTCAAATCTTAACATGTGGCGCACCCACTCAGCGGACAACTTATTCTGGTGAATCTGTAGTGAATAACATTTGAGAAATCATAAACCATCTTACCCATTTTGGTTTTGTTGCACGGAATAAGGAAGTTGTGGCCGCACAGTAACTGTAAGGGGTTTTCTACGAGAACTTGGCAAACGGTCGCATCACAATTAGCACTGCATTGTTTTTTGCATGGATGGCCACACTCCAAAAGTCGGTTACATTTTGATTCACAAGGTACCAATTCAGGATTCCCACTGCATGTTGTTGAAACAGAATGGCCACAAGAACGAAGTTTCTGGACCTGAAATTTTACAAATGGGATTAAAATGGTCTTGCAAATGCCACATATCTATAGTGATTAAATTAGCAGATGGTTGTCAAATCATGACATGTCATACTGATTATTATGAAAACTAACGGTATAGACAACAGAGAGTCAGTCATGTTGTACAGACCTACAAACTTATCTGAAAAATGGTATGGTGGAGCCACTGTCGAAAACTACCCAATAAAGATTCGGTAACTGGACAAAATCCGACATTCAAATAAAATTTTCAAAATGGCGTCCTATGGTTGTTTGTAGTTCCATTTTTGGCCATTCTACAGATAAGTTTGTAGGTCTGTTCTGTATGTATATTTATTACAGAAATGGAAGACACTGAAACAAAACAAGTCTCCATCTCCTTTCCTTAGATAATGAAATAGAGAGATTATAGACTATTTTAGAAAAATTATAAACTTTTTTATATTAATTTAAAACTCTTTCAGTCAAAATGTTAAACATCCACCCACACCCACAGAAAAGAAAAATAACAATCCATATATTAACTGATTAATAAATTAATGAAGCGTCACCACTATAAATGATTTATGGTACATTTGGGTAGTTTTGAGTTGTGAATGCAATAATGATCTTCGTAAAAGTGCTTGAGGCAAATAAACTTTTCTACATGGCAACACTATATATTTTATTTTTATATATTTGTGTTATCTTTCCTGCATTGGTGATGTGTAAAATCAAAATGGTGGACGATATTGGTGCAAGTGTCATTTCCTTCGATATAAAAATGATGAATAATAGCGCCTGTACACATGCATGGATTTACTGGCAGCAATAATGCGTATTTAAAACTATCATGACAATAACTATTTACACGTAAAAGTGCTGACTGTCTCTCCAATCTCATTCTTCCATAGTGAGCGAGATGCGATGTTGTCATTTTATGGTACTATTTCATACTACTTTGACAGGTAGTGAAATTCGGTCAACCTGAAAATTCGTTCGTAGTTCGTTTTTTTACCGGTAGGTTCGCCACTATTGTTCTACTGCGCAGGAGAGTGTCACATGAAAATTCAGAAGCAAGCCCGCAACTGCAGGATAATACATGTTTACCCATACATTTTCTTGTTATGGCTGCGATAATACTTACTGTCAACAGTAAATCCATGCATGTGTAAACACGCGGTATAAAAGATGAAAACGCAAAATTCATATGGAAAATTGGAAAAGACAATATTAATTAAAAAGAGATTGTTTTATATGATTTTCTCAAAAACTCTATTTCTAACCTAAATAATTATTAGGGTTGACGTAATAAAAATAATTAGTGCTAATTTTGCATTCATCTCTTGTCGTTGAAAATAATGGGGGAAAGTAAATGATGTTGTAAAAATAATATTGTAATGGGCAAGTAGATTGATTAGTAACCTTAACATCACAGATATCGCAAGGTTGGTAGCAGGTTCTTTTGCAGAAATGAGTACACTTCATTGCCCTACTGCATTTCTTCAGACACTTGGTTTCATTGATGTCTATATTGCAAGCAATTTTATCAGAATGGGGACAATTGTCCCTCTTTTTCAGAACCTGCAAAACAAATAAATAGATTACAGAAAATCAAGGGCTGTCAGCATAGCTGCGTGTGCAAAAACCAAAAAAAAAAATTCTATAAAGCTTATATGTGGATATAATGTATTTAGTAAAGCTCAAATTACATTAGCAGGTTCTCAGGCCAACCATCTGGCCCGATCGTGAAAAGTCACTCACTTAAGAAACGTTCCCGGGAGTTGTAACTGAATTGGAACAATTCCTATTTTTTTGTAACGATCGTGTCGGAGATTACCGAGAACGTACGAAAATATCCGAGTTAATTTTGAGCTTCCGAGTGTTGCCCGGCACGTGCGGGTCTTCTTGTGTTTGACATAACATCACAAATTTGACATTTACATAATAAAATGAAAGGTGCCTGACTATTCATTATTAAAACAGGCAATACAAAACAAAAATAATATCCTAGTAAATACAACCAGCAATTCGTTACTTGTCTAAATGTCATCTCTAATTAGTATAAGTAACAACATAGTAAGACTGTTTAAAGTTGCCACCAAACTAAACAATACATTTTTTTTTGGTGAACTTTTTAATGAATCAAACGTCAACACGATCAAGTTGGTAGATGAATCGTTCCAAGTAATTCCTATTTGCGATGATTGCTCACGACGATAGTTAAATCAGATTGGGTCTGCGAGTCTACTGGTGTAATTAGGCCTTTACGTTAGTTTTTACACGTTTTTTTTATTTAGACTCATTCCACAATTTTATCTACTCTGTGCCAAGACATTTGCAATTGGATGAAAATGGGTCATCGAGTAAATAAAATTGTGGTTATACCGGTGATATATTGCTAAATACAATGGCAACAGGTCGCTGGTTATTAAACCCAAAAGCACATTATCAACATTAAATTTCAATGTTTAGGTAGGTACCAAAGATTTTAATTATGTAAAATTGTCACTACATACTGTAGTAATTAAACTTTTCTTTTGAATATTACCAACATTAATATCAAACAATCTGAAATTGTCCACCAACAACCAAATAAAACAAGGAAAACTTACCACAATAGTGCAAACGTCACACTCTTCATGGCATTCCTTGGGGCAAGGATGGTCCATCGTGCAATCCTTGTTTTTGACAGTGCATTGCATATGACAAACAAACTGAAAGTTAATTAAAAACAACATTACAGTCATATTGAATTAATATTTGTATAAATCCCTGCAATAACCTGTAATGGTGTGACAATTTGAATGTATATACAGTAAAACTTCGTTAATAAGAACACGGATAATTCTAAATTCGCCGTAATTCGAAATTTTCACGAAAAAAATTCCATTGTACATTATTTTCATATAAGTAGAAACGGTCTAATTTTTAATAGATGATGTGATATGCTAATTTAACCCTTAACCAGGTAATGGTAATATGCTTCCCACTTACAATTTGGCTGTGTTTTATCGGGCAATGGTTTAATGTTACCCACTTATCAGTCAAAATTCAACAACGAATATATTGCCTATGACTCAAACATAATGAAGTGTGAATCTGAATGTGTCCGCGAGTTTGACGGTTAGTTGTTTTACATGTCTCGACTTGTACGTGCGTTTTTAGAGCAAAGCAGTTAAATAATATCATAATGTCGAAAAAACACAATGTAAGTCGGACAATTTTTTTATATTTGGTAGATTATGAGTTGTTCTTCTATATTTGTATTACAATTATGTAAAATAATTTATATTATGTGAAATATAATGCATGAAATTATGTGGGGATTATATGACCTTTGCCCGTTAAGGCTTATTATTTTTCTTACCATGAAACTAAAAAATCCCTATTTATTATAATTTTCAGGTACCTCTAAGCCAAATAGAAATTGATAACATTATAGAAGCCTGGGATTCTTCTGAAGATGAAGATGATGACAATATATTGTCAGTACGAAGTGAAGATTACCAGCAGATCTAGTTGGTACGAAAAAAAAATTGACTGCGCAAGAACAGAGGAAACAAAAAGAAATGCGATTGGCACCGGGAGAGTTCACATATCGATTCTTTCATCCTATCGGTGTTATAAAATGGAGGGATACAAAAGACGTTCATTTATTGTCTACTGCTGTAAACCCAAGAAATATTGAAGTAATTCAAAGAAGACAAAAAAATGGCAGGAAAAAAAGTATGTTTTGCCCATCAGCTATTGCAGCATACACGAAAAGCATGGGTGGAGTTGATCACTTCGATCATTACAGAAGTTCATATGCAATTGGGCGTAAATCGAAGAAATCTTGGCTGAGACTATTCTGGTTCCTCTTCGAAGCAGCCGTTATAAATACATATATTTTATATAAACATGGGAATACGAGTAGAAGTAATACACACAGAGATTTTCGATTGAGATTGGCTAGAAGTATAAAATCAAATTTCAAAGGACCGACGAAACATGCACCGGTAATTTATAAAAACAAAAAGGGTGGTGTATTTGGTGTCCCTGATGAAATACGGTTGGGGCAAAGAGGAGAGCATTGGTTAAAAGAAGGAACATTCAGACGATGCAGATTTTGTAGTACAAAACAGGTGGAAAAAAGGTCCAAATATGAATGCAAAATCTGAAAAGTGCCCTTGTGTGTAACTTCGTGCATGGAAGATTTCCATACAGACAATTATTAATAATTAATATTTTTCCGATTTTCTCTGTGTTTTGATTGATTGTAATTAGGGAATCCAATCCCGAGCCAAAATTCTGATCCCGGGATTTCGGGATTACAATTTGACAATCCCGGGATCCCGGGACTGGTCCCGGGATTGGCATTTTTTTCCATTGTTAATATAAAATTTTTATATTTACAAATAACATTGATAAAATCGGTCAAAAATAAATCTAGTATAATTTATACTATTTAAAACATTTATTGTTAATATTGTATACGTTCAATCTTGGAAATACATAAGTTTAATGGAGTAAATAATATTGTAATATAAATAATAATGTGAATTTAATATGAGATTGCTGTTTCTGATAGTAAAGACATAATGAATGGATTAGCGAGATTTAAAATAGTAAATCAAATAATCATGGCGTACTTATGGCCTTTCCGCTTCATAAATCTAATTAGTCAGCCAAATATGAAACTGCCGTAAAACGTATGATATCATGGTGGAATTACTTTGTTAAAAGTGCGAAGCATTGTTTTTTCCAATCTTTCTCATTTTTAATAATTTATGTGAAAAAATAAAATGAATCGGCAACCTACACATGGGTATAAATCAAACTTCATTCAAACTCAGTTTATTTCTAATGTAGTTATTTTTTATTAAAAGTATTTTTTCTGTTATATTTTCGCTTTTATTTTATTTTCCATAAAAATTGATAAAAAAATCAATCCCGAAATCCCGGGATTATGTTTATCAATCCCGGGATTCATAGGTATTGAAAATAGCTCGGGATCCCGGGATCCCGGGATTCGGGATCCCGGGATTGGAATCCCTAATTGTAATAAATGTATAAAAATAAATGCTTGTTTTATTTTGAAAAATGTCAGGCTGTGGTAATATACATCCCACACTCAACTTGTTAAACCTCTCCCTTACCAGGCAATGGGAAAATCGTTCCCACATAGTTTTTCAGGAGTTTTCTTAGACCTACTGAAATTTCCATAAGTACATATAATTCACAAATAAATAAAGGTTATATTTCATTGAAATTATAATTATTGCTCTGATAACTTCCTGGGGCCTGGTTAAGGGTTAAGATATTTGGTAAATCAGTCTGTTTAAAATATGGTTGCTCAAGTCGGTGCAACCAGCTGTTGTGCCCATCAGGTCATCCGACCCAGTCGCCACAAAGGCCAATTATATTGCAGTGTCCTTTTGCAGCGTCTTATTGCTTATCTTCTGATCTCTTCACATAGTTTTTGTATATCCATATTATTTAGCTTGGTTTTTGTATAATATTTATAATTAAATTCATTTTCTTTTATGTTAGTTCTCCGTGCTATTCTCTCTGGCACTTTTTATTATCTTAAATCAACTCAGTAAACTCGGACAAAGCTCCGCTTGAGAGAATGGTGACCTGTCTTGGGTAGCTGCTCCTGAGGCATTACCGAGTGTAAAAAACTGCTGATGCTTCACAACAAACTTAAGGCCCCGTGATACGCTTTGTCATTGTTAGTGTTGTTTAAAATATCCAAATATAAATAATAAAATAGGTATACATCCACCAGTATAAGTTGTACGCTGAGCGAGGGCACCACATGCTAATATTTGACATATCATTCAATACTTTTCATACAGTGACGAGCTTAGTTCTAAATTCGAACACCTTACGATTTATGATGGTATATCTATAAGTAGGCACCCAACAAATTTGCGGACAATTTATGATGGCATTGTAAGTCTGCTTAAGGGGGAGACGCATGCCAGCAGAGAACCTAGCGGAAATATACGAAGCTTGCAATTTGAGATTTTTTTTTGATAATTTACAATTTCAACTGTATTAATTAATAAATATGTATCCGAAAACATTAAAAAGATTTTTTATTTTTTTTAAACTTACAATTGTAAAAAAATGTAATAAAATGTGAATTCGTTGCAGGGTCAAATCTTATTATTGCATTATATTATTAGTGAATTATAAGTGAATGAAAATATTGTACAGAACTCACATTTTCATGTTCGGGGTCATCTTTCTTGTGGCAATTCAGAGTGCACACATGTCCACATTCCAATCGGTCAATACATTTAGTTTCACAAGCAACATCATCTATATCCTCGTAACAATACTTTGTTGCCTATAAAAAAAGCACTATTATGTATATAGGTACACAAAAGAAACATAAATACAGGATCACATCATTAAATAGGTTAAATCCAAGATATCAATTTTGAAAATATCAAATATTATCATTCAAAAATACTATGTCCGCTCTTTTGATAGAAATTTTGGCATTTGTCCGTTAGTGATACGGACAGGCCTGTAAGTGTCCACTTTTTTATTAAAATTTCAGGGTAGTTTAAAAATTATGAAACATTTTCCATGAATTTTTATTTTCATTACATATTTTTCTTAATCATAGTACATTTTACTTACAATTTTAAGAAACTATCCAAATTGTAATAATTTCAATGGCTGATAACCAACTTACCATATGCAAGCAAAGCGGAAGTGTCACATCAACTCTCTCCATACATTTTATCTCGCAAGGATCTTTGCAGCACTGGGCGTTTTTCGCATGTCCACAGGGTAAAGTTTTCTCGACCAGGACACTACACGGTTTGCACTTTTCACTGCATAGCAACAAGCACTCGTGATCGAATAGACAAGACCTGCATTTAAACATAAGACAAATAGTATTACTTTTCAGAAGATATCTCTCATCATAAATTAATTGTTTTTTGTTTTTTTCTCTCTACTTACTTACCTTACTTTACGTGTTCTTTTCTTTCTAAATGTCATGTTGTGAACATCTTGAAATAATAATTTCTTATGTACTCTATGTTTTTTTGTTAAATAAATAAATAAGCACTAAATTGTACATTTAGCACTTTAAATAATAATAAAGATAGAATATCCTGAATAATATCCCCAATACACAATATCCCAATTAATATCCTAATTATACCCAACTCATGGTACAAATTTCACAGTCCAGTCATTTGTTACCTGCCAAATATTTAGTGCATATTTTTTGACATTATTATCAGTTGAAAGTCTACCGTTCAACACAATTGATTGTTTCTCCACTGCACATATAAAAAACAGAATCATTCTACGAAAATTGAAAATCTTCGACGGTCAGTCGTACTGCGAAAATTATGAATGCCGTATTCGCAAGGTGATTAAAAAGTTTTGAAGAGACTGGTAGTGTATTGAATCGCTAGACACCTGTACATGTTCATCCAGCCCGTTCACGCGAAAGCATTGCTGCCGTACGCTAAAGTGTGACCAAAGGCCAGAAACATCGATTCCATGAAGATCGTTGCAACTTCACTTTTCATATGGTGACTCTTTAGGGTTAATCTTGCATAAAACTATACCAGTACAAAATCCAGCTCACAAGAACTAAAGCCAATGGAAGAAGTTTATTAAAATACAGCAAGGACATACAAATACTCACTTTTGACATTTCTCCTTACACACTCTTTCTTTATGGTCAGTATCAAACACATGACACTTTATCTTGCAATAGTGTCCGCATTCAAGTAGAGTGTTGCAATCTTTATCACAACCGCCGTTCTGAACCAGTTCGAAATCCACTTTGTTTCTTACCTGTAAAACAACATAATTTGCATCTATAAAATAAGATTATATTATGGTCCAGACAGTGGTGTGTACAAAGAATTTGGACTATATGAGGTTATTAGCTTCAAAGTCAGTAACCTCCATTTTTATTTTTCTTGATTCTGTAAGTACTTTTCCATCGCAATATATTCATAAAATATCAAATCCAACTTAGTTTGTTTAGTTAACTATAATTAAACCAGAAGTTGATTGGACGGAGTCATTTATATCCTTCAGCAACCATTTTATTTTCATTAGGTATTATATTCAAAGACTAACTTTTATTATGATTTTTTCAAATTTTTTGGACCTGATCAATAATTGTTATTGATTAATTTTTGCATATCGACCGTATTTAGGAAAAAAGGGCGTAACCCTCACAGAACAAATTTTACAGGGAGGCAAAAAACGTTTTTTGAGAAATTTTAGTTTATTTATAACATAATATTTTTTTTTAAATATACACAGACATTGGGTGCATGATGATTGATGATTTGGTGTAATATATTTTCGATCTAATAACAATTAAAGAAGCTATTACAGAAAAATCAATAAAATTTGAGGATAATTGCTTTTTTCCATAAATAAAAATTAATTTAACTCAATTAAAACCTGAATTTAGATAATAATTCAGCATTTGCGGTTTACTTCCTTTTTATAGAATGTGTATTTAGTTGTATACATTGTTAATATCTAATAAAGCACTTTTCGAAAAATCGAGGGTTACGCCCTTTTTCCTAAACACAGTCGATATGGAAGGGGTCAAAAAAATTTCACAATTATGTAAATAATATATTTTGTGTGAAACTCAACTTACGACCAAAGTACAAGAATGTACTACTGTCATAAGTTGACAAATACCTCTACTTTGTATTCTAACCTAACCTAACTATACACAACGGGTATCGACAACGGGCACTCCGTCATAAGACAGAGTATTTCTATTTGTAGTATTTTTAAAACATGTTGATAAAACCAGTGACAACATACTTCCGTAAGGACATCAGGGTGGTTTTTGCATTTCAATGTAAGCAAAGGTCCAACCGCTTCTTGGTTGACCAAAGTCTTATTAATCTCCTTCCAAATTTCACTACTTTGAGTTAGATTACTCATGTTGCCGATGATGAAAAACCCTGAATCAGACAAAACACACATTATTAAATTGATAGGGCGGTGTTTCTCAAATTTACGTCATGTATCACCCCTTTACACTCATAGATTTCACTGACGTACCCCGTTTTTTATGACTAATTAGGAATTATTCTTTTATATTCTGAACAACTGGAAATTTGCTTTTCAGAATCTTATTCCAGAGGTTCAAACAAAATTATACTACGGAAACGCAAGAAGCAAAAAAGCCCATCCACGGATGTATGAAAAAATATCTAAATTCTTGTTAATTAGGAACTTTATGCTGGCATCCTTATTTTAGGAATATTATGTGCTTTATATTGTAAAGTAATAAATAATAGTTTCCCTATAAAGTTGGTACCTAATCCAATTTTTTAAACACTGCCAAGTAAAATGTGTAAGTGTGTCAAAATAATATTTTTACAATAATTAATGAAGTCATCCCAATTTCTGGTGGGAGTAGACTGATAAGATCCTATATAAATAGTGCATACAAAGCTTTGTCGGTCATACATTTTTTTTTGCAGATAATGTTGGTTATTTTTTAAAATTCAATTAAACCCTACGTAACTAAGTAGGCCATAATACTGATATGTAATAATCAAAAAATATTCATACATAAAATATCTAAAATTATGCTATATAATCATATATCATTTTTCAGATATTTTATAGATAGAAGAATATATTTTATATTATGGTTCCGTTAAGGCAGGGTTTAATTAAATTTTAAAATCTATCGAGCACCATCTGCAATTTGTATTTTTAGTTCAATGAAAACAAATAAATATGGCTGACAAAGTTTAGTATCTACTGTTTATGTCTGATTTTCACGGAAAAATTAATTGAAACAATCGACAGGGCAAGTATTTGTACTTGCCCCCATTATGCACGGAATTGTAGAGCACGTAAACGCGCTTGTGGCATACATCAGGTTATTAATGTCAATGATGGCAACTCTATTTTGATTTGTTGTAACTTCAACATATTTTGATGATTAGAACTGCTCAGAAGACCAGTGCGCATTTCAGGCTTCAAAATTTTCTTCTTTTCTTTCGACCATGTCCGATCCTAATGAGATTATATGGGCCTCCAGAGTAGAGGTTTGTATCAACAGATTTTTGTTTTTACAAGAAATGGATGTCAGCCACTTGGCTCAACCTATTAGGTCCATACTCTTGACTCATACACAAATTGAAAGACAATATGTGGACTTGCCAGATCCAGGATTCAAACCTAAGACCCACGACGTTATAGACCGATGCTTAATCCGCGGGCGCGGGCATCGTGGGTGGTTTGGAAATTTGGAAAATGTAAATTTATATATAAAAGATTACTTTGACCATCCCATGATTAGTTTGTATAATTTAAAAACAAAATGAAATTATGAAGTACATATTTTGTATACATTGGATAAATGAAAAACTTTGTAACCTTCTTTGGCTCTGGACAAGGCGACGCAAACACGATTAGGCGTAGAAAGGAATCCAATCTTCGCTTCTTCGTTGCTCCTTACTAGCGATAGTAAAATTATTTTACTTTCCTCTCCTTGGAAATTGTCCACGTTGATGATGCGAACCGAATCCAACTCGGGATAATATTTTTTCTCCTAAAACATCAGAAAACATCCATGTTAACCAGCGGCGAGGGGTGGAAGTAGATTTAGTCTAGGCAGGGTTTAATTGTTTATTATGTTTAATTTAGTATATTTAACATATCCACGAACATTGTACTATAATAAAAAATATAATATGTATCAACCTACATGGTACCATTGATTAGGTTAATCACATGATACACAGCATCACGAGATATCACAATCGTACTGTGCGACACGGTATTATGAAGACCGCAGAGTTGCGAGTGATATTGGTGGGAACATAACAATTAATACCTGTCAATAAACATGGATTGTGAATGAACCCGCGAAGAGATAAAAAAAGAAATACTTTAAAAAAGCAATCACTCTCTGGTTGGATAGATATTGTACTGATAGAGGAGGACGAGTTGGAAAATTCTTTTGATTATCAATATGATAAAAGAAAGAATCCGTATGTACCTGCTTAACCCGGCACCTGCCTCAAAAATCGTATGACGCACCATAACTACGCATGAATTTCATTATCGTCTTTGTTCTATACTAAAAAAAGCAATAAAAAATATGTCACAGCTCCAGTCGAGAACCCAAAACCATTAAAATAATTTCGACACACTAAAAAACCGTAATAAATCAGTTATAATATCAGAAACACTCGAACAAACGAATGCTATCCAAATTTGAAAGAACTCACCGTAAGACGCCATTTTGTAGCCAATAGTTAGAGCTCTGCGCGGTGTGTACTATTTCGACACTTGTGCATTACGTTCCCACGAATTGAAGTGTTACTAATTTTCAAGTGCATATCGATAAATCACATATTAATGTCTTCGGGTTGAGTCGTAAACAAATATAAAGGGGACCCTTTTAATATATTTAAACTACACAAACACTTAACTTATTGAATATTATTGATAAATTAACACGAACTCACATATTAAAAAAAAAACAAATACAATAATAAACCTATTTTAAAATTCTTTTGACATGTGATATATTTTAAAGCAAGGTGACAGACATAACGCAACATCACACGTTGGGCACATATAGCGAGAGAGTTTTGTTTTTTTCGGATTTTTTTTAGAATTCCCGCATACGAAACATCTCCTTCTAGGCTTATCGGTATTTTGTGTCGGTAAAATGTATTCTGGCAAATGTCCCGTTGCACTTTTGGGCAATTATCGTACGGGATTATCGCTAGTTGACGCTGTCGGCTTGGGCAGGGGTGCATTTGAAATTCTCACACAATATTTGTTCACTAATTGTTTTATTACACAGAGTTGAAAATCGCCCAATGTTTTTTTGTCACATTTAATAAATTTATATAAATAAAAAGCATTTAATAAATATAAGTCGATCATGTGGAATGCGACCTTTTTATACCACTTGATCGACTTTCTCATACACGACAAGTTGCTAAGCATCATGTCGGACTTATCTACCGTACCCATATTTTTGTTATAATCTATAACACATTTTGGTTTTTCGATGTTTTCGCCAGTTCTATAGTTCACTTTTCCCGTTGGTCCAAATGATGCATCGTGGAGGGTGGATAGCATGTGAACATCCCTCCTATCGTGCCATTTCAGAGCCAAAAGTGGACTATTGTACTTAGACTCGGTATCTCCCTTTTTCAGTTTGCTGAACTCTGGCATATCTTTACGATTTTTTCTCACTGTACCGCAAGCATTCGTTTTGTGAGAGTGAAGGTATTTAAAAAGCGCCGGACTCGAATACCAGTTATCACACCATAAGGTGTGACCTTTCCCGATGTAGTCTTTCATTAGCGTTGTCACTACCGCACCGGAAATACCGAGATTTTCATTGTCTTGTATGTCAGTCCCTTCCCCACAATAAATTATAAAGTCAATAATATATCCTGTCATTACGTCACACATCACAAACATTTTTATTCCAAATCGATGTCTTTTGGAAGGAATGAATTGTTTAAAAATTAATCTACCCTTAAACACGATTATGCTCTCATCTATGCAAAGATTCTGATACGGTATCATCGTTTCCCTAAAAATTGTTCTTGTGTGTTCTAACAGTAATCTAATTTTAGCTAGTCTATCATTTGAGGCGGTCACACTAGGATCAGAAAAATGAAGCATTTGTAAAATAAGTTGGTATCGATTTCTAGCCATTATTTTCCCAAAAATGTCTGCATGCAGGTAAGGATCGGTACTCCAATGTTCCTCTATCGACGTGTGCTTATTTCGAGTCATCAGCATTGATACGGCAAAAAATGTATACAACTCCGGCACTGACGTGTCTGTCCAATTGTGTGATCGCGATTTCGGTCCAAGGTCTCCCGCACTGTACGAATGGTTAAAAAATGTATTCGTTTGGTTCACTATTTCCGACATTATATTTTTATTCAAAAAATGTTCAAAGAAAAGACATTCGGGAGAGGATTCGTTCAAGTCGTTCGATGTCACGCCAGATCGACAATCATTGAATTCGTGAACTATTGGAATATACGGGCCAGTTCTCCACGACCGCAAAAATTCAATTGGCTCGTCAGAGTCCGTATCGTCGACGTCATGATCAGTCTCATGCTGTTCCAATTCCTCTTCCGACATATCATAATCTGAGTCCAATTCCTCATTAGTACGCACATTTTCTTCCTCCATATTTACGCACTATAAAACTATGAAATGTTTTTAAAATGTTTAACTACAGTATTAGGGAACGCCAAATCACAGAAACCATTAAACTCACACACAATAGTTATTGATATCAGTATTAATTTTCACATTCACTAAAATGGGACACGGTAGACAGTACAAAAAGTATTTTAAAAATCGCGGTAAAATAAAATCATACATTCAATAGTTAATCATGCCAGTTTTAATGTGATAAGTACACCAGACAGCAAAAAAAGTATTTATCAACGATTGCGGTAAATATTCTACTTGTATGCGATAAATACAATCCCGCGCAATGGCCCGCTCGGTTGAAAGTCTGTCGTATACTGCGCAGTCGCGGCGCGGCATCGATTTATACACATGCGCATTGCGAATTTGGCCGATTTGTACAAGGTGTGTGACATCGGCGCCGGCCGGGTTAAGTAGAAAAATCGAAGAAATCTATTGAGGACTCGATCCAATTTCAATATGTGGACAGTTTCCAAATGATATTGACATATTTGAGAATTCAACACAAATAATAAGTACAGTAAAACCTCGTTAATACGAATTCCATGGGACCGAAAATCGAAAAAAAATTCGAATTACGAATTATGAAATGTATGGAAAAAATTTTGAAAAAAAAAATTATTCATTAATTCATTCATCATCATCATCATTAATTTTGCTTCCAATCATGCCTACCGAATTGGGTCATAAACTGTCAGGATTATTATTATTACCTTCTTAATATAAGTGATTTTGATTTTTTAAGAAAAGTCTCACAATTTTCAATGACTGGCTCATGAAATAGTGTACTTACGATTTATTGAATATTTTTGTATGCCACAGACTCTGAAATCATTTCGAATTACGAAATTCGAATTAAAGGTATGGTTTTATATGAAAATAATGTTCAAGGCACTTTTTTTTCAGGAAAATTTCGAATTACGGCGAATTTCGAATTATCAGTGTTCTTACTAACGAGGTTTTACTGTATAATGTACGTGCACTCAAGACATTTTCGAAAGACCTTGAAACCCTGTTTTACCTTTCTACCGCATTTTAGGTAGAAATCCACACCCCTTACCCTCGCTATAGTCCATAATACTGCATACAGAGCTATAAAATTGTAACCAAGATATGATGGATCTGGTATAGTTGTAAATGAATTCGAGGTCCAACATATTAATGTATACATTGGAGAAGGCTGTATTTGCCACACGCGCACGTTGGATGGGTTGAAAGGAATAGCAAAATTGGGAATTAGATATAAGACATGAAAACCAACCGTATTCTTCATCCAGATAGACATATGTATTTAGTTTTTAGAAAGTCGATATAGACCTAATATTACTGATATTGTAAACATAATGCCATATAATAAATATTAAATTTGTGCAGTATTCCTAACTTCTACATATCGACTGTAGGAAGGAAAAAGGGTGTAACCCACACAGGGTACAAAAAAAAATTTTGTAATGATTTTGAGTCAAAGTCAAAATATAAAATTGATACAAACTTCAATTGCATGATGATTTATATATTGGTATTTTATTTTCCCAGTCCGATATTATTTAAGTTATTAAAGCCATGCATTAGTTGAGGCACGGTCTAAAAAGATCGTTGCTAGGCGATGCGCGGACTGCGGGTCGCGGGTGCAAATGACACCTGTCAAACGAAATATTATTTTTCATATAAATCCAACATACGTTCATTTTATGTTCTGTTTATTGTTCTATTAGTAACAATAATAATATATTCATTGACATGTTTTCTTTTTAAAGTAAATGGGTAACGTTTTTAGTCATCTTTACACGATTTTAGAATTAATTGACCCGTCGCCATCACGCAGAAAAGTGACGTGCTTCTGGCTCGAGATTCTCTCAGTGAATGGCAGCGAGTCCAAAATTTCGTCGCGCCTACAGTTGGAAATTATTTGGCGTTTCACTGATGCGTCACCTTAAATAAAACTCAGCAAAATTTTGAAAAAAAGGTTATGCCTTTTTTCCTTGAAAATTTTTATCATCATGAGAGTTATACTCCGTTAACACGTGCATGGATTTACTGCTGGCAGTATGGAGTATCGCGGACATTACAAAATAATAAGCCGACATATAAACCTGATCTCTAACTATACGGCTTAGTAAAACACCTACAACGCCTTCCTTGTCTAATCATATGTAAATTGTTTTATTTGATCACAGGTTTACGTCACCGTTCGGTATGTAAATATATCGGACGGGACACAATTTGAAACGGACAAGGTAATACCGAATGACAGATGATGTATGCTAAATTGCCTTGTTCTGTACGATAAAACCTGTGAAAATGTCAATATAAAATGTTAGGTATAAGTTGAATTAATATATAATGTAATAGTATGAAAGAAGAAGAATAATTGCCAACATAAAGACGAGGAATGCCATAGCGAGAGATTATTATAAGAGTGTAAAATATAATTAATATATTATGTAATAGTATGAAAGAAGAAGAATAACTGCTAACATAAAGAAGAAGAACGCGGTAGCGAGTGATTAGTATTAAAAATGTATGTAAATAATTAATATGTCTTGTGGGACACACTAATCGAATAATATTTCAATCCGTTAACTCGTTAATAGTAAACTAATAATTATAGAATTAATTTATAACATGGCAACACCAGCCAACGCGTGGGTATGCGTGCGCGTCGGTGTAAGTATGTGAGAATGCTGCAAATGGCCATACTTACAATTATAACGTGGCAACACCAACAAACCGCATAGTAACTGAGCGCGTAGCAACCGCCAAATTGAGGGCATAAATTAAAACCCAACGGCCGGCCAATGCATTGGTATGTGTGTGCATAGGTGTGAGTATGCAAAAATGTTTCCCGCTAGACAAGAAACAAGCGCGCGAGAAAAACAAATAGTATTATAGAGGCTTTTAAATTCAACTTTTATGAAATATTATTCGATTTTTGTGTTCATCATAATTGTATCTGTCGTCTGTAATAAAAATCATAAGGAAATTCGCATATTAAAGAAAGAATAAATTCTTGATGACAACCGACGTGAGCTTCGCCGATTTCTAACAAAATAAATTAAAATCATGACTTTATATAGCTGCGCGGGAAAGAGACAGCGATATAAATCGGGGCCATATCGCCGATCGGTATGGTTTTGCACATTGAATTGCGAATCACCTCTATGAAGAAGTAATATTTTGCTATTTTGTGAAAATAGTAAAATATTATTTCATATTACTATATAAGACGTAGTTTAAAGACTAAATTGTTATTATCATAAATGTATAATTGTTAAAGGTAAAGGCAACAGACAGGTTTACGTCGTAAAATCACAAATATTTATGTGAAGGTCGGTGGAGGACAATTACCGGGCCTATTATTATGTCAATAGGTACCTAGTAAGTAGTTGTAAATGCCTGTAATTTAAACGCTAATAGAATCGTGTGTTTACTCCTGGCATAAGACTAAAACCGCGAGTTTATGCCGGAGATAGCTATTTAAATGCTCTAGATAAATTCATATAAAATCCATAGAATTAGATAGACGATATTTTATAACGTCAATATATCCATCCACGTGCACAGAATATATTATCTCTTGATACTTGGTCCTTCTGACAATCCAGTAAATTCTTATTAAATAAACAAGAAATAACATGTAGTACGAGCTAACGATAATAGTAGAATCTTTGGTCACCCCTTCTCATTATCTCTTTGGACCAATTAGAATAAGGGATGCTGCTATAAAAGAGGACGCATCCGAGAGATTTTTATCAGTCTACCGGATCATCCCTCGGGAACAGCATCTTCTCTACTAGCAGCCTCTCTTCAAACACTCTGGACCAGTTTCATCAGTCTCACCGCGCATCTCTTCGTATTCTTGAACGCTGAAGTACTACCCGGCGAAATATCTTATCCCGTTAACCTACGGGTAAGAAAATTTCTCGCGCTTCGTTCGAAAAACCCACGTGTCTGTCGCCTTCACCTACATTGCCGAAGTATTGTACGCTGTAATTGAAAACCGAACTTGTATATTTGCAGAGAAAATAATTAACAGAGTCATAACCGTACTCTCATTCAAAAAGGAAACATCTTTATTATTAATAACCCCTCACCGACTGAGCTAAGATAATTCAACGAATTACGCTCCACGCGTTTCGCTGAAGGGGGAGTTGTTATTAACCGATTTTTACGACCTGTCAAATAGTACCATAAAATGACAACATCGCGTCTCACTTACTCTTGAAGAATGAGATTGGAAAGACAGTCAGCACTTTTACGTGTAAACAGTAGAACATTGTCACAATAGTTTAAAATACACACTACACGCTGCCAATAAATCCATACACGTGTAGGTACAGGCGCTATTAGACCACTTACAGCCTTTTTCCTCACCAATTTGAAACAGTTTGTTTATAAAATACACTATTACTATGAGTCCATAATATTATACAATATAAATTTATTATATTGTACAGATAGTCTTACCCGTCTCATGTAAAACATCTGTCCAGTGTAAGTGACTAGAATGGTGATGTCATTAGGTTGGTACTGGTGTTGGATGAAGTATCTGGCCAGACAAAGCAGAAAGTCACATTCGTGCGTATTCAGTCGGCTCGATTGTTCATCTCCCTAAAAATAACAATAATCATATCCTTCAGAACATAGTAGTTATTGTCTTAAGACACATATCGAATGGGTTAGTGGTAAAACTTTATAAAATCATTTGGAGACTTATTGCCACTATGGCTTAGTGCAGACAACTGACTGTGACCGGTATTTACAGTCGGCCCCGTACCGATGGCTGACACCAGGGACACATGTCAGGGCCAAACCCCACTTATTCAGAATTTCGTTTCACTACCAATATTGTGTTACCATCTGGTCATAAAAATATGTCAAATATGTACAGTATTTATTAATTACTAGTTATTTGGCAAATAAAAATATCTGAGGGAAAAGACTATTTTTTTTTAGGTCTTCTGGGTAAAAATCGATAGTAAACAAATGTTTTAATGTCGAATCCAGGACTACTTACTTTAAAAAAATTCCGATCAGTTTTTCAAATTTCTTCTTACTTTTAATAAAAATTTCACATGTGACAACCACCTGTGGTTAGGTAAAGCCCATATTCCATTGGCAGATTGCGTCTGGCCCGATCGTCTGCCACGACTGTCAAACTCTATTCTCTATGGTTTACAAGGATCGTGAGCGATCGGGTCGAAAGTGGAAAATTTCCTATTATCCGTCATGCGATCCTTTCATTATCAAGCGAAGATTGCCGAAAGCGTACGAAAATAGCCGAATATGCGCCTGAGTCATGCAAACGGTCGTTCATTTCATTCTACTGGTCGATTTCAACTGAACAACTACAAGATGGCGAAAACTTAAAAAATATATATGGAGTATCACCGAGGACACAGTCCTCGTCGAATAAATACACGCCAAAGATATAGTGTGGAACGTAAAAAAATCCGCCATATTCAATGGCGATCACGCTGTTCTTCAGTTAGCCAACTTTTGACCCAGTGTTTTCGTTTACGGCGAGTCCTGACCACCTGAGCCAGTTGAAATATAGCCATACTTGCTACAATAAATTAGTCTTTGGATTATTCGATTTCGATATTCGAATTACTCAATTGGTTTGGAGATTCAAGCTCGCCCAGTTATTCATGATGTAAATTAATAAGTATACAAACTTTCTATACATGTCAAACGGCCGCATAAATTTTTAACAGATCTGATGCTCGCTAGGTTTGACAGCTGACAGCTCAGTTTTGTTGACGTAAAATTGCGCGGGAATGCGTTCAGTGTAGCCACCAATCTAAGAAATATCTAGTTTTCACTCAACCTATATTTTTAATAATAGCAACACTAGTATTATTTTAACCAATCAAATCAAGGACCAACGAGATTGAATCGTTGCGTGTAATTGCAAATAGCTAGTGACAACGGTTGGCGTCGATCGTTGGATCGGGTTGGGTCTGTGCGTCTGCCAATGGAATATGGCCTTTAGGTTAGATGAAACAAATGTCGAAAAAATATGAATAAGGTTTTATTCTTACTGAAGTTTCAGGAAACTGGTGGTCGATAAAATATAAATTTTTGGTGGTTCCGAGGATGGGTTCATATTTCTCAACGCAGGGGTCGTTGAGGAGGTTTGCGTAAATGGTGGGAGTGATGAGATTCGCAAACTCAGGCCTCATGCGATGCTGCACATTGAGTTGGTAACAATGGCTGCCGTTCTTGACCATCCGTTCAAATAGTGACAGATCCAAATTGAAATGTTTGGCCAGGCGGTACGTCGCTGTCATCGGTTTCAGCTGCAGGTGGTCACCTAAAAAACACAACATTTACCGACATCAAAGAACAATTCATGATGAAAGCAACGGTGTAGCGTAGCAGATTTCGAAGGTTACCATCCGGCAACACTATTCAAAACAAGATTGTTGGGTCACAACTTTAGAAGGTGATTTTGTGCCAATTTAAAATAAAATTTTTGCATAGAATGGTTTATTCATAATAATAAGTCTTTAAGGTGACTCATCAGTGAAACGGCAAATAATTTTCAACTGTAGGCGCAACGAAATTTTGGACTCGCTGCCATTCAGTGAGAGAATGTCGAGCCAGAAACACGTCACTTTGCTGCGTGATGGCGACGGGTCAATTAATTCTAAAATCGTGTAAAGATGACTAAAAACGTTACCCATTTACTTTAAAAAGAAAACATGTCAATGAATATATTATTATTGTTACTAATAGAACAATAAACAGAACATAAAATGGACGTATGTTGGATTTATATGACAAATAATATTTCGTTTGACAGGCGTCATTTGCACCCGCGACCCGCAATTCGCGCATCGCCTAGCAACGATCTTTTTAGACCGTGCCTCAACTGATGCATGGCCTTAATAATAACCAATGTATAGAATAAACCAAATATTACCTATCAGGATAAGGTGCTTGCAAGCACTCGTCAGCGATGCAATAATGTGACTCTCCATAACTTCTGCTGCTTCTTCCACAATCACTGCAAAAATATATAAAAATTAAATTGCTTATTTTTCGAAGGTAATAAAAATAATCCTGACATTTTGTGACCCATTAAAACATCAGTGGCACAACTGCACTCCTATCAAAGGAAAAACAATAACTGAGGAGTCTAATTACAAAAAGCGACAATTCAATATTTTCGGGAAACAACATTTTTATGTTTCAAGCTTCAATTATTTGTATTAACATGAGATTATTTTTTCCGTTGTATTCTATGTCGAAATTAGAACCAAATGATAAACTCTTAAATGTAATAAATATAGGTAAAATAAAATTGGCGGTATTTGTACCTCACTTTTAAATTTATTCCGCATAAGGCACATATTTCCGTGGCACTGTCATGAGTTTACCAGATCCTACATCATGGGAAACGCCCTTTTCAATATTGAACGTTCCCTTATTGGTTGACCAAGCTTCAAATATTATGAAACACGGACTTGGCGCTTTTTGTAATAAATCGAGACTTTTTGTTTTTTTTTCGTAGGGTTATGTCGCGTTTTGGAATTTATAGATCAATACATATTGTGTAAAATTATACAAAGAATACGTATCGTATAAGTGCGTATTTTTTTCTCGATTTTGACTTATCGCTTTTTGAAATAAGACGCCTCAACTCACATGTTTCAGGGCTGTATGTATGTAATTGATTGTTTATTGGATTTTCACATAGTTTTACTAGAGAACCAATGCCAAACAATTGTGTTGACAAATTGGAAAAATAAAAAATATTTCGTAGTTTTTTATAATTCTAGCTCACCACATGGTGGTAAACACCTACCTACATTACTTGGTAACTTCAATAATTAATGGATTAATGACACATGGTATGTGCAGATTTTAATTTGAGAGAATTGTGTCGGAAATTTGGTAGGCACATCTATGATCGTAAACGAATACATTTCATAATTCGAATTTTTTTCGATTTTCGGTCCCGTGGAATTCGTAATGAGATTTTACTGTACAACTATTTTATTGGTAACTGTGACTAGAAAATTTCTTCAGTGCCTTCGGCCTATTTCCGAGACCCTGGTAGGAGTAGGAATTGATGGAACATCTTACGAGCAATCAATCAAGTAAAAGTGTGTTAAAATACCTCCACGAGGAAGAAAATAAAAGACTTGCCAATACGAGACTTGAGAGCTTTCAAGAGACACTGTTGCTGGGCGGCACCAGATGTTGTGATTCCAATCACCTCAGCGTGACGCAGAATATCATAATCGGCAGCCATCAATAACTCATCACATACAGCCCTTTCTGTCTGAAATTTCACCTGCAAGACGAGAATCAAACATTACTTGTCTGTCAAATTCTAAATGAGTTCATTTGGGACAATCATAAACAAATCGAGGCAGCAATCTCTTTAATCTTTTCAGTTTGGTCTTTAAAATGCCAAATCGATTTATATTTAAGGTAAATGCTTACCAAAAGCAAAAAAGCAAGCGGAAAAATGGTGTATGCATTACTAATAAAAAAATAACATTTTAAAATAGTTTTTGTCAGAAGTTAGGTCTATAAGATTTATCGACTCGTCAACATTTTGCAAGAATGGAAACTGCCATTTTTTTCCAATGTTTTTTTGTCTTATTTGTTCAATGCGACTGCTTGAATTAAAATAAATATTTAATAATAGAAAAACAACTGTTATGAAATCATAACGGTTCTAGTCAATCTGCTAATGCAAGATGAGGGGAGCAACCACGGACCAGAGCACATAACCAACCGTTACTACCACACAGTACGGTCTGATGTACCTTTTTCCGATAAAACATAATATGCATGAGACCCACAGGATCCAGCCCAAACTTAAGAAACAAAATCTCACAATGATAGCATTCAGAAACGCATATGTCAATATTATTGCTTATAATTGCTGATTCTCAACCAGCCTTTAGTGAGACAAGTCTCGTGTTGTGCTCAGTATAGGACACAGCAAATGGTTCATACTGAAGTAGCCAGATCGACACAAACTGATACACACTAAAAGCGTTGTGAGATCTGATATTTAAACTTTAGAATCTGATATGACATGTAGGTAACTTATTCCAAAAATTCTCTAGTTTCGAAGCACAATGATAATGATAAATAAAAAGAGTTTCAAGTTATTCAAATTAATATTTTTATAAAAATCAATGTTTTTTAAAATTACTATAAAAAATATTAAAACTATAAATTAAACTGTAACTTTAACTTAGTAAAGACATCGACTTAATTTGCAGGAATGCAGAGTTTGTAGATATGTATTGTAATTTAAGTTAAAAACACTTACTATCTTCGTCATGAGAGCCTTGTTCAGAGGTTCCTGCAAAGTACTTATCCATTGCCAATAAAATGCCCACCGCTCTCCACAAGAATAGAGGTTAGCCGGTTTAGTCGGGGCGTTCATTAATAACCTCGAATTCTTGATACCACTTCCAAGTTGAAGCTATAAAAAAAAAATTACTCCTAATTAGGGATTCCAATCCCGGGATCCTGAACTATTTTCGATACCTATGAATCCCGGGATTGGTAAACATAATCCCGAAACTTTCGGGATTGATTTTTTATCAATTTTTATCGAAAATTAAATAAAAACGAAAATATACAGAAAAAATACTTTTAATAACAAATAACTACATTAGAAATAAACGGATTTTGAATGAAGTTTGATTTATTACCCATGTGTAAGTTGCCATTTCATTTTATTTTTTCACATAAATTAATAAAAATGAGAAAGAGTGGAAAAAACAAAGCTTCGCACTTCTAACAAAATGTTTCCACCATGATCTCATACAGTTTACGGCAGTTTCATATTTGGCTGACTTATTAGATTTATAAAGCGGAAAGGCCATAACACCATGATTTTATTTACTATTTTAAATCTCGCTGACCCATTCATTAAATCTTTACTATCAGAAACAGCAGTCTCATATAATAAATGAAAACACTAAACACAATATTGATTTAACAAAATTTTATAAATGAAAATCGTTTAGATTTGTAAATAGTTTAACATAAATTAAAAATTCCACATAATATGTACGATGCAGGTAACAATCGTAAAGTGAATTTGAGAAATAGAATAAATAAATCAAGAAACATTTAGTTTGACGTTTCAGCCATTTACATCTAAAGCTGTCTTCTTTTTATAGAAAGTAAGCCATTGCGCACTACCAAAAAAATGCTATACTGGAGATAACTTTGAGCATATTATTCAGAATAATGATTTAATTACTTAAATCTTTAAATTTTTTCAACACAATATGTTATTTTTTATTTTAATTGAAACTGTATTTGTTATCTTTTCATAAATAAATAAAACTGTTTTCAACTCTGCTCAAAACTGTGTCCATTAAACCTATCTACCTATTTCCAAGATTAAACGTACAAAATATTGACAATAAATGTCTTAAATAGTATAAATTATACTATATTTATTTTTGACCGATTTCATCAATGTTATCTGTATATAAAAAAATTATATTAACTATGGAATCCCAATATTGTCAAATTGTAATCCCGAAATCGGAAATTCGGAAGAATACTGGTCCAATAACGAGACATTTAGCATATGATTGGTAAGTGTTTATGATAAACTGTCAATATATTTAAAAAAAAAAAAAAAAAGGTTCATTTTTATTAAAAAATTTGCAGCCTCTCACTTGCCACCATACAAAACCTCCCGGCACTTAATGGTAAGTAGCTCCCATCTTACCACCAAATTACAAATAAAAAATAATGATGACATGGCCATGCGTATTTTCTTCGATTTTCAATATTATTTACCAATCGATGCGTGAACGGAAATTTCAAAATTCATGCATAATACAGACAGATTATATAAACTTGTATAAGATTGTGCAAGACGCAATGTATAGATAAAACAAGAGGCGAATAGTCCTCAAGAATAAGAATTACTTGCTTAGGGCTTGAAGAATTTATTGATCGAACAATTAAAATATAAAAATATTTATTCAACAAACCTAAAAACATTTATCGGCAGCAATTCAAATATAATGGTTACTTATTATTTTGCCTCAAATATAATCGCTAAAATAGAAAACCATTCAGTGAAGGAGAATATATTATAAAATAAGCACAGTTAAAATGGTAGCACGATCTTTTTAAAAAAATTAGAAAGAAGTCAAAATTTATTTAAAGAATAAAAGATATGCCTTTGGCTAGAAACATGATGAAAAATAGAATCTCAAGAACTCAATAGTAGTTATTAAACTTTTTTAAAACTTAGATTTCTTATAAAATATATTTTTTCATTTTTTCCCCATGAAAAACTGGTTGGCACGTCAGACAGCCAAAAAGTAATATTTAGGAAATTTTGGCACGCATACGTAAAAAGGTTTGCCAACCCTGCCTTATTGGATCAATCAATATTACCCTCTTCCATGTTCATTGTCGTTAACACTGTGCAAGTGACCTAGCCAGCGCAGTATCCCAATCTTAACTGATCAGACTGCAGAGAAAATTATATACAGACCATCAGCATTGTAATATGAAAATTGGAATAAATTCATACCTTGATCAAATTCAGTTCATTGGTAAGTTTGTTAATCCAAAATGACCTATTTTGGATCGCCTCTGGTTGTACGTTTTCATCGTGTATCATGGATTGGTATTCTTGTTGGCATGCTTCCAAATTGTGCACCAAAGTTCCAATATAAAAGAAATTTTTCGAATTTTTCAACACAAATAAATCTTCATCACCATCCATCGTCGGCCGGTGCACGTTATCACTCTCATCGTAGTCGCCGCATTTTTCTTTGGAAAATTGATCGCTAGGAGTATTTTCCCATGAAAACCCTGCAATATTGCTATTGCTGTCTCCCATCAGAAGCCAAGAAGCAATCGGAAATGTATGCTTGTCGAGATTGAATTCGCTCAAAAACCTATTTATATCAACGTTCAAATATTCAGAAAACTGCGCCACGTTCAAGATTCCCTCGTTAGAATCAATAAAATCGATGGTAGATTGGATATTATTCAGTTCTTCAGATAATGCAATAAGATTTCGTCGAAATTGAAAATTATCATTATTACGGCGCAATACGCTCAACTTGTACTGATTTAAGACTTCACTTTTTGATTGTCCCCCAATGCGCACTAATTTTGAACGAGAAGAATACCGGTGGCCCGGAGTAAAATCCATTACTTTTAATATTCCTTCTAGAAATTGGTCCAACGCATGGTTTGTGTAACACACGACTAACATTGGAGATGTTGACACGCATTCATCGTTTCGTAAAAGAGTCTCGGCTACTTTTAGAGCGAGAAAAGTTTTACCCGTCCCTGGTGGACCCTGGATGGTCACGAATTCTCTGGTGAGTGCCATTTTTAATGCTTCATATTGGGTATTATCAAGTCCTAAAAGTTGTGCGGTTGGCCACCTGTCATATTTTAAAACTGGTATTGTAACTGCGTATCGATCGTCAGCTACTTGAGTTATCTCATTCGAAGAGTCCGAGTCATCGGGTCCATCTAAATCAGCCAATAAGAGCCTATTATGCTCGCGCAGTCTAAAGGTTTCCGGCAAGCTTACTTCGTAAATAGATGAGGCCGATACGCACTCAGGATTCACTTCACAGGGCTAGAACGAAATGAAAATAGTTCATTCATCGCAGATTTTAAAAAAATCAGTGTTTCCCAAACTTATAACATGCTCATACCTTGCCAAAGTCATAGATTTTACCATCGTGGCCAACATATGATAATAATTATCGGCATGGCGATATTGTGGAACCGGTTACAACAATTACACAAGACTACCCAATCGAGTTTTTTTTTAAATAAAATAACATTATTATTTTTAACGTGTTTTACATTTAAAAAAATGCAAAAACAAATATTCCATGCAAAAATAAATAATATACAAATAACCAAAACTGTATAATTGGGATGGTACCCAGAGGGGTATATGCAAGTATATAGAACAGTTTCGAAAACACTGATTATAATATAGGTATTTTACATAAAAGCAGAACCCTCAAGCTTACTAACTACCTTTAGATATTAAATGAAATTTTATTATTCACATTGTAAAGATGTAATCATTTACAATAAACTATAGATTCAAATTTTGCTGATTGCTAAAATAAACTAAAATAAATAGGAATTCTCAGTGTAGCTAATATAAAACATAAAGACAGCTGACTTGTATCATTTCCATGTATTGTGTAACATTTGTGGCAAGCTTGGTGTGACTTGGCATATGCTTAATTTGAGATCTCTCTTCGATCATGCTCCATTCTCAGCCGAACGCATGCACCTGTGCTGACTTCTAACAGAATACACAAAGGGATTCGCATAAAAAAGCTGACAGTGGAGCGCGTGACGCTTGTATTGGCTCGTTTATAATGCTTGAGATATATTGTGTTACACATGGAAAATCATACTAGTCAGTTGTCATAGTCACCTTTATACAAGATAAATTTACTCACCTCCACGTCAATTATATATTTTTTCATTGGAAAATTCTTCTGAAGGGATCTATCCTTCAATGTCTTTAATACATGATGGTAGGGCTGGAAATAAATTTCACTTTCCACCATCAAATATGTTTTATTCAACATATCACCTGTAGGGTAAAATCCATCCATGGATACGGTTACCTGAAAAGTAAAATAAACAGATACAGCCTTGAATGAGTTCAAGCACTCGGGTCACCAATTTGTTTCAAATATCGTGTATTTAAATATGGGTTGTAATTAAATGAATTGACATAAAAATTGATATAAGTTTAGTATATTGTGATGTGTTCAAATGCCATTTGGCCCTGTCTGTCACAATAGTTTCAGGCTACATACCTATCAGAATCATTCTACCTTCATATTAGAATATCAAAAACTAATGGTTTTGAGGCTATAATGTACAAGAGCTTACCCGTCACATTACCTATCGTTTGCCCAATAAAAACTATCAACCTCCACTTTTGACCAGACAATGGCAAAATATAAGCCATTTACAATGAATAAAATCCACCCTTTTGATATATTAGTATCATGGCCCCCAGATCCTGAAGCGACCCCTCAGGCTAGGATCTTTCGCGGGCCCCCTATCAACAGTCAATGAAATTTGACATATATAAATTAATCTTCAATCAGCATGAAAGAAAATAATGGATTTGGCAATCTGACAGCATGTATAGCTGACAAATAATTAGTATGTTATGCTTATTTTATTACCAATCTTTTCAGAAAGCTATGGTTCCATAGAAAATATGTATATTATGTATTACCAATACTAGGGATTCCAATCCCAATCCCGGGATCCCGAGCTATTTTCGATACCTATGAATCCCAGGATTTCGGGATTGATTTTTTGATCAATTTTTATGGAAAATAAAATAAAAGCGAAAATATAACAGAAAAAATACTTTTAATAAAAAATAACTACATTAGAAATAAACTGAGTCAGAATGAAGTTTGATTTATACCTATGTGTAGGTTGCCGATTCATTTTATTTTTTCACATACAATTATTAAAAATGAGAAAGATTGGAAAAAACAATGCTTTGCACTATTAACAAAGTAATTCCACCATGATCTCATACGTGTTACGGCAGTTTCTTATTTGGCTGACTAATTAGATTTATGAAGCGGAAAGTAGTATTTTAAATCTCGCTAACCCATTCATTAAGTCTTTACTATCAGAAACAGCAATCTCCTATTAAATGCACATTATTATTTATATTACAATATTATTTACTCCGTTAAACTTGTGTATTTCCAAGATTGAACATATGCGATATTAAAAATAAATGTCTTAAATAATATAAATTATACTAGATTTATTTTTGACCGATTTTATCAATGTTATTTGTATTATTTTATTATACTATTGTATTAACATAGCAATAAACTGAAAATATGCTGTAAATGTAATATTGTGAAAAAAAAGTACTGTGAACATTCTTTTCATATAAGACCATACTGATAATTTGAAATGGTTTTTGACTGCAACATTACATAAATCGAAAAAAGAAAAATTTCACCTATTTAAAAACTCCTGGCTTGACACATTTTGTTTATTGCTTAGTAAGAAATTAAGTCAGAAATTTAAAAACAGACCAACCACTGCATTGTAGGCATACAGCAAAGATGCATACATCCACATTTCAATACTCAACTTCAGACACATTATTCATGATTGTTTATTGCAATAAGTCAAGTTTAAAACAAACATAGCACTGCATTGTACACACACACAGTAAATAGGAATAATAAAAAATAAAGGATAAAAATGTAAGATATTTTTCATTATGTGGGTAGGTTCATCATAGTTCTTCACCATTCCTTATCATATAGCTCACAGGTTCCCAACCTTTTTTGGGTGGCCACCCCTTTTTATAAAAGCCATGTGACCCGCGACCCCGAAGCAATTGAAAAGGGTATTTTTAATAAGCTAATTAAAAAAACCACGAAAATAGTTTTTTTAGTATAATTTTATTTTAAATTACGCATAATTAATTTATTGCGATGGTTGAAATTGCATGTTATTAACCAGCCTCAAAATTCGCATTTTTGTGAACGCCAACCTCATGTCATTCTCAACATTTAATATATTTCTTTCTTTTGTTTTTAAACAAAGAAGAGTTGAAAATCCACTCTTGCAGATATGTAGACACAAATGAAACTGAAACTCGAAAGGCAGGCATCGTCACATTTGGGTATGAATGATACATAACACACCAAGAATTGTGTGGGTAATTTTTCATTAAACAAGTTACGTGCTGAGGAATCATTCCGCAAATCCAAGAAATCATCTTGTAATTCATCGGGAATGCTGACTACATCGAGGGATGCAGAGAATGGATTTCGTGTCAATGTAGCTTCTTCTTCTTTTAGCTCAGGGAAGTAACGCTGAAATTCGTTTACAAGGGATTCGAGATGCCCGGTAATCTTCTCCTTCAAATTTTCCTTTATTTCACTTTCAGATTCACCTACCACACTGCAGTTTCTCAAACATGGCAATGTTTCGAAGATTTATTTTTCTTCGCCAGTTTTTCAGCTTGGATATGACCCAAGATTATCGTGAAATACGATAATATTCGTTTCCTTTCCCTGAAGTTTCAGGTTAAGCCTATTTTGCTGTTCTAATATATCTGCTAGATATGCTACTCTTTTCAACCAAGCTTTGTCGTTAAAGTATACCAAAAGGTCATGTTTCCCTTGCATTTCCAGAAACAACTTGATTTCATCTTTCAATTCACATTTCCTTTCGACAACCAGCTTACTGCAGTGTAGAAAAGAAGAACCTCGTGATCAGAATCCATATCTTTGCACAGTTCTTTAAACAGACGGGTGTTAAGAGCTCCAGATTTGATGTAATTTACGATTTTTATCAGCGAATCAAGTACCTCTTGCAGAGGAGCAAAGATTTCATAATTCGTAATTCAATTTTTTTTCGATTTTCGGTCCTGTGGAATTTGTACTAACGAGGTTTTACTGTAATTGGACATAGTTATGCAGAAAGTAGCCAGTCCACAAAAAATAAAAAAATGAGATATGATATAGATCAGATGCGAGAAGGTTTTCTCCACGTTCTGCTGAAAATAGCCAAGCTGCAAAAAAATTATTCTTGAAATAAAATACTATTTACAATTTTACATACATTTTTAATATCATGTTGTTGCTAAAGTGCCATTAACTCAGCTCGACATTATTGTGGAATGGCTTCATTCTGCATAACTACGTTCAATTGAAATATGACTCGAATTTCGAATTTTACAATTATTATTATTTTTTGAAATCGGGAGAAACATGTGACATTTCATAAATCTACAAAAGATGGCACCTCTTATACTGGGCAAGTAATTTATTGTCTCACCACTCCCAAATCGATGTCGTCCCTGTTGACCACCGTGGAGAAGATAATATTTTGGAAATTATCATCGGTGAAGCACAACAGAGAGCCATACAAGAACCTCTTCGAGTTGTACATCTTGCGTTCTCTGGGATTTTTTTGGGACTCTACGCTTCTATTGCTGGTCCACTTCCCGTCAAAGTTTACCAACACGCCGACATTATCCCTCGAAAAAGAATACTTCACCAATTTAGCCCTACGGTAAAACCTACAAATAAAAGTGTGACAAAGTTAGTATTTTATTACCAAAATTTCATGTTCGAATTTATATACAGGTAACCTTCTCGTTCATTGCGGCCCTGGTATGTGCGAATTAAAACATTGTGACGATTTTTAATAATATTCTTTTTTACCATACTTATTTTGACATGTCCAACGTGCCAGAAATAACAAGTGGTGTCATTGTCATGCACGTCCGACCAGATTATTTGACAGTGCTATTGCCAAGCAGGTTAAATTATGTAGATTTATTCAGCTAAGCGGAACCAAATTAATGTTATTTTTCAGTTTATTGTAAAGGTATATTATTTTTAATTTGTGTATGATATGTATTCGATCATTAATTTTATTTAGTCAATTAATTTAAATTGTTTTGATTTTCAAATCCCCGTTGATCGCAAAATTTCACATATCTTGTCCAAAACATATCCCCTGCAAAAAAAACTGTTGAAAAAATCTCCAACATTCGCCATAGAGTTGATGTATAATAGCGCCTGTACACATACAAGGATTTACTGGCAACAATAAGGTGTAAATTCAACTATCGCGATAGTAACTGATTTCACGTAAAAGTGCTGACTGTCTCGCCAATCTCATTCTTCAAGCATATGCGAGACGCGTTGTCATTTTATGGTGCTATTTGACTGGTTGTGAAAAATTGTTAACATCAAAATGCTTTGCGCAGTGTAGTTTGTATTTTTTCCCGCAGGTTCGCCACTACCGTTTTACTGCACAAGCACAAATATCACACAAATTTCAAATGTCACGTGAAAATTCAGAAGCTTCTGAACTTTTTTGATCCACACACGCAAGCAATCTTGTTATGGCTGCGATAACACATACTGTCAGCATTAAACCCATGCACACGAAAACGGGGTATATGTTTGCTTAATAATCCCAGTCAGATCACAATGAAGTAAACTAGGTAACGCAAAAATGCAATGAAATAAAATGAAATGTAAAGATCACCTGATGTTGTTGTACTTTCTAGAAGTAGGATCTTCAATGTAGTCAATGATGCCTTCGCGTAGTGGAGATACGAAATCCTCTCGCATCAACCGGAATTGTACATCCAGGTAATGATCCACGCTCGGGTACGCCCCATTTACAATAATGGGCCTCAAGAAGACATGTCCGCGACTTATCAACTCCTCCCGTTTTGGAATCACATCAATGCTACGGAAGTCATTTGAAGACAGCTGCGTGTTCACCTCCTAAATTCCATATATATAAATTTTAAGCATACAGAGCCACAGACCAATACACTATGATAAAATACAGGATATTCACGACGATTCGAACGAGCCCATCAAAATACACTGGAACCCCTGACCATGTTAACTTAAAATTATGTTTATTGCGTATCATAGGTAGGAAGCAGGACATGTAAAAATACGGAATTGCATATTGGTATGTAACACCAAACTGGACAAAAAAGATGGACAGAGTGATATTCGATGAAAAAGAATCTCGCATTCTTATGTCTATTCTGTCTTGAAGAAAATAAATGTTGATAATTGTGTACTTTACTCTAATGTTGTCTGCAAAACGCAGGTGACAGGTATTCAATGTTAATGGCGATTCCACTGTTCTCCAGTCAAGTCGCCTGAATAGATCTCCCAGAGTAGTGTTGAATAATTTGGGTGAGATCGCGTCGCCTTGTCAGACACCCTTGCTAATAGGAGACTTGCAAGACGGCTTATGAAGCTTTACACTGGCTGTTGCACGACTGTATATGTTATTCAGGATGTTTATAATTACTCATTGTTTATGGTTGATATGCACTTACACACACAAAAACAATCCATGTCAGTAATTGTGGTACAAACAGTGACACAAGATAACGAAAATGTGCCAAACAATGTAAGAGTAAGTAGCTAGGTAACACCAGCAATAATTTTCGATACATTTATTTAATATAAAAATAATATTAGTTCCCAAAAAGCTCAACGTGCCAATTTTCAAGCAAATCTGTCTGGAGTGGTGTCTAAATCGCAAGATTTAATGGGGTGTAGGACAGTTCAGTGTTGTCGACAGGATGTCAGGATAATAGGACAATTGGGTGCGGCACAAATGAGTGAAATGTGCAAAGAAATACTACAGCCCATTGGACACCGCCAAATCATTCAATTCCCATTAAATGACGAATGCCTGATGGGTTTTATGGAAACTACATGTCTATTAAAAATTATAGTTATATTAATAGAAAAGATCTCACCTTGTATGTCTGTTTCATGGTAGAAAGAGAAGTTTTGAATTTATCATAAACCTCTGCATCGTCACCTTCGCATTCGGTGTGATTTGTTTGCAATCCTTTGATGCACAGAGTGGCAGCATCTATATACACTCGGGCGTCCACCATAAGGCCTGTCACATCGAAGAGACTTTCACTCACGTCCAGTAAGTTAGAAAGAAATTCAGGTCTATCGTTCCAGAACTGTTGGTTATCGCTCTTCGATTCTTGGCTGGCATACGGCAGACTTAAGATGTATTGAAGCAACGTCCTCGAAAAATTGGAATTGAATGCCTTCTTCAGAATTGAGTTTTTACTCTCGTTAAAATATATCTCGCATATTTTTGTCAAACACTTCACAATTAAAACAATAAAGTTTGGATGCGGGTTTCCGTCGAGCAATACTTGGAAATTGTTGGAATATTCAGACAGTTTCAGCAGGATATTATTAGGCTCCATCTCGGATATACTGAGGAGACTTTTGAAATTCATTCCATGGTTTATGCGTTCTCGATTTGCAGGATTCCGAAGAGACGGCGGCATGTACGCGGCGGTTGCAGTATTTGTTGGAGGTGGTTGGGTCGAACGGTAAACTGGCCTACTTTCATTTGTCCGATAGCCGCTGGACACAGGTCGATCAGTTCGACTCCAAGTGCTCTGTGGCTGGTGTGTAGTAGATTGATCTTCGCCTACATTGTAACCAAAACTTGGCCTCTGACGTGGCCTGGAGGCGAATCCTCCACGACCTCGACTTCCGGGTGGATTAATGAAACGCTTAGCTTCTGTCTGATTGTCTTGCCCTAAAAATATAACAATAAAATTAGTAAAAGTTAGTAAGAATGCAAGGTTTCAAATGATATTCACTATAACTACATTCCATAGAATAGAAATTTTAGTTATTATAATTGTATAAAAGCCTCAATTTTCTCTACAAAAGTAGGGATTGCAACACCGAATGAAAATACCAATACCAGTATTTCCTATTGAATACCAGTATTAACCCTTTATAGGTCATAAGCGAAAAATGGATAGTTTTGAGACAGGCCACATTAAGGTCTATATTTCTATAATTTTACAAGTTATAATCACCCTTATGGGTTTTAATCATTCTCAGATAACGCACAGAGGTCTTGAATCTGACCAATTGCCCTGAAGTTTGCACATATTGAGTAGATTACGAAAAATGTGTCCCAGTCAGTTATCTGACCGGTGTCCATTTAGCGACATGATAGCTGCCAGTTTTTCAACAACAGTGTTTTTAAGTTCTTGTTTTTCGAAAATTGTGACTTGTTTACTGCAAACAAAGTATGTACATTTGTACTATACATAAAAATATATAGTTTTTTGTATTTCACCTATAAATTGTATGTGTTATAGTAAAATAATATCAAATTATTGAGAGGCATGTCGAGAATCTAACCTCAAATTGTATAATTTGGACCCTTTTTAATTTACATAATATAGACACTAAAAATAATTTCTAAACCACAATACATCTAATTTTATATAACAATATAGTGAACTTTCACAATTACTAGTTATTTTTTGTGGATAATTAGTCGCTATCGAGTTATTTGATAATATGTGTCATTCTTTGAAAAAATGATTTCAATAAAAATCGCAGGTAAAAATAATTGTTTTTGTTTTCATTCAAACTGTAATAATTTTTTGAAATACATATATCAGAATGAAATAAAATAGTTATGGAATGTTATATGTATAAGTAGAAGCCTATAGTGCAGAACAATTTTTTTTTTATTGTCCGAGTATGGAAAATGGGAGAAGTGGGGTTTTAGTGCGAAAGACCTTGAAAACATGGGTAAAGACGCATTCCTGAGATTATTTGAAGGAATTACAGAATACCAAGCTGTGTTGAATAATGAAAAAAACCTATTACACATCTTCACTTTAAAAACAAGTTGGCTGATCAGCTGATAGGATCTTTTACTTCACGAAAAAGGGTTTGGCGACCTCCATTCCCTGATGATATCAATTCAAATCATTATCCTGAAAAATGTAAACTTCGTAGATGTGGATATTGCAGTACTACGCTGAAAGTGATACGAAGTTCAGTAACAAATTCCAAAGTATCCCTTTGCATACCGTGTTTTATGCCGTACCAATTATCTGAACAAAAGAAAAAGAAAACAAGGCCTTAGAAATGTTTATTATTTTGAGAAACATCTATAAAATTAATAAAGTAATTATTATTGTTACAGAAATAAATGAAATTATAATTTTTTCCTAAAAAACCTGTGTTTTTATTATTAAAAAAAAATCTGAGAACAAATATTTTTTTTACCTAAATGGACACCGGTCAGTTACTGACCGCTGGGAAATCGATAATTACGAAAAAACTATATATATTTAAAAAAAAAAAAAAAATTTCTGTTAATCAAAATGAATATAGAATACATAAAAAAAATAATTAAGCACATATCTTTGAAAAAAAAAATAAAAAAAGTATGTGGAAAAAAACGGTATCTACCAATATATATATATATATATAAGGTAAGTCGGGGGTATATGCCTAATTATTACTTTGATGGATTACCTACTGATTGCAAAATAATATGCTTATGTTCAAAATAAAAACATAGTTATATTAGAAAAACACTTTATTTTAATATTTAGCAGCAATAGTATTAAAAGGTTAACTGGAACAATATAAAAAAATATAAAAACTAAATATGCCATCTTCCCCCACTTATACCCCAAAATTAAGACTTCAGACACAGTCGCAAATATCCAGATTGAACATGCTTGTTGCATATAGCCATTTTTGGCACATTACACATGCAATCCAATCAACTGTAGGGCCTTCTTCATCAAAGTAATATCCCTTGCAAATGGCGCAATAGTTTTCTGAATTACTCAATTCACTCACATCCGAAAGGCTAATTACGCTACAATACTCCAATATCGAATTTTTATATAATTTGACAGAAATACGTTTTAATGTTAATGCAATAATAACTAAAGATGAGGCTTGACAAAATACTAAAAACTGAGATACTGAATGACCAAAGGGGTAAGATGCCAAGGACAAAAATAAAATAATGCCGGTATGCAACATAACTTCAAACAGTAAAATGTGATGCCAAACAGTGTATTATTCAATGAAACTGAACTTAACCAAGAATCAAATCAAATCTTTATGCTGAGAATATTTTGAGTAAATGTGTAAATAAAAGGTACCACCAAAAAAATGGGTACTTCCTTCGTTTTATAAGCGTATTGTTTCTATTTAAAATTTAACAGGATCGCTTAGCATGTGTTCTCCGGTACTAATGACAGGTCCTAAAAATGGTTACTGCACCGACATGTAGCGATGGACGAATAAATTAATTGAGCTTCCCCCATTAGGCATTTTCCGACTTATCTTACATATAAATCTTTTTAAAATAATAATATTTTATAGCAAAATTATCTAAATAGGTAGGTACCTACATAATATATGTAAACCTATAAAAGTAGGTTAATATTATTATTATTTATTAAACTGGCGCTAGGGGCCGTTCAGGTCCATGGCCGACTGCACAACGTTTCTCCAGGGATCTCTGTCCAGCGCTCTCTCTTCCCAGTTGACTATCCCCAGCCTTTCCGCATCCCTTTGAATGTTGTCCGCCCATCTCCGTCGGGGGCGGCCAAGAGGTCGAGTGCCAGCTGGTGTGCCTTTGTAAATTCTATAGAGAGTTCTAGATCTTTCAGATCGTACAACGTGGCCCGCCCATCTGAGCCTTCTTGACCTCAGAATATTAGTGATTCTAGGTTGGAATCGGTCGAAGAGCTCAGCGTTTGTGCGGATGCGCCACCGGTGGTTCTCATTGACGGGTCCAAGTATTCTCCGGAGGATTCTGTTTTCAAACACTTGGAGCGCCTTTTCTTGTTTTTCTGTTAAACCCCACGTTTCACATCCATACATGACGATTGGCTTGATGACCACGTTATACACCCGGAATTTCGTTTTGATGGACAGCATTTTGGACCTGAACAGACGACTCAGCGCGAAGTACGCTGCATTTCCACTTCTCAGTCGGTCAGAGAGCTCTAGGGACATTTCATTTTTAGAGGTAATGTTGGAGCCCAAGTACTTGAAGAGAGAGGTTCTCTCGAACGAGGAGTTTCTTATTCCAATGTTTCCAGAGGGTTCAATGCCTCTTGTCATTTTCAAATACTTGGTCTTTCCCACATTTACTCGTAGGTTCAACCTTTTCGCTGTGTCCTCCAGAGGAGTGAAAATATCTCTGACTTCTTCTTCAAAATAGCTTCTATAAAAGTAGGTTAAGGTAAGATATTATGGTAGAGTTGCTGATGTTTACTGATAAGTAAGTACCTAGTAGTTGAACTATTGTCACTTTCTTCATCGAATGATCTTTCAATCAATTTATATTATGAAGTGTTCTTCGATGATTTATATGTGACTTACTATAGATCTACCATCATAAATTGGCATTTCAGCGAGGGCGCTAGTATGACATTGAGAATTTTGCCATAACTAACAAAAAAATAGTAATTTATAATTTATTATTGGTAGTAGATTTCTGTACAAATATTATGCAATCCATAATTCGAGAAACATGTTGTAAAATTAAATGGCATTTATAACAAATTTATCCTCGATAAACAATTTTAGTTTCAAATTCGACCGGCTGCCAACTTACGATGGTAGATCTTTAGTAATTCCACCTGTTTTATTAGTTATTGTACTTTTTACACTTATCTTTACACAATATCTTTACTTTTATCCCGTAAGAAGTAAAACAAAACAAAATGTTGATCACTTCTTTGTTAAACAAAATTATATTTCTCCATTATTGTATAAACTACTCTTTAGTAAATAAACATCGAAAAAATTAGGCACCTACATCATGAAATATTCACCACTAGGGCTGAGGGTACAAATGATTATACACAAATGGTATTTTACAGCAATTTTAGATACCTACATCTAAAAATACACCGACAACTACAAAAGCCCGCGAGCGACTGGCGAAACATTAGAATAAATTTTAAATTAAGGAAGTAACTACATATAATGCAAATGTATTTCGAAAATCTGCACTTGTCATTACTCTTCACCAAGGACATCGAAAGGTAACGAAAGTAAACTAGACATAGCGCAATCCGATAAAAAATAACAGTCCTGTTAAACCTTTTATGTTAATTAATACATTTTGTTACAACTTTTAAAGAGTCAAAATAATACCTAATGTCCGCTGCCGCCACCCACGTTGATCAGCCATATTAGGACCTGCAATTAAAAAACATTAGATTTACACCACAAGCAAAAAAAAAAAAAACTTATAAGTTGCCTAATAACACACTGATACCGGATGAAGGTCTCTCACAGGAGACCACCTCAAAGGGCGGACCGAACCATCAACATTCCAATAACACCACAGCCTACGTCCACTCTTCACGGCTCTCGCAACCCCGGCCGAGCAGAGCCTACCTCCACTGAAAATACGAACTTCAAATTCGTCCACGCTCCTGCCACAACAGACGCGGTCTGTCGAAAATGGCCGCTCGCGCCGCCACTAATCAAACCGTCAGTTAAACAGAGTGCGCGATGATGCCGGGAATCTGACAGTTGGACGTGTGCGAAAATCTCTCTTGCCTCGGCCGCCAGCATCGTCTCTACTCGCTTCGGACGCGAAGCCAAGCCACATCTTCCGCCAAAAGGACTGCGTCGGCAGACGTCAAGCATCTCCAGCAAACAAAAGACCACATCGGCAGCACGCCAAGTTGAAGCCACAGGATCTGCTGCAAGGAAAACCACGTTGCCTGCCCGGCAAATACAAGCTCTCGCCTCGGACGTCCTACAGCCAACATCTCTCTCGTATACCACAGCACAGAGCGCCATACCGCCGTGTCCGCCATTTTTGACAATGCGCGCATCACCCTCGAGCCAGTGGCGTACCTACGATCCAGCCAAGCCGTACAACTACTGCCGTGGCCATCAGCATCATTGACATTAATTCCTTGACTTACTCTTCTATAAACCAGCATCAACAGCATACACCGTGCGTTTCTGACCCCCACACCCGCTCTTTTGGCCATGACATTTATCACGGTCTGCCATCTCCGCCTAAAAACGAAGGAGGCCGGTGATAACACCCTCATTAATACGGCACAAGTTTTGGCTAGCTCACTTCTTAGTGCACGTACCATAGGGTGGTTATAATAATTGTGTGATTAGTGAATTGTTTAATCAAATATAATGATCCAGTAGCGGAAGAAATGTCAGTAATAACATATGAACTATATCTAAAAAGGCCTAATGCAACCTAATAACTTACATCATCAGCCGGGGTCAATCCACTGCTGGATGAAGGCCTCCCGAAGCTTCTTCCAACTCTCACGGTCCTGTGTCGTTCGCTGCCACGTATTTTCACAGAACTTTATCAGTTCGTCAATCCAGCAGCTTTTAGGGCGACCCTGTGGCCGTTTTGTGCCCATTGGGTACCACTGGATGACGGAATTTGTCCAGCGGTCGTCCTTTTGGCGAGCAATGTGCCCTGCCCAGCTCCATTTCAGCTGTTTGGCAACATCTATTACATCGCGTACTCCTGTTTGCTTCCTAACCCATTCATTTCTCTTACAGTCCTTTGCGTGATGCCCAACATACACCTTTCCATGCCTCGCTGTGCGACTCTTAGCCTTTGGACATCTCTTGTGTTGAGGGTCCACGTCTCACAGCCATACGTGAGCACGGGTGGCACACATTGGTTGAACACCCTACGCTTAAGACATAATGGTAGGTCACTCTTGAAGATACTATTCAGACGTCCGAAAGCACTCCATCCCAGCTTTGTTCTTCGAGCAATTTCATCATGCATGCTTCCGTCTATGGGCACCTACTGTCCGAGATAGACGTAGCTGCTGACTTGCTCGAGTTGGGTGCCATTAATACAGATAGTCGCAGGGTCCGAAAAACAGTTCCTCATCACTTTTGTCTTTGAAACGTTTATCTTTAGGCCGACCGTTTGACTGACATCCGCGAGTTCTTGCATTCTACCTTGGAGGTCTTTCAGATCTTGTGAGAGTATAACAATATCATCTGCAAAGCGCAGGTGACTGAGGTGCTCCCGATTAATTGAAACACCTTTTTCCTCCCAATTAAGTTTCCTAAATAAGTACTCAAGAGTAGCGGTGAATAGTTTAGGTGAAATGGTATCACCTTGCCGGACATCTTTGTTAATGGGGAATTTACACGACAGTTTGTGGAGTTTCACGCATACTGTGGCATCACTGTATATACTGTTCAATATGTATATAATAACTTACATAATAATAATAAAATTGAAAAGAAACTTACATGTCAAATATTATTTGAATATAATAACTAAATATTAATGGCTGTATATTTCAAATATCATTCTACATGTCAGGGTTCGGAGGAACTTGCTGAATGTATAATCTTGCATTCTCCTTGAGTGCAGCAATGGTATTACTATATACATTCTCAAATTCTTCTGGTGAACATGCTCCCAAGGCAGGAGTATGATTATCCAACAACTCATCAATGGCGGCCTTGTTCTTAGGTACTCTGGTCCAACCTTTGTAATTATCGATTGTGGCATAATCTGGCCCTCCCCATCTCTTGCAGATTTCTTTCCCAACATAAGACAGTGATCTATATTTTGTGGATTTTGCAGGACCTAAATCTTGTCTGAATCTATAATACTGGTTTTCCCCCACTGCAATGAATTCCGCATCTACATTAGCTGTGTCTTCAGGCAGTAGCATTGCTATAGTTGTCCAAGGGAATGCAGGGGCTACAGACAAGGCTTGTCTTATTATATCTAATGATATCATACCTGATCCAACTGTTTGTGTGAGCGTTATTCTTACTCTCAAGGACATAGCCAAGAAATCTCCCTTCCATATTCCAAAAACCACTGCTGTGTTGGTGTCATCGATACAGGTAATCAACTTATGGTATACGTAGTTCACCAGTTGGGCAGAAAGCCCAGGATTCATACATCCTTCTGTTACGAACATGTTGTTGAGCTTCTCGCATTTGGTATCAGTAATAGCTCCTCTTTTGGAAAAGGAAATTAGACCTACAATATACATCGTTTGACTGATGCGTTCAAGTCTGTTTATAGCCTTGGTGTTTGCCAACCATACCAGAAGATTTACTGCTACCTGAGGTGTAATCTGGGCTTTGTTGACTTCAGTCATATTAGTGAAGTCATCCCAGGCAGGAGGTAGTAGCGCTGCGTTTGCATGCAGCAATCCATTGACAGCTATGGCAGCAGCATAGTCATCTGCCTTCACTACATAATATGTAGTAATAATCTAGCTAAAAGAGCCAACACTTCTGCAACAATTCTAATACGAGACTGGTCCCTGGTCAAGAAAGTATGATTAATATTACGAGCAATGCAATTGGCTATTCCTATAGCCATTGCATTATGATTAACATTCCCGGCTCCTAGGAGTAGCGACTCCCCTCTAGAAGCAAGATACAGTACAGCATGTAAGTTAATACCATCTCTATCTACTCCATCAACAGGTGGTATTCCCAAATGTCTACCAATTAAATTACCAAGAACGTTGGTAGTCAAGAATGCATGCTGAATTTGGGTACATTGATGTTTCGCCAACCAACAATGGCATTCAAATCTACAGCATCTTCAGGAGGTGGTTCTGGTGTTGGATCTCGGACCGCTTGTCTAATAGGAGGAGCTCCTCGGGGCATTACAGGTAGGTCAATTTTTGGCTGCACCATATTGTGGTCTGCACGAGGTGGTTGTTCTGGATGATGACCCGATGGCTCTGGGAATTTTGATGAAGTTTTTGGGATTATAGGATTATTCCTGGTTGATCGTCTACGCACTGACACTAACTTAGTCTTTTTACTCATGAATGATCCACTTATATTATCAAATAACTTATTTCGCTATCCTCCTTCGCTTTTTTCAGAGACCTGATTGATGAACCAAAACCTGGTTTATATAAAGTTAAAAAATTAATGTATAAACAATGTGTTCTTTTGTAATGACAGAAACTATGATTATAACAAAAAGAAAATAAATAAGTAAACAAATTTTAATACTTTCTTGAGAGTTAAATTTATCTTTGTATCAATTTTCAATAAATATAAACAATTATTATAACACTCTATGGTACGTGCACTAAGAAGTGAGCTAGCCAAAACTTGTGCCGTATTAATGAGGGTGTGTTACTAACTTATTTTCATATCACCAATTCCAGAAGAAACAATAAACTCCTGTACTGTGTGAGTCCCGTTACCCCAAGCATTATGACAGGAGTAGACTAGAAACTTTGTGGGTGATCATAATAATACATAAAAGTCATACATTTAATCCTTTCTATGCCGCAATTAGTTAATTGATAGTAATTAACATAAGAATTGGTGTAATTAGGGCGTCCAAAGACGCTTTGGGCACTTAACCGGTTAGAACAATTGATTTCAGTTATGTAAGCTTTTGTCAAGATCAGTCCTTGCTCTCAGAACTACCCTTAGGTCTTCCGCTCACGAGAATACTCAAAAAAAGGCGAGACTGAAACTAAAATTCCAGCCAGTATCTAGCTAATGTATTTCAATGGCGGCTTGCTCACGGCAAGACTGGAATCTCTCAATTTCAAAACGTTCGCTACTAAACTGAAGAGATGCGACATGCTAGTCTCCCAGTCTCTCAGTTTCTAATCTCCCATACAACAGTGGTGCCAATAACAGTAGATTTGATGAAAAATCATATTTTCATAATTGCTTACACGAATTGAACTGAACAAGCAATAACAAGTCAAGATGTCAAAAGTTAAAGATGGGCGAACCGATTTTTAATTTAAAATTTATAGATGAGAAATACTCCTGCTTGTATAATTACAGGCTGCCAGAATATTTCCTTAAAGATATTACTTGTCTTGCGTACTTCCTGAGTATTTTCGGATGTTACGGTACTCAAATTTCTTTATAACTCCTTAGTTAGAAGCAGACTTGAGAGTGGGTCTATCGTTTGGGCCCCGCATCAGTTGAAGTACGGCCTTATGGTGGAGTCCAAAAGAAATTTTTGACTCCTTCACTTTCGACTGTATGGATATTATCCGTGGCTCTATCCGACTGACTTTCTCTTAGGTATGCTTACATACTGTAGCTTAAAATTTAGAAGGGATCTTTATTTAGCTACATTTTTTCTGACTTATATGCGGCGTAAATGTGAACTCTGCCATTCTTGGTGGTGTTGGCTTACATGTCTCTGATAATTACCTTACGAATCGAGGGCATCCGTTGTCTGTTCTCCCAAGATGCAGAACTAACCTGCCATTAGTGATGCCAATTGGGAGAGCCATGTTTAACCCTTTTACTCCCACGGGGCCGATATTTCGGCCCACCATACCTATGCGAAAACTCCATCTGGGCCGATCCATCGGCCGAAAGTTTGGAACCAAATTTACGATTTATTCCAAATTTTTTCCCGCCATATTTCGTCTCATGTAGACAAAGCATTATATTCACTCTGTGTTGGGCATGACTAATATTTATTTTAGTGCCGCACTTGTTTATAATTTGGCATACCCTAATAACTCACAAGTCATAATTGCTCTTGCTGTCGAACTCGAGACCAAAGAGGGTCATAAAAATAATAAAACATTATTTTTATGACACATTTTAAATTCTGATATTTCTTTTAGTTGTTTTATGATTCATATATCACATTACAGAATGAGTTTTGTAATTTTTGAACTAACAATGGATGCCACTGTACTTTTTGTAAGATGGTGAAAAAATACATGAATATAAATATTATTATAAATGATTTAGTGCTTTGAGACTTATTTTTTGAAATTACTTCATTCCCATATCAGTTAGTCGTCGATACTGTATCGAATTCTCTTGCGATTTCGTGAATTGAATAATATTCTTGAATACCTTGAACACTATACGATTTTTTTTGATTACTTTATAAAAATTCTATTTCATAGATAAATAATAATTTGTTTATTTTTTTTTCTGTTACTACATAAGGATAGATTATATTATAAAATTTGATAAATCAATTATAAATAAAAAAATGTTGTCACACTTGTTTTGTTGTTCAAACATAGTTTTATCCGTTCATTTCTAAATAAATATTGATACATTATTTTTTTCTTTTGTTTTATTGATGTAAACTATCAATATTATTACTTATTATTGCTTTATACACCATTGAGAACACACAAAAAAAGTTTCAAATTTTTAAAACATGTGTAGAATTAGTTATTTAAAAAAAACTAAATCGACGATTTTTTGTCAAAAAACGCTTGGGAGTTTTCGCATATGCTAGGCTAAATCAGCTGGGAGTAAAAGAGTTAATAAAAACACTTCGGATATTGATATATTCCACCTACGTGAGGATGAGTATAGGTGGACGTTGTTTTATAAATTCTTAAAATAGGGTCTGCTTAACTCATCCTGTGTACTTCCTTGTAGGTACTTATCTAACTAATATTTTTTGTATTTACACTTTTCAATAACTTAATACTGATCTATCTCTTTTTTTATGTAATACTGTTATAATAGTATTTCCTTGTTTCTAAATGTCATGTTGTGAACGTCTTAAATTAATAATTTGTAATGTTAACTCAATGTTAAAAAAAAAAAAAAAAAAAAAATTTATATAATGAATATTTTTTTTAGCCATAGATACTATTAAAGTCCGTTTGAGAAGAATGTTGAGGGCAAGGAAAAAACGTAATAAAAACAATATTTTGCCGCTCGCCAGTCTTCTTGTGTCATTCCAGGTCATCCCATAGCTCCACCGTATATCGTCACCGTTTTAGCAAAACCATCTATGTGTCACTTTTATCAAAAATGACTTTTAAATACCAAGTCATTCCTTATTTTTTTGTCTATAGGCCAGTAAAATGATCTATGTGTTGGGTAAACTCGCTCCGAAGTTATTTCAAAAAATAAAAAACAGCTATGTGTAAGGTTCAAAAACCACGGTTCACAAAAACAACTATGTGTATATTATAGTACCATATAGAATTATAGATGGTATTTTGATATCGAGAGTGTAATGTTTTTTTACAGTTTGGCTACACATAGTTTGTTTCTATGTTATATGCTATGCATTATGGTCTTGCACGACGGTTTGAAAGATGCTTTCTCAAAAAGAGAGACAGGAAATATTCAATAATTTCTGGAAGATGCCTACATGGTCAATAGGGTATAGGCGAGAATTAATTTAAAAGTTGGATAAACAACTACAAACGTCTCGATGACAGTGGCCAATTGAAAGCAACAATGACAGGTAATAAGAATCTGACTGAAGATAAATAATTGGTAGTGCAACCAAAAATCAAAACGGAGAGATTTGTGGAAAAATGTTACATTATGGTTGGATCTAATTCCAAAGTTCCCAGCCATTATTGCAGAGAAAATACCTCCAGGGTATATGTGGAATCGTGTTTCCGATCCAAAATACAAAAGCATGATGAATATAAAAAATGGTCTCTGGAAAATGGTCATAAAGCAGCAGAATATACTCCAGTATATTTACCACCAAAAAATCAGTATCCACCAACCACGTAAAGATCAATGTGCCATCACTGCCATCTGCTGTAGTTATAAAATGAAAAATGTTTCAGAAATGGAATACAATAGCCACATTATTATAAAAAAAAGATGCTAGAAGACCAAAAATGAAATGAAGGAGAGTACCAGAACGTGGACGGTTAGTAATCACAATGGATCTCCAAAGTGTGCTGCTATGTCCAAAACACAGGCACAAATTTATTATAAACAAAAGCTGCAACTACACAATTTCACCATATACATTCTTCATAATGTATCTTCTAATGAATTTGTCTCATCTCATCGAAAGCAGGACAATACAATGAAATAATTCTAATATCGGATGGGTGTGGATATCAAAACCGAAATAAATTATTCGCTACTGCTCTAAGTTATATCTTTAGAGAGAAAAAACATCGAGATTCAACAGCTTTTTCTGGAAAAAGGCTACACCATGATAGAGGCCGATAGTGCACATGCCACCTAAGAAAAGTATTTTAAGCCTCCAATATATTCACCATCTGATTATATAGCACATATGCGGCTAGCAAGACCAACACAACCTTATAAAATTAATGTCATTGATTTTTAATTTTTAAGAATTATGGATAAGATTAAATCTGGATTAAGTTCAATCAGACCAGGAAAACGAACCGGAGATCCTGTTGTATATGATTTTAAAATGTTACAGTATCTACCAGATGGAACAATCTTTTACAAACTCAACTTTATCAGTGCAACCGTTTGACTGCCTTTGTAATATATATAATGAATCATTGCCAATATCGCAGTCGAAATACATACATCTTCAGGAATTAAAAAGTGTAATAGAGAAAGATCACCACTATTTCTACGATAACCTAACATTTAAACCTGCTAATAGAAAGTAAACGAACTTATAAATATAATATCATCTCAGTATTGCATTAATAATTAATAAAATGATATTGCAATTTATCACTAACGCACTATGTATATTTCAACTATTATTTATGTAACAGTTTTTCATGAATTTATTATTATTCACATTTTGATGAATAAATTAAACTATGTGTATTTACAAAACGGTCAAAACAACTTATGTGACATCACAAACTGTATTTTTATTATTTTTGTATTAAAAATAAAAGATTTTTGTAAACAAAATAATAATCTTAGACCATTTTCTGATTATAATAAAGCATTCTTCATAATTTTAATGTTTAAATGTAACATTATTTTTTTATTCAGTTTTATCCTTCTCCTGCACAATTTGAGAAAGTGCACATAGATGGATTTGCTAAAACGGTGACGATATACTCTTAAGTCAATAAGTAGGCTTATGCCTTACATAGAATGGGAACAAGTCCAAGTAACATTGTATAATTCCCAATACAAGTACGCATAAGCCAACATATTTGAATGACTATTTAAAGAAGCAGATAAATTTTAAATGATATGAACAAAGACCGATTTATCGAATTTTATGTTGCTTATATATTATTGGAATACAGAGTTTAATAAGAATTGACATATATATATTATATTGTAATGCAGTGTTAAGATGCTCAAGTGGGGGGAATTTAAGAATTTAGTTCCACTAGTTTTAGATAAATGAATGTTGGCCACTTGCTCAACCTATTAGCTTCATACCTCGGGTTTAAATTTAAACACACATTGAAAGACAACTGCCAGACCTGGGATTCGATCCCTGGACCCACGACATTATAGGGTGACACGTCAGCCGCTCGACCATACATATTTAGCCAAGATTATTATCTTTTATACATGGCGTCACATATCATAATATGATTGTGTGTAATTTTGTTTTAGTTATATAAGTCATTACTAGACAGTATAAACAAGGTTACTGAATTTTTTGGTTTTATCGTTAATATATTATTCATATTTTCCAATTTATTTGGTGTTTATCTTTATTCGACAAAAATATTAAATTTTTTTAGTTTTTTTTATTATCCGGGTTTGGAAAAAAATATAGCAACCCTAACTATACTGCCGTACTAAGCACAGAGGCCGTAACTGACGTATTTAGGTATTTTCATGTTTTTAGATATTTAGATTCTGCAGAGTTTTTGTATAAGATCGGCGAATAAATCCAAGCTGTAACTACTATAGTTACGGAGAAATCAAGGGTTTTAATAGCCGTATCTACGGAGTTTGAGAAAAAAACTCGATAAATACTAAGCGATTCGGTTGTAACTATCATTTACTAAGGGATATTAGCCGTATCTGACATATATACGGCTAATATCAATACATAATATTAATAACATAAATCAAATTTTCACGGTATGTAAACAAATCTTAAACCAAAATTAACTATTAAAGGCAAATAAAATAAATAAAAAGTTCCCCAATTTTAGCAGGAAAAATAAAATAATATGAAAGCTCAGATCTCCCACTTGCCTAAAATGCAGATACGGCCTCTGTGCTTAGTACGGCAGTATAGAGGACATCACTAAATAATTGCAATATAATTTTCGCAGAATGAAGGGGAATTCTCGAATATCAAATGCTCAGTGGCAAAGTTCATATCAGTTGTTGATAAGATTACTCAACTATCACTTATTACAAATAATAATCTACCTTACGGCAGTATAGAGGACATCACTAAATAATAGCAATATAATTTTCGCAGAATGAAGGGGAATTCTCGAATATCAAATGCTCAGTGGCAAAGTTCATATCAGTTGTTGATAAGATTACTCAACTATCACTTATTACAAATAATAATCTACCTATTACATGATAAGATATATTAGTCTTCAAAAGGATTTCAATTATTCAAATAATGGATAATTAGCAAAGTCAGCGGTGGAGAACCTTAGTGAAAATTTTGACACAACACGCGAAAGAGTTGCATTATTATAGGTGAGATTGTCCTAGGAAACAAATCCAGTCAAACCTCAATTTTTAACTGAAATGGATACCCGGACGAGATACCTATTCTACCTAAGAATCTAAAGATAAAAGCTCTACGACTTAGTACGATACTATATATGGGTCGGTTTAGGACGACATCTGATTACATTGTGGTAAATGAAAATCAACATAGTGGCGATATACTGAGGCGCACAATATTGTCGCAGTTGATAAACCACTTCGGTATTTTGGTCTATCAAACACAATACCGGATTCAGACGATATCTTAATATATCACTGTACAGTGTACAGTGATGGGCTGTGGGGGTGGGCAGATCAAGCGTTACATAGGTGCGGCGGATGGAGGATCAAATACAAAATATTACAACTTTTGAAAGCAGACGATGCGATTGTTTCATTAGAAAGTAAGAGTATCATAGTTTAAAAAAAATTCTGCCGACATAACTATTGTTGTAATGTACCTAATACCCATTTTAATACATATCGTAATGGCGGTTTATCGCACAAGCAAAATTTTCACAAGAGTGCCTCCAAACATGTCAGCGCCACAGACTTCCATGTACCTAAGACCACCACTGTATATCAATATGTTAATTTAAAGATTGCTGGTGTATTTGTTTGTTTAACATGGCCAAAAATAAATAATAAAATTGATGTGACAATTTGAAACAGTAGTCATTGTGACATCTTTTGAGGAAGAAGTTCTACTTCTGTTCATTTATACTAAGTTATCATAGTGTTTCTGGTACAAGTCTGTTTACTGGATACCAGGCGGGAACAGCGGCAATTTTCATAGCAGATTTTGGCAAAATTCATAGATTCAAGAATGATAACCTAATCTAACCTAACAAACAATCCAATATAACGACTGTTTTAAAGATATGTTTACCGCTGGCTTCCACTAAATAAACAAGAATTGTGTTTCTTTATGATAAGAGTCAGAATTCTACATTTTTATAAATAAGCAAATTTAAATAAATATATATTTTTCATGAAATAATATTTATTATGTATCCTTGTTCCTACGTACAGGTGGGGTACCAGCAATTGAGTAGTGCATTTTATTTTACAAATTCTATTATAATGTCAACTGGGTTCATGTTATAGTTTGCTTAAAAGTTAGTTCAAAACTTCCCAAATATACCTACTAATTGTCGGGCTTGTGTGGGCAGTCATGTCGATAAACAGTGATACTAACTGTGTGAAAATTTCATTCACATAAAAATATAAAGAATAAAACAGTTGTATGTTTACACCATACAATTAAGGGTTTTAAATTAGGATGGATTTATTGAGGAAAACACTCGGAAGAAGCCAAAAAATGGGACACAATTATTATTATTTTTGTTAATTTTATAGTAAGTACTCCATCTTGGAACGCCACCCTTTTTTACAAATATTTTAGTTTTTTGGCACCTAACCATAAAAAGGTTGGCCGCCGCTGATCTAAGTAATTATTTCTACAATAAAAAGTACCCGTGTAACTATTAAAAATAAAAAATCATGACAAATGCTAACAATATGAACATATCCCAACAATGTGACATAGGTACCACAATGTATTTAATATTATTAAGCATTTGATAATGGCACTTACATCAAACTGAAATTGCCTTCAGCGATTTTTATAGTGGAATTACAGAAGGCTCTATAGCTGGGTAAAAATACAGTACTCCGTATTGTATTTTGTGGTCAAGGTTAATAGAGACCAAAAGCAAACCAAACCAAAACCTAATACCTATAACCTACTTATTTTTAGGTTACGGTAGGTTGTGTTGGGTTGGGTTTGGGTTTAAGGTGTCTTGGGAACATTTCATAGACGATATGGAGTAAATACGTATTAGCTGTATCTTTAGCAGGATGGGCAAAGTATGGATTTCTGTCATAACAGATTGTGAACAGTAAAAATAATATTGAAATAATCGAACATGTCCCCGTCGTTGGTTATTATGTCCATATTATTCATTTCATTGTTCAAATGTTTGACTTTTGCGCATTGTTCACGGCGTAAGAGCTGTTTGTTGGCGAATTTACAATCTGCCTGTAAAGTCGCCCAGTGTAATCATCGAACAAGCTAATAAGCAGGTTGTAAACTTTACACTCTACGAGAAAAGTTGAAAGCCGGTCAACTTTACACGCTACACGCCGGCGTGTGGGCCTACTGCGTCTGCGCAGTAGAGCGCAGTAGCAACCTCCCGGTAACAAAACGAACTACGTTCTGTCAAAATGGTCGCTGGCTTGTGGCTTCTCAGGGAATGGAAAGTTTTGTGTGTAATCAAAATCATCAAATCGCAGTAGCTGAATCGCCCGCTTTTAAATTCGCCAACAAATAGCTCGTAAAGAAGCTCAATGTAATTGACGCTTTACACTCACGTAAAAAGTCCTGTTGTCGTTCCTGAATCTGTCACTGTCAAAAATTTGAACTTTAAGTATGTAGGTACCTACTGCACCACGGCACCAATAAATATTTCAAAAAAATATAATATTCTGACAATAATTCGCTTCGCCTTATCCCCAACACTCACAAAGGAGAGGTATTTTAGGATAAATGCGTCAACGTCCTCTCAATAATTGCCTTAGCCACCAATAAAAACTATTATTGGTGGCTAAGGCATATTGGGCTTCAATTATTAAGGCCCGTTTCGGACGGAACACCGGTATCGCGCTCGTATATAATAAGGAGGCCTTTGTTTTCGAATAAAGGGGCCTTTGTATTATGTTTATGAACGCCCCAGAGTCAATGAGTGTCCGGTACACTTTTCCATCGGCCGCTACATTCTTAAGCCGCCGATACACTCGTTTTTATTGCCGCAGCCAGTTTTATGTTCTATTATATAACGCGAAATTATGCGTTGACTCATTAGCTCGGGGCGTTCATAAACATCATACAAAGGCCCTTTTATTCGAATACAAAGGCCTTCTTATTATATACGAGGGCGACACCGGTGTCCCGTCTGAAACGGGCCCAATTGTCAAGATACAATCAACACTAAATAGCTAGAATAATATTATGTCATTCTTATATGAATCTAATAACAAGTTAATACCGAATATTTTGTATAATATACCTAGCCGAGTACCCAACTACTCACGCGGTAACTGGGTACATTTATGAAGTTAAACACTTTCAAATAGTTGCTAAGTGATAGCATAGGTATAATAGTGTAGTCGATTGGTAGTAGGCTTAAAATAATATGAAAGGAATCATATTTTACTCACAGAATCAAACAATGGCGACACACGATAAAGCACACAAAATGTTTATAACTGAAAGCACTGAAAGTCACAAAACGTATCCGGCAACGTCCACTCCAAGAGCGATTCGCGGATCATTTGAAAATGCAACTTAGTCAGTCTCAGTGTTGCCATATTTTGAAAGTGGAATTATAGTACAGAGCCTCCAAAATTATAGTATTTGGGGATAAAATATAGTATGCGTTGTCATCTGTTGAAAATGTATAGGTTTTTTGTTTCTCAGAAAAAAATAACGGAGAATTTATGCAACTTGCAAGTTGCAATCATCGTTGCCATATTTTCAAAGTGGAATTATAGTACCGAGCCTCCGAAATTATAGTAGGTATTTCGACAAAAATATAGTACGCGTTGAATGACATAATATACTTTTCTGCATTTTAGAAAAATTATGTGTAAATTAATAATTAACGGCTCGTTTTTTTAGACAAAAATTCAGATGTAGGGTAATTAACGACTCGTTTCAAATGTTGGGTAATTTATTGACGTCTAGTTTTTTTAGGCAATAATTCAAATGGAAGGTGATTAACGATTCATTTTTTTAGATAAAAATTTAATTCAGGTATTTTAGATCTCCCGAACAGCTTTAGCCCTTTTTTATCTATTGTTAACTTTTTTTCCGGATTTTCAAAATTATAGTCTTTTGGGCGTACTATACACTATACCTGTTATATATCGTACATCAGTGGTTTCCAAACTTTCTATTACTACGCCTCCCTTTAAAAAAAATCTGACCTTGGCGCCCCCCACCCTTTATTTCATTAGATAATACAGACACCTTTTTAAATAGGTAGACAAAAATGTAGGTACCACTTAATACAACAATGAAAAAAAACTTAATTACAATAATAAACAAGATTTTACTACTTTTATTATACTTATTCATTTTTAAATTAATGTGTTTTTCATGCAATGGGTGTGCTTGTTTATTAGCACAACGTGCTCTTTTTCTACTAAACGGGGCCGATATTAATTGGATTTCATTGCAGCTAATGCAGAAAATCCCGTTTCGCATAAATATGTTACGAATGGTAGCAGTAGGTACTTTACTTACAACTTGCATTGCTTTTCTTGACAAAGTATTATATTATTTCTTCACTTCGATTCAATCGAAATTGAACTAGGGTTTTTGTTTCAATGAATAAATTGCATGATAATTCTATCATTTTTTTTTCGTTTCAACAGTAGTCACTCCATATTCATCATCGTTCATTGACAAATGGATTCTATCATGGGCTCCACATCCTGAAGCGGGCCCCCAGGCCAGGATCTTTGGCGGGCCCGCCCGCCTACCTATCACTGAGGTTAAGGGCAGTGTGGTGCTCTAAAGTAGTGTTTCCTAAATTATACACGGGAGTTATCATTTAAGTACCTACAGCAATCATCATATAGGTATCACATCAAATTACAACGCACAACCATATATTTAAAATATTTAATACTGTTGAAAAAAAGGAACGCATTTTTTTTTTAACTATTAGAGTAAATTTGTGATGACTGTTATGCCCGGGCCCTCAGGCTATTTATAAACTACGCATTTGCAAACTGCAAACCTGTAGCTACATTTGTGTTAAACTTTTCACGCCTCCCTTTGCCAGTTTCCCAGTTCCCAGTTTGGAAATTGCTGTCGTACATAGCACGCTGATGAAAATTATTATAGTACAAAATACTATAATTATAGTACGGTTGGCAGCACTGGCTGCAAGTTGTAACTTGTAAATGTGCAAAATTACCTATCTCTTTCTAAGCCGAAAGAGATACGCGGGAACTCCGGGAATCTGAATAGACCGTAGTGATGTATGAAAGTATCGTCAATTTTACCAATACATACTTTGTGATCGACTCTTTCCTATCAGTAGTATCTGTGTTATCAATACTTTTTGGTAATATTTTTTATAGAAATTTAAATGTTTTTGATGTTTTTAACCAATGTTTTGCAAACTGTGAAATTCAAATACTTATAAATTTTGAGTTAAGTAATTGAGATTCAAGAATGATTAAAAATATTATATATTGTGATACTACCTAGTACAATTAAAGAACACCCCTTTGACCGGTATTGGAGAGTAATAAGTAGATACTTACTGATTTCTAAGAATTTATGTTGGGGTGTTTATCTTACTGTTTGTTTATTTTACTCTTATACTTAATTAAAACCATGGATTCGGAGAAATTAAGTATTACGTGCATTTGGCTTTTCACGAGGGATATAAAACATGGATATACCTACCTAGGTTGAAGTAACAAAACTTGGCGCAAAAAAAGCGCGCGAGTATGTTCGTTGGGCGGTTTCGAATGACGCTTCCTGACTGGCGGCTACCTACCCTCTATCCTTCGAGGCCCGCAGAGTTAAAAACAACGGTAGGTACTTTCATTCACTAATTCTATTTCACTTACTTTCTGACTTTATTCCGTTAATTTAAAATTTTAAAAGTTACAATTACACACGAGTAAGATAATATTGTAATATTTTCCTTCCCAATTCTGTCGACACTCACATCCATAAAACATTGATGCAATGTTTCTCAATAAATATCTATAAAACTTTGCAACAATTAAAGCTTCAAAACTTTTCTCTTGGAAAACAAAACAGCTATGAGTTATGCTTATGATTTTATAAACACTGTTTATAGTAAAAATATATTAACCAACAAAAAGTATGAGTATGATCGATACTTGTATTCGTATCAACTAGTAACTTTTGGCGTCATATCGTCACTCGTTATAAGTACCTATATATATACGGAATCGCCGTGATATAATAATCTTACCGACTACCGAGGATGTATTAGTATCTGATTAAAGGCCAACAATTTAACATTTACGAATTAAATTTCTACTATCTGGCATCACTAATTTGATATACTTATAATGTTGGTATCAGCCAGCGCCATCTTTAGATTAATAAAGCCTGAGCATATATTTTTACACAAGCAACGAGTGGTCCACTGTTCAGCTGTCAAAATCAGATCCCAGATTGCTTGACATATTGATTCGCCCTTTCAACTCCCAGATGAACTCCTAGATCTCCAAGATAGTTTAAATAATCTGAAAGAAATCTAATACTAAGAATACTCTGACAAGTGAACATGACAGACGCGTCAGTATGAGCACTATATAGAACAATGACAGGTCATCCATAGACAACAACGGGAGGGGTGGAAAAGGTGGGACCAGTCGTTGCGAATGTAACGGCTTTCTACTTGAGTCGGCAATGTATCAGCTGATACCAAATAACCGGAAACCCCGACTCCGTAGACATAATAATATATAGGACATTATTAGTAATATAAAAAACCCATACTGTTAATATCGTACACTAACTACCTATATTTTTTTCCTACCTTTTCTTTTAACAAACTGAGACCTTGTGAGGTCTGAGAGGCAGACCTCGGTTTCCTGACTATTATTTCAAGGGTTGGGTCTTGCGAGTACATTAATTCCCTTTCCCACATGTAATCTAGCTAAGTATTGAGCTGTAACAGTAGGTATTCATAGTTTCTTGAGGAGTTACCGAATATCGATACATTTTTCTAAAAAGCCATCTCTAACCGAATGAGTTGTAGTGTTGCAAACTTCTTACCTAATGCATTCCTTAAAGAAAATTATTAGACACTGTTACTAATATCATGCAGGGAGGGCCTTGGGCCTGGACATTTTCTGACCGTATTTGAAAAATCTACCTAGGTTACAAAATTCTTGTTTGGCGTATGGCGATATTTATATTAATAAAAGTATAACATTTTTTGATAATCCAGAAAGCTCAAAAAAAGGTGGAACATTAGACAAGATTAGTTTGGAAATTAGCACAATGGTTTTTTATATCATAAACTTTACCAATAAAATAGGTACCTAGGTACATATTATTACATACAATTTTTAAATGATAGATTACTGGTGATACTTTATAAATTATTCTTTGATCTCGTGTGACAATGTTGATAATAATGCAGGGCTCGAAGTGGACCGGAACGCACCAGAGCGCCGTTCCGGGTCGTAAAATCAGCAACATTGTCGTTCCATCTCATGGAACAAGTAATTTTACCATTTGAGCTAGAATGGCCATAATATAACAATAAATCACACTTATTTTTTATAAAACACATAAAATTAGATGACTATGTTAATATTTTCATAAAATTACCGAGCGCTCCGGTTCGTAAAATTCTCCCTTTCGAGTGCTGTAATAATGACTAATTTTTTAAATGGTATCTAGTTCCCAGATATTTTTTTTATTTTGAGAAAAGCTACCTCGCATTTCTTAGCTCATTCTTCTCTAGCTTTTACCATGTATCGTAAATTTGGTATCGCCAAAGAGATTAGACTCTGCCACTAGGCACTCTAGGCACCGTGCAATGTCTTTAGGTATCGCATATATTTTTGTGAATGACTGTTGGCAACACTGATGACATGGCAATAATTTATTATCGTAAACGTCAAATTGACATTAATAATAATAAATGTTTGCAAAGTTTGGATAGATTCTTTTATATATTAGTTTGAAATGTATATTCCTACAGCAAAGATGCTTTTCATAAGAAATTAGTGTAGATATGAAGGCTATATAGGTACAGCCGTGGTAAAGCTATAGCACTCCATGTTGCTTTTGTGATCGAGGTCTTTTGAGATCAAAAACCTACTGTAACCCAAAAATAAGTACTTTGTGTTCGGTTTTTGGTCTCAAAACACCTTAACTACGATGACGATATAGAGTACTATAGCTTTACCGCACGGGTCCCAACCTATGGGTCACCGGCTGAAACAGTAAACAAAAAAATATTGATTTTGAACCAAATCGTGAGATCTCGCCATCTTGTAATTGTTGAAATCGAGCAATAGAGTGACGACCGTTTGCGTGACTCGCGAGCGGGCGTGTATTCGGCAATCTTCGCTTGCTGAATGGATCGCACGACGGAATAATAGAAAATTTTCCACTTTTGTCTCGATCGCTCACGATCCTTGCAATCCATAGAGAATAAAATTTGACAGTCGTGGCAGATGATATCTACCAATGTAATTTGAGCTTAAAGCTAAAATTATACTGAAAAATCTAATTTCATTATGTTTTCTTTACCTTATTAAAAAGGCTTTATAGAATTTATCAGTCACGTGGCTTCAATAAAATGGAGTCACGAGTCGAAAAATGTTGGGAATGTGTGCTTTACCACGACTGTTTTCTATGTGTATTAATTTACTATGAAAACTAGATGCTATAGAACCTCTATTGTCGGGACTAAGACCAACCGCAAACAGAGGAACTATTCAATATCACACGTCGCCACAGCTGTTGAGTGAGCTTAACCACGAGACGTTTTTGATGCAATGATATCCACATCCTCCCATGAAACCTCACTTCGCCTTACTACTTCCACAGCGGTACCCCTGCTTCATTCTTCTTCATACATGGACAATATACGTTCTATGTCCACCTATTGGCCGTTGCAACATGTTGCAGTGACTAGCGGTAATCTCGGCGCATGACGTAATTGATATGAAGGCAGTGTTGCCAACCATACTATTATAGACATCATTATTATCAGCCGGGAGCGATCGACTGCTGAATGAAAGTCTCCCCCCTAGCTCCTTCCACTTTACTCGGTCCCTAGTTCTTCGTTGCCATGTACATCCACCGAACACTATTAGTTTGTTGATCCAGTGGGTTTTAGTGCGCCTTGGGTACCACTGTATGACAACATTTGAACACACCAAGAGGTAATTTTTAAGTCAACTCTAAAAAAAAAATTTTTTTCTTAGCAATGCTAGTCAAATCCATTTAATCCAATCATGTCATCGCAAAGGCAGTTAACATCTTGACGAATGTCAACTTCACGGAGGTGATTAGAAAGACGACATCTTTGTTATGATGCTAGCTAATACCTCTATGGATGCTAGTATACACAAATTATTGTTTAGGAAAGAGAAATGAAAATAACACACTTTCATCACAATTATCAAAAAGTGGATTTGACCAAAAGTTGAAAATTACCTCCTGATATGTCAATGAATTACAATAGAAAGTATTTTGATCATTCTAGTAAAATATATTTTTCATCGAAATAAAAATCAATACATATAATTTTTTTATAAAAACACTAAACCTAGGTAGTTCTTCATTACAATTTTATTCAATTAGGTACTTACCTCGATTTAGATAAATTTTATAAAAATTTCAATATGTATTTGTACAAATCTGAATCATTTAGTTCAGAGGTGTTATCAAAACTACTATCCATATGTTTACATTATTTGCATTAAAATCATCCTTCGAGAGAACCATAATAGTTCAGTTTCACGACATAATTTTTTTAACGATTAATGTCCTTATTCAGTATACAGTACTCTCTCAGTAATCCGCCACCCCAAAAACCAGATAAGTGTCCAATTAGTGAAAGCGGTAAATTATAGTGCATACATACAGAATATGGTAAAAATATGGTAATATAAATCCCTATGACCAAAAGCTTCATTTTGTGTGTCCCGGTTGCATTGCAGCACGTCATAATTGTGATGTGATCCTTGGGCACTTTCCTCCCTGGTACATTACCTTCTTCACGATGAACGTACGTTTTACGAAGGAGAAGTTTAAAAAATCAACCTGTCTCATCTGCATTGTACACTTGTACGCGGCGGACTACTGAATTTGACAACCGAATACCGGCGAATTATAGAGCTTGATTTTGTGCTTTCAACTAGTAAAAATAACGGCGGATTATAGGAGATGTCGGATTACTGAGAGTTTACTGTATATATATCGAAAACATGTCAACACCCACCACCGACACATTCAAAGAATATTGTGGCTTCATTCTATTTTCAGGTCTCGAAATGGAACGGAACGCACCGGAGTGCCGTTCCGGCTCGTGAAATTTGTAAAATTATCGCTCCGTCTCGTGGGAAAAATATGTTGACCGTCTGAACTAGATAGGCCATAGAATAGAAAATCTGACACACTTATTTTCATAAAATATACATATGATTTGATGACTATGTAAATATCTTCAGATAATTTTTCGAGCGCTCCTGTTCGTAAACTTTTCCATTTCGAGCGCTGTCTATTTTCATTACCTATCTTTTAATAACTAATATTTTATGTGAAATCTTCTATAATCTACTAATCTAAAATCACCGTTGGCTATTATATGAACAGATTAAAAATGCGAGTGGCTTACATTTTGTTTATGATCCATGCATACCAGTGGCAAGGAGTGAAGGTAGGCTGTCAAGATCTGACATAGATAGTGCACATTAAACTATGTCAGTCACACTATTTGTTTTCATTGAACTAAGAATATAAACTGCAAATGGTGCCGGTTAGTTTTTAAAATTCATTAATTGATGTGTAGTGAAATTAAAATGTCGTGTAGTCGATAAAAAATATTTATTTGGTTATAATATTATATAAAATTAAGACATAACAAGAAATTGAGGAAAACTGATATTCACATTTGGTCATAATCCAACTAAAAATATGGACATATTATTTTATGTTTATTTTCAAATAATATGTAATGATCTAACTGCCAAAACCCGATATTAAAAAATGTTGAAAAACAATTACTTAAATTAATACAAATAAATTCTGATACATCCAAATATATTTTGCTTATACTTATTGAAAAAAAAAACCAATATAATCCAACTACAGTAAAACCTCGTTAATTTTATGGTACCAAAAATCGAAAAAAAATTCAAATTACGAAATGTATGGGGGAAAAATATAAACATTTTGAATTTTTATTTTTTTTGAATTTTATTAATTTCGTTTACGATCATGCGCCTACGAAATTTCCGATTCCGTGTGTGTCAATGGGTCATAAAATGTCAGGATTATTTATATTACCTTCTTAAAATAAGCAATTTATGCTTTAAGAAAAATCTGTCACAATTTTCACAATGACAGGCTCATGAAATAGTGTACTTTATTACGATTTATTGAATATTTTTGTATGCCAGGTCTCTGAAATCATTTCGAATTAAAGGTATGGTTTTATATGAAAATAATGTTCAAGGGACTTTTTTTATCCATGTTCTTATTAACGAGGTTTTAGTGTAACACTTGAAACACAATATCATATCAGTATTTGTCAATGTCTGCTTTAAAAACAACGACAAACAGTTAAAACCTAATACAGATTCATTAAAACCTTTGTGACATTTGTTGGAATACAATTGGAAATTTGACAAGAAGGTTCAACATAGAGTATTCACATTGAAATGAAATTATTATCATGAAGCGAGTTTAAATTAGTGGTAAGGTAATAATGACAACCAATTAAAAATTGCCAACACTCCTACATGTTTTGTTTAGAATATTAGACAAAACAGTGATATTGAACGAGACGCACCCTTTGTGAAATCAGGATTGATGTTCCAGAATCTTTTGGTAGCAGCATTAGTTTTATTGATACATCTTCTTTTGGTTGTTCTTATATCAAATGTTGGCGACCAAATTGCAGTACACCTCTCTACCCTGTGTGAGTCGTATCAGGTCACCAACATTTGGACATTGAGCCACGAGCTAACAGAATCTGCCTCCGCCTACGCGTTCCCTACATTATGGATCTTTCTAATTGCATCTTTTCTGTTCTTTGTAATAGCTTTGACTTCTCTTGTCTTAAAAATACCCTCATTCATAATGTGATCACCCGAGGATATTTTCTTGGTATGGCGGTAGAGCCACCTTACAAAAGCACCTTTATTGCATTAGAATTTAATTTAATTTTCTCAACGATTTTGTAATCCTTTCTGTTATTTACTTTGTTTTCAAACCCAGATTTTACATTTTTGAAGGGACTGACAAAAAATAACAAAAATAGCGAGAAAATATAAATGTGGATATTGAAAAATTAAAAGAAATATTTTTTGTATTAAAAAAAAAATTCATGGCGTTTGTCGGAGTATGATACCAAGTTACTCATTTATCGGTCTCTTTCTTTAAAATTTCGGTATGTTTTAAAATAATCTAAGAATACTAAGGACCTGATATTTTTTGTTCCAACATTTTTTTTACTTTGTCAAAGGTCCACAAGATGGTACATAATATACTTGTCTTATATTAATGTAAAAAAACTATGTAAATCGATCATAAAAATATTTTGTCATCATTATTGGTACTTACTTTTAACCCCTGCGTTAGATTGAGTTGGTACAAGCAATCAAAGCAAAAAAACTCTACACAATTTAGTAAAAAAAACTAATAAGTACGTTTCAATTGTTTTGCAAATCGATTTATCAATTTTTGTACCTTTAACCCTAAATCAAATGAAATAAAATTTCTTATCATATTCTTTGTTTCAAAATCGGACAATACAATATTGTACATAACACTTACTGGAATATAAAATGTTACCATTATAGACATTTGTAGTGTAGTGATGATGTTGGTAGTATTTATTGAAGGTCATAGTTACCGAGTTGCGCCGCATCAGACCATGCGCTATGTTTTGCTCCGTCCATTTCTGGCGCCAGTCTATTGCTACTGATAAGTCTGTGGCTTGTTCCACCAATTTTTGCTTTGCACTCAGGACAAACTGCTTCTTGATTGGCTCCTCCGCAATCCCCTATGCAGTAAAAGTGTCCATTTGGACAAGCATACCAGTGGCCCTGTTTTAGGCCCATAGCGGCTACAATTGCCTTTCTCTCAACTTGGGTTAATTGTATACTAACACAGCCTTTCAACTTTTCGAATTCTTCATTGACTATATGATCCAGAACGTCAGTGTACACTTGAGCCGAAAACAGCATATCATTAATAACAGCGAAAGATGACTTCACATCTGCCTCTTTTCCCTCCTTCATTTGTGTTTTGCAGGCTATTTCTACTGATAGACCTTGGAGGATGTGTTCGGTTCTTAGAAGTTCGTTGGTAAAATCTTCACCTTGTTGAAGAGATATAGTCGTTCCAGTCTTTTCAATACATGTAATCAAATTATTGATTTGAAACATAACTACAGGAGATGTCAGTGCATTTTCCGACTTCTGAAACAAGGCTGCAATCCTGCCCAAAATGTGTACCACTGAGGAATATTTCTCAACATCTTGTAGGCTGATACGAATATCACGTTTCTTGTAAAATTTATTCAATTTAAGAGGCATGTTTTTCTTAATTTTATCTTGAATATCAAGAATAAGGTTTCTCCATCGAGTGACTGAAACCAAATTGAAGAAAATAGCTATATTGAAAATATTAAAACTATACATAGCAACTAACCAGATAACATGACTCTGGTATGGGATAGGTGGGTTATTTTATTACATTTCAATGTACCCTCTTTGAAAACTCTATTTCACAACGTTTTTATTAGATCGTATTCTTATTTGTCCGGTGGTTGTTTATCCGGTACAAGTCTTGCAATCGATTTTTAACAAACTTCCCGACTAGCTAGACATTTGAAACTTTTAGAATATATCAAAACACAATCCCAATGCATTTTTTTAATACTTTTAGCCATCTTTAAATAGAATTGAATTCATTTTCAGTTAATTCTGTTATGTATGAAAAGTTATTTCGGAAGAAATCCATAATCCAATCCACTATTATTGGTTGCTAGGGGTCTGGGGTCCTAGCAACGAAATTATTAATATATACGTGCGTTACTATGGAAATGAATATGAATGTCAAAATGACATTTCAGTATTATTTCTATCAAATACAATTTTTTTTGATCGTAAAGCTAGTCAAGTCAAGTTAATATGATTCAACAAAAAATTTAAAAATGTATATAAAAAGTTCTTTTTATCTTGTAATTATTTATTAGATAGATACATCTTATCTAAGTATCACTATAAAGTAAAATGAATAAACTAGAATAAATAATGACTTTATAAAAGAACAGTTAGAATTTAACTTTTTCCACTCATTTGTAGGAACCATTCTAAGATTTTAATTTAATGTACATCTAATTTAAAAAATAATGTTTTTCAAGGAATCCTCCCCCCTCCATGGGTTGGGCAAATGGTTAACAATCATTCCTCATAAAAAAATCTATTAATATAACCTCCACTCTGTGAAGGCACATTCGTTTGACTCGGGAGTCAACATGGTAATCTACTTTTTAATATAGAATACGTTTATAGACAAGACCTACCTCGACTAAACGTAATGCGGAGTTGTCACCTTTTTTTGTCAACATCTAGGTACCTACTCAAATAATTTAAAACAAAATTTGGTGTGTAACGAGTTTCCAAATTGTACTTAAAGAAAGCTTGCCGCACCGAAATTACAAATTGCGCGCTCTCCCTCTAGGCACCACCAGTGTAATTGTGTACCACGAAAAATATCAATATTTAGTGGCCATCCTGAACATGGATTGAGATTTGTAATCTGATGTATTATTTCAGTTGGAATAATCATTTAAACCAAACAGGTCAAGTTCAAGTTCCTACAGATTTCAAAATAGTGCGCCATTCAGGCACACAGTGCAAAAAAGCAATACAGGCGCGTGTTTCTAGTGATGCTAGCACCGCTGACTGGCCGAGACAGCGGATGGCGAAGATGAGAAGTTAGTCAGCTGTCCTGCTTGTCGTTTTGTATTGTATGATTATAACAAATTGTATTCGTGATGTTAAATGTATAATGTAAATTCTGTGTTCAAATGGAAACATGACCACGTGGTTAGTTCTGTTTTTAATTAATATATCTAACTTACCTCTAAAAAAAATACTGCGGCTTGACCCACTGTCACCCTTACAAAGGTAACCTGAAGTCATATTGTGTTCAAATAAATTGGGTTTTAAATTTTTTTATTTAATTTTAATTGTATTTTGAAAATTTCAGACGTAAATTGCGGAAAATAAAAATGTAAAATCGATAATTAAATGTACTAAAATGAAAGAGGACTGCAGAAACTACACGCAAATAGCAGGAGAACGTGAATTTCAGGCACGTGAAATCGGGGTTCCACTGTAATTTTTTTTTGTACAAAAGTTGAGTTTTATACTCAAGAAGAGTTTATAATCCTAACACACAACAGAAAAATTAAAGAGAACGTTATCTACAGGCAACATTTTTGAAACCTAATGTATTATTCTATTTTATTTCATATGTATAAAAAAACTATACTTAGGTGGATATGTATTATATTCTTTATAACACTACAACAGGCAATGACATTATTAATGGACAACGCACTCAATACAGTAGCTAGCAAGTAAATTCGCGCATAGCGACATTCGCACATGTATAGGTAGACGTCACGCAATTTCCATTATGCGATATCACGCATCGGGAATTTATAGCAATATCACCTTTATTGTAATGGTGTTAGAACAGTATTTCTATTGTCAATGTTCATTTGAGCGAAGCCGTTCGAACCGAGCCATTCGGCAGACCCGACAAAAAGCATCGGGAATTTATAGCAATATCACCTTTATTGCAATGGCGTTAGAACAGATTATGCCATTTGGCAGACCCGACAAAAAAGTGAGTGTCATTTTTTTTTCCAGATGCTTCGTCCATATTAATGTCATTGACAAGAGGCCCAATGACTGTAGTGTAGTGAAATAGTAGTGTAACAAAGTGAAACAATCAGGCTTTGAGAAAATCACACAAATATATTGTGACCTCACCGGAAATCGAACCCAGAGTTTCCGGATGAAAGGCCACTGCACCACGAGGGCAGTCGAGTGTATCACTGATATACTTAGATTATCAAGCTAGGATATTATAATTAAAAATTGTATACCTTTTTCCATGGCTTTTCCTTGTTGAAGTAAGTGATTAAAATTTGTCCTGAGATTAGTTAACTTTGCCTCAATAGTTTTGACATTGCCAAACGTTTTAGTTTTCACAGATCCTATTTGGCGTAGTGACTTCCTCACTAGATCCAGATAGCGAGGCGTATTGACGATGGGCGTGCTGCAATACGGGCACGGCCGGATGGAGATCTTTTGGGATTCGTTCGGTTTCACGTCCATCACCCAGGTGTCCAGACCATCCACCTCCACACTGTGCGGGCAGTCCACCAACTTTATGAATCTGACAGAAACATAGAACGTCGAAGAAAGGGGAATTAATAGTCAGTATTGATATAAATACAAAATCATGAGAAGTGAAATCATTTTTAATGGGTGTTCACAAAATTCATAATAAAAAAATTCATAAGTACAAGATCGAATATTTCTGCTAGCCCCAGGCGCACCCTACCCTACAAAATGGCAGGATAGTGATAGTCTACCTACATAATATACATACAAATTTCTATTATATATCACAACTAACAAAAGGAGAGTTTCGGGTATCCTACAAAATCAATCCTTTGTGATCGGTGGATGCATGTTGGTTTTCTTTTAAAACTTATTGTTACAAAACCACGACAATAATATGGAATGTTTTGGTCAATATTACAACGTGTCATACGTATACGTCTGAATGAAGTGATATTGTGTTGGTAACACTTGTCATAATAATCTATTCACAAATGTTAATAAATTATTTCTTTCCATAGTGTAATGCAGCGATTTCCAAACTGGGAGGCGCGAAAAGTTTAACACAATTAATATACAAAAAGGTTTGCAAATGCATAGTTTATAAAATGGCCGCTAATTATAAACTACACAAAAAATCAGTCTTATAAAAGGTTGTTTGCAAACCTGTCTGAAAATATGGAAACTAATTTTATAATACCCTTTTTCTATACTATTGTGAAGCGCGCTGGCTATCTCGTGAAAAAATTAAATAAAAGGGTCAAATCATAATGTTAAAATTTGAGAAAAATTAGTTTAGGAATGATAATACTTGCCTATTTGGTTGAAATTTAAAATAATGAATAAATCAATGCAAGGGCAAGGACTACTAATGTATTCACTGATTTAAAAAGACAAAGTGAAGGCATTCATAAAAAATGGAGCTTTGGAAATCAAGATTACAAAAAAAATAAGTTCGCCATGTTTCCACTTTTAAATGATTTCTGCACCAGATATATTGAAGCAAACAAAAATATATTTACTGAGTTCTTGGTTAGTTTGCTAAAGCACTTTTCGTGCTGAAAAAAAGTCGCTTGCGGCCTGTGTTTCAATGCTATTAAATATTTTAAATATATGCTTGTGCGTTGCAATTTGATGTGATATATGATGTTTGATATACTTAAATGATAACTCCAGTGTATAATTTACGAAACACTACATTATAGAACCACACTGCCCTTAACCTCAGCGCAGGCCCAAAGCCGGCCAAAGATCCTGGCCTGGGGGCCCGCTTTAGGATGTGGGGCCCATGATAGAATCCATTTGTCAATGAAGGATGATGAATTTGGATTGACTACTATTGAAATTGATTGTGCTAATAAACAAGCACATTCATCGCATGAAAAACAAATTAATTTAAAAATTAATATAGTATACCTAAGTATGTATGTAGTAAAAGTTTATTTTTATAATTTTTTTTTTTCATTTTTGTATTAGTATATTTATTGTATTAGTATATTATGGACTATTTAAAAAGGTGTCTGTATTATTTAATGAAATAAAGGGGGGGAGGCGCCAAGATTAGATATTTTCAAAGGGAGGCGTAATAACGTAAAGTTTGGAAACCACTGGTGTAATGTGATCACTCTTTCTTCGTGGTGTCATGTCACTTGGTGAAAACAATCAATTGAATTGTACACAATTATATTACAATACAATTTATTAGGAAAACAAAAATATTTGGAATATGTCGATCAAGAATGGCAAGGTGTCTGCCGATTTTTCACTGACCTGGCGTCTTCGTCATCTTCGTTGCCGAAAAGAATCTCAGGTACCGATTTGGGGTCGCAAATTTTGCATACAGGAGGACACAATTCCCCGCAGAGACCGCGGCAAGGGTGTTGACATTTCAGCGTCTGCTTGCAGGGCTCCGAGCAGGGCGCCCAATTGCAAGTCTCGCCACACAGTTTACTGCACTTACCGTGCTCACATCGGCGCCCACATTTCATCTAAGTAAAAAAAAATTGGTTCGTAGTATATTTCCGGATAATAGGCACTAACAAATATTTCAATTAATGAAATTTGGAATCACTGTAGTATTAATTTGACATAGCAGATATATGTACAAGCGTTTTTGAAATGAATTCATACATGGGGCTGTTGGTTTCAAAGTAGATAACCTCCATATTCTGCCATTTTGACGTAATCCCAAAAAACCACCAAGCACTTTTAAGACTGCATATAGAATATTTTCCTTTTGTAAACATATTATTAGATAACAATTTGAAAAAGCGAACAGTGAAATAAAATGTTATTACTGTCATTTAAATTAATCAAAAACCATGTTTAATGTTAGTTGTAAGATTTATAAAATGGCAGCTGATAAATGTAAATAACTTTGGAATCAAGATCCGGTTTAATTCTATCGGGTGGCGGAACAATAACTGTAAGTTTAAATCTTTTCGTACAATAAAGCCATTTTTTCATCAACAGAATGACCATCTTGCTGGATTTCAAGTTCAAATTGTCCAATTGATGCTTAAAAAAGTTAGAATCATGATGATTTGAAGTGCTTGGATCATTGATGACAATATCTCTTACGGCATCAATATTTCCCCTTGAATTAACTGGACGATGACGAATTGCTGTTGGTTTGTTTTGAATAGAACCACTTTCTTCGAATTTCTAGATTAAATAATTCTTCACTGCATTGTACGTTCTCACACGATTTCGCGGGAAAACAGCACAAATTTTACGTAATGCATTGTACTTGGATGTTTTCAACATTTTTATAATAAATTTTAATAATTTAAGGTGTTCTGTGATTGTGTACCACTGCATGATTAATTTATAGGTTATGTAGATGATGTATAAATATAAATGTTATACGATTGACAGCTGTAGAATAGCAGCAAATTCCTAAATAGTACCTAATGCAGTTCTTGTTGTGCCACCCTATAAATCCCATTCACCGCTGACGGCACAGCTGTTGTGCCCTCATTAGGGGACCAGTAGATATAATTAGCACGTTATTTAAATGTGGTAATTAAATAGTAATTAAATGCTCAGCAGCTAACAAACTGAGATGAATTTGATATTTTATGAATATACTTACATAAATGATGGAAGAGTACTTACAGAATCAAAATCAATAAAAATATCAACAAAAAATGGACATTACCAACTTTGAAACTGATAGCCTAACATAATATAGTCATTATTATGAAAGTTGTGAATAGGTTCGAAAAAAAAGTTAATTAAACGTAGATTGTGTAAGAAGGCATACACTGCGGGAAATAAAAACATACAACCGAGAATTAAATGTATGTACCAATATAAAATGGGACTGCAGAAATTAGTGCAAATAGTGGGAAAACGTAAATTTCGGGCACATAAAATCGGGGTTCCACTGTAGTTTTTGAGTAGTGTTTTAGATATCAACCACCAAATACGAGGGGGAGTTCCATAAGTTCGCGGAATGGGACAGAAAGAAAAGAAATAATTATATATCTTTTATACTTTCATTTTTCAATATAATCTCCTCGGACATGAATACACTTCTTAGATCGATCGATTAATTTTTCTAAACCTTCATAAAAATAATTTTCCGATTTGCCTTCAAAATGCTCGTTTACTGCTGCCTGTAGGGACTCATCATCATCAAAATGTTTTCCATGTGAGTCTTTCTTAAAATTTGGAAACAGGTAATAATCACTAGGTGCCAGATCAGAACTGTAAGGTGGGTGAGGCAATTCCTGGAAGCCGAATTTTCTCATAGCAGCCATTGCAATTTGAGCCTTACGAGTAGGTGCGTTGTCATGAAGTAAGAACAAGCCTTTTGTTAATTTTCCCCTCCTTTTTACTTTAATAGATTCTTTAAAGCGACTTAGAATATTAGCGTAGTACTGTCCTGTGATGTTGGTGTGTAGTCGTTTATAATTTATTAACAGGAATCCTGGTGAATCCCAAAACACTGTTGCCATCACCATCCCAGCCGATGGTACGACATTAAACTTCTTGGGGGCTGAACCACCCTTTTTATGCCACTGCATGGACTCCTGTTATGACTCAGGGTTATAATGATGAACCCATTTTTCGTCTCCCGTAACAATTTTGTTGATAAGTTCTTCGTGATTGACGACAGACAGTTTTAAAAACCGTCTAGAACATTCCACACGGTAACTTTTTTGATGTGGCATACGCATTCGTGGCACGCATCTTGCGTTTACCTTTGACATCCCAAAATTTTTATGTATAATTCTGGAACCTATTGTTTTTGATAGATTGAACCTTTCTGCGATTTCGATTAGTTTTAGCTGACCATTTACCATAAGGGCATATTTGAATTTTAATACTATTTCATATGTAGTGACGTCACTTGGCCTTCCACAACGTTCATCACCTTCTAATGACTCTACGTCGTTTAAAGAAACGTGACCATTTGTAAATCATGGTTTTCAGCAATAAAGAGTGCCATAAACCAATTTCATTTAGTTTTGGATGGTTTCCACACTTTTTCCGTTTTGTGAGAAATTTAATTACCGCACGGAGCTCAATATTTGACATTTTAAAAATGATCATTGACTTTAAATTGTTAGTTTGAATATTGGAAGCCATTTGATGGATCAATCAACTTGAAATTGCACAAGTATACCTAGAAAGGATTCTTCTATCTTTTCTTTGGACCATGTCCGATCCTAATAACCTAACAATAAAAAAATAATTTTAATCCCAATACTTGCATCTTTCACCGCCATTCTGCGAATTTATGGAACTTCCCTCGTATATTAGAATATTCCAATAACATAATATGTTAAGACTTGATTTCTTATTAGTTAGTGGCTATTGATCACAATACCTTGCAGGGGCGACATTGTACTCCACAGGGCAAAGGACACTTTGAGTGTTCGCACTTAACTTCACACATCTGCTTACATGGTGGACACGATTCTCGGCAAGGCTGTTTACAGCTGGAAATACGAAAAAAATATTTCAATTTCATAATATTCGAAGGAAGGTAGGTATTCATTTCTCTTCTTTAAACACAATAGGCCAGGCCATGCGACCCAATTACAGCAATACCCAGGATTCGAGAAAATTATAGACAATGTGTTGTGACTTCACCTGGAAACAAAATGAAGAATCAGTGAAGCCAGTGCCTTAAGCCTCAATTACATTGAGCTTCTTTACGAGCTGTGTGTTGGCGAATGTATAATCTGCCTGTAAAGTCGCCCAGTGTAATCATCGAACAAGCTAACATGTTCGATGATTACACTGGGCGACTTTACAGACAGATTATAAATTCGCCAACAAACAGCTCGTAAAGAAGCTTAATGTAATTGAGGCTTTACGCATTGGAGTACGAAGACTGTGCCGTGTTGTAACAGCGTCAATGGAGAGATCCGGGAAAATTTTAATTCAAAATTTTTTAAAACTATAATTTGAAATTAGTTGTAACTAGGGACTGCAATACCGAATGAAAATTCCAATACCGGTATTTCCAATTAAATACCGGTATTCGTGAAAAATAAAAAAAAACAGAAACCAATAAAAATAGATATAAAAGTCTCTTTAAAATATTAATATTTTATAGCAAAAATATCTAAATAAGTACCTACATAGTACATAATATCGTCACCGTTCAGGCAAAAGTCACCAACCCTAAAAACATAGTTTTGAGATATCGCAATTTGAAAGTTTGAAAATGCAGGAAAAATCAGATTTAAATGTTTTTAAGGTTTTATCTACATTACATTATTTTCTCATGTGTTCTTAATAATTTCTTTAAGGTACTTTTACTTTTTGATGCTAATTAAAACATCTAGAAGGTTTTGAAGGAGGTAAAGTAGCTCAATTATGGTTTGGTGACTTTTGCTTGTTAATAATCTGACCAAAGCGATCTTATTATAACAAGCTAAGGTAAACTATTCCTGTTTGGTTATTTTTGCGTATTTCAGACAAGTGATAGAAGTTTTCAAATGACAAATCAGTAAAACTCACCATCCATAGTATAGTGACTTTTGCTTGTATATTTATAACGAAGAATTTATTTTTTTAGAGTCAATAATGTCTATTCACCTATAATGACTTTTGCTTGTTAAGATTTTATCGAAAGTCATTTAGTGGAAAACAAATAATTCGGATTTAAGCTACATTTTACTAACTAATGTACCGTGGTGACTTTTGCATCTTAAAGAACAGAATTTTACGCTTCATGTGACATACTCAACTCAAAACTGCCATTTTCAGGGTTGGTGACTTTTGCCTGAACGGTGACGATATATTATTATGTAACTTTTAAAATAGGTAAAGGTAAGATATAGTAGAGATGCTGATGTTTACAAATACCTACATAAATATAGTATATTTATAGTTGAACCATTGGCACTTTCTTCTTCGAATGATCTTTCAATAAATGTATTGTGTTCTTAAATGTGTATGTGCCCCACTGGCAACTCCACCTAATGTTTTATTGCATTTTTTACACTTGGCAACTTCTTTACTTTTCCAAACACAAATTGCCCATTTTTTTGTTAAAAAAAAAATTATTTCTCAATTATTCTATAAACTACTATTGAGTAGATAAACATCAAACAATTAGGCACAGGCGAGTACATTATAATAGAATAATTATGTATATTATATTATAATATAAATATTCGCCATTAGGGCTAAGGTTAGTAATGATTATACAAACAAACAGTATGTAGATATTTAAGCGCAATTTCATATGCATCTAAAAATAGACCTGACAAGTCCAAGACCCGCGGGCGACTGGCGAAAATATTTGGATAAATTTAAAACTAGGGAAGCAATTACCTACTGTAAATATATTTCGCAACTCTGCACGTGTCCTTACTGGTCACCAAAGTCGAAGGTCAACGGAAATAAACCAGACACACTAACCCGACAAGAAAATATAGTCCTGTTTAAACTTTTTATATTAATTAATACATTTTACATCCATTTTCAATACCGAATATATCGGTATTGTCTGATTTTTAAAACCAGTATTTCAGTATCAAAAAATACTGGGATACCGGTTTTAAAATACCGGTATTGCAAACCCTAGTTGTACCTTGATTTTTCATCCCTCAAAATATGGAAAAATTCAGTAGGTATCCTAATTATATGGCAGTTTTAGGTAGCTTCAGCTAGTCGGTGAATTTTAGCAAATGAACATTCAGAGATGACTTGTTTTTCATGAAAAACCGAAGAAGTTAGACTCTAGAATTGCACATTCCGTACGATTCTACGAGTAGCCCTAAACACAAAATGGCACCTCGCATTCTAGTTGTAAGTCTCTTGCAGTTGCAATACATTGCTTTTGGCTGCTTACACAAAATTGACGAGGGAGTATTTTTCTACAGGTATATTTATAGTTGAATTTTATATTCAAAATATGTTTGTTGTGATACGATAGTAGGTAGGTATGCGAGATGCATGGAATGTCAAATTTAAATCGAATTTAATTAAATACCATCCAAATTTATGGATTTAGGTGTTCAAGGCTTATTTTGGCAATAGATGCACATAGAATCATGTATATAATTAACTAATTGGGTAAATCCAAAATTATAGTGGATGTCATAGAAGAAATTTAATGTGAAGTTCTCTATAAATAAATCTGCAATGAGAAGTCACATGTAGTTGACTTAATCAGTAGACCTGTGGTCCTTTTTTGCTTCGATTTCATACATTTAGGATCCCATCTCTATAGAATGAAGAAGGTTTTGTTTTGGCCCATTCTTTTGGATGATGCTTCTGTGCTATGAATGATAACAGTTATACCACAATTTTCAATGATTATTAAAATCAAATGGTAATTGAAGTATTTTTTAAAAATTACATGGTTCAATTTGGAATTATGGAGGTTTTATAGTGCTTTTATTACCTATGGCCGCACACCAGTAGGTGGCCACAATTTTCTTGACACGGCATATGTAAACGTCCACCGAGGCATTGTCCGCAAGTCCCTTTGCATTTGTGATCGCATCCCTTCAACACATGATCGCACTTTTCTTTGCAATACATCATCAGTAAGAAAGATGCCTTCTCACATTCTGCGAAAAAAATTATATTTATTAGTTGCTTTACCCTCCACCACCACCATGGCGTAATGAATGTCAGACACCCTTGAAAGTGCCCCAGGAGCACTTCCCAAGACCTCAGTTGGCGTGCACTAGAGTCTGAGTGATTCCTATTTTAATACAATGTATTACGGTCAATTCTCAATGAGAAAAGACCTTCTCACTCGCCATAAAATGCGGCAAACTTTTATGGTATATGCAAACATACAATTCAAGCAAAATTTTGTCAATCTTACTGTCAAGTTACTGAATCGGATGACCTTCCTCCACCCTTTTACACTGGTAAATAGATCATGTAAAATTATGCTATTGCAATTCTTGTTTATAGATTTTACTATTATATAGGCTTTATAAGGTAGAGCACAATGTATATAGGTTTTCCATCAAGAATTGTTAGAAAACCGCCTTAGAGATATTACAGATTTTCTTACCGATTTTGCTTTGGTTGCACGGTACGAGGAACTTGTGTCCACATAGAGATTGAAAGACATTTTCCACTAGAGCTTGGCAAACGGCGACATCACATTCGGCACTGCACAGTTTTTTACATGGATGGCCACATGCCAAAATGCGTTCACATTTCGATTCGCAAGGCACCGAGTCGGCGTTCCCACTGCACGCTGCTTTGACGATATGACCACAAAACCGAGGTTTCGGAACCTAAAATATTTTAAATTAGATAAAAATAACATGTCAAAAAATGACGAGGGTAACTTTACTGACCATTTAAGAAGAAACTAGAAAAGATTGACACATAAAGTTGACTATCATGTTGCCGAGAATGTAAAATAACGTAATCTAAAAATAAAAAAAAAACACCTTTTTCTAAATAACATTGTACATAACATTATAATGAACTAAGTAATTATTTTATTACACACCTTAACATCGCACGTATTGCAGGGTTGATGGCACAATTGTTTGCAAAAATGAGTACATTTCATTACTCTACTGCACTTCTTCATACATTTAGTTTCATTGATATCTACACTGCAAGCAGTTTTATCAGAATGAGGACATTTATCCCTCTTCTTATCAACCTGAAAAACAAATAGATAGATATTACAGTCTGTCATACATGGCGGTCAGTAAGGGTACAGCCTCAATGCCATCTGGATGACAGGATTAGGCTGATTGAGCGTCGCTTGGGGACGGCAGTTACTCGAAGGGAGGCAAATCATTTGGTACATAAAGAAATAGCTACCTAAACTTAGTAATAAGGAAAATATCTTTCCATTAAAAAAATCAACTCACTAGTTGGAAACAAACTGACGTATTAATTAACAGAACAGGTTTAACAAGACTGTATTTTTTTTGTCGGGTTCGCGACGTCTAGTCTACATCCGTCACCCTTCGACATCCATTTTGAACATAAATGACACGGATGATATGAAATACCGTATAAAAAAATGGGGTGGCATTTTGTCTGGGGACGTCACTGAATCAAAAAAATTTTAAAATACACATAGTCTACCTACTACTTGACAACAGCAAGTGGGTAACAGAAATTTAATATAGAATACCTTTTGTTGAGTCGTCATAGATTTTCAGGCTTTATGTACTGTACTATTTAAATTGTCATATTACACCCGATTCTCTTTTTGCACAGGGGATATGTTCCAAAGACTACCGTGTAAAAAAAGATAAGGTGTCCATACAAAAATGGTGGATAGGTTCTATTACTTAAAACCAACTCAAATTACGAAATTCTTGAACTCAAAATTTATATTTATACTTATACATAAGAATATTCATACATAAATAATTACAAGATGAAAAGAACTTTTTATATACAACGTTTTAAAATTTTCTGTTGAATTATTATGCTCAAACTTGTAATTGATATGAAGTAAATAAAAAACAAACAAACGAATATAGAATACTGAAATGTCATTTTGACATTTCATTTTGATTTCCATAGTAACGCACGTATATATTAATAATTTAGTTGCTAGGACCACCTCCTTAGCAACCAATAATAGTCTTTTACTTTTTACGAATTTTTCTGAAATAACTTTCCATACAAAACAGAATTAACTGAAAATGAATTCAATTCTGCTTAAAGATGGCTAAAAGTATTAAAAGAATGAATTGGCATCGTGGTCCGATATATTCCAAAAGTTTCAAATGTCTAGCTAGTCGAGAACTTAATTTAGCATAGAGAAATGAAATATATTCATTCTGTGTCGCTACTTGACAATAAACGTGCCTGTTTACTGCTGTTTTTCGCTGACGAAAAATTACTCATCGCAGGAAATATTTAATGAACCCGAAGTAACTGACTAGTGGCGCCATGTATGTACGTATGTGTGTCTGGGCAGCATCTGGTGACAACATATGTATGCACCAGTGGCGTGCGGTCCATTGCAATGCAATTTTTTGATAAATATGTACATACATATTTTTTTTTATTTTTTAGGTTTTTTAAAACAGTTTTAAAGCAAAAAAATCAGTGTAAATAAAAAATAATCGGTGTAAAAAAAATAATAATAAAATAAAAATACTTTTTTTAAACGTATTATTTCGAAACCGTGCAAAAAAAGCCGTGTAAAAAGAGGATCGCGTGTATGTTAAATTAAAGATTAAAAATACATATATCACTCGAATACTTGTATTAAATAAGGCTCTAAGTACCAAAAAGTAGTATTGCCTGTAGTTACAAAATACCGAGTCATTGCAGTAAAATTTCATGAAGCAGACCTTTTGAAAAATGTAGTTTTACAGTGTGAAGCAATCACGGCAGCTTCTATAATTTTAGGTATTAAAAACTCGCAAGTGTCAACACACCATCGTCAGCTATTTTATATTGAATGCCGTTAACCACTGCAGTGCTACTTACACCATTATAAATAAAACACGCCAACGAACTTACAACGTCGACAGGTTAATTATTTTGCTGTGTTTTTTTGACTTGCTTGAGGCACTTAGACTATAGTTAAAGTTATTGACGTTGGTATGTAGAATATTTTTCTATAAAAATGTCAGTTTTTATTATTTTGGTACTTAGCGCCTTAATTAATACACGTATTCACTTGACAAACAGTCGTCGTAACCCACCAATTTAATTGATATTTCTGGCCATTCGAACGAGGAGTTTTAGCATACATATCTGTGTAAAATATCATGTTTTGATGAATAGTTTTCTTTTAGATTAAAAAAATCAAATTGTCATATTCGATATAAGACCAATTAAATAATTGCAATATGTCATATACCGAAGGTTTTAGGATCACAGGGGGTGGGGCTAACTACAAAAATGGATGTTTTGAGTTAGTACCGGTTTCGATAATGCCGTAATCATATTATTTATTGGTGACACAACACAAATTCATGGATCATTTTTCTTCTGGAAAACTTTGCAGGTGAAAAGAGACTTTTACCCTGTCTTCTTAGAGAATTATTTATACAGAGTAGAAAGATACGTAGGTATTAAAGTTTTTCAATATTTTGGATTGCATGATATCTATAAAATCAAATAAAAATGTGTAAAATCTTACCACAATGGTGCATGTGTCACACTTTTCGTGACATTCCTTGGGGCAAGGATGATCCATCGAGCAACCCTCATTTTTAAGAGTGCATGGCATATGACAGATGAACTAAAAATATATTTAAAACCATTACATACTGAAGCCTACCATTTGCATAAATCACTGTGCAAGTGTTAATTTTATTTACATATTTCACTGTAAAGGGTTTTAAGCCGAACGGTCATAATATATCATGTAACCCACGTTAAATGACTCACCATGTGGACGACTTTACATTATGAATTTATGGTTTACATAACATAATAAGACTAATACAAGAGATATATACTAATAGAAGAGAAGTGCTAATACAACCTTAAAAATTAAATTTAAATAGCCAAAAATAGAGATCCATGCTCTCATGGATCCACGATAGTACGCATATTTATGAAAATACAAATCCACTTTCGTGTAAATGAGTGTACAATTATTATGTTACTATTTTTGTTGCCGGGGTGAGGTGAAAACTTTAAAGTATTTCTATGAAAATATTGAAGGATGACTCACCTGTTCATGGTCAGGGTCACTTTTCTTGTGGCAATTTCGAGTACAGACATGTCCACATTGCAATCGGTCAATACACTTTGTTGCGCAAGGAACATTAGCTATATCCTCATAACAAAGCTTTGATGTCTAAAAAAAATAAAGAAAACTATAATAACACAGCAATATTTATATTATCTCTCTTCTTGGTCGTGCACTCATGGCTGAGGATCGTGACCACATTTAAATGTCGCCATCCTTCGAGCGACCAAGACTTTCCATCCTTCTCGATCTTCCGCTTCTCTCAGGGCAGAATGGATGGTGCCCCCAGTCAGCTCTTTCACTTGGTCGCTCCATCGCGCAGACGCTCTTCCTCTGTTTCGCCTTCCCTGAAGGCTACCCAAAACTACCAGTCTCTCTAGGTTGTCCGGTCTGCGCCTGACAATATGTCCAAAAAACTGCAGAATTCTTCTCAGACATATCGTCGAGAGCCGTTCCTTTATCTTCAATCTCTGGATGATTGACTGGTTCGTCCTGTGCTCCGTCCAAGGAATGCAAAGCATTCGGCGCCAACACCACATCTCAAAGACATCAATTGCCTTCAGGGTCCACGACTCGACTCCGTATAGAAATATCGAGAACACTAATGTTTGCACAAGCATCATTTTTGTGGCAATCGAAATTCCCCGATCCTTCCATATAGTAGTAAGGCGTGTGATCGCATTTTTCGCAATCTGTGTGCGCCTTCTTATTTCTGCTTCGCATCCGCCCTTTCCACTGATGGTCGATCCCAGATATACAAACTCGTCGACTGTTTCGAGGTTTTGGAGTGTACTTGGTGTTGGTAGAAGGTTGGCCCGATCAACAACCATTGACTTGGTCTTATTCCTATTAATAAGGAGGCCGTATTTGCGACTCTCTTCTTCTACCCGGTGTAGCAGCTCTGTGAGTTCTCTTTCACCAGCAGCAATATTTATATTATATTTCTATACATAATAAATACACTTATAAAAGGTCATTTTAGATGTCAATTCTGTTGTCCGTTCAATTGGGAAACGGCGATGTATATTTACATATTTTTTATCCACTAAAAATGAATATTACTAATAACTTTCTACACATATTGGTTGGTATAATGCAGTACTTATATTTGAAGAAATAATAATATTTTAATCGAAATTAGAAAAATACGAAAACATAAAAACAACGCTGAGAAACGATATTAGAAATTAGAAAAAAATATATAAAAATAACGCTTCGCCATCCTGACTAAATAGTAGGGTCGTGCCTAAAGGCTCAGATTAATATCGCTAAATAGTTACCTATTTTAATTAGGTAGGTAGGTAGGTACCAACTTTTTCAGTTACAAAAGAATATATTATAAATAAATTATAATAATAAAAATAAAGAAAATATAAGAATTATACTGATTTTTTTTCTAATTTGTACATTGTAGGAAGCTTTAGTCTTTTTTTGACGATGTGATCACTTTTCTTCCATAGCCATAAATAGTCCCGATAAATCTCAATAAAATCTTTCATTAAGTCATTTACACGTCAATTTGACTGGCAACTCTAAAAACGGATACGATAACTGATGGAAAACCCATCCTGCCTGGTCTCCGTTTCAGTTTCAGTCATCCGCTTCAATTTTGCATTTACACATCAGTTTAACTGACAGCTCAACTGAAACAGAGACTGATTGGACAACAAAATTAATTGTTTAAAAGCACCTCAATATATCATAACATTCATTATCCACTGATGTAGGCCTGAGCAAAGAAAAGGTCAAGAGCTGTTTACGAATTTTTCTAAGGTGTCCTGCACATAGATATTCGGTGCGATTCTAACTTAACCGAACATAGAAATAAAATTGCATTTCAAACTATGAAAAATTTTGATCCTGTTTTTGATATCGTTTAAGTATTTCAGTGTTAAAATATGATTGGCTGGCTATTGATAACCAATTTCATAATATGCGCATCTATTCTATACACGTTGCCATTGGCGGCTGTGGAGGGTAGTTTATCATAATTATGTATTGAGGCAGTTAATCGTTGGTGGTTGTGCTATGTTTTATCAGCACCTCTCTTGGCTGTGTTAACTTTTAAAGCGAGATAGACAGTTTTAGACGGCTGAATTGAATTTGTATAGTTTTTGTTGAATAAGGAAATTGTTTAACTTTCTAAAATGTCAAAATTGGATAAATAATATGCCGTATCACACCACATCATCAATACATATAGTTAGGGCACTTAATTGATACCTTGATTTAAAAACACAAAAACCGATAGCCAAAAATTAACTCAATTTGATAAACATTTCTTGTAATAACAACTTTACAAGTTAAATTTATCATAATTAAGTAAGACGCCCGTGGCTTAATAATTGGTAAAGCACATTGGCGCGAATCCAGTGGTTACATGTTTAAGTCCCACCGGGCGACGTATTTTTTCAAAAAAGATTTTCTCTACATAATAGGTAGGTATATATTTGAGGTGTTTACAATTTAAATATAAAGAATATTACATTCTTAAATCTTGTGAATTATTCGTTAAATAAAATAAATACTTTATTATACAGTGATATCACTACGGAAACAATTTGTTCTAACCAAAGTATTATGAAGAATAGCTCACTCTTTCTGTCAGGGAGGCGGGTTCTTTTTTGTTTTAGTATTTATTAAATAAAAATTGTTCTTTCAACACATTTATGACACATTTTCATAAACTAAAAGTTACGGAAAAGCATGGAAAGTAATGTAGATTAGGTTAGGTTAGGTAAGGTACAAATAATAAATCATCTACTATGACAGAAAATAAACCATTTAAGCAATGATAAAATATGTATTTACGATGTGGTGTGATACAGCATAATATTATAATCGTTTCAATGGCTAGGAACCGACTCACCTTATGCGAGCAAAGGGGAAGTGTCACATCAGTTACTGTTATCAAACATTTTGCCTCTAGAGGATTTTGGCAGCATTGGATACTCTTCACATGCCCACAGGGTAAAGTTTTCTTAACCAACACACTACAAGGACGGCACTTTTCATTGCATCGCAACAAGCACGGATGATCAAATGGACAAGACCTGGATTTAAACATAAGACAGACGCTTATTAGTGTTTAGTAGATATTACATAAAAAAAAAAAACTTGAGTAATAAAAACAAAAGTGTATTCTTTGCGGATGATTGTTGGGTCATCAGCAAGCATGTGGGATTGTCAGTATAACGTATCATATTCAGAACCTATTCATGGTTTATTCTCAACAGTACAGTTTTATGAGATTAGTAACCCAAGAAACATCGCCAAAGAACATGAAGGCTATAAAATGCACAATGTATTTATATGTGATACATAGCATATCATTTCTTTTTCAAGTTTTCTCTCTGCAAATAACGATTGATATCATTATGGTTACCCAGTTGAAAGCTGCAAAAACCATAAAAAAAAAAACTCACAGGATTGGAAGATCAAAAGGATGGAAAATATAATTGACATTCATGCAGATGTATCTAAAAACCGAAAAATCTTTAATTCAAGATATGTGGCGTCTAATTACAAAAAGCGACAAGTCCACAATTCAATATTTTCGGGAAACAACGTTTTTATGTTTCAAGCTTCAATTATTTGTTTTAACGTGAGATTATTTTTTCTGTTGTATTCTATGTCGAAATTAGAACCAAATGGCAATTTGTTTCAGCCGATAAACTCTTAAATGTAATAAATATAGGCAAAATAAAATTGGACGTAGCGCTATTTGTATCTCACTTTATAATTTACTCCGCATAAGGCACATATTTCCGTGGCACTGTCACGAGTTTACCAGATGCTACAGCATGAGAGACGCCCTTTTCAATATTGAACGTTCCCTTATTGGTTGACTTAAACACGCGCGAAATCAACCAAGCTTTAAATAATATGAAACACGGACTTGGCACTTTTTTTAATAAATCGAAACTTAAAATATTTTTTTTCGTAGGGTTATGTCGCATTTTGGAATTTATAGATCAAAATACATATTGTGTAAAATTATACAAAGAATACGTGCGTATTTTTTTCTCGATTTTGTCCAAATGTGGACTTATCGCTTTTTGGAATTAGACGTCTCATATGCAGAACCTATTCATGGTTCATTCTCAACAGTAGAGTTTTATGAGATTAGTAACCCAAGAAACATCGCCAAAGAACATGAAGGCTATAAAATGCGCAATGTATTTATATGTGATACATAGCATATCATTTCTTTTTCAAGTTTTCTCTCTGCAAATAACGATTGATATCATTATGGTTACCTAGTTGAAAGCTGCAAAAACCATAAAAAAAACTCACAGGATTGGAAGATCAAAAGGATGGAAAATATAATTGACATTCATGCTATTGATGTATCTAAAAACAGCAAAATCTTTAATTCAAGATATGTGGCGTCTAATGCTGAGCTCTACGGGCTGTACGAAGATTGCAGCGCAGTTCAATCAATTAAGATTGGGAGACTGCGATGGCTAGGTCATGTGCACCGTATGAATGACAATGAACCGGCAAAGAGAGTGATGTCCAGCAATCCAATAGGACGTAGAAGAGGGAGGCCAAAGATTCGCTGGTTGGATGGAGCTGCCAGTGACTGCCGTATTCTGGGTGTACCAAATTGGAAAGCGCCCACACTGGATAGGGACAGGTGGAGGGAGCTGTTGGGGGAGGCCAGGACCCACACCGGGTTGTCGCGCCCCTGATGATGATGATGAATTACAAAAAGTGACAAGTCCACAATTCAATATTTTCGGGAAACAACATTTTTATGTTTCAAGCTTCAATTATTTGTATTAACGTGAGATTATTTTTTCCATTGTATTCTATGTCGAAATTAGAACCAAATGGCAATTTGTTTCAGCCGATAAACTCTTAAATGTAATACATATAGGCAAAATAAAATTGGATGTAGTGTACCTCACTTTTTAATTTATTCCGCATAAGGCACATATTTCCGTGGCACTGTCATTAGTTTAACGGATGCTACAGCATGGGAGACGCTATTTCCAACATTGAACGTTCCCTTATTGGCTGATTTAAATACGTAAAGTGGAGTACCCTTTATTAGATAATTTTAAACAATATGCGTTTTTATAAAATCAATTGTGTAAAATTATATTTTATTTCAAAGCTATTAACGGTTGTAACTATCAATTTATAAAATATTCCTAGTCTTGGGAGAATTAAATATTCATTCTCAATTGGATGCCGCATATCGTTTTTCAGTGAAATTTTTTAACGATTTTTTAATTTTATCCATTTCTCGTAAAAACAAAATCTGTTAATACAAACCTCCACTCTGTGGAGGCCTATATGATCATATTAGGATCGGACATGGTCAAAAGAAAAGAAGATAATAATAGGTATATTTTTATCAAGGTGGAATTGTTTTAGTAAAGAAGATTTTTACTTCACTGATGGAGCATTATCCATAATACAACTATTCACAAATAATAATTTACTCGAAGTAGGTATTTAGTGAAAGCATTGGCTAATGCACATTACCGATGACTTTAGTGGAAAGTTAGCGTTGCTTCTCAACTTTAAAAAGAATTAAGTAATTTTTGAGAAATACCATAACTCAAGGATGCTCTTGCGATGTTAAGTATCGGGAAAAAAATGAAATCGACAGTGTTAGAGTTCAATATTCGTGTAATTGATGTGCTTTCAAAATCCAAAAATCAGAGGGTAGACTTCTTGCATAAATATAGGTGAGTCTTTTTTTGCACTCCCTAATATTCTTGTCACCGGCCGCCACTGGTTGTAGTGTCATTAAAATTTATAAAAATCCTACTACTGAAAAGTTCACATTTTGCAGTTCCGACCTTATACGTAGGAGGTGTCGATCTATCTATGTTATGAATGACATTGGATGTGTCAGATACTACACTGTACACCAACCTCTTGCATACGACTAAGTTTTACGTTTCAACAGCAGTTATTGAGCTATTCTGCCATTCAATATAACCAATTTTTAAGTAGGATTTCAAATAGAGCCCTGTTAATTAATGCTCATTATCATAAATTCAAAATGTGTCCAATATAAATGAGTAAAATGGCGACCAATATAGATACCCAAAACTGTCGCACAGATTTTGATATATTTTAGAGAATTAACAAAAAATTACGATTCCCGCATTTAAAATAACGTTGCGGTGTCAAACACAATATTAAAATGGCTCTACTGAAAAGTTACCATTTTGCAGTTCTGACATCTATACGTGGCGATTTGATTGTTCGGTGTTCTATGGAGTATACAGATTGTCGTTAGTGCAACAAATTTTTAAATCCATAGAAAGACCTCTCATAAAAATACCTTTAAGATATCTAAAAGAAAATAAGATTTTCGCTTTCAAAGAAACAATAAATTTCTTCACCATACATACTTCACCATACATCTTGGGTTCAGATTTGTTATTATAGTTATATATATTGATACCAGATGGAAGTCTCCCACAGGAGACCACCTCAAACGACGGACCGAACCATCAACTTTCCCATAACACCACAGCCTACGTCCACTCTTCGCGGCTCTCGCAGCCCCTGGCCGAGCGGAGCCTACCTCCACTGAAAATACGAACTTCGAAATACGAACGCATCGGACGCCGAACAGGCAACAGCTAGCAGCGGAGCCTACCTCCACTGAAAATACGAACTTCGAAATACGAACGCATCGGAAGCCGAACAGGCAACAGCTAGCATCCCAAGCATAGATAAGCCACAAGATGTCCAGCCAAAAAGACCGCATCGGCAGCATGCCAAGCCGCAAGACCTGACTCTCTCGCATCGGACGCCAAACAGCCAGCATCTCTTCTCTCGCCTCGGATGCGAAGCTACAAGCATCTCCAGCCCAGCCAGCATCTCCCGCCAAAAAGACCGCATCGCCAAGCCGCAAGCACTGACTCTCACCTCGGATGCCAAGCATCAGCAGCCCAGCCCGCGACACCACGTCTGCAGCCCGCCAAATCGCCATTACCAACCCACCGCCAACGACAATACCCTGTATCAATGACTTATAATAATTCAGTAACAACAGCATACACCGTGCGTTTCTGTCTCCCACCCCCGCTTCTTTGGCCATGACATTATCACGGTCTGCCATCTCCGCCTAAGCGCGAAGAAGGCCGGTGATAATATCTTTGTATTTTTTTTGACCATATCCGATCCTAATAAGATCATAGCCTCCACAGAGTGGAGGTTTGTATTAAAAGATTTTTTTTATGAGAAATGGATGTTAGCCAATTGCTCAACCTATTAGGTATACTCTGACTCATACACAAATTGAAAAACAAAAAACAACTTTCCAGACCCAGGATTCGAACCTGGGACCCATGACGTTATAGGCCGACAAATAGCGTGTGAAATAATAGATATACAGCAATAACATACAAACAGACTCACTTTTCACATTTTTCCATACACATGTAGTTTTTGTGTTCAGTATCAAGCACATGACACTTCATCTTGCAATAGTGTCCGCATTCAAGTAGAGTGTTGCAATCCTTATCACACCCGCCGAGACTGACTAGATCGAAATCCTTTTTGCTTTTAACCTGCAAAACATCACAGAATCATTATTATACAGAAATATAACATGCCAACGTAGCCTTTCCTCGGCAGACCAGATAATTTTGTAGTGTTTTCGCTTATGTGTTGATCACACTGCATTTGAAAGCTCTGGAAACAAAAATGGTAATTTCACCCACTAAAATTTATGAATAAATTAACGATTTTTGGTTGGATTGGCAACATTCCTCACACAGTACTGTCGCCTCAGCAAGATTTATATTGGTAACACTGTTAATCCATTGACAGACAGCCAGATTACAACAGTTTACTAAATCTGCTACAATTTTTTTATTATATGATTAATTTTAATATTTTTTTAAAACTTAAGTACAATAAAAACGAAACAATAATGTGGTCGGTCGATAGTGTGCGTGCGTATGGGGAGCCGTCATTAATGCCTGGCAGCCGATGACCGCGTATTCGTATGTATACGTACATATACAATCAACGAACCGTATCATTGTTTCGTTTTTACTGTAGGTATGTATTGACATATTTCAATTTAAACTTATTATTTTAAATATGAAGGTATATTTATAGGGCTTTAAGAAACATCTAAAAATTAAAAATAATACATTACTACTAAGGACAAGCAGTGCCAAATTGATGCCGATTGTCCAGAATGACTTGGTCAACAGCGGCGTCAAATTGGCGCCGATTGTCTCCAATGGGTTAAATGTAATTTGTAACATACTTGGGTTAGAACACCAGAATGGTTTTCGCATTTCAATGTTAACGAAGGTCCAACTGCTCCTTGGTTAACCAAAGTTTTGTTAATCTGTTTCCAGATGTCACTGCTTTGAGTCAGATTACTCATATTGCCAACGATGAAGAACCCTGAATCAGATTTAAAAAATATAGATATAATTCTATTAATCCATCTATAACATATGTGAAATATTTCTAATAACTATACTGTCCGAGACAGTGGCGAAGGGTTGAGGTAGGCTGTGTGATTGTGGTGATCCAACATAAATAGAGCACACTAAACATTGTTAGACATACTTATTTGTTTTAATTGAACTAAGAATACAAATTGCAGATGGTATTTGCTTGTTTTTAAAATTCAATTAAACCCTGCCTAACCAAACCATAATAGATATCAGATAAAAAATAAATACATCATTTTAGATATTTTGGTTATCATACAACCCGTTATATTGTCGCAGGTAAATCCTACCACGGTTCTGAGTATATTGAAGGCTTTCCATGTTCAGTACTCAAGACTGGCTCTGGGCAGGTGATGATCTGCTAGTTTTACCCAATCTTCAACACCGTCAGAGGCCAGTTGTTTCCTAAGCGGACAGTAGATACTCTTCAGGTGGAACGGTCAAAAGTGCAGTTGTCACTTTAAAGCTTCTTCAGGATTTAAACCATATTTTGCACGCAGTTTCAAATTCAAGATAATAGGAAATTACCACAGAACAGATAATAAATGGAATACCGATAGGCTATATTCAATACGCCGCATGGTGAAGCAGGCTTTTGAATGTGTGAGTGTCCTACGAAAATGAAGCACGCATTATGCACGTGCAATGGTGTGTGTAATATACCAACATTAAATGAGCGTAAATGCATAAACCAAGAGCAGTTTTCAGTATTCGACGCAAAACATATTCTTGACACATGTGTAAGTTTAACCCGGATTCTTCCTTACGTTTAGAAAATCGTCAGGTTTCTCTTGATTTACACCTTGTATTAAACGTCAGTCCCATGTGAGGTCAAGACATTTTACATGCGTAAAATAAAAGACAAAGTAATCAATAAATTACACATTCTCTAGAGAATACACTTAATTGTTATGTAATGCATATTTAATATAATAATTTAGATAAGTGAAAAATATTGTAACCTTCTTTGGCTCTGGACAAGGCGACGCAAACACGATTAGGCGTAGAAAGGAATCCAATCTTCGCTTCTTCGTTGCTCCTTACTAGAGATAGTAAAATTATTTTACTTTCCTCTCCTTGGAAATTGTCCACGTTTATGATGCGAACCGAATCCAACTCAGGATAATGTTTTTTTTCCTAAAAAAGGGAATTATTAGTAGGTACATACTGTTAACTTGTTGAACGCGGAGCATTTAATTACAACATTTAAATAACATGCTAATTATATCAAATGGCCAAGTAATGAGGGCACAACAGGTGTGCCGTCCGCGTTGAAAGGATTAAGGGTGGGGGTGGGCGAATTCAATAACGACAACATGCGGTAGAAAAGTATTTTTCTAAAAAGGATGATTGCAGCGTACTATATTATTTGGTAAATGAGAGGAGTAATATGGAGTGGCCGCCCGGTGAGAGGTCCGCTTCCTGATGCACACGTAGGACCCTGTCTTCTCGGAATCGACTGTGGTCGCGCAGGTAAAATGCTTGTTAAAACAATTATTCTTAAATCTACAACTAAATATTAATATCATGACATGTTAAATTTAAGCTAACTGTTATAAGAACACCCGAAGTTCGTTCCGGCCTAATCTCCGAAGACTAATCAAAATAGTACATTTCATAAAGTTATTATATTACATACTTAGGTGTGTACAATATGTTAATAAGTTTCTTCACAAGTCTAGTGGTAATTTTTTTATACACATGTCATATAAAATATATTTTTTTACAGTTCTGTACCTGAAAGCCAGTGTGTCCAAAATATTTTTTTTATTCAACGAGTAATTCACAAGATTTAAGAATATAATAGTTATGTTTCCGAGGTTACCAAATTACGTATGTTAAATAAAGAATGTTGCATTCTTAAATCTTGTGAAATATTTGTTGAATAAAAGAAATAGTTAATTACAGTGATTGGGCGCGAAACCCGAGAGATGCAGGTCCGATTCCTGCTGGGTGTCTTACTTCTTTCAAAAAAGATTTTTCTATTGGTTCTAATATATTTTCTTAGAAGTGTTTTCAAAATTAAGTATGTTCAATAATTAGAATGTTATATTCTTAAATCTTGTGAATTATTCGTTGAATAAAAAAATAGATAGCTAATAAATTGATATTGTGTATGCAAATATTTCAACATAATGTATTATTTGGTAATATTTTTGGCTATTGCCTCATGTTGTTTTATCTGAAAATGTTAAATAAAGTTGAAATGTGCGGACGTAGCCTTACCCGTCTCATGTGAAACATCTGTCCAGTGTAAGTGACAAGAATGGTGATGTCATTGGGTTGGTACTGGTGATGGATGAAGTACCTGGCCAGACTAAGAAGGAAGTCACATTCGTGCGTATTCAGTCGGCTCGATTGTTCATCTCCCTAAAAATAACAATAATCACATAATGATTATTCTGGATAACAGAAAAACAACATTATATGAAAATTCCACCATCCATTCCTTTTTCTGATGTTTATATGAATGATGATCATGGCCCCCACAAGGGGTGGGGCTGACAGGGCTCTAGCCTGGGGGGCCGGCATGACGGGTCGACTTAATAAGTGAGATAAACATACATCACAGATTTACCCTAATGTGAAAAAAAGTTGCCTGCGGCACTATTTTCTTTGTAAAATCTTAACAATGTCTAGTTGTGATGCAATTTTTGACTACTGTATGTCAATATTCGACAACTCCATAATTCAAGTGAATTTATTCAACAATACAAAGAAATTCCTAAAAATACACCTTATACTATACCCTTAATTTTATCTGACACCACATTTAGAAAACTATTCTGTAAAGCGAACCACCGCCTTTAACTCTAGCGATGGGTAGGGTCAGGGGCGGCTCTACCTTAAGGGTTCGTAGGGACCATCCCCACATCGTTATGTCAAAAATACACGTTCGATATTTTATCACTGTCATAATATACATAGGTACTTAATTACATGATTAAATTAACTATTTCTTTTATTTTATCATACTGTGGAGCGAATCAAATGGCCCCACGGTATTAATTAAGTTAATATTTTTAAGCATGCTTTTTAAGTGACGACTCAGATAATCATTTTATTTATTCTGAAAAAATACCCATTTCCTGATTATATTATATCATATTATTATAAGTATCTTGGTATATAATGTAAGAAAGTAGGTAGGCAATTAGTAATAAATGGCTAAACCCCACCACCTAAAAAGTTGTCGAGCCGCCACTGGGTAGGGTGGCCCGATAAAGATCTTGGCCTGGAGGCCCACTTCAAGATGTGGGGGCCATGATGATCATAGTAAAATTCGGAAAATGGAGATTTTCATTCTTACCGAAGTCTCGGGAAACTGATGGTCGATAAAATACAAATTCTTGGTGGTTCCGCAGATGGGCTTATATATTTCAACGCAGGGGTCGTTGAGGAGGTTTGCGTAAATGGTGGGAGTATTGAGATTCGCAAACTCCGGCCTCATGCGATGCTGCACGTTGAGTTGGTAACAATGGCTGCCGTTTTTGACCATTCGCTCGAATAGCGACAGATCCAAATTGAAATGCTTGGCCAGGCGGTACGTCGCCGTCATCGGTTTCAACTGCAGGTGGTCGCCTGAAATGAATAACATTTACGGACATCGACCAATAATCTACGACACGATAGAAACAACATTGCATAGAAGATTATATGTATGTGATTCTGATAACAATTGTACAAACGCTAATGATTACATTTACCTGAAAGTTATTTTGACTGCAGATTTATATTTCTTACGCAATTAAGTCTTCATGTAGCTATATCGAATAAGCTCATTTTTGCTACCCGCCACATGAACCATGTTTCACAATACCATATTTTAGATGTGTACTCATTTAATTACCAAATTATAATACGAGGGTGGGTCAATAAGTCCTTAGAAAAGCCGACAGGTGGCGCGACTAGTACTGTAAGCGGTTTGTTTTCATGCAGCGGCACTACCGATTCAGTATGCTGCGAAGTTTCAATCAGATTGGTCGGGTTGTTGTGTGTTTCTCGTACATTTAAAAAAAAAATTTGCTTGTGGAAAATGGAAAAATGGAAAATGGAGAAAATTGAGTTTAGAGCTGTTATTAAACATTTTAATATAAAAGGGTTAACAGCAAAGGAAATAAAAAATGAGTTGGATTTAGTTCACGGCATATCTGCTCCTTCACTTGCAACTATTTATAACTGGTTAAATGAATTTAAACGTGGTCGTACATCAACAAAGGATGAACCACGCTCAGGACGTCCTGTAGAGGTGACTACACCAGAAATGATCAATAAAATCCACGATATGGTGTTAAGTGACCGAAGATTAAAGTTGAGTGAGATAATTGAGGTTACAGGGATCTCAAAAGGTAGCGTCATTTCTATTTTACATGACAAATTGGGCATGAAAAAAATTTCTGCAAGATGGGTGCCGCGTTTGCTCACAGTCGACAATAAACGCAATAGGGTGGTGGCCTCTAAAGCCCTGTTGTCGCTCATGCAACGCAATCCGGATGAATTTTTTCGTCGCTTTGTGACTGTAGATGAAACATGGATACACCACTATACTCCCGAGACGAAAGAACAGTCAAAGCAGTGGATTGCGAAAGGCGAACCATGTCCAAAGAAGGCGAAAACCGTAAAATCAGCTGGTAAGGTTATGGCTACTGTATTTTGGGATGCACGTGGAATTATTTTCGTTGACTATTTGGAAAAAGGAAAAACAATAACAGGGGATTATTATGCATCTTTATTGGACCAGCTAAAAAACAAAATTGAAGAAAAACGGCCTCATTTAAACAGGAAAAAAATCCTCTTTCATCAGGACAATGCCCGTGTTCACACATGTTTACAATCAATGGCTAAAATTGAAGAATTGAAGTTCGAATTGGTCGACCACCCACCGTATTCGCCAGATTTAGCCCCCAGTGACTTTTTCCTTTTCCCAAACTTAAAAAAATGGCTAAGTGGACAACGTTTTTTTTCAAATGAAGAAGTCATCGATCGGACAAATGCTTATTTTGAGGACCTTCCGAAAACTTATTTTTCTGACGGTTTAAAAAAAATTGAGAAACGTCTAACCAAGTGTATTGAGCTCCAAGGAGATTATGTTGAGAAATAAAAAAAAAATACAAAAATAAAAACTGTTTTAATGCTTTTTTCTAAGGAATTATTGACCCACCCTCGTACTTGGGGAAATGAATTTAAAAAATTAGAATTAAAATTTTTTTGTGTATTTTTTGATTTCACACAGGGGTGGACCTGATGATTGACAAAGAATAAATAAAGAATCACCTATAAGGATGAGGTGCTTGCAAGCACTCGTCAATGATGCAACAATGTGACTCTCCATAACTTCCGCTGCTTCTTCCACGATCACTGTAAGAAGAAATGAAAAATGATTGAGTAAATAGCATGGTAATACCCCGAAGTTACGTCATAATGTTGTTTCACATTAGTCAAATTAAGTAGATATGAACTAAGTCGGAATGGAGACCTTTAAGAGCATACCGTCGGTCCCTATTAAAAAAGTCGGATCTGCAAAATGCTATTTTTCAGTACGAGCAATCAAAGATGTTTCATCAAATATCCTTTGTGACCTATTGCTTGCCATAATGAATAAAAATACGGGTTATAGAAACTTTTCTAAACGTTTATAAAAACATCTGTCTGTCCGGTGAACATAGCAGCAACTGTCAGATTCGATGCATCTTGCTCACCCACGCCCAGCCAACAATGTCGGTTGGTAAGAACCGACATTGTTATTCGGACACTCTCGGTACATCCGTCATTTTTAACTTGAATATCTCTAAATTTTTCAAACAAACAAAAAAAACTGTGATTGTGGTATAAATGTTTAAAGTGTTTAAATAACTTTTACGTAATAATCCGAAAATGACAAAATTTCAGATCCGACTTTTTTGATAGGGACCGACGATACATAAGTGAAACGGTAAATAATTATCAACAGCAGGTGAGACGAAATTTTTCACTCGTCGCCAATCGGAAACCGACAGTCGAGGTGTAAGCACGTCAATTTGTTTTGTGATGGCGTCGGAGGAATATATTCTTAAATCGTGTAAAGATGACTAAAAAACGTTACACATGTACTTGAAAAAGAAAACACTAAACTAAAATTTAACAATAAACATAACATTAAATGGACGCATGTTGAATTTTTATGACAAATTATATTTCATTCGGCTCGCGTCATTTGCACAATCCGCGCATCGCCTAGTCACGATCATTTTAGACCATGCCTCAACTGAAGTATAGCCTTAAAACAGTTACTGTATGTGATTGTGATCACCCTGAAATAGGTACTGACGAATTCTGGATCGGCTTCGTTTTCATAAAAGTCACTGCTGAGGATCGTGATTTCTTTTAACTGTCATAGTTTCTTCAACGATCCCCGCATTTTACCATCCGCATAGTTAAAGGTATAGAGGTAGAGAGGTAACTCACGTATTGTATTTGGCTGAGGATAATTAATTATTAAACAGCAACACTCCCTCCCCATCACAAAGAAATGCTCGATTGATATTACTCATGAAAATGATGTTTGTCTTCTTTTCAACACTCACCGTCAAACTATTCTCCTACTGCGCGACTGTAAGGAGAATAGTTGTTCAGTTCAATCAGTTCAAAGCGTGGGGATTTATATCTATTCTTTGTTTAACTCGTGGGACAGGCTATGGGTGATGCAATATGAATCAAGTGATACAACACCTGCGTGGGCCTTCTCATGGTTAATTTGAAAATGACTTTCACATAAGTTGGTTAGATGATCAATGTTTGCCCTTCAAAATCTCAATGACATCATATTTTATTACCACTAAATGTACTCGCTTTTTCATTAATCTCTCAGTCAATCTCTATGGGCCTATGGTGCGATTGATCAAAGTCCATTCCGCGATCGATGCATTGGACATGCCTGATCTAAAGAAACTGATTAATTAGAACGATACAAATAAATGCCGATATCTTTAATTTTATATTGCTTCTATAGGTTTTTTGGCTAATAAGAATGGACATTGTTTTATCTTAAAAATTTAATACAATTAAAAATGTCCTTTTACATCTGTGGACTACTGAAAAAATGAGAACATTTTGAGGACCACTCACGCAGAAATAAAAAATATTATTTATATGGTAACGTAAAATAACGTCCGATTGAGGTTGCTTTCGTCACGTAAAACCATAAATCTATTTTAAGAACAAAAAAACAATGCATAAACACTTACAGGTGCACGGGTTTTGAAGATTATATTGGAATTTTTAGCATAAGGTAAGTCGGGGGAATATGCCTAATGGGGGAAGATTGGGCAATTAATTTATTCGTCCTTCGCTACATGTTGGTGCAGTAACCATTTTTAGGATCGGTCATTAGTACCGGAGAGCACATGCTGGATGTTGGTCCTGTTAAATTTTAAATTAAAACAATACGCTTATAAAACGAGGGAAGTACCCATTTTTTTGTGGTACTTTATTTACACATTTACTCAAAATATTCTCAGCATACAGATTTGATTTGAATCATGGTTAAGTTCAGTTTCATTGAATAATACACTATGTTTGGCATCATATTTTACTATTTGAGGTTATCTTGCACACCATTTTATTTCTGTCCTTGGCATCTTACCCCTACAAATGGGGGAAGATGCCATTTCGAATATTTTTGGTCATTCACTATCTCAGTTTTTAGTATTTTGCAAAGCCTCATCTTTAATCATTATTGCATTAACATTAAAACGTGTCATTGAAAAAAATAATATAAAAATTCTATATTGTAGTATTGTAGCGTAATTAGCCTTTCTGATGTGAGTGAATTGAGTGATGAAGGAAACTATTACGCCATTTGCAAGAGTTATTACTTTGATAAAGAAGGCCCTACGGTTGACTGGATTGCATGTGTAAGATGCCAACAATGGCTACATGCAACAAGCATGTCCAATCCGGTCATTTGCGACCTGTGTACAATTTTTTTTTAGTTTGTGGCATCTTCCCCGACAAAGTGGTTTATTTTTTAGTTAGTTTTTTTAGTTTTTATATATTTTTATTGTTCCAGTTAATTTTTTAATAAATATTATCATAAAGTGTTTTTCTAATATAACTATGTTTTTATTTTAAATATAAATATATAATTTTACAATCAGTTATCCGTCAAAGTAAAAATTAGGCATATTCACCCGACTTACCTTATACATTCGGACGCTAAAAATTCACAGACCATCAGAAAACCTCTGCGGACCACAGGTTGAGAAACACTAATATTTCTGTTACTACATCAATGTCCACAATATACATCAGAGGGGGTTAAATAATATTAAAAAATAAAATACTTACCAATACGCGACTTGAGGGCTTTCAAAAGAGCCTGTTGTTGGGCGGCGCCAGTGGTTGTGATTCCGATCACCTTAGCGTGACGTAGAATATCATAATCGGCGGCCATTAATAGCTCATCACACACGGTCTTTTCCGACTGAAATTTAGCCTGCAAGAGAAGAATCGAATATTACTTATCTGTCAAAATGAATATATTATTCGTTTGCACCAACACAAAGAGGAGTTTTAAACTAGTAGGTCCTACATGAAATGCTTATCAAATTGCTATCGGTTAGTAATTAAGTAGGAGGCCTGTAGCTTAATTGGTTAAAGCATATTGGCGCGATACCAGTGGATATATGTGTTCAAATCCCGTCAGGCATCGTATATTTTTCAAATGTGATTTTTTCTAGTAGGTATACCCAGGGCTTTTTTTGTAATGTAACGCGGTGGAACAGCGTTCCGGCACCTTTTTCACGGTATTTATAATGTTTCAAAAGCAATTAGATGAAACATTGTTCGCGATTACATATTACAAGTTAATTTTCCTGAATCAACTCATATGAAAAGACATGAAAAACTATCGCGTTTTATATGTGCATTGAATTCTATTACCATTTCTTCAAGTGAATGTGAACGCAAATTTTCGCAAATGAATCTTAATTATCACCCCAATAAGAGCTTCGTTAAAGCACCAAAACAGTTTCGGCACTTTTGGTCATCAAACTCGTCGGACCACATTTGACACTTTTCGATCATTCAAAATACATTGATCGGAGAGGTAACTCAGTGGAAGAAGACATTCGGCCATAGGCTCTAACTATAAGAAAAGGAATCGAGACGATTTGTCAGATGGCTTTAGCCTGGGGGATCGACCAGATAATTGAAATAAATGTGCTATAATCGTATAAAAAATCGCCTGCGGCGCTAATTTCCTTCGGGCATATTAACATTTTAATATATGTGGTTGTGTAATTACATTTTTTGGTTAATGTTTGTTGATACACTGAATACCTTTAATTTTACCTTAAATACGCTACTATAGAGTATAGAGCATCACACTGCTTTTAACCTTAGTGATAGGTAGGGGGCCCGCTTCAGGATGTGGGTACCATGGAAATCACTATATACTTTTATTCAAATATATGACTTTTTACAATAGGTAAATTGTTTGGCAAGAAGTGAGTTCCGACACCTTTTTTTTTCAAAAAAAAAAAAAAAACCCTGTGTATACCTATAATCTGAGGTGTTTCAAGTTATATATAATTATGTTCAATATATGGAATGTTACATTCTCAAATCTTTTGAATTATTCGTTGAATAAAAGAAATGATTTATTAAAAATTGTTAATAAGTTCAAGTAGACGTAATAACTAAAATATTTCGGGAGAGCCGGGCGTTGGTTAGTACTTAAGGTAATTAATATTCCTTGATTTAAAACACAAAAACCGATAGGCACTAATAACACAATTTGATAGACAAAGAGGATTATTTAATTTTTTTACACAAGATTTAAGAATGTATTTAGCATTATTTTTGAGAAATTTTGCACATAAGAGGTACTCTAAATTGTGAATGTTCTATTATGAATGCTATAAAATATGTAGATTCTAAAATCTAGTCATAAAATCATTGAATAAAAAAAACCAAAATATCCTATAGTTAAAGATCGACGACAATATTAACTGGATTTCAGATAACACCTCGGACGCATAGTTATTAGTAGATTTTAATTTGATTGGTATTGTACCCGTTGCTTAATAGGTGAAGCACATTGGCCGGAATCCAACGGATGCAAGTTCGTGACTCGCTCGGTAAACATATTTATTCTAATATGTATGTCTCTGAGGTCAAACAAATATTACAAAACAGCGAGAAAGATAAATACTGTTTGGGAATACTAAATCTGCGAGGCTATCGCCCTTACCATCTTCATCATGAGAGCCTTGTTCAGAGGTTGCTTCAGCGCATTTATCCATTGCCAATAAAACATCCAACGCTCTCCGCATGAATAGAGGTTTGCCGACTTGTTCGGGACGCTCATTGGAAACGTTAATTTCTTGACACAATTTCTAAGTTGATCCTATAAAATTAAATTAAACATCCGGGTAAAATTTTACCGAACAGATTTTGTATATAATATCTACATTCTATATAATATTTCATACCTTAAATAAATTAAGCTCAGTGCCAAGTTTTTTAATCCAATATAATTGATTATTGATTGCCTCGGGTGGTGCATTTTCATCTTGTATCATAATTTGGTATTGTTCTCTGCATTTGTAGAAATTATGTGCTAAAGTCCTGACATTAAAGAAATTGTTGGGATCCTTCGACACAAACAAATCTTCATCGACATCCATTATCGGCCGGTGCACATTATCACTCTCATCGTAGTCACCGCCATTTACTTTGGCAGATTCATCACCAGGAGTATTTTCCCATTTAAATCCTGCAACACTGCTACTGTCGTTACCCATCAGAAGCCAAGAGGCGATTGGAAATCTATGCTCGTCGCGATTGTAGCCACTCAAAAATTTATTGACATCAAAGTTCAAATATTCAGAAAACTGCGCCACATTCAAGATGCCCTCGTTAGAATCGATAAAATCGATGGTGGATTGGAGATTATTCAGTCCTTCCGATAGTTCGATGAGATTCCGTCTAAATTGAAAATTATCTTTATTACGTCGTAAAGCGCTCAATTTGAACTGGCTTAAGACTTCACTTTTTGATTGTCCCCCGATGCGCACCATTTTAGAACGAGAAGAATACCGGTTCCCCGGAGTCCAATTCATAGCTTTTAATATTCCTTCGAGAAATTGGTCCAACGCGTGGTTTGTGTAACAAACGACTAACATTGGAGATGTTGACATGCATTCATCGTTTCGTAACATAGTCTCGGCTACTTTTAGAGCGAGAAAAGTTTTACCCGTCCCCGGTGGACCCTGGATAGTCACGAATTCTCTAGTGAGCGCCATTTTTAACGCTTCATATTGGGTATTGTCAAGTCCTAAAACTTGTGCAGTTGGCCACTCGTCATGTGTTAAAACCGGCACTCTAACTATGTATCTGCGATGGTCAGCTTCTTCAGTTATATCATTCGAAGAGTCATCAGATTCTTCTGTATCAGAGAGTACGAGCATATTATAGGCCATATTTCGGACCATATTACGGCCATGTTTATAAGTTTTTGGTAATCTTAAATCGTAACTAGATGTGGCCGATATGCACTCAGGATTCACTTCGCAGGGCTAGAAATGAAAATAGTTCATTTAAATCATCACCGCATAGATTCTTATTAGGAACATTTATCTAGCCGAAAAAATATTGCATGATCTATAAATATTGAACACAGTTGCGAAGGGTGGAGGTAGGCTGTTAATATCTGCAAAAATAGTGCACATTAAACTTTGTTAGTCATACGTATTTGTTTTTATTGAACTTAGACTACAATTTACAGATGGTGTTGGTTAGTTTTTAAAAATCAATGAAACCCTGCCTAAGCCAAACCATAATAGTTTTGGTATATTTTGGGCGATACGACAAAATTGTGCACACTTCTTCATTCATACTTATTTGTTTTAGTTGGATTAAGAATATATATTACACATATTGTTTGTTCATTTTTTTTAAATTCATTAAGGGGGGACATGCTCGTCGAAGGTCAAAATTGAGTTTTTATTGTATTTTCAAACCATGATCCTGGACACTCCTTAAACGTTGTAGATAATCTATTTATATAATTTTGAAGCCTTATTATCCTTTATAGTTATTTTAAACATTTGATGACTGCATAAAGTATTTTTGTTACATAAAATAGTATTCTTTTAAACCTCTCGCTACAACCTACGGCCGTAGCCATAATTTGACAAACTATAATTGAAGTAGGGAGTAAAATGATATTAACGCGCGTGTTTGAACATGTACCGTTTAAAAAAAAATAAAAAAAAATTCGGTTAGGTACATGTTCAAACACGCGCGTTAACATAATTTTACTCCCTACTTTAATTATAGTTTGTCAATTTATGGCTACGGCCGTATGTTGTAGCTTAACCACTAGGGAATGACAAAAGAAATGGCGTATTTCAAAAAAACACTACCTTATTCTTAGGTCAATAATTATTATAAAGCAATCATTATTCATAAGATGTTTATCACACTTGAATGGTCAAAGACATAGCTTATAATGAAGGGTAATTATACAGTGAATTATTGACGATTTTTATTACATCTACTTTAATAATGGAGCTGTCGAGTATCGACACATAATAATCAAAAAATATATTGCACAATTATATATGTAACTGAAAATGTTCCTGGCCATGAACTATAATAGGGCAGGCGACTTTTTTTACTATTAAAGCTAATTTATGATATATGTTTATCTCACTTATCTGGTCAACCCGACACGCTGGGCCCCCCAGGCTAGAGCCCTGACAGCCCTCCCCAGCCATGACCTACACCACTCCGGAATTCGGGTGGACACCGAGAATTTTTTGACAGTTCCGTTAGGGATTGGGTTTCTAAAAAAACCTGACATTAGTGTTTCGAAATTTTTGTGTTAGAAATTAAAATCTAAGAAATTTTTCTAAAAAGGGTGCTGGAGAATTATTACAAATCATTTTTTGCCGTGTTTTTATGTTTCAATGTTTAAAATCATTCTGATAATTTTCATGTTTGGGGGGTGCCAGGGCCCCTTGGCCCCCCCCTGGGTGCGTGACTGCTTAACAGCCTACCTCCACCCTTCGCCACTGGTATATAATACATATTTTCTCACCTCCACATCAATAATATATTTTTTCATCGGAAAATTTTTTTGAAGGGATCTATCCTTCAACGTTTTCAGTATATGGTGGTAAGGCAAGAAATAAATTTCACTTTCCACCATCAAATATGTTTTATTCAACATATCACCTGTAGGGTAAAATCCATCCATGGCTACAGTTATCTGAAAATAAAAATAAACAGATTTTACTTACAAAACTGGCGGTTAAGAGCCCTTCCCCATCGGTGTTCTTTAAAAGCGCCCCAGTGTTTCAATTTTTATTAGTATCAATCATGCCACAAATCATTGGCACACACGCGAGACTAGAACCGTGGCGTCACTTTTTTGCACGTCGAGTATATTAGTGTGTCATTTAAACGTATGTAAATAGGAAGGCGCCACTCAGAATCATGTAAAACGTCCAACTGCGTTTTCCACACATTGCGGACTGCATTTCTTATAATGTTTATATGAGATGTTTGTATATACTGTTCCCCCAAACTTTTAGATGGGCCCTTGTTTGGCATCAAATAAAACGCTGAAAAAAAAAACAGTTTCTGCCAGATGCAGATCTGCAGCCGCGACTTCAGATATAGGCAGTCCACCGACTTATAGCGTTACATGAAAACCTTGAGTTATGACCTCCTCGACTTACTATATTTCTCTGAACTTTTTCTGAAAGATTTGAGAATTCTGGAAGATTTAATTCTCGGGTGAATTTATTAATGCCTGCCCAGCTAAATCTAAAATTTTCCGACGAATAAAGTCCTTTTAAGGATCTTTGAATTTGAATTTCCTTTGCATTTTCTTTTGGTTACGGTTAAAAACATCATGGCTTCCGGCACTGCCAGCAAAATCCAATACTCGATCCGGTACCTCTGGTCGTAACGATTGACACATTACTCTGAGCAACATTTGCTCTAATTGGATTCCTTTTGGCATTCTTAGAGCGCCGTTTGCATTCCTACACCTACACTACATTTCATTATCAAACATATCTCTTATAATGGCCGCTGCAACGAGCCCGAAACGTCTTAAGTCCTCCTCGAGGAAATAAGGAAGAAGTATACGCGGTGGAAGCCCAAGAATCTATTATGATAAAAAAAACAACCGTGAAAGTCTCAAACATTACTTAAAAATAATATTAATTATTACCAAGTAAATCATAATTTTCGTATCCGAGTAGAATCAAAGTGACAGATTCATCGGGACATACGGTCAGCGGAGATCACGCACTATCGCATAATTTCAGCATTGGGATTGTCTTACCAGTCCTAAATCGATGTCGTCCCTGTTGACTACCGTGGAGAAGATAATATTTTGAAAATTATCATCGGTGAAGCACAACAGAGAGCCATACAAGAACCTCTTGGAGTTGTACATTTTTCGCTCCGCAGGGTTTTTCTGGAAGTTTCGGTTGCCAGTCCACTTGCCGTCAAAATTCACCAACACGCCGACATTATCTCTTGAGAAAGAATACTTCAGAAATTTAGCTCTTCGGTAAAATCTACAAATAAAAAAAATGTAGCAATTAAGGATAAATAGATTTGTCACAATATAAGAGGTGACTTGATTTTTTCTACTTACATTGATTATGAACAATTCAGTAAAGTAAAATATGCCGTGGATCCAAATGCATACATAGTGTTGGACATAGCATAGAGTATTTTGCCAACTGTCGTTGACAATAATGTAACATAAAGTGTATGAAAACAAGCTATTTGATGGCAGGAAAGATAGATAATTTTATGAAAATAAAATCGCATGTTTTTTATCTACTAAGAACGAAGTAATACGTTAATTCTTTACGTCCACTAAAAAGGGGGCAAAAAACAAAGATTTATGAGGAAAAGGAGTAGGTATTTTTTACCACGTTTTTATTAGCTCGTATTCTTGTTTGTCCGGTACAGACTTTTTCTTGTGTGTCCAGTGTAAATTTTTTCTTGTTTGTCTTTGATTTGTATTGGACGATTGAAGATTTTTAACTAACTTCCTGACTAGCTAGACATTTAAAACTTTAAGAATATTTATCAGAACATGACGACAATGCATTCTTTTAATACTATTAGTCATTTTTAAGCAGAATTGAATTCATTTTCAATTAATTCTGTTTTGTATGGAAAGTTATTATTGTTGGTTGCTAAGGGGTTCCTAGCAACTAAATTATTAATATATATGTGTGTTACTATGGAAATCAATAAGAAATGTCAAAATGACATTTCAGTATTCTATATTTATTCAGTTTTTCTATCAAGTACAAAAAAAAAGTGTTTATTAATACATAGAATTGTCAAGTTTATATGATTCAATAGAAAATTTAAAAACGTAGTGTATAAAAAGTTCTTTATATCTTGTAATTATTTTTAAATAATATGTATGTACTAAAATGTTCAAATGTCTTTTATTATATGGACTTGTCTATAAATAAATTGATCCATTTTTTTAGTAAATACAATTATTTAGCTTTAATTTTTTCAATCACAACAAAAGTGAAATTTGGTGCGGCCACCAGACGCTTCCATATAACTGTCAATGCCAATTGTGCGGCCACAGTTACACCACTGCTTCAAAACTGAACGGACCAAAACGGAAACCTCGACTGAACGGATAACAGAACTGACGGTTACAAGGACCTTGAACAATTAATAATACGTGTTTTCAGATTAACATACTTTAGTGACTTCGTGGATCCGGGAATAAAAAAAAAAATTCAATGATGATAAAGATCTTGAGACGCGATTTGTAATAAATTGTAAGATCACCTGATATTGTTATACTTTCTAGAAGTAGGATCTTCAATGTAGTCGATGATGCCTTCGCGGAGTGGGGAAACAAAATCCTCTCGCATCAACCGGAATTGGACGTCCAGGTAATGATCGACGCTGGGGTATGCCCCGTTTACGATAATGGGTCTCAAGAAGACGTGTCCGCGAGTTATCAATTCTCCATATTTAGGAATCACGTCAATTCTACGAAAGTCATGAGCAGACAGCGGCTTGTTCACGTCCTAAAATGTAATTAACAAATAATTAAAAATCAATAACATAATCGTCCTCACATAAATACAGTCGAACTTGGTTATTACGATCACGGATCTCGGATGTAATGAGGAAACATTCATTGACATTTTTAGTTGATGATTTTCTCCATACATTTATTCACGTTTATAACGAGCTACTTATCGGATATACCGAGGAGCTAAAATATTGTCAAAAATTTTCTTAAAACCGGTGATGTGTCGATCGTTTAAAAACATTTCGACCATAAGCAATAAAATCAGACCGGACAGAATGCCGCCGTATGGTTGAAATTGCATGTAAAAAATCCAAGGTTTTTGAAGTCAGTAGGTACCTACCAGTGTTCATTACAATAAACAACTTCTTTTGTAGTTTATGAATGCCATGCTTATTTCTGGGATTTTTACGATGGTTTTCAGATTTTTTATGTTCTATAATATATGCTTAATCTGGACAATGCATAGCAAACACCCAAGAGTCTCTGAATGGGTCGAGTGCTTTAAGGAGAAATTTAAGAACAATGAGAGAGAAAACAGTGAAACAATGAAGAATCAATTGTAAATTTTATAAGAAAAGTGGATTGACAGAAAAATGTAATATGTGCGTAACGGTGTAAATAAATTCTAATTGTGTATTTTTGTCTGAATTGCGACTTTTTGTGTTATGTGACCGCTCATTTAAAAATACCTATTCTGATATCTATAACAAGTAACGCTTATAACGAGCAAATTCAGTCGGTCTCATCTTCCTCGTAATAACCAAGTTCGACTGAATCTTGCCAAAGAAACTGGCTCATTATTCACATCTAAAAAATGGATGTGTATAATAATAAATTGAGAATTTTTCGCAATACGCTTTTGATATTACATAGGTAATAATATTATATACCCACAACGTATTACGTGTCAGGCCTATAATGTCGGGGGTCCCGGGTTCAAATCACGGGTCTGGCAAATTCACATGTTATTTTCAATGTGTGTTTGGACACAGAGTATGGACTTAATAGGTCGAGCAAGTGGCGAGAGTGCAATAACTCTGTTCAACCAAATCGCTTCGGATGTTGATATATTACACCTACGTGAGGATGAGTATAGGTGGACGTTGTATTATAAATTCTTAAAATAGGGTCTGCTTAGCTCATTCGGTGTACTTGTATCTAATTTATATTTTTTTGTATTTACAGTTTTCTACTGTTTAATAACTTCATACGGATCTATTTCTTTTTTATATAATACTGTTTTAATAACATTTCTTTGTTTCTAAATGTCATTGTGAATGTCTTAAATTAATAATTTGTAATGTTCACTAGTATATGTAAAAATAAAAAAAATTGAATTTGAATTTCTTGTAAAAAGAGGTCGGATATGGTTATAAATGTTTTTATTTATTTTTTGACATTGACCTTTCGGGCCTGCACAGAGTGGAGGTTCGTATTAACAGATTTTTGTTTTTACAAGACATGGTTGTTAGGCCATTAGGTCCATACTCTGATTCAAACACAAATTGAAAAACAATAAGTTAGTGTATTTACCAAACCTAGGATTCGAACCTGGGACCCACAACGTTATGAAGCGATGCTGAAGCCGCTCGGTATGAAGCAGAAACACCAGCGCTGATTTTCTTTGACACAGATGACACAATCGAATCGTCAGAATATTTAAAAGAAGCCTCGAAATATATTAGTATTAAATTATATCAAAATATTAAAAAGGTGCATATTACTTTCAAATTGAGTATAATGTATAACCCAAAAGCACAACAAAATCTTTAAGATAAAAGCTCCTATAAAATAACCACTTACAAATTAACCAGTACATACAAAAATTAACCACTAATAGTAGTGTCATCATTTTTCATCATCTGATTTTTAATGACAATTTTATTTTTAGCTACAGGTTGTGATACGAGGAAACAGATAAATTGATATTATAAGAATATGAATTGATAATATTATTATTTTACTTATCATAATATTAATTTAACATTTGACATTATAATATTGTGTAAAAGTTAGATAAGAAATAAAAATGCAACCACTATAATGGCTGAAATATCATTAATAATTTCTGAAAATCTTTTCCAACAATGTGTCTGACTTGTAGGTAGAGTCCGATTTCTGTAAGCTGGCGTACACGTCATCATGGTTCTTTTATGAACTAGTAGAACTAAATTCCTAAATTCTCCCCGCTTCAGCATCTTAACACTGCATTACGTCCGCTCCCCGCCAACTCCATCGTCAATGCGACGCTAGAAACGCGATGACGTTTACGACAGTTTATAGAAATCGGAGTCTACCTTGGATTGATTGTAATATTAAAGAAAACTGTGGTTTTTGCCTAGCTATTAACATTAAAAATGACAATATAACATTTTTAAGACATACAAAATGCCATTTATATCTGCTCCATCTATATAATAATTAGAACACCTTTTATCAAATTAATCATTTCTTTTTGAATGAATTTATTCATAGACTTATATTTATTATCTGAATATAACATTTGTATGACACCATTATGATGTTAAAAAAATATTCTTATAATTAATCTAACCGCAAAGAAGAGCAAAATGTATTTTCCATCGATACACCTATTCATTTTTGAATGTTACAATAATCTACTGACAATTAATTAGTGAGAACTATTTCTTTCTATAGTGAAATTCTACCATTTAACAGTTGTCACTCATTTGTAGAAATCATCCATTTCCAATGAGACTTTCATTTATTTAAGAAGAAATGTTGTCTATTTTATTGTACAAATATATATTATTCCCCTATTGAAAATAACATAATATTCATTAACATATATTTAAGTTTACCCCATAGTTCCCCACAAGAGAGATTTATACCTTCTTACAGTCACCACCTAGAAGGTCCAGTGCATAAGGCGTTGGCCGTTTATTCCGGAGGACGCAATATATTTATGTGATTTTCACAAAGCATGGGTGTTTGTGATTGTTTCACTTCTATTAAACTACACTACAGTCATTGGGCCTCTAGGCCTGTATAGTGTTAAAATTACAAGATAAAAAGAACTTTTTACATACAACGTTTTTAAATTTTCTGTTGAATCATATAAACTTAAACGATCAAAAAAATTTGTACTTGATGGAAATAATACTGAAATGTCATTTTGACATGTCATTGATTTCCATAGTAACGCACGTATATATTAATAATTTCGTTGTTAAGCCCCCAGACCCCTTAGCAACCAATAATAGTGGATTGGATTACGGATTTCTTCCGAAATAACTTTTCATACAAAACAGAATTAACTGAAAATGAATTCAATTCTACTTAAAGATGGCTAAAAGTATTAAAAATGGATTGGCATCGTGTTCTGATATATTCTAAAAGTTTTAAATGTCTAGCTAGTCAGGAAGTTAGTTAAAAATCGATTGCAAGATTTGTACCGGATAAACAACCACCGCTCAAATAAGAATACGACCTAATAAAAACATTGTAAAAAATGTTTCATCTGTCAATATGATACTCAATTTAATACTAATCTAATATTAGTTTTAATTCAAAGGTGACTCTACTGGAGCTAATTAGCACCAATATAATATTAAATTAGGTTAATTTTTTTCTAAGTTGACATTTAGCGTTTTTGTCTTGAAAAAAGTCTCAAGTTAACCTATCTCCATCTCAGAGATCTTCCAACAGAATCAGGTAAAAATCCTCAGATATACTAAACATTCAATCAGTAATATAAAACAACTATAATTTTTTTGGTTCAATTTCATAACAGAGGTTTAGATAACTTTTTGTTCGAAGGGTTACTAAAACAGCCATTTTAGGGTTAATTTACTTCTTGGAGTAATGATGTCCAACGGTAAATATTTGAACAGTTATAAACAATTATCACTGTTAAATGGTTTCTTTATTACACATTTGCTATTTAAATTGAACAAAAAATTTAATTTTATTTCAATTTAAGGAAAATGCCACGAAAATTATATAAGAAAACCAGGATCTCGTAAGTATGCTGACTATTCAAAGGAAAGGTTAAGATTAGATGAATGTCTTCAAACCGTTATAACTGGAGTAATGTCGCATAGAAGAGCAGCAAAACATGCGATTCCACAAAAAAATATATATTTAATAATTTAAAGGAGCAACATCAACATAAACCTGGTGCACCCACTAAATTTATGCCAGAAGAAGAACAGTGCGTTGTTGAATATTTGAATTATATGAGTGATTAGGGTTGATAACGGTTATAAAATATAATAAACCAGTCATAAGTGCATTGCAGGAAGTCATTGAAGAGCTGAAAATGGCCCAGCCAAAACATTAATGATGCATGAATAGAATGACATCATTTTTGGCATCAAGGAGCAAAGGAAAATTTCAAATAGAGGATTGACATTCCTGAAATGCAGATTTTGTGGGGAAATAATGGCTAAAATAATACACATTCTAATGCATTGTAATTATTGTCAATAAGCATTTAAATAGTCGAACTAGGGAAAAGTATCGAATGATTTGACAGTGACAGAAAAGTTTACACTTTTACGACAGCTCTAGATAAGATGCACAAGCGACACCCCTGCATGAAATCCCCGTTCTGTAACTTGTTGTAAATTATTCTTTTTTGTGGTTTAATAATTGGTTTTGTAGTTTAATCTGTTGTGGTTATAATTGATTCAGATAACGTTGGTTATAATTTAAATATGTAGGTATCAGGAAATTACAAATTATTTATTTAAAACTTTTGAAGACAGTGATAAAACCATATGACTACAAGGAGTTTCAGAATTTCTATACAACTCTCCCTGCTAGGCCATAGCATGGTTGCCTTGGAAGACCATCTTGCAGTACAGGGAGTAGATGTTTGTCATCGATGATGTAATTATAGATAGTCTCCAGTTCAATGCTCACGAGTCATGAATGTTTATATGACTCATTGTTTTCAAACATAAATGTAATATTTTTATGATATTTGATAACCACTGCATAAACATAAGGCATAATAAGCAACCTGATAACTGCTACAGGTCTGCGATTTCCTAACTATCGACTCGTGTGTCACCCGACGACATGACGTAATTGTGACGTGAGGCAAGCCGCCCAACACACACTGCTCACCATAGATATTATTATGCTGAAACACCTATTTGTGTATGGGGACAATGAATAATGCCAGTGTTTGACTAGCGTTAATTTCTCGAATGCTATTATCACTCCGGTAGTACGTCACAATGATGTCATATGACGTCATGTCGACCGGGCGACTACAACTCGCAAGTTATAACATAAGGCCCCAGGAGTGAGATTTTAATAAGTATTCAAGTTTTATGTTGCATTGTGATATCATGTGATGTGTTCACTAGCGTAGGGGCTTTCAAAATTTATCCTTTCACGGTGCCCCCTTAGTGTACCACTGTACCACAACTTTTTTCTGTGCACACTAAAAATACCAGTCAAGGGGACGGGTGAGCATGTTGCTCACCGTAGTTTGTCAAATCTTGAAATTAAACTAGACACGGCTATCCAGTGTACCGACTTACCTAGACAGGGGCGTGTCATGCGGAGGCATTGGGAGTGCGTAGCATTCGGTCGGCAAGATTCAGGGGACGGTGAATTATCCGAAAAATGACTATAATAATGCTTGAGTGTTATGAATGCCCACGATGGTAAAGCAGGTAAAATATCACCCTATAATGTCGTGGGTCCCAGGTTCGAATCCCGAGTCTGGCAAAAAAATCACATGTTGTTTTTCAATGTGTGTTTGGACCCAGTCGGACCAGAGGACCCTTGTAAAAAAAAATTGTTAATATAACCTCCACCCTGTGTAGACCCATATGATCTTCTTGCGGATTGAGGATCTTGAGGATTGGACATGGTAAAAAAAAATATATCAAAATCAAATTATGTACGTTGAAATACACGAAGTACGTTACATGTGGCATACCGTCTGCCAAAAATAAAAATGCACCATTATCTTTGGGGTATGAAAGGTGTATGCTGGTGGGCAGGATAGTCCCTGGTTTGACGTGATAGGCGTGGTAATTGAATAAATACACTTTTGTTGACTGTTCAAGTGAATTGAGATCTGGGAATTTACTGCTGTTTAGAGGTTTAGACAGTATACAAAACAGTAGTATAAGATTAAATAACGCAAAAGCGATGTTAGTAGTCCGAGGTGCGGCGGAAGGATGTTTATCTAATAACTTGCGGTCAGCTGTTTATTGACATAATATGCACAATTACTGCACTGATTGTGAATGAAATGAATATTCATTACATTGCAATTAGTTCCTATATCGTGAAACAATTTTATAGAAAAAATGTAAGAAAATATGGCTTTTTATCAGGAAACCGGATGAAATCTTAAGAAGGTCAGAAGGCTTCATTATTGTTATTACACTTAATGAATTATTGTTTAAAAAGTGTAGAAAAGTGTTTAATTCGAATCAACCATTGTTTTGACAAGCTGTAATATTTTAACGCACCTAGAAGTTAAGTACTTTCAAGCTTATACAATTTGGTTGAACATAGTTATCGCCCTCCCAATTGGCATTACCAGTGGCAGGTTGGTTCTGCACCTTGGGAAAGTAAATAACTGACGCTCCCTATTTCTAAGATAGTTATCAGGGACACACAGGTCAACACTGCCCAGAATGGCAGAGTTCTTACTTATACCTCGTATAAGTCGAAAAAAATACGTAGCTAAATAAAAATCTCTTCTAAATTGCAGACTGCAGTATGTAAGCATACCTAAGAGAAAGTTAGTTGGATAAAGCCATGGATAGTATCCATACAACCTCAAGTAAAGGAGTCTCAAGAATTTCTTCTGAACCCTCTCGACCATAAGGCATACTTCAACTGATGCGGTACCCAAACAATAGACCGACTCTCAAGCCTGCTTCGAACTAAAGATTTAAACAAAAGTTTTAATACCGTGACATCCGAAAAGACCCGGGAAGTATGCATGAAGAAGCCCAACATCTTGTATTACAATATAATATCAAATTTATGTAAATAATTTATTTTACATAATATGTTTTACCAAAATTATAATAAAAATGTTTAATCGGATAATATTATGTCACCCCCTGGATCTAGCCGAGTGGGTACTGCGCACCCTTTGCAGCCTCGCTTGGAGCATCCCTGATAGTACCTACGCAGACATAGGTAAATCACTTTATAGTGGCACCATGGGCATGGTAAAAGGAGCTTGCAGTTGTAACGGTACATATTGTTTATTAGCATTAAAACCGACTTTGCAGCGAACAATTCCAATACACCCGCGAATCGCTTACGGTGCCACCATAGAATGATTTACCTATGGCAATAACTTTTAGGGACTAAGTAAAATAAAATTTTCCTGTGATATCAACATGAACAGTTTGGCATATGTATTGAGAATTAAATTAGTGTAAGGCGGTGGTCATGGGGACTTTTCCCACAAGATAGATTGGATCAGCCTTTGTATATTATATTATTCAATACGATAAAATGACCCTCGTGTCGAAATATATGAAGTAGGTACCCTTCAAAATGACCTGAGACATAAACCTACAAAAGGTCGTGAAAGGGCAATTTACTTCATGGGTTTTGGATTGGCACCCGCGCGTCAAACAACCTTGGTGCAGCCCTGCATATGTACGCTTAAATAATACATTAAGAACTGAAAGAGATCTCACCTCATAAGTTTGTTTCATGGTGGAAAGAGAACTGTTAAATTTGTCATAAACCTCCGAATCATCGTCCTTAGATTCAGAATGGTATTTCCGTAAGCCGGTGATACACAAACTGACCGCATCCATAAACACTCTGGGGTCCACCGTCAGGCATGTTACATCGAAAAGATTTTCACTTATGTCCAGCAAATTGGAGAGAAATCCTTGTCTATCATCCCAGAAAAGATTATTATCAACTTTCGATTCTTTAGTGGCATACGGCAGACTTAAGATGTATTGTAATAACGTCTTCGAAAAAATCGAATTGAATGCATTCTTTAAGATTGAATTTTTACTCACATCGAAAGTTATTTGACATACTTTCGTTAAACACTTTACAATTAGAATTATACAGTTTGGATGTGTGTTTCCGATGAGAAGAGTTTGAAAATTTCTTGAGTATTCCGACAGCTTTAGCAGAATATCGTTGGGCTCCATATTGGATATTTCCAGAAGATGCTTAAAATGAATTCCACGGTTTATGCGTTCCTGATTAACAGGATTCCGGGGAGATGACGTCACGGTGGCGCTTCTTGCGTGATGTGTTCTAGGTGGTTGGGCTGAACCGTGACCCGGATTACTTTTATTTGTGTGACGAGTGATGGAATTGCTATTGTGGGAGCCATAGCCTCGCCCCCGGCTTGGTCTGGAAGATTGTAAACCATGCCAACCTCCACGGCCCTGGTTTCCTGGTGGATTAGTGGAACTCGCAGTCCTTGGCTGTTTGGTATTCCCTAAAAAAAACGAAAAATACTATTGTAGTAGTTTTCAAATATTAACATTAGGTATTATAATATTTTCATAATAAAACATTTGCACTAATGTAGGTATATGTAGGATTTACGTACTAATTTGATTGAAATTATTTTACTACCTACTATTTTGTGATTCTCAACCTTTTTGGTTTTTGGTTAGACATTTTTTTAAATCTTAAAATATTTCGCCAATACATTAAGGTCACACACACACATTAAGGTCCAGGACAGGGTTGGCGAACATATGACGCACGTGCCAGGGGTGGCACGTAAATGATTTACGAACTCAATTTTTTATGCATAGTATTTCCGTACTCTTAATTTATTTATATTCATTGGGCTTTAATTAATTAACAATGACAACACAAACACGCCCTCCAAACCAAACCCGCCCCGCACCACTCAGTCTTGATCGAACGTATAACGAGACACTACGTTTTGATGTGAAGCATCCGCTCAGTTGTTTACACCTAGTAATGTCTCAGGAGCAGATACCCAAGAGTGAGGTTGCCACGCTCTTAGTGAGCTCTGATTGCGTTTACTGATTTTACTCTAATGGAAAGTGCCAGGGAGAGAAAATGCACAGGGAGAAAATAAATTTAAAATATGCACTTATTAAAAAAAAATTTTTTTTTTTTTGTAATGACAATGTACCCAACACATTATGTTATCATTGGAGGGTTATGTTTGTTATTGGTTACAATAATTTTATTATGTATGTGTCAGTGAAGACAGGTGCATGCATTTTTTAAAATTTAATAAATCCTATTAGACATGGCTAGTGGAAAAAACAAAAAATATTGGAACCAAGCAGCAAAGAATTGCAAAGTTGGTGGACTGAGGATTATGGCATGATTAACGAAGGCAATAAAGCAGTAGGTATATATTATTTTGTATTCTCAGACAGTAAAATGGTATTATGAAACAAACACTCCTTGAGCAAATCAAGGACGAACAAAATGAATTTATTGATCGCGCAATTAAAAAACTGAAAGAACAACTTGAACTAATTGTCTAAATCAGGAGTTCATAAAGTGTGTCCCGCGAGATTTATGTTAAATCTGTATTATTTTTCTTCTTCATATAGAATATTAAAAATTACGTTTAAAATTAAATATCCTTTGGCAAGAATGAGGACTTTCACTTGGTTTTTCTCCAAATATAGTCAAACATGCTCATCAAATGGCTTCTTTATTTGGAAGTACCTATATTTGTGAAAATACATTTTCTACAATAAATCAAACTTAAGAACAAAATTAAAAAACGAAAAAAAAAGAAGAAAAAACAGACAACCAAATCGCATCTGTTTTGCGTATTCACACCATAAATTATGAGCCTATATTGCAGGATTTAATTTCAAACAAACAATTGCATAAATCATAATGAAAAAATTTAAATATTATTTTTTAGCATATTAATAATAATAATGTATATTTAGTCAAAAATATATGTTTACACAATGAAATATTTTTTTATTTTTTTGCCTTGCTTTTTTTAATAAAAACAGAAAATATTTACAAAAGAAACGGCGGCCCTTCATAAATTTTTGATTTCATAATTGTCCCTTTGACGAAAAAGTTTGTGAACCCCTGGTCTAAATACACCGTCGTTTCAAAACTGAGGAGACGAAAACGGAAACCTCGACTAAACGGACAACAGGACTGACATCTAAAAGGACCTTAATATTTCATTTAGCACATTTAAACATGAAAAATATGACACACTTAAGCTGTAAATGTGTTTGTGATTTATTGGGTGCTATCGTTGGGTAAATATGATGTTGACAGATCTCAATAATGGTAAACAAATATTTTTATCACAATTATGTTATTGATACATTCGAAGTAATATAAAAAAAATCGTACCTGGTAAATGCCGCGGTCTGAAAGGATTTTGTTCCGCCATACTAAGGATCTGTAATTAAAAAAAAACATTAGTTTAACACCACAGGAAAAACCGTCAATGCAGACTGTAATAACACAATATTACAGTAAATATTATTGTATCAATTAATTGGGAAATAATAAAAAATAAGCAGGTAGGTATGAAATTTATACCTTTAACCAGGGCTTTTTTTGTAATGTAACGCAGTGGAACGGCGTTCCGGCATCTTTTTTCACGGTATTTTTAATGTTTCAAAAGCAATTAGACGAAACAATGTTCGCTATCCTGAAAAACTATCTCGTTTGACATATGCATTGAATTCTATTACCATTTCTTCAAGGGAATGTGAATGCGAAATTTCGCAAATGAATCTAATTATTACCCCATTAAGAGCTTCGTTGAAGACCAAAACAGTTTCGGTATTTTTGTTCATCAAACTCGACGGACCACCTCTAACACTTTTCGATCCTATCAAAATACGTTGATCGGTGGCTACTCAGTAGAAGACATTCGGCCATAGACTCCAACACTAATGCTTCAAATAGACTCTATGACGATCGGTCATATATATGTCGAAAAACCCGTTTCTTATGTTGGCGTCCTGTGTCACAGGGTGTCGCAGAGTGTAAATACGTTGTCATAGCTGTCATATAATATGTATGTATAAATGTCGGAATGGCATAGATTTGATCATAGACACTAAAACACTCTTAGCATATATGTGCCCGATCGTCATATAGTCTATTTGAGCCTTAACAAAAGGAATCGGGACAATTTGCCAGACGAGAATTGGACTGAACTTTGGAAATCACCATTGCCACCACAAAGGGGCTGACAGGGCTCTAGCCTGGGGGATCGACTAGATAAGAGAGGTAAACGCACATCACAAATTTTCTCAATAGTAAAAAAATCGCGCTAATTTCCTTCAGGCGTATTAACATTTTAAAATATGTGGTTGTGTAAATGCATTTTTTGGTTAATGATTGTTAATAGACTGAATACCCTTAATTTTACCTCAAACATCATTTAAAAAACGCTACTATATAGCGTCACACTGCCTTTAACCTTAGTGATTGGTAGGGGTCCCGCCAAAGATCCTGGACTGGGGGACCGTTTCAGGATGTGGGGTCCATGGAAATAACTATATACTTTTATTCATTCAAATATATGATGTTTTTACAACTTTAGTTGTTTATTTGTTTTATACTGTTCTAACGGTGTCATACCTTTTTTTAACTACTATTATAGTTATAATAACTGTATACAAGTATTTTTTACTATTACTTTTACTTTTAGAACTGATTGTTATGACATTTTTCTTGGCCGAAGCTATGCATGATCAAATATAAATAATCAATATATGTATACCTAGGTACCTAGAGTCCGGGTGCCGGCTGAAACCCCGAATGGCCGAAATACCGAAAAATAAAAAAATACAATCATTAATAATTGCGCAATCTTGGCACTTATCTTGAATTGCGCAATTTTTACAAGAGACAAAAACCATTTTTGTAGAACAAATGGGGTTTTGTCTCTCTTGTAAAAATTGCGCAATTTTTTTTTCGGATAGACAAAACCCCACTTGTTCTACAAAAATGGTTTTTGTCTATCTTGTAAAATTTGCGTGTTGTGTTGTAAAAAAGTGTTGCGATTGCGCAATTGTTGCTGTTTTTATTTTTCGGGATTTCAGCATTCGGTATTTCGACATTAAGGATTTCGGCCTTCGGGATTTCGTACAGTTATAGTAGTTAAAAAAAAACGTATGACATCATTAGAACAGGTAAAAATCAACCAGTTTACATCCATCACCCATATTAGGGCATTTGGAATCAAGTAAAACCTGCGTCAACGCGCGCAAAAAGCAGTATCGAGCAGTGTTACCAACTTAACTGTCGTTGACAAAAATATGTCAGACGGGGTACGAAAACAAGCTATAGGTATAGCAGGAAAAAAACGCTAGATTTTGTGAAAATATAATTACAAGTAAATTTATTTATTCTACCAAGAACGAAGTCAATAAATATAATAGTAAACTCCGCCTGTAGCCATAGGATTCACCTAGGTTGCTGCCGGTTCCAAGCCCGGATGAAGGAGGAGGGTTCATCGTAGGGCTAATCACCCTACATGGTAAAAACACCCGATTACGAACACCAACACAAGCGCCTCGGAACACAGGACCCCTATCAATAAAAGACCTCGGCTACAAATTAAGGACAAACGATTTTATTTACACTGCGGAACTTGGAACATAAGAACAATGTTGCAAGCAGACAAGATGGAAGAAGTTGCAAACGAACTTTATAAATATAAGATGGACGTAACAGCTCTGCAGGAGATAAGGTGGAAGGACAGTGGCTGCATTAAGGCCATTGGACCCGTTTTTTCCTGTCTTCTCGGAATCGCGGAAATGATAAGCATGTTTAAAACGAATTGATACACAATAAACTCTTTATTTATTTAAAATCTAATAAATAGTATTCAACTAAAACGTTCTGTGTCATTAAAATTTTTCGAATCGCTTTACTTTTTAAAATAAATGACAAATAGTAAGTCCTGTTTTCGAAATTGGTCAAAACGACTGTCACGCCACAATGAATGTTGAACTTAATAATAGTTTTGCAGGTATATATTGTATGAGAGAAATGGGTAAAACAATACATTTCATTGATTAACCCACGTACTTTTTTTAATTTCAGAAAAATAAAGATTTTAAAGCCATTTTAGTTTGAGTATACATCAGCCAATTTTGAATGATTTTTTCTCACAAAATAATATATACTGCACAATAAAAATATTTTTTTATTATAATATAACATTTCCGTAATACTATAAATAATAATTTATAATAAAAAAATAAATAAAACCCCATAAATTCGGTACAATTAGTGACGCTATATTACCAAAACACGTCGTACATTTTCATGTATTTATCCTGTTTTCAGACAATTTAGAAATATAATTATTTTGCAAAATTAACAAAAAGAGACCATTTGATCGATTAATCCATACAGTTTTTCTAATTTCTTATTTCTAACGTTAGTACATGGTTAGTACGATCTGGAATTTCAACGGGTAAGGACGTCTTTTTTTTCCCAAAATTTAGTCCGAAACAATATTATTTGACTCATGGAAAAATGACCTCTACTCTCTTTGCAGTAACAATCAAATTGGCAAGTCGCAATTATTTGTATCGTTATATTCCGAACACAGGACGCATGCCAGGTGCTATAATTTGTGTTGACTAAAATATCAAACATCATATAGTACCACTGAATGTCAAACTGAAAAAAATGTAGTTTTATTATATTTATTATATTATTTATTATCTTGTAATTGAAATGGTTGCAGCATGTGAGATATTGTAAGATAATTGAATCTAACAACCACGATGGCTACAAGGAAGTACTGAAGGTATTCGTTCGGTGACCCATTTATAAAAAAAAATATTTTGGTCTTGAGCAGTTTAGATAAAATATAGGTGGACTTTAATTGTTTTGATAAATATGTACCTACTTGGTTAGGCTTTAAGCGATTTGAAAAACTTTGCATGTACTTAATACAGTTTTTATGTACCTGGGTGGCCATGTTTTGTTATTTTCAAAGGGACGTACGTATCCAGGAGTATGTTTATTGGCATTATCAAAATGCGTTTTCCGCTGTATCCGCTTTAACCGAACAGTACCGAAAATTTAAAGTAAAATACGTTTTCGAATGCTGTCATCGTAATGGCCACTGAAACATGTGTCACAATTTTATTAATAGTTAAAATAATAATAAAAAAAGTCTTTTGGGGCACAAAATCACGTATATGTTTTATGATATATGTATTTTCAGATGGTTTGTGGTAAAATCTTTTTTTTTCATACTGCCACAATTCAACTATTCATAATTAATTGTTTGTTAAATTTTTCATAGTGATCTTTGACTTAATAGGTAGGTGATAAAGTTTTTACCTTACTTTATTGTATTAATTTATTGTTAAGTGAGAATTAGCTGCTTTCGTTGTCAGTGTGTATTTGATGAGTGCGCATAGTGCCTGACGATGTCGAAAGGCGAAACCAGGATCGCATAAAACGACTCAAATGAAATAGTACAAAACTTAAATCCATTAGAATTTAATATATTTAATGCCGAGTTGAATTGAATGGAATCACCTTAGGCATTTATTAATAATTATTTAACACAAGTAAAAAATATAATGAGGTAAGAACCTAGTTCATTGAATAATAAAAACAATATTACTCTTTACATCACAACTGACAAGATTTATATGAATTGTATATTGCCTGAACTCGTTGATCCTAGACTAACACGGTTGATGGATATAAGAAACCCTCAATATAATAATTATATTAGATGCTATCAATAGAGAAGAAAAAAAATTTAAAAATAATAATTTATAATAGTTATTCTAATACATTACATACCGTTAAGCCTGTACACTAATTAAAGAACCAATTATTAATTTTCTATACACTAATGTTCCGAAATCCTCCGCGGCGACCAAAACGTACTGCCGTCAAATACACATTATTATAATAATGGTTTCTTAAATCTTGATTGTTGCGTACTAAATTTAAAAAAAATTGTGCCTCGACAAATATTCATTGAATTGCTTTCTTTTATGAGTCATGTTTTTATAATTCAATAAAACGCAATAATAACAGACATCTTTTATGCCATCTTGTGAATGTTTTAAACTTATAATTTGTAATGTTAGCTCATGAAAAAATAAATAACTTTTGTATTCATACACACCGATATATATAAATAATATACCAATTTGAAACACCTCAGAAACATACATAAGTATTAGATTTTTTTTTGAAAAATATTTGGACTGAATTTGAACCTACAATATGATAGGTTCAAGAAAAGGTGTCACTTCACAAATTCAGCATATCAATAATAAGAGGTTCTTATTTGGAGGTCTACTATTTTTATTATTATAATTTATTATACCTACCACAAAAATGTTTATAAAATATGTTAGAAAAAAAAATATTATTAATTCAACACTTTTAAAACCTCTGATTTCGTATCTACTCCCGGAGACGCCGAGCGAAGCGATTTTTGTTTTTTTACTTTGATATGCGCTGAAGCTTATGGCTAATTGTTGAGGCGCTTACGTCAAATTTGATTCTTACGAATGAACCCATAGGCCTTAATAAAAGGAAATATTCTCTGTACTTTAGTGGAGCACTGAATACACAAGGGCATAATGGAACTGGATTTATTATCAATGCTAATATACGGAAATCCGTGCTGGGGTTTGAGCCAATAAATGAGCGACTTTGTAAACTCAGAATAAAAGGCATATTTTATAATATTACTTTCATAAACGCCTATGCTCCAACCGAGGATGCAACAGAAGAAATCAAAGATAAATTTTATGACGACATACAAAGTGCATGTGAAGCTGTCTCAGCGCATGATGCATTCATTGTAATGGGAGACTTCAATGCCAAAATTGGAAAAGAACAAATATACGCAGAAATTGCTGGAAAACATAGCATGCATGAAACAACCAGCGAAAATGGAGAGCGTTTGTGCGGCTTTGCAGCGGCTAACAATCTAGTAATTAGTAGCACCTGTTATCCACATAAAATTATACATAAAGGCACTTGGAGAATCCCAGGAATCACGGAGTGTAACCAAATTGATCATTTACTTATATCTAAAAGAAGAGCCACAACAGTTGAAGATGTACGCTCTTGCAGGGGGGCCAACTGTGATTCGGATCATTTTCTTGTGAAAGCGAAATTGAAGCAAAAAATATCAAGAGCTCAAAAAAGCGATGGAAAGAAAAGAATAAAATGGAATCTGGAAAAACTTATGAATTCAGACCCCCTGAAAAAATACCAACAAGTGCTAGCTAGATAGCAAATTACAAGTGACACCAATTACTGATGACGTAAATGATGATTGGGAAAACACTAAAAGCTGCATAATAGCGAGTGCCACTGAAGTACTAGGGGAAAGAAAAGTACAAGCAAATAACGGCTGGTTCGATGATGCTTGCAAACAGGCAATTATAGAAAAAAATAATGCAAGAAAAAAATGCCTACAAAGAGAAACACGCCAAAATGCGGAAATTTATAAAGAAAAAAGAGGATATGCAACAAAACTCTGCCGTGAACTAAAACGCGAAATGTTGAGGAAAATGGTGGAGGGTATGGAATCTCAGAGAAGGTGCAATGAAACTAGAAAATTCTACAAAACTTTCCGGGATCTAACTAAATCATACCAACCCAGAATGAACATTTGCCGAGACTCAAATGGAAAAATTTTAACTGAAAAAGAAGATATCATGGCAAGATGGAGAGAATATTTCTATTCACTGTTAAATCATGCTGGCAATGAACAAGGAGAACATGACGATGAAATGGTATATCATACAGCGGAAGAAATCATTGAAGAACCTACGCTGAATGAAGTAAAGCAGGCACTAAGGGGGTTAAAAAATAATAAACCTCCTGGTGTTTGTTGATATGATAGCTGCTGAATTAATCAAAAAGGGGGGACCAAAGCTGGAAGAACATCTGTACCAATTAATTCTCAATATATGGAAAAAGGAAACACTCCCCGAAGAATGGAAGTTGGGTATTATAGTACCTATACTTAAAAAGGGGGATAAGACTAAATGTGAGAACTACAGAGGTATCATTCTCCTTAACACAGCGTACAAAGTTTTTCCAGTATTCTATATGCAAGATTACTAAGGTATACTGAGAGTATCTTGGGAGAATACCAGTGCGGATTCCGCCCTAATCGATCCACCATTGATCATATTCACCTGATGCGGCAAACTATGGAAAAGGCGTATGAGTATAATATGATTTTGTATCATGTCTCTATCGACTTCAAACAAGCTTTTGACAGTATCAACAGAGAAAAAATGTTGCATGCACTAAAATTACTAGGAATCCCCTCAAAGCTTGGAAGACTGATACATGTCTCCCTAACTGAGTCAAAGGCCGTCATAAACTTACAAAATGAGCTAACGGACCATATTGTGATTAAGTCTGGTGTAAGGCAGGGTGACGCACTCTCCACCATGATGTTCAACCTGGTTCTCGAGGCCATAGCCCGTAATGTTGACATAAGGGGTTGTGTTAACTCTAACACATCCCAGATGTGCGCCTATGCTGACGACATAGTCATAACCAGCCGATCCAAACAAAGACTGATCGACCATGCCACAACATTGAAAAAGGAAGCGGAAAAGCTTGGATTAGAAATAAACGCCTGCAAAACAAAATACATGGTATCCACGCGAGAGCAGGGTCCACCTCGAAATATCTGTGTGGAGCAGCAGGTATGGGAAGCGGTTCAGAGCTTCACGTACCTGGGCTCTAACCTAAACACACTCAATAAAACAACAGAAGAGGTGAACATACGACTCATAGCTGCTAATAAGTGCTTCTACGCCTGTAAGGGTCTACTGAGTTCGAAAATCCTAAGCAAGAATAGCTAACTGCTTATCTACAAAACAGTTATTCGACCAGTAGCTACCTATGGCTGTGAGACATGGTGCCTCATTCAAAGGGAAGAACATAAACTGGCCATATTCGAAAGAAAGATCCTCAGGAGAATTTTCGGGCCCACATTGGAAAATGGAAGTTACAGGATAAAAATGAACCATGAGTTAGAAGTGTTAATAAAACATGAAACGGTGGTGAAATTCTGTCGATCCCAAAAACTAAGGTGGGCTGGACACGTTGAGAGAATGCCTGAGCACAGGACGCCAAAAATCATGACCAAGTGGATCCCACAGTGGAAACGGTCTAGGGGCAGACCAAAGAAGAGGTGGGCTGACTGTATCGAAGAGGACTGGAGAAAGATGGGGAGGGCTGGAGACGTGAGAGGAGCAGCCAGGGAAAGGAGCGTGTGGAGGACAATTGTGGAGGAGGCCAAATCCCGCCCCGGGATGTAGTGCCGAGAAAGATAATTACAAGTACATTTATTTATTCTACCAAGAACGAAGTCAATACCTTTGCTTTCGCGGATCGAAAAAAGGGCAAAAACCGAAAAAATGTCAATACGTGTAAAAACAACATATTTTAATAGAAATATAATATTTCAAAATTGACAACAAAAAAACACCTATATTGTGTCAATGGCGTTCAAGTTTTCATGTTTGAAGACGAGAGCTTCTTTCTTGTTGGACGGACATAGATAAAAGAACATAGGTACCTTTTAGATGAATAATGACTGTTAAATTATTATTTTATATACCTACTTACGCGGATATTCGAAATAATAATATACAAAAACATTAAATAGGGACCTAGTGCATGACATTGTTTCATCGTGTTTTATTTCTCACTAAAATATGCATCAAGTATCCGATAGTCATAAATTTGATGCACATGAAAATAAATAAACTAAATATCTAGCGTTTTTTTTAACACATTTAAAGCTGTTGGAGGCATCAAAAAACACTAAATTGTGCAACGCTGGTGCCGAGTGTCTGAGCCCTCAGTAGTTTAGTGGCATAGCTTGGAAAATCTAGCATTCACTTTTGTATAAAAGCATGTACTTTGACACGATGAATAGGAACTTTCTAAAAGTTATTCGTAATCCCCTAAATTCCAAAATGGCAGCCCACTCTCAATTTAACAAAAAATTTAGTAATATGTAATTATAAATTATTGTATTCAGCATAATATCTATCCAAGTAGATTGCGAACGGCACCAAAAAAGACTAATACCTTGGTACCTACTTGTTACTAGTATGGAGGTAAAACATCTATTATCCTGTTGAATTGTTATATTCATTGAATTCACTGAGAACGACACGATAAACAAGAACACAAATATATATTATATATGTGGCGAAGGGTGGAGGTAGGCTGTTGAGATCCGCCATAAATGGTGCACACTAAACTTTGTCAGTCATACGTAGGTAGTTGTTTCCATTGAAATAAGACTACAATTTACAATTGGTGTTGGTTAGTTGTTTAAATTCAATTAAAACTTGCGAAACCAAGCCATAATAGATAATAGTAAAAAAAATACTCGTAAAATATCTAAAATTATGCAATTATATCATACATAACTTTGAATATTTTGGTTGAACAAAAACTATTATGGTTTGGTTGGGCAGGGTTTAATTGATTTTTAAAAACTAACTAATACCTACCATCTGTAATTGTAGTCTTGGTTCAATAAAGACAAATCCGTATGTCTAACAAAGTTTGAGTGAAAGCTTCGGTGATTGAGGTAATCACGAAGAGACGCTTTACGTGGCTGGGACGGAAGCCGCCAAAGAGTGTGACACTTCGTACCCTTATGGCACAGCCTCAAGGGTTCCGTCGTCGTGGCCGGCCCTCCCTTATCGTGCAGCGATGCCACAAAATCGACCTACGTGCTGCAGGTCTGACATAGCGGGAGGCGCAAGAGTTGGCGATGGACCGAGGGAAGTGACAATAGCGGAGTCGTAATATAAATGCCTCAGGCTAGTTACCTAACAGTGCACGTGGACATTAACTTAAGGTTGTACCTCAGTTGAGGCACGGTCTAAAAAGATCGTGGTAAGGCGATGCGCGGATTGCGGGTGTAAATGACGCATGCCAAACGAAATATAATTTGTCATATAAATCCAACATACGTCCATTTTATGTTCTGTTTTTTGTTCTATTAGTAACAATAATGATATATTCATTGACATGTTTTCTTTTTAAAGTAAATGGGTAACGTTTTTAGTCATCTTTACACGATTTAAGAATTAATACGCCCGTCGCCATCACGAAACAAAGTGACGTGTTTCCAGCTCGACGTTCTCTCTCAGAATGCGAGCGAGTCCAAAATTTCGTCGCGCCTATAGTTTAAAATTATTTGCCGTTTCACTGATGTATCACCTTAAGTACCGACTAAATTTCAGTACATATTCCACTTTTAATAAATAAATCTGTACCGTTTTCGACCGCCTCAGAGGGACATTTTCAACTGTATAATCTATAATTCGGTTACATGTAAATTGTACGTAAAACATTTCACCGTGGCACAGTTCGCCGTGAGCTTGCTGTCGGAAAGAGATGACCATATAATAAACGGTCTCTAATTATATTAGATTCAATATGAACATTAATTCAAATTTCATAGCTGATTTTGGAAAAATTCATGAATTCAAGAATGAAAATCTAACCTAACTAAATTTGTTTGCTGCTGGCTTCATGCAAAGTGAAAACCGATAAGAACCGCGTTTTATTTAGACATGGTTTAATGTAAGTACTATACGACCTAAAGAGGTTGGACGGTAATATATTTCCGATACAGTATTTCACGGTGAAGTGTGATACGGCCAACTGCATACGAACAAGTTCCCGGACACGCTTTATTTCACAGGCATTTATCAAAACAAATTCAAAAGGTGACACAAATAATCTAACAATACATTGAATTATCCATCCAATAATATCTACTTTGTAAATAACAATTCAATTTAAATTAATAAAATTTGATATTAATATTTCAACCATTTAAATACTCTAAATTATTAACATAAAACAAAATATGAAGCAATAAGCACTAACAATACCAAACACATTTCAATAGGTATATCACCAAACAAATATTTATGATTAATCAATATTCAATAATACAATACCTATTTGTTTTGAAACAACAATAGGTATATAATCAAGTTTATCACAAAATATCTAAAGATAGGACGGTGGGTAAGTAAAAATAGTCGCCTGCGGCCTACGGCGTAAGCACACGTCAGAAGTAAAAATGATATTGTAATGATGGTGTAATTGTAATGGCTTGACACAGTTATAACATGTCCGATCCTAAGAAGATCGTATGGACCTCAGAATGCAAGTTTGTATTATTATTATTGTTACAGATTTTTGTTTTACAAGAAATAGGTGTCAGCCACTTGCTCAACCTATTATCAATACTCCGACTCCAAACGTACATTGAAAAAATATTGTATATTCACCAGACTCGGGATTCAAACCTGGAACCCACGACATTATAAGCCGACGCGTTCGCCGCTCGGCCATTTCTAATATTAGGAATGTGACCGTACCGTATGTCCGTATACCTATAGATTTGATAACACTAATGAAAAATTTTACTTCCGAAATTAGATTCGCTACAGTTTTTCAAAAGTGCTGTGGTTAAAAACAGATCCTAAATGATAAAATAAATATAAATGAAGATAAAAAAAATGCAAGGGTTATTTTTAGGGTGTTGCGAACTCATTTAAAATTATAAGGTTGAAAAAACCGGCTGATAAAGTTATAAATTATTGGTTGCTAGAGGTGAGACGATTGACAACCATTATGCAATATAGAGTAAGAAATACAAAAGACCAGAGGGGAAACCCGGCCGAAACTGGATGCAAAACCTAGTACCTACCTACTTAGAATATATAATGCAAACTTTTTATTAAAATATTTATATTGACCGAAAATAATAGATACTATTAAAAGAAGAATTGAATGCATGGTAGAAAATATTAAAAGTCAATTAATATTTCGGATTAAACAGCATAAGTATTTTGCAATTCCAGCTCCATGAATCTACTGATTACATTGTTGGATGTTAGTATGACTCACAGTTTTATGAAGATTTGTTTACGTGTCAGTTTGGAAAGCAGTGATTAAACTATATTTCACTCACAAAATCAAATAAACAAGAGACAAAAGTGTCACAGCTTGCGCATAGATAACCTAAGCAAGTACTAATTTAGCAATGGGAACAAACCAATAGGTACGCAAAATCGTCACACGCGGCAGGCGGCCGGCAAGCCAAACGACCAAAGATAGACTAATAATAACCATAGATAAAATCCAGTGTTGCCATCTTTCAGTGTTGCCATATTTTGAAAGTGGAATTATAGTACAGAGCCTCCAAAATTATAGTATTTGGGGATAAAATATTTATAATATTGTCGGCTCGTTTTTTTAGGAAAAATATTAGATTTCCAAATTTTCGAAGACCACTCGATTGCGAAATGGCAAATGCGAAATTATAGTACTTTTATATTAAATTATAGTACGATATTCAAAATTATAGTATTTTGGGCGTACTATACCTATTTTACATCGTACATAGTACGTGGACCAAAATTATAGTACAAATACTATAATTATAGTACGGTTGGCAACACTGCCATCTTTTCAAAGTGGAATTATAGTACAGAGAATCCAAAATTATAGTATTTGAGGGAAAAATATACTACGCGTTGTCATCTGTTGAAAATGTATAGGTATTTTGTTTCTCAGAAAAAAATAACGGAGAATTTCAAAAACTCCGAGACCCCTTTTTATTTAGGTACCTACCTCTTCCAACCAAAAATGCTTACCGAAGAATTCAAGAAATTTCATTTTTTACCAAAGTCAAGGGATTTTTTTACGTTTGTCGAGCATTTTTTTTACGTATTTCTCCAAATCTACTTATATTGCGAAATTATAGTACTTTGCACCAATTTATCTAATGGAAATAACGAAATTTTAGTACCTACTTTTTATATATTTTTTCCGATATTCAAAATTATAGTATTTTAGGCGTACTATACCTGTTTTATATCGTACATAGTACGCAGACCAAAATTATAGTATAAATACTATAATTATAGTACGGTTGGCAACACTTATAAAATCTGACTAATATACTTTTCAGTGTTGCCGTCTTTTTGTCATCGAATTATTATAGTACGCGGTCCAAGAAATTATAGTATTTCCGCCAAAATTATAGTACGCCTTGTCATCAGCTGTTGAAAATGTTTTTTTTTTTCATCAAAAAAAATAATGGAAAATTTGAGAAATTCCGGGGCCTTTATTTATTTAGATACTTCTTTTGACCATAAATGCTTACCGGCAAATTCAATAAATAATTTTATTTGAAATCGAAGTCAAATGCTTCTTTTTAAAGCCGCGTTGACACGGTCCAAGTTGACTTGGACCGAGCGTACTTGTACGAGACATCTTCATACTAATTATTCCTATCCAAGCTAGCTTGGATGAGTAGGACGCGGTCCAAGTAGCTTGTATAGGAGTAATTTGAATGAAGATGTACCGTACGAGTGCGCTTGGATGGCGCTCGGTTCAAGTGTACTTGGATCGTACTTGGACCGTGTCAACGCGGCTTAACCTTTGCCAAATTTTCTTCTATTGCAAAATTATAGTACTTTTCACCAATTTACAGTAGATAGTACGGAAATATCTAAATTTCAGTACTTTTTGCGTATTTTACTGATATTCAAAATTATAGTATTTTGGGCGTACTATACCTATATTTTTAATATCGTACATAGTACGTAGACCAAAGTTATAGTATACATGCTATAATAAATAGTACATAAAATACTGGTCCATTCTTCCTTCTGTCGAGGGGCATGTATCAATAATTAATTATTAGTGTTGTTACCGAAATATTATAAAACGCGGACGAAAAATATTGGATATATAACGAAGGTATTTTGCCAAAAAATATAGTACACGTTGAATGATGAATATTTTCCTGCAATTTCAAAAAATTCAATTGAAAATGAAAGTCGAGACCTTTTTTTTACGTCTTCTAGCCAAAATGAGTCACTTATTTGCCAATTTTTAAAATTCCATTTGAACTCAGGGTCGAGAGCTTTGTTTTTAGCTCTTACAAGCAATTTTTTCTCCAAATTTCAAAATTATAGTATTTTCCGACTTTTATAGCGGGCTGAAGTTATGTACATATACTATAATTATAGTACGGTTGGCAACATAAATCCATTATTAGTCTATGCTTCTGTCCATAGACTAATACAGTGTGGCAAAGTCAAAATTTAAAATTTCAGATTTTAACAAAAAAAATCAGTAGATTCGACAAAATGTCAATAGATTTTGGAAAAAGCAATTAAAATATTAGATATGATTTTAAAAAAAAATGACAGAACAACTCACCTTGTGCAGATAACGACATTGATGAACTTCAGAATATGGTCTTACGTAGATTGTATTATATAAGTAGGTAACACTTAATATTAATTTTAACAATGATAATGTCAGATGGGTAAAATGGTGCTCTTGGTATTTTTAATCCATACTAAAAAACGGAGTGTATAAATTATTTCAATTTTATTATTAAAATAATCATTAGTTAACTTGCAAAACTTCAATCGCATTTTTACCAATAATTATTTACATTGATTTTTAATAACTAGGTACCTACCCCCACCCCAACTGATACACAAATACTTTACTATAATTATTTATTATCCGGTGAGATTTTAATCGCTAAATGATATACCTACATATTTAATAATTACTTAATAGGTACACTTTAAATAATTGTAAATTATCAAAAATTAAATTTAAAAGCAAGCTTCGTATTTTTCCGCTAAGTGCCTCTGGTAGGTGGAGGATTCGCCCAAATCGACAGTCACTTTTTTTTTCCGACCATGTCCGATCCTAATAGGATCATATTATGGGTCTCTAGAGTAGAGGTTTGTATTAACAGATTTTGTTTTTTACGAGAAATGGATGTCAGCCACTTGCTCAACCTATTAGGTCCATACCCTGACTCACACAAATTGAAAAACAATATGTGTACTTGCCAGACCCATTATTCGAACCTGGGACCCACGGCGTTATAGTCCAACGCTTAAGCCGCGTGGCCACCGTGGGCGGACAAGTCACTAGAGCCTAAATTTACAGCTGAACTTACGGGCTGCACATTTGAGTTAATGACCCCACCAAACCACACCTGGTCTTAATCGGGCGTGTCATGGGACTTGGAGTGAAGCATCACTTTTTTATAACTTGGAATGTCTCCCAAGTTACCCAAGACTGAGGTCTCCATGCCCTATGTGATTTGACAGAATTTACATGACTTTAAGTTGAGAGTACGCATGGGAGAGAGGAGCATGTAGAGGCAAAATTAAAAATTGTATGTACCTAGTAAATAACAAAAACTAATACAAAACTGCCGAACAATCTTAAGTGAAGAGATCACGTTGGCAATATGAGGCCACAAATTTTCGAAAACAAAATTGGCCTCTGTGGTGACCAGGTCGGACGGTCCGATGGGCCCAATAGCTGGTTGAACGTTCCGGTTCATGAAATCAGAAAAATTATCGATCCGTCTCTCCGAAAATAATTTAACCATCTTACCTAGATAGTCCATATAACACAAAATCTTCATATTTATTTTTATAAAATTTGAGAACTATGTTAATAAATTATTATTATTCGTAAATTTTTTTATTTATTTTCAAATTATTAAAATTGTGACGAGTAGATCAATCCAAATCGGATAAAATTTTGTAAATAGGAAAAATTTTATTGATCGTCTCCGAGGTGCTTAAAAGGTTGATAAAAAAATGCGAAGTTCCCTATGCTAAACATTCCAATAGAATCATAAACTCATCTTGCATACTTACAAGCTTTTATTAGGTAAAGCGTCAATTACATTGAGCTTCTTTACGAGCTGTTTGTTGGCGAATTTATAATCTGCCTGTAAAGTCGCCCAGTGTAATCATCGAACAAGCTAACATGTTCGATGATTACACTGGGCGACTTTACAGGCAGATTATAAATTCGCCAACAAACAGCTCGTAAAGAAGCTCAATGTAATTGAAGCTAAAGTCAAAACTCACTAGGTAGCATATAATATTAATCAACAACCCCTCTAGATATTGTGGACTCTATCAATCACATCTAGATATACTTCTCCCACTTCTACGTAACTGACTTACTGTACGAGTCGAAAAAGATAAGCAAATTCACTCACGAGCAGCTGAACACTTGTTCCCCCGCGCTAAAACGTTTTTGCCACCACAAAATAAATGCCCTCGGTTGCGGATACCAATTCTCCGAGATACGCATACAAGTCCACGTTGGAACCACAAATCCAACACAACACAAACAGGTCACCAACAACACCAGCTTTCAACATCACTTTCTACACAATGAAAATAAAAACAAGTGAAAAGCCAATCAGTGGAAATTCAAACCAAAAGTCCTACACAAATTAAAAACAAAAAGTTTTATACAAAAAGAACCAAAACAAATAAAAAAATCTTGTTTCAAATTTTTTTTTGTTGTCTAGAATAATAATTTTTAATTCAAATATCAAAAATATACCTATACTGTATTACTACTATCAGATTTCCATCTACCAATTTATTATATTTTCAGTGCAAATGAATACAGTAATCAGCAAACGAAAATTACACAATATTAGGTATGTAACAATCAATCAAATTACCAATTTGGCAGGATTTCAACAATTATTATTCGATACCATTGTACAAAATTAAGCATGACAAGATGTCATAATACATAAATATTATCACAATGATAAATCTTAGTATATCAAAACCAATATAAATTAAATACATAACACAAAATTATTTTATATATTTTTTTTCATTAAGGAAAGAAATTCATATTATAGTAACATCTATCATCAAGAAATTTTACTAACACTAGCATTATAATTTCTACTAATAAATATTACATTGTAATCTTCAGTCGCATTTTAACTTTGACTGTTCAACAGTAAACATCAATCAGAAATCTATCTTGTGTATTGGTTAATCAAAAATGTAAAGTTAATAGTTTAACAACTACAGGATGTTTTCAAATTATGTCTGTTCAATTATTTAATCTTACATTCTTAAATCTTGTAAATTATTTGTTGAATAAAAGAAATAGTTTATTATAATCACAATAAGTTGAATTAATTAAATTATGTACGTAGGTAGGTATAAATAATTAGGTTAAACACATAATAAAAGTTAGGTAACTACCTATTTTAATGTTTAAAAATTATCAACTTTTTTTTAGTGAATACGTTTATTTATTACGTTTGTGCACATTTTATTTTTTGCTCATGTAGTATGTAAGATAAAAAGTAGTGATGATACATATCTAGATTGGGTCTATTCTATACTCATCGACCGCTAAAGTGATAAATATTATTAAACTTAGGGTAGGTTTGTATCAAAGCATTAGCACTTATTGTAACAATTAATATTGTGGCTACATTTTTTTTTGACTATGTCCGATCCTAAGTAAATCATACGGCCCCCCACAGAGTGGAGGTTTGTATTAACAGATTTTTGTTAGTTAACATTTTGATGGTTGGCTACTCTGAAAATTACAATTAAAAAAATAATGGACTTACTGACTCAGGCAGGAAAATGGTTTGGGGGGGGTCCATTTTGAATATTTATATATAATATATATATTTTTTATTGAATTTGAAGGTGGTGGTATTAACACAATCTAGCAATTTCCACATTTCGTCCACTTCCACCGCAGAATACCAAAATTTTCCAGGTACATTCTACATACTCAGACACTCCACACTTTGAGTCTAGCGATGAATACCTAGTCTGAAAATATAACTAAGGGTGTTCACCTAGCATTCGCATCCACAAGTGTCAATTATTAAGATAGTTGGTATCCATTTGTGTCATCCGTGTATCGTGTCTTTTAAGACATGTCACATAAGAATATTAAAGCAAACATTGGATGCCCCAGAGAGTTTATGAGAGCCACAGGTCTTTAAATATCCTTGTGTCATAGAATGCTGACTCGTTGAGAAGGCTGTTTGACAGTAAAATCACCCGGGTCACGACCCCAGTCATGAAGTCCTGACGAAGAAGACAAATAATATGCCATTTACCTAAATAATTCATATTTTTTTGATTCTTGGGGGGTCCGGACCCGAAAGCCCCTTGTCTGTCCCTATCCTGACACAAAAAATCAGATATTCACAAACTATTGTTCTTTTTAATTTTACGTGATACAAATATCTAGTCTTTAGCGAAATTACCATATGTGCAAAGGTGGTAATTAAGAGATAGGTGGCTTATGATCATATAATTATTTTGTATAGGATTAGGTGTGTTAATAAAACATCTTTTTATGATTTTAATAATATATTAAATGAAGGAATAACAAAGGCACTTTTTGAATGAATACATAACTTTTTAAGAAATGTAAAAAAACATAAATGTATTGAAAATTATTATATTAATAAAATTATATTAGATATGGGTGGGTATCCATCTGACAAAGGTGTACCCCAAAGAATTTGGACTCTAGAAACTCACGTTTGTTTTGTTTATATTTCTCAGTAAATTTAACAGTTAAAAATGGTGATGTATTAGTATTTGCCATCTACATAAAGATAAAAATCTTTACACAAGGTGTTTTCATGCCTAAGGGCAGGGTAGCCCTGCAAACTGGTAAATAAATGTCATACCTAGTAGAAATTGAATCAAATGAAACTGTAATGCAAAATCACTTGTGGCTAACTTAATCAGTAAAGCCGCGTTGACACGGTCCAAGTACGATCCAAGTACACTTGGACCGAGTGCCATCCAAGCGCACTCGTATGAGAAATCTTCATATTAATTATTCCTATCCAAGCTAACTTGGATGATGAGTAGGACGCGGTCCGGGTAGATTGGATAGGAATAATTAGTATGAGGCTGTCGCTTGGATTGCACTCGGTTCAAGTGTACTTGGATCATACTTGGACTGTATCAACGCGGCTTAAACAGTGTCCTTTTTTTGCTTCAATTTCATACATTTAGGCTCCTAAATACTTCTTTGGTGCACCCCTACTCTACTAGGTTGGATGCAGTTTTAAAATTCAAACAAGAGATAGGATTATGCACAGAGGATACGATACACCTTCATGAGATAAATACACAACACTTTTACTTACTTACTAAGAAATAGTTCAAATCTTAAAATCTATTACCTATGTAATACGGGTTAATTAAAACTTTATAATTTTTATACAAATGCTTTAACAGAGCACTGTCAGTCACTTTGAAATTAAATTAAAATGGTATATTTAAATTAGAATTACAATTAGAATTAGAAATGCTTAATATAATAAAAACATATACTTAAAACCAGCGATGAATAACCATTGTTATCACAAGAGCCAGATTAAATAACTAAAAAGTCACCCCCTGAAAATGTCGAAAAGGAGTGAATGTGATAAAAAGAAATCCTACAATTAATTTATTCAAAGTTGAATAGCTCTCCGAAATTTTCCAAAAAAAAAAAAATACCATCTTCGATACATTCGCAGAGAGTGAAAATAGTGAGTTTATTTACCTATGTAAAAAAAAATAATGAATACTTAGACATACATTTTCAGAGTAGATTGCATATCACTGCTTCTCTAAACTAGCTGAAAATCAATAATGCTAGTTAGCACACTTTTGACTATTTTTTTTGGTATGTTTGGCAAGATAGTAATTCGCAATATCATTGCAATATAAGGAAATAAAAATCTGAAATTGGGTATGTACGCTAACCACCATTCAATGGTAGATAAGTTAACGAGTCAGCAGTATTTTTTTGCTTTCCTAAAGCTAGCCGTACATAACCATTATTACTTACTGTCACTGTCGTATCAAAAAAATAAATATTTATCATTTTTGTAAAGAGTGGAATGAACTGAAGAATATTTGAATATGTTGACATTTGACCTTCAGTATTGGCCGTACCATAAATAATATGAAATAAATTGAGATGAGTATAATTTACTCGTTGTCTTCGGTATTTTTCGTTGACTTTCTACGATTGACTTGTCTATTTGAAATTGAGAATGCTAAAATAATAGCCAAACATACTTTTGAGCATTTTTTTATTTCGATCGATGGTGGGTTGCCATGAGAAAACATAGACTACCAACATATTGATAGTTCCTGCTGGATGAAATTAAACATTCATACAAAATATCAGTGAAATTGGAAAAACTCGAAAATTGGATAGGTGGCATTTAAAGCAGTGATGCACAAACCGCGGCCTGTGTTGCCCAACATGGCATTTGTTGCAGCACAAAATAACAAGTACTTCATCATCAAATATTTCATTAAATACGATAAAATTATAATTTCCTATATACTATGTTCTGTTGTCCAAATACATACATACATAATCCAGAGTTGAGAGTGATTCGAGTAGCTGATTTTTAACTATTAAAATAATAAAATATATGTCTCGTTTAGTATAATGTATCATTATTTTTCAACAATTTTACCCACTGCGGCCCGTGAAAAATTAGAAAAAAGATAAATTGGCTCATCTTTCAAATAGGTTGTGCACCACTAATTTAAAGTATGTACTTATATTGGTCTAATCTTTATTATTATCGTTATATAATTAAAACACGTTTTCAAAGATAAGAGATTTTCGGTAGATTCCGACAGTAATACATATTGTGTAGGGCTGTTTAAACATGGACGCTATTTTCATGAATACTGTCAGTATCACTGATTCAGTATTCATGTCGGTTACATTGACTATGTTCTGTCTGCTTAATATACCCTGAGAAAAACATTGCTATGCTGAGTTGTCTCCTTATTATGTCATACAGATACATTACATAATATGATCATCGCATTTTTAAAAAAAATTATTATCTCATATTTAACTGAGATATACTTATATTAATTATTGAAAGTAAAATTTATGAAAATCTTAAAAAGAAAATAGTAACAATAATAATTATTGATCACTGACTCTAAATTCAGTGGATACTTATATAATTAGGTGAAAGAAAAGCACTATCACTTTGGTCATGAATAGACCATATAACGCTACTATGTATTTGCAAACACTGATTGTTCCAATATTATTGAAAAATAAACCTTAAATAACATTTTGTAAAGAAAAATACATTTTAAGAAAACCGGTGTTATTACATACAAAATATTAAAATAAAATAATGCGAAACTTTCAAATGCGGCTTATTCCATAATCCAAACGAATCAATCCAAATTACAAAACAGCTCGATTCAACCTTCATATTCAAACCCGGCTTGATACAAACATTAAATTTAATGTAAATGGATTCATTATAATTATTGAAATGAATAACTTTCCATTTGTTTTCTATTTTAAATATACTATACTACAAATGAATTAAAACATACAAATAATTAGTCTGTTAAACAGTTTATTGCATTTTGCCGCATATGTTTTTGGGAATTAGCCGTGTTTGCAAATAATAGTAGACTCATATCTGCAAAATTCAGAGGTATGGTCATTTGAAAATTTTAAATTTTAACAAACACATATAATATTATAACATTGTAAATCAGATCCTTTTGAAATTTTAATAAAAATATTATTCACATCAAAATACTACAATATCTATTTATAAAATTTGGCATCTCAAGAGTGGGTAGTTTGATAAAAAAAACTAACCACCAAACCGAACATTCAAATTTTGTGATTTATTATAATATTTATATTCAGGAAAGCAAATATTACCATAAGTATGTTACTTATTGTAGGTCATAGTTACCGAGTTGCGCCGCATCAGACCATGCGCTATGTCTTGCTCCGTCCATTTCTGGTGCCAGTCTATTGCCACTGACAAGCCTGTGACTTGTTCCACCAATTTTTGCTTTGCACTCAGGACAAACTGCTTCTTGATTGGCTCCCCCGCATTCCCCTATGCAGTATATGTGTCCATTTGGACAAGAATACCAATGTCCCTGTCTTAAGCCAATAGCCGCTACAATTATCTTTTTTTCAACTGCAGTTAATTGAACATCAACACAATCTTTCAACTTTTTGAATTCTCCTTTAACTATATAATCCAGATCATCATTGTACACTTGAGCAGAAAACAATATGTCGTTAATTGTAGCAAATGATACCTCCATATCAGCCTTTTTTCGGGCCTTCAATTGTGTTTTGCATGCTATTTCTACAGACACACCTTGAATGATGCGCTCTGTTCTGAGAAATTCGTTGGTAAAATCTTCACATTGTTGAAGAGATATACTTGTTTTCGATCTTTGAATACATGTTATCAAATCATTGATTTGCAACATAAACACATCGGACGTAAATATATCTTTTGACTTAATACATAAAGCCGATATCCTGTCCAGAATATTAACCACGGTGGAATATTTCTTCACATCCTGGAGGCTGATACGTATCTCAGGTCTGAATCTTTTAAGTTTGCTCCTTCCAGTTTTCATATATGGTAAATTCTTATCATTGACTGCTTTCTGTATATTATCAACAATCTTTTTCCATCCAGGAACTGCAATATAAGTTAAAGAGATAATAAATAATTTGTTCACCCAAGCTGGCCTAGGTCACATATTTTTCAACACCCCCTTGTGACCATTGGCTAAAAATCCACTTTCGGGGGCCAAAGTCCCAAACACACATGAATTTGCTAGAACCGGGATTCAAACTCAGGACCCACGACATTATAAGCCAATGCGTAACAGAAAAACTTAAACATACAGTTGTGATCATAAATAATACGGTTGAAAATTGTAATCTCATAATGTATAATTTTTCTCGAAAACTTAAAAATAATATTGGAAGGTGGAATGCAATTTCCACCATCGGTGACTGCAAGGCTGATTCAGTGATATGATAGATATAAATATCCCGGATTGGGTGAAATCTACAGCTCCAAACGATTTAAACCCATTGGAGACAATTGACATCGCTGTTGACCAAGTGATTCTGGACAACTGGTTAATTTGGCGTAATCAAACATACAAATTAATAAGTTGTAGCAGTTTTAGTAAACTCTTCGCGAGCCTAATACTACAAGGTTCTAAGTGTTCGTCCTTGAAAAAACAAACCCAACAATGAAGTAGTATTCTAAGCTGCCTCATTGTTACTTTTGTTTCTCCAAGGACAAACACTTAGAACCTTGTAGTTCTCCACTCGCGTCTTGTCAAATTAACTACAAAATTAGATCTGTGACTGTTGGTCTATTTTCCCCCCTTTTTAATATGTCACCAATGGGTTAATGGCCTGAATAGAAGAGATCTTCGTTGCAACATTGCAACGAGATATTAAAAAACTTGATTGTTTGAATCAGTCTCAAGGATCACACCAAATAAAGGAAATGTCAATTTATTACATTTTTAGAAGGGATAAAAATTTCAATGATTTCGCAACTATTGCATGTGCAATAATAGAATTGATTTATAATTAATATTGAATAAAATTTAAAGATAAACTTTCCATCACAACAAAAACTGTTATACAATGAGTGTTGCTTTATTTTAGTTTATTATCACTCATTTGTATACGATTATGGTCAATGAAATGACGTACATTGTCACTACCATAATAATAGTGGAGAAATCTTGGAAACCATTTTCCAAGACGACGTCCAACAACATAAAAGTTTATTCATATTGTAGTATCAAACTGTACAACATAATTTATCAGAACAATAGTGGCGAACCAGCTGGCAAAAAAACCAACTACGAACGAATTTTCACTACCTGTCAAATAGTACCATAAAATGACAACATCGTGTCTTGCTCACTCTTAAAAATGAGATTGGAGAGACAGTCAGCACTTTTACATGTAAACAGAGCGATAGTTTAAAATACGCACTATTGCCGCCAGTATATCCATGCATGTGTACAGGCGCTATTATACTATGTACCTATGTCACGGCAGCCACCTCAACTTATAGTTACCCACAAGCTGTCAAATTGTAGGTTATGATCGATTTCTTGCTAGATTTTTGTATACAAATTTCACTTTGGGCAGGAAAATCATAGATGCACACAAAGTTGACAGAGGTCCGCAAAAAAGAGACGTATTTCACATGACTTGAGTACCAAATAAAACTTTCCCCATGTTACGAAATTATCACTGTGTTATGTACAAATTATTGTAGATTGTAGATAACAATGTTTATGGAATTGCTCCCGTGTTATTTTGGACTAATGAAAATAACGGAAACGTGTTACCTGTTAAGAAAAGCTCTGTGGAGCTATATAATATAATTAAAATTGCTCAATTAGTATATTGTACAGTTTTCATATTTTTACCAATTATGACAAATTGAAAATATTTTAATGAATTACAGAAAAAATGGCTATGATGTTGCCATGTTAGTTTTACATAACGTTGACATTTTATGCATTGGTACAGTAGAACCTCGTTAATAAGAACATAGATAATTCGAAATTCGCCGTAATTCGAAATTTTCACGAAAAAAAGTCCCTTGAACATTATTTACATATAAAACCATACCTTTAATTCGAATTTCACAATTCGAAATGATTTCAAAGTCCTGGGATATAAAAATATTCAATAAATCGTAATAAAGTACAATATTACATGAGCCAGTCATTGAAAATTGTGACAGACTTTTCGTAAAACATCATAAATTACTTATTTTAAGAAGGTAATAAAAATAATCCTGACATTTTATGACCCATTACCACACACGGCACCGGAAATTTGGTAGGCACATCTATGATCGTAAACGATATTGATCAAAATGGTTTTTTTTTATTTTAAATTGTAATATTTTTCCCCCATACATTGCATAATTCGTAATTCGAATTTTTTTTCGATTTTCGGTCCCGTGGAATTCGTATTAACGAGGTTTTACTGTATAAGGAATTAATAGTGCAAAATTAATTCACCCTTCGACATGTTATTTTCTTGTTTCAGCAAGTGTTGAACATCGTTTTTGACAGCAACCAATTTTTCAGAAATTTTGTCAATGTCGCCAAATGTTTTAGTTTTCACAGATCCTATTTGACGTAGGGATTTCCTCACTATATCCAAATAGCGAGGTGTATTGACGATGGGTGTGCTGCAATAAGGGCATGGCCGTACGGAGATCTTTTGGGATTCGTTCTCGGTCACATCCATCACCCAAGTGTCCAGACCATTCACCTCCACGCTGTGCGGACAGTCTACCAACTTCACAAACCTGAAATATAAAGTATACATGAATTCAGAACAGATTTAAGAAGTAAACAATACACATTTTTACTCACCCAATAATATCTTGAAAAACAGTCATACTGTTATAATCCAGAGATCATACATTGCCAGATCAAAATTCTTATTCTTTTAGGCTTGATTCTCTTTTTGCACCGTTATGAAATAACATAGCCAGTGTCGCCACAGATAGATGTTTTTATGTGAATTTGAAGTAAATTTCAGTGAACAATGAATCCATGGAGAGAAGTGAAATTTATGGTTTCGGATGTCACTGTCATATTCAGCAGCTTTTTTTTTTTTTCGACCATGTCCGATCCAAATAGGATCATATGGGCCTCTACAGAGTAGAGGTTTGTATTAACAGATTTTGTTTTTTTACGAGAAATGGATGTCAGCCACTTGCTCAACCTATTAGGTCCATACCCTGACTCACACACAAATTGAAAAACAATATGTGTACTTGCCAGACCCAGGATTCGAACCTGGGACACACGGCGTGATAGTCCAACGCTTGGCCACCGTGGGTGGCTCTTTTAGCCGAGTCTAACAAAGTCAAAAAATATGACTGTTTATCACCTATTTATATTGTCTGTCCCCTGAGTTTCAAGACATATGGACTCTCTGTTTTGAAGACGGTGGCTGAGATTGGTCGTCTCGCTTGACTGATTTTCAATCATGAGCTTATGGGATTAGACAAAAACAAATAAAATGTAACAAAAATTATAATTTTCTGGTATACCATATTACAAAATTATACTAATAAAAATAAACGCACATAAAAAAATTCACATTAATTAGTAAATAGTTCTATCTTTTTTTGATTTAGGTGTGCAAATAGTTTGTATAGTTGTTTTTGATAATTACATATTGTATATAAATACATAGTAAACGAACTGCCATCAGCTCTAGTAATTGAAATTTTTTTTAACAAAAAATATCACTCACAAATTAATCTAAAAACCTTATGTTTAAAACTTTATGGTTAATTAAAACAGCGAATGGGATGACAAATCCCAATATGTACTGACCTGGCGTCTACATCGTCCTCATTACCGAAAAGCAATTCGGGTACCGACTTGGGGTCACAATAGATGCAGATGGGAGGACACAATTCCCCGCAGAGGCCACGACACAGATGTTTACATTTCAAGAAACGGCGACAGGGCTCCGAACAGGGTGGCCAATTGCAAGTCTCCCAGCAAAGTCTAGTACATTTTCCATGGTAACAGCGTCGCTCGCATTTCATCTGAATAAAATAAATAAAATTATCTTTACCTAGTGAATACATATGGCGGCAGGTTGTACACAGAACAGAAACACTATGTCACAAAGTAACAGCAGCCAAGCTTGAAGCCAAACAGTAATGGCGAATCAATGGCACGCATGAAAATTCTGTTGGTACTGAAAAAAATAGTATGTAAAACTTTAAATGGCAGTTTTGGATGGAAAATTTGACAATAATGATGATTTTGTTATTGAGAAATAAACACATTCTCGCCGGGACACATAAAATTACATTTTCCGCATATTTATAGGTAGAAAGCGGGACATGTGAAAATTCTATGTTTGCGGGATATGTAAAACTATGTTATTATAATATATCGGTGTGAAATATCAAACCACAATGATTGAAAAATTGAAGAAAAAAAAAGATGGACTGAGTAGGATTCGAGATATGTTTTTTGTAATAAAGTATCTTGCATTCTTAAATCTCATGTCTATTCTGTCTTGAATAAAATAAATGTTTATAATTGTTTACCTATGTAATTCTAGTTATAAGTATACAAACTTAGTATATTATAGTGGATTAATATGCATATGAAAATGCAGAGACTGCGCTGGATCGGCAAGGTGCATAGAATGACGAAGGATATACCGGTGAGGCGGGCTATTTATGCAACCCCCGATGGCAAGAGAAGACCTGGATGGCCGGACTGTGCCACGTGAGATTTAAAAATGGTCAGTCAAAGCAATTGGAGAGTGCTGGATCGTCCAGGATGGACGAAGTTTTTGAAGGAGGCTAAGACCCACCAAGGGTTGTAGTGTCATAAAAGATGATAAGCATTTTGTGTTGATTGATTCATTTGTTTAAGTTTTATATAATGGTTTCCCTAAAATAGTTATCACAACCGCTGGCCACCTTTGCAAAAGCGAACCTTTTTTGAGAAGTGGGCCATAAACCTTTTAAACGGTTAATTCGAAATTCGTCATAATACAAAATTTTCGCCGAAATATTATCCTGCCGACGCAATTTTCATATAAAATCATACCGATAATACAAATTTCGTAATACGAAATGGTTTTTGATCCAGAAAACAATTCAACATTCCATAAATCGAAAAAATCATATTTATTATCGGAAAAAATCTGCTGCATTTCAAAACTCCAGCTTGTTTATTTATTGCTTAGCAATAAATGTTAGAAGTTTAAAAACAAACATACCACTGTATTGAAACACAGTAAATTATGCAGCAAGCATGCATACGCGCGCGCGCGAGCCTCAAATGGTATGTGCAGTGAAGTATGATGGGCCGGATTTAGGGTATTGTGTGAACTTATTTGAGATTTATATTTTGTTTTATTTTTAGATAACATGTACAAATGCCTCAAAGTAATATGAGATCGTTTATTATATAATTAATCATGCAACTTATCATTAACATCAACCTGATGGAATTCACTGATTATGTGTCATCAGCGCTGGATAGAGGCCAGCAGGTTGAAATCCTTTTTTTGATTCAATTTCATACATTGAAGTTCCATCTCTAAAGAAGAAAGTTTTTTCAATATCTCCAGTTAAAACAAAAGCCGCCTGTTTGTTGTTTCCATTCTGACAGTGTTGCTTTACGGAAGTGGTCATGGCGCCTTACAAATGCTCAAATGGTTACTGAGCTTCGACACCAGCTACTTGCGGAGAATATTGAGTGTGCAGTAGTATGACTTTATGAGTAATGAAGAGATTAAAGGGTGGACCATTCAGCCTCTCGTCACGTTAAAAAGTTGAGAAAGTGACATTGGACGTGGATTAGCGACATAGTACGGTTGCCTCAAGAAATTCTCAACCTGATCTACCCTTTCGTCAAGCCGACCTTAATACCATCGACAGAGTGTATAAGGTGCAGATACGAGATGCTGACATAACCTGAGAAGAAAATTTGGGTTCATTTATGTACCTTACACGGTCGACAGGGGACTCCGCAGGACAGAGGGCACTCGGAATGCTGGCACTTTACAGAGCACGAGCGCTTACATGGCGGACAAGATTCGCGGCAAGGCTCTTCACATCTGAAAATCAAATCATGATAAAAATCATAAAACTTGGACCATACTAGGGGCCTTACAGAACTTTCGTGTCATAAGTTTTTAGTGTATTAGAACTGATAGGCACAAAAAATATTCTTGGCTTGTTGAAACAAGATGGGAGATTTTTTTTTTACCTTTGGCAGTTGATGTAATGATAACACAGTTTGGTTCTTTGATCTACATAATATTCTGAATAATTATAGTTCAATCATTTGGCAACCGTTTCTATGTACAACATTAATACGGTTTGTCTTGTTACATTCATTCAAACACACATCGGAAAAAAGTATGTGAATTTTCCATACGTGGGATTCGAACCCGTTATCAACAGCTTTGGAGGTAAACACATACTTGTGCTTCTACCGTGGGCACATATTTTGATAATTTCAATCATATGGTAGAGCAGCAGAACCAGAGCTGTTTGAATCCCCATTTTTTGAAAGGATCTGTTATGGGTTTAAAGTTCTAATTAACTGATAATGGCATTTTACAATGTTTCACAGACAGAGCTAGGTAATTATTTGGATATGTACAGAAAATGTTTTTTATATTGTTAATATAGTCAGAAGGTCACAATAAACGGCATGACTGATTACCAATGTTCTATAAGAAAATAAACTTAGATTAAAAAATAAATAGTAAAAGTTTAAGAAAGGAGGTTCAGAATATGTAGGTATCAGAGGATGATCTCTGAGTATGTCAATATTCCATCACTTTGAGATAATCACAAAAAACTGTCAAACACAGTAAAGACTGCAAATAAAATATTTACTGTTTGCAAACACGGCACTGCTTTAGTTTAATATGTAACTTTTTGTTCTAATTTACAAAAATTGGAAATTTTTGTAAATTAGAACAAAACCAGAAGCAGTCATTTGCGGGGTATGTAATAAAAAAAATAAAAAATAGAGTGGGTAAAGATGATAAAACATATTATGTACCCGTGACCGCACACGAGAATGTGGCCACAATTTTCTTGACATGGCATGTTGTCACCGGCCTTCGTTGGTGAGACGAATTCGGCGGGCCGTGACACAGGGCTTAGGGCAAGAGTGAGGGGCAGGAGACTGAAACACGGATTGTTAGGTCGGCATTTATTGATAGATTACTATTGTATTAACTGTATTAACATGGACTGATATAATTGAGATTAAGCGAGAGCCAGCACGGGGCGCAGGCTCTGTGGGCACGAGGTAACAGCGAGGGGCGCAGGCTTCCGAGGGCACGAGGCAGCAGCACGGGGCGCAGAATCGGTGGTCACGAGATGACAGGCACGAGCGCCGGCTGGTTGTATTAACTGTAAGGACATGGACTGATATAATTGAGATTAAGCGTGAGCCAGCACGGGGCGCAGGCTCTGGAGGCACGAGGTAACAGCGAGGGGCGCCGACTCCCGAGGGCACGAGGCAGCAGCACGGGGCGCAGAATCGGTGGTCACGAGATGACAGGCACGAGCGCCGGCGGGGGCACGAGGCGACGAGCACGTGGTGGCGGCTGGAGCGCAGACTCGATGGACCGAGTGGCAAGCCCGGGGCGCAGGCTCTGTGGGCACGAGGTAACAGCGAGGGGCGCAGACTCCCGAGGGCACGAGGCAGCAGCACGGGGCGCAGAATCGGTGGTCACGGGCGCCGGCGGGGGCACGAGGCGACGAGCACGTGGTGGCGGCTGGAGCGCAGACTCGATGGACCGAGTGGCAAGCCCGGGGCGCAGAATCGGTGGTCACGGGCGCCGGCGGGGGCACGAGGCGACGAGCACGTGGTGGCGGCTGGAGCGCAGACTCGATGGACCGAGTGGCAAGCCCGGGGCGCAGGCTCTGTGGGCACGAGGTAACAGCGAGGGGCGCAGACTCGGTGGTCACGAGGTGACAGGCACGAGGCGACGAGCTTGTACACTGTCGATTCCACAAGATGGCGGAACACGGCGATATCGACAACTAGCGGCGTGCAGCGATATATCCAAACTCGACAAATGGCGAATACGGCGGTATTGGCACTCGCGGCGTACCGTTATAGATAACTGAACTCACCAGGCGGCGGAACACGGCGATATCGACAACTCGCGGCGTACAGCGATATATCTCAACTCGGAAAATAGCGGACACGGCGGGATCGGCAACTCGCGGCGTACTAAATAATAACAAGATGGCGGGACACGGCGAGGTTCTGCGAGGACCTTTCGGGGCAACGGGCTGGCGGCAAGAGAGCGAGCCGGCTGGCGCCGGCCGGTTATATTGCCCACCCACGCGTCAGTGGTCATCTCTCTCTTTCCGCGGAACTCTCTCTCTGATGGCGGCGGTTGCGGCCATCCGGTTTCTGTATTGCCATAGTTCGTACCCAGAGAGAACTTATGGCAAAAAGAATGTTGTCATCTAAATGGTATTGGCAATGGCTATTTGACTGAAATGGACTGCATAAGGACAATTTTAGGCTGAGGTAGGCTGAGGTGTCCTTTTGGGAAAACTGATGCTTCGGTCAGCTGCGGTAGTATCCCAGGGGATACCTTTATCTGGTATCAAACGCTCCCTCCGGGGAACGACCGAAGCGTCGGTCTTTCCATCAGCCTGCCGGCCTTGTCCTTGTGGACCAGTTCACCTAAGTGCGGCCTGTGGTACCCAAGTTCCTCGGCGTGTGTCGGATTCCTGCGCGTCCCCGCTTCAGGGGTTTCCAGCTCCCTTCGTGAAGTCCTTCGGGTATCCCAGTCCGTCGTTTCCGTGGGCTGTAGAGGTGTGGGGTTGGGCCTGTTGCACCTGCTAGTCGCCTCCGTCTCGCGACTAGGGACCAGGGTACCCATCTTATCTGGTTCATAAGGGACTTCACGGAGATTGGCCATTCTGTGGGGGTGCCGGCTCCAAAGAATAGGCGTCGAGCGAGGTGGCTGGAAGTGGAACCCCCCTTTCCTTGCGGGAGGCGATGTTTCTCGGTGCAGCCGAGGCATCGAAGTGGGCGCGTCTTTAGCCGTAGGCGTCTTGGTTGGTTCTCTGGCGAGGCATTGTGGCTGACGCCGGATGTGTTGTCGTGGCTGGGCGTAGGCTGGTCTGATCTGACGTCGAAGCCGTTGTCAGGCGTCATATCTGGCTGGTCGTCGGCGCCGGTGGCCGGAGCGCCCGCTGCAGATCTGACGTCGAAGCCGCTGTCAGGCGTCATATCTGGCTGGTCGACGGCGGAGCCGATGTCCGGGGCGTCGTTGGGCCGTGGAGCATTCGTGCCGGAGACGAATGCTTCGCTGGTAGTCTGGACGTCGGCGCCGGTGGCCGGAGCGCCCGCTGCAGATCTGACGTCGAAGCCGCTGTCAGGCGTCATATCTGGCTGGTCGACGGCGGAGCCGATGTCCGGGGCGTCGTTGGGCCGTGGAGCATTCGTGCCGGAGACGAATGCTTCGCGGGTAGTCTGGACGTCGGCGCCGGTGGCCGGAGCGTCCGCTGCAGATCTGACGTCGAAGCCGCTGTCAGGCGTCATATCTGGCTGGTCGACGGCGGAGCCGATGTCCGGGGCGTCGTTTGGCCGTGGAGCATTCGTGCCGGAGACGGATGCTTCGCTGGTTGGCTCGGTGTCTGGGACGCCGGGCACCGGTTCGTCTGCGGCCTGCGGGAAGGCGCGTGGATGGCACTTCCGGATCTGGTCGACGTGGACCTTGCATGGCCGTCCCCGTCGATCAATCCAGTAGGAGCTCTTCCCGGCCCTCTTCAGTACGTCGTGCGGGCCTGACCATCGCGGCTGTAGCCCCCCGCAAACTCCGTCGCGCGTAAGTAGGTGTGTTTTTATGTAAACCTTCTCGCCGGTCTCGTATGCTGGAGGGCCTACGCCGGGTTGGCGTCGACGTTTCTGGATGTAAGCTTGCTGATTTCCCAGGACTGCGGCGTCGAGGGCGTCTCGGTTGTAGTTTTGAGGTCGGGGTGCGTCGAGAATTACCGGGTGGAGGTAATCTCCTGGGCGTGATATCTCCTGGCAGAGAACCACTCTCCCCGGTGAGAAGCCGGTAGCGGCATTACGGCGGCAACGCAAGTCTTCAAGAACATCTGGGAGGTGTTCATCCCACCTATCCTGCTGATTGGGCTTAATGCGGATCCGCAGTCCCTTCTTGATCTCCTGGTTGCGGCGCTCTGTTGGGTTAGCTCGTGGGGTATATATTGGCGTAGTCCAATGCGCAGTACCCCACGAGTCGAGCGCCGACAGCCATTGCGGATGAGCGAACTGCGGTCCGTTATCAGTTAGGATGGCGCGAGGATAACCGAACCGAGCGAGTACTTGCTCCTGCAAGACTGAAATTATCTTGACAGTCGTGCCGGCTGACATGGCGAAAGCTTCGATCCACCGTGAAAAGAGATCGGTGACCACCAGGAGATATTTTTTTCCTCGTCGGCTTCGGGGGTATGGACCCATGAGGTCGAGTGCCAGCACCTCCCAAGGTTTGCGTGCCTCCGTATGTGACGTCTGTTGTGCGGGGGCTTGGAGGCTTCCTCGCTTCCGAGTGGCACAAACAGCGCAGCCACGGACATATGCCTTGACGTCATGGCGCTGTCTATGCCAGTAGTAGCGCTGGCTAAGAGCGTTCATAGTTTCCTCGGCACCTGGGTGGCCGCGCTCATGATGCAACCGGATGACGTCTTCCCTCAAACTTCCGGGCACGACGAGGCGGGGGTCTTGCTGAGCTCGTGCATGTAGGAGAATACCGTCTTGCAACGTGAAGCACCCAGCGTGCTGGTTATCTATAGCGGGTTGTGATAGACGAGCGATGTGGCTGGCTGTGTCAGGGTCGGTTTTCTGTCTGGCAAGGATGGTCGTGGCTAAGTCAGAAAACGTGACAAGGTAGGCGGTCGGTGTAGCGCGGAGCGTTGGGACGCCTAGTCTCTCTTCCTCTTCCTTGTCCTCTGCAGGTGGGAAGACGTCAGCATGTGGGTTCCGGGAGAGAAGGTCGGCTAGCTGGTTCTCTTCCCCGGGGCAGTGTTCGGTGGTGAAGGAAAACTCGCTCAGGAGAATGGCCCATCTAGCGAGCTTGCCCTTTTGGTCTTTGGCCGTGTTTAGCCAGGTAAGCGCCTGATTGTCCGTGATGAGCCTGAAGCGACGACCCTCTAAATACCCTCGGTACTTATTGATGCCCCAAACAGCTGCGAGCGTCTCCTGCTCGTTCGAATGGTACCGTCGTTCAGGTTCTGTCAGACGCCTACTGGCGTAAGCGATAACATCTCGCCCGGCGTCCTCGCGAGGTTGGAAGAGGACGGCGGCGATACCATGGCCACTGGCGTCCGTTTGTATGCAGAAGGGGCGCTCGAAGTCTGGTCGTGAGAGGCGCAGGGGTTGTGACATGGCGTTTTTTATATTTCTGAAGGCTTGGTCGGCTGCGGGGGTCCATTTGAAACGCACAGTGGTTCGCAACAGCTCCGTTAACGGGACGGCCAGGTCGGCGAATCGTGGTACATATTCGCGTAGCCAATTGCACAGGCCGAGGAACGCGCGAACTTCGCGACGGGTGGTCGGAACGGTGGCGGCCTCCAGGCCGGTGAGGTGATGCTCTTGAGGCTCGTTTCCCGTCGCGGTGATGCGATGCCCCAGGTAATTCACTTCTGTCCTGCCAATCTGGCATTTGGCGGCGGCCACCCGCAAGTCGTGGCGTTGCAGGCGTTCCAGCACGAGTCGCAAATGCAACTCGTGATCTTCCCAAGTCCGGCTATAGACAATTATATCATCCAGATATACCAGGCAGATCTTGTTTACCAGGCCGACCAGCACCTCCTGGCTCATGAGGCGCTGAAAACTCCCTGGGGCTCCACGGAGGCCAAAGGGGAGAACACGGAACTGGTAGCATCCTCCGTCCGCGGTGGTGAATGCTGTCAATGGCTTCGTCGTCGGGTGTAGTGGAACTTGCCAGTATCCATGCTTCAAATCGAGGGAGCTGAAGATCCGTGCTGTTCCAAGGTCCTTGAGGGTCTCGAGAATGAGTGGCAGCGTCGTCGCCTCGTCCTTCGTAACTGCGTTCAGTCGCCTGTAGTCCACACAAAAGCGGCTGGTACCGTCTTTCTTCGGGACCATTACGATGGGGGAGCTATAAGACGAGCGGCTTGGTTCGAGGATGCCCTCCGCTAGCATCTTCTCGACCTCCTCTTGGATTTTCTTCCGCTTTGGCTCGGACTGCCGATAGGGTGCAATGCGGAAGGGCGTGTCGTCGGTCAGGTAGATGCGGAATTCCGTGGTTCGACAGGGGGGTCCAGTCTTAGCAAAGCAGCCTGAGAACTCTTCTAAGACCCTCTGTAGCGATAAGCGCGCGGCTTCCGGGATGGTTTGGTCGAGTTCTGCCAAGGTGACCGGCCCGCACGGAGTTCGAGGCACTGATGGCGAACAGTGCAGCGTCTGGCGTTTAATGACTCCGTAGTGAAGACAGCGGCGCTTCATGTCGATGACTACTTCTTCTGCGTCCAGCCAATCCAGGCCAAGAATGAGATCGACGTGAAGGCTGTCTAAGGCGAGAGCACGTACCTCAAGGGGATCGTCGCGAAGATATCCACGTACGATGACTTCACCTCGAGTTGGCAGGGTGTGACCTCCAGCGGCAGTGAGCGACAGCAGTGGTCCTCTTGGGACGAGTGGTGGGCAGACGAGTGCGCTCCGCACCAAGGTGTGCGTGGCGCCGCTATCCACGATGGCTTCCAATGCCATCGGGCACCCGCTGATCCGGAGGGGTATCTTCAGCAGGTGACTCCCGGTTGGACTGGCACCTCGCAACTCCCATGCGCTGAAAATGGCCGCGGAAGTCGTGTCATGGACGGCCGCAGGATTCGGCGGACCGCTTGTCTTCCTCGCTCCATCGTCCTGGTCACCTGAAACGTCATTTACATGGCCAGGATCGGCGGTAATTATAAGTAAATGTCTATCTAATCTATTGGCTAGTATGGCCGTAAGCTCATTGAGATGGTCCGGGTTCGCATTGGAAGAATGTTCATTAAAAGTTTCACATATGTCATTTGAAGAATGTTCATTAATAAGTTCACATATGGCATTTGAAGAATGTTCATTAAAATATTCACGCAATTTGGCATTTGAAGAATGTTCATTAAAATTTTCACACATTATGGCATTTGAAGAATGTTCATTAAGGTAGAGGGTATCGGGCACTTTGTCTAGTGAGGGGTCTCTTGCCATGACCGGGCCTTGCGATCGCACTGCCATGCGAGGCGAGGTCACTGGCACTGTATGTTCCTCGAGTACCCGCATCGCGGCTACCCCTGTCTTCTCCGTGAGCCTTGCGGAGAACGTGGGGGCCGCGCGGGCTCTTCATTCAGACTCGCGGGGATTCCTCGGCCTGTATTCGCAGTCCCGGTTCTCGTGAAAGCCGGGACAATGCCAACATTGGCGTTGGCCGTTGGCGTCTCTGATGACTCTCCTTTGCTCCCCCGATGAGTTGTGGCCGCCACGCCCACGGGGATTGAAACCGCGTGCGCTGGGGCCACTGTCGTCGCGGGCGCGGTCGGGCTGACCGCGGCCCGTCCCTGCTTCCCCCGTCGGAGTGTTGGTCGGGGCTCCCATGAAAGCTTGAGGGTTTGGTTGGGAGGTGGCGGAGTCATTGTTAAGGTTGGGGAGACTCGGATTAAATTTCGGCGAGCGACGGCTGTCCTCCCGGGGTCGCTGGCTTCCTCGGCCGTTACCCTGCTGGCAGGGGCAGTTGCTGCCTTTGCAACAACCAGTTGCTTTTTCGGGAACTGGCTTTCGGTTGACCGGCGCTAGGTCAAATACTGGCATTGCTTGCGGCCGGAGTTGCTCGGCGATGGCCAGGAGTTCTTCCAAGGTGGTCCACGGGCGGCGGTCCACTCGGGCCTGGTCGCGGCCCGTCATCAGGGAATAGAACCCTTCGGCCAAGTCTTCCGATCTTGCTCCAGGTCGCAAGACAGCGGCCAGCTGCCGCTTCTGCATGAGGAACCTATACGCTTCCTCCCGTGGGCCCTGACGTAGCTGGCGGAGATCGGCCTCTTGCTCCTCTCGTCTCGTGCGGGAGTTAAAAAAACGTTTTATCTCCCACACGTAGAGTTGCCACTCACATGCGTGTGGAAGTGTCGTTGCCCAACGAGCCGCCTCTCCCCGCAGCTGGCGGTTTGCCACGGTGCTCCAGTTTGCCGCCGGGGTGAAGGCCTTTTCGAAGTATTTCTCGCACTCCCGCAGGAACTCACTAACGTCCTGGTGGGGGGCGCCGCTGTATTCTACTTCCAGCTCTGGTTTGTGTCCCCAGGGCTTGAAGGACTTCGCCGTCGTGGTTGCGTGGGCGTCTGGTGCGGGACTAACGGTCCGAGTCCCTGCCGATGGAAGACTTGGAGCAACGGATTCTCCAGCCGGCGAATCTTGGAACCGGGCTTCCAAGGGTGTGTTGGTCTGCTCGTCTTCCATGATTGGTGTGTCTTGCTGGTCAATTAGTTGGTTGGTCGGGCGCCACTGGGCGTGCAGTTTCCCAGATTTCGACCTGGTTATCATGAACCAGGCCCGCACGGTATTTTTGTCTCTTGAGAGTGAGTCCTTGGCACTGCGTCACTTAATAATTGTCAAGGTACTCACTCACGTTTATCTGCCGCTGATCTCAGGGTCGCTGTGGATTCGGCGGACACAGTTCTGCCCGCAAGCCTCACGTTGTACTTGCGCCAGTATGTCACCGGCCTTCGTTGGTGAGACGAATTCGGCGGGCCGTGACACAGGGCTTAGGGCAAGAGTGAGGGGCAGGAGACTGAAACACGGATTGTTAGGTCGGCATTTATTGATAGATTACTATTGTATTAACTGTATTAACATGGACTGATATAATTGAGATTAAGCGAGAGCCAGCACGGGGCGCAGGCTCTGTGGGCACGAGGTAACAGCGAGGGGCGCAGGCTTCCGAGGGCACGAGGCAGCAGCACGGGGCGCAGAATCGGTGGTCACGAGATGACAGGCACGAGCGCCGGCTGGTTGTATTAACTGTAAGGACATGGACTGATATAATTGAGATTAAGCGTGAGCCAGCACGGGGCGCAGGCTCTGGAGGCACGAGGTAACAGCGAGGGGCGCCGACTCCCGAGGGCACGAGGCAGCAGCACGGGGCGCAGAATCGGTGGTCACGAGATGACAGGCACGAGCGCCGGCGGGGGCACGAGGCGACGAGCACGTGGTGGCGGCTGGAGCGCAGACTCGATGGACCGAGTGGCAAGCCCGGGGCGCAGGCTCTGTGGGCACGAGGTAACAGCGAGGGGCGCAGACTCCCGAGGGCACGAGGCAGCAGCACGGGGCGCAGAATCGGTGGTCACGGGCGCCGGCGGGGGCACGAGGCGACGAGCACGTGGTGGCGGCTGGAGCGCAGACTCGATGGACCGAGTGGCAAGCCCGGGGCGCAGAATCGGTGGTCACGGGCGCCGGCGGGGGCACGAGGCGACGAGCACGTGGTGGCGGCTGGAGCGCAGACTCGATGGACCGAGTGGCAAGCCCGGGGCGCAGGCTCTGTGGGCACGAGGTAACAGCGAGGGGCGCAGACTCGGTGGTCACGAGGTGACAGGCACGAGGCGACGAGCTTGTACACTGTCGATTCCACAAGATGGCGGAACACGGCGATATCGACAACTAGCGGCGTGCAGCGATATATCCAAACTCGACAAATGGCGAATACGGCGGTATTGGCACTCGCGGCGTACCGTTATAGATAACTGAACTCACCAGGCGGCGGAACACGGCGATATCGACAACTCGCGGCGTACAGCGATATATCTCAACTCGGAAAATAGCGGACACGGCGGGATCGGCAACTCGCGGCGTACTAAATAATAACAAGATGGCGGGACACGGCGAGGTTCTGCGAGGACCTTTCGGGGCAACGGGCTGGCGGCAAGAGAGCGAGCCGGCTGGCGCCGGCCGGTTATATTGCCCACCCACGCGTCAGTGGTCATCTCTCTCTTTCCGCGGAACTCTCTCTCTGATGGCGGCGGTTGCGGCCATCCGGTTTCTGTATTGCCATAGTTCGTACCCAGAGAGAACTTATGGCAAAAAGAATGTTGTCATCTAAATGGTATTGGCAATGGCTATTTGACTGAAATGGACTGCATAAGGACAATTTTAGGCTGAGGTAGGCTGAGGTGTCCTTTTGGGAAAACTGATGCTTCGGTCAGCTGCGGTAGTATCCCAGGGGATACCTTTATCTGGTATCAATGTGTAAGCGACCACCGAAGCATTGCCCGCAAGTCCCTTTGCATTTGTGTTCACACCCCTTCAGCACATGACCGCACTCTTCTTCACAATACTTCATCAGTAAAAATGATGCTTTGTCATTTTCTATAACATAAAAAATAGGTGGAAATGAATCTACAACATTCATAATTATTTGTTTTTAAGAGATTCATCGTGAATTCGGTGGTAATTCATTCAAACAAACCTTTTGTATAATTTGTATACACTGAAAAAATGTAGTTAACCATAACTTCAAAATCAAAAGCATTATAATTGAGTTCTACGCCAATTGAATTAATACAATTTTTAAGATTATTATAATACCTAGTATTCACTGCATATAAAAAAAAAATATACAACATCTGTTTGGTTTAGGAGAGGCCTGATTCAAACTACTAAGATATTTATAGACTGATTGCGTAAAACTTCACTGATTTTATTAACAATGTATCAAAACGGAAACACATCCACACGATCATTCTAATGAAATGAAGGTAGAATTTATTTAAATATTTTGTTATATATTATATTTTTTCTGAGTGCACAGAAAATGTTAATCCATTGTTCCCTTACCCATTTTGGCTCTGTTGCATGGTATGAGGAAATTGTGCCCGCATAGTGATCGGAAGGGATTGGTCACGAGGTTTTTGCAAACTTTAGCATCACAAGAGGAACTGCAGAGTCTTTCGCACGGGTGCCCGCATTCCAGTAGTCGTCCGCAGATCGATTCACAGAACAACAATTCGACATTCCCAATGCATGTCGTTGAAACCATATGGCCACATGACCGAGATTTCATAACCTAAAATTTAACAAAACAGAAAGATCTAAATACTGTGCAACTTCTATATTTTGGCTGATATGTCATTACGGGGAAATCCTAATTGATTGCAGCTTTTTACTATTCCATTTGAATCATTTTTAGTTACGGGATACATGTTTTACCTGTGGAAAATATGCAACTTATAGTTACTTAGGGCTTATAAATCAGACTATGAGGTTCAAAGTATGTAACCTTTATATCCCACTATTTTGAAATAATCGCCAAAAACTGTCAATCCTATTTAGGACTGTTAAAAGAATATTTTCTTTTTGGAAATGCGAATAGTGAAACAAAATGTCATTAAGTAATGTCTTTTAAATTAGTTGTAAAATGTTATTCAATTCAATTTATTTATGTTTACATATTGTGGACATTACAAATTATAAGTTCAGGACGTTCACAACATGATATAAAACATTATAAAGAAAGAAAAACAAAAGCAACAAAAGCAATAAAAGGGATAAAAATGAAAATATAAAAAGAGAACGTAATATAAACATACAAAAACAGTGAAAATACAATTGAGGAGCTCATTATCAAACACGGCCAAGTCATGTTTTGGCTGATGTTAATTTTTTGATTGATTCCGGTAGGGAACTTCAATGCCCACAATTCAATATATATTTCAGTATTAAAATTCGGACTAACGTGCTCATGTGCTCTCAATATCAAAAACGGCCAAGTCAGAGGCATCTTGTTATCAACGCAGCCAAGTCATCAAGGAGCCAATCAGATTGCAGGATTTCAATCAGGTGTTTGCAACCGGGCAATCTTTTGTATGGAGTTATGTTTGCCTGATGTTTAGCGAATTAAAATTTAGTGCCTGCCTGTTTCGTAATTATTACAGTTAATTAGTATTAAAATGCAACAAGATGTTGCAGAAGTTACTCTTGACAAAGCACGGAAGTGATTACAAAGCCCATCTCAATGGAAAAGAACATTGGAATAGCAAAAAAAAGGAATTATTTAACACTGCAATTTTAGTGTAATGTCAAACCACGCCTCTTCTAACAACATTAAATAACATTAATCAAAAATACCTAATTAAATCATGCCTTTGTATTTATTTTACAATATAAATGATAATTGATACATTTATGAGTTAAATTATATGCCATTTTAATAGTTTATAATGGCAATCCATTAACTTGCAACTTGTTATGTAGTTGAGATAATATTTACCAATTTAATTGACGTGGTATAAAGATGTCTTCGATAAAAATTCTGCTTTACCCGAGGTAAATGATAACCTTCCGGAGTGCTTTACGAATAGTCATATCCGCAAAGAAGAGACGAGTGTAGATTATAATTAGTTCCATAGTAAATGGATAAGATGCCATTTAAAATGAAATGAAATTGAATGCACCCTATTTTTATAATTTATGTTTATTTTATTTTTAATCGTTTGTGTTATTATTATGAACAAGGACCCTTGTATTGTGACAATTCGGTATTTTATTATGTTTAGCCTTTACTATCCAATTCCATTCTTTGCTCAAGAAATAATAATTTTATTATAAGGATAATAAAAGTGAAGCATAGCAATTTTATTATTTATTATGAATAATACATAATTATTCTTTTGTTTGATCAAGCATTTGAATATATTTATTTTTAATTAATAAGAATAAACAAATGATTGATAATGAGCTAAAATAACTGCTGTAAAGCCGCGTTGACACGGTCCAAGTAGGATCCAAGTGGACTTGGATAGGAATAATTAGTATGAAGATGTCTCATACGAGTGCACTTGGATAGGAATAAATAGTATGAAGCTGTCACTTGGATGGCACTCGATCCAAGTGTACTTGGATGGTGCTTGGACCGTGTCAACGCGGTAAGACTGAATTCCCTACGTCATTTTTAATTTTAAATGCCGTTTCAAGTCATTTTAGTTTCAAAAGCGGCCAAGTGGACACCTTAGTATCAAACATGGCCAAGTCAACACCTTAGTATCAAACACAGCCAAGTCATGTATTCTTCAATAAAATTTTATCTTTTCAATTGTCTTATTGGGAGTATAAGAAGCTGTCTGTATAGATTGCATGAAAACATAAAACGTCATGAAAAGGTAGTCAAACAAACTTTCGCCTCTCCTGAAAAAAAGTGAACATGACTTGGCCGTGTTTGATAATGAGCTCCTCAATTATACATATATAAATTCAAAGAAGTACACCGAGTTTGTTAAGGAGACCCTATTTTAAGAATTTATAAAATAGCGTCCGCCTAAACTCAACCTCATGCAAGTGGAATATATCATCACCCGTAGCAATTTGGTTGAATATAGTTAATGCCCTCCCAATTGGCATTACCAGTGGCAGGTTGGTTCTGCACTTTGGGAGAAAAAACAACTCTATTCTAAGATAGTTATCAGGGACACACAGATCAACACTATACAATTATATGTATATGTACCGTTTAAAAAAAAAAAAAAAAAAAACGGTTAGGTACATGTTCAAACACGCACGTTAACATCATTTTACTCCCTACTTCAATTATAGTTTGTCAATTTATGGCTACGGCCGTATGTTATAGCTTAACCACTGGGGAATGCCAAAAAAATGGTGTATTTCAAAAAAACACTACCTTATTCTTATGTCAATAATTATTATAAAGCAATCATTATTCGTAGGATGTGTATCACACTTGAATGGTCAAAGACATTGCTTATAATTAGTATCTTTAGAATTATCTTCAAATGTGTTACTCTTGCCCATTTTTTGAATAATAAAATGCCTAATTCTTGTCAAATTTGGGATCACAGAGATTATCAATATAATTTTTTATCGTAAATATTTCACTACAATAATGTCGACATAAATTATACTAATGGTTTTATAAATGCGTTTAAAAATTAATAAATGTAAAGAATCTTAGCACCACTGCACATGCATGTACTGAAATATGACTATATTCTAAAACATTAGAGCGAGAGGTTTAAAAGAATACTATTTTATGTAATAAAAATACTTTATGCAGTCATCAAATGTTTAAAATAAATATAAAGGATAATAAGGCTTCAAAATTATATAAATAGATTATCTATAACGTTTAAGGAATGTCCAGGATCATGCTTTGAAAATACAATAAAAGCTCCATTTTGACCTACGGTGAGCATGACCGCCCTTAAGTAAATTAAATTCGTGTCAGTTGAGTCAGAAAATTCCAAAAGGTAAATCCCAGGTTGCTAAAAATGACACCAGTACAAAACATAAAGCAATTAGAATTAAAATTCGAAATCAAGCATTGATGGTGTTAATAATAATTACAAACAGTAAATCTGGGATTATGATATACGTTATATAGGTAAAGTCAAGTTATTTTACAGTTCACTTGATATTGAAAAATTAATACTATAGTAAAACCCTGTTAATTCGAAATCAAAGAGACAGAAAAAAAAAAATCAAATTACAAAAAATGTATGGCAAGACAGCAAAACTTTTTCGAAATCGCTATAAAGAGATTTTATGAATTTTCTCATAAAAAAAATTTACTAAACCTTTTTGTGAAGTGGCCAAAATAAATATAAGGTAAATCACTATGTCTGCTACAAAATGGATATGTGCTATAGAGAATATGGGTTTAGTGCTGCGTATTTCGTAATATTTTGTGATGCAACGCTAGGATGTTATTAATAAAAAATAAAAAAAATCTTACCACGCCATTACAAGGGTCACATTCTTGGTGACATTTCTTGGTGCAAGGATGGTCGGCGATGCAATCCTTGTTGTTGAGAGTGCACGGCATATTACACATGAACTGAAAATTAATATTCATAAAATCATTTTCTATTTTCAGTTTTGTTTAGTGGTGCCCCTTGATCGTTATGCGTTAGTTCAGTTCTTATTAATTGAAAAATTGGCTGGCACTTAGTAAAAGAATAAAAAGATTTCTTACGCTTTCATGGTCGGGATCATCTTCCTTGTGACACTTTCGAGTGCACACATGTCCACACTGCAGTCGGTACAAACAGTTTACTTCACATGAAACTTGAAGTGTATCCATGTAACAAAATTTTTTCGTCTGAAACAATGATACAGAATACATGAATTTTGAATGAAGACAATACCATGAATTGAAATCCAATTTATTTTATTAATCCTAGCATATTGGGATTAGTATATTTTCAATTTGGAAATGGGCAAGCACATAACTCGAAAATGAGTCAAGTGAGCGACCCTCGTAGTCCAGTGCATAAGGTGCTGGCCCTTCATTCGGAGTGCACCGGGTTCGATTCCCCGTGAGGTCACAATATTATTGTTGTAAGCCTGGGTGTTTGTGATAGTTTCTCTTCTATTATGTACTACACTACTGTTATTGGGTCTCATGGCCTGTTGCTGTGTGAAAAAATATACGTGGGGTTACTGCCAAAAGTTGATAATTCTTGAAGTCATGTTCTGGAGTACCTCATAGCAATTTGAAAGTATGACATGCCCTATAACATCAGGCATAATCAGGGAACTCAGAAATAATGGGAACTGAAATACCTAACGGATGTGGAGTAACAGACAACTGATCTCGAGCGTGGAAGAATATGGGATAAACTTAAACACATGTAAAGAATACGCTTGTCCTTCGTTCTGATAACTGCTCTCGGTTTATGCGCTGACGCTCTTGACATTCTAATCGATATATTCAATGCGTTTAATGTGTAATGCGTGACAAAGAGAGAGAGAGAGTGTGTGTGTTTGTATTACAGACAGATAAATCAAGACAAAATAAAATAATACTCCACCTTCAAAAAAAGATTTTCTTCAATGTTTTTTATAAAATTTATAACTTCCACGAGAACAAGCGCCAAAACGTGATAAATTATAAACTAACTTACGTCATGCATGCAACGCAGTGTTACATCAACCTTAACACGACATTTTACTTCAGTTGGGTCTTCGTGGCATAGCATTTGTTTTTCATGACCGCATGATAAAGTTTTTATAACAGCCACATCGCATGGATTGCATTCATCCTCACATATCAGCAAACACCTGTGACCAGCCGGACATAATCTGAAAATATTAATTATTTACCGTAATATAAATTAAACATACACATAATAATTATCTATCAGCGACACATACAGTTATATAAGTCCACCGCTAACTAAAGAAGATACCTGCATTGAGTGAGCTGCTGGCGTAACAGTGGTTAAGTCCATTTAATATGATTATTGTATTATTCTGTTGATATTAATAAAACAACGCAAGTAATTTTAATCTTCTATACCTGTTAGGTTTAATATGTTTGCGCCAATTATGTCCCTCTTCCCGGAATCCCTTCCAAACTTATATACGTCCCGGGCACTTTACAACCAGTGTAGAAACCGCCATCAGATTAATATCAATTACAAACCAATTCACACCAACAAAACAGGGTGAGTACGCACACGTGAGTGAATAAGTGCCGATCCAACCATATAAACATAACAAGTGTGCAAGCGAGAAACCTGAAATCCAGGAGTCCTGGAAGACTTACTCTACCCACCAATGGCGAATTGTGGAGGTAGGCTGTTAAGATCTGACATAAGCAATGAAAATATTTGTTTATCTATAAATCTGAAACTGTGGCATTAAGGCCATACATGATTTTAGATATTTTATAGATAGAAGAATATTTTTTATCTATTATGGTTTAATTAGGTAGGAATTAATGAATTTAAAAAAATCTAACTAATCTATAATAATATGTATTCTTAATTCAATGAAAACAAATACGTTTGACTGACAATGTTTAGTATGCACTATTTATATCGGATCAACTTCCACCCTTCGTCAGTGCTACCCACTAGGGATTCCAATCCCGGGATCCGGAACTATTTTCAATACCTATGATTCCCGGGATTGGTAAACATAATTTCGGGATTGATTTTTTTATCAATTTTTATGGAAAATAAAATAAAAACGAAAATATAACAGAAAAAATACTTTAAACTGAGTTTGAATGAAGTTTATGTATTGCCAATTCATTTTATTTTTTCACATAAATTAACCCGATCGGCGCGTTAAGTTTCCATACAAAAGATGTGCTGTCCGCGGTAGGTTTTTCGAAATGTTATTCTTCGCTGTATTATAATAAATACGGCAGTTAAAAATTGTGGCTACAACTGTTATCATGCCTAGATACATAAGGATCCAAGTGCCACACTAAAACACATAATGGAGTGTTGAATTTCGCTGTGTTTACTTTAACAAAACTACCGTATTGCTTTGTTCGGATAAACTCTGTAGCCATTTTCGATGACAAAGCACTCGACTTCAAAACAAGTGCGCCGATGAAGACAATTAATAACTGACTAATTTTATTTTACTCGTGTTAAAAACACTTAAAAATGTCATAAAAATTATTGAAAATAATAGCTTTTATTGGTGACTTATGAATTATTGTTAATTAGTGTAAGTTTTATTGATGACAAATCTGTTAAAATTGGATGGTAGTCACCAGTTTTATTTCGTGGCATAGATTGTGTCAGCATTTTACATGTTTTATGGGCCATTCTAATTTAAGCGTAAAGGTGAGTCCACACTGGTTGAAAATATTATAATAATTTTTTTGTTTTTTTTTTAGTGAAACTTGGATTTTGTAGATTACTTTTCAGTTTTATTGAGCATTGTGTTATGTTAGTGATTGTCATTTTATGTTTTTTAAAAAAAACAATATTTATTTTTTAAATTGCGTAAATTTTTCCAAGTGCTATAAAAACTTTTTTTTGGGTAAGGTTTGAAAAATTTATAAGCATTAAATTGTACGCGAAGATAATATGTAATATAGTTGAAAAGTCAATATTCCATGATTTATATTTTATATTATATTTTATACCTACCCGTGTGTGTTTTTTTAGCAAAAATTTATACGTTTTATATATTCCTTCATAGTAATTCGTAATTTATTGGTAAAACTTGCAATCCTCTAAAATATAATAATATATATTTTTTCATTCCGTGTGGACGCATCTTTACTAAATATTTACGACTTTCAATAATGAGCTCGATTTATGACTTTGAAACAATTAGGGAGACACATGAGTAATAAATGACATAATCCAGAACACAAGTTCAAGTACATTTTTAGAAATATTACGACAAATTTCTTTTCGTTTTTTGGTTGTCTTTTTCGTATTCCCGCACATGATGTAAAAAACGCGGTGAACTCAACTTTACACGGTAAATACTCGGCGCACACTCAACTCGAATGAAATATATTTTGTATACCTACTGCGCAGCCGCGAAAAATACAGCGTAGATTTGAACTGATACAATCGTACCGGCGAATCTCGATAGATCGAGGGGGTTCGAAAGATCGATGTTTATGAAATTAAAACAACATATTTTTGACAAAGTTATAGATATGGCGGTACGAACACGAATCAGAGCATTTTTCAATACAAAAATTAATACTATGCGTGAAGTATTTCCTACTTTACCGACATTTCAATTTTCGATATCAACAGTTGCGACATCCGCCCAGTATCAGAGCTTATGTAAAAAACAACATATGTCCCATCCGCGGCGATCGGGTTAATAAAAGTGAGAAAGATTGGAAAAAAAAAATGCTTCGCTTTACTATCAGAAACAGCAATCTCATATAATAAATGTAAACACTAAACACAATATTGATTCCTCGAAATTTTATAAATTAAAATCGTTTAGATTTGTAAATAGTTTAACATAAATTAAAAATTCCACATATGTATGATTCTGGTAACATCCGTGATATGAATTTGAGAAATGGAATAAATAAATCAAGAAACATTTAGTTAGACGTTTCTACCAGAAAATGATGATCTGGAGACCCACTGGTCACAGGGGGAATCTCCGGATAATAAATAACCATTTTTTGCTGCCTTACGCAATCGTAACATCAGAAAAAACTAGAAAAACTAACACCTCATGCTTTGGTATTACTTTGGGCATATTATTCAGAATAATGTTTTAGTTTTAATTATCTGCTTAAATCTTTATTTTTTATATTGTATCTATTGTCAATACAAAGTAATAAGTAATTTTCTTAAAAAGGTTCGCCATCCCTGTCATATAATATTACTTTACATTGGAATTAATTTGTGATAGTTCAGACGAAAGTTGCTAAAACTACAGCATTATGGAGAAAATATGATTTTAAAAATGCAATTTCTGTGAAAGTGTTAATTTGTTAAAAATATGCTCAATTCAAACGGAAATTCAAATTTCTCAGGAATGTATAAGTTGAAGTGAAAATATTAAAAAATCAATAGAAGTGGTGTTTAGTCGAGATTCGTTGGGTTGCGAAATCTTCTAAGATAATAATATAAATATGAGTATATTATGTTGGCTTACTGGTTACATTCCTCAACGCATTTGTATGAGCCATGGTCAGCATTGGCAATATGGCATATCATCTTACAATGATGGCCACATTCGAGGAGGGTATTGCATTGTTTATTGCAGCCACCATATGGAACGAGTTTAAAATCCTCTTTGCTCTTAACCTGAAAATATATTTACTGAAATTAATGTATCCATGCAAAGCACCAACGGCTACACTGGCTAGGCTGTGTCCAGCACATCAGAGACACCAGCAGAGGAAGAGATCTGTCGAGAAATAACGGTAACAGGGTTCTTCAATTTGAATGAAGGTTTGCCAATATCATTTTAATCTCCATATTATAAATCATATCTACCACACAATTTTAAAAGTTTAAATTTAAACCTTATCCGTGAAAGGTCAGTTGTTTTATATTATTGAAATGGGATGGGATTGTCTGCAGGGGTTCAGATTCCGCCTTTGACCGAATCCACATGTTACAAATAACTAGTGTATATTCGATCCTGGACATGCCCAACATTACAGGTGTCTGACATTCACCTGGACGTTCTGGGGCATGGGCGGTTTACCACCCCCAAAGTTCCTATACTTTAATCTTTTCAACGCGGACGGCACATTAGCATGTTGTTTAAATATGGTAATTAAATGCTCCGCGGTCAACAAGTTACCTTTAGGACCCACCCTGGCGTCCACCTCAAATATTCTTAACCTTTTTAAAAGCCAAATGAGCCCTATTAGTAAAATAAAAAGATCCATACTTCCGTTATGATATCAGAATGGATTCTGCATGGCAAAATCAGCGAAGGTCCAATAGCTTCTTGTTTAATGAGAGTATTGTTAATCTGCTTCCAAATGTCACTACTTTGAGTGAGATTACTCATGTTGCCGATGATGAAGAATCCTGAAACAAAACACATTGTATTAAATTGAATAGAATATGGCGTACTGTTGATTCTACTAACCAACATTATATTAGATGTACAGTACATTCGCTTATTTATAGTAAATCTGACTAAAGCACAGTTATACCATACCCATTTGAAAAGACCAGATAAAAGTTACAAAAGAACTGTGTAAAGTTTGTTCATTTGTAGCGAACCCAGTGAAAGCAAACTTGAGGATATAACGAACCGTCTTTGCATGTAAGGTTTCCAAACTTTCCGATAATAAGTAATCAAAAATAAACGCATACGAGTAGGTGTACTACTACTACTATTACTTCACCATGTTCGATCATCATGGAGGTTGTATTAACACATTTTTATGAGAAATGGATGTTAGCCACTTGCTCAACCTATTGGGTCCATCCTCTGACTCCAAACACAAATTGAAAAACAATGTGCATTTGCCAGACCCAGAGTTTAAACCTGGGACCCACAACATTGTAAGCTGACGATTAAGCCGCTCAGCCGTCGTGGGCGTTATACGAGGACGAGTATATAACGTATAAAACTTATAGCGTAGATCTTTTTGATGATAAAATTATAGGTTCTGGAAGTGTTAGCAGTTGATGAGAATGAAGTCGAATTTGAAGAATATGATGAAATTTATGGGGCAAACATATTACCATCACGTCACGTACTGTCACATATTGTCATGCTGATACATTTATATATTTTGAATGATCACTATCTCTATAAAACCAAGCATGGAAAGTGTGAACTTGAGTACATATTCCTCGGATTGGAAAGAGGATATTGAAAATGTTATAGCTTTCGCAGTGATTGATCGACAAAATAAAAAAAGGGTAAAAAAGCATGGCTTCATGGTATAAATTAATAGCAAACACAAAGCATTGGGTTAAGCAATTAATGGCAGTCAAATTACGTAGGTGTGGCAATTTCCGTTTTTATAAAATGTTATCCATTAATTTTTACAAAAAACATTCAAGAATTCTTGCTTGGTAGATAAATGCACTCTCGATTACCCAAACCGACAATGACATTTTCGGTCTTTAATTTTATCGATGTCTTGTCGAAAATAACGAAAAAATAAATTCTATAAGGCACCAATAACAATGCTTTACATTTGTCATTTTGAATTATTACTCATGATTCGTGGTAATTATAATTAATTTAAACAATTTCTACGTGTGTGTATGTCAAAATTACTTGCGATATTGCATGCATAGATAATAATTATTTTGAAAAACCAACAACCAGCAGACCATAGATAATATGCGTAAATACCAGACATAGATAATAATCTAATAGAAAATCCATAGAGCAAACCACTAAAACATAGAACATGTAGTTTTGGAATGAGACGAAAATGTATAAACATGCAGAAAATAAAAAAAACCTTCACTGACATGATGCAGCATGATATGCGTGAGGTGACCTCATTGTTGTTCTGGCCATTTGGTAGATTTTGCTAACTGCCAATATTAGTTTATGGTTCAAAATGTGCTATGCGATGGGAGCAATAGTCTGATAACATTTTAAATACAAAAAAAAACGACATTGCACATCTTTTTCCTGGAGCGTGAGCTTATCATGACAACACATGACGTGATGGTAATGTGTTCACACATGAGAGTGACTGTGAGAGTGAATGTAAGCAGCTCCAGTTCCCACTACGTCGGAAACAATTTCTCTTCAGACACGAAATACTCCAGTTTTCAATAAAAACCGACTGTAGTGAGATTATATCGTCACTGTTCTGGCAGAAGACACTAATTCGAAAAAATGACATATTGAGTTAGTACCAAAATGTTCCTTATTTCAAAGTTTACCGTCTGGAAACCTTCTTAATAAATAAACAGTCTTTATTTTAAAGTCATCCTTTTTACGATTACTTAATAAACTCACATGATAGACCATTATTTCAAACTTTTTAACAACTTCAAAGTCAAACTACTCAAAACTAGTATTCTCCAGTTAGTGTGTTCTGCCAGAACAGAGACTATATACAAATAAAATAAATTCGAATCAACTGAAATAAATGACATCTTAAATAGACATTGCTATAACAAAGTTCTATGTACATACCACCTACTCGTACATAAACATAATATACACAAGTAACTAAAAGTGTTCTGTGATGAGCTCACAAATGGTTTAATTAAAAATGGAAGGTTGTTTTTCACTGATAACTTATAATGAATTTCAGATATAACTGATCATTTTTGACGGTCCCTTGAAATTCCTTATATAATTTGGAATAACCTAATGAATCTCGCTTAATGTGTTTTCACAGCATAATATGAATATACAAAAAACACAATTTTGAAAAACATCAGAAACATACATAAGATCAGGAAAAAAGATGGACCGAGTGGGACTAAAACTCACGTCTTTCACTTTCCGGGTGAGTGCTTTGATCTCTAATCTATCGATCTGTCTATGGTTTATGCGAATTATTTCTTATATCTAAATTTAAACTGAAGTACTACAAATTACACTAATCAGGAGGCAATGTGCGTAAATGACATTATTAACATTTTCATAACAGACGTCTGACACTAATCAATTGGCTCTATTGGCGTTCTTGTACTAATGAATAATGAAATTATTATTTATTGTATTCAGTACTGAATGGAGTGGAGTTGCTGCTAAAAGTTGGTAAAACAATAATTTCGGTATTTAGAGTTAACAACAGATTATGTCTTTATATAAATAGGTATGCTAGAAAAAAATTCAAGGTCATCCGATATAGAACATGCACATAAAATACAAAGAAATTAGCATTATGCCTGATTTTATAGCGCATGTCAAACTTCAAAATGCAATTACTCTCATAACATGATTTCGAGATTTACCAACTTTCGGCAGTAACCCACGATATATAAAATTAAGAATGTTAGATTCTTTATTATAGAAGACTGAAAAAATTAAAATTTACTAATGCAACAAGACGCAAATAGCAGGAAAACATGAATTTCGGACACATAAAATCAGGTCCAAGCATTATAATTAATAATGAAACAGGCAGCTAATTGTACGTCACCTCAGGAGAAATTCTCTCCATAGGTATATTGTCATAGGCATGCTTCAGGCATATGGAATATAATGAATGGGATGCACATAAAAAGTATGATAACCTTCTTTGGCTCTGGACAAAGCGACGCAAACACGATTAGGCGTAGAAAGGAATCCAATCTTCGCTTCTTCGTTGCTCCTTACTAGCGATAGTAAAATTATTTTACTTTCCTCTCCTTGGAAATTGTCCACGTTGATAATGCGAACTGAATGCAACTCGGGATAATTCAATTTCTCCTAGATGTAAAGGTAACATAAATGATATTAATGTTTGGACTTAACTAATATTGATTTATATGACTGTATTGGAAAAAAACATTACAAACTTTACATTACATACATCTTCAAGTCAGTTTTAGTTAAACCTATATTGATTTAATTATAAATATTAACAGCACCTTAATTAGAAATGTAAACGTGCATACAGTCTTACCCGTCTCATGTGAAACATCTGTCCCGTGTAAGTGACAAGAATAGTAATGTCATTGGGTTGGTACTGGTTATGGATGAAGTACCTGGCCAGACTAAGAAGGAAGTCACATTCGTGCGTATTCAGTTTGCTGGATTGTTCATCTCCCTGAAAATAACAACTTATTCATATGACTTTAATTTAAAACAATTTATATTATTCTTCCTTATTAATAGGAATAAGACCAAGTTAATGGTTGTCGATCGGGCTAACCTTCTACCAACAGCAAGTACACAAGAAGTGGACGAGTTTGTATATCTGGGATCGACCATCAGTGGAAAGGGCGGATGTGAAGCAGAAATAAGAAGGCACACATAGATTGAAAAAAATGCGATGACACATCTTACCACTATATGGAAGGATCGGGGAATTTCAATTGCCACAAAAATAATGCTTGTGCAAACATTAGTGTTCTCTATATTTTTATATGGAGTCGCGTCATGGACCCTGAAGGCAAGGGAGCGGAAGGCAATCAATGCCTTTAAGATGTGGTGTTGGCGCCGAATGCTTCGTATTTCTTGGACGGAACACAGGACGAACCAGTCAATCATCCAGAGACTGCAGATAAAGGAACGGCTATCGACAGTATGTCAAAGATGCATTCTGCAGTTTTTTGGAGATATTGTCTGGCTTCGACCAGACATCCTGGAGAGACTGGTGGTTTAGGGTGGCCTCCAGGGAAGGCGAAGCAGAGGAAGAGCGCCTGAGCGACCAAGTGAAAGAGCTGATTCCTTCACCATTCATTCTGCCCTGAGAAAAGCGGAAGATCGAGAAGGATGGAAAGAAAGTCTTGGTCGCTCAAAGGATGGCAAAATTAAAAAATGATCACGATCCTCAACCACGAGTGTACGACAAGAAGAATATTATTCCATGAAGATCTATTTAAGTCATCCGGGTTTCACTTTTCGGCATCTTCAGGCACTGTGTCTATCTACCAGCGGAGGCTGGTCTAACATCATTATAGTGAAACAATTTAACTTTGAACATGCGCAGATGTGATGACTGTTACGGTTGCTATTCTGGTGCATTTACGCCAGACCTATTGCATCTCTCTCTCTCTCGCTCAGGGTCACTCCGAGTATGTCTTGATTTCTGTCAAAACTATCGAACTTCACTCTAATGTAGCATGTTTATAGTGTTAGCCTGGGGCCTCTCCGGTTAAATTCGGCCCCAAGTGTGTTAATTATATTTAAACATGAACAATCAGATATTAATTATAGTAAAGCAGCATAAGCGTTGGCATAATCTCACACGTCCCAGGTTTGAATCCAGGGTCTGGCAAATACACATTGTTTTTCAATGTTTGTTTGGAGTCAAGAGCATGGACCGAATAGGTTGAGCAAGTGGCAAGTGTAAAAACACAAAAATCTGTCAATACACTTCCACTCTGTGGAAACCCATATGATCCTCTCCGGATCGAACATGGTGAAGTAAGTGTATTTAAAAAAAAAACGTGGATAATGATAATATAGTTATTATTCTGCCAACAGTTTTATAATAATATGTGATATCATCACATTTATATGATATAATGATTAGCTAAAAATGATGTCTTGATTCCAGTGACATCCATGGAAATTTAAAGGTGTTTTCTACACTAAAAACAGAATTAACCAAGAAAGGTTTGATTTACTATCTATGTTAAATCATCTTATAGGCAATTCCTAACACCAGTGAGAAAGTTATAAAAAAACAACACTGAATAAATCTACTTTTAAATTAAGCAAAGTTCTCACTGCACTCCCAATAAATACAATTTGAAAACCATGAGCTGATAAAAGTTAATATGTGCCATACTAAATAAATGATTGTAAAAATGAGATTATTTGAAATACTAAGGAATGTCTCCGGCAAGTGAAAGCAAAACCAGGGTTGCTAAAATCGATCATTATGGAAAACTTTTATAAATTTCAAGTACCCCATGTATTAATTTTCTGTAGTAAAAAAAAAAAAACTTTTTATTCATACCGAAGTCTCAGGAAATTGATGGTCGATAAAATACAAATTCTTGGCGGTTCCAAGAATGGGTTCATATTTCTCGACACAGGGGTCATTGAGGAGGTTTGAGTATATGGTGGGAGTGATGAGATTCGCAAACTCCGGCCTCATGCGATGCTGCACATTGAGTTGGTGGCAATGGCTGCCATTCTTCACCATGCGCTCGAACAGAGAGAGATCCAAATTGAAACGCTTCGCTAGGCGGTACGTCGCGGTCATTGGTTTCAACTGAAGGTGGTCGCCTGGAATGTTCACCATTTAACATCAAACAATATTTTACGGTACAATAATAGTAATTTTAAATCTGTCATAGACTCTATTGAGCAACTCACGAAACATAAACTATTGCTTATCAAAATGACGCTTAGCATCAAAACAGTTCATAATCTGCCGCCAACGTCGAAGGACTTATTCATAATATGTCTCCATAAAGCTCCAGGCACAAAAGCATTTATTTTTGGTGTGTTCTTTTATCACTGACAAACTGCCACTATATTATAATATTGAAATGCAAAGGTAAAACTCATCAAGGACAATGTTAAACTATTGCACTTAATGAGTTTTACAGTTAATATTCCAGAGGGTTGGAGCGGAACCTTTTTTGAGTTGCTCCGCTCCGGGCCTAATACATGCTCCAGCTCCAATCCAGGTTAAAAGTATTATTATGTATTATATGTATACAATTTAAAAAAATACAAAATGTAGTTTTAAAGTAATCGTCATTTTCATTAAGGCTATACTTCAGCTGAGGCATGGTCTAAAAAGATCGTGACTAGGCGACACGCGGATTGTGCAAATGACGCGAGCAGAACGAAATATAATTTGTCATAAAAATTCAACATGCGTCCTTTTAATGTCATGTTTATTATTATATTCGTAATAATAATAGTATATTCATTGACATGTTTTCTTTTTCAAGTACATGCGGAACGTTTTTTAGTCATCTTTACACGATTTAAGAATATATTCCTACGACGCCATCACATAACAAATTGACGTGTTCACACCTCAACTGTCAGTCTCCGATTGGCGATGACTGCGAAATTTCGTTCCATCTACTGTTGAAAATTATTTGCCGTTTCTCTTAAGCCGACAGCAAATCGTAATTCATTATTTGCCTCTTCTGTCAAAAAAGTGAGATTATTTATCACTCAGCACTCTACAAATAATTCCATTATTATGAAGTATCAAATATAATATATTCATTGGATTTTAGGACGAAACTTTAATAATAAAAAAAACATCCAGTGTAGTGGAGCATTACAAATTTTCAGTGCTCTTGCTCCGGGTAAAACCCCATTGCTCCACTGCTCCGGTTAATACAATCAATTCAGTAACTAAATAAAATAGTATATACATCATTTGAAAATGATGTATATACTATATACCTAAAAAAATCTTTTTTTGAAAAAAATATGATTCCTGACGGGACTTGAACCTGTAGCCACTGAATTCACGCCAATGTGCTTTACCAATTAAGATACGGGCATCCTGCTTATCATATTGCGTTAATTTTGGCTATCGGTTTTTATATTTAAAATCAAGTATCAAACTAAGTTCTCTAATTACTAAACGAGGCCCAGAACACTATAAATTTTAGATATAACGTACTTGCACTTGTTAGTAATCAAATTATGTATCTTCAATATAAAAAATGTTACATTCTCAAATCTTGTGGATTATTCGTAAAATAAAAGATATTGTTTATTCAACAAAATAGTATTCAAAAGCAAAATCTAAATTATTATTACCTATTAGAATTAGGTGCTTACAAGCACTCGACAACGATGCAATTATGTGACTCTCCAATACTTCTGCAGCTTCCTCCACAATTACTGTAAAAATAGCGATCAATAATTATTCAGATTACAATGAGAAACAATAAATATTTTAAAATTTGGGAAGATTTGTTTGACAAGAAATTTATGAAACATTATTGTCCATGGAATTATCCAATTGACTTTCTCTCGGGCATTTTACATAGTGATATTATAAATTATATTAAATTTTATATTTTGGCTTATTAGTCGATGGCTTGGAAAGGAAATGTCAGATGCGGGGCTTACCTATATGAGAATGGAGGGCTTTTAGCAGAGACTGCTGACGAGCAGCACCCGTTGTAGTGATTCCAATCACCCGAGCTTTATGCAGAATATCATAATCAGCAGCCATTAATAACTCATCGCACACAGTTTTCTCTTTCTGAAATTCGACCTGCAAGATAAAACAAAAAATTACCAACCAATTTAATGTTTTTTCAAAAATTACCTACCAAAATGTGTCCGCACACATGTTTTCATCCACCGCACAGTCCTCACACAAAAATATTGTAAAAGTTTCCTTTGCCAGATTTTAGTTTCGCTCGAATGCACAAAACCATCACATGCACAATTCTTCGACTCAATTCTCGAAAGAAATCCTGCGATAAATTTAAATTGGAATGGCTCTCTGAAATCGCTGAAACAGAAATGCCATCTTCAATGCATTCGCAAAAAGTGATGACCCACATACAAAATAGAAAAATTAGAAGTGAATGTTGATCATATCCATATAGTTCTGGGGCATATTATGTAACTAAATAGTCTGCGGGATTTTGAATAACGAAATTTAATGGCTAATTGAACTATATTCTTTATGCACTCTACAAACATGGCTTACCAGGTAATTGGCTTATATGGCTTAAAATTGTGGCATCCAGCAGCCGTTGTAGTAATTGTGTTTACTGTTACCATAATATTCAACACTTGTGCGCGCATGATTTTGCCTATGGAATAACAATGGGCATACATTTTTTATGTGCATGCAGATGCTGAATTTTGTGCGGTAAACACTACTGCTAGAATAGGGGCTAGAAGTCGTAAACTACAGTCACACTCGCTTATTACGATCACGGATATAGTGAGATCTCGGATGTAATGAGGAAACATTCGTTGACATTTTAGTTTATGATTTTCTCCATACATTTATTCACTTTTATAATGTGCTTCTCTCGGATTACGTTTATGACACTAGTTAAGTGTCTATGTACCTACCTAATTGGTGGTTTTGACGACAATAATGAAAAAGTATATGTACACGCATATGGTTGAAATTGCATTTAAAAAATCCAAGGTTTGTGAAGTCACTAAGTACCTGCCAGCATTCATTACAATAAACAACTTCTTTTGTAGTTTATGAATGTCGCTTGTTTCAGGGAAAAATTCTAATTGTGTATTTTTGTTTGAATTGCGACTTTTTGTGTTATGTGACACCGCTCATTTAAAAATACCTATTCTCAAATATAATGAGAAACGCTTATAATGAGCAAATTCAGTCGGTCTCATCTTCCTCGTAATAACCAAGTTCGACTGTAGGTATATACATCACGTGTCATTAAAATTATTTAGACCAGGGGTAGTCAACCGGGTCCCTACCGCCCACTAGTGGGTGTTCCAGCTTTCATGGTGGGCGGTAGGGGTTTTAACCCGATCGGCGCGTAAAGTTTCCATACAAAAGATGTACTGTCCGCGGTCGGTTTTTCGAAATGTTATTCTTCGCTGTATTATAATAAATACGGCAGTTAAAAATTGTGGCTACAACTGTTATCATGCCTAGATACATAAGGATCCAAGTGCCACACTAAAACACATAATGGAGTGTTGAATTTAGCTATGTTTACTTTAACAAAACTACCGTATTGCTTTGTTCTGATAAACTCTGTAGCCATTTTCGATGACATAACACTCGACTTCAAAACAAGTGCTCCGATGAAGACAATTAATCACTGACTAATTTTATTTTACTCGTGTTAAAAACACTTAAAAATGCCATAAAAATTATTGAAAATAATAGCTTTTATTGGTGACTTATGAATTATTGTTAATTAGTGTAAGTTTTATTGATGACAAATCCATTAAAATTGGATGGTAGTCCCCAGTTTTATTTCGTGGCATAGATTGTGTCAGCATTTTACATGTTTTATGGGCCATTCTAATTTAAGCGTTAAAGGTGAGTCCACACTGGTTGAAAATATTATAATAATTTTTTTGTTATTTTTTTTTTTAGTGAAACTTGGATTTTGTAGATTACTTTTCAGTTTTATTGAGCATTGTGTTATGTTAGTGATTGTCATTTTATGTTTTGTAAAAAAAACAATATTTATTTTTTAAATTGCGTAAATTTTTCCAAGTGCTATAAAAACTTTTTTTTGGGTAAGGTTTTAAAAATTTACAAGCATTTAATTGTACGCGAAGATATATGTAATATAGTTGAAAAGTCAATATTCCATGATTTATATTTTATATTATATTGTATACCTACCCGTGTGTTTTTTTATCAAAAATTTATACGTTTTATATATTCCTTCATAGTAATTCGTAATTTATTGGTAAAACTTGCAATCCTCTAAAATATAATAATATATATTTTTTCATTCCGTGTGGACGCATCTTTACTAAATATTTACGACTTTCAATAATGAACTCGATTTATGACTTTGAAACAATTGGGGAGACACATGAGTAAAGACCGGATCTTTCGAGTCTTTAACCGTCAACCCATAAAAAAACACATTAAAATGGTGGACGAATCCAATATCCTAAGGAGACTTTTGCCCAAATGATTCTTAGTATGGATTTCTACAATTAGTCAGTTGTTTTTTCTGGCAGCTCAGCGGGGCTATTCTAACGTATCCAAACGGATGTGTTAAAAGGTTAAAACGGCTAATTATGATAAAATTATCAAAATTAACACATTTGCTATTCTCGCGGTCATTTGCGTAAGAAAGTTAACCGATATCCCTGTCAAAGTTAGCGGCACCTCGATGTGCCGTGCTACTGCGAGAACGAGAGAAAATATGTCAATTTTACATATTGAAAATTGAGATGCAAGATAATATGCAAAGTTTCAAACCACAATTTGTGGTTCGGTTCTACGGATTCTATGGTTAGAATCATAGATGTTCGTTTCGCGGATGTCAAATAACGTTCGTAATATTTTTTTATCTTTTTTCTACATTCTACCGCAATGGCATTTATTCTTGCGATTCATTTGCACGCCGAGGAAGTAAGAAGACAGCGTGTACAAGAGATACGCGCGCTGAATATAGAGCGAAGGAGGATACGCGATAGTCAGAATCCTTTTGATGTAACGGACACGTTCTTTCGACAATTATACAGACTGTCGAAAGAAATGGTGATCGAGATAGTGACCAAATTGGACTCCGTGTTGATGAGAGGCATACCCAAAGGAATTCCTGTCCAAATTCAGGTAATTAAAGTCACAAATTACTTCGACATTTAGTAGCTATACTTAACCCTACTTTATGACAGCGGAAGATAACATGGGTAAGATACATTTACTCAGTTTGACAACAGCACATGTAAATACCTACCTACTTCATCATTAAGCATTCACCACGACAGATTAACAAGATTTGAATATTATGTTATTGAAAAAACTTGTTTCCTTTACTTGAATTTTAGGTTTTGGCTACTTTGCGTTTTTACGCAGAGGGAGGTTACCAAAAAGGGGTTGGCCAAGACTTCTTCTGCACAATGAGCCAGCCATCAGTGAGCAGATGCATTGGAAATGTATCCGATGCTATAATATCAGTGCTTGGCAGTACTTACCTGAAGTTTCCGAACAGTGCTGACTCTCGTGACAGAATTCAAAGGAGGTAGGTACTTACCAACCAATGCATTATTTTTAGTGTCGTGTTGATACCCTCTGACCAATTTATACAATTTTACATATAACTAGAGTACCAACAACATACACATTATGAGTAAAAAAGCAAATAATGATTGAACTGCAATATTATGTGTCGGTAAAACTTTGTTTTTATTTCAGATTCCAAGAAAAGGCTCATTTCCCAGGCATCATCGGATGCATTGACTGCACTCATGTGCGCATTTTCCCGCCACACTTGGAGACAGAATCATTTAAAAATTACCGTGGAAATTTTACTGTAAATGTGCAATTGGTAACAAATCATTAATTTTACTATGTTGTTTAATACTTTCGGTACTGTTCGGTTAAAGCGGATACAGCTGGATAAACTGGATTATTTGTCAGTTTGGATTAGTTTAGGTTGGGTTCGGTTAGGTTAGGTTAACCTAACAAATAATCCAGTTTATCGGCTATTTTCAAAATGTGTTTTCCGCTGTATCCGCTTTAACCGAACAGTACCATACTTTCATTACGAATAACTCAAACAAACAATTCATTAACACGACATTTATTTTTATGCAGGTATGTGATATGGACATGAACATTCTGGCAGTGAGTGCAAGATTCCCAGGCAGTGTTCATGACCAATTTATATTCAATCAATCGATGGTCAAAGTGGAAATGGAACGATTGCACAACGAAAGAGTTGGAAATTTTGTTCTCTTGGGTATGTCGAACTTTACTAGTGTGCACTATTTATGGCGGATCTTAACAAACATTTCAAATTTATTTAAATCCTGATTTCAGTCGAAAACATATTAAAATTAACAGATTGTCATTGTTCATTGTCCTTCTTCATTTCCTCTTGTTATTGATTGATCCAAAAAACATTTCAGGTGATTCAGGGTATGCGGTAGAAAAATATATGCTCATTCCGATTCTACGTGCCGAGGTAGATTCACCTGAAGCTCGCTATACGGCTGCCCACTGCTCAACAAGGAATGTCATAGAGAGACTGAACGGTGTGTTGAAAGCAAAATTTAGATGACTTCGAGGGGATAGAGCCCTCCATTATAAACCTGAGAAGGCAACCAAGATAATATATGCGTGTTGTATTCTGCATAACATGATGCAACATTATAGGTAATTATTGAAGTTTCAAGTAAATGAAAACATTACTTAAATAGATGTGACATTGGACTGAGTCTGTCATGTGCTAACACATCTCTTATTCTTTCTTTTTCAGGATACCGAATCTAGAACCTGTTGATGAGCCTGTCCTATCGGAATTCGTGTATAATGAGACGCGGAATCAAAATAGATTAAGGGAGGCATATGCTACTCGTCAACGAATTGTTGACATCTATTTTGGTGACGATTAACACAATCACTATACCAGTATCTAATGGACAGGCTCATTTTCAGCGCTCAATAACTCATTCGACACCGTTCCACATGTATGTGCCAAATAATTTAGCCTGTATTCAAACGTATATATGATATACGAAGGAGATGCAGCTAATGTTGGACAACAAGAAAACCAGCATCATCCCTCGTCATTTGCAGCTCGCCATCCGCAACGAGGAGCTGAACAAGCTGCTCTCCGGCGTCACTATAGCCCAGGGTGGAGTGCTGCCCAATATCCAGGCGGTGCTCTTGCCCAAGAAGACTGAGAAGGCGTGAAAAAAAATCTTATCGTCTATGATTACATGCAATAATCCATCTATCGTCGTACAAAAGGCCCTTTTCAGGGCCCCCATTTTTATTCAAATTCGACTGGTAGCGAACGTGTCGAGGTCGTTATTGTTGCTTATGAGATGACATTTATTATTTAACGAATCACTGGTCAAATTGGAAATGGAACGATTGCATAACGAAAGAGTTTTAACTTAAAGTTTAGTGTGCACTATTTATGGCGGATCTTAACAGCCTACCTCCACCCTTCGCCACTGGCACTGCCAGTAACAAACATTTTCGTTTCGTTTTACATTTACCCGTATTCCGTAGACATCAAAGGAATCAAAATTTTGCATAGTTATGAGTGGGTATTTAATGAAACAACAATGTATAACGTTTCAAATTTATTTAATCGAAAACATATTCAAAAAACAGATTGTGATCATTGAAATCTTAGTTCTGCATTCAGCTGACGAACGTGAAGCAGATAATGTAGTCGGTTGCAGCTTTCGTCTTCTCTCTCGGTCATCTTCGTTATTCTCTTGTTTCCTTTTGGTTTTCTTGGTATTGACTGATCTAAAAACATTTCAGGCAAATTAGGTTATGCGGTTGAGAAACCCACTGTTCAACGAATATGGTAGAGAGACTCAACGGTGTACTTAAAACAAAATTTAGATGCCTACGAGCGAACAAAAAGCAACAAAAATAAAAAAAATATATGCATATTGTATTCTGCACAACGTGATACAAGAATTTAGGTAATTTAAGTTCAAGTAAATGAAAACAATAGGTACTTAAATAGATGTGACATTGGATTGAGTATGTCATGTATTGTGCTAACAAATCTCTTTTTTTTCAGGATACCGAATCTAACTTGTAGATGACCCTGTCCCATCTGAATTTGTATATACTGACACTTGGAATGCCAATAGGATAAGGCAGGCGTATTCTGCTCAACAGAGAATTGTCAACAGATATTTTGGTGCCAATAATTAATTAAATAAATGCGGCGTAATAAATAACTAACCTTTTATCCAATATATTATCGACAAATGACTGAAATATGCCAAATTTATCATAATGCACATACTATTATGTACTTATTCTGTTTTATACTTTTATATATAATAATTATATTGTATTATATTAACATTAATAAAAATTGTTAGTAATGGTTTTATACTTGGATTATTTTTTTTACAACACATATACATAATTTCTCCTGATACAATACTCTCTTTTGATATCGTAGTAGGGTGGCCCTCGACTTTAAAATAATTCGTTATTTCGTACATTTCTTACAATGTAGATTCTTGTTGATAATGCAAAAACTGTAATCTACCACGCAGTTGCTACTCTCTCCTCCGTTCCCTGTCACCTTCTCAAATATATAAAAGGGTGGTATTCGACTATTTATATATATTTAACAAGTTTCTAAAGAAACACCCGTTAACTTTATTACACCCATTGATAAATAAATAATATTTTAATGTACACTTTCTGAGGAACTAATTACGTGTGAAAGTCGAGGGCCACATGTATTAAGTATAGATATGGCAGGCGTATGTACTACTTACTTACTAAATAAATATTGTTTGTTTACATACTGCATACATAATATTATATTAGTGTAAAGCAAGTATGAATGCAGTCAATTAGTCATGATGACCTAGTCTAGGTGAATGCTATTTTGATATAATTAAAATATATAGATATTATATAATTATTGTATGGTAATAGTACTTTCGTCTGGTTATTCTCCAATAAAAGGTTGGAAACATCCCTATTCATGGCCGGCAACATTGATGGAAAAAATATAAGACAAGCTGTATGTTTGCGGTGTTTTTTCAATCATTTTCCTACACCAAGGTTTTCTTCAATATTTTTTATATAAACAAATATGAAACAAACAATATTTAACTATTACCTCTAGGCCGGGGTTGCAATGGTGTGCTCTCGGCTTCTTCCACAGGATGACGCCTTGATATTTTACGTGCTGGAATATAAAAAAGTTTTGTACTATAGTTGCATAATAATCCCAAAGAAAATAATATACCTACTGTTCCATACACACAAACAATATTGTAATATTTAAATTATATATTCTTACCGTCAAAATCTTTGTCCGGTTGACAATTGACTTTACGTATATTATCTATATTTTATGCAATTGACATGAGTGGCAAAATTGTAGGTTAAGTTTGGTTACGTTTGACGTTTGACATTTATATAAACAAAGCTCGCGCCGTTCGGGTACCAGAGACAACGCGGCACGAGCATGACCGATTTTAACCGAAGTCAGAAAATCATAGATAATATACCAGCAAATAACGTACGTACTTCACGCCGTAGTTAGCCGTTTAAACCGGATATGAAAGTTAACTGCCGCTAAAGTGATAATATCTGACAGTGTGCCTGAATAACAAATGTGTTAACTTGGACCAATGGTAACATCGTAAATGTGCTAAAGTGATAATTGTTAAGAATAGGCCTACAGGTGTGATGGTAATTATTGTAATTAAAATAATCGTCTTGCCAATATTTTAACGCGACGTGCGGGCGACTCAAACGAATTCAAATTCGCAAACTGTAATTAAAAAGGTCGCATTACAAAATTGATGGTTTGTTTTATTGCAGGTAAGTAATGGTAAACCGTTTTTATAAAATGCGTGTAGAATATGTTTTTTCATAATTAAATATCGAATAGCTTTTGCGTACCTACCACTAATATAAATACAAATATTGAAAGATTTTGTCCGCTGACCCGTTTTATGTTCTAAGTGTATCATATTGATACCTATTAGTATTACCAAGCAACAATACCGTACCTACATATCGATAAAAAAGTCACATACCTACTTGTTTATTTCTTTAGATATTTAAGTATTTTGAGGATGCTCTGCCCAAACTGGTCTATTTGATTATAAACTATTGACATTGAAGAATTTCATCAAATCGATCGTAAGAAATTTCATCTTCAAAATACCAGTGGCGTACATCTGTAGATGCGAAACATCCCTGAAAATATTCGTTTGAACCTACTATTATAATATTATGTATTGCGTAAGCCGTAATTGCATTCTTCTAAAGGTTTTGCAATATAATATTGCTTCAGATTTTCACTTAGTCATTGTATTACGTTAATATTTATTGTTGTTTAATTTAATAAAACGCATTTTTTTGTAGTACTTATTCCACTTTTAATCAATAAATTAGGACCGGTTTCGTTCGCATCAGAGGGACATTTTCAACTGAACAAGGGAAGATTCAGTTGAAAATGTCCCTCTGAGGTTGACGAAACCGGTCCTAATTTATTGATTAAAAGTGGAATAAGTACTACAAAAAAAAATGGAGCCATTGTCGAAAACTACGCAATCAAGATTCGTAACTGGACAAAATCTGACATTCGAATGAAATTTTCAAAATGGCGTCCTATGGTAGTTCGTAGTTCCATTTTTGTTCATTCTACAGGTAAGTTTGTAGGTGTGTAACGTTAAAAAAGTCCTGCCGTCCCATTTAATACATTGTACGCTAAAGGCGCGCCGATTAGATGGCCATTCGACAAAATTAGCATTATATTTTTATATTTAAATGTTGTAATTAAAAAGTAATTATCTGATATATGATTATATTATGTATTTGATTTAAATACTTAGATATTATAAAGTGTAAAGAACTATTCATCACATAAAACGACTGGTACCTAGATACATATTTCATTAAAACACTTTATATGTACTTTCGTACTTTTTCCACATTTATTTCATAATTTTGATATTTAACCGATTTTATCCTAATGGACATTTTCAATTGAATAACATTACAAAATATAGGTAGGTACATATTATTGCATAAAAAGTCAATTAAGTAAGTATAGATAACGTGGGAGTCGTTGTTTACTTGAACTAACTTGTTGGTGATATTTGTCCTTATTTATTAAATGACTGATTTATATACATTATGAAATAGCGCAAATTCATCACTGAAAAATTTTCTGTGTTTAAAATTCACCTACCTCAGATATTAAAAAAGGTTCCCTACCAATGACATATTTTGAATGTGGTTTTATTGTTTTCAATCGCATGATGAATACAAAAAGTCCACTACTTAACACATTGATCGCCAACTAGTTTTACATAAAATAGTTAAAAAATGATTATTTGTTTTTAAGGTATTATTTGATAGGTTATGAAAAAATATAATGTTTTTTTTTCATTTTCATGATTTTTCTACGTAAATATTGGTTTTTATGATGTGCCGGCCACATGTGTCCGTCGCGGCGCCAACAAGTTAATTTATTCTATTGCGCCGTGCCGGCCATTTCGCCGGTCACCTGTCCATATGTGTTGACGAGAGCATGGTGCCATTTCGCGGTCGAATTATATTTAGATTTAGATAGTATAATAAACAGAAAAGGCACAAATACGGAATAAAAGTTTTCAAATTGGGTAGTATAATACCTGGATACACATAAACTGGAAATATACGTATACATACCTTATAATCATTTTTGTTATTCTATTTTTTTATTATTTACATATTTTTTATAACTTACATTTTTATAATCTATTTAATTTTTATTTTTATATCAATAAAAACACATTTACAATTTAAAAGGAAAACTTTTTTTTTCATTATGTACATTCTTTACATTAGTGAGCCTATATTTTGTGACTGGGAAGACATATTTTCAGGCCAAGTGGCAGTAATATACAGAAGGGCCATGCCGGTCACCGCGTATCGAAAAATGCACTGCGAGCGTGCCCACCGGCGCTGTAGAACAACTCTAAGGCAGGTCTTCTTTGCCGGTCACCGGTGACCCCCATGGCCCCCTGAACGTAATCCAATGCCGGTCACCGGTGACCCCCATGGCGATCAACGTGTTAAGAATGAGTTATTTTCCATACGATAGTATGTATCATCATCAGCTGTAGTATATACCAATATTGTATATAAATTTATGTTTACCGTGGATTTACAAGAATAAAATTACAAAGCAAAGGATAATCTTAAAAAAATAACAATGCAATGTGCTTTTAAAACAATATTAATAGCAGGTTTAAATAGTGCATTTGATAGTCACGCAGCTTTCGCTATCGAGGCTTGACAATTATATATTGTATGTGCCATATTATAATTTTTAGGAATATTATATTTCATCCATTATTGTTATTTTTAGGTTAATAAGTCAAAAGAATAATATCAACTAAGATTTAATAACAATAAACAAAAATGCAAAATGTACAATAACCATCGTAAGTTGTGATAGTTGTGTGACGTCTCAATATAAAGCGATTTTGTGGACAAAAAATCAGTTCAAAAGTGTTTAAAAGTACCTTATATACCTTCTAGAGGAAAACGTGGTATAATGGTCCCTATATCGAACGGGTACGAGTGGCAAAAACATTAATCAATAAATTCTAATTGATTTATGTTTTGTACTAGGTATTCTATTTAAGTCATTATTTACGACCCGGCGTATGCCTTCTTCGTGGACTATGCGCACTCACCGATCGTAAATGCACATTGACATCGAAAAAAGCTAATTTTCGTTTATATAGTAATTTAATATAATAAAAGAATGTGAAAACCTTCTTACCTATTAATAAAGGATCAAGTAAATAACTAATTTTGATTATCTGAAGTGTTTGTGAAAACCCGTAATGAATATCTTACATACTATTAATACATTCAATATGTAAGCCCGTTAAATCGTCATTTCCCGTAAACAATGGAACCAGCTAATGTGAAATATCACGAAATATACCTACTCACTAAATACAAAACAAATCAACAATTTTAAGCTATTATCCATAATCGTCAAAACTGAAGTGATGTCGGATTTTAAGAAAATACGTAGATCAGTTAACAAGCGCGCAGGTTTAGTTTTTTTTGTTTTTTCTACCATATTACTATAACATCAAATTATAGTTTCATGTGTGAACTCCCAGATTGGATAAAGCAATGAGCTATTAGGGAAGGTCAACTTGTTAAGAAATGGTAGGCACTGCAACTGTGTTATACCTATTTATATCTAATATTTCTTGATAAAATAATTTATTATCAATGGTATTAGGTACTATATATACACAATGTGTCAATGTCGACTAATTATGATTGTATCATTTTGATAACTTCCGAAACAATTCATTGAAATAATACTATGATATATAATTTATAGTATTAGGGAGTAGCAATTAACAGAAAACGCATATACTTACATATTTTGCATGATGAATATAAAGTGTTTGAAAATGGCCTATCAAAATGTCAAAAAAAACATTACAACATCAGTACCTATATATTAAAATTGAATATCTCAACATGTCCAACCACTTGCTTGAAACACAAAAGTACGATTTGAAGTATCTTTCGTACGAAACTTTTTCTAAATGGTTTCATTAACCACGTAGGTCCGATATTCTCCATTTTACCCATCCCTAAATCCAGCTGTTGCATTCTCGTATCACAAGAAACGTATTATATGTGAAGTATACAAAAATAATTACTAGTTTGGCTTAAGTACTTAAGTAGTTATGGTAAATATAACAGACGTATCTTGATATTCTCAAGTGACCGCTGTTGTGCATTGTGTAAAAATCTGTCCTTACTCCGAGCTGATAAGCATTGATTTGAATCCTCGTTGAATTGGTTTTACAATAATATAATAATATGTTTTTTATTATATATTTTCGTAGTATCAACATAATATACGAAATCATTCAGATTTGGTACGATTTTAATAATACACTAGCTGTCCGGTCCTTCTCATCATGGGAGCAAGTTTGATTTGTTATTTGATAGTGAAAATAGAAGTAGTTTAGTGGAAATTTTAAACTTTGATTTCAATAATAGGTATATAAAAAGTGGAATATTATTAAATATTATAGATATTACTATTAACACCTAATTCTTCCACTCTATACGTAAGCGCTTCATTAAATTCTCTAAATAGTATAGTATATCTACTAATAGCAGCGTTTCTATATAATTAAGTATCGATAAAGTCTCTTGCACATATTATCAATATCATTTATTTCATATTTCATTGTACCTACTACATCGTACAACTTATTTTTCTGAAAAACATAGGTTCCATAAATTATTAACGCATTTTTTAATTAAAAAATGTTGTAATATTCGAGTCCGTCCCAAAAAAAAAAGGACTCCAGATGTCCGGTGTCTACACATGAGTAATAAATGACATAATCCTGAACACAAGTTCAAGTACATTTTTAGAAATATTACGACAAATTTCTTTTCGTTTTTTGGTTGTCTTTTTCGTATTCCCGCACATGATGTAAAAATCGCGGTGAATTTAACTTTACACGGTAAATACTCGGCGCACACTCAACTCGAATGAAATATATTTTGTATACCTACTGCGCAGCCGCGAAAAATACCGCGTAGATTTGAACTGATGCAATCGTACCGGCGAATCTCGATAGATCGAGGGGGTTCGAAAGATCGATGTTTATGAAATTAAAACAACATATTTTTGACAAAGTTATTGATATGGCGGTACGAACACGAATCAGAGCATCTTTCAATACAAAAATCAATACTATGCGTGAAGTATTTCCTACTTTACCGACATTTCAATTTTCGATATCAACAGTTACGACATCCGCCCAGTATCAGAGCTTATGTAGAAAACAACATATGTCCCATCCGCGGCGATCGGGTTAAAAACATTTTCATGTTTTCATGAAATTCCCCGTGACAATTTAAATTTCAGAAAATATACTATTTGTATCGCCCTCGCATAAGTTTAGTTCACATTATGCCTGTTTTATATCCAAATATGTGGAAAGTGATATTCAGTTTATTGATATTGATTGAACTTAGCGAAAGTTCGACATTAAGTATTTGGTAAGTAATTATTATTATATGCTATAACTTGCTGTAACTGTTTTATATATTTTATTAAGTAAAGTTATTTCCCTACTTTATAAATCACCATTACTGTGGAGCCGGTGAGCAGTTAGAAAATTTTACTACTAACAGAGATACAGAAGTGGGCGGTAGGTATAAAAAGGTTGACTACCCCTGATGTAGACCAAACGAAAATTTCAGACTCTTGGGATAGCAAATCCTAAGGGTATAAAGTAAAAGGTTCAATAAGACCTACCATCTTTGCCATGAGAGCTTCATTTAGCGGATCCTTCAGAGCATTTATCCATTGCCGATAAAGCATCCACCTTTCTTTGCAGGAGTAATATTCTGGTGGCTCACTTGGAACTGTCATTGACGCTTCTGATGTAGTCCAAGAAGTTTTCAATTGAAGCTGCAAATACCATATCGCCAGTTAGATGAATTATTTGTTAATAAATAAAATGGTTTTTACATGGCAGAACTACTGTAGGTAATGAAATTTTTTTTTTTTATTGAATATGGAAGGTACACACAAGGTTTTAAGAATGTCAGATTCTTTATTATAACATAATAATTTTATTCTAACTGAGGTACATTAAATTCCACCAACCAGGATTAAAATAAAAAAGATGTAACTGTATGAATCCTATTCAGTCTAACATAATATGCCACGGGCGCCATTTCCAATGCGCTTTAGTCCTAACTTGTGCACTGTAAACTTTTAAAGGGAGTGCAAATGAGAAATTGATTGTAGCTCATGACTTAATAGGATTAAAAATCTAAATAAAATCAATGTCCATTCAAAAAGTTGGTAATTAAAATATTAATTCATAATGATTATACATATCATTATCTGCCTTGAAATTAGTGTTTACAATTGTTAACAGATCACTGATGAAAATTCCAAAATTTCAAAAATTATGCAATAAATGAAATTTCCAACCTTCAGTATATCCAAATCTATTTGAAGTTTTTTTATGTGATATAATTGATTATGGAGACTTTCAGACGAAATCTCCCTGTCTTTTAACATATCATCATATTCTTGCGTGCACCGTTCCAATTGGTCAGATAAAGTCTTGGGATAATAGAAATTATCGGTATTTTTTAATTTAAACAAATCACAATCGTCATCGATCATAGGCCGGTGCACATAATCACTTTGCTCCTCGTAATCATCGCTGTCATTGTCTTCATCAGATTCATCGTTGCGAGTCTTGGCCCAAGACGATCCAGAAACTCGGTTATTATCGTCGTGCATCAAAAGCCACGAAACAATTGGACAACTTCCGCTGTGACTTTCATATGTGTAATTGTGGAGAAATTTATTTATATCAAAATTTAAATGTTCGGAGAACTGAGCAACATTTAAAATTCCTTCACGATTATCGATGAAATCGATTGTTGACTGGAAGGTGTTTAGAGCCACGGATATTTCTATGAGATTTCTTCTAAATCTAAAATTGTTGCTGTTACGCCGCAGGCTGTTCAAATTATACTGACTCAAGACTTCGCTTTTTGATTGACCGCCGATACGCACCAATTTAAATTGATTGGGATCATCCCAGCCAGGTATTTTATTGAAAGCTTGTAAAATACCTTCGAGAAATTGATCCAACGCATGATTGGTATAGCATACGATTAACATTGGAGACTTTTTCATGCATTCGTCATTTTGTAGAAGTGTCTCGGCCACTTTCAGAGCGAGAAAAGTTTTGCCAGTACCCGGCGGGCCTTGGATAGTTACGAATTCTCTGGTGAGTGCCATTTTGAATGCCCCATATTGGGAATCGTCAAGACCCAATGTTTCAACGGACGGCCAGTTGTCATCTAGAACACTTATTTGTAAAGAGTTTGATTCGACATCTAGCAAACTGTAATTAGACGATTTAGACAAACATTTCGGGATCACTTCACACGCCTAGAAGAAATGAAAATCTTTATTAGAATAATTAACTATTTTTTTTTTCAACAATTAATACACAAGATTTAAGAATGTAACATTCTAATTATTGAACATACATAATTTTGAAAAAAGTAAGACCCCGCAGGAATCGAACCTGCATCTCTCGGGTATCGCGCCCGTAGCTCAATTTGGTGGGCGTGGGTATTTTTGATGTTTATTGTCCTTGATAAACTGGAGCACACGTGAAACAAGTATCTTATTGTTCTCATTATTTTAATACTTGAGCCATGTCATAGTATATGTTATGAGTAAAATATGGGGTATTGTGTGATGCATTCTCAATTATGACATCAGATAGTGCAGCAGGCATTGATAAAGTTGATATTTTTTTATTCTGAAATATTTAATATTTGCCATATTAGGATACCCGAAAATGGCAAAAGACAATTTGTAATAAATGTTATATATAATTAAGAATTTTTAGATATATTTTTCTCTAAAATAAGAAATCTTCAGTGTTTTGTAAAAAGGGCGAAATCGAGAGTTTAATGAAAAAACAATATCTACCTCACTAGCTTGCTTTCTTGTGAATTTGTATCTCCACAGGAAAGTACTTAAAAATGATAATCGTGAGGGCAAATATCCACTTAGCACGAATAAAAAGCGAATGTGACATATTAGGCCTTTTAAAATATCTATCTATCTATCTATCATAAAAACAGTATTCTTTCAAAGTTATAAACATTTATAAACATCCACAGGTAATTAATAAATAAATGTCAAAAGTTGAAAATCCTCCTGTAAAATAGCATTTTGGTTAATTCGCCCTTTTTACAAAACACCATTCCATAGTATTTAGTGAGGGAATTTATTTGTAACTGTAATAATTGTAACTGTAACTTTCTTCTTATTTTTAAGAAAGATTATTATTTTAACAAAACTCCAAAAAATGGTATAAAACAGTGTGGTATTTGACAAAGTACTTTTTCAAATTGCCGTGGTACCTAGTGAAAGGGTTAAGGACATTTTATTTTGCTATTCGCTATTTCAAATTGTTTACTAAGTAATATGTTTTCAAAATGAAAATATTCTATTTATTTTGAAGTCCTAAATAATGTGTTTGACGGAAGTCTCAAAATGGCAGAATATGGACATTACCGACATTGAAACTAACTGCCGTTATTTTTTGTATATTGTTTTGTAAACGTCTACAAAACTAGATAAAGTTACTAATGAGTTGGCTGTTAGTTTACATGTGATAACTGTTTATTTTCAATTATCTTACCTTAACATCAATAATGTATTTTTTCATTGGAAATTTCTCGAGAAGGGATCTGTCTTTTAATGTTTTCAGGATATACTGATAGGGTAAGAAATAAATTTCACTCTCCACCATTAAATAAGTCTTTTTAAACATATCGCTTGACGGGGAAATCCCATCCATGGCTACTGTTACCTGTAAACAATTGACGAAAAGTTAATAATGTAATAAAAGGCTCAGTCAAATGCATGTATTGTTTTGTTGATATAGAACTGTCTTTCTTTGCGGTATGTATGGAATGACATGACTGGTATGGCCACTCACTACTGCAGAATAATCCAGATTTTATAGACAGTGAAAGAAAAAGGAGGCCACTCACGCCAACAGTGACACTACATTACCAACGCCATCTAGTGTTTTAGCTACAAAATGAATCAAAAATACTTCGAGCATCAAATGTAATCATTGTATTTTTCATTCGCTACTTCGATCACACAACCTGACTCCCAACATACGTAGTTCTGCGAGAAACCTTAAAATCCACTGGTGTAACGCCTTTAATTGGCTGGAAACATCAATTATTCAAAAAATTCCAAAGCAAACACCATATAAATAAAGTTAATACACAATATAAAGTCCTGTGAGTATTGATTTTATTCAACATCACAGTGAACAGGTAAGTTTTTTTTAAATAGAGGGTTTACCATAGTGGTAACACAGCTATTCAATGGTTCAGTGGTTAAGGGCTGTGGAGATAAATAGTACACACTAAACTCGGTCAGTCAGTCATACTTATTTGTATTCATTGAACTAAGACAACAAATTGCAGATGGTGTTGGTTAATTTTTTAAATTCAATTAAACCCTATCGAAACTAAACCATAATAATTTATTAACCCATCGCGCCCTATCGGCGCCGGTGTTACAGGATCCAGGACATGATGAAAATCAAAAAAAAAATAATCATATTTTGATTTTTTTAAAGTTGAATTAAGGGGGAGACGCATGCCAGCAGAGAACCTAGCGGAAATATACGAAGCTTGCAATTCTAGATTTTTTTTTGATAATTTACAATTTCAACTGTATTAATTAATAATTATGTATCCGAAAACATTAAAAAGATTTTTTATTTTTTTTTAAACTTAAAGATAAACTTACAATTGTAAAAAAATGTAATAAAATGTGAATTCGTCGCAAGGTCAAATCTTATTACTGCATTATATTTTACGGTCATAATTATCATTATAATTTAGTTTATTAAGTTTTAGATTTTTGACTAATTCATCGTTTTAATATTTTTTATATTTATTTTTAAAAACATCGATTTTTATAAAAATACTAGCTGACCAGGCAAACGTTGTTCTGCCATATAAATTATTTCTAGTGAATATTTTGGTTGTTAAATAAAAAGTAACGAATGTATCGTAAGTGTGTGGGGATGGGATCTATGACAGAAGGAGGAATAGAGCACTGTAGACGATGACCACCAATAAAAACAAAAAAACATCAACCTTTCATTTTCTCAATTCAAAATGAGTAATGATGTTCATAATGAATGAATTACCTGTGACAGGATCTCGTTGTTTAATGTTTATGCAATATCCGTCTTGTCCCTTCCAGAAAATAAACGGATATTGGAGAACGTCCTATGAACGGTGTGTGTCAGCGATGAACTCCAGATTATTGTTTCTTCTTCGAATCACGATTTCTCGCGTCGATGTGCGGTCGCCAACCATGATTCCAGCAATGTCGTCAACAACAGTCGCATTGAATCGACGTACGTGCTCTCCAGCTGGTGTTTTATCAGGATTGATGACAATAGCGTGATTGTCACTTTACAATTCGTGCATGTGTGCTTTGAAGAATTTCAATAATTCATTGTGCTCATTCAACAGGGCGTCCAGTTTGCCGACGATGCGCCTGGCATTAGGCGAATTGAGGCTATTGTAGCCGCAACGTGCATCCACACGATTGATGTCCTCACCGCCAATGAAGTAGATTTGTAAAAATGTATGTGGTTCGTTTGGCATTAGCAGCAATGAGCCTACTTTGTGGTATACTTGACCTTTGTTTTTGAACGTAGAATGGAATTGTTGACCATTTGCCGCAGTATTGTGAACTATTTCTGTTGCTCCGGACGAAGTCATTTGGAAGCATGAATTGAATGTGCGAATGGACTTCAGTGGGTCTATTCTATACTTATCGAACACTAAATTGATAAATAGTATCAAACTTAGGGTAGGTTTGTATCAAAATATTAGCACTTATTGTAACAATTACACGAAGCCGGTTTTTATTGTTGCAATAAGTGCGATATTTTAACAGCAGCAAGATAGGTGCTGTTAAAATATAGCACTTATTGCAACAATAAAAACCGGCTTCGTGTAATTGTTACAATAAGTGCTAATATTTTGATACAAACCTACCCTAAGTTTGATAATATTTTTTACTTTATCACTTTAGCGGTCGATAAGCATAGAATAGACCCACAGGAACAGGTTTGAATCTGGAACCGTGCCAATGAGCAAGCTATTCAATGGTTCTGGTGGTATCTCAATTTCTGGTAGTTGCACTTTTCCTGATGCGCAACACATCCCGGCTGACTCATGTTTGAATTTGAGCGCATGACAATGGGGACATTCTTTGTCCATAGCACCAATCAGTACTTTCGGATGAGCGGAATTTTCAATATCTGGCTCGTACTCGAATGCGAGACGAAGGAACGAAGCGGATGTAAATGTTCGATGTACTTGTTGGCGTTGTCGGTCATTTGCTCTGCGTGTGTTAACTACGAACCGGCGCGCTTGGCTCCGTTCCAATTGTCGTTGTTGATTTCGTTCAGCTCGTGCCTCTTGTGATTGAGATGCACGCAATTGCGACATGCTTACACGCACGTTTTTGTTATCTTGTTGGATTTGTTCGTCTGTTCTTTCTACTCTACTATTTCGCATGTTTGTTGCTTTATTCGTTCGACGGCCCAAATGGCCCCCCTTGCGTCTTGCTGGCATTGTGCACTGTAATACACGCACATAAAAATAGATAAATTAAAATAAATCGTACAAAATTTTGCACGCACTGCGTTGTGATTTGCCGAATGAAATGTCAAAATGACGCGACGCTTCTCTTGAATTCTTCTTGGACGTAGTGCCATCTGTTATTCAACCACATAAATAATTTCGTTCTGTTTGAAATACGAACGACGGTTAAATTTGTTCATACAAAAATAATAAAATCGCGATTAAAAAATGGGAGGATGGGGGTAGGAAAGTGAAAATTTGAGGTTATAGGTATTTTTTTATGCCAAATAATAAAAAAAATACAAAAAAAAAATTGTCAAAAAAATAAAAGAAAATTTTTCTGGATAGAGATACCTTAATCACCTAGCGGTATAAAATATACTTGTTGACCTATTCTCATACCTAACAAATATACATAAAAAAAACCATAAAAATCGGTCGAGCCATTTCGGAGGAGTTCGACCACAAACATCGTGACACGAGATTTTTATATATATAGAGATAAATGTGTATAACTTGAAATCCTTTTTATTTATATCAACTCGAGCTTCAATATTGTGACCATGCCTAAAATAAAATTTGATATAAATAAAAAGGATTTCAAGTTATACACATTTATATTTTTATAAAAATCGATATTTTTAAAATATATATAAAAAATATTAAAACGATGAATTAGTCAAAAATCTAAACGACAAAAAATCTAAAACTTAATAAACTAAATTTTAATGATAAATATGGCCATAAAATATAATGTAATAATAAGATTTGACCCTACAACGAATTCACATTTTATTAAATTTTTTTACAATTTCCAGTTTATCTTTAAATTAAAAAAAAAATTAAAAATCTTTTTAGTGTTTTCGGATACATAATTATTAATTACTACAGTTGAAATTGTAAATTATCAAAAAAAAATCTCAAATTGCAAGCTTCGTATTTTTCCGTTAGGTGCCTCTTTTCGCCTCTGATAGTATAAGCATCCCCCTTAACTTAATAATATATGTAGCTATCATTTTATGACGTTAGTTATATGCAGTCCAATATATTTTTTTAGAAATATTTGATTTATAAAATCTATTTTTATTTAAATTTGTCAAAATAATGATCAGTTTGCTAGGTATGAGGTGTTTGAGACAGTAAAAAACATAAAATGGCCATCCATCTTCTAAATATCTTGAAGAGTATTATATTTAGCTCCAGTTTTAGTATATCTTCCTTTTATTATTAACTTCTATCATGGACTTTTTATCTATGTCATTTTGTATAAAAAAAGACTAAAAAACCCAAAAAATTATATTTGACATGTTTTTTTCATTCCACTTATACACAAAGTTTACTTAAAATGTAAATACTTAATAGAAAAATTCAAAACCTATAAATATTTAAAAGATTTATTTGAATTGAATGAATAATACATGAGTTATATCAATTTTAGTAATCAGTGTGCCTTTTTAAGTGATCCTGAAAAATTAATTCTGTCTGGAATGGGTTAAGAGATAAAAAATATTCTTCCATCTATAAAATAACTAAAATTATACCATTGAATATTTAATTAGATTTTTTATAGATAGAAGAATATTTTTAATCTACATATTTTGGTTTAGGCAGGGTTTAATTGAATTTAAGTTCAATCAAAACATATATTTAAGTATGACCGACAAAGTGTGCGCTATTTTTGCCGGATCGCTTAAGCTTACCTCCACACTTCGCCACTACAATGACTAACAGGGGATGGATATTCCTCTAGAACAGCGGTTCTCAAACTGGGTCGCAGTGGGGAAGCGGTTTCGGTAGGACCGCGAAAAATGAACGCATATTATTTATACTATTTTTATTTTTATAATTATAGCATGTAACATTTCTTGGGTTTTGTAAGCAATGCTTGGTTGCCGTTCTGGGTTTCAAACTTTGGTTAAGCAAAAATCTCCAAATATTATTGGCACACATTGTACTATTGATACCAGATGAAAGCCGCCCACAGGAGACCATCTCAAAGAGCGGACCGAACCGTCAACTTTCCCAAAACACCACAGCATACGTCCACTCTTCGCACCTCCACTGAAATTTCTGACTTTAAAATTCTTCCGCGCTCCCGCCAAAACACAGAGACGCGGTCTGTCGAAAACGGCCACACGAGATAGCGCCGCCACTAGTCAACCCGTTGGTAAAACAGGGAGATTCACAACGGAGACCAACAACAGTGCCATGACGCCGCGTATCACATTTTGATGCGCGCGGAATGCTCTCTCTTGCCTCGGACGTCGAACAACTAGCATCTCCAGCCAGAAAAACCATGTCGGCAGCCTGCCAAGCCGCAAGCATCTTCAGCGAGAAAAACCCGCGTCGGCAGCCCGCCAAGCTACAAGCATCTCCAGCCAGAAAAATCGCGTAATGTTCTCAACCATGTGATTACAGCAGTTAACTTCATTAAATCAAATGCACTTAACTTTTGTTTGTTTCCTGAGTTATGCAAAAAAGAGAATTTGAAAAATACTATTGTTTTTTATCAAGAACCCGTTTGTATTCTCCATTAGTGACCTGCCTTCGGAGAACAGTTTATTGATTTGATAAATGATGGGGGTGCAATTTTAGTGAAATGTGTTGTAATGATGAGAAATGGCACAGTCCTATGCTGATGTTGCAAAGACGGCTGTAAGAGTGCTGATTCCATTCGCAATCACCTATGAGTATGATATGGCCTTTTCTACACTACTTACAATCAAGACGCAATCTCGAAATAGATTATACGTGGCGATTTTCTTTTTTTATTAAAGGGCTCCGCGAGCCATCGAACAATTTTTAAAGGGACCGCCACGCAGGAAATTTTAAAAAAGTTTGAGAACCGCTGCTCTAGAAGATAGGTAAGGTAACACCATTTTCCTCAGATTTTAGTATTCAGTTAAAATTAAATTTTCAGATAGGCGTATATTATAAATATTTGTTACCATTCCTGAATCCAAGTCATCCCTGTTGACAACGGTGGAGAAAATGATATTCTGGAAACTATCGTCTGTGAAGCAGAGCAGAGAGCCATACAAGAACCTCTTGGAATTATACATCTTGCGTCCTCTCCCAGTTTTGCGGTTGCGGTAATTTTTATTACTTGTCCATTTCCCGTCAAAGTTTACCATTACGCCGACATTATCCCTTGTGAATGAATATTTTATAAATTTGACATTTTGATAGAACCTAAAAATAAAGTGTAAGTATACAATAAAATTTCATAATTAAAAACATAGATGAACACCTGCAACACAAAATAGACAGAGCCAAACTATGAAAGTGATGTTGAAAGTGAGTTTGGTCCAACATTGCTTTTTCACTCTTAATGTGATAAGAGTCTGCATAGTTCGCTCTCAACCCCTTGTAACTTTAAAAGTTTATACCGCCCACCCAGTATCCACCGCAAATATCTGTTCTCAAAGCTTAGTATATGGTTGCTCTGAGCCTTCATAAGGAGCTATGATGCAGCTACTGTAAAAGAGTACTGCCAGAATACAAACATTAAACAGGCAGCATTTGGTTTAAGCAGAGTTTCAGACATTCCGCAATGCATAAAAACGCTACACATAATTGGACTATTGCACTGCGAATTTAATCGTTCTGACAACGGTTAATCTGCTACTCGGTTAATACAAACCCGGTAAATCAAGGGCCAACTGTATATAGTGACCAAATATCGTGTTATCAATAATGGTCGGACATCATGACTAAAATTGGCATCACTCAATTCATTAGAGATCACAGACCTCTGAATGAGGAAACAAAGATACAATGAATTTTTTTTTTATTCAATGAATAATTCACAAGATTTAAAAATGTAACATGCTTTATTGATAATACCTGTGAGAAATATTTAATAAATAGAAAAAATCTTTTTTGAAAAATATGACACCCAGTGGGATTCGAACCCACGGTCCTTCGGATTCGCGCCCATGTGCCTCGACTGCTAAGCTGTGTCCTATCCAATATTTGGCCATGTATTTTTTTCGACTTATACGTGGTGTAAATGAGAACTCTACCATTCTTGGTAGTATTGACTTGTGTGTCCCTGATAACTATCTTAGAAATCGGGAGCATCAGAACTAACCTGCCATTGGTGATGCCAATTGAGAGGCCAATAATTCTGTTCAACCAAATCGCTTCGGATGTTGATATATTCCACCTACGTGAGGATGAGTATAGGTGGATGTTGTTTTATAAATTCTTAAAATAGGGTCTGCTTAGCTCATTCGGTGTACTTCCTTTTTTTAAATTTACACTTTCCTACCGTTTAATAACTTAATAGGTACTGATCTACATATTTCTTTTTTTATATAATACTGTTTTAATAATATTTCTTTGTTTCTAAATGTCATGTTGTGAACGTCTTAAAATAATAATTTGTAATGTTCACTATATTATGTAGAAATAAATAAAATTTGAATTTGAATCTAGTTGTGACGAACTTAAAAGAAATAGAGAAATAATGAAGGAAAAAAGCTCACCTAATATTATTGTACTTCCTAGCGGTAGGATCTTCCATGTAATCAATAATACCTTCACGGAGAGGAGAAACAAAATCCTCACGCAGCAACCGGAATTGGACATCCAAGTAATGCTCTACGCTGGGATACGCCCCGTTTACGATAATGGGTCTCAAGAAAACGAACTCGCGAGTTATCAGTTCTAATCTTGTCGGAATAATGGCTATGTAGCGAAAGTCATCCAAGTCTTTCATGTTCACTTCCTAAAAAGTAATTTAGTTATTAGATACATAAATTACAATTCAACAACCAATAGCACCATAAAGTTCTGAAGCAAAGAATGTCATCAATAAGCCGTTATTCAGGAAAATGTACACGTGAAGGTAATGTGATCAGTGGCAGTGAAACAAATCTGACAGCAGTGATACAACAATTTCATCTGAGGAGTGCACTTGCAAAAAAATTGTCTACACAAATGTTTCCAACCTCTGCACATATATTTTCTAGTAAGTAGATTTTGGTCCTTAAAAAGGAACTTTTTTATGGCATAATATTTTGATGACAATATATTATGTAAAAAATGGTAAATATTTGCATACTTACCAACATTTATTTTATTTACAAAATTGACTACTCAAATACATTTATGATCTGCACACACTTAACAAAGGTTTTTTTTAAATGTTCAATATTATAAATAAAACCTCACTCCACAAGTTGAACTTTATCATTCTCACAATGGGTTTGTGGCCTGAAACCATTGTTAATAATATCATCAATAACCTAACTACATAACAATATTGAATTTTTACAAAGTTATTTATAAAACTTTAAAACTACTTTCGTTTAGGGCTCCACAGAGATAGATAGACATAAATAGAAACGCACAGCATGCATGCATCTGCAATTCATTTCAATGTTTGGCATGGATTGAATAGAATATGTTGTAAAGAAATTAGGTTTTTAATTTAAATTGAATATTGAATATTTCAGACATAAATTGTGGGAAAGAAATATGTAAAACCGGGAATTAAATGTACCTACTCCATTGGAAAACCTCAAGTAGGTACATGATTTGTCACCAAAAATTTGGTGTAATCTAGAGTCCTCTGCGAATTAAATTTAATAACGATTATTACTTAGCTTGCTCGCCCATCAGCCGGCCAGTCGCTGCAACTCGACGCAACAGTCAGACATTTCCGACTTACAGTGATCCCTCTTGCTCCTGTGCGTACCTTACCTTCCCTTAAGCGTCAATGACATTGAGCTGCTTTACGAGCTGCTTGCTGGCGAATTTACAATCTGGTTGTAAACTCACCCAGTGTCATCATCGAACAAGCTAACAAGCAGATTATAAATAATCTGCCGACAAAAGTTGAAACCCGGTCAACTTTACGCGCTACATGCTGGTGTGTGGGCCTACTGCGTCTGCGCAGTAGAGCGATGGTAGCGACCTCCTGGTAAAAAAACGAACTACTCAATACGTCCTGTTAAATTAGTACCGAAAATGACGGTTTCAACTCGCTAACTAGTTGGCTTCTGAGCGAGTGGAAAATTTTGTGTGTCATCATCACAATCGAATCGCCCGCTTTTAAATTCAACAAACAAACAGCTTGTAAAGTAGCTCAATATAATTGACGCTTTACTCATACTCAAACAGTACAAAATCTACACTCACTGCGTGTGGTTATGCTTACCAACTGGCCGTCGCGTCGAGTTGCACTGACTGGCTGTCGTGACAGAACTTAAAAACATTCTCAATTATCAAAGGTATAAAGAAATATCTGCAAGAAAGATAGTTGGATCGATAGTTTAGTAGTTAGAGGCATCGTCTAGCAAGTAAAATATATGTATTTGAATTGATTTTGAAGAGATATTGTTTGTGTTAAGTTATGTATTTTGTTACAAATGTTTGTATTCTAAAAATTGTTGTGTAGCTATAAAAAATAATTGAATTAATAGTTTTAAACTGTTATGTAGCTATTAAATCAGATTGCCTCACCGTGTATGTCTTCTTTATGGTGGCAAGAGATCCTTTCAAATCTTTATAAGCATTTGTGTCATCTTCAGACTCCTTATCGATGTTTTTCAACCCTTTGATACACAAACCAACCACATCTATAAACACTCTGGTGTCCACCGGCAGGCACGTAACTTCGATGAGACCCCGACATAGATGCAGCATATTATCAAAAAATTCAGCTTTGTTGCACCAAAAGAGTGTATTCCGATTTTTCGATTCAGCGTACGGTAGATGTAAAATATATTTAAGCAACGTGTCGCTAAAGCTGCAGCCGAACGCCATTTTCAAAATGGAATGTTTACTCTCAGTAAAACACAACTGGGATATCTTAGACAAGCACTTCACTATTAAAACAATATGATCCGGTCCCGAATCTTCTGTAAGCAAGCTTTGGAATTGTTTTGAATATTGCAACAGAGTTAGCAACGTATGATTGGCATCCATGTTGGCTATATTTAGAAGCCGCTTAAAACTCATTACATGAGACCCTCGTTTCTGATAACTCACGGGTGTAGGAACCTTTTGCGGGACTTCAATAAGATTATTTTCAATTCTCTGAAGAAAAAGTTTCCGAGATACATTGTGGTGGTTTTCGCTTTGCGATTTTCGCACACCATTTGTGAGATTCCTTTTATTTCTATTCCACAAATTCTTATTTGGGATGTTATCCATTTTTTTTCTTAGATGATATGGTAAACCTAAAATGAAATTAATTAAAGACAGTATTAGAAAAAAAATTACACCTACATGTAACCAGCGGCGGCTGGTCTAACATCATGCAAGTGCACTGCACTGCTTGCATTGCTATGAAACATCGTTCAACATCGTAAATCATATTTTTTCTTCATAGGTTTTTAATATTATCGCTCACTTATTGTAATGCAAACCATAAACCGACATGCCCACATTCCCAATCGGCGATAATACAGGCACTATGCAACGTATACGTCATCCTCACTGAAATCGTTTGCGCCCCGGCAATATATTTTGTTTACTTAAAATGAACCCAACGCTTAGTATTAACTAAAGCCATTATAAAACAACTTAAGGCGAATTCTTTGCCTCAATTTACGATCAAATGTGACTTCAACGCCATCTAAAGGCATCTACAGGCATCTACCATGAATTTCTAAAAATGTGTTACTAAAAACTTTCGTCGATCGCAACCAGATGGCAATAAAATATAAAATAAAATATTGTGTGTCGCCACATATTAAAAATCATAAGCTTTTTAAAAATGCATTTAAATTTATTATATATTTACTTACCTATGTAAAAATATTTACAATTAATATTACCCCCATAAAATATTTACAATTCTAACATGTCTATTTGATTTGATTTAAAGTGTTTATGATTTTTACATTTTGTTTACCGTAGTTTTTTTTACAGTGGCAATACAAGGTATCCTGTCCAGTCAATGAACCAGATTTTTTTACGTTGTCAATACGAATTAATATAAATATTTTTCTACAGTAAAATTCATTTATAGTAGTAATGTTTATAAGATTGAGTTTAATCTTGTACAATTGACAATTACATCGAATTTCTACTAGAGGTGGAATAAAAGAATGATATGAAATGAATAGCAAAACAAATGCCATTCGAATTATTATTAAACAAAATAAGGAATATACAGTTGTACTTGGTTATTACTAGGAAGGTTGGACCGGCTGAATTTGCTCGTTATAAGCGGTACTCGTTATATCAGAGAATAGGTATTTTTATTGTCGGCGAAAACAACAATTAGACACTTAACTAGTGTCATAAACGTAATCTGTCCCCAGCGGCATCCTGTCCGATCGGATTTTATTGCTTAGGGTCGAAATGTCTTTAAACGATCAACACATTACCAGTATTTTAGCTCGGTATATCCGATAAGTATCTCGTTATAACAGTGAATAAAAATGTATGGAGAAAATCATATACAAAATGTCAACGACTGTTTCCTCATTACATCCGAGATCTCGCTATGTCCGAGATTGTAATAACCGAGTTCGACTGTAGTTATAATTATGACAATGTCGATATTATATAGACATCCCAATTCATTTCGTTTCAACCATGTCCGATCCTAATGTACTATATATGCTACCAGGTCACACTGCAGATGAATATTACCTACTCTATAAACTTAGGGAAGGTAAAGAAAACAACTTGTCATAGGAATGGTCAATTTTAATAGAACATTACACAATAAAAACAATACAAAAACATTATAAATAGGATAATTAAATATATTTACACTTAAAATTAGTTAAAATTATGAAATAAAACCCTAAATATCTACTTTAAAATTGCTTTGAGCTGCATCCTATACTGTGTGATACAGCTCAAAGCAAAATTTTGTGCACACGTATATATTGCATTTTATGCAAATATAACTGGTGCGGGACTTGCATCCAGGGTATCTGCACACGGATGCTGAATGGTGGCCAACGCTGTCCAAACGTACCTCAGCGATCGGTTGGGGGAAAACCGTTCTCCTGCGAGCTGGTGGCTCTGTGTCTACCTGCGATGTCGACATGTTTCTTGGCCGACCTCGTGCTGGCAGTGTTAAAATGTTGGCTACCCGATCTTCATACCGAATCATAGCTTTCGCTAATCTGATTCAGTACGACAACAGTCCCATAATATCCTTTCGGGGTACATTTTCTAGTTTACAATTCCGCATATACATTAGCCAACAGTTTACTACCGCCAAGTCCACAAAGTGGTTAAAAACCCTCACAGGCCATTTGCATGTCTTCATCGCAGTCCTGTAATAAGCAATTATCCGATCGCAAAGATCAATGCCACCCATCGACATATTGTAGTGCTTTACAATGGCCGGCTGAGTGGCACTGATCTTCCTCTTTACTTCCTTCGATCATCGCATGCAAGTACCAACAGGAGTACTGCCGACAGCAGTGTAAAATAATAACACGGATTTATTATCTTTCCACTTGACTACACAGACTTTGTCATCCTACCGAACCTTCTCATCCCAATGCCATCCCAATGCCAAATTATCAGCTATGTTTCGCATTAATCATTTCAAAATCATACGTATATTTAAAATGTGTACTGAAGAGAGCTAGCCGCCTACCTAGCCGGCTGGCTTTATATTTTAGTAAATGAATTTTTTTAAATCGGGTAATTTAATACTTAATTATAAATAATGAATAATTATTATTAACGTGACAAATTTTAACTTAAAAATGAGCTAATAGTCTTATACAGTAGAGAAGATTTCTACGTTACTGTTGGAGCATTATTGCTACTTCAACTTTTCACTAATAATAATTTACTGGAAGTATTTGGCAAAAGTGTTACCCTATTAAAAATAATTTGTACAATCCCGATGATTTCAGTAGGAAGTGAGCGTTGTTTCTCAACTTTAGAAAAGATTAAGTCATTTTTGAGAAATACAATGACTCAAGACAGGCTAAATGCTCTTGCGATGTTAAGTATAGAAAAACAATTGATATCGTCAACACCAGACTTTAATGTTCGTGTTATCGACGTGTTTTCAAAATCGATGGAAGATGGGGACTTCTTGCATAAATAGGTGAGTTTTTTTTGCACTCCCTCATATTCTTGTCACCGGCCGCCACTGGTACCCATCATAATTTGGATGACGGTGAATACGAATTTCGAATTCGTATTCACCGACCACAAGTCCCTTTTTTGTGCTGAATATAAATTTGTCTGCTCAGCTATTTTTTCGAAGAGAGCGAGGTTGAAGTATTCGAAAAAGGAGCTGAGTACATTGTCAGCAACATGCCCTCTCGCCAACAAATCTTCCTCCAATTCCGGACCAGCATTCGGCATACTGAAACAATAGGAAAAAAATATTATTACATAATCCATATTTCCTCATTAATTCAAGTATTTAGCAGTAAAAATACAAATAATGATGGGCAATAATATGTTTTGATTGAAGTTTACTATTCAAACCATCAACTCCTCATTCGAGACAATCGCTACATCATGTGTACAAGATGTAATGAATTCTTGTTTTTATGCCAAAGCATGTAATGAAAATGAATCTAATGTATGACTGGATGGTATATAAAACCAATAAATATATTATTAAGAAAATTGTAAACCTACCATTTTGTGAGCCAGGGAAGAACCCTGGATTGTGATGTCGAAGGTTGTAAATGTCGAATGTAAATGTCGTCGCCGACTTCGCAGTCACTGTCGTCCAATATTTCGTCGAGTTCATCAGTATTAAAAGATTTATCTATATGTAAACAAAAAAACATAACCTCATTATATTCATATACTCGTGTTAAACTTATCACTGTAGATAACGTTTTCAATTTACGATTATGTTGTATTAAAAACACGGACACGTGTTTGAAAGCACATAAAATATTTGATTATAATCAATATGGTTACATTGTACAGCATTGTGAATAATTATAATGATGATTATGAGATACATTTTCGAGACAAGTTTCAGTAATTTTGAATGAAATTAAAATTTTATTTTATTAAATTCGGTTCTACAATCATATTATGCGAATGAAAGAAATTCACTATCTATTAGATAATTTACAAAACGTACAAGATAGGCTCGATGACATTTGTCATAAACATAACCTCAAACTGACGTAAAGTATTTATAATTTTACGAAAACGATGAGTATACGCCTAAAATAATATATATTGATGATAAATGCATGATGGTGATTGAAAATACAGTATATGTAACTCTTTTAAATAATTTTTGAATGTTTGTTTGACAATCAAAACTGCATGACATAGTTTGTCATTTTGATGTACGATAATAATATTATTTATTATACACTGAAAAGTTTACTTACTTGACAAAAATGTTACTGATGAGAAGTATCTTATCTATGCTGATGAGTCGATTCCTTCCTGTTTTCAAACAATATAATAATGGCAAAAAAATAAAGAAGAATTGTTATAAACCCGATATTCGATGTCTGTTATCTATGTATTCGATCGAGAGCACGAATGCTACCATATGTTAAAATGCGAGATTTGTTTATTTTGTTGATTATTTTTATCATAAATAATGATAAAAAACAGTTGTAATTTAAGCAAATACTAATTGCAAATAATTCGCAGTTTCAAATTTTGAATATAGGCAGGTTCCTACGTATATTAAGTAAATATTGTAATTTTAATTATAAAGTTATTTTTATTCATATGGCAATATCGCGTCGAAGTTTTACCACAAACTGATCCTAGCCAAAATGAAGCAGAAAAATGTTATTTTGTCTTGTCTATGTGTGAGTTTCATTTTCAATGTCATGTTGTTGCATGTGTGTGTATTTTGTATATGTGTATTGTTTCGAAATAGTTCCACGGTGGCAGCACCGGACAGCTAAACATCGGTTGAATTTGGGCAATTATTATGGTTTCGATTTCTATCGATTCGTTAATATACAAAAATACAAGATTAAATTCAAATTACTGCCGTAAAAATTAATAAATAATATTTTTAATAGAAACGCTAAACGTTTTTCGCGATAAATTGCGTCTAAGCCGAGGTTTTTCGATTTTAATTGCGTGCTTTCTAACCTCTAAATCGATGTTTTTTAAATTTGAAAAACAAGATATAAGGATATAATAAATTCCAATTTTCGTTTAGCGTTTCCCTGGGTAATAGATTTACGTACATTTTTATCGTAATTTTGATAATAAATCTTATGTCATTCATTCTTACCACCCGATAGAAATGTACCGAATTTGACACGTATTTTTGATATATAGAACTCCATGATACTTCTTAATTTTTTATTTTATTTTTCTCATTACTTTTGAATATATATTTACCGATTAATAAACTTTTCTAGCTATTTTTCGATAACAACTTTACCTAGAGACATCACCTTGCTAATTGTTTACGCCATGCGTAAGTTCCAGAATATCGTGCGCCGACCGGGTAAAATGACATCATATTGTTCTGACTAGAGAGCAATTACAGATTTGAATTATGGTTTGTTATTAATTATTATAGACGCTGCGACTTACTGTTCACGCTCAAATTATGTTTAGTATCATATTTAGCAATCTCGTATGTAAAATGCCTGTTTAACTAAATACAATAGAATTCAATATTTTTTAAGTTTAAAATGGGTAAGAAATATAATACAATGTCGGTAAGATATTTTGATGTATGTGTACTGCAAATTAAATCAGTGAAGATAAAAATAATTTTGGTACCTAGCGCATTTCTGGAAAATTAATATTTCATTATCCTGTGTGTTGACTAAATGCGTAATGTCGAAAAAATTATTAATTCATGAATTCTAGTGATAAGCTAATAAATCTTAAAAATAACAATGCTTGATCCGCTTCTCGTGTAGTAGATACGAAATCAGAGGTTTTAAAAGTGTTGAATTAATAATATTTTTTTCCTAACAAATTTTATAAACATTTTTGTAGTCGGTAGAATAAATTATAAGAATAAAAATAGTAGACCTCTAAATAAGAACCTCATATTATTGATATGCTGAATTTGTGAAGTGACACCTTTTCTTGAACCTATCATATTTAGGTTCAAATTCAGTGCAAATATTTTTCAAAAAAAAATCTAATACTAAAAAACACGAAAGTGTAAACAAATATAATTTTATTCATTTTCATAAGCTAACATTACAAATTATAAGTTTAAAACATTCACAAGATGGCATGAAAGATTTCTGTTATTATTGCGTTTTTATTAAATTATAAAAAAATGACTCATAAAAGAAAGCAATTCAATGAATATTTGTCGAGGAACGTTTTTTTTTTTTAAATTTAGTACACAACAATTATGATTTAAGAAACAATTATTATAATAGCATGTATTTGACGGCAGTACGTTTTGGTCGCCGCGGAGGATTTCGGAACATTAGTGTATAGAAAATTAATAATTGGTTCCTTAATTAGTGTATTGGTTTAACGGTATGCAATGTATTAGAATAACTATTATAAATTGTTTTTTTTTTATAATTTTATTTTCTTTTCTATTGATAGCTATTAATTGATAATTGATATTATTGTTTGTTAACTTGATAATTATTATATTGAGGGTTTCTTATATCCATCGACCGTGTTAGTCTGATCAACGAGTTCAGGCAATACACAATTCATATAAATCTTGTCACTTGTGATGTGAAGAGTAATATTGTTTTTATTATTCAATGAAATAGGTTCTTACCTCAATATATGTTTTACTTGAGTTAAATAATTACTAATAAATGCCTAAGGTGATTCCATTCAATTCAACTCGGCATTAAATATATTAAATTCTAAAAGTTTTGTACTATTTCATTTGAGTCGTTTTATGCGATCCTGGTTTCGCCTTTCGACATCGTCAGGATGCGCACTCCTCAAATATACACTGACAACGAAAGCAGCTAATTCTCACTTAACAATAAATTAATACAATAAAGTAAGGTAAAAACTTTATCACCTACCTATTAAGTCAAAGTGCACAATGAAAAATTTAACAAACAATTAATTATGAATAGTTGAATTGTGACAGTATGAAAAAAAAAGATTTTACCACAAACCATCTGAAAAATACATACATCATAAAACATATACGTGATTTTGTGCCCCAAAACACTTATTTTATTATTATTTTGACGATTAGGAAAATTATGACACATGTTTCAGTGGCCATTACTATGACAGCATTCGAAAACGTATTTTACTTTAAATTTTCTACAAATTTACTATTTGTGACATAAACCACTTAAGATCGATAATAAATAGACCTTGAAAAATAATATTATTTTGTTTCTATTGATAATGCCAATAAACATACTCCTGGATACGTCCCTTTGAAAATAACAAAACATGGCGACCCAGGTACATAAAAACTGTATTAAGCCCAACCAAGTAGGTATTTATCAAAATAATTAAAGTCCACCTATATTTTATCTAAACTGCTCAAGTCCAAAATATTTTTTTTTATAAATGTTGCACCGAACGAATACCTTTAGGACTTCTTTGTAGCCATCGTGGTTATAAGATTCAATTATCTTACAATATCTCACATGCTGCAACCATTTGTATTACAAGATAATAAATAATATAATATAACTACATTTTTCTCAGTTTGACATTCACTGGTATTTTATGATGTTTGATTTGTCAACACAAATTATAACACCTGGTCTACGTTATGTGGTCTTGCCAATTTGATTGTTACTGCAATGCGAGTAAAGGTCATTTTTCTATGAGTTAAAATACTGTTCGCGACGGATAAAATTGGAAAAAAAAGACGTCCTCACCCTGAAATTCACAAGCCTACTAAGGTTAGAAATGAGAAATTAGAAAAACTATATGGATTAATCGATCAAATGGTCTCTTTTTGTTAATTTTGCAAAATAATTATATATCTAAATTGTCTGAAAATAGGATAAATACATGAAAACGTACGACGTGTTTTGGTAATATAGCGTCACTAATTGTACCGAATTTATAGGGTTTTATTTATTTTTTCATTGTTAATTATTATTTATAGTATTACGGAAATGTTATATTATAATAAAAAAATATTTTTATTGTGCAGTATATATTATTTTGTGAGAAAAAATCATTCAAAATTGGCTGATGTATACTCAAACTAAAATGGCTTTAAAATCTTTATTTTTCTGAAATTAAAAAAAGTACGTGAGTTAATCAATGAAATGTATTGTTTTACCCATTTCTTTCATACAATATATACCTGCAAAACTATTATTAAGTTCAAAAATTCACTGTGGCGTGACAGTCGTTTTGGCCAATTTCGAAAACAGGACCGACTATTTGTCATTTATTTTAAAAATTAAAGCGAATCAGAAAATTTTAATGACACAAAAAGTGTTATTTGAATATTATTTATTAGATTTTAAATAAATAAAGTGTTTATTATGTGTCAATTCGTGTTAAACGTCCTTGCCATTTCCACGATTCTGAGAAGACAGGAAAAAACGGGTCCAATGGCCTTAATACTATTTCACAAAGTGCAGTTTCATAATAATCATTATTCATACAGTGTACAAATTGCTAAAGATAATGTACTTACATAGAATAAGATGGCTTACGTTAAAAGTAAGAGGTATTTATCTACTATAAGAGATGCAATCGTTTCTTAAAACTAATCCAATAAAGATTTAAGTAACTCGCAACATGTTTTATTAAAAATATAAAATATACAGGTAATTTCCCTAATGTCAATAACGTTTTGTCAAATCAAAAATAACGCCGAATTGATTTAATTTTTCAATAAGGTAGGTTTCCAGTGCACCCTCAAATATTACAATCCAAAAAATCACCGGCCGCCACTGCATGTAACCCCTTCAGATATTTCGGATGTTACTGAGTGTATATTTATCACAGTTCATGAAACACTGGTGTAAACTATTGATACGAGATTATTTTCTAAATCCACAGTAGACTCTTCAAGAATAATTATTGAATCATTCATAATTTCAGTCACTAAGTTTCTAATGGACAAATGCAGACACTTCGACATTAAGTCAGCCTTAACTTAGTATTAAGAATAATAATAAACACACCGCTTGTTTTCCTCACTTTCACTAACTCACTGACATCTTTGGTATAAGGTTAAACAGTGCTCAGAGGCCACTTAAGCACCTAATTTTGACTATGTATTTGGCCGTAAAAGTTTCTAAAAAAATTCATCTGAGGGTGGAAGTAGTCCGCAGACAGTGCAATGTGTAGATAGCAGTTAAAACCTAAAAATTACAACATTTTAATAATTCAATATTTTTAATAATCAGCAAAACACTGCCGTGAGAACGGACATATGATCACCTCCCGCCGGCTGAAGAAATGCTTAAGTGCCGGGTGTCAGTTGTCCATCACAGGAATGAACGAGTAAACAGTGCATTCCTGTCATTGTGTCGTTAACGTTAAAATAACTTTTATCACAAACCCTATCGTCGTAATCTAATTTATAAACTTTGTATTATTCAAGCTGTAAATTGAATCTGTAATTTGTGTTAAGGGATAATAAATTTGGGGAATTACTTTTATACGCATCAAAACCTTCTGATTTTATTCATCACCTACCCCTCATCACACCATCCCTTGCAACACATCCAATAGAAAAAAATGGTAAAATAAAAACATTGCTTGCGTTATACCCAATTTATGCCTTAAATCAGGAAGTCTTTTGGGGTTATGAAGGCCAGAGTCTTCATCCGATTCTGCCATATAAGGACCTGAAAAATAAACAAAAATACATTATCTTTACAATAAATAAAAAATGTGATTGATAGGTGGGAAAATTTTTCTCAATCTGTAATCAAACTGAAAAAAATGTAGGTATAAGAACTATTCCCGGCCCAAATCGACAAGTAGAGTATTGGAAACAGTTAAAATGTAGGTGTCCGTCCTATCGGTTTCCCTAGGCCATGTTGAATGAAGAGGAATTGTCTTGGGTCGCACGTCAATCCTTTGTGCCCAAAGATTTTTTCACGGCACCTTAAAAATATACCAAGTAACGAGATGGGTGAGTCAGATGTTATTCACGCAGCGTTTCAAATGTTGGTATCAAACACCAACGCTACGCAGTTACCTACACAGGCAAGGTGCTAGTCTTAACTACACTGAAGTTCAAGATAATATTGAGATGCTATTAATGATACTAAGATCAGGCGATGTGGGGAGAAGTGAATCGCTATATCACACACATAATGGAACAATACCCTACATACCTATGAACAACAGATTAAAGCTGCAACTGATAGATGTCCTTGAGAATGTGGAGGACATCAAACATGCCGTAACATTGGGGAAGACAGAAATCGTTAAAAAATTTGGAGAGAGGCCTGAACAATGGATCTTCTTTCAGAGGAGAAGAGACAATATCGCAGCGGGTCGCAGTCAAAGTCTGTGTAAACTTATAAGTAGGTATCCTAAAAAAACATGCAAATATACTTTAACCGGATGAATCCCACAAGCATTTTTACGCGCTCTACAAATACATGCATGCAAGGCCGGCCATAGAGAATGAGCGTACTTTACACTCACTACAATTGCCCCGGTTGGTTGTTTTAAATAAATTAACATATTGTACACAATATACTGCCATTTCTTGTAATCATGGTGACATTCTTAACCGATATACAAGTCTTTATGATATACTTTAATATAAGTATTTCTAAATAATGACATTTCTAAGGTTTAATTATTTCAAAAACCCCCCGGTATTTAAAGGGTAAAATTTTTTTCAGTTACTAATTATGTAAAAATTTAACTGGCAAAGTGGTGAAGACAATAATTAATTATTGTACATATTTGTTTTGTAAAGGTGAATAACAATGTAATGAACAAAAAAAACTTATTGTTGGTTTATCTTGAGCGAGGTTCAGAGTAGGTGCCTAAAAATGGTAGGTAGGTATAGTACGCCCAAAATAGAATAATTTTGAATATCAGTATAGAAAGAATTTATACAAAAAAATACCAAAAGTAATATAATTTCGGTATCTCCGTACTTTAATTTGATGCGAAGTCCTATAATTTCGTAATACAAGAAAATTTGGTGAGTCGAGAAAATAGTTGGTACCTAATTAAAAAAATCCCATTCTTTTTTTTCTGAGAAACAAAAAACCTTTTATTTGGTATCTTTCCAACTGAAGACGAGTATTATTAGTTTTGAGGAAATACCGTAATTTCTTGGATCGCCAAATTTTTCTCTATTTACGAAATTAAAAGGGTATACCTAGTGCACTCAAAATAATATAATTTTGAATAGGTACTTACTGAAAAAAAAAATCTGAAAGATTTAATTTTTACATTCAAAATACTATAATTTTGGTATTTTGACATTGGAAAGCGCCGGCTAGACGCTCATGATTTACGAAAAGCCTACCAGCGCAAGCCGGTTTGTATCGGGAAGCCCGTGTGTATGGACGGGAAAACCGTAGCTCGCGCAAATCGAAAAGCGCTGTAAAAAAAAGTGTTCCGTACAGTGTTGCTAACCGTACTATAATTATAGTATTTGTACTATAATTTTGGTCCGCGTACTATGTACGATATAAAATAAGTATAGTACGCCCAAAATACTATAATTTCGAATATCGTACTATAATTTAATATAAAAGTACTATAGTTTCGCATTTTCCATTTCGCAATCGATTCGTTTTCGAAAATTTTGAAATCTGCGGCCCGCGGCGAAATTATCTTCTCCTAAAAAAATGAGGTGACCATGAAAAATAGGGAACCTACGGCCCGTGGCGAAATATTTATTCTAAAAAAAACGAGCCGACTATGAAAAATCGGGAACGTGCGGCCCGCGGCGAAATATTTTTCCAAAAAAAAACGAGCCGACCATGAAAAATCGGGAACCTGCGGCCCGCGGTGAAATATTTACACACTCTACGTTATTTTTTTCTGAGAAAAAAACTATACATTTTCAACAGATGACAACCTGTACTATATTTTATCCCCAAATACTATAATTTTGGAGGCTCTGTACTATAATTCCACTTTCAAAATATGGCAACACTGGTTCCGTATTTCTTGCGCAAACTGTACCGCGCAGGCAAGTTTAGTCGCTGCCGTCTAGCCGGCGCATATAATAATTGTATAATTTGATGTGAAGTACCTATTATAAATTCGTAATAGAGAAAAAATTGGCGAGACGACAAAAAAAGTTGTTTCAAGAGGTAAAAGAAAGAGTCAGTTGAAATTCGTTGATTTTTTTTAGCCGGAAGAAAAAAATCTTAAATAATATACCTAATTGATAATATTTTTTCAAAGACAAAAAAACTATAGGTACATTTTCAACAACGCGTAATATGGTTTTTTTTTTACCGAAATACTATAATTTCTCGGACCGCGCACTATAGATAATCCGATGTGAAAATGGCAACACTGAACGGTAGTCCCCTAACAATTTTATTAGATGACATGACATAACCTAAAATTGTATTACAATTTGAAAACAGAATTTACAAATTGTAAGGCAAACTTTTCAACAATAGCTATAAACATTAGTCTATAAATATATATTACTCCATATCGTTTTTGTGATTAAGTCTTTCGAGACCAAAACACAACCTACTTTTTTTTGGTTAAAGTAGGTTGTGTTTTGGTCTCGAAAGACTTAATCACAAAAACGATAACCACTGTAAAAAACCACTGTCTCAAAATACCTTAACCACTGTAACAATATGTAGTACTTTATCGTTACTTACTTCTCAAAAATAATGGATTCTAGGACAAATCGCCATTCGTCGCAGGCACAAATTAGGAGTCACACAAATTAGGTACCTACTTCTACCTATTTTCATCCCAATGAGTTATTTTCCGTATGGTAGGTATTGCTGATCAAAAATGAATGGGGGACAACTTTAATTATCAGCCTTAAACTAATACCCTGTAGTAAAACATCAGCCTTACACAATAAGTAAATACATAATATAGGTACAATCCATTAGGAAAAGAATATGTAAATGAACATTAAATTTGACGTTCATCACATTAAAATTTACTCACTATATATTGGAGAAGTGGGTTTAAACATGGTATATGTAGTATCCACAGTATTATAATGGACAGGCGGGAAAAATAGCGTTCACAACCACGACACTATAAACTTACTATTAATGTACTTTCACTTGTTTTCTTTCGATTACGGCACCTTGGTCAGGCAGCGTTCGGCAGAAGTTCACCGTCCGCCGGTTTCAGCCATAGACTAATATAGACTAACAGTGTGGACAGCTGGTTAATATAATTTAATGTTGCCATCTTTTTGTCACCAAAATAAAGTACGCGGTCCTAGAAATTATTATTTCGGCAAAAATTATGAATACCTATGCGTTGTTTTCGATTAAAAATGCGTAAGGCTTTTGTTTATCTTATTTTACCTCTTCCGGTCATAAAAAAATCAGGCTAATTTAAGAAATTAATATTTTTCTTGGCTTGATATTATCTATTACGAAATTAGTTATAATAAATATTATGTTTAGAGAGAACTTTAAAAAAATATAAAACACAAGCATAAAAATCATAATAATGACCATGGTATTGGCTATTGGAAAGATAATTTCATGCTAATAAGCCTCTGGTCCATTGGCATGCAAGTCTGACGATCAGTCTTTGGACTTTTTTTTCGCGTGGAGATCCCAGATCTGCGGACTTTTAAATCCGCAGATCATGCTCGTTGGATTTCCAAACATGTTTGATATTTTACTCTCCGAGTTGCCAGACTTCGTCCGTCGATCATTACGTAAAATCGATTTGACATTAATACGCAATCATTCGGACGGGGAAAAAATCTGCAATTGTTTTAAAAAAAAATATTGATTAATTTGTTAATTTACACATTAGAAAATCAGAGATTTGTCAATTACTTATTTTTTTATTTGTATTTATGAATTTCATAAATGAAACGTAAAACTTGTGTTGTTTTCAGTTATATTATTTTATGCAAGTCTATTTATATAACACAAAATTGCAGGATTATCGGATGATATTAGGTAGGTTACCACCATAGATTAATAAAGCCTGAGCATACATAACTTTTTGATAACCAACGAGTAGTCCCAAAGAGATCACTTTTCAGCTGTCAAAATCAGATCAAGATTGCTTGACATATTGATTCGCCCTTTCTCGTTTCAAATTGAATTATGAAAAATTCTCAAGTCAAATAATATATTACTTAACTATCAGTGTTAGGTATTATTTATAAATAATATACATTCATGTTATTCATCAGCTGTCAAAGTCAGACTAGTCCTTCATACAAAAACCGGTGATAATATCGATTTCCAAAAAATATGTACCATTGATCTATGCATTACATTTGCAGAAAGTGTATTAATGTTAGTGAATTATTTATTATTTAACTCATCTATCGAAATCAAACCATTCCCAAGGTGTAAAGGCAGCTAAACATATCGATTTGTATAAGCATTTAAAATACTCATATTTTTATTAGCAGTGTATCCATATATTATTATGAATAGTGTAGGAATATGTTTTCTGAAAATAGGATGGCTTGTAATACTTACCATTAGGTATACTTTATTCTTACCACGCTTCTTGTGTAAATAAGCCCTGAAAAGGAAGGAAGAATACTCCAACAAGTGAACACATCAGACGCATCAGTATGAGCACTCTATTGACAAGTCGTGTAATATATCGGCTTTCTTCGAGCTTTTTTATTCGTTCGTTGATTAGTAGCAGAGCATAGACAAATCGGACGATTATTGTCCTTGGACTTTTGGCTCGCCAATGGAGCGCCGGCATTATGATTGTGACCGGACAAAACAGAACAAGACAAAACAGAACATGACAAAACAGAACAAGGCAAAACAAAACATGACAAAACAGAACAAGGCAAAACAGAATACGACAAAACAGAACACGACAAAACCGAGCACGACAAAACAGAACATGACAAAATAGAACAGCCAGGGGAAAAATGAAACATTATTTTTTGTGGAATCTATTTATTAATTAAATTTTAAACGAAATACGTCATATACTTATATATAAATATTTGATATTTAAAAAATAAAACAAGTTTTAAGCTGATCATCAAGGTATAATAAATATACTTTCATTTTTTTACAATACCGTTATTTTGAAAATAATGTATTTTTTTATATATAGAGTATATAAAATTGTATAATGTAATCACTGCATGTTGGCCATTTGGCGTAAATACTTCAATTTATCTGTTTGATTTTGATAATCATGCACGACTATTGCCACTCGATTACTATGTGTTTCATACTTTTTCTTTATAACTTCAAGGCGACCTGTATGAGCACTAGCTAATAATAATCGGGGTGCCGGACGAAATCAAAAATCACGAAAAAAATGGTTTTTTGTCTCTCCTGCAAAAAATTGCGCAATCTTAACTCTTATTTAGAATTGCGCAAATTTTACAAGGGAAACAAAAAAAGATTTTTTTGTAGAAAAAATGGGTTTTTGTCTCTCCTGTGAAAAATTACGCAACCTTAACACTTATTTTGAATTGCGCATATTTTACAAGAGAGTCAAAAAAATCATACATTTAGTAAAAATTGCGCAATTCAAGATAAGAGTTACGATTGCGCAATTTTTTCAAGAGAGACAAAAAAGCATTTTTTTATCTTTCTTTAATTATTTTTCGGGATCTCGGCCTTCGGGATATCGACCCAAAGGCCAAACCCATCCTAAGTTTGCCGGCAACACCGAGTTAAGTTTATTTGAGGCTTTCTAGCGATTAGTAATGCAGAAATTAGGTATATAATTTATTTATTATGGCGTATTGAAAATCTCTGCTATTAAAAATCTATCAACATAATAGAGATAGTACAATTTCAATATTAAATTAATTTTTTTCCTAAAATGTCATAGTTATATTTATCGTTGTTCTGTTTTGTCACTGTTCTGATTTGTCATGTTCTGTTTTGTCGTGTTCTGTTACCTATAGAACTAGGGTATCGATATGACAATATGAAAATAATTGTAATAGGAGTAAAGGTCAAACAAAAGAACACTAAATTAAAATCGAATCTAAAATATGTAAACGTTATTAATGATATTAAAATATAGTAAAAAAAAATCAAAATCGGTTGGAACAAACAAACAACAAACTTTGTATTTTATATAATACTAATAGGTATAAAAACCTTCGCAGGTGTGCGCACAACAACTGATAAAAGTTTCATCGCAATCGGATGAATGGTATAGGAACGCATACAAATAGAAGAAGATGATGATTTTCTAATTCAGAAATCTTTGTGGGCATGCGCACGACAACTCACCAAAGTTTCGTTGCAATCGGACGAATGGTATAGGAACGCATACGAATAGAAGAAGAAGAATATGGTTGTACTAGTTCAGAAACCTTCGCGGGCGTGCGCACAACAACTGGTCAAAATTTCATCGCAATCGGATGAATGGTATAAGAACGCATACGAATAGAATATAGAATAGAAGAAAAAGAAGGAGAAAATGGTTGTATCAATTCAGAAAAAAATGCGGACGTGAGCACAACACTTGATCAAAATTTCATAGCAATCGGATGAATGGTATAGGGACCATACGAATAAAAGAAGATAGCATGAAGAAGAAGAATAAGAAGATAGTTGTACTAATTCAGAAACCTTTGCGGGTGTTACCACATCAACTGACGAAGGTTTCATCGCAATCAGATGAATAGTATAGGAACCATACGAATAAAAGAAGATATAATGAAGAAGAAGATGGTTTTTCTAATTTAAAACCTTTGCGGGTGTGCGTACAATAATTGACGAAAGTTTCGTCGCAATCGGATGAATGGTATAGGAACCATACGAATAAAAGAAAATAGAATGAAGAAGAAGAAGAAGATGATGCTTTTTCTAATTCAGAAACCTTCGCGGGTGTGCATACAACCACTTACCAAAATTTCATCGCAATCGGATGAATGGTATAGGAACGCATACGGGACAGACAGACATACATTCGTTTTTACATATAAGATATATTTTTTGTATTCTAATTCAATTAAAGTACTTCTGGAATATGTAAGAAAGGAATAAATATAATACAATTTTATATCTAAAAAAAAAAAAAACGTAGTATGGATTTGCATCCTTCTGCCTCTAAAGATATTTTGTTAATGTGGATTTGTATCTTATTCGCCTAGCCAAAATAAAACAATTTATACGTTAAAAAAAATTATAGGTATAAATAAAACAAAGCAAAATACATTTTTTTTAAATTTTATTATGTCATCATCATCATCACCAGCCTGAATCTATTCACTGCTGGATGATGGCCTCGCTAATCTCCAAGCTGATTCCACTTCTCTCGTTCTTGTGCGTGGCGTTGCCAAGTACTTCCGCAGAACTTTATCATTTCATCGATCCAGCGGCCTCTAGGTCTAACTTGCGGACGTTTTGTACCTCTTGGATACCACTAGACATGGCCCCCGGCTGGGGGGCAGATAGGGCTCTAGCCTGGAGGTCCGGGCTCAGGAGGGGCCTGGTGTGGCGAGTCGACCAGATCGAGTCGATCACAAATTCTCTCTGATAGTAAAAAAAGTCGCCCGTTGCGCTATTTTTCTTCAATAATGTTATTTAAAATAATGTGGTTGTACGATACAATTTTTAATTGTGTATCGATACTCGACAACTCCGTAATTCAAAAGGATGTAAGTATAAAAAAAAATACTACAATATAAACATTAATTTTACCGCGTACACCATTTAGAAAACGCTACTGTCGAGCGTCACACTGCCTTTATCGTTAGCGATAGGTGGGGGGCCCACCAACGATCCTTGCCTGGGGGCCCGCTTCAGGATACGGGGGCCATGTCACTGGATGATTAAATTTGTCCAACGATTGTCCTTTCTTCGAGCTATGTGTCCAGCCCATTTCCATTTGAGGTTTTTAGCAAACTCTATCACATCATAAATCCTTGTCTGTTCCCTTATCCACCCATTCCTCCTTTTGTCCTTTTACGTTATACCCAGCATGCACCTTTTCATATCACGTTGTGCTACTCTAAGTTTCTGGATCTCTCTTTTACTTAGGGTCAATGTTTCACACGCATGTGGTTACGGGAAGTACACACTGGTTGAACACTTTGGACTTTAGGCATTTTCGAAGAAATTATTCAGGCGGCCAAAAGCACTCCTGCCTAGCTTTACTCTACGAACAATTTCATAAAATATACATCCATCTATAGACACTTGTTGTGCCAGATAGATGTAGTTTTTCACCTGTTCGAGCTGAATACCATTGATGAGGATCTCTTTTTGGCCCGCAAAGCAGTTGAACATGACTTTCTTCTTTGATACATTTATTTTCGTGTGACAACACGTCAAAAATACACTCTGATCTGTTTTCCCAAACGCGCCTAAAGCAGTATAACTTCAAAAATGAGTAAATTTCACAATACCTGCATAGTGAAGGTCATGGCCCCCACATCTTAAAGCGGGCCCTCAGGCTAGGTTCTTAAGCGCCCCCCTACCTATCGCTATAGTTAAAAGCAGTGTGACGCTCTACAGTGGTGTTTTCTAAACGGTGTTTAAGTTAAATTTAAGGGTACCTATTCATTGTATTATTAGCGATTTTTGTACTTATTGTAACGCATCACCCTGAATAATTGTAGAGTTAAGTCGAGTATCGATCGATACACAATAATCAAAAATTATATCACACCGTCACGTAATTATTTAAAAAATTTAATGGTCAAGAAGTTATTTTTACTATTGGAGCAAATTTGTGATGTATGTTTATCTCAGTTATGGTCTACCCGTCATGCCGGCTCCCCTTAGATCCCGGGCCCCCAGACTAGAACCTTGTCAGGCCCCCCCTTAATGTGGGGGCCATGGTGAAGGTAATGTGGAATAATACTTCAGATGTTACATACATTCAGTAAAAAAATGATAACGACTCAATCAAAAGGATTCAATTCGGCATTGGAACAAACCTCATGAGTCTAATTCTGACAAACGACACACCGTATCCATACACCTCCTTCAACATCTTTTGAAAATGGTTCACTGCAGAACATGCACAAGGCATCCACTGATTTTTTGTGCTTGAAAAATTCCATGTGTAATGAAGAGTCGTCGGAGTCTGCGATAATGCCATCAAAACTATCGCAACTAGAATCAGATTCCGTTTCACTTTTAACCTTTGGTGGCGTTTATTTTGTGATTTTTTGATAATTGATTTCCCTTTATCCTGTCCCTGTGCTTTCCTTACTTACAGAGGATTACATGTAAATTGTACCCAAAACATTTCACCGTGGCACAGTTCACCGCGAGCTTTCTATCAGAAAGAGATGACCGTATACCATATGGTCGATATGGTATACGGTCATCTCTTTCATTCATAGCCGATTTTGGTAAAATTCGTGTATTCGAGAATGAAAACCTAACATAATCCAGTATATCGGCTATTTTCAAAATTTGTTTGCTGATGGCTACCTGTAAAGTGTAAACCGGCAAGAACCGTGTTTTATTTAGACATGAATTTCATCTCAGTAAGTACTATACGACCCAAAGAGGTTGGACGGTCTTTAATATACGACCATATATTTCCGATACAACATTTCACAATTAACAAGTGTGATGACACGATCTCATAAATGATGAAATTGTTTTATTTTATTGGCAAAACTATTTCTGATTATGTGCTGACATCTCAGATCAAATTTATAATTATTACAATTTAATGTTTCCACTTAGTAAAGAGTAGAGCGTCGTTTATCCTGTTTTCTATATAATAATCATCGTTTTGATGAGAAAAGGGTATGATTTAAAAAAAGAAGCCACTTAACAAAACAAATGCTTTGTAAATATTTATTCTGGAAGTAAAATGGAGTTTTTAGATATATCTATAGTCTATGAGTTTTTATTATTTTTTCGGTCATCCACCCTATCTTCATCCCCAATTATTCCAGATAATCTAGTTTCTACTTCTTAACTACCTAATTAATTTGTATTTTAAAGTGTAATGATGTAAAAAATCTTACAAAAAGGTCTCCTAAATCAGGAATTTAAAAAAATCTTGTTTCAACTCCTATTGGGATAACATTCTGTTGTTATAAAATAATATAATGGTTAATGTATTCGAAAATAAAATTTTGCAGATTTGGTGCAGAATTATTATGATATAAGGACCACTTTTGATAATTTTTTTGATACCACTTTAAACGGAAAAAGGAGTAAAATTTCTTAGGGAGTTATAATTTTTAAAATTGACTTGTTTTGGTACCTACCTACATCATGTGCCCCACAAGGGAAGGGGGGGGGGCTGACAGGGCTCTAGCCTGGGGGCCCGGCGAGGCGAGTCGACCAGATAAGTGAGATAAACACACATCACAATTTTGCTTTAATAGTAAATAAAGGTCGCCTGCAGCGCTGTAGCCTTCAATAATATTATTATTTTACAACGTTTTTATTAGCTCATATTCTTATTTGTCCGGAGGTTGTTTATCCAGTACAAATCTTGCAATCGATTTTTAACTAACTTCCCGACTAGCTAGACATTTGAAACTTTTAGAATATATCAGAACACGATGCCAATGCATTCTTTTAGCCATCTTTCGTAGAATTGAATTCATTTTCAGTTAATTCTGTATTGTATGAAAAGTTATTTCGAAAGAAATCCGTAATCCAATCCGCTATTATTGAATGCTAAGTGAGTGGTCCTAGCAACTAAATTATTCATATATACGTGCGTTACTATGGAAATCAAAATGACATTTCAGTATTCTATATATTTGTTTGTTTGTTTTTTTTTTATTTACTTCATATTATCAAGTATAAGCTTGAGCATATTGAGCATAATAATAATCATAAAATTTAAAAACGTTGTGCATAAAAAGTTCTTTTTATCTTGTAATTATTTAATTATGTTATTGTACGATACAATTTTTAATTGTGTATCAATACTTGACATCTCCATAATTCGAATGGATGTATTAAAATATACAATAAAACACTAAATATACAGATTAATTTTACTGCGTACACCATTTGGAAAACCTTTATCCTTAGCGATAGGTAGGGGGGGCGCCAAAGATCCTAGCGTGAGGCCCATGACTTACATACAGAAAAATTATTTCATAAATTTCATGATTTTTACGTTATAACATTGACGATTTATTATAATATATTTCTACCAAGCGAAGAGATTACATGTTACACCTGCTTTATATTTTTGTGAATTTAAGACGACTATACAGTTAAGTAACTACCTCTGTGATTAATATTATTGTTAATTGATGAATTGAATTCACGATAAATGTTGAATTTTTCAAACATTTTTCCCTTATTTCCTTTGATAATTTGAAATCTATCTGTATCAGCTATCAAGTAAAGTTTTTTTTTTGTGGTTTTACCGAGGCTTTGACTGCGACTCGCTGTCATATCGCATCTTCTCTTCTAGAAGGGGATCCGTCGATCAGGTCCTCACTCCTATTCTGTTAAATAACTTTACAATTTTGCCTAGCTCTTCCGTCTTACCCATCGCCAGGACACCCTTCAATTCATCGACATTCTCATAGATATCCGCAATTCGCAGCTGTACTCTGTGAAGTTCATATTTAGGGCATTGTAGTGCTATATGTACATTGTCCTCTAAAACATGACATTCATCGCAGAGCTGCGATTCGCTTCTTCCCATGAGGACATCAAATCTTATGCCCATTGTGTGCCCTGTTCTTAGTCTCAGTATTAACTTAAGCTCATTCCTCGTCAGAGGAGACTCTACAAACCAGGGCACCTCTCGTGATGGTAGAATAGACTTACTCCATTTCCCCTTTTCTAATGATGCCCTATCAAGTAAAGTTATAAAATGTTATTATAATATTGCGAGAGAACATACTATTACTAATTACACTTTTTGGCAAATATCAGTGTCCGAGGAATCCATCATGTTCTAACAAAAGACATCTTATACAATATACTATTTCACAATATTTGTGAAGTGACATTCTTTGTTGAACATCCATAATTTTAAAACACCTTCGAAACACACCTGTTAGAATAATATGACGCCGGACAGCATGGCCCCCACATCCTGAACCGGGCCCCCATGCTAGGATCTTTGGCGGCCCCCCTACCTATCTCTAAGGATAAAGGCAGTGTGATGCCTCTACAGTAGCATTTTTCAAATGGTCTACGCGGTAAAATTAATGTGTATATTTAGTGTTTTTAGTTGTATATTTTAATACATCCATTTGAATTAAGGAGTTGTCGAGTGTCGATACACAATTTAAAAAATTATCGTACAACCATATAATTTTAAGTAATAATATTATTGAAGGAAAATAGCGCCGCAGGCTACTTTTTTACTATTAAAGCAAAATTTTGTGTTGTGTGTTTATCTCACTTATCTGGCCAACTGGCCTCGCCGGCCCCCCAGGCTAGAGCCCTGTTAGCCCCCCCCCTTGTGGGGGCCATGCCGGACAGACTCCAAGCCGTGTCCCGTCGTATTCCGGCCAAGCTGCAAAATTGCCAATGTTAGCGACATTATTTTGTAAAACGCTTCAGTTCAGCGCAGCTATTCTATACACAAGACAGCTCTCGACGACAGTTCATCATATGTATGTATTGAGGCGGCTAATTCGTATAATAAGTTAACCACGCCAACGTCAAAGATCCGGGAAAGACCAACGCCAAAGATCCTGGGCCCGCTTCAGGATGTGGGGGCCATGGAAATCACTAAATACTTTTATTCAAATATCTATATGATGTTTTTACAATTTTATTTTTTTACAGCTTTAGTTGTTTATTTGTATATGTTCGTTTGTTTAATTTTTTATGCGTTACGTTGCTTTAAATGATATTTGAATATAATTTTCTTTAGTAGGTAAGAAGTTTTGCAAGAAGTTAGTTCCGCCACCTTTGTTTAAAAAAAAGCCTTGGATATTACCTACTCGTATGTGAACTATTTTGATAAGCAAATAAGAACAATACAAAAATAAGATAACATAAAATTAGCAGAGAGACTTTTCATAATTATTTTAGATGAATGTTGTATGTCGTTTGACGCTTGGAAATGTGTGATTATTTCATCTGTACAGTAAGCTATTTTTAACTTTCAATTTGTAACTCTTTAAAACGTAACCATTAGTTTGATAAAACCATCACGAAAATCATTACTTATTTATGATTATTAATAAAATGCCCTAAAAATATTAATATATTATTTTGACAGCCCTGTTTTCCTTTCGACGATACAGACAGCGCGGTCATTTTACGTTGCCGATAATAAATTATTGCATGAATAATAATAATCTGAGAATAATAATAATGTTTCTTAAAATAAAATCGATGGCTATAGGTTTTTGCGAAAAGTTGATGTAAAATGACGTGCTTTCAAAGCTGAGACCTCTTTTCAACTAAATTATAAATGAATATATTCTATTGAGCTCACGCCATAATATTGGATTTTAAAACTATTATTACAAAATGTAGGGCTCAGGTAAAGAAGATACTGATTTGGCATATTTACCTGCTCATCATTTTTAAGTATATTGCAGTAAGTTGTTGTTTTTCAAGTTAGCAACAATATTCTACTTGATTTGCAAACTAGGAATAAATATACTGGCTACATCGGTTAACCATTCGTATTTTCATACAAATTCAGGTATGCCACATGTTTAAAAATAGAACTAAATAAAAACAAAAAACAAAAGAAATACACACAGCTTTCAAACTAGGTAGGTATTCGAAAATTTATTGCATTACTTTTGAATATTATTTTATTAGATGTACATTATTCTACTTTGTGCGGAAATTTAACGTTGAAGAAGAGGATACCACGTCGAGTTTTGACGGTATAGGTAATTTTTTTTATAATATCATTAGTAAATAATATTATGATGCTGATATCCTCAACTGTGGGCCAGTAAAACGCACCATGTGTGTATCTTAAAAACATTGTAATATATTATATATTTTATTATCATGTCTACATTTTGGCCACAGTGATAATTATGTTTTGTTGTTTTTTGTAGGTAGGTACCTACTTACTATTAAACTCCACTAAACTATATTGCCCTATTTTTGGTATCTCTATTGTATTTTGTTGCCTTTTTCATTGTGACTTTTTTCTTGCTCCATCTGTTCCTCACACTTTACTTTGAATCGTCTATCTGTTGTCCACTTCTTGCTCCAAAATTCTATTTCTCTCCATTTCCTTATCATTAATGTAATTTTCGTCCAGTTCTTGTACTATTTTTGCCTGCTTCTCTTGTGCCATAATGTGACTCCATTTCGTGCACCTCAATGTCAAATCTTTCCATTTCCTGCTGCTTATTAGTGGCATATTTGTTCATATTTTTTTACGCCTTCTGAGTTTCACTATCTACCTCATCATTAGGATCATAGTCTGACGAGTCAGCAAATTGTAGTGATCAATATGAATCTGAGTCTGAACTACTGTCATGACAACGTCTCTTGGATTTAATATTTTTTGTAGTATGATTTGGTCTTTGTAATAGAATATTTAATAAGATTTTTCAGGTTTTTTCTTGTAGCGAAGCTAAATTGTCGTGCTTCTTGATAATTGCTTGTAATAAGAAATCTTTATATCACTGCTGGTTCATTCTCATTGACATGAGAAAGTTGAACAGTCCTGTTGATTACTATTGTGGTTTTATCTGACTTAGTAATGTTTATGTCTGAGCTTTTTACTGATTTTCCAGTAGCAACATTCATTTTTTGTTTCTATTTTTTCTCTTTAGGATTTGGTAGTGTATTTCTTTCAGGTAATCGAGTAATGCTTGATCTATATCATAGCTTATTTCTTCACTGTAGTCGGGAATTTTTTTATATACTTGCTGTTGATTATAATAGGCATATTATTTTATACCCGTTGCTCTAAGCCCACTAATGAAGTTGCTACTGTTATTTAAATTTGTACCTTCGATTAATCGTTTCAATAATAAAGGAAAATGACTTTTGTTCAAATAAGTCTGCTTGAAATTTTCAATTTTGCATTTCTGATTTTTCTTATGTGGCTTGTTAATCGACTATTCTCTCTGGGTGGGTATTTCACTCCACGGCGAAATATGCATTTTGCAACTCCCGGATCATCGCTGACGTTTGTTTCGTCGTAGTTTAAAAAGGTACGTATACCTAGTACCTACGCCCAAAATACTATAATTTTGAATATCGAAAGATACGCAAAAAGTACTAATAAATAACTACTATAAATTCATGCAAAGTACCATAATTTTGCAATAGAAGCAAATTTGGCGAAACGAGGGAAAAGGGGGGTAAAAAAACCTTCGACTTCGGTTTAAAATGAAATTTATTGAATTCGCCGACAAGCATTTTTGGTTAGAAGACGTACCTACGAAAATAAAAAGGCCTCGGAATTTTTTAAATTCTCCGTTATTTTTATTTGTGAAAAACAAAAATCCTGTACAATTTCAACAGATGATGACAAGGCGTACTATAATTTTTGCAGAAATACTATAATTCGGTGACAAAAAGAGTGCAGCACTAATATCCACACGCAGTACGAGTAGTACTGTCTAACAAGAAGATTTAGGCACAAGCCGGAAGGCGCTGTCGTCGACTAAATGGGAGGAGCTTGTTAGTTCACAGTTTTAACACCTTATGTATCTTGCCCATTTCCAAATTGGAAAATTAACTAATCCCAAACCTCAGGATTAAAAATAAATTCAATTCATGGCACTTTGTGGCTTCATTCAAAACTCATGTATTCTGTATCATTGTTTCAGACGAATACCTGATTGAAAATTAAAAAAATTGTTATACCTACGGATATGGAAACACTTCAAGTTTCATGTGAAATAAAATGTTTCTACCGACTGCAGTGTGGACATGTGTGCACTCGAAACTTTCACAAAGATGATCCCGACCACGAAAAAGTAAGAAATTCTTTTTATTCTTTTACCAAGACGTGCCAGCCAATTTTTCAATTAATAAGAACTGATCTAACGCATAATGATCAACAGGGGGCAGCACTAAACAAAACTGAAAAATAATTTTATGAATATTAATTTTCAGTTCATCTGTAAAATGCCGTGCATTCGGAACAAACAGGGTTGCATCGCCGACCATCCCTGCACCAAGAAATGTCACCAAAAATGTGACCCTTGTAAAGGCATGGTAAGATTTTTTTATCTTTCATTGATAGCATCCTAGCGTTGCAACACAAAAAATACGAAATTTGTAGCACAAAACCCATATTCTCTATAGTCTATAGCAGTACTCCGCAACCTTTTCTCACCCACGGCACACCAAAGTTCTTCCCCAGAATTCCGCGGCACACCTCACGTAAAACAATTTATACACACAACACATGGACCCCACATCCTGAACGGGGACCCAGGTTGGGATCTTTGGCACCCCCCTACCTATTGCTAAGGTTAAAGACAGTGCGATACTCGTAAAAAAGCGTTTTTCAAATGGTGTTCGAGGTAAAATTAATTGTATTGATTGTATGTTTAACGATTTTTCTTCTGGGGGTCTTGCACCAAAATTACATTCATTTGTGTTTTTTATTTGTTAAATAATTAAATATACATAACACCAGTGGCGAAGGCTCCATGGTAGACGATTATTTGAAGCTTCTAAGAAAAATAGATAGAAAGTATTTAAATTTAAATACGTAATAAAAAAAATGTGCGGGAGCCAATTGAATATATCGTCAGAATAATAATTAATACTAAAAAAAAAAAAATAGACCCAGTAACTTGGTTTCGAAGTCAAATTTGTGTCCTGTATTTATCGAGTGCTCGGCAATTGCTGACATCGTGTAGTGTTTAAGTCGGTATGCCATCTCATGTTACATTTATTTTGATTCCGTAGTAACTATTCCATCATAATGTATCCCTATTATAATTATTCTTATATCTCTTGGATAACACACTTATTTTTTAGGATTGTTACTTTTATTTTACACATTTCGGGATATTTCAATTTGCGTCGAGCATATTATATTCTTAAAGAAATTGATATTTTCACAGATATATCACATTGAAAATCGCGTTTTTTATACATTTTTGTGGTTTTCTCGACATTTAAAGTCGCGTTGTCCAACTATATTATTACGGCGCTTATAAAGTTCTACATGCTTTGTCTCTTCTCAGCGTTCGATGTGTTTATTTAAATTTAATAAAGCCACATTAGCGTACAACAATTATTATTTATAATGCGGAAAAGTTTAACACTCCATATAAAATTGCATCGATTAATCAGAATCCTCACCCTATAATGACACTATACTAGGTGCATCATTTAACAGACTACATTGGTTTCGTTTGGTTTTCAACAGTCATATTTTTACTTTTACTTAAAAAAAACTTTTTAGTCACTATTATCCAATCTTATGGACTCTTGCTATAACGTCAAACTGAGCAAAATCTATCTCAATAAAAATCCATGATGCCATCCGAACCACCTACTTCATAAAGATCCCCAAGTTTAATGGGTTTTATGATTAAGTATTTATTAGATTTATTTCATAATTCTACTAAAATCTACTAGGTACCTAGGTACGATAGACGGGGCAACTGGCACTGTTAGTATTTATAAATATCAATTTAAGCATTGTTTGTTAATTACAATATAATTATACGTACCTACCTATATATTTTACAAATAGTGATTAAAGCATGTTTATTATTAATTTAAATAACATTAATGACATTTTTTTGTTTCACTATTTGCATTTACAAAAAGGAAATATTCTTTTAACAGTCCAAAATGAGATTGACTGTTTTTGGCGATTATCTTAAAATGGTTGTATGTGAAAGTTACCTACTTTGAAATTAATAGCCTCATTTTATAAGTAGTAAGGAACTATTAAGATGCATATTTACCACAGGTGTATGTGCACAGTGCCCGAATATGCTGAAAAGCGAAACCGAAGTCAATAAAAATTATTCAAATAGTAAAAAACATAGATCAATTAGAATTGTTTATGTTAGTGCTGTAATTTTTGTTGATGACTACGGCATAATCGTAAAAATACTTTCAGACATAAATGCCCATCTCGGAATACTGACTAAATCACCAAGATCACTAATCACTCACGATGTGACTAATAATCACGTAGCGAGGCGCGAAGTGTGCAGTGTGGCCATTGCGATAGTATAGTGTGCGTCCGTTCGCTAGGATATGTCACCTAGCACGTAGCCACCAAGCAAGGCACCTGCCTATGTGGCCTTAGCCTAAAATAATATCTCGGAAATATTCTAAAAGTCACAAGCTCTTTGCCCAAAGACATGCTGACAAAAGAGGGGGGGGGGGGGGATTTTTAGTTCCCGAAATTCCCTGTAATAATGATGTATCAGCCAAAATATAGAAGTTGCATGTTGCAGAAAATATGTATGTTGATTTTTCTTTTTTGTAAAATTTTAGGTAATGAAACCTCGGTCATGTGGCCATATGGTTTCAACGACATGCATCGGGAATGTTGAATTGTCGGCTTGCGAGCACCTCGTGACCAACCCCTTCCCATCAATATGCAAGCACAATTTCCTCATACCATGCAACAAAGCCAGAATGGGTAAGGGAGCGATTAATTTACATTTTTGTCTGACGACGGAATGTTTGAAGAACATTTACTTTTCGAATGAAAGTATTTATAAAAAAAAAAACTACTCTATGAACCTTGTTGAAATGATAAGCTGCAAGTCATTCATTTGTAACTGGCCCACATTTGTGATTTTGAGATGTATTCACCGGGGCAGCACTCAGATGGAATCACCTTGACATAAAATAAGTTTTTTTAGGTATGTTAGGAAAGTGGACGACTTGTCACAGTGGTCTCGCAATACAGGTCCAGACTAAATAATTTATATCAGCACGTTTCGTTTTGTGCGACCCACAGGGCTCGAAATGGATGGAGCGCCGTTTCGGTTCAAAAAATTCCCAAAATTATCGCTCCGTCTCGTGGAAAAATATTTAACCGTCTGAGCTTGATAGACCATATAACACATTTAGTTTTATAAAATACATATAAAATTAGATAACTATATTGATATTTTCGCAAAATTATCAAGCGCTCCGGTTCGTAAAATTTTCCATTTCGAGCGCGGGCCGGACGCGAAAATATCACATTTAATGAATACACGGAAAACTGCAAAACAAAACAATATTTTTGATCCAACCTACAATATTAATTAATGAACTTTATTTACAGCCAAGAGGATGAAAAGTGCCACTGAATAATTAATACCTTGAGGCTCTCGCGGCAACGCGACGTGTGCAACACTGATCTATAGTGATCGATATCATCCATACTGTATGGTATAGATAGACTATAGATAACTAAATTATCCCCGTTAGACCGATGAATAAAAAATAAGTATATAATTTTATTGAAAGGTTTGGAATTAATGAGTAACCTACAGTAAATCTTGATTTTGTTTTCTAAAACAACTCTTAATATTAAAAGTAAATAGATGGGAAATGGTATTGAAATTTTTATTTCACACAAAAAAAAATCGAAACAAAAAACTTGACAAACAAAACGAAATGTACCTATAGTATGTAAACAGTAGCACTGAAAAAATACGTCATCAACAAGCGACCGTAACATCCCATCCTTATTGCTAAAATAAAATATCACCCTCCAATAATTGGAATAATTATTATTGTATAGTATAACATTGCAGCCTTGGGCACTGCAGATGTTTCTATAATAGAGATATTCACGTGAGTCCATTAACATTCATATTAAATTATTCATTTTAATAATTGTAATTTGTAATTCAATTTTGAATAATTAAGACGTGGGAAATAGGTATAAACATACACCGGGTATAAAGTATACCTACTAACTTGAAACCATACTTCTCAAACACAGGATTCGAACCTGGGACCCACGACGTTATAGGCCGACGCACCCGCCCGGCCATCGTGGCGACATAAATAGAGGAAAACGTGAATTCCATATCGCGATTCCGAAACGAAACAAAATATTTTAAATAAAAGCTACTTTCATTTCATTGAAATGATCGTGTGGATGTGTTTCCACGTTGATGCAATGTGAACAAAAATCAGTGCAGTTTAAGGGCGGACGTGCTCAGCGTGGGTCAAAATGGAGCTTTTTTTCTATTTTCAAAGCATGATCCTGGACATACCTTAAACGTTGTAGATAATCTATTTATATAATTTTGAAGCCTTATTATCCGTTATATTTATTTTAAACATTTGATGACTGCATAAAGTATTTTTATTACATAAAATAGTATTCTTTTAAACCTATCGCTCTAATGTTTTAGAATATAGTCATATTTCAGTACATAAATGTGCATTGGTGTTTTTTACATTTATTAATTTTTAAACGCATTTATAAAACCATCAGTATAATTTATGTTGACATTATTATAGTGAAATATTTACGATAAAAAATTATATTGATAATCTCTGTGATCCCAAATTTGACAAGAATTAGGCATTTTATTATTCAAAAAATGGGCAAGATTAACACATTTGAAGATAATTCTAAAGATACTTATTATAAGCTATGTCTGTGACCATTCAAGTGTGATAAGCATCCTACGAATAATGATTGCTTTATAATAATTATTGACCCTATTGAATTAGGTAGTATTTTTTTGAAATACGCCATTCCTGTTGGCATTACCCAGTGGTTAAGCTACAACATACGGCCGTAGCCATAAATTGACAAACTAAAACTGAAGTAGGGAGTAAGATCATGATAACGCGCGTGTTTGAACATGTACCGATTGAAGATTTTTTTGTTCGGTTAGGTACATGTTCAAACACACGCGTTAACATGTTCTATCTTAATATTAACACCACTGCACATTTATGTACTGATATATGACTATATTCTAAAACATTAGAGCGAGAGGTTTAAAAGAATACTATTTTATGTAATAAAAATATTTTATGCAGTCATCAAATGTTTAAAATAAATATAAAGGATAACAAGCCTTCAAAATTATATAAATAGATTATCTACAACGTTTAAGGTATGTCCAGGATCATGCTTTGAAAATAGAACAAACGCTCCATTTTGACCTACGCTGAGCATGTCCCCCCTTAAATACATATTCTTTTCCTAATCTTAAAACACATTATCTAAATACATAGTTTGTTAAGGCGATGTCTTTACCTACCAGAGGCACCTAGCGGAAAAATACAAAGCTTGCAATTTGAGACATTTTTTTGATAATCACAATATACAATTTCAACAAACTGTGTTAATTAATAAATATGTATCTGAAAACATTAAAAAGAAAAATATTTGTTATTTTTAGTCCTAGATAAACACTTACAATTGTAAAATATGTGAATTTGTTGAATTGGACCCCATCTTACACATACTTTATAGTCATTTTTATTATTAAAATTTAGTTTATTGAGTTCTCTAAGCTTTTAATCAGTCAAGCATCTCATTCATAGTTTTAATATATTATATGTACATTTTAAAAAACATCGATTTTAACAAAAATGTAAATGTGTATAACTTGAAATCCTTTTTATTTATATCAAATTTTATTTAGGTATGGACCTAATTGTTATAAAATATGTAATATAATGACATACCAATCTATACCTATCTATTAAATGTCTTATCATGTCATGTTTTTAAAAATATAGGTATATAAATAATATTAAAACCATGAATTAGTCAAAAATCTCTAAGGCGATGCTTAGAAAACATAATAAACTAAATTTTAATAATAACTATGACCATAAAATATATGTAATAATAATATGGGGTCCAATTCAACAAATTCACATTTTATTAAGTAAGTACATTTTTTACAATTGTAAGTTTATCTTTGACTTAAAATAAAAAAAATTTTTTTAATGTTTTCAGATACTTACATATTTACTTTTATTATTAACTCAGTTGAAATTGTAAATTATCAAAAACATGTCTCAAATTGCAAGCTTCGTATTTTTCCGCTAGGTGGCTCTGGTAGGTAAAGACATCGCCTTAATTCAGGGGTCAAATCGCAAACCAAACTGATGTACTTATAAAAATTAAACATTTTATGTGCAGTGAATACTAGGTATTATAATAATCTTAAAGAATGTATTAATTCAACTGGCGTTTTGTAGTTATTGTGAACTATATTTTTTCAGTTTATACAAATTAACAAAAGGTTTGTTTCAAAACCATTCAACATTATAATGAATTACCACCAAATTTACGATGAATTTCTTAAAAACAAATAATATGAATGTTGAAGATTCATTTCCACCTATTTTTATGTTACTTATAGAAAATGAGATAGCATCATTTTTACTGATGAAGTATTGTAAAGAAGAGTGCGGTCATGTGCTGAAGGGGTGTCGACACAAATGCAAAGGGACTTGCGGGCAATGCTTCGGTGGTCGCTTACAACACTTGCCATGTCGTGAATATTGTCGCCGAATTCTCTGGTTCGATTACGGGTACATAATAAGATTTTATCATCTTTATCTACTTTATCTTATGTTTCTTTTATTACATACCTCGTACTGATTCTGGTTTTGTTTCATTTTACAAAATCTTCCATATTGCAAACAAAAAGTTAAATATTATTAAACTAAAGCAGCGCCGAGTTTGCAAACAGTAAATATTTTATTTTGTGATTGACAGTTTTTTGTGATTATCTCAAAGTGATGAAATATTGAGGTAGCCTAACTTTGAAACTAACGGCCTCAATTGACATACTCAAAGATCATCCTCTTATACATATTCTGAACCTCTTTTATTCAACTTTTGCTATTTTTTTTAAATCTAATTTTATTTTCGTCTAAAACATTAGTACTCAGTCATGCCGTTTATTGTGAACCCAGCGCTCGAAATGGAAAAATTTACGAACCGGAGCGCTCGACAGTTTTCTGAAGATTTTTACATACTAATGTTATCTAAGTTGTTTTTGTCATAAAAATAAGTGTGTTAGATTTTCTATTATATTGCCTATCCAGTTCAGACGGTCAAATTATATATTCCACGAGGCGACGCGATAATTTTACCGATTTCACGAACAGGAATGGCGCTCCGGTGCGTTCCGGTCCATTTCGAGCCCTGTGCTGCCACTGACTATATTATTATATAGTATATGTTACTATAAATAAACATTTTCTGTACATATCCAAATAATTACCTAGCTCGTCGTAGCTAGTCGAGCATGGAGGCAGGAACACAAACCTTTTATGGTGCAGCTCGCATAGTTTTACAACTTCCATACTGATTGATATGGCTTTAACCCAACGTTTTGAACCAATCCAGAAAATGTTGTTGAATCAAACCATCCACTGTATGTTCGGTTGTATCGAGCTTCTTCAGGGCCTCCTTCATACCATTGACTCCACATGCATTCCGGTTTATAGACGGCTTACGGCGGTAAAACATCACCGTTGGCTGCTCCAGCAAACATAATTGAAATACAGCCCGTTGAATAGTTGGGTAGGTATTTCACTCCACGGCGAAATATGCATTTTGCAACTCCCGGATTATCGCTGACGTTTGTTTCGTCATAGTTTAATAATATAAAACTTGGTGGCAAATTTTCAATGGATACTTTTAAATTTTAAAAAGAAAATCTTCAACTCTATAACACTCTTTTCAGATAAAAAAAAATAATTGGATTTTAATTCATGGTACTTTGTGGCTTCATTCACAAAACTCATGTATTCTGTATAATGGTTTCAGACGAAAAACAAATGATACACCTATGGATACGGATACACTTGAAGTTTCATGTGAAACAATATGTTTGTACCGACTGCCGTGTGGGCATCTGTGCACAAGAAATTGTCACAAGGAAGATGATCCCGACCATAAAAACGTAAGAAATTCTTTTTATTCTTATACCAAGTGCCAGCCAATTTTTAAATGAATAAGAACTGAACTGACGCATAACGATCAACGGGGGGGGCACCGCTAAATAAAACTGAAAAATAATTATATGAATATTAATTTCAGTTCATTTGTCAAATGCCGTGCACTCTGAACAACAAGGATTGCATCGCCGACCATCCTTGCACCAAGAAATGTCATCAAGAATGTGACCCTTGTAATAGCGTGGTAAGATTTTTTTTTTTCATTAATAGCATCCTAGCGTTGCAACACTAAAAAAATACGAAATACCCAGCACGAAACCAATATTTTCTATATCTTTTCAATATTCTCTGCTACAAAATGAATATGTGTTATAGACTCTATAAAAGATATCTATTTTGTAGCAGACGTAGTGATAATATATCTTTTTTTTCTACAATTCGGTGCCGCTCTTGGCCACTTCACAAAATGCTTTGGTAATTTGATTTTTTTTATTTCCTGTCTTTGATTTAACAGTATTTTACTGTAATAATATTTTTTCGATATCAAGTGAACTGTAAAATAACTTGATTTTACCTACATGACGTACCTATATCATAATTCCAGATTTACTGTTTGTGATTATTAACACTTGATTTTGAATTTTAATTCTAACTGGTTTAACTAGTGTCATTTATAACAAACCGAAATTTGCATTTTGGATCGTAATAGATTTTTGGATATCCACCGTGTGTACTTCTTCCTTCTTTCCTCGACATTTCGGGCTCGTTGCAGAGGCCATTATCAAGAGATGATAATTATGTGGATGAAGTGTATGTGTATGAATTCAAACGTCGCTCTAAGGCGTAAAACCCACTTAACGGAGCGAGTGGGGCTCTCGCGCAAAATTTCACAAGTGGCGTGTAAATCATCGAAAATACAACGTAATCAAATACGCCAGCGCACACTGGATTTGACGACGCATTTTGCCCGCCTGCCCCATAAGTCACCGTTGTGTGCTTTTCAGCCGGACGAATTAACGAAAATACAACGTAGTCCATTCATTGAACACGGCGAGCAAAATCACGCTCTGGAAGCGTCGTCGATAAGACGGGCGAGAAGCCATTATTTAATAACAGAGAACTCATTGTTTAGTTATTGCGTAATTACAAGCCCCGAGAAATAATATAATATTTTTATTGCTTTGTTATGAGAGACGCTGATAATAATAATTAGTTTGTGCTTCTTGGGCCCCTTATTACATAGGTGAAGGGTAATGCGCGGGTGGGAGGGGGCCTACTCAGTAGTGAGCGCACCGAACGCTTTTTTGGTGGGCTTTATGCCTAAGAATGCCAAAAGGCATCCGATTAGCCAAGAACAAACGACGCTCGGAGTAATACGTCAATCGTTACGACCAGAGATACCGTATCGAATATTGGATTTTGCCGACAGTGCCGGAAGCCATGTCGTGTTTAACCGTAACCCATCATCCCTATTGATATTTTCAGGGTTTCTATGGATTTCGATGGCCTCCTTTACCAATCGTGCGGAATATCCTATACTCCAACCCAGTACCTCGGTTTCGAAGTCAAATTTGTGTCCTGTATCCATCGAGTGCTCGGCAATTGCTGACATTGTGTAGTGTTTAAGTCGGTATGCCATCTCATGTTCACTCACACGCTTCTTTACCGTTCGAGAAGTTTTGGAATTTTCAGGCACAACCATAGACTAATATACTTACTATAATATTACACAACTGACACAGATTTAATTTCAAAGTCAGTAACCTCCATTTTTACTTTTTTCACATTTATTTTGATTCCGTAGTAACTATTCCATCATAATGTATCCCTATTATAATTATTCTTATATCTCTTGGATAACACACTTATTTTTTAGGATTGTTACTTTTATTTTACACATTTCGGGATAAGTATTTCAATTTGTGTCGAGCATATTCTTAAAGAAATTGATATTTTCAGAGATATATCACAATGAAAATCGCGTTTTTTGTACATTTCGGTGATTTTCTCGACATTTAAATTCACGTTGTCCAACTACATTATTACGGCGCTCATAAGGTTCTATATGCTTTGTCTCTTCTCAGCGTTCGATGTGTTTATTTAAATTTAATAAGGCCACATTAGCGTCCAACAATTATTATTTATAATGCGGAAAAGTTTAACACTCCATATAAAATTGCATTGATTAATCAGAATCTTCACCCTATAATGACACTATACTAGGTGCATCATTTTAACAGACAACATTGGTTTAGTTTTGTTTTCAGCTGTCATATTTTTACTTTTACTTAAAAAAAGCTTTTTAGTCACTTGTCCAATCTTATGGGCTCTTGCTATAACATCAAACTGAGCAAAATCTATCTATAAAAATCAATGATGCCATCCGAACGACCTACTTCATAAAGATCCCCAAGTCAATGTATTTTATATTAAGTATTTATTAGATTTATTTCATAATTATACTAAAATATACTAAGTAGGTACTATCGACTAGGCAGCTGGCACTGTTAGTATCTATAAATATCAATAATTTAAGCTTTGTTTATTAATTATAATATAATTATACGTACTGTTGCGTCCTCGGATTTCATGTCATATATCTGGAGTACCTTTTGAGGGTGTACGATGGCCTGAACACGCCTTTGGCCTCGTAGTCAAATAAAGGCAAGATAAAGGCACCTAGTTACGCTCTTGGTCATCCAACAGGATGTTTTGTTTTTCAGATTAAGTCCCCCGATCCATGTCTTTGAGACTGAGGACATGGTTCGTGGAAGATCAGGTGCAAGTAAAGTACGCGAGATGATGAGTGATTTGTCTTCGCCATTTGCCATTTAACTCGTATTACTACGTGAGTTGTTAAAATATCCTGTATAAAACTATGTAGTAAAATGCCTAGTTGAAAACGTATGAAAATTGTAATACCATGTGTAAAGAATGAATGAGAAAGATAACAGGTTATACCAGAGTAATGAAAGAGTTGTTAGAAAATAATTATAACTTATAAATGCTAAAATAACATGTTATGAAAATGACGATAGTATGAGAACACTTACGATTCCTCCCGTACCGACTAATCTGTAAAATTCAAAATGTATTATAAATCTGTAAAAATAATCATAAATGCATGTACTGCCTCGCTATAATTCAACCGCGAGATAATGAATGCATAAAATGAAAAAAAATAACGTCAGTAAATTCGAATATAAAAATCATAATGTACTGGGCATACATTCTAGCTCAGCTGTGCCGAGACAATGGAAAATGACTTGACTTGACTTTGGATATTCCTAGGTTATGGGGTTCCCGCACTTTCGTAGCTGATCCCCTTCATCTCTGGGATTTCATCTCTAGTATAGGTTTAGCTGAGTTTACGTGTGCGATTTTGGTTCGGATCTTGAGGAGATCTTTGTGAGGTTTTTTTGTCCTCATGAATGCAATTGGTGTTGTTGTAAGTAGTTTTTTACGTAAAAGTAAAGTAGAAAGATTTTATGATTTAAAATAAATTAAGTGCTTTTAAGTAAAGCAGAGAAGATTTTATGATTTTAAGTAAATTAAGGGCTTTTAAGTAAAGCAAAAAGAAAAAATCTTAGTATTTCCCCCCGACATCCCCACTCGAGCCACCGCCCGGGCCACCTGGACCCTCCCTCGTGACGCTCTTCCACCCGCCAATCATCCGCCGCCGCAGACCCTCCGGTACCCAGACTTCTAATCCGGTGACTTCAGGGGAGGAGGAGTTTTGAGTTGGCTTCAGGGCGTTGTTCCAGACATCGGAAATCCTCCAGACATCGGGAATTTTCGGCCGGGCCCATTCCATGCCAGCCCGCCTGTCAGCCGGTTTCAAAGGCGATCACCACACCAGCTCCAAGCGAAGCTCCAAGTGAATTCGAAGAAGAGAGGAAACCCAGTAGAAACCTCTGAATGATATTGAATCATTCGTGACTTTACGTCGTTTGTGCGCTCATCAAAATTTGAGCCGCGGTGGGGTGAAAAACTCCGATAGTGTGTGTGAGACACTCCCGGCCAAAAACCCAAAATGACCCTTATCGCGCGCCGAGTATATCTCAGACAAAAAATACAGCTTGGCTGTGATTGGTCGATCCGTCTCACCATCACACTTTTATAAACGATATATCCTCCGATTACGAACATGTACAGCAGCACAAGGTGTGCTTCACACTATCCTGAGGTGCTAACTATAATCTAGTAATGATTTGGAGCCATTTCGACCATGGAAAAGCTAAGGCCTTAGACTATAGATACATCTAGACGCCACCCGTTGCATTGCTAAATGAAGCCGCGTGCCTTGCGTTTGGTTTGTGCGCGAGCGAACGCATTCGTCTACACGAGACCATAGACCATTTCGCTAGTGCTCGCCCAAAGAACTCGCACTAGACGCTCAGAATTAAAATATAATTTTCTATTTTTTTACGTTATATAGTATTTTTAAGCGGTCAAAATGCAACCATTAGGTAAAGATGTCCATAATTTAAGTTATTTTAAAGAAACACTAGGTCACTGATATTAAAATATATAATAAAATACAAATAAATTATCACGAACATGTATGAACTTACCTATGAAACGTAATACCATCTTCTTGCTTATCAGTACTGCTACCACATTTTAAGACAACACACAGAACCATCTTTTCTACTTAATTAACTAAAAATATTTACCATTGACTTTATGTTTAACACAAAAAATATCAATTTTAGCAACTCGAGCTCGCAAGTTATCGACGCTATGTGAAGCGTTTCGCCCCGATTTGATGGCGATAGTTTTGGAAACTAGCTCACAGATATGTAAACCTTTTATCTTACTCTAGCGCATGTCGCAGAGATTGTAAGGGTGCCGAATACTTTCTCACTCGCACTCATGCATCGTTTTTGTTCAAGCCTTGGCTAAGGCACTTCCCCCACCATGACGCCGTCGGCCTTGTAGGCGTGTTTGCGTCGCAGACTGGCATCCGTTGGGGACTTAGTCGAAATTGTGAAGCAATCTGGCCGAGGTTGACCACTGCAAGATTGTTCTACCGGAATGACAATACCGGTAGTCTGTGTATGTGGTCGGACTTCTATGTGTGCTTAGGTTTAAGTTCTAATCTTAGATTATAGAAAAAGTTCTAATATATCATAACTGCGTGAAACGAACATCCGGCGAATCCGGTTGAAGGGAAAAAGTAAGCTGTCAAACTAGCATAATTAATATCTCAGAAACAAACAGCGATTTGGAACTCGCGTTTTGATCTTCGTATCAAGAACAAGGTCTTCCGACTGTCAACATTTTTAGATTTTGTAAAAAGAAAAATCCGGAAAATTATTGTCATTTTCCGAGAAAACTCCCGGGAAAAAAAGCCGCCTTTGACAGGCCTAATGGTTTCTTACGCGCAGTCAATCGTTTTGCACTACGATTTGTTAATACAAAATGATTCTAAATATGTAAACACGGCTATTTAAATGTACGCTCTGAAACGTCGATACATCGGTTAGTATTCACTTTTTGGATACTAATCATGAAGCCATTCAATAAGGAATTCCGTCAGCTACAGTTTGACACCCAGATAAGGCCATTCGGAGAAGGTTCAGGAAAATCTATACTTTTAAAATGAAGATTAATTGATTTGAAATTGACTTTTCTCCGAATATTTCAAGTCGGACATTTGCGTTAGCACCGCTACAAGCTAATTACCATTGTAAAATGATCAGAACTATTAATTAATTAAAATTACGCTCTAAAATTGGCGGTAATTGAAATTTTAACGGCCGAATTCAAATTTTCAAAACTCCCACCATTAAGCCCCAACCTCGACCTCCCTCAGAGGATATAAAAGCTTGATTTTTTCCCTCAGAAGGGCAGTTAACAGCTGGGATTCCGATCTAGAACCTACGCTACTCTCTATGTAGATTTCGGTACGCAAAGCGAAGACGCGGGAAAGTAAACGTAGTAGCACATGTATTATTACGTCATCATCTATCTACCATACGTGAAACGTAGCCGACCCGTCGCGAGCGTAAAAAAACGAGACGTCAGCTGTTCTGAAGTTACTCAAACTGGCCGGCCATCTTGCTTTTATAATATTAGAGACGTCAGAATTAATAACTCGAACGTTTGCAATTAACTATTAAAATAATATTAATTTAAATACGAATACGGTATCGAAAATAAATCAGTGGCATTCAACCGGGCTTATAAAATATATTGGACAAAAAAGAAATTAAAAACTAAGTTTAACAATAATTATAAAATGATACAAGTACTGTAAATGTGAACATGGGAATTGCGAATAAACCAGTGTTTGTCAAACTGGGCTTTTGTCCTATACTACGAATAACCATAAAATGTTATTTGTAAATAGAGTTACGAATTATAATACAGAATAAAATAAAGTGGGTCAATACAACTTTTCCGAGTTTTATTCACTGTATGAAACTTTTCCAAAAACTAATACGAACATTAAACAAATAATATGACCAAATAATTATGATAAAACAATTAATGATACCCACATTAAAAAAAACACACCAACTGAGCTAGACCTGAAGTGTGGTGATTTATCAGTACCTACCTATATATTTTACAAATATAGATTAAAGCATGTTCAAATAACATAAACGACATTTTATTGTTTCACTATTTGCATTTACAAAAAGGAAATATTCTTTTAACAGTACAAAATGAGATTGACTGTTTTTGGCGATTATCTTAAAATTGTGGTTACCTGCTTTGAAATTAATAGCCTCATTTTATAAGCAGTAAGGAACTATTAAGATGCATATTTACCACAGGTGTATGTGCACAGTGCCCGAATATGCTGAACAGCGAAACCGAAGTCAATAAAAATTATTCAAATAGAATAGTAAAAAACTTAGATCAATTAGAATTATTTACGTATATTATGGATGCACATAATATTATTGTTAGCGAAATATGGGCCTAGTGCTGTAATTTTTGTTATATGACTATGCATAATCGGAAAAATACTTTCAGACATAAACGTCCCTCTCAGAATACTGACTTAATCACTAAAAGAATATCTTGGAAATTTTCTAAAAGTTACAAGCTCTTTGCCCAAAGACATGCCGACAAAAGAGGGGGGGGGGGCTTTGTAGTTCCCGAAATTCGCTGTAATGACGTATCAGCCAAAATATGGAAGTTGCACAGTATGTTGATCTTTCTGTTTTGTAAAATTGTAGGTAATGAAACCTCGGTCATGTGGCCATATGGTTTCAACGACATGCATCGGGAATGTTGAATTGTCGTTCTGTGAATCGATCTGCGGACGTCAACTGGAGTGCGGCCACCTGTGCGAAAGACCCTGCAGTTCCCCTTGTGATGATAAAGCTTGCGAAATCCTCGTGACCAACCCCTTCACATCACTATGCAGGCACAGTTTCCTCATACCATGCAACAAAGCCAGAATGGGTAAGGGAACGATGAATTGACATTTTTTCTGACGACAGAATGCTTGAAGAACATTTACTTTTCGAATGAAAGTATTGATAAAAATCGATGTGTGTACTTATGCACGCGCGTTAGAAGTTATACTTCTTTGGCGTAACAAAACAAAAACAAAACTTGTGATAACCTAGATTCTTCGAACACCTCTGGTGTGGTGATTTAGAATCAGGTTCACAAAATAAATAAAACTGTTTCTTTGGTTCATCGAACTATCCAAATTATTGGTAGGAAGTTGAAATGGAGTGCCGCTGGTTTAAACTTATCTTGTTGCTTCATTCCGTAATTATTAATATTATTTAATATTACTATTTTAATTATCTTGTTAAATTACACACTCAGAAAAATGGCCGCTTATTGAAGCGCCGCTGGTTTAAAATTATTTTATTGCTTCATTCAGTCATTATTAATATTACTATTTTAATTATCTTGTTAAATTACACAGTATTCACTGCACTAATCAAATCAATTAATGACTTTTCCCCTTGAAGTTGTAGATATTATTTAATTTTTCTGTAAATTCACAGAGAAAGGCAAGATCAAGCAAACACGTTTTGCCATCTAGTTGATGATACTCTGTAATTGTTTAATAGTGTTTAATTTCAGGTAACATATCTCTGAATCTTTTCAAAAACTTAGCCCGACTAAGCCGTCTTACATCTGTATGCAACAAAATTTCGCTATTTTCCGATCCACATTCTTCTAATAATGATCGAAATTGCCATCTTTGTAAAGCTTTACCACGAATTGAATTCACAATTAAAAACAACATCCATCGCTTGATTCAGGTTTAATACTTTTGAACATAACGCCTGCTGGTGTTTAATGCAATGATAACTGATAAAAGTGGGTATTGTTTCATTTTTACATAAAGTAATAAACCCAACATGATTCCTAACCATAGCAGGAGCTTCATCAGTCGTTACCGATACTAGTTTATGAATAGGAAATCGAGTACGATTAATATACGACTTAAATGCGTTAAATATATCTCCTCCTCTGGTTCGTTCCTTCAGTGGTAAAACTGTTCAAAATTCTTCTGAAGTAGACATATCTTCAAAAACAAATCGAATAAAAACGCATAGTTGTGCAATATCCGTGTAATCTACAGACTCGTCAGATTGCATATTATAATAATGTTTGCAATTATTATTGCAAAAAGTGCGATGGCATGCCTTACCACTATATGGAAGGATCGGGGAATTTCGATTGCCACAAAAATGATGCTTGTGCAAACATTAGTGTTCTCGATATTCCTATACGGAGTCGAGTCGTGGACCCTGAAGGCAAGAGAACGGAAGGCAATTGATGCCTTTGAGATGTGGTGTTGGCGCCGAATGCTTCGCATATCTTGGACGGAGCACAGGACGAACCAGTCAATCATCCAGGGACTGAAGATAAAGGAACGGCTCTCGACGATATGTCTGAGAAGAATTCTGCAGTTTTTTGGACATATTGTCAGGCGCGGACCGGACAACCTGGAGAGACTGGTAGTTTTGGGTAGCCTCCAGGGAAGGCAAAGCAGAGGAAGAGCGTCTGCGCGATGGAGCGACCAAGTGAAAGAGCTGACTGGGGGCACCATCCATTCTGCCCTGAGAGAAGCGGAAGATCGAGAAGGATGGAACGTCTTAGTCGCTCAAAGGATGGCGAAATTTAAATGTGGTCACGATCCTCAGCCATGAGTGCACGACCAAGAAGAGAGAATAATGTTTTCCTGTCGAATATCTTCCAAGTATCTTAAGTATCTAGTATCTTAAGCTCATTACTTGTGTTCTTCGCATGACTGTATTTTTTGATAATGATAAAATACGAGTATGTCATTGATTAAAGACATTATTTCAGTTTAGTTTAATAGTACTATATATTATTATGTCCGCGATCTACCAAAAATACCTTCCCGATCGACGCACTGGCCATCCCTGGTATAGACAGATAAATAACTAAATTATCCCTGTTAATCCGATGAATAAAACATTATATAATTTTATTGAAAGAATTGGAAATGAGTAACTACAGTAAATCTTGATTTTGTTTTATGAAATAACTCTCAATATTAAACGTAAATAGAGGGAAAATGGTATTGAAATTTTTTATTTCACACAAAAAAACATCGAAACAAAAAACTTGACAAACAAAACGAAATGTATGTAAACAATAACAATGAAAAAAACGTCATCAACAAGCGACATCACATCGTTATTGCGAAAATAAAAGATCACCCTCCAATTATTGTATAGTATAACATTGCAGACTTGGGCACTGCAGAGTGTCTATAATAGAGATTATATTCATATGCGTCCATTCAAATTCATATTAAATTATTCATTTTAATAATTGTAATTTATTGTAATTGAATTTTCAATAATTCAGACGTAAATTGTGCTTAAAAAGCTTTCATTTTATTGAAATGATCGTGCATATATTGTGTTTCCACGTTGATGTAATGTGAACAAAATCAGTGCAGTTTAAGTAATCACTCTAGTAGAAATATCTCAATACATAGTTTGTTAATTCAGGGGTCAAAACGCATATCAAACAGATTTATAAATAATTACAAGATAAAAATAACTTTTTATATACAACGTTTTTAAATTTTCTGTTGAATCATATAAACTTGACTTGACTAGCAAACGATCAAAGAAAAATGTACTTGATAGAAATACTGAATAAATATAGTGAAATGTCATTTTGACACTTCATATTGATTTTCATAGTAACGCACGTATATATTAATAATTTAGTTGCTAGGACTATCAGCTTAGCAATCAATAATAGTTTTACTTTTTACGGATTTCTTCTGAAATAACTTTTTATACAAAACAGAATTAACTGAAAATGAATTCAATTCTACTTAAAGATGGCTAAACGTATTTAAAAAATGCATTGGCACCGTGTTCTGATATATTCTAAAAGTTTCAAATGTCTAGCTAGTCGGGAAGTTAGTTAAAAATCGATTGCAAGATTTGTACCGGACAAACAACCACCGGACAAATAAAAATGCGACCTAAGAAAAACGATGTAAAATTAAACATTTTATGTGCAGTGAATACTAGGTATTATAATAATCTTAAAAAATGTATTAATTCAACTGGCGTTTTGAAATCATTGTCGACTACATTTTTTCAGTTTATACAAATTATACAAACGGTTTGTTTGAAAACCATTAAAAATTATATTGAATTAAGTATTATCAAATTCACGATGAATTTCTTAAAAAACAAATAATTATGAATGTTGATAGATCATTTCCACTTATTTTTATGTTACAGGAAATGAGAAAGCATCATTTTTTATGATGAAGTATTGTAAAGAAGAGTGCGGTCATGTGCTGAAGGGGTGTGGACACAAATGCAAAGGGACTTGCGGGCAATGCTTCGGTGGTCGCTTACACATGCCATGTCAAGAAAATTGTGGCCATATTCTCGTTTGCGGTCATGGGTACATAATATGTTTTATCATCTTTATCTACTTTATCTTAGGTTTCTTTTATTACATACCTCGTAAATTGGCTGCTTCTGGTTCGGGTGGATTGAGGTTACCGACTTTGAAACTAACGGCCTCAATTAACATACTCAAAGATCATCCTCTTACACATTTTCTGAACCTCCTTTCATCAACTTTTGCTATTTATTTTTTAGTCTAAGTTTATTTTCTTATAAAACATTGGTACTCACTACTCAGTCATGCCGTTTATTGTGAACCACTGACTATATTATATAGTATATGTTACTATAAAAAAACATTTTGTGTACATATCCAAATAATTATCTAGCTCTGTCTGTGAAACATTGTAAAATGCTTTTATCAGTTAATTAGAACTTTAAACCTAAAAAAGAATCTTTAAAAAATGGGGATTCAAACAGATTTGGTGTAAATTATCTACCATATGATTGATAGTATCAAAATATGTGCCCCCGGTAGAGATGTAATTATGTGTTTGCCTCCAAAGCTGTTGGTAACGGGCTTGAATCACATGTATGGAAAATTCACATAGTATTTTCGGATGTGTGTTTGAATGAATGTAACATGACAAACCGTATTAATATTGTATATAGAACGGTTGCCAAACGATTGAACTATAATTATTCGGAATATTATGTAGATCAAAGAACCAAAGTGTGCCATCATTATATCAACTTTACTGCCAAAGATAAAACAAATCCGCCATCTTGTTTCAACGAGCCAAGGATATTTTCTGTGCCTATTAGGTCTACCACACTAGAAACATTGCAAAAATGCCATCGAGTACTTGTGACACGAAAGTTCTGTAAGGCTCCTGGTATGGTCCAAGCATGGCCCCCACAAAGGGGGGGCTGACATGGCTCTAGTCTGAGGGCCTGGGCCCAGGAACGGCCCGACGTGGCGAGACGACCAAATAAGTGATATAAACACACATCACAAACTCTCTCTAATAGTAGCAATTTTTCTTTAATAATGTTATTACCTAAAATTATGTGGTTGTACGATACAATTTTTAATTGTACCTAATATCGATACTCGACAACTCCATAATTCAAATATAATAATATGTAATATTATATAATAGTAATATATTAAAATATACAAAAAAAAAACACTAAATACACACATTAATTTTACCGCGTACACCATTTGGAAAACGCTACTGTAGAGCGTCGCACTGCCTTTATCTTTAGCAATAAGTAGGGTGCCCCGCCAAAAATCTTCAGGATGTGCGGACCATGGGTCCAAGTTTTATGATTTTTATCATGATTTGGTTTTCAGCTGTGAAGAGCCTTGCCGCGAATCTTGTCCGCCATGTAAGCGCTCGTGCTCTGTAAAGTGCCAGCATTCCGAGTGCCCTCTGCCCTGCGGAGTCCCCTGCCGACCGTGTAATGTACGTAAATGAACCTAAATTTTATTCTTCTCAGGTTATGTCAGCATCTCGTATCTCCGCCGTATACTCTCCGTTGATGGTATTTAGGTCGGCTTGAAGAAAGTGCAGGCATAGTGACGAGAGGCTGAATGGTCCACCTTTTAATTTCATTTTAATTTAATGTCACACTTCCGTATAGCAACACTGTCAGTATGGAAACAATGAACAGGTGGCTTTTGTTTTAACCGGAGATATTGAAAAAAAAATCTTCTTCAGAGTTGGAACTTAAATGTATGAAATTGAAGCAAAAAAAGGACTTCTGGTCCACTGATTAAGTTAGCTATAAGTGACTCCGCACCGCAGGTTCATTTGCAGATAACTTCACACTAAAACTATATCAATATTAACTAATCTATATCATTAGCAGTCAATGATAGGGCATCATTATTTAGTTGAAAAATCCTATAAAATGTAGGTAAAACTGTTTATAACTGCACTCGAGTAATTACAATGAACATAAAAATGGCAACCAATTTATGGGTAAGAAAATCAGAATGACAACTGAGCGATGTTAATATTTTTGTAAGGCTTACCAACTTAACCATGCTTCGTGCGTTTGCTAGATAATATCTAATAATAACAGAAACAACGTAGGTATAAGGCTCCTGATAATCCAAATTCTTTGGTTTTAACCGAGTACTGTTATGAGTCCCAGACATTCCGCATCGAGTTAAAGGTTGCTTCAGCTGTTCCCATTCCCTTAGCGAGATCTTTGTGAAGTGCCATCTCCTAAGACGTGCATCCCCAGGTGGAAGGTTGTCCACGCTCTCGATGATTTACCTGTCACCAATCAAAGGGAAATCTGGATCAGAACAGGTGTCATTACACAAATACTGGTTTTTTATTTGCAAAGTTTAATTCAATATTTTCATCATATATGTCAAAGCCAGAATCATTTACAAAAGTGCCTTTTAAAATTTTACAAACTTTTCTTTTGGGTGCACACAGAATTTTCATGCGTGTCATTGATTTGATTTGTTACTTCGTGACATAGTGTTTTGTGTACAACCTGCCGCCATATATGTATTCACTAGATAATTTTATTTGTTTTATTCAGATGAAATGCGAGCGTCACTGTGAACACGGAAAATGTACTAGACTTTGCTGGGAGACTTGCGATTGGCCACCCTGTTCGGAGCCCTGTCGCCGCGTCTTGAAATGTAATCATCCATGTCGTGGCCTCTGCGGAGAATTGTGTCCTCCCATCTGCATATATTGTGACCCCAAGTCGGTGCCCGAATTGCTTTTCGGTAATGAGGACGACGTAGACGCAAGGTCAGTACATATCGGGATTTGTCATCCGTAGATTCTAGTATCCCATTCGCTGTTTTGATCTCGAGGTTTCTAGATTAATTTGTGAGTGATATTTTTTAAAAATAATTTATTTTTCAATTACTAGAGCTTATGGCGGTTAGTTTACTTTGTATAATTTTCTCAAAATTACATAATACAAACTATTTGCACACCTACACCATGAAAAGACAGAACTATTTACAAATGAATGTGAATTTTTTTCTGTGCGTTTATCTTTATTCCTGTTCCGGCATTAAGAAAAAGTGCTAAAAACCTATAGTCTCAGGATTGAAAATTTTGTCTGGAAATAAAAATGAAATTTATTTATTTTACATATTATTACTTTACAAATTCATAATTCACAACATGGGTAAACAGTACCTATCGCATTTTTTATATTACTTTATACAGCATAATCAGAAGAGTAATTAAAAAAAAATAAAAAAGTACATGGAAGTACATTGAATGAGCTAATATTTGAAATATTATATATAGACCATATTTAAAAAAATGTAAAACAACCTCCATCTAAACTCATCTCATGCAAGTGAAATATGTCAATATCTGAATTATCTTCAATATTGAATTATGTAATTGTCGATTATCGACACACAATAATCAAAAATTGCATCGCAAGACCGTATATTTTTAAATGTTCATATCTTTGAAGTAGAATAGCGACTATTATCCGACTTTAAACCCACATTACTAGCCACTGTCGATTGATTTGCATAATCTAAAATATTAAACACACAGTGACATCTGTTTGAATAATTATGAAATACCAAGCGAAAAATTATTGGTATTACAGCAATAATTGTAGTAAGAGCTTCGCTCTATATTCTATTTATGTCATTAAAAATCTGCGGCTTGTCAGATACTGCCATAGTGATATTTTGAGGCATTGAAAATGTTGAGTGACAAAGAGACGAAAGTAAAAAATCGACAGATAAAAGATGGTTTAATACACGTCTCCTCGAAACACTTTGTTGTTACTAAAGTCAGTAAAATGTAAATTTTTGTTATGGTGTCTCCTGTAAAGTAGAAAAAAATGAGATACGTTTCTTTGGTTCTTATCTTCCTTCCTTATCTTCCTATCGCAAAGAACTACTTAATTTCCCATTTGACATGAAAATAAAGATTTCATTTTCTTTTGGGCACTCAATACACTCATCGTCAAACTTTACTATTTTCCTACTGTGCAAAGAGTCTGCTGCACGACTGTAGGAAAAACTACGCCTTAGCTTAAAGCACGGGGAATGGGGATTCATATCTTCTATATCACTCATGGCGACAGGTAGTGAGATATGCAATGCGAATCAAGTGGTACGAGGCCATGTGGACTTCTTCATGGTTAATTTGATGATAACGACTTTCACATGGAATGGTTAACGCTTTCATTTCAAAATTTTAGTAAAATCATATAATTAGGTATATAACAACTGAGAGTACATGCGTTTTATATTTTCACGACTCAATTCCTATGGGCCTGTGGTGCGATCGTCCAAAATCAATCTCACGATCGCTCATTGGACATGCCTGATATAGACCCACTATCAGTGGCGAAGGGTGACTTTGGAAAGAGGTAGGCTGTGGAGAAAGCACACTTGTTAGATATATTTACGGGAAATAAGAAGGTAATCCGACATTACTACTTATGAATAGGTACCTACACAAAAATCGATGAAATTTCAAAAGCTCACTGATGGTATAAAATTAAGCAATTAAATAATTTGAATTATGTATTTTCCTAAACATTTATAAACGCAAGATACCAATTTATAATTTAACCCGTAAAACTAGACACTTTAAAATACTTCTATATTTAAAATATAGATTTATGCACAATATCAGATTTCAACTGACATAACTGACTAAATAAATTGTCTTAATCTATGAATGAACTAACTGATTAACAAAAATCACGAGATAAATTATTTTATATTTTTAACAACAATCAATATTTATATGTGATTGAATCCCATAGAAATTATTTTTTTAAATTATCTTATTAATTGTTTTGAATAAATGTGCGCTTACGTAATGTAAGCGCTTCTTAAATAACTTACCGATTTGTATGGGCCGCCGCAGACGTTTCGAAATTATGAGAAACAAACATCATATAAAAAAACTTTCGATTCACGCGAACATAATCCATACAATATGTGAAGCGAAACGAGATGTCGCCTATTTTCTTAAACTTTCGAGACATGCCATAAATGGTGCTTATTGAAATGAGCGAAAAGATCATAAAATTATTATGACAATTATACGATAGATGTCGTTGGGCATATTTAATATATTATTTAATATGGCAATATAAAATTAAAAAAATATTTTTGTTAAGAAGGTAGGCTTTAAATAATCGCCTAGTATGGAGTCTTCGCCACTGCCAACTATCAAGCATGCTTCGAACTAAGGAATTATATAGACCACTTCAAACCGTAACACCGAAAAGACACGGAAAGTCGCAAGATGGAGTCCAATGTGTAATGTGACAGGAGAACTAATTGAAACCATTTATATGCGCTTTACTGTATTTAAAACACATCTTCCAAAATATGTCATAATCAATGTTATCTAGGTGGTATTTATGTGAATTCTCTTTTTGTACGGTGTATATATTCGAGCAAGGCTCTTCTAACATAATATCACTTAACTCCTAAATCAATAAAAGAGTGATAAAGATATGTCGTATTCAGGCAGTTAGCTTTAACCATGCATTCCATTAACTTTTTTTATTCACTTGGGGATTCTAATGGGATGTATTTGGAATCAAGTAAGACGTGTTAAATGTGCTAACAATCATTATAGATAACTGCCTTATTTATGGAATTGTTTCGAGCGATGTTCGTATTATTTTGGAATAATAGAGATAACGGAAACATGTTAACTTTATTTAGAAAAGCCCTTGTAGGCACCACCGTGCAACAAAAAAGGTACAATCAACAAGTAAAAATTTTTGATAATATTATTATGTAATAATAAGTTTTTTTATATCCATATTATTAATATTCTCTTTAATACATAGGTAGCCGTTTATATTTCGGGAATTAGAAACACTGGTATTGCTAGGTGCAATTTGACTTATGTATTTTGAAGTTTGACATTTTTAACGGCAAAACTACTCAGAACGTTTTAACAAACGGATGCTTTTTATTTTTTAAATTCATTTGAAATATTTATCTCGGCCAAAAATGGAATAAACTCGTGAAAATTTTCGTGCGATTATTTTTCACAACTTTCGACGTGGATTATCGCAGGAACAGTGCATTACTGAACTTAGTGCTTTATGTGGTGATAAAGCACTACCAAAAACTAAGGTATATCTCTGGTTTAGCGAATTTTCTCGTGGCCGTCGTTCGCTCGCAGACGAGCCGCGTGAAGGTCGTCCAAAATCAGTTGTTTCTCCAGAAAACATCGATGCTGTACGTGAACTGATAATTCAAGATCGTCATGTGACATACCGTGAGATTGAAGCATCTCTGGGCATTAGTAACACCAGCGTGTATACGATCTTGCGTGAACATTTAGACGTGGAGAAGCTATGTTTGCGTTGGATCCCGCATAATTTGACAATCGCACCAGAAAGGCGCGTGTCGATTGGTGCAATGAAATGCTCAAAAAATACGATCGAGTTGCTTCAAAAAACGTTTATAAGATTGTTACAGTTGAAGAATCTTTGATATATACGTATGAGCCCGAAAGTAAACAGCAGTCGACCGTATGGGTCTTCAAAAGTTGCTCGCGCTCGAAGCACTTCGAAGCAAATGGTCGCCTGTTTTTTCGGAAAAAACAGGCCATGTCGCTACTGTGCCTTTAGAGAATCGTAGAACAGTCAATTCTGAATGGTACACAACACTTTGTTTGCCAGAAGTTTTTGGTGAAATAAGGAAAAGCAACCGTCAGACAATGCGAGCTCTCACACATCGGCTCAAACAAGCGCCTATTTGAGAACTAAAAACATCAAATTGATGGGTCATTCGCCGTACAACTCCGATTTGGCACCAAATGATTTCTTTTTATTCTCGACAGTCCAAGATAAATTGCGCGGTCAACGATTTTCTACACCAGAAGAGGCGGTTGATGGGTTCAAAAACCATGTTTTGGAGTTACCTTCTGCAAAGTGGCAAAAATGCTTTTCAGATTGGTTCACACGCATGGAAAAGTGTATAAGTTATCGTGGAAAATATTTTGAAAAACAATAAAACTGTTTTCATTTATAAAAAACTCGTTTTTGTTGGTTTTCCCGAAATATAAACGGCTAGCCTCGTAACTATATTGTGTAAAATAACGAAGAATCACTAAATTTTATTCAAAAAGCGACAGATCATCCAATAGCAGCAACATTTTTTAAAATAGATTTGTTCAAATAAAAAACTGTGGCAGCACTTATTTGCACCTTTGAAGACATTTTATAATATTATTCTTTGTCTCTAAAGAAACTGTTGTCCTTTCCTGTCAGTAGCAAAGGGTGGAGGTAGGCTGTTAAGATCCGCCATAAATAGTGCACATTAAACTTTGTTAGTCATACCAATTGTATTTGTTTTTATTGAACTAAGGCTACATTATACAGATTGTGTTAGTGTGTTTTTAAAAATCAATTAAACCCTGCCTAAATCAAACAATAGTTTTAGTATATTTTGGACGATATGGTAAAATTGTGGACACTTTTTTATTCATACTTATTAATTTTGGTTTAATTAAGAATACATATTACACACATTGTTGGCTCATTTCTTTAAATTCATTAAGCCCTGTCTAAAGCAAGCAATAATATATAAAACATATTATTCTATCTATACATTATCCAAAGTTATGTATGATAATTGCATAAGTTTAGTTATTTTATAGATATATGCGTATTTTTGACTATTATCTATTATGGCTTGGTTGCGCAGGGTTTAATTGAATTTTAAAAATTAACCAATACCATTATTTGTAATTTCAATGAAAATAAATACGTACGACTGATAAAGTTTAGTGTCCACTATTTATGGCGGATCTTAAAGCAATGATTACGGGCCCTTTTAGTTAATTTTGTAATTAACGTGTTAATTTGCATTTGAAAAGTAATTATCAAAAACACAATTTTGTGCGGCCCGTAAGCTATGGGTTAATAGCCTACCTCTACCCTTCGCCACTGTTACCTGTCAGTAATGTTGAAATTTCAAATTTACAATGGTGATAAATTTTGAACTGGGTTTTAAGCAATACTGTTCAGCGAGGAAAAAGGTAATGAATTATCCCATCGTGCCTTATTTAATTTATGGAAACCATGTGAAAACAGATAGCACACCACCGATGTGTTCGAATAACGTTTTTTATAACACGCTTTAAATAAACAATATTTTCAAGACAACGCATTTTTAGGTCCTAACAAAATTAAAATTTGTACAATTTATATTACGGAAAATTTCCAAATCGTCTAGAAAAAAGTGTGGGAGCGCCAACTCCACGCGCCCTCGACCCACTACACCACTGCCCAGGGTCCAAATGTCTCGATACCCGGAGGACAGACAAGATAATTAGGTGAAAAACAGTCTTTTTTTTTCAGAGCGTTGGAGCGGAGCTCGGAGCAGGAGCACGGAGCAGTGTAGAAATGGGGGTTTACCCGTAGCAGGAGCGGAGCCGGAGCAACAAAAATTTGTAGTGCTCCACTGCTCCGGATGTTTATTTATATTATTATTAAATTTTCATAGAAACATTCTCATTCAAGACAAATAATAAACCTTATTTCAAAATCACTTTTTATTTAAATTTCAACATTTGTATACATATAATACCGATTATATATTTTTACCCGGAGCAGAGCAGACCCTGGAGTGGAGCTGGAGCAAGTATTAGGTCTCGGAGCCGAGCAAATCAAAAAAGGGTCCGCTCCAAGCCTCTGTTTTTTGGCTTTGTTAGACTCAGCTAAAAGAATTGCTGAATCTTACGATTGAACTGATTTATTCAAGTGAGAAGCCGCGAGTGTATCTACCACAGTGGCATCCGGAACCATACATTTCCCTTCTCTACATAGTATCTTTGTTCACCTAAATTCACTTAAAATTCACATAAACTATCTGTAGCGACACACGAAGAATCAGGTCTAAGAGAATAAGGATTTTGATCTGACAATGTGTGATCTCTGGATATTATTGGGTGAGTAAAGGTATGTATTGTTTACCTCTTAAATCTGTTCCGAATTCATGTAGGTATCTTTATATTTCAGGTTTGTGAAATTGATGGACTGTCCGCACAGCGTGGAAGTGAACGGTCTGGACAAATGGCTGATGGATGTGACTGAGAACGACTCCCAAAAGATCTCAATCCGGCTGTGCCCTTATTGCAGCACGCCCATCGTCAATACGCCTCGCTATTTGGATCTAGTGAGGAAATCTCTACGCCAAATAGAATCTGTAAAAACAAAAACATTTGGCGACATTGACAAAATTACTGCAAAATTGGTTGCTGTCAAAAATGATATTCAACGCTTGGTGAAACAAAAAAATTACATGAATGGTGAATTAATTTTGCACTATTAATTTCTTATGCTAATGCGTAGAATGTAAGTGTTATGTAAAACTAACATGGCAACATCATTCCCATGTTTTCCATAATTCATTAACATTTTCAAATAGGTAAAAGTATGAAAACTGTACAATATAATAATTGAGTAATTTAAGGGCCCCCCACATGCCCAACGTAAGTCAAAATGGGGTTTTATGGTATTTCCAGAACGTAAGCGTGGACATTCCTTAAACGTTGTAGATAATCTATTTATATAATTTTGAAGCCTTATTATCCTTTATATTTATTTAAAACATTTGATGACTGCATAAAGTATTTTTATTACATAAAATAGTAGTCTTTTATACCTCTCGATCTAATGTTTTAGAATATAGTCATATTTCAGTACATCCATGTGCAGTAGTGTTAATATTTTTTAGGTTTATTAATTTTTAAACGCATTTATAAAACTGTTAGTAAAATTTATGTTAACATTATTATAGTGAAATGTTTATGATAAAAAAATATATTTATAATCTCTGTGATCCCAAATTTGACAAGAATTAGGCATTTTATTATTCAAAAAATGGGCACAATTACTTAACACATTTTAAGATAATTCTAAAGATACTGATTATAAGCTATGTCTTTGGCCTTTCAAATGTGGTAAACATCCTACGAATAATGATTGTTTTATAATAATTATTGACCTAAGAATAAGGTAGTATTTTTTTGAAATACGACATTTCTATTGGCATTTCCCAGTGGTTAAACTACAACATACGGCCGTAGCCATAAATTAACAAACGATAAATGAACTAGGGAGTCAGATCATGTTAACGCGCGTATTTGAACGTTTACCGAACCGGAAAAAAATCGTTTTTTCGTGTCTGACAAATTCACAATATGTTGGACGCAGAATAATAGAATGAACAAGTGGCTAACATCTATTTCTTGTAAAAACAAAAATCTATTAACACAACAATAATTTTACGATCTTATTAGGAACAGACATGGTAAAAAAAATATATCTGTCATTTATAATAGATATTACCTGCCATCTTTTCTTCAAATTTTCATAAGGTTTTCCTCAAGAGTTGTCAGAAAATGGACATGATTTTATAAAAGTTATGAATTATATTGTAATAGAGTGTTATGTAAATTCTAATCATTCTGGGACCATATTTTGACAATTAATTTCTCAAAAAATATGTTTTTATGAATTCATATTTTTTATATAATTTGATAATTGAATTTTTATTAATTTTATTGGTTTTCACATAGTATTAATTGAATGTGGTCCCCGAAAGTAGATTTTTTAGTTCCAAAGAGGTTGAGAAACACTGACTCTAGGCCAGCGTGTGTGCCCAAATTATTTATTATCTCTTTAACTTATATTGCAGTTCCTGAATGGAATAAGATTGTTGATAATATACAGAAAACAGTCAATGATAAGAATTTACCATATATGAAAACTGGAAAGAGCAAACTTAAAAGATTCAAACCTGAGATACGCATCAGCCTCCAGGACGTGGAGAAATATTCCACCGTGGTAAATATTCTGGGCAGGATATCGGCTTTATGTATTAAGTCGAAAGTTATATTAACATCCGTTATATTAAAATCAATGATTTGATAACATGTATTCGAAGATCAAAAACCAGCATATCTCTTCAACAATGTGAAGATTTTACCAACGAATTTCTCAGAACACAGCGCATCAGTCAAGGTGCGTCTGTAGAAATAGCATGCAAAACACGATTGAAGGCCGGAAAAAAAGCTGACATGGATGTATCATTTGCTTCTGCTCAACTGTATAATGACGAACTGGATTATATAGTTAAAGGAGAATTCGAAAAGCTGAAAGATTGTGTTGATGTTCAATTGACTGCGGTTGAAAAAAGGGTAATCGTAGCGGCTATTGGCTTAAGACAGGGACATTGGTATTCTTGTCCAAATGGACACATTTACTGCATAGGGGAATGCGGGAGAGCCATGCAAAAAGCAGTTTGTCCCGAGTGCAAAGAGGCAATAGGAGGAACACAACACAGACTTGTCAGTAACAATAGACCCGAACCAGAAATGCACAGAGCAACACATAGCGCATGGTCTGATGCGGCGCAACTCGGTAACTATGACCTACATTAAGTTATGTCAAATCATTAAAAAATTATTTCTACATACTTACTTAACACCCACTTATGGTAATATTTTCTTTCATGAATATAAATATTATAATAAAACACAAAATTTGAATGTTCGCTTTGGTGGTTAGTTTTTTTTTTTTATCAAACTACCCACTCTTGAGATGCCAAATTTTATAAATAAAATTAGAAAATTAAAAAAAAAATTAAAAATAAATAATGAATAATATTTTTTTTAATTTCTAAAGGATCTCATTTACAATGTTAGGTATATAATATTATTTGTTTGGCGAAACTTTAAATTTTCAAATGGCCATACCTCTGAACAGGGAACTCAGAAATATAGGGAACTGAAATACCCAACCGGTAAGGCTACGCAAGCAACCGATCTCGAGTAAGGTAAACTTAAACCGCGTGTTCAGAAAACGTCACTCTAAACTTGTGCGTCGGTCTGACAACTGCCTCAGTGCTCTCGGTTTTATGTTAATTTAAAATTGAAAATGGCAATATGTTCAGTAAAAGGTTGTAGTAGCGATACAAATATGAAAAATAAAACAAATAGCGCAACTACATTTCACAAGAAAGCATATTTTTGTTGTTATTTTGAATATATATGTCAATATCTTAACATGAATTAAAATTAATTTTACGCGTGGTATTTGACGACGCACAAACAATATTGGGTGTATTTGGAAAGTGCGACGCACACCATTGTATGCATATAATACGTGTGTTTTGTTTGAATAACAGGGCCGCATTTCAGACAGGGAATATTAGATAATATTTATTATAATCAATTATAACTGTTTTGTTTATAATAATGATTTATACAGTTGCGTATGCAATATGCATAGGTAAATGTGCATTTATTTAATGTCAATATTCATTTTAATCACAAAATGAAGAGATAAACACACAAATTACAAAGTTTAACGGTTTCAAATATTTTATGAATAATTAATGATATTATACTAAGAATTGACTTTTGGCATAACAGATTTCCACGGGATCAAGATCAAGATCATGTTAGGTTAGTATTGTTATAGTTATATAGTAAAATATTTACTGTAGAAAATTATATTTGAATTAGATGTCGATGGTCTGAATGTTACTTTCTATTATCAAGAAATAACGTAAACACATAAGTATTGTATACATATATAATGTTTATAAAGGGGCTGTATTATTTTTTATAATTATTATTTGTTTCTTTATTAAACACCATAACAGGCCGTGAAGCCCAATAATAGTGGTAAAACTCCCAGGCTTAAGGAATTTACATATTAGATTATGTAAATATATTTTGACTTCACCGGGATCGAACCCAGAACTCATCATCTGGGATGGAAGGCCAGTACCTTACGCACTGCCGCCGATTATGAATTAAAAAAAAACACATGGCTAGCTATATTATTTCAAATTTTAAAACTACGTCGACATACCTAATCTCCGTCGGCATTTTGACATAGCCATGATCTTTTTATCATTCCAAATAGGTACCTTGTTTTGGATATCCATCTCGACTACCATAAGCAGACACAAAACCTTGTAATTGCTGACTATCACTTTATTTTGAACTCATTAAATGTTTCAGTTATGTATTATTGCTCACCGTAGATGTATTGTGTACCTACCTATATTTAGTCGGAAGGGAAGTGATAATGCCATGTTTAGAGAGATCTTCCATTATACATGCGACAGAAAAATCAAAAAAGTTGATATTTGGTTTTTCTCCCTGTCTCGATTGAATAAATCGTGTATAATATTTTCTTATTTACGTCCGTACCGTCGTTTTTCATATTTGTATACGAAAAATGAATAGCGTGTTAATAGATCTAGAGCTTCCAACCCTGTTTTTACTGAAACCTGCTAACTGGGTAACCGCGGATATGTAAACTAACCGAAAACCGGGTTATTATTATATAATTATTAGTAGGTATATGAACTAAAGAGACAAACCGCGAAAATAACATGTGAAAGCTTTTTCAAAAACGTCGCGTCGTAACAAATAATCAACAACTCAGTCTTCACTCAAGTAATAAAATCGCCTGCCTAAATTACTTTATTACTTACTTACCCTTTAAATGGCTTACTTTTATTGTTATTGATATAGTGTGAGACAAATTCCATAGAATAAATAATAGCGCGGCGGTCTTTAAGGATTACGCGTGGCTTAGATATCCACGGCAAATCTATAGAGCTGTGGGATATCGACAACTGCTTTGGGTTTTTTGCTTAATCCCCTAAATTGAGTAGGTACACGTCTTGTCTTGCCCGTAAATAATTTTGTTTGTATACAAATATATTGTAAATAATGTAAATAAGCAAACTAACCGCTAACTGGATAGTAAGTAATTTTCCTCTGGTTAATAATAATTGGAAGCCCTACATGGGTCCCATCATTATTGTTTATTAGATTGATTTTTTCAACCCACACCATTAATAAAATGTGTGTTTGATGGATGACAGTAAGTTAGGTATAAGACAAAATGTATGCTTTCTGTTAATATATTATTATAAATGCGATTAATGTTATACCTATATAGAATTACCTGTTGTATGTAAATATTGCTGTACTTATCTTGTTATTACTTAATCTTATATATTATGTGACGTATAAGTTGAATGGGATTTTTATAATTATATTTAATATTTTTCATAATTATTCTGTACAATGTGTTATTTATGTTCATTCATTTCATATAAATATACTTTCTAAAAAACCAAATTAATATCCTTTTTTTAATTTCTAGAAAGTATATTCCTAATTGTGTGTGAAATTAATAAGTATGTATGTTAATTTAAAAACGCGTTAAAACACTAATATTAGTAATATGTAAGTATTTAAAATATGTTTCGTATTAAGTCTTTCTACTGAAAGTAGTCATCAATAATGCGGCTCTGTGCGTGCTACGAAGGTCATTTTTTTTGCGTCCACACATTTACTCACACTACTAAAATCCTGCTTCACTTTCAAACGTTTGTAGAATAGGAGATCGGAGTTCTATTTATTTTCTTTTCTGTTCCTCTGAATATTGCAGATATGAGGCTACCATTTGCAAATACCTACGGCTAGTCCCAAAAATATATTTTGCGGCAAAATGCAATAAACTGTTTTACAGACTAATTATTTGTATGATGTTTTAGTTCATTTTTTGTGTAGTATATTTAAAATAGAAAACAAAGGGAAACTTATTCATTGAAATTAATAAAGAATACGTCATGTATATTAAATTTAATGTTTGTATCAAGCCGGGTTTGAATATGAAAGTTGGATTGAGCCGTTTTGAAATTTGGATTAAATCATCTGGATTATGGAATAAACCACATTTGATCTGATTTAATATTTTGTATGTAATAAAGCCGATTTTCTTAAAATGTATTTTTCTTTACAAAATGTTATTCAAGATTAATTGTTCAACAGTATTGGAACAAGCAGTGTTTGCTAATAGTAGAGTCATAATATGGTATATTCACGACCAAAGTGATATTACATTTCACTAAACATTAACTTTATTATAAGATTAGAACGATATAACTACATGCATCAAGTTAGTGGTGCACAATCTATTTGAAACAACGGCCAATTCATCCATTTTCTAATTTTTCACGGGCCGCAGTGGGTAAAATTGTTGAAAATAATGATATATTAAATTTATAGGTACTAAACGAGACATACATTTTTTTTATTATCTGTTACATATCAGCTCGAATTAATCTACACTCTGCATTACATACTTATGTATTTGCACAATAGGACTTAGTACTTATATAGGAAATTATAATTTTATCGTATTATATCAATATGTTGTATGAATGTTTAATTTCATCTAGCAGGAACTGTCAGTATATTGGTAGTCTATGTTTTATCATGGCACCCACCATCGATCGGAATAAAAAAATCCTCAAAAGTATGTTTGGCTATACTTTTAGCATTCTCAATTTCAAATAGACAAGTCAATCGTAGAAAGTCTATCGAAGACAACGATCATCTAATTTATTTCATATTAGCTGACATCTGTGGTAGGTACTGCCAATACTGATGGTCAAATATCAACATATTCAAATATTCTTCAGTTCATTCCACTCTTTACAAATGATAAATATTTTTTTTGATACGACAGTGACAGTAAGTAATAATGATTGTGTACGGCTAGCTTTAGGATAGCAGAAAAATACTGCTGGCTCGTTAACTTATCTCCCTTTGAATGGTGGTCAGCGTACATACCCAATTTAAGATTTTTACTTACTTCTCATCTAGTAATGGATTACAATGATGTTGCGAATTACTATCATGCCAAACTCTAAAAAAAAATAGTTAAAAGAGTGCTAACTAGCTTTATTGTTTTTCAGCTAGTTTAGAGAACCAGTGATAAGCAACCTGCTCTGAAAATATATGGCCAAGTATTTACTATTTTCTTTTTGCATAGATAAATAAATTCTTCAAATTATTTTCTCCATGATAAGACAATATTTCACTATTTTTACTTATCCCGAATGTATCGAAGATGGTTTTTTTTTTCGATGATTTCGGAGAGTTATTCAACTTTCAATTAATTGTAGGATTTTTTCTTGTCACATTCACTCCTATTTGACATTTTCAGATGGTGACTTTTTTGTTATTTAATTTGGCTCTTGTGATAAGAATGATTACTCATCGCCGGTTTCAAGTATTATTTCTTTATTATACCATTTTTTCTAACTGTAATTTAAATATACTTCCCATAATTATAGCATTTTAACTTCATTCAAATTGACTGCTTTGTTATTTTGTATTAAAATTATAAATAATTAAAGGTAATAAATAGATTTTAAAATTTGAACTATTTTAAGGCTTCGTATATTTATTTCATGAAAGTGTATCCTCTGTGCATAGTCCACTCTCTTGTTTGAATTTTGAAACTATGCATCCATCCTAATAGAGTAGGGGTGCACCAAAGAAGTAGTTAGTAGCCTAAATGTATGAAATTGAAGCAAAAAAGGGACCCTTTCTCTACTGATTAAGTTAGCCACAAGTGATTTCACATTACAGTTTCATTTGAATCAAATTCTATTAGGTATGACATGTATTTACCAATTTACAGGGCCGCCCTCGTGGAGAGATCATTCATTTCATGTACACAGTAAATACTAATACATTGATCATTATTTTTAGGATAAATAATCAGATTCAAATTGAACGAGTATGAGCCGCCATTTTTTCTTCGGGGCTGCCATCAGAAAACAAAAATAATGAACTTGTCACTATACTACCTTCTACCTAGAGTCCAAATTCTTTGGAGTACACCTTTGTTAGATGGATACCCATACATACGTAATATAATAATATTATTTTATTAATATAATGATTTTCAATATATTTATGTTTTTTTAATTTCTTAAAAAGTTATGTATTCATTCAAAAAGTGCCTTTGTAATTCATTCATGTAATATGTCGTTAAAATTAAATAAAAAGATGTTTTATTTACTTACAAAATATATGACAAAAGCCACGTATCTCGTAATTGAGTCGCTTAGTTGTTCAACCTAATCTGGGCGATTTTTGAGTAAAATTAGTTTTGAATGTACCTATTTATGTGCTATATTGATAGGTCTACTAGCTTTAAGAGGTGTAATTTTTTAATTCCATCCTGTTTCGATAAAAAATCAAAATGAATATTGACTTGAGTCACCAAACCCGCTCTATAATAACTAAAAGGTTACTAAATCCGCTCTACATAGCCGACCAATCAGACGTCGCGATTTCCATAAGGTTAAATCGCTATACAAACGTTACCACTACTATCATCGACATCATCATAAATGCACAAAATAGTTTTTCATAATTTAGTCGAAACTCAAAAAAACCTCCAGATCAGGCTTAGCGACTAAGCGACTCAATTACCAACTTATGGTAATTTCACTAAAGACTGCATATTTATATCATGTAAAATTGAAAAGAACAATAATAATTTGTGAATATCAGATTTTATTTGTAAGTCAGAATGGGCAGGCTTTCAGGTCCCACTGGACCCACCCCGAGATATGGAAAAAAATACAAATTATTTAGGTAAATGGCACATTATTTGTTCTTCTTCTTCATCTTCAATGGACTTCATGACTGGAATAGTGACCAGGTTGATTTAACTTTCAAACAGCCTTCTCAACGGGTCAGCATTCTATGATACAAAACATGTGGACATTTGAAGACCCGTGGGTCTCATAAATTGGTGCAGCTATCTGAGGCATCCAATGTTTGCTTAATATTGTGATCCGGCATGTTTTAAAAGAAAAGACAGCGCGGATAACATAAATGGACATTATCAAAGAGGGAGTAGAATAGCAATATTCATTTATAATTTAGTTGAAAAGAGACCTCGGCGTCGAAAGCACGTCATTTTAAATCAATCTTATCGCAAAAAACTATAGTCATCGGAGATTTTATATTAAGAAACATTATTATTATTCTGATTATTATTATCATGCAATAATTTATTACCGTCAACATAAAATGAGCGCGCTGTCTGTAACGTTGAAAGGAAAACAGGGCTGTCAAAATAATATATTAATATTTTTTAGGCATTTTATTAATAATCATAAATAAGTAATGATTTTCGTGCTGGTTTTATTAACCTAATGGTTACGTTTTAAAGAGTTACAAATTTAGAGTTAAAATAATTACAATATAAAAAGAACTTTTTATATACAACGTTTTTAAATTTTCTGTTGAATCATATAAACTTGACTTGACTAACTTAAACGATCAAAAAAATTTGTACTTGATAGAAATACTGAATAATGAAATGTCATTCCATATTGATTTCCATAGTAAAGCACGTATATATTATTTAATAATTTAGTTGCTATGACCCCTAACAACCAATAATGGTATCGAAATAACTTTTCATACAAAACAGAATTAACTGAAAATGAATTCAGTTCTACTTAAACATGGCTAAACGTATTAAAAAATGCATTGGCATCGTGTTTCGATATATTCTAAAAGTTTAAAATATCTAGCTAGTCGGGAAGTTAGTTAAAAATCGATTGCAAGATTTTTACCGGACAAACAACCACCGGACAAACAACCATCGGACAAACAACCACCTGACAAATAAGAATACGACCTAAGAAAAACGTTGTAAAATAGCTTACTGTACATGTGAAATAATAATTATACATTTCCAAGCGTCCAACACAATGAAATTAATATGGACGAATCATCTGGGGAAAAAAATGACACTCACTTTATTGTCGGGTCTGCCGAATGGCATAATCTGTTCTAACGCCATTGCAATAAAGGTAATATTGCTATAAATTCCTGATGCTTTTTGTTGAGTCTGCCGGATGGTTCGGTTCGAACGGGTTCGCTCAAATGAACATTGACATTAGAAACACTGCTCTAACGCCATTACAATAAAGGTCATATTGCTATACATTCCCGATGCGTGATATCGCATACTGGAATTGCGTGACGTCTACCTATACATGCGAATGCGCGAATTTACTTGCTAGCTACTGTATTGAGTGCGTCGTCCATTAATAATGTCATTGGTCCAACAGCATACAGCATTCATCTAAAATAATTATGAAAAAACTAGCTGCTAATTACGTTATGTTATTATTGTATTGTTCTTATTTGCTTATCAAAATATCTCACATGTGTGAAGAAGTGTATTTCTGAGCATATCATAATATGAACTTGTATCATTAAAACTGCTATTAAGGCTATACTTCAGCTGGGGCACGGTCTAAAACGATCGTGACTACGCGACGCGGAGATTGTGCAAACGACGCGTGCAGAACAAAAGATAATTTGTCATGAAAATTCAACATGCGTCCATTTAATGTTATGTTTATTATTCTATTAGTAATAATAATAATACATTCATTGACATGTTTTATTTTTCAAGTAAATGGGTAAGTACCTAACGTTCTTATTCTAATCGTAATCTTTACACGATTTAAGAATTAATTTCCCCGACGCCATCACAAAACAAATTGACGTGTTCACAGCTCGACTTTCGCTCTCCGATTTGCAGCCAGTCCGAAATTTAGTCGCACCTATAGTTGAAAATTATTTGCCGTTTCACTGAAGTATGCTCTTAACATAGTAAATCGTTAAAATGATAATTATTTTATCATGGTTTTTCATTAAACCTGTGCAATTAGATATTAGGTTTAAACATAATCAAACATTTAAACAACTTAGATGGTAATTCTTGCTATGAAGTTAGCAACGGAAACAATTTAATATGTATAATCAAATATAAAACTGGACGGGTAGAGAATTGTGGACATCGATTTTTTCTTTTCACAAATAAGAAACTTAGTGATCACAGCAAATTCGGGTGTACATTTTCGGATATGGAGCAGCAGTACATCAGCGTCATTAGCAGCTGAATGCGATTAGTGCAGTTAAAAGTGTAAACGACGAAACATATCAAATAAGTTTAGTGATAATGTAAAATAGATGAATTTAATATAAATTATATTTAAGGGAAAGTCACGTGAATGAAGATAAATAACAAATATTATACAGCTAATTGGATAACCGAATGGTAAGCAACTGTCTATATAACATCTTTCCAACGACTTACGACAACCCTGACGTAAATGAATATGATGATATGGAGTGACAGGCTTCGAATGAAAAATAATATGTGTGTGGTGACTGCACGTTAATAATTATTTTTAGGCACTCATGATATAAATTATTTCATGCATTGGCTTTACATACAATAATGGTACTACCTACATATTGTTTCACTAGTATAAAAGTAAAGTTTCGTTACTAGTTAAGTTTGTTAAAGTGTCAGACTAAACAAACCAATCGGATAAGTAATAAATTAATTTAAGTAAGTAATTTGATAATAAACAGATATCACTATAGTCTACGTTTTTAAAAATATGCATTAGAATTGAACAATAATGTTTTTGGATAGCACATGAAATAAAAATGTAGGTAGATATGTATTTCAACATCCTTCGTATGTTTAATTCTCGGACAATTATTTCAGGTTAAAAAGTTATTAATATATTATTAAGTTTATATCGTGGCTACCACATAATTGAAAACCTCACCATTTCCATCATATTGGTTGCAATACTTCCCACCAAACAGCTGATTAAGATTAACATATTGAATTTAGTAATATTAGAATGACGTATTATTTCTTGGTCACCGCATACTCGCTTCACTTCGAGCGAGTTTATTGACGGCGACTTTTTTAATATTATTACTAGTATACCAGCTATTACGGACCACATGTAAAAAAATATATTTTCAATTCTCAAGGCCAATTCTGTAGAGCGTCCCCTTAAATAGTATAAATTATACTAGACATTTTGACCGAATTTATCGATGCTATTTGTATAAGTAAATAAAAAAAATAATATTAACTATCGAAAAACGCCAATCCCGGGATCGTTAAATTGTAATCCCGACATCACGGGATCAAAATTTTGGCTCGGGTATTGGATTCCATAGTTAGTATATGGTAGAGACATAGTAATCATAGTATAATTATTAGTCCAGCGCCCGGCAACCTATGGCACGCGAAAGGATTTTTGGTGACACGCCTCGAAAATGACGATTTATTAAAAATTTCGGTACTTTTCGGTCATTTAAAAGTTTTTTTATATTTTCTAAATTTAAAAAAGTTTCTGGACACTTTAAGTAGGTAAAGGCTTTGTAATAACTAATATAAACGATTATATATGAACTTTGCCAGAAGTATTTCATAAACAGGTCAACAAAAACACTCACCCATGTTTAAATATATTTTGCAGTCTGACATTACAGACATTGAAGTTAAACTCCCTCCACCAAACCCGCCCCGTACCACCCTCGGTCTTAATCGAGAGTATCACGGGACCCATCAATTGGTGATGTGAAGCATCTAAGAATTGGCCTGGGAGTGTCCTGGGAGAAGATGCCCAAGACTTAGATTGCTACGCTCAAAGTGAGCTCTGACTGAGTTTACTGAGTTTACTCTAATGCAAAGTGCCAGGGAGAGAAAAAGCACATGGAAATTACTAAAAAGAAAATGAACCTACTTGTTTATTAAATTAAAGAACGAAGCTAATCATACAGGCAGCAAAATTTATGTGAAGAGATCTTCACGCCCGTAGTAAGACGCCGCAAATTTTTTGAAAGCAAGATAATTGGCCTTAGTAGCAACCAGGTCGGACGGGCCGATGGGTCCAACAGCTGGTTGGACCGACCTGAGCATTTCCTCCCGTTCGGAGCACATACTCAGACACTCCCATAGGATGTGGTTGGCATTACAGACAGTTACAAAAAAGAATTTTTTGAACATTGAGTATATGATTTAGAGAAGGTGAAGCCTTTACTGAGCCGTTTTTAAAGAGGCACCTAGCGGAAAAATATGAAGCTTGCAATTTGAGATTTTTTTTTGATAATTTACAATTTCAACTGTATTAAGGGGACTTTCTACAGAATTGGCCTTGAGAATTGAAAATATGGTTTTTTAACATAATATCTGGTCTACTAGTTAATATAAAAAGGTCGTGTCAAAGTTGTTTGTGTCAATAAATTTGCTCTATGACTCGATCCGACTCATATTTCATCAGGGCTGTCGAAGACATAAATCATAAATATTTATAATTTTAAATTTTTATTTATAATATATGTTATTTAAGTTTTGTGCATCTAATGCCGGGTCCACACTGGCAACAAGTTAAGTTGCTGGCAACCTCGTTAGATTTTACGATAATTATGATGATTATCGTAAAATGTCTTAAGCAATTATGGTAAGTATCGTAAAATTTAATGAGGTTGCCAGCAACTTGCCAGTGTGGAAATGGCTTAATATCCACTGTGGTTCACGTAGTGGCATGGACCTGGGGTTAACTTATTCAGGAAGTCAACACCCATGATAGAATTTTTTCTAGTTTTGGATGCATTATATTCCAAAACTCTTCTGTAAAAATCGTTTCCGATTTTATAAATGGAAATTGCTCGGTGTACATAGTAAACAAACCTACGAATAAAAAAAGGCAAGAAGGAACATACTGAATCATCGCAGTAAAATCTGGCAATCAAATTCGCCATTTTGAAAAGCGACGATTTTGCGTAAACAAATATCACGTGGTCTGTACGTGTGCGGCAAACTTCGAATGTGTTTGTAATTTTGTGTATTTTATGTTTTTGTATCACGCATTGTCGGCCATATTTGCCGGCCTTTCTGATTGCCGTGATTTGTACACATCTTCCTTCCTGTCTTTTTTTATTCGTAGAAACAAACAGTATTTTTTATTAGTTATATGAAATTGGCCTTGTATCTGTAATAAAACAATACACAATTAAAAGATTTTGAAATAGAAAAAAAGACATTTCCAAGCTTTCAGCCGTGCTCACTCATGAATGTCATTCGTCATTTAGATAAGTATATACACATTTTGATGTTATCTTGCAAAGTGCGAATGTAATGTTTTCAAATAATTGATATGGATTAATTATACCATCGTATTATTTTCTCGAAATCATAAACATACTATAATAGTATTTGAGTATCAACATATGTTCAATTTGAATTGGGTTATAATAATAATATACCCGTATATATATCAATAGTATGTTTGGTACAAAATCCACCCAAGTTATCAGTACGTACTTGCACAGGTTTGATTAACAACTGTGATGAAATTAACATTTTTAAAATATTAATTCATAATATTATTTTGACAGCCCTGTTTTCTGATCGGCGTACATCTTGCAGGTGTTTATAAAATAATAATAATGTTCAGCGTCAGACAATATCAATAATAATAATAATGTTTCTTGAAATAAAATCTCCGATGATTAGTAATTTTTGCGAAAAGATCGATTTAAATTAACGTACTTACGACGATGCCGAGGTCCTTTTTATACTAAATTATATTTGAATGTCGAGCTCTTCAGCCTCCCCTTAATTAATAAATATGTAAGTATTTGAAAACATTAAAAAGAAAAATATTTTTTATTTTTAGTCAAAGATAAACTTACAATTGTAAAAAATGTAATAAAATGTGAATTTGTTGAATCGGACCGCACCCTATTATTACAATTATATTTTATGGTCATATTTATTATTAAAATTTAGTTTATTAAGTTTTCTAAGCATCACCTAAGAGATTTTTGACTAATTCATAGTTTTAATATTTTTTATATCTATTTTAAAAAACATCGATTTTTATAAAAAAAATATAAATGTGTACAACTAGAAATCCTTTTTATTTATATCAAATCAAGCTTAAATATTGGGACCATACATAAATACAATTATAAATAAAAAGGATTTCAAGTTTTACACATTTATATTTTTTATAAAAATCGATGTTTTTTGTGTGGTGCCTAATCTAAGACCTCTTTAAATGTAATTGTAATAAGAACCATGCTTGTCCATGCTTTAGTGTAATAAAACATAATTCTGCGCGGAATTATAAAATAAACACCTATGTTATCCATTTTTATACTTGTGCCCGTTGAGTTCTAAAAGGTATTAGTACTTAAGCTTGTTTTAACGAACGTGAAAATGTTAAATGTGACTTGATATTTGAAAGAGCAAACCGAAGTTCTTGTCAAGTTCCTTCAAGCATGACTGCTTAGCTTATCGATTTAATTAGAACTTGAGTTTAAAAAGGTTGCTTAGAAAAAAAATAAACGTAGAAAATGGGAGCTGAGCTGCAATAGCCTTGTCGGAAATCCAAGGATAATATTCTTTATTAATCGAAATCCAGAAAACATCTCTTGAATTTGTAGGGAAAACGCTTCTATAGATTTTTTTGGCGTCGGTTGCAAAAATATGTCGCATCCAGTCGTATTGCTCCGTATTGATAGTAATGATCAAATTTCTTTTGCAGCAGAGTTAAATTTTATGAGCCAGTTCCAAAATTAATGTTTGTTTTTAATCGTGGTTTGGTAGGTCATTTGAAACATTTGTAGAGATCTTTGTCTTAACTCCTTCCAACGTTTGAGTTTATTTTTGAATCCTTCTAATTTATCGGAGCTAATACAACGAATACATACAAAATTATTTGCTCTCAATTGTTGTCTCTTTTCTAACTTTCTCCCAAATCCATGGTAGGTGGTACTGCGACTGTTCTAATATTATGTGCCTGCGACGAATAATGACGATTTGTCCTAGAACAGGGGTCGGCAAACCGCGGCTCGCGAGCCACATGCGGATCTTTGGGTATTGGCGTGCGACTCTTTGCCAAATTCACATTTTTTACAAAAACTTTTGCAAAAATTCACAATTTTTATTTTTTATCATTGATTTGTACACTTATTATATTATATAATAACATTATCGCGAAACTAATTTTTCCTCCGTGATGGTTGTTGCAAAAAGGTATGATTGTTGTTGTTTTAAATCCGCCCATTGCAAAAGTCGACAAATTAAATTTTTCTCCATTTGATATTTCAACAATATATATTTACGTTAGTTTTATTCGGGAAATCTTCTTCTTCTCTTAATAAATAAACAATTATAAAATCTAATTAATTCATTTAAATAAATCATATTTATAAAAATATATGTAGGCATGGCTCTCAAATTTTTTTAAACCGTTGTGCCACTCATATTTGGCTCCTTTGGTCCAAAAGTTTTCCGACCCCTGTCTTAGAAGAACTGGACAAAGGCAAAGTATGTACCTATATATTATATAATGTATATTTATATATATATACCGTCGACTGTGCTAACTTTACCACTTTTTTTTTTTTTTACAAAAAAACAAGTAACCCGAAATAAGATCACGCCATTGAGGATAAGCGTTGGCTTTGTATTATTATGTTAAAATAGCATTTGACTTTAGCTATCCATAAAATTTGGACTGCTAAACAAACAGGTCATTACAATATAATGTATGGCATCGGTAAAGAAGACACTGATTTGGCATATTTATCTGCTCACAATTTTTATATGAAATGAACTGTATAAATATAAAATCGGCTTTTCAAGTTAGCAACAATATTCTACTTGATTTACAAACTCAGGAATAAATATCCCTACTGGCTACATCGGTTAATTGGTAAAGATGCCCGCCATTCGTATTTTCATACAAATAATGTAGGTATGCCACATGTTTAAAAATAGAACGAAATAAATACAAAAAATAAAAGAAATACACACAGCTTTCAAACTAGGGAATTTTTATTGGGAATTTTATTGCATTACTTTTCATTATTATTTTATTATACCATTATTCTACTGTGTGCGGAAATTGAACGCCGAAGAAGAGGATACCACGTCGAGTTTTGACGGTATGGGTAATTTTTTTATAATATCACTAGCTGACCCGGCGAACTTCGTACCGCCTCAGAATCAATAATCTTGTGTTAACTTTTTAGCTGAATTAAATTCAGTTTTTTATTAAGTTAAAATGAATACTCAAAACGAATAAGTTCAATAAATGTGAAAAAACCAAATCAAAATGATAAGTATTTTAATTATATTGAACTGTACACACTGTATACCCACGATGACCAGGTGGATTAAGCGCCAGTGTATAGTGTCGAGGGTCCCAGGTTCGAATCCTGGGTCTGGCAAGTTCACATATTGTTTTTCAATTTGTGCATGAGTCAGAATATTGTCCTAATACGTTGAGCAAGTGGCTGACATCCATTTCTCGTAAAAATAAAATCTGTTAATACAAACATCCACCCTGTGGAAGCCCATATGATCCTATTAGGATCGTACATGGTCAAAAGAAAAAAAAAGAATGTAATTCACGTGGCAGCAAGGCATTTTCTTTATTGAATCGAATCGAAATAATTCGCGTAGCATTGTTGCACTACTTTCTGTTAAACTATTTGCTGGATGGGTTGCACTCGGGTAGATTGCCTTCATTGAAGTACCTTATGATATAAGACATTTTTTGTTTTGTTGTCAAATGCGAAAACGAACAAAGCAGATGGTTTGCCGACACATGAACATGCTACGTACAATTGACCGTGAGAGAAACATTCATTTTATAGATTCAGGCCATAAACACTCAAGGATTGGCCTTGTAATGTGCTGATCGTCATGCCGAATGCAATACGAATTGGAAATTCAATTCGTTTAATGGCATATCGGTTGGGATCATCGAAATTCTCGGAATGAGAACTTCCTCACCTTTGAACATTTCTTTAATTATCGTCGCGTACATCAAATTGCCCATGAGTTTTCTCACCACCAAACGCGTTCCGTTACATAGTTTTGGTTGGTTCAAATTTCAAAGCATGATGACTACCGAGCCAACCTTCAGTTGTTAATTGTGCGGTGGTAAACCAGGCAGATCCAATGAGTTTAAAAATTCAGTTGGATAGTTGGTTGCTTCGTCTTCGTTTGTTACACAGTCGATAGATTTTAAGGAATGCAGTGGACCAACGATTTCATTTTGAATTGTGAAATTTAAGTGATCCACATCTTTGTTCTTTGCCGCAAGACTGCTCGTTCACTCAACCAATTGTGATTTTTGTGGTTAGCAATGATGTTCGGTGACACTTTGTTGATGAGTTCGTCCTTAGTTGAGACGAAATTGCAAAAATTCAGCGGAAACAAAATCAATCCGTTCAATTCATCAACAGGAACACGGCCATTACCGATAGTCAGCAATTTCTCGGAGAAATCTTCGGCAGATGGATCGTTTAGCAATACAACTTGCATGTTTTTCGTCAGCTAAAGTTTCTTCACATAGCACCATAGAGTCGATGATTTAAGGCAAGCATTTATTTCATCGGCAGCGGTCGATCTTGGAATGACTGGTAGTGTTTGGCGGAAATCGCCAGATAGTAGAATCACTGCGCCTCCAAAACTTATTGAATCATTGCGCAGATCTTTCATAGTTCGATTGAGTGCTTTCAATGCGCGTTTGTGCGCCATTGAGCATTCATCCCAGGTGATGATTTTACTTGCTAACAAAACTTTGGCCATTACTGTTTCGCAATGTTGCATGTCAGTTTTTCAGTCGTTGGCAGGTTTAAGGGCAATTTCAACTTTGAATGAGGCGTTCGGCATCTTTCTAGCAACGTGGCCGCTATTCCAGAAGAAGCAACTGCTACAGCATTTTCGGATCTCGCACGCCAAAATCAATGACATGAGGAATGTCTTTCCAGTTCCACCGGGCGCGTCGAGGAAAAATAAGCCACCATTTCCATCATTAATTGCCTTCATTAATGTATCGTACACTTCTTTCTGTTGGGGGTTCAACAGTGGTACATTCGTTCGAACTGATCGGTTCAATGCATCTTGATCATATTCACGTTCACGTTCCAATTTTCGATTAAAAGCGTCGTTCATTCCACGATGTGGCGTTGGCATTCCTAACTTGACTAACAAACTGCCGCACATGAGGTAACACATATTATATTCGATCAAAAGCAAAGCCTGGTTATGTATCTCCTCATTCACCTTGAGATCAGGATTCCCTGAACTGACACGAATTCGATGTAAAATGTCTTCTGACATGTCATCCTTGTACTTGTTTCACAGTTCAGGTGGATTCTATGGGAAGCATGTCGAAATAATGATAGCAAATAATGTGCGTATCTGATTTGGAGATGTAGAAACAATTGCTTCAGCGATTGTCATATCCCAATGAGTATCGTTTTCAAGTAAATTGAGCTGTTGACATGATGCACGAATTGTTGGGCACACTACACCATTGACAGTAAATTTCGACTATCGTTCTTTCTTTTGTTTGTTTGTTTCTTGTTTATTGTTTCTGTCATATTGTATCAGAGATGGCGTTGTATACGGATTTAAATTTTTTGTGATTTTATTTTATTTTCGAATGCGCGAATGGCTCATTGTTGAAAATGTCAAAATGTATGAGAAAATGAATTTTCTTCATAATTTATTTTTTCCGTGATTTATTCGATATTTTAATAGTTATTCTGCTATTCCGGGCGGAGACAAATCCAACAAAACAAAGATTATAAAAATCTGTCCAGCCGTTCTTGAGTTATAAATGGTGTAACTAACCCGACTTTGTTTTATATATATAGATTAGTAAATAATAATATTATGATGCTGATATCCTCAACTGTGAGCCAGTAAAACGCACCATGTGTGTATCTTAAAAACATTGTAATATATTATATATCTCTTTATTATGTCTACATTTTGACCACAGTAATATGTTTTGTTGTTTTTTGTAGGTTACTACCTACTTACTTACTTACTATTAAACTCCACTAAAATATATTGCCCTATTGTTGCCTTTTTCATTGTGATTTTCTTTCTGCTCCATCTGTTCCTCACACTTAACTTCAAATCGTCTATCCGTTGTCCACCTCTTGCTCCAAAATTCTATTTCTCTCCATTTCCTTATCATTGATGTAATTTTTGTCCAGTTCTTGTACCATTTTTGCTCCTTCTCTTGTGCCATAATGTGACTCCGCTTCGTGCACCTCAATGACAACTCTTTCCATTTCCTAAAGCTTATTCGTGGCATATTTGTTTATATTTTGTTTCGCCTTCTCAGTTTCACTATCTTCCTCATCATTGGGATCGTATTCTGAAGAATCAGCAAATTATAGTGAGCAGTTTGAATCTGAGCTTGAACTACTGTCATAACGACGTCTCTTAGATTTAATATTATTTGTAGTAGTATTTGGTCTTTGTATTAGAATATTTAATAAGATTTTTTAGAATTTTTTTCTTATAACCAAGCCAGATTGTCGTGCTTCTTGATCATTGCTTGAAATAGGAAATCTTTATATAACTGCTGGTTCATTCACATTGACATGAGAAAGTTGAACAGTCCTGTTGATTAGTATTGTGGTTTTATATGACTTAGTAATGTTTATGTCTGAGCTTGTTACTGATTTTCCAGTAGCAACATTCATTTTTTGTTTCTATTTTTTCTCTTTAAGATTTGGTAGTGTATTTCTTTCAGGTAATCGAGTAATGCTTGATCTATACCATAACTTATTTCTTCACTGTAGTCGGGAATTTTGTATATACTTGCTGTTGATTATAATAGGCATATTATATTATACCCGTTGCTCTAAGCCCACTTATGAAGTTGCTACTGTTATTTAAATTTGTACCTTCGATTAATCGTTTCAATAATAAAGGAAAATTACTTTTGTTTGTCTGCTTGAAATTTTAAATTTTGTATTTCTGATGTGGCTTGAACCTATCGGTTTGAACCAATCCAGAACTGTTGTTGAATCAAACCATTCACTTTTTGTTCGGTTGTATCGAGTTTCTTCAGGACCTCCTTTTTACCATTGCCTCTACATGCATTCCGATTTATAGTCAGTTTACAGCGGTCAACGATCACCGTTGGCTGCTCCAGCAAACTGAAGAGCAAAATTGAAATATAGCCCTTTTAATAATTGACTATTCTCTCTGGGTTGGTATTTCACTCCACGGCGAAACATGCATTTTGCAACTCCCGGATCATCGCTGACGTTTGCTTCGTCATAGTTTAAAAAGGTAGGTATACCTAGTACCTACGCCTAAAATACTATAATTTTGAATATCGAAAAATACGAAAAAGGACTAACATTTCGATATTTCCGTAACTACTATAAATTTCTGCAAAATACCATAATTTTGCAATAGAAGCAAATTTGGCGAAACAAAGGAAAAAAGAGGTAAAAAAACCTTTCACTTTTTTGCCGACAAGCATTTTTGGTTAAAAGACGTACCTACGTAAATAAAAAGGCCTCGGAATTTTTAAAATTTTCCGTTATTTTTATTTGTGAAAACAAAAATCCTGTACATTTTCAACAGATGATGACAAGGCGGACTATAATTTTTCCGGAAATACTGTAATTCAGTGACAAAAAGATGGCAACACTGATATCCACACGCAGTACGCGTAGTACTGTCCAACAAGAAGATTTAGGCACAAGCCGGAAGGCGCTGTCGTCGACTAAATGGGAGAAGCTTGTTAGTTCACAGTTTTAACACGTAACCAAGAAGATGTTGTTCGACATTATATAGACGTGAAGCATCAACGACAGCAGTATATATAGTAATTTAAATGATACATTCATTCTTTGAATTGAAGAGCATATTTGGGTTCAAACTGCTGTCCAGAAAAACGAAATTTCGGGTATACAACGTGATCGTAAAACCTATAGTTCTTTACGGATGCGAAACCTGGAGCATTACGGAGAAACAAGAAAAGGCTATCCAAGTATTTGAAAACAAAATTCTCCGAAGAATACTTGGACCAATTAAAGAGGACCAAAGGTGGCGCATTCGTAGGAATGCCGAACTTTACGAGTCTTTCAAGCCGAAGATCATAAATATTCTGAGGGCAAGAAGGCTGAGATGGGCCGGTCACGTTGTAAGGTGCAGAGAAAGCAGAGCTTTCTAAAGGGTCTACAAGGGAGTCCCAGTGGGTATCCGGCCTCTAGGCCGACCTCGGAAGAGATGGTCGGACGCCGTCAGCAGGGATGCAGCGAAGCTGGGTGTGACCGACTAGAAAAGAGAAGCTCTGGACAGAGACGCCTGGAGAATGGTTGTGCAGTCGGCCATGGACCTAAATGGACCTTAGCGCCAGTTTAATCATCATCATTCACAAACAGCCAGGGTTTGAGAAAATCACAATAATATTATCAGTCCTTACTAGGAATCGACCCCGGAGCCAGTGGATGAAAGGCCAGCACCCTACGCACTGGACTACGAGGGCCGCTCACTGTCTCATCTTCGAGCTATGTATCTTGCCCATTTCCAAATTGGAAAATTAACTAATCCCAAACCTAAGGATTAAAAATAAATTCAATTCATTGTACTTTGTGGCTTCATTCAAACTCATGTATTCTGTATCATTGTTTCAGACGAATAGCTGTTTGAAAATGAAAAAAATTGTTATACCTACGGATATGGAGACACTTCAAGTTTTATGTGAAATAAAATGTTTCTACCGACTGCAGTGTGGACATGTGTGCACGCGAAATTTTCACAAAGATGATCCCGACCACAAAAAAGTAAGAAATTTTTTTTATTCTTTTACCAAGACGTGCCAGCCAATTTTTCAATTAATAAGAACTGAAATGACGCATAATGATCAACAGGGGGCAGCACTAAACAAAACTGAAAAATAATTTTATGAATATTAATTTTCAGTTCATTTGTAAAATGCCATGCATTCGGAACAAACAGGGTTGCATCGCCGACCATCCTTGTACCAAGAAATGTCACCAAACATGTGACCCTTGTAAAGGCGTGGTAAGATTTTTTATCTTTCATTAATAGCATCCTAGCGTTGCAACACAAAAAATACGAAATTCGTAGCACAAAACCCATATTCTCTATAGTCTATAGCAGTACTCCGCAACCTTTTCTCACCCACGGCACACCAAAGGTCTTCCCAGATTTCCGCGGCACACCACACGTAAAACAATTTATACACAGAACACATGGACCCCACATCCTGAAGGGGGACCCAGGTCAGAATCTTTGGCGGCCCCCCTACCTATCGCTAAGGTTAAAGACAGTGCGATACTCGTAAAAAAGCGTTTTTCAAATGGTGTTCGAGGTAAAATTAATTGTATTGATTGTAGGTTTAGTGATTTTTTGTATTTATTAATACATCTACTTGAATTATTGTTAGTTGTCGGGTTAGGAATAATTAATTGTCGAGTATTGACTCAATAATGATAAATTGTATCCTACAATCGCATGATTTAAAATATTAATATTAGTGCAGTAAAATATCTTTATCTATTAAAGCAAATTTGTAATTTGTGTTTATCTCACTTATCTGGTTGACCTGCCACGCCGGTCCCAAGGCTGGAGCCCTGTCAGACCCCCCTCTTGTGGGGGTCTTGCACCAAAATTACATTAATTTGTGTTTTTTATTTGTTAAATAATTAAATATACATAACACCAGTGGCGAAGGCTCCATAGTAGGCGATTATTTGAAGCTTCTAAGAAAAATAGATAGAAAGTATTTAAATTTAAATACGTAAATAAAAAAAATGTGCGGGAACCAATTGAATATATCGTCAGAACAATAATTAATACTAAAAAAAAAATAGACCCAGTAACTTGGTTTCGAAGTCAAATTTGTGTCCTGTATCCATCGAGTGCTCGGCAATTGCTGACATCGTGTAGTGTTTAAGTCGGTATGCCATCTCATGTTCACTCCACACTTGCGGTCTAGCACCCGTCGCGAGCAGTCGCCTTTCCGTGCGCTCCGACTCCAGCTGAGATATTCAATCCACTCAAGACCTTCAAATCTACCCGCAGTACCAGCCGACCTAGCAACTACCTACTTTGCTACATATCAAGATTCCGCATAGAAAGCAGCCGACAAGAAAATTATTACCTACCTTCACCGCCGCAAGTGACCAGCCAAGATACCACCCGCTACCAATAGCGAATCATCCACAGGCCAGCCGATCATCATACCTACTTGCCACCACAGCGCAAATGTATAGCAGACGACCATCCGCCGAATTCACGATGGAGCAAATCTCTAGCGAGATCAACAAACTCGCAGCATATAAACCCACCAGACTACGCGACTTTTTGACTTTACACTTCCTGCTCTTGACGGCGTATCAGGACGAGGCCGAATCAAACATCCACGCCGCCTCGCCCCCCCTACCTACCTGGAGGACAAACAACGCCAACACCAGAACATCGCACACATGGACCAACAAGAGCGGGACGCACCACTACAGACCACCATCCCGCAACTACAGATCTCCATCACACCCGCCGATCAAAGAGGCAGACCCCGTCACTCACACAGGACAAGGAAGCGTCGGTCGTTATCAGGGGCCTCGCGATCGGCGTACACACGGAGGATATCACCAACGACCTCCTCCGCAAAGGCTTCCCGATCATCAACGTCAGGAGGATGACCCGGGGCAGGAACCACCATCTGATGCCTCTTGTCCTGGTCAGCCTCCTCGACAACGACAGAGGGAGCCTGATATACAACCTACAACACGCACTCAACCGCAGAATCAAGGTAGAACTACCGAGAAGGAACAGCCACCCACAGACCGAGTTCCCCACGCGAAATCACAGACAGGACCACACATGGACCACCCCAGTCTTCCCAGATACGCACTCACCATCCAGACCACACAAAGCCAGCGAGCACAAGGAAACACAGCACGCAGATATCCCGGCGCCACCAGCATCCTCACAGACCACCAACAACGAAACACAGACGGATGACCTTCCGCCTGACAGCCCCAAGACCACATCACTTCAACTCTCAACCACCGATGAACCACAGGAGGTGAACATCGCCGTCAGCCCGACACCGGAAATAGAAACAAATGAGACTCCGGGTTCAGAAGCTGGCAAAACATCCGACCCAGAAACTGAATCCGACTCTGACCCAGAATCTGATCCCGACTCAAACCCAGAAACTGAACCCGAATCAGAGCTCGACGAGTTCCCGGACGCAACAGCTTCAAACCCACCGGAATTGAACTATGCTGAGGAAAGGGACAAACTGGCCAAAAGCATCAGGGAATCAAAACCCGAAAACGAACGTGAACGTTCGTTCCGCTACGGAATCAAAACCCTCTTAGAACATAGAACTGAACGCTCCGAAAGTAGCCTAAGATTCGACCTCAATGCCACAGAAGCAATCAAGGAAACATTAGACTGTGAAAATTCCTACTCAGACCTAAGAATAAGCGTCCTAGTAAACGAATACCTAGAGGCACTGAACTACCGCCTAAGCAAAATAAATAAAAACCCAGATGAAACACCAAACCCTGATGAAACACCATATCAGATGACCAAGAAAGCAAGAAGAAAGAAGAACAATCGCCGATAGGCAGTCGCCGCCACGCAAGGACCGAAGCCTTCCTCTACTAACTGCCAAGAAGCGGAGCTCTGAGCTGCGATACTCAGAGCTCTTCCAGGCTCAGTTGGACGACCGGAAGCCATGGAAATTGACCAGAAGAAGAAACATGCGAAGTAATTGACGGACACCTACGTAAAGTTTACTTTACTTTTAAACCCACCCAGATCAACTCACTGAGAACACCAACCCGGCCTCGCTCGGTCGCGAAGCCACCGAGGCCGGGCCTCACCAACAAAAATCAAGCTTACACCAGAGATAGGAACTACATATAAAGGGGATCGGTCCGTAAATACCGTCCGGCGCCCCATAATTTCGAAAGCATTATCCTAAGTAAGTAAGTAAGTAAGTATGTTCACTCACACGCTTCTTTACCGTTCGAGATGTTTTGGAATTTCCAGGCACAACCATAGACTAATATACTATAATATTACACAACCGGCACAAATTAAATTTCAAAGTCAGTAACCTCCATTTTTACTTTTTTCACATTTATTTTGATTCCGTAGTAACTATTCCATCATAATGTATCCCTATTATAATTATTCTTATATCTCTTGGATAACACACTTATTAGTATTGTTACTTTTATTTTACACATTTCGGGATATTTCAATTTGCGTCGAGCATATTATATTTTTTAACTAGTTGATATTTTCAGAGATAAATCACATTGAAAATCGCCTTTTTTACACATTTCGGTGGTTTTCTCGACATTTAAATTTGCGTTGTCCAACTACATTATTACGGCGCTTATATAGTTCTATATGCTTTGTCTCTTCTCAGCGTTCGATGTGTTTATTTAAAATTAATAAGGCCACATTAGCGTCCAACAATTATTATTTATAATGCGGAAAAGTTTAACACTCCATATAAGATTGCATTGATTAATCAGAATCTTCACCCTATAATGACACTATACTAGGTGCATCATTTAACACAGTGCTCCGCAACCGGTGTGCCGCGGCACACTGGTGTGCCGCGAGACGATGCTAGGTGTGCCGCGGCGCATTGTGTAAAAAAATGCAAATAATTTTGTATATTATATAATACTTACTTGATGGCCAAATTTGCGACATGGCTGGTAATATATTTGAGTACCTGAATGAAATTAATAAAAAAATGCATGGTCAGAATGAAAATATATTAATATGCTTCACTACCATAGATATATTAAATAAATTCACTACCATTGAAAACAAGCAATGAATTTTGAGTCTGGCCCAAAACTTTGCTGCAAAATAAATTTCATCATTACTTTCATACAATCAATACGACTGGATTCGAAACCCTTTTGCAACCAATGCCGGAAATTCTACAGAAGCACTTACTCTATAATTATATTCGTGAGAAATTTTGTTGAATTGAGGAACGACGTGACGCTTAAAATGAATTTCGCCGATGTTCCATTGGGTATTTTCTGGATTTCGGTTAATAAAGAATATCTTCGGATTTCCGACGAGGCTATCGCAGTTCAGCTCCAATTTTATACGACATATACCTATGTGAGCACCGTTTTTCAACTCAAGTTGAAATTAAAAATGATAAACAGTCAGTGGCAGATCAATCAGATAAGTGAGATAAACACAAATTACAAATCTTTTCTAATGGTTAAATGGAATATTACTCGCTGGCGGTATATTACTACGCTGATACTAATATTTTTAAATATGCGATTGGGGAGTGTTTGTATTAATAAATACAAAAAATAGCTAAACATACAATGAATACCATTAATTTCACCTCGAACACCATTTGAAAAACACTACCTACTTTAGAGTATCACACTGCTTTTAACCTTAGCGATAGGTAAGGGGCCCGCTTCAGCATGTGGGGTCCATGTTTTGATGTATAAATTGTTTTACCTGTGGTGTGCCGCGCAATTCTGGGAATATCTTTGGTGTGCCATGGGTGAGAAAAGGTTGCGGAGCACTGCCCTATGTGACCAGTAGGTCTCCAGAATAGTATTTTCTGGTAGTGCGCTATGGTTTACTTTCTATAAAAAGAAGACAGCTTAGGTTAGTTAGGCTGAAACGTCTAACTAAATGTTCCTTGTTTTATTTATAATATTTCTCAAATTCACTTCACGGAATTTACCTGAATCGTACATATTATGTGGAATTTTTAAGTTATGTTAAACTATTTACAAATTTCATTTCGATTTTTATTTATAAAAATTCGTAAAATCAATAATATTGTGTTTAGTGTGTACATATTATATTAAATGAGATTGCTGTTTCTGATAGTAAAGACTTAATGAATGGGTTAGCGAGATTTTAATAATTAGAATTAGAATCTAATTAGTCAGCCAAATATAAAATTGTCGTAAAACGTATGAGATCATGGTGGAATCACTTTGTTAAAAGTGCTTAGCATTGTTTTTAGTATGGAATATGCTTTTGTTTTGACCACCCGGGCGGATTCGTTATGAAAACATCGCACAGGCACACGGCGGTAACGAAAACGAAAAAAAAAAATCACGAAAGTAGCGCGGGCGAGTGGCTTTAGCGGGCTATGTACACCACCCCTGATGGCAAGAGAAGATCTGGACGGCCGAAATTGAGATGGATCGACTGTGTGTGCCTCGAGAGATTTAAAAATGCTCCGTCAAAGCAATTGGAGAGTGTCGGCGCTGGATCGTCAGACCCACCATGGGTGTAGTGCCATAATGATGATGATGAATATTATTATTCCTATTTCATACAATATACAACATAATATTATATGATTATTGTATTTATGACCGGCAAAATATATTATAATTTAATGGGTTGAACAATAAAATTGTGTTAGGCCCACCTCCCACGGTGCAACTGAAATCTGACGGAACTGGTTGGTGATGGAACTCATAAACTGACCAATGTGATGATTCGCACACGGCGCTACTAAAACCAACTTGAAATAATAATCACATAACCTCAAACTGTCAAACTGGACCATCAGCTGTTTTGTACGAAAACCGACAACACGCACGCTGCTGCGTTTACTCGAATACAATTAGGTTAATTCAATTTTTCTTATCTTGTACTTTTGACGTCTTGGGTTGTTATGCTTTTTATAGCATGACACTAATTGCTACACAGTGCTAACAATTTTGGTAAGAAAATATGATTTTTCACCGAATCTACTGAAACTGGTACCACTGTTTTACGGTGACTGGAAACTTGAGAGACCGCGTGACTAGCATGTCGCGTCTCTTCGCGACTGTTTTGAAACTGAGAGATTCCAGTCTCGCCGTCAGCAAGCCGCCATTGAAATACATTAGCACGATACTGGTTGGAATTTTAGTTTCAGTTCCGTCAGATTTCAGTTGCTCCGTGGGAGGAGGGGCTTGCTTATTGTGAATAGTATCAAGTAACAGGAAACCGAATAAGAACGGAGGCATTATTCAAAAATTTCAATCAGGTTTACAAAGGGTTTTCTGTCCACTGAATAGTTTTTTGTTATTATATAATATTTCATGATTATTAAACTTAAATAATACCACATTCTGAGGTGCATCAAGATCGTTATATACACAAGATAAGTTATCTTCTTATTTTTAAATCATATCTAATATATTGCATTTTCCAAAATATACTGATATTAAATTTTATCGAATCCATTGATTTTTTTGCCAAATTCAACTGAAATTTTAAATTGTCCCCGGCAACACTGCTGAATGGAAACAAAACAAGTGAACAACGATCGTAATCAATCGTAATTTTATAGGCATTTTTACCTGCACAGAATTGTTGTATGAAATGTATTGTATAATTATTATAAAATCGGTAGAATTGTTGTTGCTTTTACAAGTTAGCAACAATATTATTCTACATGATTTGCAAACATAGGAATAAATTTTGATATACTGGCTACATCGGTTAATAGATAAAGATGCCCGCCATTCGTATTTTCATACAAATAATGTAGCCACATGTTTAAAAATAGAACTAAATAAAAATAAAAACAAAAGAAATACACAGCTTTTAAACCGTTGGAAATTGTGTTGCATACTTTTCATTATTATTTTATTACAAAATTATTCAACTTTGTGCGGAAATTTAACGCCGAAAAACAGAGTACCACGTCAAGTTTTAACGGTATGGGTAATTTTTTTATAATATCATTAGTAAATAATATTATGATGCTGATATCCTCAACTGTGGGCTAGTAATACTCACCATTGTGTATATCTTAAAAACTTGGTTGTAATATCTAGATCTCTTGTCGTCTATATTATGTTGTTTTGACTTTCCAGCTTACCTATAGGTACTTCTCTGGCTCCACCTCCTACTCCAAAATTCTATTTCTCGCTATTTCCTGATCATTGATGTAATTTTCGTTCTTTCAGTTCTCGTGCCACTTTTTTCCTTGTTCTCTTGTGCCATCTGTGACTTCGCTTCGTGCTCCTCAACGTCAACACTGTTTCCATTTCCTGCTGCTTATTAGTGGCATATTTTGTTACGCCTTCTCAGTTTCACTATCTACCTCATCATTGGGATTGTAGTCTTTATAATCAGCACATCGTAGTGAGCGGTTTGAATCCGAGTCTGAACTACTGTCATAGCGACGTCTCTTAGATTCAATATTTTTTTAGCAGAGGAAAGCGTTGTACCTTGGGACATTTTTAATTTTTTTATTATTGTTGAGCCATCTTTTGTTCGAGTAAGAAAACCTTTTAATTTATTAATTAACCCTGCATAGGCATAGGCCACGATTAGTGGATGATTCGCTTTAATAGTTTGCACGAAAAGAAGTCACTAAAAATGGCCCTACACCCGAGAGTCATCAGAAACAAGGGTATTATGTTATAAGTTTTAAACGGCTTATAGATATAGCCAATATGGATGCCAATCATACGCTGCTAAATATGTCGTAATATTCAATAAATATTTCAAAGCTTGCTCACAGGAGATTTGGGGTCGGATCATATTGTTTTAATAGTGAAGTGCTTGTCTAAAATTTCAAGGTTGTGTTTTATTGAGAGTATACATTCCATTTTGAAAATGGCGTTCGGCTGCAGCTTTAGCGACACCTTGCTTAAATATATTTTACATCTACCATACGCACGCGATGGATCGAAAAGTCGCATAGACTGTTTTGGTGCATCAAGGCTGCTTTTTTGGGAACATGCTGCATTTATGTTAGGGCCTAGTGGAAGTTACGTGTCTGCCGGTGGACGCCGGGGTATTTATAGATGTGGTGGGTGTGTGTATTAAAGAATTGACAAACATCCGTAAGGAGTCTGAAAAAGACAATAAAACAACGATAAGAAGACGCACCGGAGCGTCGTTCCGGTTCATAAAATCCCCAAAAGTATCGCTCCGTCTCGTGGAAAAATTAATATTACCGTCTGAGCTAGATAGGCCATATAACAAAAAAATGTAAAATAAACACACTTTGTAAAATTCGAGAATTAGGTAAGTACCTATGTTAATATTTTCGTAAAGTTATCGAGCGCTCCGGTTCGTAAAATTTTCCATTTCGAGCGCTGGCAGTGAGACAATCTGTTACAATAGCTACGTGACAGCTTAAAACTATTAATTCAATTATTTTTTATTCAAGACTTTTTACAGCCACACAACAATTTTTAGAATATGTATCTACCTACTAACATTTGTAATGAAATATATATAAGGGTTATTAACACCAAAAATATCTCTTAAAAATCAATTCAAATACACATATTTTATTTGCTGGACGATGCCTCTAATGCCAGCGCTCCATTGGCGAGCCAAAAGTCCGAAGACAATAAATCGTCCGATTTGTCTATGCTCTGCTACTGATCAACGAACGAATAAAAAAGTCGAGCTGTCAAAAGTGAAAAGTTATGATTCTCGTAATGTCTTCCGATAATCCTATAATTTTGTGTTATTTATATGTAGACTTGCATAAAATAATATAGCAGTGAAAACAACACAAGTTTTACGATTTATTTTATGAATTTCATAAATACAAATAAAAAAATTAATTGTAAATCTCTCATTTTATAATGTCTAAATTAACAAATTAATCAATGAAAATGTTTAAAACAATTACAGATTTTTTTCCGGTCCGAATGATTGCGTATTAATGACAAATAGAATTCGCATAGTGATCGACTGACGAAGTCTGGCAAAAATATCAAACATGTTTGAAATCCAGCGAGCCTGGTCTGCGGATTAAAAAGTCTGCAGATCTGGGGTGCTCCACGCGAAAAAAAAGTCCGAAGACTGTAAATCGTCTGACTTGCGTGCCAATGGAGCGCTGGCATAACTACTAAGCTATCGATCCAATTATCTTTCAGATATTTCTTTTGGTAATTTCTATCAATAAACATAGCTTCCGTCACGACGTATATTAGTCTATGGTCACGACAGTCAGTCAATGCAACTTGACCATAGATAAGATACTTAAACTTGACTGAACTTGACGTGACGGCCGGTTGATGAGCACACCCGCACGCAGTATGCGTAGTAGGTACCTAAATATACGTGAAGTGTCAATGACAGTAGTGTATTTAGTAATAGAGATGAAACAATCGCCAACACACAGGCTTTGGGAAAATCACATAATAATATTATGACCTCACCAGGTCGACCTTGGAGCTCCCGGATGAAAGGCCAGCACCTTACGCATTGGACTACGAGAGCCACTCACTTGTCTAATTTTCGAGCTATGTGTCTTGCCCATTTCCAAATTGTAAAATATCTTCTTTGGCCATATCCGCCCCTTAGTTGGAGCATATGGACACCACGCGATGCGTCCAAAAATCCCTGTCGCTCGCCAGTCTTCTTGCATCGTTCCATGTCAGACCAGTATCCCGTAGCTCCGCCGTATACACTCTATAGATAGTATTTAGCGGCCTTCCAAGACGCCGGAATCCGGTCGGCTTGAAGAACAGGCAAGCCAGGTTGAAGTCCTCTTCTGGCATTCGCAGCATGTGGCCGAGCCAGATCAATCGTCGCCTCTTCACTCTCAGCGTGATGAGAGGTGGCATTTGGTTTTGACTGAGTACGATCGTGAGTCCCAGACACTCCGCATTGAGTTAAATGTTGCTCCAGCGATTACCATTCGGATAGCGAGCTCTCTCTGCAAAACGCCATCTCCCGTGATGTGTATCCCCAGGTATTTGAAGCAGTCGACGCTCTCGATGTTTTGCCCGTCGCTAATCAGAGGGAAGTCTCAATCATACTATTCCCAAAACTCAAAAAATAAATTGGATTTCAATTCATGGTACTTTGTGGCTTCATTCAAAACTCATGTAGGTATTCTGTATCATTGTTTCAGACTAAATAAATTGTTATAACTATGGATATGGATTCACTTAAAGTTTTATGTGAGAAAAAATGTGTTTACCGACTGCAGTGTGGACATGTGTGCACTCGAAATTTTCACAAAGATGATCCCGGCCATGAAAACGTAAGAAATCTTTTTATTCTTTTACCAAGTGCCAGGCAATTTTAAAATTGATAAAAACTGAACTAACGCATAACGATCAACAAACGGCACCACTAAACAAAACTGTCTAAAAATAGAAAATAATTTCATGAATATTAATTTTCAGTTCATCTGTAACATGCCGTGCACTCGGAACAAAAAGTATTGCATCGCCGACCATCGTTGCACCAAGAAATGTCACCAAGAATGTGACCCTTGCATGGTAAGAATTTTTATTGGTAAATATGCTGCAGGTGACCGCATGAGCTATATATATATTTTTTCTTACGAAAACAGTTTATCTCATTATATTAAATACCTTTTTGGGATCTCGCAAATACTTTTCGATCCAATAATAATTATTGTTAATTGAAAATTTGATATGTTCATACATTTCGATGCATTATTATCGCACAATAAGATTATGTTAGGTTTTCAAAAACATATCTTATAATCAGTATCTTTAGAATTATCTTCAAATGTGTTAATCGTGCCCATTTTTTTAATAACAAAATGCCTAATTCTTATCAAGTTTGGGATCACAGCGATTATAAATATATTTTTTGTATCTTGTATATTTCACTATATAATATTAACATAAATTTTACTAATAGTTTTATAAATGCGTTTAAAAATTAATAAATCTAAAAAATCTTAACACCACTGGACATCGATGTACTGAAATATGACTATATTCTAAATCATTAGATCGAGAGGTTTAAAAGAATACTATTTTATGTAATAAAAATACTTTATGCAGTCACCAAATGTTTAAAATAAATATAAAGGATAATAAGGCTTCATAATTATATAAATGTATCATCTACAACGTTTAAGGAATGTCCAGGGTTATGCTCTGAAAAGACCATAAAATCTACATTTTGACCTACGTTGGGCATGTGGGCCCTTAATATGACACTTATAACCTTCAATATTTCTATTCTATATGCTTTGCCCTTCTCAGCGTTCAATGTGTTTATTTAAATTTAATAAAGCCACATTGGCGTTCAACGATTGTCATAGCGCGAAAAAGTTTAACATTCCATTGCATTTTCACCAGTTTTTAGCCAATTGTCAAATTTAATGGCTTTTTCTATACTGAAGAAAAAAAACGTATCCTCATTAATAACGTCAAACTGAGCAAAATCTATCTCAATAAAAAAACCATGATGCCATCCGAACTTCTACTTCTTCGATGGCGCTACAGCTCAAGTCTAGCCCTGGCCTCCTCCATCGCCATCCTCCAGCTGGAACGGTCCTCCGCACGTCTTTTCCAGTTCATGATTTTTAGCAGCTGGTTGGCATCTTTTGTAATGTTGTCACCCCATAGTGTGCGTGGCTTTCTCACTGGCGTTTCCCCCCTGGGTTTCCTTCGAGGATCTTCTTCGGTATTCGTGACTCTGGCATGCGCTGGACATGGCCTGCCTAGTTTAGCCTCTGAAGTTTTATGAAGGTGGAGAGTTTTGAATCTTGGTATAAGCGGTATAGTTCCGCGTTGTACCTAATTCTCTACTCCCCACCATCATTCATGGGTCCGTATATCGGCATCAGGATCTTTCTCTCAAAGCAGTCCACCATTTCAGCTGCTTCCATATTTAGTGTCCATGACTCGCACCCGTATGCAACGACTGTGCATATGACGGTTTTATAGAGCCGGGTCTTAGTTTTTCTGTGGACATTTCTGGATTTGAATATGGGCAACAATGAGAAGTACGATTTATTTATAAAGACTCTCAAATCAATGGATTTTATGATTATTAAATTTATTTCATAATGTTACGAGTATTAAAATCTACTGCTAGGTATTATTTGGTACGCCAAGCGAGCTGCAAAGACTAACGAGGCAGCTGGCACTGTTAGTTAGTATTTATAGATATTAAATTTAGCTTCGTAATAATTATAATATAGGTGTATATTTTACAACTAATGTTTAAAACAAGTTTTATTATTAATTTAAATGACATTTTGTTTCACTATTCGCATTTACAAAAAGAAAATATTCTTTTAACAGTCCTAAATGTGATGCAGTTTTTGGCGATTATCCCAAAATGATAGGATAATATGAAGATTACCTACTTTGAAATTGATAGTCTCATCTATAAGCCGTAAGGAACTAGGTATAAAGTTGCATATTTACCACGTCATGTGAATGTGCACAGCGCCTGAATATGCTGAAAAGCGGAACTCAGGTCACTAAAAATGATTCAAATGAAATAGTAAAAAACTTAAATCAATTAGAATTGTTTATATGGCACATATATGGCCTATTGCTGTAATTTTTGTTAAATGACCATCTGCAAAAATATTCATTCGCCTGTAAGATCTACAGCAGAATCAGGAAAATACGTTCTGACATAAATGTCCCTCTCGGAAGACTGACTAAAATAATATTTCAGAAATAATCTAGAAATCACAAGCTCTTTGCCCAAAGACATGCAGATAAAAGAGGGGGGAGGGATTTTTAGTTCCCGAATTTCCCCGTAATGACATATCAGCCAAAATATAGAAGTTGCATAGTATGTTGATCTTTCTGTTTTGTAAAATTTTAGGTAATGAAACCTCGATCATGTGGCCATATGGTTTCAACAACATGCATCGGGAATGTTGAATTGTCGTTCTGTGAATCGATCTGCGGACGACAACTGAAGTGCGGCCACCTGTGCGAAAGGCTCTGCAGTTCCCCTTGTGATGATAAAGCTTGCGAAATCCTCGTGACCAACCCCTTCCCATCACTATGCAGGCACAAGTTCCTCATACCATGCAACAAAGCCGAAATGGGTAAGGGAACGATGGATTGACATTTTCTGCGCACTATAAATTTGTATCAAATCAAACCCACCTTCTTTTGTAGGGGTCGTAGATTTTGGGTATTTTTTGACACCTCTCTTTACCCACCATCAAATTTTGTAAAAAATCTCTCTCATCCCCTGTCTAAATTATTATGTCACATTTGCAGTATTTCTCTTAGATTTCAGTGATTTAATGTCATTTTTCAACAATTTCCATTATCCCCTTCTTCACAAATCATCACATTTTACTATATGATTCCCTCCCCCAACACTCGAAATGGAAAATTTTACGAACCGGAGCGCTCGATAATTTTACAAAAATATTAACATAGTTATCTAATTATGTGTGTTTTTTATAAAAATAAGTGTTAGATTTTCGTGTTATATGGCCTATCTAGGCGACAAATACTTTTTCCATGAGGCAGAGCGAAAAATTTTGGGGATTTTATGAACCAGAACGGCGCTCTGTTCCATTTCGAGCCCTGCCCTCCCCCATTAAGGCATTACATCATAGTATGGACGATTCCTTAGGACTTTTGTGTAAGAATATTTACTTTTCGAATGAAAGTATTGATAAAAAAACTACCCCATGAACCTTGTTCAAATGATAAGCTGCAAGTCATTCATTTTATAACTAGCCCATATTGTTGATTTTGAGATGTATTCACCAGGGCCGCAATCAGATGAAATCACCTTCACCTAAAAGAAGCTTGTTTTATAAAATTGAACAGTCATTAGGTGTTTAGATGAATAATCGTGATAAACTATAAGCGTGCTGATTTCCAGACAGCATCTCAGTGTCACTCAGGGATGTTAACTTATTCAACTGTATTTTGTCTCGACTAATACAATATTTTATACTTTGACTCATGTCAATGGATAGATTGCCATGGTAGAATGTGGACGACTTGTCACAGTTGGCTCGCAATACAGATCCAGACTAAATATTTTATATCAGCACCTTTCGTTATGTGGGACGGAAAAATATCATATTCAATAAATTCACGGAAACTGTAAAATAATACATATTATTATGTACTAGGTACAATATTTTTGATTATATCTACCGTAATTAATGAACTTCATTTACAGCTAGGGATTGCAATACCGAATGAATATACCAATGCCGGTATTTCTTATTGAATACCGGTATAAATACCGCTATTCACCAAAACATACAGAAAAAAAAAGAAGTAGGTACCTATCGATAAATATATCAATTTAAAACACTATTTTATAGCAACCTAAAGTACATAGGTACCTACATTATGTTGACCTACGTAAATATGTATAAATAGATCATAATATTTTAAAACTGTTAATTTTTACAAATCCTATAAGTCCTGGTACAGAAAAATCTCTATGAAGTTTAACGTTTGTTGGATGTACTAGTTATAATTATAGTAACAAATAGAATAGAATAGAATTAATAATTGGAAATATTTGCAACAAATGTTTCCTTTTTCGAAATATTATGTTAATTCATCGCAACAATTCTATACTTAAGTATATTTGAGGGATTTTGTTTCAATATTATTTAACTTTTGTTTGGTTTCAGTTCACATATTATTTGAGTTTTGGCAGCATAAAACTTTTACAATAAATTTAATAATATACAGTATAGTAGTTAGTAATGAAAAAATAACATAAATTCATTTTTGAAAAACGTGTAGGTACGTGTATGCCTTCTTAATACCGAAAATGCCGGTATTTTTGATTTTTGAAAATGGTATTTTGGCATCGATAAATAATTGGATAGGTACCGGTATCTCAATCCCTATTTACAGCCAAGAGGATGAAAATTGGAAATAAGTGCCACCCAATAATACCTTGAGGGCCCTCGCGGTAACCCGTAGGAAGCACTGATCTATAGTGATCTATATCTATCAGTGATCATCCATATTGTTTGTGTAGATCAGGGTTTCCAAAACTTTTCTGTAATGGAACACTTCGCAAATCAGGAAATTTTAACGAAGCATTTAGCTTATTTTTTAGGTTGGATAATTAATTCCTACTAGTAAAATAAAAAAAAAAGTTATTAAGACACATTATTTATATAGTAATTATTTTTAAATATAGAACTATAGTACTCGTATAATATAAACATAAAAATATGAATAAATAAAGCACTTAATGACTTTGATGATTATGAGTCCTTGAATTGCATGTCTTTATCGGGCACAATATTGGTAAGTTGCATTCTAATATCTGGTGTAGCGTCTAGCCTATTCCTGCACTTTTACTTCGTTGCAGCATAATAAGAAAGCATAATAAATGTTGCAATGTATTAAACCTTCCCAAATTGTCACGGAACACCTATTCAGGCTCTGCGGAACACTGGTATTAAATTATCCCCGTTAGACCAATAAATAAAAAAATATATACTTATTAATTTTATTGAAATGTTTGGAAATGAGTAACTACAGTAAATCCTGATTTTATGTTTTCTGAAACAACTGTCAATAGGTATTAAACATAAATAGAGGGAAGAGTCTACTGAATTTTTTATTTCACACAAAAAAAAAAATCTTGACAAACAAAACGTAATGTACCTGTGTAAACAATAAAAAAAATAAGTCATCAACAAGCGACCGTAACATCCCATCCTTAATTTGATAAATAAAAGATCACCCTCCAATTTATTGTGTAGTATAACATTGGCCTTGGGCACTACAGATATGTCTATAATAGATGTGCCTATAATATTCACATGCGTACATTCACATTCATATTAAATTATACATTTTAATAATTGTAATTGAATTTGAATAATTCAGACGAAAATTGTGGAAAATATAAACATACACCGTGTATAAAATATACTAAAATGAAACCATACTCCGACTCGAATACAAAATAATATGTCTATTTGCCAGACCCTGGATTCGAACCTGGGACCCACGACGTTATAGGGCGACGTATCCGCTCGGCCATCGTGGCGACATAAAAAGAGGGAAAACGTGAATTCCAGGCACACAATAATATTATCGTGATTCCAAAACGAAACAAAATATTTAAAATAAAAGCTACATACTTTCATTACATCGAAATGATCGTGTAGATCTTATTGTGTTTCCACGTTGATGCAAAGTGAACAAAATCAGTCCAGTTTAAAGCAATCACTCTTGTAGAAATATCTCAATACATATTTTGTTAATTCAGGGCTCTAAAAATTAAACATTTTATATGCAGTGAATACTGGATATTATCTATATATATAAAACAAAGTCGGGTTAGTTACACCATTTATAACTCAAGAACGGCTGGACCGATTTTAATGATCTTTGATTTGTTGGATTTGTCTCCTCCCCGAATAGCAGAATAACTATTATAACATTGGATAAATCACGGAAAAAATAAATTATGAAGAAAATTCATTTTCTCATACATTTTGACATTTTGAACAATGAACTCGCGCATTCGAAAATAAAAGAAAATCACAAAAAATTTAAATCCGTATACAACGCCATTTCTGATACATGACAGAAACAATAAACAAGAAACAAACAAACAAAAGAAAGAATGATAGTCGAAATTTACTGTCAATGGTGTAGTGTGCCCAACATTTTGTGCTTCATGTCTTCAATTTGCCTGAAAACGATAGTCATTGGGATATGACAATCGCTGAAGCAATTGTTTTTACATCTCCAAATCAGATGCGCACATGATTTGCTATCATTATTTCGACATGCTTCCGATCAAATCCACCTGAACTGTGGAACAAGGATGACATGTCAGAAGACATTTTACATCGAATTCGTGTCAGTTCAGGGAATCCCGATCTCAAGGTGAATGAGGAGATACATAACCAGGCTTTGTTTTTAAAGATCAAATACATGTGTTACCTCATGTGCGGCAGTTTGTTAGTCAAGTTAGGAATGCCAACGCCACATCGTGGAATGAACGACGCTTTCAATCGAGAATTGGAACGTGAATATGATCGAGATGCATTGAACCAATCAGTTCGAACGAATGTACCACTGTTGAAGCCCCAACAGAAAGAAGTGTACGATACATTAATGATGAAAATGGTGGCTTATTTTTCCTCGACTAGAAGGATGCCGAATGCCTCATTCAAAGTTGAAATTGCCCTTAAACCTGCAAACGACTGAAAAACCGACATGCAACATTGCAATACACTCAGCAATGGCTAAAGTTTTGTTAGCAAGTAAAATCATCACCTGGAATGAATGCACAATGGCGCACAAACGCGCATTGAAAGCACTCAAACGAACTATGAAAGATCTGCGTAATGACTCAAGAAGTTTTGAAAGCGTAATGATTCTACTATCTGGCGATTTCCGCCAAATACTACCAGTCATTCCAAGATTGGCCGCTGCCGATGAAATAAATGCTTGCCTCAAATCATCGACTCTGTGGCGCTATGTGAAGAAACTTCAGCTGACGACAAACATGCGAGTTGCATTGCTAAACGATCCATCTGCCGAAAATATCTCCAAGCAATTGCTGACTATCGGTAACGGCCGATGAATCGAACGGATTGATTTCGTTTCCGCTGAATTTTTGCAATTTCGTCTCAACTAAGGATGAACTCATCAACAAAGTGTTACCGAACATCATTGCTAACCATAAAAATCACAATTGGTTGAGTGAATGAGCAGTCTTGCGGCAAAGAACAAAGATGTGGATCACTTAAACTTCACAATTCAAAATCAAATCGTTGGTCCACTGCATTCCTTGAAATCTATCGACTGTGTAACAAACGAAGACGAAGCAACCAACTATCCAACTGAATTTTTAAACTCATTTGATCTGCCTGGCTTGCCACCACACAATTTACAACTGAAGATTGACTTGGTAGTTATCATGCTTCGAAATCTGAACCAACCAAAACTATGTAATCTATTTCATTTTGATTTGATTTTTGCACATTTATTGAACTAAATTCATTTTGAGTATTTTAATTCAGCTAATAAGTTAACACAAGATTATTGATTCTGAGGCGGTACGAAGTTCGCCGGGTCAGCTAGTAATAATCATAAAAATGTATTGATTCAACTGGCGTTTACGTGATAGAATTCCATGATGTATAATGGTTTTGATTGTTATTGTTAAGTACATTTTTTCGATTTATACAAATTAAATAAAACATTTGTTTCAAAATCATTAAAAATTGTAATGAATTACCACCAAATTCGTGATGAATATCTAAAAAACAAATAATTTTGAATGTTGAAAAATCATATCCACTTATTTCTATGTTATAGATAATGAGAAAGCATCATTTTTTATGATGAAGTATTGCAAAGAAGAGTGCAGTCATGTGCTGAAGGGGTGTGGACACAAATGCAAAGGGACTTGCGGGCAATGCTTCGGTGGTCGCTTACACATGCCATGTCAAGAAAATTGTGGCCACATTCTCGTGTGCGGTCACGGGTACTTACTATGTTTTATCATCTTTACCTTCTCTAATAAATAGATTATCTGATAATAGATACAATTTTATAGATAATAATAGATAATAGATTATTTTTTATGTTTTTTTAAATACCCCGGAAATGGCTGCTTTTGGTTTTGTTCTATTTTACATAAAATTCCAATTTTTTTAATTGCATACAAACAGTTATATTAAACTAAAGCAGCGCCGTGTTTGCCTTCTAAGCTGTTGGTAACGGGTTGGAATCACACGTATGGAAAATTCACATACTATTTTCCGACGTGTGTTTGAATGAATGTAACAAGACAAACCGTATTAATATTGTACATAGAACAGTTGCCAAATACGCTGAACTATAATTATTCAGAATATTATGTAGATCAAAGAACCAAAGTGTTATCATTTACATCAACTGCCAAAGATAAGGATGGTGCTTATGAAAATTCCGCCATCATGTTACAATAAGCCAAGAATATTTTCTGTGCCTACCACTGTGTTCTACCCAATGACATTATTTATGTCATTGGTTGTACCACACTAAAAATATTGCAGAAGTTCCATCAAGTACTTGTGACACAAAAGCTCTGTAAGACTCATAGTATGGTCCAAGCTTTCTGATTTTTATCATGATTCGGTTTTCAGCTGTGAAGAGCCTTGCCGCGAATCTTGTCCGCCATGTAAGCGCCCATGCTCTGTAAAGTGCCAACATTCCGAGTGCCCTCTGCCCTGCGGAGTCCCCTGCCAACCGTGTAAGGTACATACAGGAACCCAAAGTTTCTTCTTCTCCTCAGGTTGTCAGCATCTTGTATCTCCACCGTATACACCCTGTCGATGATGTTTAGGTCGGCTTGAAGGACAGGTCTGGTTAGGACTCTCTTGAGGCAACCACACCATGTTGCCAAGCCACGTCCAATTTCACTTTCTCAACTTCAATATGACGAGAGGCTGAATGGTCCATCCTTTAATCTCCTCATTACTCATAAAGTTATACTACTGCACACACATTTGTTCTCGAAGCTTAGTAAACAGTTGTTTTGAGCATTTATAAGGTTTCATCATCACTTCCAAAGCAGCTACGTCAGAATGGAAACATCAAACAGGCGGCTTCGGTTTTAACCATTAATGTTGATAATAACTTTCTTCTATCTATAGAGATGGAGCTTGAACGTATGAAATTGAAGCAAAAAAGGACTTATGGTCCACTGATTATGTTAGCTATAAATGACTCCGAAACTGACTGAAAATACTGGGATACTGGTTTCGAAATAGGTCTAACTAATCAAAGGGAAATCTGGACCAGGACAGGTGGTACCCATTACACAAATTTGTTGATTGAAGCTGGTTTTCTATTAGCAAATTTGAATCAAATTTCACTATTTTCGACATCTGTCAAAAGCAAAAAGCATTTACAAAAATGCCTTTTAACGTTTTACATAGGTAGTACTATTTTTTTGGGTGCCAACAGAATTTTCATGCGTGCCATGGATTTGCTATCACTTTACTCGACTATAACATTAAGGGTAAGCTCTACAGAATTGCCCTTGAGAATTGAAAATATGATTTTTTTATATGTGGTCCGGAATTGTTGGTCTACTAGCAATATACAAAGGTCGCCGACAATGCTTGTGTCAAATGTAAATGGTCTCTAAATTAAATTTAAATCATAAACACGGTCGACGTGAAGACAGAATGGGGTGACCAAAAAATAATATCTTCTAATATAGGTAGGTACGTAAATGTTACTAAATTCAATTTGTTAATCAACTGTTTGGGAGAAAGTATTGAAACCAATATGATGGTGACATTTTCAATTATGTGGTTACCACAATATAAACTTAATAATATATTAATAACTTTTTAACCTGAAATTGTCCGAGAATTAAACATACGAAGGATGTTGAAATGCATATCTACCTACATTTTTATTTCATGTGCTATCCAAAAAACATAATTAATGAATAGTATTTATTTTTAATGTGTAAGACCTACATAATTATTTTTTTTAAAAAATAGGTAAGTATTGTTTAATTCTAATGCATATTTAAAAAAACGTACAATATTTCTAGTGATGTACCCGAGTTTAGAGACACTTTTACAAACTAGTAACGCAATTACTTTTATAATATAATATGTACTAGTGAAACAATAGGTACGAGTAGGTACCATTATTGTATTTTGTTGGTTGAGTAAAGCCAATGCACGAAATAATTATTTATAACGCCTAAAAATAAATATTATCGTATAGGCACCCCATATACTGTTATTATTTTTCACATTGTTTCCATTCCGCCGCCTGGCGAGAGCGTTTAAGGCACCTAATAAATCATTGCAAAGAATTGCTCTAGCGACAATAATATTATTATTGTATTTTTAAAATAAAATCTTCGATGACCAGGGATTTTGCTCTAAATTTGATTTAAAATGACGTGGTACTCGCTCTGTGGATTCTCCAAGACTGAAGTATGAATCACACTGCCTCCTGTTATACCCACTCTTAACCTTGGCTGCTGTTACTTTGTGAAGTAGTGTTTTGTGTACAACCTGCCGCCATATGAATTCATAGGTAAAGATGATTTTATTTGTTTTATTCAGTTCAAATGCAAGCGTCGCTGTTACCACGGAAAGTGTACTAGACTTTGTTGGGAGACTTGCGATTGGCCACCCTGTTCGGAGCCCTGTCGCCGCCTCTTAGAATGTAAGCATCCATGCCGTGGCCTCTGCGGGGAATCGTGTCCTCCCATCTGCATGTATTGCGACCCTAAGTCAGTGCCCGAATGTCTTTTCGGCCATGAAGACGATGCAGACGCAAGGTCAGTACATGTCGGGATTTGTCATCTCTGGATTCTAGTATCCCATTCGCTGTTTTGATCTCGAGATTTCTAGATTAATTTGTGAGTGATATTTGTTAAAAATAATTTATTTTTAATTACTAGAGCTGATGGCGGTTAGTTTACTATGTATTTATATCCAAAACAGATAGAACTATTTACTAATGAATGTGATTTTTTTTCTGTGTGTTTACTTTATTCCTGTCCCAGCATTAAGAAAAATTGCTAAATTCCTATAGTCCCAGGATTGAAAATTTTGTCTGGAAATAAAATTTAAATTTATTTATTTTACATATTATTACTTTACAAATTCATAATTGGTAATGGCATGGGTAAACAGTACCTATCGAAATTTTTTATATTATTTTATACAGCATAATCAGAAGAGTGATTAAAAAATCATAAAAAAGTACATGGAAGTACATCGAATGAGCTAAGTAGACCATGGTTTCCCAAACTATGGGTCGCGACCCACCAGTGGGTGCTCAATATTGAGTGGGCCCTCGCCACTGTATACACGAATTAAAAAAAATAGTGATAAAGTTGATATTTCATTCAGCTATTGGTAACACTTATGAAAAATATTTTTTTATTTCAAATAGAACAAAATAAGACAGCATTAAATAGTTCCACGACTCGCCACTAGGGAATCTGAGCATTACCAATATTTATGCCCTCTTTTCTCTAAGACAGCTAAGAGGTGGGTCCCAAGATTGGAAATTTTTGTTAGATGGGTCGGAGCCCAGTCAACTTTGGGAACCACTGAAGTAGACCATATTTAAAAAAAATCGTAAGTTGACATCCATCTAAACTCACCTCACGCAAGTGAAATATGTCAATATGTCCAAAGCGAGCGAGGCGGGTCCCCCTACCGATCGCTAATATTAAAGGCAGTGTAACGCTCTACAGTTACAGTAGCGTTTTCAAAGAGTGTTCGAGGTAAAAGGGTATTCAGTGTATTTTTAGCGATTTTTTTTTTTACATTCACTTGAATTATGTAATTGTCGAGTATCGACACATAATAATCAAAAATTGCATCGCATGACCATATATCTTTTAATGTTAATATTGTTGAAATAAAATAGCGACTATTAGAGCAAATTTGTGATGTGTGTTCATCTCAGTTATCTGCTCGACCTGCCATGCCGCCCCCCCCATGAGCCTGGGTCGCCAGGCTAGAGTCCTGTCAGCCTACCCCCCCTTGTGAGGCCCATGGGTATTGGACATAAAGTGACATATTAACCGGTTCTATGCCTTCAGCGAGTTATCTCACTCAATGAGACTGTGATCGACAGGCCGCACATACAAATTTCAGGAGTTATCTCGTCCGAATTTAAACCCAAATTACTAGTCACTGTCGATTGATTTGCATAAACTAAAAAATTAAACACACAGTGACATCTGTCTGAATAATTATGAAATACTAGCCACAAATTATCGGTATTACAGCGATTGTAGTAAGAGCTTCGCTCTACATTCAAAGTGTGTCGTTAAAAATCTGCTGCCTGTCAGATACTGCCATAGTAATATTGTGAAACATAGAAAAGGTTAAGTGACAAAGAGACGAAAGTAAAAAATCAACATATAAAAGATGGTTTAATATGCGTCTCCTTAAAACATTTTCTTGCTAATAAAGTCGCGATCACACATTGGACATGCCTGATATAGATCCACTCTCAAGCCGGTTCGAACTAAGGAATTATATAGACCAGTTAAAACCGTAGCTTCCAAAAAGATACGGGAAGACGCAAGATGAAGCCCAATGTGTAATGTGACAACCGGTCTATTCTATACACAAGCCTGCTTTCGATCCACTATGGCAGCTAAATAGGGTAGGAAAGTATCGAATTATTAACACTTATTGCAACAATTACAATAAGTTAACCGTCTGAACTGTCAAAACTGTTTAAAATTTATTACAGAGAAGAGAGGTGCTGTTAAAACATAGCACTTATTGTAACAATTATAACTAAATTATTGTAATTGTTACAATAAGTGTTAATAATTCGATACTTTCCTACTCTATTTAGCTGCCGTAGCGGACCGAAAGCAGCCTTGTCTATAGAATAGACCCGCAGGATAACTAATTAAAACTATCTAAATGCGCTTTACTATGTTCAAGACACAGCTTCCACAATATGTCATAATCAAAGTTATCTAGATGTGGTATCAATGTGAATTCTCTTTTTGCACGGTGATATATTGTAGCAGGGCTCTTCTAACATATCACTTAACTTCTAAATCAATAAAAAAGTGATAAATATATGCCATATTCAGGCAGTTCATTATCCATTAACTTTTTTTATCCAATTGGGGATTCTAATGGGATATATTTGGAATCAAGTAAGACGTGTTAACTGTGCTAACAATTATTGTTATTGTGGATAACCGCCTTCCTTGTGCAATTGGAGTAATAAAAATAATAAAAACGTGTTACCGTGTTAACTTTATTTAGAATCGTCTTTAGATTTCTATGCTTATTCGCTGTATCAGATACCTACTCAGTTTAACAGCACCTGTTTTATCAGTCAGGCGACGATTGATGTCTTCAAAACAGAAGGTCCCCAGGGTCAGTGGTGTAATGCTAAATAAATAAGTCTGGGAGCGCTGATTAACTATAATATTTTAATACCCCCTACCCGCAGTGATTTATTTTCAGCACCAACAAGTTTCCAACATAACTCAAAATATATATTATATTATTTTTATGATTTTTTTTTAATTTAATTATTATTTGGTGTAAATTTTAATCTATAAAAGCCTACTCACTAAATTTATCCAAGGAAAGAAGCTTCTTTCTGTCAGTAATGTTAAAAGAAATTTTAAATTTACAATGGTCATAAATTTTGAACTGTATTTTTAAATTTATGGAAACCACGTGAAAACAGATAATATCACATCGTTGATGTGTTCGTATTAATTTTTTTTAACACGTTTTAAATAAACAATATTTTCAAGAGAATACATTTTTGGGTCCTAAAAAAATTTAAATTTTGTAAAATTATGCAAAATTTCCAAATCGTCTAGAAAAAAGTGTGGGACCGCCATTCCCACGCGCATCTGACCCACCACATCATTGCCCAGGGTCAAAATGTCTCGAAACCCAAAGGACAGACAATATAATTAGGTGACAAACAGTAATTTTTTGTCTTTGTTAGACTCGGCTAAAAGAGTTGCTGAATTTGACGATTGAACTGATTTATTTAAGTGGATGCTGCGAGTGTATCTACCACAGTGGCATCCGAAACCATACATTTCCCTTCTCTCCATGGTATCTTCGTTCATTTAAATTTACTTAAAATTCACATAAACATATCTATCTGTAGCGACCGATCACGTTATTTCAAAACTGTCCAAAAAGAGAATCAGGTCTAAGAGAATAAGGATTTTGATCTGGCAATGAGTGATCTCTGGATATTATTGGGTGAGTAAAAATATGTATTGTTTACCTCTTAAATCTGTTCCGAATTCATGTAGGTATACTTTATATTTCAGGTTTGTGAAGTTGGTGGACTGTCCGCACAGCGTGGAAGTGAACGGTCTGGACACTTGGGTGCTGGATCAGACTGAGAACGAATCCCAAAAGATCTCCATCCGACCGTGCCCTTATTGCAATACACCCATCGTCAATACGCCTCGCTATTTGGATCTAGTGAGGAAATCTCTACGCCAAATAGAATCTGTGAAAACAAAAACATTTGGCGACATTGATACAATTACTCAAAAATTGGTTGCTGTCAAAAATGATGTTCAACATTTGGTGAATCAAAAAAAAAACGTGGAGGGTGAATTAATTTTGCACTATTAATTCCTTATATACCAATGCAAAACTAAGAGCCGAGCTACACCGGGCGAATCTGGTCTCGAGACCAGTCGCCGAGACCAGACCGATGCATGCAGTTATATGGAGCATGCCACACCTGGTCGCCCAGTAGTCGCGCAAGCAATAAAGTCGGGCGACCAGTAAAATCTCGTTCGTGCGCTCGGTCTGGTCTCCTGGTCTCTCTGGTCGGGCGATCGGTAGCGATGTATGAAAACATATAACTATATATTGAGCGCTGCCACACTGGGCGACCAGTCGCCGGCGCCAACCGGTCGCCGACGCCGCGGATAGAACGTATTTTTGCATACTTGCGTGTACATTCATTATTATTATTATTATTGGCTGCCTCTCTGGTCGCCGGCAAGTCGCCCGAGTAAATCGCCCGAAGAGACCAGTTGCGCGACTGGTCTCGCGACCAGAGTTGCCCGGTGTGGCTCGACACTAATAACATGCAAACATCATTTCCATTTTTTCCATAATTCATTAAAATATTTTCAAATTGATATAAATGGTAAAAGTGTGAAAAATGTACAATATAATAATTGAGTAATTACAATTATATTATATACCACTGCAGAGCTATTCTTAACAGTCAACACGGTAACATGTTTCTGTTATTTTCTTTGCTCCAAATTAACATTGAAGTAATTCCATAAACAAGGCGGTATCTACAATAAATTGTTAATACAGTGATAATTTTTGTAACACGGCGAAAATTTAAGTTGGTACACATGTCGTGTGAAATGCGTCTCTTTTTTGCGGAGCTCGGTCAACTTTGTGTGTGCTCGTGTATGCGTATCTATGGTTTTTCTACCTGTGCATTTATTCTATACACATGGCTACTATTGGCGGCTATCGAGGATAGTTTATCATATTTATGTATTGAGGTATTATAATTGATACAATAAGTTAGCCATCTAAACTGTCTATCTCGCTCTAAAAATTAACACAGCCAAGAAAGGTGCTGTTAAAACAGCACTTTTTGACAGTTCAGATGGTTAGCTTATTGTAACGATTAACTGCCTAGTAATATGATAAACTACCCTCAATAGGCGCCGATAGCAGTCTTGTGTGATATTTTGTGTAACAATAGCTTCTTCATGTCTAAATGTTCATGCAAGATCGTATACACGCTGGTGTTACTAATGCCCAGGGATGCCTTAATCTCACGGTATGTCACATGACGCTCTTGCATCATCAGTTCACGCACAGCATCGATGTTTTCTCGAGAAACAACCGATTTTGGACGACCTTCACGCAGCTCGTCTGTGAGCGAACGACGGCCATGATAAAATTCGCTAAACTAGCGATATACCATAGTTTTTGATGGTGCTTCATCGCCATATAAAGCACTTAGTTCAGCGATGGACTATTCCCACGATAATATACGTCGAAAGTTGTGAAAAATAATCGCACGAAAATTTTCACGAGTTAATTCCATTTTTTGGCTAGATAAATATTTCAAATGTATTTTAAAAAAACAAGAAGCCTCCGTTTGTTAAACCGTTCTGAGTACTTTTTCCGTTAAAAATGTCTATCTTCAAAATACAGAACTCAAACTGCACCTAGCAATACCAGTGTTGCCAATTCCTGAAATATAAACGGCTACCTATGTTATCGTAGTAGATTTTTGGGTTTTCACCGTGTGTCCTTCTTCCTTCTTTCCTCGACATTTCGGGCTCGTTGCAGAGGCCATTATCAAGAGATGATATGTTTTATGATGAAATGTAGTGTAGGTATATGAATGTAAACGTTGCTATAAGAATGTCAAAAGGAATCCGATTAGCTAAGAGCAAACGTTGCTCAGAGTAAATGTGTCAATCGTTACGACCAGAGATACCGGCTCGAATATTGGATTTTGCTGATAGTGCCGGAAGCCAGTGGCGCACCCAGGGGGGGCCAAGGGACCCTGGCACCCCCCAAAAATGAAAATTATCAGAATGATTTTAAACATTGAAATTGAAAGCCAATAAACTATACCTTTGGGCTTACACAAATAAAAACACGGCAAAAAATGATTTGTAATAATTCTCCAGCACCCTTTTTAGAAAAATTTCTTAGATTTTAATTTCGAACACAAAAATTTCGAAACACTAATGTCAGGTTTTTTTAGAAACCCAATCCCTAATGGAACTGTCAAAAAATTCTCGGTGTCCACCCGAATTCCGGAGTGGTGTAGGTCATGGCTGGGGAGGGCTGACAGGTCTGACGGTCTTGGGGCCCGGGCTGTGGGGGGCCCGGCGTCTCGGGTTGACCAGATAAGTGAGATAAACACACATCATAAATTAGCTTTAATAGTAAAAAGTCGCCTGCGGCGCTATTATACTTCATGGCCATGAAGATTTTCAATTACTTATATAATTGTGCAATATATTTTTTGATTGTTATGTGTCAATACTCGACAGCTCCATTATTAAAGTAGATGTATTAAAAATCGCCAATAATTCACTGTATAAGTAAGTACCCTTAATTTGAACTAAAACACAATTTGAAAAACGTTAATGTATTGTTTCACACTGCCTTTAATCTTAGCGGTAGATAGGGGGCCCCCCAAATATCCTAGCCTATGTGGGGACCATGGTGTAGGTACACCGAGTGCAATAGACAAAAGACCGATAAACGAGAAATTAGGCTGTGAAGAAGAAAAAGAGCCTATAGGACTAATTTACATTCTCCTCCTTGGGCCCCCCCAATATTAAATCCTGGATGCGCCACTGCCGGAAGCCATGACGTTTTTAACCGTAATCCATCATCCCTATTAATATTTTCAGGGTTTCTATGGATTTCAATGGCCTCCTTTACCAATTGTGCGAAATATCCTTTATTCCGACCCAATATCTTGGTTTCAAAGTCAAATTTGTGTCCTGTATTCATCGAGTGCTCGGCAATCGCTGACATCGTGTATATTTAAATCGGTATGCCCTCTCGTGTTTACTCACCGCTTCTTTACTGTTCTAGAAGTTTGGCCTATATACTTTTTTGGGCATCCGCGACAGCTTAACTGGTATACACCTGCCGAGTCCAAAAGCTGCCAGTCCTTTACTGATCTTAACATATTTCGGACCTTTGTCGATATTGAGAATATTGTTTCGATTTCATGTTTCCGAAGTATCCTGGAAATGGTATCGGTGGTGTTTTTGGTATAAGGTAGATGGGCCCGGCCTTTGAAACGTATCTCTTCCTCCTGACTAATCGGGTTAAGGTTGATTTTGCTTTTGGTGGCTTTTTCATCTTGTTAGAATATCCGTTTGCTTGAAGAGCCTTTCATACTTGAGATATCTCGGATTTTGTCAGAAGTTGGAATTCTCAGAGTTGTCAGAAATTGGAATTGATTTTGTAAAAGTTATGATTTATATTTTAATATTAAGAGTGTTATGCAAATTCTAATCATCCTGGAAGCAAATTTTGACAATTAATTTGTCGAAAAATATATTTTTATGAATTCATATTTTTGTAATAATTTGAATATTGAATTTTTATTATTTTCATTGGTTTTCACATAATTTTAATTGAATGTGGTCCCCGAATTATTTACCTATTATCTCTTTAACTTATATTGCAGTTCCTGAATGGAAAATGATTGTTGATAATATAAAGAAAGCGGTCAATGATAAGAAGAATTTATCATTTAAGAAAACTGGAAGGAGAAAACTTAAAAGATTCAAACGTGAGATACGTATCAGCCTCCAGGATGTGGAGAAATATTCCACCGTGGTGAATATTCTGGGCAGGATATCGGCTATATGTATTAAGTCAAAAGATATATTTACATCCAGTGTGTTTATGTTGCAAATCAATGATTTGATAACATGTATTCAAAGATCGAAAACAAGCATATCTCTTCAACAATGCGAAGATTTTACCAACGAATTTCTCAGAACGGAGCGCATCGTCCAAGGTGTGTCAGTAGAAATAGCATGCAAAACACGATTGAAAGCCGGAAAAAAGGTTGACATGGAGGTATCATTTGCTACAATTAACGATATATTGTTTTCTGCTCAAGTGTACAATAACGATCTGGATTCTATAGTTGAAGAAGAGTTCAAAAAGTTGAAAGATTGTGTTGATTTTCAATTGACTGCGGTTGAAAAAAGGGTAATCGTAGCGGCTATTGGCTTAAGACAGGGACATTGGTATTCTTGTCCAAATGGACACATTTACTGCATAGGGGAATGCGGGAGAGCCATGCAAAAAGCAGTTTGTCCCGAGTGCAAAGAGGCAATAGGAGGAACACAACACATACTTCTCAGTAACAATAGACCCGAACCAGAAATGCACAGAGCAACACATAGCGCATGGTGATGCGGTGCAACTTCTTAACTATGACCTACGTTAAGTAACATTCTTATAGTAATATTTCTTTTCATGAATATAAATATTATAATAAAACACCAAATTTGAATGTTCGCTTTGGTGGTTATTTTTTTTTTCAAACTAACCCACTCTCGAGATGTCAAATTTTATAAATAAATATTGTGGTAAGTAATTTTAATAGAAATATTATTCATATCAAAATATGAATAATATTTTTTTTTAATTTCCAAAGGATCTGATTTACAATGTTATAATATTATATGTGTTTGGTAAAACTTTAAATTTTCAAATGACCATACCTCTGAATTTTGCAGATATGAGGATATTGTTTTGCAGAATAATTTGTGTGATGTTTTAGTTCGTTTGTAGTGCAGTATATTTAAAATAGAAAACAAAGGGAAACTTATTCATTTCAATATTAATAAACAATCCATTTACATTAAATTTCATGTTTGTATCAAGCCGGGTTTGAATATGAAGGTTGAATCGAGCTGTTTTGTAATTTGGATTGATTCATTTAGATTATGAAATAAGGCACATTTGAAAGTTTCGCAATATTTTGTATGTAATAAAGCCGGTTTCCTTAAAATGTCCTTTTCTTTACAAAATGTTTCTCATGGTTAATTTTTCAACAACATTAGAAGAAGTAGTGTTTGCGAATAGTAGAGTCATAATAATATGGTCTATTCACGACCAAAGTGATATTATATTTGAAAGTTTCGCATTATTTTAATTTAATATTTCATATGTAATGAAGCCGGTTTCCTTAAAATGTCCTTTTCTTTACAAAATGTTTCTCATGGTTAATTTTTCAACAACATTAGAAGAAGTAGTGTTTGCGAATAGTAGAGTCATAATAATATGGTCTATTCACGACCAAAGTGATATTATATTTGAAAGTTTCGCATTATTTTAATTTAATATTTCATATGTAATGAAGCCGGTTTCCTTAAAATGTATTTTTCTTTACAAAATGTTACTCATGGTTAATTTTTCAACAACATTAGAAGAAGCAGTGTTTGCGAATAGTAGAGTCATAATAATATGGTCTATTCACGACCAAAGTGATATTATATTTGAAAGTTTCGCATTATTTTAATTTAATATTTCATATGTAATAAAGCCGGTTTCCATAAAATGTCTTTTTCTTTACAAAATGTTAGTCAAGGTTAATTTTTCAACAACATTAGAAGAAGCAGTGTTTGCGAATAGTAGAGTCATAATAATATGGTCTATTCACAACCAAAGTGATATTATATTTGAAAGTTTTGCATTATTTTAATTTAATATTTCATATGTAATAAAGCCGGTTTCCTTAAAATGTCTTTTTCTTTACAAAATGTTAATCATGGTTAATTTTTCAACAACATTAGAAGAAGCAGTGTTTGCGAATAGTAGAGTCATAATAATATGGTCTATTCACGACCAATGTGATATTATATTTGAAAGTTTCGCATTATTTTAATTTAATATTTCATATGTAATAAAGCCGGTTTCCTTAAAATGTATTTTTCTTTACAAAATGATAATCAAGGTTAATTTTTCAACAATATTAGAACAAGCAGTGTTTGTTAATAGTAGTCATATGGCAGGGATGGCGAACCTATGGCACGCGAGATGATTTTGTGTGGCAAGCGAATGTTTCATTCTTAAGAGAAAAGAAATTACTATTTTATATTATATATTTCGAAAATGTTTTTGTTAAGTTTTATAAATAAATATATCTACCTACTTATATAACATTAGAAAATAAAGACGGCATAGGCGTGCGTATTTTCTTTAGTTTTTCCTAATATGTTTACCAATCAATACGCAAACGGAAACAACGATATTCATGCATAAATGACAGATCGCATTGTATAAAAAATTGCAGGAAAATCCTTTTCAAGAATAATCATTACGTTTAATGTAAATATACAATTGCATAAGTCGATCCTTAGTATCAGGGAATTAAAAATAAAAATATTCAATCAACAAACCTTATGAAATTAATTATCGGCAGTCATTCAAATATAATAACTGCTTGTTATTTTGCCTCAAACATAATCTCTAAAAATGGAAAACCGCTCAGTGATGGAGAATATAATATGAAAAAAGGGTGGTTTAAGGTGAAGTCTTTACTGAGCCGTTTTTAAAGAGGTACCTAGCGGAAAAATACGAAGCTTGCAATTTGAGATTTTTTTTTGATAATTTACAATTTCAACTGTATTAATTATTAATAAATATGTATTTGAAAACGTTCTAAGCTTCAATATTGGGACCATACATAAATAAAATTTGATATAAATAAAAAGGATTTCAATTTATACACATTTATATTTTTTTATAAAAATCGATGTTTTTTAAAATATATATAAAAAATATTAAAACTATGAATTTGTCAAAAATCTCTTAGGTGATGTTTAGAAAACTTAATAAACTAAATTTTAATAACAAATATGATCATAAAATATATGTAATAATAGGGTGCGGTCCGATTCAACAAATTCACATTTTATTACATTTTTTAAAGTTGTAAGTTTATCTTTGACTTAAAATAAAAAATATTTTTCTTTTTAATGTTTTCAGATACATATTTATTAATTAATACAGTTGAAATTGTAAATTATCAAAAAAAATCTCAAATTGCAAGTTTCGTATTTTTCCGCTAGGTGCCTCTTTAAAAACGGCTCAGTAAAGACTTCACCTTAAATGCTTCCACGATCTCTTTGACTAATTTGAAAACAAGGAATAAAAATCAAAGAGTAAAAGATATGCGCCATAGGCTAGAAACGATGAAAGATGGAATATCAAGAACTCAATTGTAATTTACTTTTTTAATAGAAATCATAAAAACATTTTTTTTAGAAAACTTTTTTTTTCGCCATGAAAAACAGTCGAAAAATATCATTTGGGAAATTTTGGCATGCGTACGTAAAAAGTTCGCCATCCTGTCATATGGTATATTCACGACCAAAGTGATATTACATTTTATTAAACGTAAACATTAATAATTGTAAGATTAGAACGATATAAGTATATCCTTTAAGACCTATTTGAAAGAAGGGCCAATTTATCCTTTTATAATTTTTCACATACCCAATTTCACATTTTTACGTCCTTCTCCTTGACATCACAGATATTATAGTAATATATTGCAATGATGTTTGGAATTACTATCATGCCAAACATACCAAAAAAAAAATAGTTAAAAGAGTGCTAACTAGCATTATTCTTTTTCAGCTATCCTGCTCCGAAAAAATATGTGCCTAGGTAAGTATTCACAATTTTTTTTGCATAGATAATAAATTCTTCAAATTATTTGCTCCATGATACAAAAATATTTTATTACTTTCTGCGAATGTATCGAAGATGGTATTTTTTTTTCGAAGATTTTCAAGATCTATTCAACCTTGAATTAATTGTAGGATTTCTTTTTATCACATTCACCCCTTTCGACATTTTCAGGGGGTGACTTTTTAGTTATTTTAACAATGTTTTTAAAATTAGTGACAACAATGGTTACTTATCACTGGTTTATTATATTAAAAATTTCTACCTCTAATTTAAAAATATTATTTTAATTTCATTTCAAAGTGACTGAACTGCCTCTGTCGAAGCATTTGTATAAAAATTATAAAGTTTTAATTAATCTGTATTAGGTAATAGATTTTAAGATTTGAACTAAAAGTATTTTAAGTAAGTAAAAGTGTCGTGTATTTATTCTCATGAAGGTGTATCCTCTGTGCATATTCAAATCTCTTGTTTGAATTTTGAAACTGTGCATCCTGCCTAGTAGAGTAGGGGTGCACCAAAGAAGTATTTAGGAGCCTAAATATATGAAATTGAAGCAAAAAAGGAACCCTTTGTCTACATACTGTTTTAGTTAGCCACGAGTGATTTCGCATTACAGTTTTATTTGAAGAGAACTTCAAATTTCTACTAGATATGGACATTTATTTACCAATTTACAGGGCTGCCTTCGTGGAAAGATCTTTAATTTTATGTACACGGCCTATACTAATACATTGATAATTATTTTTAGGATGAAAAATCACGTTCAAACTAAACGTTAACTAACGTTTTGTTGAAGGATTACAATTAAATAAAAAGATGTTTTATTTACTTACAAAATATAAGACATAAGCCACCTATCTCGTGATTGAGTCGCTTAGTCGCCAAACCCGCTCTGGATGATTTTTTTAATAAAACTAGCTTTGAATGTACGGATGTGCTATATCGATAAGTCTACCAGCCTATTGAGGTGCAAGTTTTAAATTCCACCGTTTCGTCAAAAAAACAAAATAAATATTCAAATGCCAAACCCGCTCTAGGGATAAATAACAGGTTACTAAATCGCTCTACATAGCCAAGCAATCAGACGTCGCGATTCAAAGCAAGATTTTTAGCATACGTTTAAATCGCTATACAAACATCACCACTACATCATCGTAAATGCACAAAACAGTTTTTCGTGATTTAATCGAAACTCAAAAAAAAACCTCAAGATCCGGGCTTAGGGACTAAGCGACTCAATTACCAACTACACTTAAGGTAATTTCGCCAAAGACCATAGATATTTATATCATGTAAAATAGAAAAGAACAATAAATTGCATTGGCGAAGGGTGACTTTTGGAAAGGGGTAAGCTGTGGAGATCAGAGAAAAAGAGCACACTTGTCAGGTAACTAACGGGAAATAAGATAATACTTACAATATTACTACTGATGAATAGGTGCACACTAATGACAACGACACACTGGTCATATGTTTCACCGCTGAATTTGTCGAATTATTTAAATCACTTATGCCAGTAGAATTCCACTTTTCTTTAGCTAACAATACGCATGGCCAACAAAAAAGTTTGTTTAATGTATAACTGCCAGTTAAAAACGAATATTTATCATATAAATTGTTGTGAAAATGTCTAATATAAGTTTTTTTGCTGTATTCAAATCTAAATGAACCCTTGGAAGGTCAAGCTTTGATAATTTTTGATTTTTGAAGAAACGTCAAACTCGGGAATGATCGCACAACAATTTTCCACTTCAATCGGAATACTAGACAATTTAATAAATAAAGCACTGACGAATGATTTCGGTACAATATGAGATAATTTATCCACATTCAAAACACAGTAATACATTGAATTTTGTAGTATAAAATAAAACTTTATCACTGTCTTTGAAATGTCAATATGAACTGTGAACAGCATGTTATGTTTGTCTATGACTGAATTAACCTAAATAATAATCACGAAACACAATATTTATTTTTAATAACAATTTATAAATTTATGTGATCGAACACAACAGTTATTTTTTTTTTGAATCACTTTATTATTGATTATTTGCTTAAAAAAATAGTCATCGCCAATAAACAAACCAACATAGAGTGTAAGCTTGTCCTGTAGCGCTTATAAGTTTGGACCAAATATGCAGACATGTATGAAGTTGGCGACGGAATCGCGTTAGAAATAACGGCGACGATTATGTTTGACAATAATTCTAAAAATAGCACTCACGTCTTGACCTTCCGTCATTTATTTTTGATTCGAAACTTGACTAAATTAAACGCTCTACTTCTAAATCCTGATGATAGATGACACTCAATATTTTTATTATATTACCTAGTCCTAGACAATATAGATATTTATTTATTTAAATTAAATACTTGAAAATAGAAGGTAAGCTTTAAATAATCGCTTAGTATGGAGCCTTCGCCACTGATAAATTGCGAATATCAAATTTTTTGGTCTAAGTGGATTAAGTCAGGAGAATCAAAAAAATACAAATTATTTAGGTAAATGGCACATTATTTGTTATTCTTTTTCATCAGGACTAATTCATGACTTGAATCGTGACCCGGGTGATTTGACTGTCAAACAGCCTTTTCAACAGGTCGGCATTATATGACACCATGCCTGTGGATATTTGAAGACCCGTGGGTCTCATAAAGTGGTGCAACTATCTGAGGCATCAAATGTTTGCTTTAATATTCTGATCCGGCATGTCTTAAAAGACAAGACAGCGTGGATGACACAAATTCATTCGATAGCCACTTGTGGATGCAACAGCTAAAAAACCATTTTCCTGTCTGATTCAGGATGTCAATTATTGTTAATCGTAATTTTTCAGAGTGGCCAACCATCAAAATGTTAGCGAATCTGCCTTAGGAGAATTGTTTATTATATTATAAAGAAATGTTAAAAGTTGGAAACATTAACTATTAATTGAATAAATGAAAAAAATGTACAACAGGTAAATTTTGGTGGTTTTGTGTGAATGTGAATTGTCAACTTCTTTCTAGCTGGACAGCACAATTTATGATGCTGGAATTATTTCCGCAAACCATAATCATGCACTTGCTATAGAAATTCCACTAATCACTTTGATATCACAATTTGTTATTTGTACCAACTAAAGTATTTACCAAAAATAGCCTTAGGTAGTTGGTGGGTTGCCAAAAGACATTTCTCTTTTTCCTCGACAGCCTTTTCCCAGTTAATAAAAAGTAAATTAAAGTATGGAAGTGATAATGAAACAATACCATTTTGAAAGTTTTTTTTTATATTAAATATACTTAACATTGGAGCAATTTTACTAGTTTGGTAAATATAATAAATAACAATAGGTACGTACATTATGAACATTACAGAAAAAAAACAATTATTCCTTCATAATTATTACGTATGCCAGTGATGACAACCACCTATTGGATAGAGATAAACAGTTAGTATACAATAAGAATAACTAGACACACTTGGACAGTGAGTAACTGTGTTATATTCAGCAGACAGTTATGCCAAGTAATGTGCGGCAACAAAAAAAAAAATAGAAAAAATGTCTTTCTATAAAAAAAATATTAATATTGATGATTACCTACCCGACCAATAATTTCATATTCGATTCTTGAGCTGTGATTATTGATAGATTTAATATAATATATATATATAATTTAATACATGCACCATTTATCGGCCCCACAATGGCAGAGCGGCTTGAGCGTCAGCAGCCTATAACGTCATGAGTCCTAGGATCGAATCATGGGTCTGGAAAATACATATTGTTTTTCAATTTGTGTTTGAGTCCGAGTATGGACCTAATAGGTTGGCCAAGTGGCTAACATAAATTTCTTGTAAAAACAAATGTGTTAACCTTTTTACTGCCGGTAGGTGTATGTATGGCGGTACCTTGCATGTGCCATATGCCAGGAATCATCATAATGAGTGGAATCATGCGTGTGAAGTGCACACAGGCCTGGATAAACTATGTAGAATCTTTTTGCAACACGAAACAAAATGAATTTTACTTTCCAGTGTATCGCTAAATTACTTTTATTTTACGTACAGTCGAACTTGGTTAATACGAGGAAGATGGGACCAGCTGAATTTGATCATTATAAGCGTTACTCGTTAGGTATATCAGAGAATAGGTATTTTTAAATGCGCGGTCACATAACACAAAAAGTCGCAATTCAAACAAAAATACACAATTAGAATTTTTCCGCGAAAAGTATGGCAAAAGTTGTTTATTGTAATGAACGCTTTTAGGTACCTACTTACTTCACAAACCTTGGATTTTTTTTTCAACCATATGCGTACATGCTGTTTCAATCTTGTCGGCGAAAACACCAATTAGGTAGGTACTTAGACACTTAACTAGTGTCATAAACATAATCCGAACCCGGCGGCATCCTGTCCGGTCGGATTTTATTGCTTAGGGTCGAAATGTTTTTAAGCGCCACACATTAACAGTTTTAAGAAAATTTTTGAGGATATTTTAGCTCAGTATAACCGATAAGGAGCTCGTTATAAAAGTGAATAAATGTATGGAGAAAATTATAAACTAAAATGTCAACAAATGTTTCCTCGTTACATCCGAGATCTCGCCATATCCGTGATTGTAATAACCGAGCTCGACTGTGTGTTTATTTTGTTTATCGTGTCCAAAACAAATCTCCCGTGGGTTACCTGTATTGTTAATACACCGCTTTAAAAACAACAAAAGATCGTCGCCAGTATTAGCGGAATTTGAAAGAATAGCTCAATTGCATACTTGTAACGCATGATTAGTAACTGTATGAGTGATTAGAGTGATGAATGCGGATTGAAGACCAATTCGGTATATTTTTTCTAATATGTATCTTTCTTAAGTTGTTCCTAATTATATACAGTCGAATTCGGTTACATATTACGATCACGGAAATAGCGAGATCTCGGATGTAATGAGGAAACATTCGTTGACATTTTAGTTTATGATGTTCTACAAACATTTATTCACTTTTATATCGAGCTACTTATCAGATATACCGAGCAAAAATTTTGTTAAAACTGTTAATGTGTCGATCGTTTAAAAACATTTTCAACCTTAAGCAATAAAATCTGACTGGGCAGGAAGCCGCCGGGATCGGATTACGTTTATGAGTGTAGTTAAGTGTCTGTACTTAATTGGTGTTTTCGCCGACAACATTGAAAAAGCATCCACGCATATGGTTGAAATTGTATTTAAAAAATCCAAGCTTTGTCAAGTCAGTAGGTACCTACCTAGTAGGTAATTTATGAATACCATATTTGTTTCGGGGATTTTTACGATGTTTTTCAGATTTTTTATGTTCTATGCTTAAATAGAACGTGGCGCGAAAAATTATATATAACGATAGAACGAGTAATGCTTATAACGAGCAAATTCAGTCGGTCCCATCTTCCACGTAATAAACAAGTTCGGCTGTATTTATATTCTTTTCATTTAGACATCATTAAACAAGATAAATGGACAAAGATAAATTTTATCTCTATCCAACAGGTAGATCACCACTTAAAAAATCACTGAATAGAGGCCAATTCACAATTATGTGCCATTGTATGTATAAATGGTCCGTTAACGAGCAGTCAAGATACGTGTTGATAATCTCCGCCTTTTCACTCACACCACACTATCACATTGCAACAGTTATATGCGTATCATTCATTTTCCAGCAATTTATACTAAATACTAATCTATATACTGTATATTTTATTTTGTCCCGTACAGTTTATTTAGTCAGTTCTGTTATTGTCGCACTGTTTTAGCGTGGGCAGATCACATTCAAAATTATGAAAACACTAATTCTTCTTTTTTTTCTTGTCAACGAAGATTCCCTGGGACTCTTGGTATATTCTGATCAGCTTTTCCTGTAATTCTGGAAGGCAGGGGGCGTATCTGCAGTACTCCATACTGAAGTCTCCTTTGCCCTGGGTGTTGGATCTGCAAAATAATACATGGATATTACGTACTTATGTGTATTACAAGGTGGAATGCCCATCCAAGCATGTACGAAAAAATAACAAAATTCTTGATAGTTATTACTAACTTTATGCTGGCATCTATAATTAAATTTAGGAACATGCATGATGTAAAATATCAAAAAGATGACTAATATCGCCCTATAAAGTTGGTCCCCAAACCCTTCATTGTTTTTTTACCACTGCCGTGAAAAATTTCTAGCATTCAGTGGCGTTTTTCTTTGACACAGATGACGCATTTGATTCATCAAAAGATTTAAACGGCGGTCGTGAATCAGTACAAAACAATTACATATACAATTATTAAATATACCAAAATTTAAAAAAGATTCCTAATTCCTAGACAAAACCGCCCGCAAAAGATAAAAAAAATATATAAAAGAAGTGCTTTTTTGGTTTTTCGAATTGCATATGGATAGAAAATTACATACTTAAGCTGATAGTCAGTGTAATTTGAGATTTAATCCCTTGCATCTGTTAGTAGATTAATAACTTATAATCATCAGCTTTTAACACTTAGTACTAAGTAACTTAATCCAATTAAACAAAAGACTGCAAGGGTCAATGCCTTTGTATGGTCATCATCAGGGGCGCGACAACCCGGTGTGGGTCCTGGCTTCCTCCAACAGCTCCCTCCACCTGTCCCTATCCAGTGTGGCCGCTTTCCAATTTGGTACCCCCAGAATACGGCAGTCACTGGCAGCTCCATCTAACCAGCGAATCTTTGGCCTCCCTCTTCTTCTACGTCCTATTGGATTGCTGGACATCACTCTCTTTGCCGGTTCATTGTCATTCATACGGTGCACATGACCTAGCCATCGCAGTCTCCCAATCTTAATTGATTGAACTGCGCTGCAATCTTCGTACAGTCCGTAAAGCTCAGCATTATATCTTCTCCTCCAATTGGTGCCATCCCTGATCGGTCCATATATACGGCGGAGAATTTTTCTTTCAAAGATGTTCAGGGCTCGTTCATTTCGCAGAGTTAATGTCCAGGTTTCCGATGCGTAGGTGAGCACTGGCTTTACAAGTGTTTTGTAAAGAGTGCTTTTAGTTCGACGAGATAGTAAGCGGGACTTAAAATGTCTTAACAGACCAAAGTAGCATTTATTCGCAGACATGATTCTCTTGTTGATTTCTTCTGTAATATCATTATGTCGAGTTACAAGAGACCCAAGGTATATGAAACTGTCGACCGTATCAAACTTGTATGCACCAATATCTAACTTTGGCATGGACGGCATGTATTTAGTTTTTGCCTCGTTTATTTGTAAACCCATTCTTTTGGCAGAGGGTTCTAGTGCTGTGAATGCCTTTTTCAGCGCCAATTCTGATATGGCAATGATGTCGATATCATCGGCATACGCCAGCAGCTGCACAGGCTTAGTAAATATTGTGCCGCTGCCACGGGCATCAATCTTTGCATCCCGTATCGCCTTTTCTAGCGCAATATTGAAAAGAAGGCATGCCAGAGCGTCACCTTGCCTTAGGCCATTCAGTGATACAAATGGCTCGGATATTTCCGCTTGAAGCTTGTATGGTAGTATTTCTAATTCAGAATATTTAAGGTTAGCACATAATATTGAGATTTAATTTTAAATAATTAAAAAAAATTTTATATCTTTATTAATATTTTTTTTTGTGTATCTAAAATATAATATTACCCTTGTAAAAATAAAAATAGTCTCATTTCTAAATTGTTTTGGCGGCAATTTTGCGGCGGTTTTGGTTTGGGCGGTTTTGTCGGGATCCCATTTGTTTTCATTGAACTAAAATTACAAATTGCAGATAGTGTTGGTTAGTTTCTATAATTCAACTACAAAAGCTACAAACCCATATCATTGTGCAATTTTAACAACATTAGCATATGTTTGATAATACTGTATAAGTGTCTTGACTGTACAAACGACAAATGCTTGAATTTCTGTATACTTGCGCGCATACGCCTGAACACATGTTTGAACAAGCGCACAAGTGCAGTGCACCTCCGTGTTAAGATTAAAAGACGATATCCAAAATATAATAATATAATAATGTATACGAGTTAGCCAGTTTAAAAGTTCACGCGCATTCCTTGCAAAAAATACTACCAACTTCAGCGCACGCGTTCCGAGACCGCATTTTTAAGCTTGGTGTGCATATCGAGATAAAACTACCTGAAACTTATTTGTGACGTCATACCAATACGAATTTCACAATGAAATCGTTCGTGACGCATTCAAATATGGGATATTTTAACCGTGAAATGTGTTTGTCCCTCCCGCTCAAGATCGTCGAATCACTGCTTCGGCTGTTGCGTACGAACATTACCGAATACGAATATCTTCTTGAAATGTTCTTTGAAATGACTCACTGGTCAGTTCGCGTACTTTTTTTTGTACTATAAAGTTCGTTAACTATTTACAGCATTGACTAGTGAGTGAATAATGTCGTTTTCGGTTGAATATATTAAAGACAATCGTCGCGATTTTTCAAAACGACTGGAAATTAAGGCTGCGGGACCAAGTTTAAATTTAATTCAAAAGTGTACAGTTAAAGGCAAAGTGATTAATCGAAAATTTAACGTGGAAATGTATACAAAAGTGCCATGGTTATGCAGTTCTTCATATCTAAATACTGTTTTATGTTTTCCGTGCCTTTTATTTACAGGTGAATCAAGCTGGTCCGAGTCTGGGGTGAAAGATTTAGTTCACTTAACACTTTCAGCCCCGGCAGGTTTTTATAAAGTTTACCCCTATTCCCGGACAAATTTGAGTGAAATTGGTTTTTTCTAGTAAATGATATAATCTTGGTTTATTGGCTTATTTGTGGGAATATTTAAATAAAACTTTCAGGAACAATCAAAAACAGTTTAATAATTACGAATAGTGTGATATTTCTGCCAGCAGATGCCTTTGTGAAGAGGAACATCACACTCTTTACACAAGTACCGAGTCTCGCCCCTTTTTTTAATCTTTGGCACATACCTTGCATAGCCTTGTTGGATATGCTTTTTCCGCGTCACTAGAATCGCCTGTAAGGTATGTCTGGACATGTCTCCAGATAATCTTACAGGCGAATCTAGCGTCACATGACGCCTCAGAGCCGGAGAAGACGAGACATCGGTACCAATAGACATTAAAGAAATTGAATACTCTACTAAAAAATCTTTAAATTCTAACTTACGACTAGGGTTACATTTTTTAATAATCAATGAACTGATTGAACGTCAACATTCACTTTTACACTTGGGTCAGCAGTAAACCAGGTCCAGGTGCTGGAGTGTAGTCTTCTGTTGACCACGGTTCAGTAACACTGGCACTAAACCTCGCATGTCCTCCTCGGCTGCCTCTGGGACGACCGCTTCTACTTCCTCTTCCACGCCGTCGACCCGCTCGACCTCTGGTTTCTGTCCGAAATGGGCCAGGGAGTAGGTCCTCGGACGTGTCGACTCCTGACACCATACTGGTTTCATCTAGCACCTCTGCAATGCGGTCAATGAAACCGTTGAAGTCGTCCTCAAAGTTGCTCGAGTGGCCGGCGGTGAAATGGGTGATGTCTGCGACATCGGTGGTGGCATCCAGTAGAACATCTGAATTAGAGTCATAAAATAACTCGAATGCATAATCCTGCTCAGAGTCGTCTGTTCCAAAGGCCTCTATTTCAATGAGTGACAATAGGCTGGAATCAAAACAAAATTCCACATTAGTAAACAGAATTTAATTCTTGGGAAACATGTGGCTTTATCAAAATGTTCGATTATCTTATATAAATTATATTTTGCGTATAAATTATTACCTTGTGACGTATATAATGTGGCAAATCGGTTGGTTTGCATTAGTTGTAAACAACAAAAAAATCGCCATTAGTAAACGAATTTTGAATGTTGGGAAAACACGTGGAATTAACTAAATACTCGTTCAAACACATATAATTATATAGAATATTTATAATAATTCAATATTCTAGGCTTATAAAGTAATATATCGGCACATTATCAAGTATTTGGCAAATAATGCGAACATTCAAACTTTGCATTCGGAAATTTTGACAGTAAAGTATCGTGTACGAATAAACACATAAAATTAATTTAAATTGCTAGAAACCATCAATAAACATATAAAATATCATAGATAAATTATTTATCTTACCTTATTCAATCTTTTTTTTGCTTATTTATGTCATTTTTGTCCTCTGGAGGCAAATCGGTTGGTTTGGAACACCTATGAACAACAACGAAATCGCCATTAGTCAACAAATTTTGAATGTTGGAAAAATACGTGAAATCAACTAAATACTCGTTAAACACATATAATTATATAGATTATTCATAATAATTCAATATTCTAAGCTTATAAAGTAATATATCGGCACATTATCAAGGGATTGGTAAATAATGAGAACATTCAAATTTTCAGAGAAATTTTGACAGTAAAGTTACGTGAATGAAGAAACATGTAAAATTAATTTATATTGCCAGAAACCATAAATATTTATATAAAATATCATAGATAAATTATTTCTCTTACCTTATTGAATCCCTTTATTGCTTATTACTGTAATTTTCGTCTTCAAAATCAGTACATAATTCGGTAAAGTCACACGAGAGAATGATCAAAAATGGCGTCTCATAATAATAAAATTGTGATTTTTATTTAATAATATCACTGAAGGTAAAACAGATATCGATATTTTATCTATACCAGTCGGTACTGAATTTTATAATCTAACAGGATATGTCAAATGTTTTCGTTGAAAATACATAGATGTCACAGTAAACATATTTATTTAAAAACGCGCAACAAAACGAGGATCCTCGCGCGCGGTACTCAGCGTAATTATTGATATAACGAGGATTCTCGTTTGCGGTACCGAGCGTGTTAATATACATAAAGTATATAGATAAAGTGAAAAAACACAGTAGTTCTGAAAAACATATTTTGAATGAAATGCAACTTGCAGTGTTGGGAGCAGTAGATATTCGATCTCAGTTAGACGCCGGGTATCGTCTGCCAGTGAAAAAATTTAATGAACGCGTCAACAATAATTGATATATTTTATCCAGGTTGATTGACTGTGTGAAATTCTGCGGGGCATTTGAATTAGCTTTGAGGGGACACGATGAATCCGTAGATTCAAATAATCCAGGGGTGTATCGAGGGCTTATTGATTTCGTCTCGGAAATTGATATTGCAATGAAACAACATTTAGAAATGAAATAAAACATGAAATATCAATAATATAAAGATGAAACCACGGATGTAGCCACAACTCAACAATTAGTTTTGGTAGTTAGGTACGAATTACGCGGACAAATACATGAACGTTTCTGGAAATTTATGACGCCGAAAGATCATACAGCGGTAGGTATTGCATCTGAAATTTTCAAAGAACTCGAACTTCTCGAGATTAAACAAACCCAATTAATCGGGCAGAGTTATGATGTGCAGCCGTTATGAGCGGGCAACTAGGTGGTGTACAGGCTTTGATAAAAGCTTCGTATCCATACGCACACTTCATACATTGTTACGCCCATCAATTAAATTTAATAATGGAAAGAAGTGTTTCCGCTAACACAATGGTCCGGAATTTTTTTGCTAATTTATGAGCATTTCCAGTTTTTTTTTCGAGATCTGCAAAAAGAACTGATATTTTGAAAGAAATAGTTAATTGAAAAATACCATCAGCACCGACAACGAGGTGGAATTTTAATATAAGAATGGTAACTGTTGTGCACACTTATCGCGAACAGTTAAATGAGTGTATGGAGCACATTTTAGAATCAGTAAATTTAGACGCTGATACTATAAACCAAGCTGAAATGCTGTTACGATATTTAAACGACGATAATTTTAATTATTGGTTAGATTTTTTTGCCAAAATTATGCCCCACTGCGATATACTTTTTAAGCAACTTCAATCGAGATCAAAAGAAGTATTAGAGATTAATAAAGATATTGAACATTTTACACTTGCTATTCAAAATATTCGGGAAAATAATACGTTACAAATTGAGCCCACGAAAAAACGCCGACCGAATGATTTACCACATTCTGTGATATGTCATGAAGTATGCGATACTATAGTGAACCAAGCTAAAGATCGTTTTGAATACCATGGTCATTTAGTAATATCTAAATTGTTTTTTAGTGAAAAATTTCGGGATAACCATAAAAAATTTCCAATTTTTAGATTTTAATACGGCAATGGCAACATACGATTTTATTGACAAATTGAAACTTAAAAATCAACTAATTGTTTTATACAGTCGAGAAGATTTTTACGTCACCGATGGAGCGTTATCCATACTACATCTATTCACAAATAATAATTTACTCGGAGTATTTAGTGAAAGCGTTAAGCTATTGCAAATAATTTGTACAATACCGATGACTTCAGTAGAAAGTGAGCGTTGCTTCTCAACTTTAAAAAGGATTAAGTCATTTATGAGAAATACCAATGCTCTTGCGATGTTAAAGTATCGAAAAAAAAATGATATCGTCAATGTCGGACTTTAATATTCGTGTAATTGACGTATTTTCAAAATCCAAAAATCGGAGGATGGACTTCTTGCATAAATAGGTCTTTGATGTGTCTTGAAATAAGTCTTTTTATGCACTCCCTAATATTCTTGTCACCAGCCGCCACTGATGTCATGTAAGTATAATGTTGCTCGATCTACAATAATGTATAACGGAGTTCAATTAATGAACCTAATTAAAATGTAAATTTTGAAACGTCATTGGAATCACTCTATGAAATAAGATCTACTGTCCGACAACAGAAGACTTTTCAGTGACGTACCTGTCATGGCGGTAACGCATGCTAGAGGCATGATTAAATAATGTATCGGCTTTCCTTTTAGATGTGACTCTTCTTCGCAATAAACCAACAGTTTACTAATAATAATTCTAACAACACTCGTGATCGTTTTAGACATATTTGTATTAAATCAAATTACGTAAATTGGTCCATACACTACGGGAGCGTAAAATGAAATGATAAAAATGGGGGGCGTTCCTCATTTGAAAATGGAAGTACAATTAGCTACATTGGAGGATTGTTAGTTCACAGTTTTAACACGTGGACAAGAAGTTCTTGTTTGATAATAAAGATGGCCATTTGAATGTTTACAAATGGTACAATGTCCATTCAGATACTGCACTATTTAATTGTCACGGTGTGTAATAATATGTGAGATATGATAGAGTGTAAACGAAATCTATTGTCCCATCTCCGAATGGAGCAACCGTAGGTGATTGATGTAATGTTACCTAAGTTCTCCGGCATAGCCAAACATGTCATTGAGAGGCACTTCAGCGTAGATATTGCACCAGCCTTCGTAACCGTCGTGGCCGGTGATGATGCCTCGCCTCCTGTTGATCTGCCCCATCAGAGAGCCCTGGAACTCTTCAGGGGCTGTCACCTCCACCGTCATGATGGGTTCCAAGAGCTGCCAGACGCCGTCGTTGAAAACTGTAACGAATAGTGTTGAGGGTTAATAATGATAAACCACCTCATGTGACTTTTGAGTCGGTAATAAATCAGTCTTGGGAAAGTTGTTCGAAATATCTGGAACTTGCCACACTCTATACTGTTACCAGTAGCTCCCATACGCTGTGATGCATAGATTGATGATAAGTCTAGTTTTAAGTAAGCATTTGTTTCATGTACCTACTTAGAATTACTCTTATTTAATGCACTTCATGATTCTAGTTTATGAGTTAATTTAAAAGATAATTTCCTTGTTCCTAATAAGGTTTTGTTTTTATAATCTGAATAATAATGTTTTGCCCGAGGGCTTAGAAAGTCATCAATTCATGCCAACCACACAATATTAAATTTAATAATCCGTTATAAAGTCAAATTAATTAAGTTAAGAGCGTACTTCAGTGAAACGGCAAATAATTTTTAACAGTAGGTGCGACGAAATTCCTCACTAGTCGCCAATCGGAGACTGATAGTCGAGGTGTCCGCACGTCGATTTGTTTTGTCATGGCGTCGGATGAAAATATTCTTAAATCGTGGAAAGATGACTAAAAAACTTTACATATGTACATCAAAAAGAAAACATGTCAATGAATATACTATTATTATTAGTAATATAACAATAAACATAACATTAAATGGATGCATGTTGGATTTTTATGACAAATTATATTTCATTCGGCACGCGTCATTTGCACAATCCGCGCATTGCGTAGCCACGATCTTTTTAGACCATGCTTCAACTGAAGTATAGCCTTAATACGGTTTCCAAATATTAAGTAATAGACTATTATTTCTGAATAGTGCTGGAGTGAGGGAAAGGGAGGATCCCATCTCATTCTGTGAGTTAAATACAGCAGAGACAAATTGCTTATTGTTTAACCTACCTGTAGAATTTAATATAATTTATATCATCATGTTGTATAAGCATTAACTTTGTGATTCGATTATCGCTCATTTGCAGGTTGGCTCACGTGTACTACGTCCTATTTTTCACCCTCGGACCAATGTTTGAAGCCGTTATGCTGTAACTCTACCCTTTAACGCTGACTGTAATCTCTTCATCTGCAATAAACACTTGCTTTCCACAATGCTCCATTACCTTCCCATCAGCCAGTGGCGAAGACTCGATACTAGGCGATTATTTAAAGCCTACCTTCTTAAGAAAAATATTTTTTAATTTTATATTGACATATTAAATAATAATCACATAATAATATCTTCAATATGTCCAACGACATCTATCGTATAATTGTCATAATAATTTTACGATCTTTTCCCCTATTTCAATAAGCACCATTTATGGCATGGAAGTTAGGAACTGCTCTGTGCTCTTATATTTTCATAGGATATATCGTCACTGTTCTGGCAGAAGACACTAATTCGAAAAAATTACATATTGAGTTAGTTATACCAAAATGTTCCTTATTTAAAACTTTACCGTCTGGAAACCTCCTTAATAAATAAACAGTTTTTATTTTAAAGTCATCCTTTTTACGATTACTTAATAAACTCACATGATAGACCATTTCAAATATATTAACAACTTCAAAGTCAAATTAGTCAAAACTAGTATTCTCCAGTTAGTGTGTTCTGCCAGATCAGAGACGATATTATAGGAATAACAAATGATTAATTAAAGATCGCACAATCAAAAATTAGTTACCTTCTTTAACTGCACCCTGCGCCGCCAGGAAGAAAGCATATTCACTCGAGTCCACAATGTGGTGGGCACCGTCTTGCAACCTATAATGATTTCATTTATTAATAATATTGTCTACTGAGAGATTTAAATTTAACCAATACTGTTAGATTAAACGAGTGTTTCCAAATTAATTTACATTACGTTGCATTACATTACACAAAATAATCAAATTTGCGTTAATATGTGATGTATGTGTGAACATTAATCCCAGTAAATGTATGAAATTGTCACGTGAAACTTCACATGAACGAGCATTATTGAAGTGGTACGCACAACATTCTAGTGGGGTTACTATAATTAGTCTTATTTTTCGCCTGTCACATGACACAGGAGATTCGATTTTACACCGTTTTAAAAATAATATCTTGTAAATATCGCCCTCCACTATCCATACACTGATTCAGTCGAATTCGGCTGTTTCAGTTCACTTTTTCAAGCATACCGACCGGTATATTGGCAATTTTAGCTCAGATGTTGTTCTATAGGTCTTCCAAGGTCCGTGGATAATCATTATAAAACCAAGGATTTGAGATAATCCCATAGGAAATAACCACAGGGGGCTAAATCAAACGAGCGCACAGGCCAGTTTATGTCCCCAATCACACAAACACAAACCTTCAAAACAGCCGCTCTCATTAACCCCTTCCTCTCCACTTTGTGACCGCAACTAACTTCACTATGGCGTTGTAAAAAAAAAGGAAGTTCCTACGCCCCACCCTATATAACGAACTTTCGGCTTCATTGGACACCCCTTCATCCGCGTTAGTCCGTTACATCGAGGTTCTGTGTACTACCTAAAATTATTACGATAAAATATTATGTTGTACGAAATATGAAAGGGTTCCGCGACTAAAATTAATTGGTAAATGCCTCTGGCATAGTGAATAATTTTGATGGGTAGGTACCTAAAACAGATGCCCGAGAGCCTGTGACCAGTCAGCAATCCTTTCTCGCACATGGCCATGAAACCTTTCTCCACGCCAGGCACCATCGATTTCGGAACGTTTGTGCCCATTGTTTCGTCAACAAACTCCACCACTGAAACATGAAATAATTATTACACCTTATAATACATTGTACGTCTTCACCAATTCTCCCGGTATATAATATATCAGCTAACTACAAACTATTATTTTTAGCAATTGCTACATGGATTTATGAAACTGGCGCATTTCAATAGTGTGCCGTCTATTTCACTGTGGATTTTCGATGCCAACTTTGAATACAATCCGGCAGTGGTGAAGGGTGAAGGTAGGCTGTTATGATCTGACATAAATAGTGCATACTAAGCTTTGACAAACGTATTTGTTTTCATTGAACTAAGCTACAATGTGTAGATAGTGTTTGTTAGTATTTAAAATTCAATTAAACCCTGCCTACCCAAGCCATAGTAAATAATAGTCAAAAAATAATCATTTATCTTTAAAATATCTATTTTTAAAAATACAATTTTTTTTCGGTTAGGTACATGTTCAAACACGCGCGTTACCATGATCTTACTCCCTACTTATCGTTTGTCAATTTATGGCTACGGCCGTATGTTGTAGCTTAACCACTGGGAAATGCCAATAGAAATGGCGTATTTCAAAAAAATACTACATACCTTATACTAAGGTCAATAATTATTATAAAACAATCATTATTCATAGGATTTTTATCACGTTTGAATGGTCAAAGACATAGCTTATAATCAGTATATTTAGAATTATCTTCAAAAGTGTTAATCATGCTCATTTTTTGAATAATAAAATGCCTAATTCTTGTCAAATTTGACAATCACAGAGATTATAAAATATATTTTTTTATCGTAAATATTTCAGTATATAATAATGTTAACATTAATTTTACTAATGGTTTTGTAAATGCGTTTAAAAATTAATAAATCTAAAAAATCTTAACACCACTGCACATGGATGTACTGAAATATGACTATATTCTAAAACATTAGATCGAGAGGTTTAAAAGAATACTATTTTATGTAATAAAAATACTTTATGCAGCATCAAATGTTTAAAATAAATATAAAGAATAATAAGGCTTCAAAATTATATAAATAGATTATCTATAACGTTTAAGGAATGTTAAGGCTAATGCTTTGAAAATACCATAAAATCTCCATTTTCACCTACGTTGGGCATGTGGGCGTTTAATGAATTTCGATAAAACTGACCTAACTAACCAACCATCTGTAATATGTATTTTTAATTCAACGAAAACAAATAAGTATGACTGATAAAGTGTGCCCATTGCATACCTAAACTATAATGGCTTGGTTTAGACAGGGTTCAATTGAATTTTAGAAAACTAACCAGCACCATCTGCAAAATTTATTCTTAGTTCAATGAAAACAAATAAGTATGACTGAGAAAGTTTAGTGTGCACTATTTATGTCGAATCCTAACAGCCTACCTCCACCCCTCGCCACTGCAACCCGGTATCCAGTTCGCCATAAATGAAAATTTTCAATTACAATTTTCGTTTTTTATTAAAGTAAGCTATTTCAAGACCGTAGAAGTAAATCTATCTAGCGAAATAAATACATAATAATAAAAATAGATATTGAAACTACGGTGCTGTTGTGCGAATGAAAGAATATTTACGAAATACATCTTCTCTCAGTCATAACTTTGGCAGTTACAAATGTTCAGTTAGAGTTTTTCTCTTTCAGTCTGTTTGCTGATCGTTCTGTAGATGGGTTTATAGAATGAAGCAGCTGCTCTCATAAATAAATATCTCAAATATCACAGAATTAATACAAAACTTTGTTTTTAAAATCACCTTTTTTCGGTAAAATTGACTTACCAGTGTTTCGCTCTATGGGGAGAGCTTCCAAGACTCCGGTGACGCGCGCATACTGTCCCGAGCCCCCAGACTGTTTCTTGTGTAGATAATCAAATTTGCATTCTCTCATTAACGTCTCTCTGAAAGTCAAAATAGCATAAAATGGATTCAATATCAGTGGTGTGCAGTGACTTTTGAGATCAGGGATGCCCTTCGTAATAAATGTTTTTATCAAAACAGCCATTTACTAGTTATGTATCTATTAAAATCACCCATGGTGGCCGCGCGGCTTGAGCGTTGGACTATCACGCTGTGGGTCTCAGGTTCGAATCCTGGGTCTGGCAAGTACACATATTGTTTTTCAATTTGTGTGTGAGTCAGGGTATGGACCTAATAGGTTGAGCAAGTGGCTGACATCCATTTCTCGTAAAAAACAAAAAATCTGTTAATACAAACCTCTACTCTGTGGAGGCCCATATAATCCTATTAGGATCGGACATGGTAAAAAAAAAAAAGAAAAAAAAAATATACATTGCTTGAACTAGCTATCGAAATATGCAAAATTGATATAGAAGTATATATTAAAAAAATACATATAATATAATTATTTAACTAGACATAGGATCACAAAATTATTTTGATTGTGTATAGAATTTAGTAAATTTTTTCTATAGATTCAATCAATCGACGCCCGCGATTGCTTTCCTTGTGGCTTACACGTCGGGTTATAATAACGTGGGTCCCAGGTTCTGAGTTCTGAGTCTGGCAAATACACATATTGTTTTTCAATTTCTGTTTGGAGACAGAGTATGGACCTAATAGGTTGAGCAAGTGGCTAACATCCAATTCTCGTAAAAACAAAAATCTGTTAATACAAATGTCCACTCTGTGAAGCCCATTATGATCGTATTAGGATCGGACATGATCAAAAGAAAAAAACAAGAAATGTCCTATGGCAATATTTGTTCAGAGGATGGACCTAATAGGTTCTCATAAAAACAAAAATCTGTTAATACAAACCTCCACTCTGTGGAGACTCATACGATCTTCTTAGGATCAGACATGAGATTCTTTCACTCATACTAGCCGTTCGCTAGCATGCTCTGTATAATCATTTGTGTGGAGATCAGGTAGTATGGATATTTAAAAATTTATTTGGCATATGTGCAGCTTTCCTTTTGCCCATATGGAACGGTATAGTTATTTTTACTTCTGATACAATACAGCTCTGACAGTTTATACAATTAGTACAATATTAATTGTTGTTTTAAAATAGTAATTGCAATGGGTTTCATAAAAACATGTTGTTGGTATTTCCTGAATATTTTTTCTAATGCCCCTGCCCCTTACTAGGTTTTGTATATTCTCAATTGATTGACTGTGTTGACTGAAGAGCATTTTTCAAACCACTAAATCGCATCTAGCCACATGGACCTTTCGTGACAGACTTTCATCAGTCTCACTACCTAGCTTGATGGCCACGTTTTCAGCAGTGAAGACGATGGATATGAAAAACGGTGGTATTTGGTCAGGTTGGAAATCCAACTAAAAAGAGCTCCCTCAGATGGAAAGACGAAATTGCCATGGATTTTACAGGCCCTATAAGTCTCCGAACGTAAAGATGTGTAGCTGAATTGTGAAAAGAGCTATCCGACAACTGATTTTTGTTTATTTTATTATAGTTTGCAATAATTCGAGTTTCCGTACAATAAAAAAAATTGGAAGTTGTTTTAATTAAAATACCTGAAGGCTACTTTCGGCTTGCCCAAGATAACAGGGCAGTTGTACTCGCGTTCCATTCTCTGTGCATATATCTCCAAATGAAGCTCACCCATGCCGGAGACGATGGTCTCCTTGTTGTCAGGATCATAGTGAAACTGGAATGTAGGATCCTCTTTCGTAAATCTGTAATAAACAAAAACTGGCTGTCAATATGTATTTTGGTTTTAGCAATGACATCTGTCAAATGTTCATCTGCAGCTCATATGTCTAATCCTATACATTTTATATTCAAGACAATTTGAAACTTTAAGAGAGTTACACATTTGACAAAAGATTATTTCGGTTGTATAATATATTTTTCACTTTATCAAAATCATAATAACTTTTGAACTTTTGCAATCAATGTCTCCACTGAATCTCAGGGGTATAGTAATACGACTCCGTTACAAACATGTCAGTTCGTGAGTTGACACATCAGTCCTCGGTGACGGATGTGATCATGAGGAGGAACTTTAGATGGCGCTAAAGTGTGAGACACTTCGCCATGGATGACCTTCCTTCACCTTGCTGCGTTGCTACAAAGGCGATCTACCCGATGCAGGTTTCACATGACAGGAGGCGCAGGTCGTGACAATGGATATGAGGGAAATGGCAAGGTGATGATGTGAAGTAAGTAAGACCCTACAAAAATACCGTTATAATTTCATCACAGAATAACTCTTGCACTTTCGGGACACAATTTTTAAAACATTCAGTAATAATTAAATTTGACAATAAAACCATATTAAAATGAGTCAAAGTGAAATATTTCTACAGTATTGTATTTTTTGGACAAAAAATTATCTCTGAGTGGCACTGTAGATATCTTGTTTTGGTAAAGTGGCTGTTGGTTGAAAAATGGTGTGTACCACTGAGTCCCTTATGACCTTTTGGCTAAGTAAACACGATATGACCCCTTACACATGGACATTCATAAGTGGAAGAGAAGCGCTGCGCTGTTATACCAGCATGTAAAATGTGTGTGCAGTGCAAAAGACAAATTAAAGAAGAACAATAAGAGATGTACCATAAGCGATGAACATATTTATTGAATCTTATGTTTTGTAAGGAAGAGGACAAGAACCTGGCGACAGCTTTGGAGAAACTGTCTCTGTCCTTCGAGTTGGCAGGCATAATGGACATGGAGACGACGGGGTCGGGCACATGTATGGACTCCATGGACACCTGAATGTTGACATCCGTCACAAACGTGTCTCCGCTGGCGCAATCCACGCCAAACAATGCAAAAATGTCGCCTGACATCACCTCGTTGACGTCTTCCATGGTGTTTGAGTGCAGTCTTACCAGCCTAGACACCTTCACCTGCAATTCAAGACGTTGATGGAGAATTGTTAAGAATTAACTATTATAAATTTACAAGTATATCATCTGCAAAACTAATATAATTTATTACCTCAAATTTTAGGTAAGTATATAAATATTTGTAGTTTGACCCCCATTTCTGTCGTTTACACCCAATGACATTATTAATGGACAATGCACTCAATAGAGTAGCTAGAAAGTAAATTCGCGCATAGCGACATTCGCACATGTATAGGTAGACGTCACGCAGTTTCCATTATGCGATATCACACATCGGGAATTTATAGCAATATGACCTTTATTATAATGGCGTTAGAACAGTGTTTCTAGTATCAATGTTCATTTGAGCGAACCCGTTCAAACTGAACCATTCGGCAGACCCGACAAAAAGTATCGGGAATTTATAGCAATATCACCTTTATTGTAATGGCGTTAGAACAGATTATGCCATTTGGCAGACCCGACAAAAAAGGGAGTGTCATTTTTTTCCAAATGCTTCGTCCATATTAATGTAATTGTTTACACCACATACAGAACTATAAAATCGCAACCAGATCATATGGTTGAGTTGAGAATGAGATGAGATAATTTTTTATTCATTTATATTTAATGTATGTAATTAATTAACTTTAAAATGGATTATTTTATTATTGTCTGCAAGATTGATGAGTTTCTATGCCATCGGTGATATCCTAACATTGGTAATTTATTGATATGTATTAAAATTAATACATAACCTGTTTGAATGTGAGTAATCACTTGAAATGGTCAGTTATTTATAATTGATAGAATTTCTGTACAGGATTCATTTGATTGAAAGATATTGTAATAATATGTATAATATTGTAATAAATAGTATTTCCAAATATGTACCAATATATCCCCTATTCAATATTTGCTATAATGATTTGGTTTTACAAAAGTATTGTATAAAATGATTTGAGTTATCCCATCTCAACCCGTCATGTATATGCAGCCACAATTTGTGCACGGCCGCTTACCATGAAGCTATAAACGTGTCAGAATGAAAAGATTTTGGTGTCCCGGAACGAAGCTGCACGGGACTGATGTAGCAACCATGCACCTTGCTTGTCTTACAAACTACAATTCGTCACCTCAATACTACAAATAGATAACTCTGATTGGGTCATTGTTGGGAAAATGAAACTTAAACTTTACTTAATTAACATAAATCTAAGCTATAATTATTATTTAAAATAAAAATAGAAAATTGTGCTTGTCTAATTAGGATCAATTAAATAATGTTCAATTGTAAGAAAAAATATTGTAGATACCTATATTATTTTATTTTAATGCATTTATGGTTTTAAGGCTATATAATATTTTCAAACACAAAATTAATATAGTTCCAATTAGGGAATCCAATCCCGAGCCAAAATTCTGATCCCGGGGTTTCGGGATTACGATTTGACAATTCCGGGATCCCGGGACTGGTCCCGGGATTGGATTTTTTCCATAGTTAATATAATTGTTTTATATTTACAAATAACATTGATAAAATCGGTCAAAAATAAATCTAGTACAATTTATACTATTTAAGACATTTTTATTATTAATATTATGTACGTTCAATCTTGAAAATACATAAATTTAATGGAGTAATTAATATTTAAATATAAATAATAATGTGAATTTAATGAGATTGCTGTTTCTGATAGTAAAGACTTAATGTGCAAAGCAAATCGTGGTGTATGGCCTTTCCACTAAATAAATCTAATTAGTCAGCCAAATGTGAAACTGCCGTAAAACGTATGAGATAATGGTGGAATTACTTTGTTAAAAGTGCGAAGCATTGTTTTTTCCAATCTTTCTCATTTTTATTAATTTATGTGAAAAAATAAAATGAATCAGCAACTTACATATGGGTATAAATCAAACTTCATTCAAACTCAGTTTATTTCTAATTTAGTTATTTGTTATTAAAAGTATTTTTTCTATTATATTTTCGTTTTTATTTTATTTTCCATAAAGATTGATAAAAAAATCAATCCCGAAATCTTCGGGATTATGTTTACCAATCCCGGGATTCATAGGTATCGAAAATAGCTCGGGATCCCGGGATTCGAATCCCTAGTTCCAATGAACTTATGACTTACCTATTGAATCATTTTGTAGAGAAGGAAATGTAGAATCATATTCAATAGCTATCTCTTCTAATCAAGTTATCTAGTTGTAGTATTGAGGTGACGAATTATTAAAGTGAGATTATGCTTATCAATTTAAATCTGTATAGTTTATTCTTCTTCTTTCATATCAGCTCTTGAGTCAGAGAATACGGAGACCAGATGGCGCGGCACCTTTATGAATCACTCGCCAGTCTTCTCACATCCTCCCAAGTCATGCCAGCATCCTATAGTTCCGCCGTATACACCCTGTGGATGAATGAATTTAAAAAAAATCATAGAAATGCGTTACCTTTTTTCTATTTCTGACGTTGTAGATATTGTCTCCCTTCTTCATGACGCCCTGGTAGCAGCGCATGTAAGTGAGCTGCCCGAACTTGCCCAACTCCAGCTTGAAGGCCAGAGCCAGAAATGGATTTGAGTCGTCTCTGACAGAGCTGAGAGTGATTTCCACGTCTTCACCTTTCTTGACGCTCTGTATGGCGACGTTCTTCACCTCACCCGGATGAGGGAGGTATTCTAAAACCGAATCGAGTAACGGTTGAATTCCTTTATTTTTGAGAGCTGTTCCCACCAGTACCGGAGTGAACATTCGCTTCAAACAGGATCTGCGTATGGCTCCTTTCAAATCTTCTACTGTCAGAGCTTTTTCTTCTAGAAATAGTTCGCCTGCAACAAAGTAGAGAATTTCGTAACCAACACTCACTACTAGCAAGACAACATTTGTCTATTTCTCTTGTGTTTTTTGAATAAAAGTGATTTTAGTTCCAAATCCATGTCCATAATATGTAGGTCGTAATCAAACTATCTTGTATAATGAATCGCAGTGGTGAGGAGTGACTTTTGGAGGGTAGTTAAGCTATGGGGGTCATAGTACTGATAGTGCATAGATAGGTATTCAGTAACTAGGTAGGTCAGTCATACTAACGGGACTTTAAAAGACAATAATAATAATATATTTCTATTAATGAATAGGTACCAGTGCCGAAGGGTGGAGATAGGCTGTTAAGATCAGCCATAAATAGTGCATAATAAACTTTGCCAGTCATACATATTTGTTTTCATTGAAATAAAACTACAATTTACAGACGGTGTTGGTTAGTTTTAAAAATTCAATTATACCCTGAGAAACTAAGTCAAAATAAATAATAGTCGTAGCGGCCGAAAGCAGTCTTATGTATAGAATAGATGCCCTGGAAGAGGTTTTTAAACAGATTTTTGTTTTATGAGAAATGGATGTTAGCCATCCTATTCAACCTACATATTAGGTCCATGCTCTGTATCCAAACAGACATTGGCAAACAATATGTAAATTTGTCAAACCCGGTATTCGAACCCGAGACATGCGATATTATAATACAACACATTACCGCTCAGCCATTGCGTGCGACAATAACGATGACTAAACCCGTGGCAAATAACTAAAATTCCAACTTACCAAAGATCTCGTCAACATTCGACAACTGCTCGATCAGTTCCTGCCTCCTTTCAGAGGCTTCCGTCCTCATGTTCTGAGGGATTTCGTCACGCCGGATTTTTTCGCCATAGTCTCCCTCGAAATACAAGGCTTCGTTTCTGACGAGGTCCACCAGACCCTTACATTCTTTTTCTAATCCGATCGGCAGTTGAATGAACGCCGCATTGTGTTTTAACTTTGACCGCATTTGGGACAGTACACTGGAATGAAAAACAAACACTCGTTAAGCAATTGGCCTGTAAATTTATTATTTATCCAACAAAAATGATAGACTTAAGACATGTCTAATACATGAACAATGAAAGCGACAGGGTCATGTTACTAGTGTGTTATGTTCAAAATGAACATAACTAACATTCATACTCTGGCAACCCCGACGAATATTTATGGTCACGTCATGGAGCGTACGCCATTGCACAGATGTCGCTGATAGAATTTCCGGCCGCAACGGACGTCGCGAGGTGTGAAAGAAGCAACAAGGCTTTTTGATTCTGTCTGTCATCCAGTATAGTCGTGCTCTGCTTTGGTTTTACCCAACATTTATAATGGACGTTACTTAAAGAGCACGATTGCAGCCGCAGTGCTTCAAGCCTCTGTTCGTTCCAAGTTTGGTATTTTAAAACTATTATTATTTGATTCACTTATCTTCCAATGTTTCTTTTAAAACTTAGCTGCTTGCCTTTATTATAGTATTTCCTTAATAACCTTTTAATGTAATATTCTTGTTTTTGCTATAATATAGTTTCGGTCAAGTACATAAATTGCTCTTTCATTTATTATTCCCCCTTTATTCCTCACTGCTATATAATTATAATCTTTTACGGTATCAAGACCGTGTGGCGTCCAGGACTTTAATAAGTACATCTTTAATCATAGATTGCACGTGCCTTCAGCCGTGCAATTCCTTTTTGTATTCTAATTTAATTTTTACAGTTGTCAGTTGCGAGGTTACGGAAGTAATTATTGTTCAGCTTGAAAAGGATGCATGTAACCCATGGCCCTCGCTTATGTCTCATGCTCTCTTTAACTTTCTACTTTATATTCCATCCTACCTGTCGACTTTTCTCTTTTATTTTGTAGTTGTGACGATAAGGATCACAACTACAAAATATTAATATATCAAGTGACTGTATTAGAAATCTACGTATGCCAAGTTTTGTCGAGTTCATGCAGGAAAGATGTAAGATTTAAATCATAAATGTATCGAAGATGTAAATAATGTGTTAAAAATACAGTCGAACTTGGTTATTAAGACCACGGAAATAGCGAGATATCCGATGTAATGAAGAAACGTTCGTTGACATTTTAATTTATTATTTTCTCCATACATTTATTCACTTTTATAACGAGCTACTTCTCGAGTATACCGAGCAAAACTGTTAATGTGTTGATCGTTTTAAAAACAACATTTTCGACCCTAAACAATAAAATCCGACCGGGCAGCCAGACCGATGCCGCCGGGATCGGATTACGTTTATGACACTAGTTAAGTGTCTAAGTACTTAATTAGTGGTTTCGCCGACAACATTGAAAAAGTATCCACGCATATGGTTGAAATTGCATGTAAAAAATCCAAGCTTTGTGAAGTCAGTAGGTACCTACCAGCGCCGGCAGCACAACACTTCATTACAATAAACAACTTCTTTTGCAATTTATAAATGCAATGCTTGTTTCGGGGATTTTTATGATGGTTTTCAGATTTTTTATGTTCTGTGCTTAAATAGAACATGGCGCGAAAAATGTTATATAACGATATAATGAGTAATGCTTATAATGAGCAAATTCAGTCGGTCCCATCTTCCTCGTAATAACCAAGTTCGACTGTATTTATATTTTTCTCATTATAAAATTTCTATTTTATAATATATTTAAATAGTAGGTTCCGGTATAAGTCGTGTCGAAATGGTCATGTAGGTATTGTCACCAGATGAAGAAATCGGATGCCACCACTGTGTGGTTTGTGTTTTATACAGTTTCAAAATCAGTACAAATGATGTTTGCCAACAACTTGTTGTCGAAGGGTAGCTACCTAATGATGTGCCTTCTGTTTTTATAATAATGACCTTTCCTTGTGTCTCCAGGGAGTCAAAGCTTTAGTGTGTTTAGTGTAAAAGTTAGACTGATTTTCTTTTTATGGTATTCGGATAAACCTCGCATCGCCCTGGGAGCACTATCTATCACAACATTTTTGTAGTCCACTATTTAGTTTGATAATTTTCTGTAACTTTTAATATGTTTTTTTAATATTGTTTATATAAACCATAGCGGCACTGCCAAATCTTCTTCTTCTTCTTCCACCCTGTCACAACCCAACATTGGGGCACAGGGCAAGCACAAGTAGGTCGCTTTTGTTACACTGCCGCACGGTGAAGGAGGGCCAGCTAGGGCGACGGAACCCTTGAGGCTGTGCCACAAGGGTACGAAGTGTCGCACTCTTTGGCGGCATCCGGAACACGTGTCCCAGCCACGTAAAGCGTCTCTTCGTGATAACCTCAATCACCGAAGGCTGCTGTGTCTGCTCACGAACTCGGGTGTTTTTAACGCGGTCGTACCAATGTACTCCTAAGATTCGGCGGAGACACCGATTCTCAAAGCTCAAAAGCCGAAACTCTTGAAGTTTAGTAAGATGCCATGTCTCACAGTCATACAGGAGCACAGGTAGCATGTACGCGTTAGACAAACGACATTTGGTCTTCACAGAATACAGCCTTGACCTCCATGCGACTCCAAGTTGGTTGAATGCAGACCCCGCCATACCCAAACGTTTCGAGTTCGCGGCGAGCCTTTTCACGGTTACCTCCAACCTTTCGATCGTCAAGTCAAACACGACTGCTTCATCTGCATACTCCAAATCGCGCAGTCTTTCTTCGCTGCCAAATACCATGGTAATAATAACCCATATCTCCAAAAAAATGTTTCTAACTTGTGTGTACCATTTTGGCATAGAGCTAGCGTTACTCCGCTCTCCACAGGAGTACCAAAGGGAAGAAGTTTCAGTATATAAATTCAATAAAAAAATAACATCCAAAGGCTGTTTAAGAGAATTTAAAATTGTGTTGAAATACTTCCGGTTTTTGACCAATGTGAAGTTTATTATAAATGAATCCTCAATTCGAATCGAGTTCAGCTAATTTAAAATATAGTTTATGACTCCTTTTACAGTTTTACTTTGACACAGACTACTTCAAGTAGAGAAGGTTTTTTACGAGTGTCATTGTTTCCCACCCTTTCTTTGTTATCCATGATGACAAATCCAGTAGAAACATGAAATATAAACAAATGTAGCATGTTTATTATTTCTTCTGTTTTTTTACTTGCAAGAGATTGTATATTATTATAAAATAATAAGTGAAAAAAAAATGTTTCAAAAATATCACAGATTATTCATGAAATTTTCTAATCGCAATAATTATGTTATGTACTTATTATTTCCTCTCTCAAGCTATGTAATCAATTTGTGGTAAGCATTTTTGAACACTAATACATAACAACACATTTATTTTTTATTTAGATAAAAATACTGATTACATGTTACAAGTTCTGAATTAAATTCAATTCAGCAATGATTTTAGTTAGTTACTTAAAGTCTTCCAATTTGATTTTAATTTCTATCATTTTTACATCACTACCTATCATATTATTATCCTATTTAACGTTAAAACTACACGGATTGCACAACTTAGTGAATTGGACATATGTAACAACAACAATTTATGTGAATATTTTTAATTAACTATTTCATTTGTAACCATTCTAATTGTTGAACATAATATGTACATAATTTTGAAAAACACTTGAGAAAATATATTATAACCAATAGTAAAAAAAATTTGAAAAAAGTAAGACACCCGGCAGGAATCGAACCTGCATCTCTTGGGTTTACGCCCTGTCCGCGCATTGCGTGTTGTTTCTAAAGTCTTGTTTAATCTTAGTACATTTAATTCCAGGTTTCACATTTTTATTTCCAGCAATTTATATCTAAAATATTAAAAATTCAATTAAAAGCACAGCAATCATTGAAATGAATTGCAGACGCACGCGTGTTTATATTTATAGACACGTTTGCCTGAGGCCAAGGTCATGCAATGCGATTGGTTGGCTATCTTTTATTTTATTGTTTGGCATTGTGCATTTCTGCTCGAATGTTACAATCATTGTTGCTGACATTTGTTGTTTACATAATTTTCACATTTGTTATTGTTTTTTTTAGTTTATACCCATTCAAATAATATCTTAGCACAGAAAAACATTGTCAGTTCAAGCGAAAAGGAACATTCTCGAAAACGTGAAAGAACACGTTGGTGTAATATGCACCAAAACCAATTAATTTTATGTATATTTCTAATGGATTTAAGTGTTGTACACTGTCAGTGTTTATTTGCCTTTTGGTGAGTGTACACAGTGCCTGAAGATGCCTAAAGGTGAAACCCGGGTCACAAAAAAACAACTCACATGGAATAGTACGAAACTTAAATCCATTAGAATTTAAATTCAAATTTCATCGAGTACTTTCGGTCGATAGTATTAATATTAGGATGTATAATTAGTTACGTTTTCCATGTAGTTATGTTTTTTGTCAGTTCCTTCATAACCATAAAATCGGGGTTTCACTGCAGATAAAAAAACCTATTGCAGTAGTCATGCGGTAGGATCCTGCACTAAACCACTCACATGAAACCATAGAGAAATTATGAAAGTCTATGAAAGAAGTGCCTCATTGCGAATCTTCAATTCAATAACTGAAAGAGGAAGTTCCCTTTTGTCATAACATTCCTCACGGGACTTCATTATTAATTAAACTATTTTTTTTATTCAATAAATAATATAAAAATAAGAGTGACATTCAAAAATTATTAACGTGTCAAAATACATTAAAACTAAAATCTGTTATGTACGTACATATTAATATGTATCTTAATTCAAAATCACAAAAGACGGTCATCAATATTAATGAAATATGACAACACCTCCGATGCTGCGTAGTTATTACGTAATTAATTTTGGCATGATAGATATGACGCAGGTGGATTAATTATTAATAAAACATATCGACCCTTAATCGGCAGAACAACGTAAGCGACAATTCATAAATTTTAGAGAAGGTTTTTTTTAAATTATTTCCGTAATTAGTTCCAAAAATGAATTCTGTTAATGTGGTTAATAATAATAATTGGTTACTGCCTATACGGATATTATAAAACAATTGCATTAGTGCTTTTAGTTTTCGAGATAGTGGCGGTAACGCTGTTTTGCTTATGTCTATGATGCGATATTTTTTCCAGGCATGTCGCTTACGCTATTTGGCGTAGTCGTTTTTATTTATAAATTTCATGCTAATTATCATGACAGGGCATTACTAATTAAGTATTAAAATAAATAACATAAGTACCCATTTATTTTACGAAAGGGGGCATTGAATTATGGGCAAATAAATTAAAAATACTTTGACTTTATAAATTAATATTTTTGCTTGTAGATACTTAATCACATATAGGTAAAATAAAAATAAATGATTGGTATTTTTAAGGTTTCGCTTATATTATTAATATTATCAGGTATTGTTATTTTTCAAAATGAAATAGGTACGTATCTACTCGTACATAATTAAATATGGGGACCTACTAATTATGATAAAATAAAATTGTAATCAACTATTCAGTTTTACAAAAAAATTATTGTCCCACATTTTTTAAGCAGTAATCGCTGTATTATCCTCATTCACATCTTCCTGATCGGATTCCGGTAAAGTATCTTCCACTGATAATCCATGTGGCAATTTCATAAACTCATCCGTCATCTCTGAGGGATATTACATTTAACACAGAGACTTTTAAGATCGTTATACTCGATCTCCGATATTGGTGATTTAGCACTATACAGCAAGGGTGGCTGCGCTTAAAGCATCACAGCACTTGATCGGGATCTGATGACATTTTCTAGGTCTAACAGTTTAGTCCTACTGTCACCAGAGTAGGTACAATATTTGGTAAGTTTTTTAAATTATGCCTTTCGTAATTCACCAAATTTAATTTTGAACTTTGAAGGAATGCAAGTAGCAGCGAAAGATTTCCAGTCATGGAATTCTGCATATAACATGATGACCTAGCGTTGGAAATGATGGTGGGTCATTCTGATAGTGCCCAAACTACTCTGAATATAAATGACTCAATTGTCGCACGAATGGAATCGACCGGCATCGTAGTACGACCAGTGGGTCTATTCTATACTTATCGACTGCTAAAGTGATAGATATTATCAAACTTAGGGTAGGTTTATATAAAAGTGTTAGTACTTATTGCAACAATTACAATCAACGTATTGTAATTGTTACAATAAGTGCTAATTCTATAATACAAACCTACCCTAAGTTTGATAATATTTATCACTTTATCACTTGAATACGTGTATTAATTAAGGCGCTAAGTACCAAAAACATAAAAACTGACTTTTTTATAGAAAAATGTTATATATACCAACGCCAATAACTTCAACTATAGTCTAAGTGCCTCAAGCAAGTCAAAAAAATACAGCAAAATAATTAAACCTGTCGACGTTGTAAGTCCGTTGGCGTGTTTTATTTATAATGGTGTAAGTAGCACTGCAGTGGTCAACGGCATTCAATATAAAATAGATGACGATGGTGTGTTGGCACTTGCGAGTTCTTAATACCTAAAATTATAGAAACTGTCGTGATTGCTTCACACTGTAAAACTACATTTTTCAAAAGGTCTGCTTCATGAAATTTTACTGCAATGACTCAGTATTTTGTAACTACAGGCAATACTACTTTTTGGTACTTAGAGCCTTATTTAATACACGTATTCACTTTAGCGGTCGATAAATACAGAATAGACCCACTGGTAATTAATATCATGTCCGATCCTAATAGGATCATATGGGCCTCCAAGGAGTGGAGGTTTGTATTAACAGAAATTAATAGAAAATGTATTTCTGTCAATTCAATGAAAGTTGAATTTTTCATAAAAATAAGATAGCATACCCAGTATTGCCCGGTTCTTATTCTGACCAATCACAGTATAATAATTCCTTGATTTTTTCTCGCTTTGTCAGTCCTGTCCAAAGATTTGTGCATGATTGCGGAGATCTCATTACTGCCACGTTTACCATCAGTTTCACCCCATAAAAAGCAGTATCCATTATTTGTTCCACTTTCGTAGATACTTTCATTATAGTATGCGTATTTCGACTAGGGAGTGTTTAGCACCTTCTCGAGGTCAAAACTTGCGCACAAAACGTCATTGTGATTTTTACTTTTGGCCAGATCATTAAACAACATCTCCTTGCATTTATCCTTTACGGTAAGGGGACATTTGTAAGTATCCGTTTCAATTAGCCGAAGTCTCTCGTCACCAGACATATTTGTTACTTTCTCGCAAAAAGAACACTATTATCTTTTTTGGTAGATGAAAACCCAAGTTGAACTTACTGTCTATTAAATACGTTTCTGAAAACATTCCGAATCACGGCATTAGTGGATTCATTCAAAGAATCCAAATTTTCAGTATAAATTTTATATACATTTTTAACATTTCAAAAATCGATAGGAAGATACTATTCTTCGTAGAATATTCCGATAGTAGTCAGATGGAACGGCGGGTAATTATTGTTTAATAAACTCTATTACCAGGTTTATTTTATCTCAGCCAGTTTTACTGGATGGCGCGAGCTTTGCTCCCAAATCGGTTTTCGCACAACTCACTACCAGACGGACCACCGAATAAACCGTACCGTAGCTTACACTATCAAATAACGTCGGTTACGTTGTTTTGCTCTACTTAATAATGCGATATAAGTTAAAACGCTAAAAGGCACAGACCCTAAAAAAATGTCATGCGATTGAGATCGGGCTCTAATATTTTTGTCACTTACGCGCTAGGTGATATTGAACAGTTCTCAATTTAAAACGCAATTTACCAAAAAGTGTCGCTTACGTTGTTCTGCCGATTAAGGGTCGATATTGGCCGGAATCCGGTGAAGCCAAGTTCCGTTTACCACCAATTTTTCTCTAATAAATGTATGTTTCCGAGGTTTTCTGAATTCTAAAATTCATTATGTTTCAATATGAATGTTTTTTATTAATTACAATTTTTGGATCCAAAAAATCCTGGTACCATGATAATTAAATTTATTTTCAATTATAATACAATGAATAATTAATTATGAATGTATGTATAAATAACAACATGGTATACTACGGCATTGGGGTCATTGTCATCCATTGATAGGAATACTGTCCGCTGCCATCCGTTTGGAGGCAGAAGTGGCACGCGAAGTTGCTAGTGATGGCCTTAAATGATTTTTGCATAGGGGCCCAATATTTCTAGCTACGTCACTGTTCACCGGCCATAAATGTCTTTTGATTGATGAATCTTTACAGCATAGACTTACCGGTAAGGATCGGCTCCCAGTCTATCCAATTTATTAATGAACGCCAAACAAGGAACGTTGTACCGCCTCATCTGTCTGTTGACTGTCAATGTTTGACTCTGAACACCGCCCACGGAGCACAGAACTAATATAGCTCCGTCCAAAACTCTGAGGGCTCTTTCCACTTCAACGGTGAAGTCCACATGTCCTGGTGTGTCGATGATATTGATGTTGTGATCTTTCCACAACGTGTAGGTGGCCGCTGACTGAATTGTTATTCCTCTCTGTCTTTCCAGCTCCATGGAATCCATCGTGGCGCCCACATTATCCTTACCTTTCACCTGTAAAAAACAATGATAAAATATTAGCCTAAACATATGAAAGTGAAGCAATAGAAACTATATAGAGCGGTGAACTTACTCACTGTATAAAAAAACACCACTTATGACAAACTGAAACTTGCTTCAGTGATTTTGAGAGGGAAGCTATAGAAGGTTCCATCTGGCAGAAGAAGGGTTTCTTTAACATGTTTGAATACCGTAATAATATAATGTCCATCGACAGTATTGTATGGTAATGGTAGACGAGCTATATATTTTAGTCCAGGCACTTGAATATTTTCGGTAGAATCAGACTGTGTCAGTAACTTCAACTACTTGTCGCATTTGCACGATACAGCCGCACTATAATGTATCTTATCATATCACTTTAATAACTTACTTATTCAATAATGAATATACACAAGATTTAAGAATGTTAGATTCTTCTTATTAGTAATAGTCCACATTAGAGGTGAGTTGGAAATACTGTCACCAGTTTGTGTACTCAAGTTTCGGATGAAACTACCCATACTCAGTATGTGTGGCCCAATAAACTTATTCCAAAAAACTTGTGATATCACCGCGAGTCGCTGTTCTGTGCACTCGCCAGTCGGTACACTTTCAACACTATTGACATTAAATACGCGTGAACGAGATAGCACTTGAATATAGGTATATTTTAATTTATTAATTTATTGCGTTCGAATGTATGAATAAAAGGTCATAAATTTTGTGACCAAACAGTGGTGAGATGACACACTGGCTTAGGCTTGTTATATTATGACCGCTCAAAACATGTTTAAAATTTTAAAAAATCACTGTTATTCATTTTTGTTAACAAGAATATTGTAACATAACAGAAAAACAGCTCATAAATTTAAAATGTGTTTAAAATTTTATAATAAATATAAGTATTTTGGAGCAAGTTTCGATACCAAGTATTTTTGTATACTCATAGTAAGTCTTCAAAATCGACCAGTTTTCGCATCTCTAGTTCACATGAATCATAGACGAATTGATATTTTAGAGGATACAAATACTCACCCAGACAGTGAAAGATGTAAGTTCGAATCCCACTCAGTCCAATGTTTTTTTCTCGGATTTTTTTTATTTTTTTTATTTTAATTTTTTGCCATAAAATAATAATTGAAAAAGGAGGCAACACAAACAAAGACCCCTCCAAACCAACCTGCCCCACACCACACTCAGTCTTAATCAAATATATCATGAGACCCTATATTTGAATGTGAAGCAGTAGCAGTTTTTTAGGCCTGAGAATGTCTCAGGAACAGATACCTAAGTCTCAACGTGCACTCAAGTGTTCTTTGACTGAGTTTAGAGACTTTCTAATAAAAATTGTCCATTGGAGAGAGGAGTATGGTGAACTAACAAAAAATAAATGATTATAATTAAAAAATATAGGTATAGCACACAAAATGAGGTCTTCACGTCCACAATACACTGCAATTGTTTTAAACACAACAAAATTCGCCTTTGTTGCCAGGTTGGACAGCCTGATGGGCACAACAGAAGGTTAGATCGACTTGAGTATCTCTTCCATTTTGGAGCACATTCTCTGACATTCCCAGAGGATAGATGTGGTTTAAATCCTGTAGTTCTCCACCACAAGGGCATGTTGGTCAAGTGAAAAGTCCAAGCTCAAAGAGCTTGGCAGTGAATCTACTGTGGCCAAAAAAAAAATTGACTAGTATAATAGTGGTCAGACATCAAACTCCAAATCTCCATTTGCCACTGTACATTAGAAAATAACAAAATATGTGTGCCTGCCCTTGGTGGAGGCATCACATTTTTGCTGCCAGGTCTTCATGCGGCATCAAGTGTCATTTGACGAATCGTCCGCTTCCTCAGAGATACTTTTACAACATCAAGGTTTAGAGGCGGGGCAAGGTGAAAGTCACGAACAACGGCCTTGTCACCTTTGAGGAGCATCGTGGAAGCAAAGAGGCAACGAGTAGAAATATACTAGGAAACTCTTTCGAATCACCAGTGAAGTCTGCAGCAGGCAACCACCAACTCCTGAAGTTTTGGAAGAATTATTTTTGTCTGTGCTGAACTGCCCACCCCCTTTGGACCCCTTTAACATACCTATAGAAGCCTTACTCCTTACTCCATTTCTCTTCATCATCCTCTTTGACTTTATATTATGAAAATCAATACCATCTGAACTAAAGTATACTGCCCTGCTAAGTAAAAAGACAGTGTTTTTGGTTTTAGTGAAATGAGAACTCAAGTTTTAAACTACATTTTCTCTTATATTATGTAAAATTATTGGATTATTTTGACATAATCTCTAAATAGACAATGTATATTTTTATTTATATAAATAAGTTATATAAAAGTTGGGTTCTCATTTCACTAAAACTAAAAACACTGTCTTTTTCACTTAGCAGGGCCGTCTAATAGCTGTCACCCCCCACAGTGAAGCTATGCAACCTGGAATACACTGATAATGCTGTCTTATTTGACAAGTCAATCGAGGACATTCAAGAGATAACCGACATGCTACATTACAATTCGTCTTCCAACACAAAGAAATTAAACATTTTGTGCAATAGCATTTATCCCGATCCAGATTTCCCCTTGATTAGAGACGGTCAAAATATCAAGAGTGTCTAGAGCTTTAAATACTTGGGGATGCAAATCACAGGCAATGGCACTTTGCAAAGAAAGTTTGCTGCCCAAATGGGAACGACTGGGTTTGGGACTCACAACTATACTCGCCGCCGTGTCACGTATGCAACATTTGCATGAGTCATGGCGCCTTACGATTAGAGCAACCATATACTGAGCTTTGAGAACAGATGTTTGCAGCGGATACTGTGAATGTGGTGATCACTACCAATTGACTGTAAAGATTTACAGATACATATGCATTGATTACTTCATCACCACAATAGTGAATTCACCTCGCCAACATTAAGTATATTCTTTCGTTTCTTTAGAAGTGGTGTGATATTTTCAAGATCACCTTGAGTGCAAAACTCACCTCGTGCATAGATTCTATTCGGCCAGTGTAGAAAAGTATCCGTTCTGTCAATGTAGTCTTTCCGGAGTCTATGTGGGCCGATATTCCAATATTTCGGATCATTTCTAACGGTTTGTGTTCGGCATATTTTATATATGATGACATCCATCGTGTTTGTTTCTGAAATAAGAATGGTAAAAAAGGCACATTCTGAAATATATTATAGTTTTTAAAAAGTACATATATATTTATTAATATAATTTAATTACTTGTTTTAAAGAATTAAATTAAATTTGACAGTTCAAATTTGCCAGTATAACCCTATAGGAAATAGTCCAAAATGAGAAAAGAACAACGGCTATACATGTTAATACAAATATTAGAGAATATATAAGTCGTTCTATAACAGAATGTCTCAATATAATATCAATTAAATTTACTAAAAATTAAAAATAGCCGGCGATGTCTCCACGATTAGTTACAGAATGGTAAACGATTAAAGCTATGTAATACGTTGAATTAACAAATGACAGAACTTACTTCAGTATATTTTTTATTAAGAAATAGTGAAAATCTTTTCATGGGATTAAAAATGTGGGCAATAGTCATCTTAGAAAAAAGATTATTCAATATTCTATCAAATGAAAAGTCAGAAGGCCATTATTTTGAGGTTAACACTTCATTAAGTGTGGCGAGACTGAAAAGAGTGCACACTCTAAATAAATAATTGTACCACTGCCATCAAATTGTATTCGATTATTTTTTAATCTAATTTATTTGTATGCCATAATCAATAAAGTAAGTTATGTATTTCAGAACTTGTTTTATATTTGGTTTCTTTTAGTTTACTATAATAGTGTAGTAATCACAGATTAAAAGCACTAAAAATATTACAATTATTCAAATACCTACCTCCGTAAAAAAAAATCTACAAGCACACCATTGTATCTAGAATTTCATTTAAAAATAAACCTGATACAAAGAGATTGAAGGCACCGTCCAATCTCTTTGACCTGATAATATCACGAAGAAAATAATTTTTTCAAAAAAGTCTCCTTGAAGAAAATAATAGTATTCTATTGGCACACCTACTTCAACAGTGCTTACAGCTTACAGAATTTTACCATTAATTTCGTATTTTTAAAGTAGGTACCTATGATTTTATGTATTATCAATTTGGCGAAAATCTAAAAAAAATAGAGGTACCTACCTAGTGTATTTGGGCTCAGCTCAGAAATAAAAAGACATATTATTATTTATAGTTGATGCAAATATCGGTGTTGTTCATTTCAACGTATTTATGCCGCGGTGTCAGCGACGAATGCTGAAGGTGTTCTACAGCGTAATGTAAAACCAAACCTAAAAGCGTAAGACTAGTCGCACATACAAAATCGTATCCACTGCAACATGGTCATACATTAAACCGGTTGGAAACGTTGCAAATCTATTCGCGCACACACGCGAGTGTCTTTCACGCATCTACGCCTAAATGAATGACTGACCGCGAAAACCCAATGCAACATTTTAGTATTCTATCTACGGTCCATGTCGAGTGAAGTTGGGTCGCCTAGAGTCATAACTCACATAGGTACTCCAAAAATCGAGTTTTGAGATAATCGCAAAAAAAACATTGGGGCACTGTTTTTTGTAATTAGAAGAAAAGTATTGAACTCCCTTGAATATTAATGACACTAACAATCAACTTTGTCAACGATTTTCACATGGTTTAAAGTGACTTTTGGTGCCTAACTATATTATTTAAAATATATTGTTGGTAATGCCTTTATAATGTTTAGAATCACTTGGTATAATCTCAGAAATGACAAAATTGCAAAATGTGAGTTGACTCTATGCGACTCAATTTGTTCCATGCGATAAGCAGATGTTTTGCATATTGTGAATGCCAATAATGTACCGACAAATTCGAAACGACAGTCAGACGTGACGGTCGAGACGAGTTTCTATATGCGACGAGACTAGTCAAAAAATTAATACGGTAACACGTTTTCGTTATTTTTATTGCTGCAAAATAACACGTATACCGGAGCGATTCCATAAACAAATCGGTTATCTACAATAATTATTGTTAACATAGCATTGCGTCCTACTCGATTTCAAATGCATCTGATTACAATCCCTAATTGAATTTTATTTTATCTAATTGGACATTATAATCGGATGCATAGAGTCAAGTAATAATTGTTTTACTCAACATTGACAGCTTGCGGTTAACGCGCTCATGGGCGGCTGTGTTAAAAAATATCACATCTCAAAGAATATTATCCCAGGATAATTAACTCCCTGAATACGACATAATATCATATTTATCATTTATTTTGGAGTTGAGGGATATGTTAGAATAGTCATTTTTATTGTCGTTTAATAATGTCATTGCGTTTAATTTAATAAAACGCATTTTTTTGTAGTACTTATTCCACTTCAATAAATTAGGACCAGTTTCGTCCGCCTCAGAGGGACATTTTCAACCTTTCAACATTTTGTCCCTCTTAGGCGGACGGATCATTTTTCATTTCATCATTTCATCATTCATCATCCGGTCATTTTTAGTTCAAAAATGTTTGCCGTAAAAGTTCGCAGCTGTTGGTGTTGGAAAAAAGTGGCAACACTTAGAAGTTAAGTCATTCTGCTTCTCAGCGTTGCCATGTCTACTGAAATTTCAGTAGATCTACTGATATTTTTGGCAATATACTGAATCTACTGATATTTTCTGAAATCTACTGATATTTCTCCATTTCACAAAATTCCCACCAGCCGGGAAAAAAATTAGCCATCTTTGAAAACTTGGGAACTTCGAAATTTCTCCTAAAAAAACGAGCCGACCATGAAAAATAGGGAACCTGCGGCCCGCGGCGAAATATTTTTCCTAAAAAAAACAAGCCAACTATGAAAATCTGGGAACCTGCGGCCCGCGACGAAATATTTTTCCTAAAAAAAACAAGCCGACTATGAAAATCTGGGAACCTGCGGCCCGCGACGAAATATTTTTCCTAAAAAAAACAAGCCGACTATGAAAAATTGGGAACCTGCGGCCCGCGGCGAAATTTTTTTCCTAAAACAGAAATCTACTGATATTTTGTCGAATCTACTGAATTTTTTTTACACATTCTACTGAAATTAAAAATTTTGACTTGGCAACACTGCTGCTTCTGACGGCTTCTGATGCGGCAGTGTTGATCAGCTGATTCACGTTTTCAATTTCGATTGCTCGAGATTTGTTTGTGTGTGTGTTTATAGAGTGGCCATTTTTATCATTATTCTCGGAAACTCGCGCTGACGGTACCCTAAATATACTTTGTGAAGTAAGTAAAGATAAGACTTCGATTTCTTCTAGTACTTAAAGCGCTGTATTTTATCGCAGACAGGGTAGTTAGACGGTCATTCGCTCAACCGGCTCGACTTCGATTCGTTGACTTTTGCAGTGCAGTGGTAGTAGTGTGCAGCGTCGGTGTAACCTAGCGAGAACAGCTACATTGCAGGCGAACTTTTGTACGAACGGAACTCCCCGTTGTCGAGTTGCGGTGTTTTTTTACGTCCTTATTTTGCTAATCTCGCGTTATAAAGTGAACCGAATTGTATTTTCCAGAACAAATCGTAACAAATTTCGGTTCGGGAAGGACGTGCGCTCCTGTGAAAAAGTTTTTTTTTTTATAAACAATACAGGTGAATCATTCTTTTCACTTGTTTAAATCGTCGACATAAATACATCGCTAACAATATTTGCATTTATTATTTAGTATTATAAACTTATTGTTTAATATCATCTATTATTTGATTTAAAAAAATACAATTGGTAAAAGTTATTAAACTCTCGTCAGGGCATGTACCTACGTAACCATATTTATTGTAAGTGAGAAGTCGAGAAGTTTCTATAATATGCATGCACTATTTTTAATTTATTTTTACCCACACATGCACACAAGGATAGGTGTCAGGTTGCCAGCAAATAGTTGAAAAATATTTCATAATGTTTTCTTTTTGTGCACAGTTGATGGTACCATCACATAGATAAGGATAAAGGTGGTACCTACCCACATGAAATGATCTTGGAAGAGGATTATTACGATGGTACGTACCTATTTCATTACATACCTATACACTCAATTTTTATTTTGTTGTATTCATAGTACCTATGTCAGTAGCATGCTTAATTGTATCTGGCAGAAATGACGCAATCTGTTGTCATTGGGTGCGAAAATAACTTGTGTCAAATTTGACATTACTATTTCTACAACTACAACCAACTACCTAATACGATTACGGATTTCGTCATTTCCGACTCGATGTTTTGAATCCTGTAATATCTACTTCATTCCGTTATTTCGGGAATGGTTTTGGTAAAAACAAAAACGTTATTCCATAATATCGTCATTGTTCTGGCAGAAGACACTAATTCGAAAAAATTACATATTGAGTTAGTTATACCAAAATGTTCCTTATTTCAAACTTTACCGTCTGGAAACCTTCTTAATAAATAAACAGTCTTTATTTTAAAGTCATCCTTTTTTCGATTACTTAATAAACTCACATGATAGACCATTTCAAACATTTTAACAACTTCAAAGTCAAATTAGTCAAAACTAGTATTCTCCAGTTAGTGTGCTCTGCCAGAACAGAGACGAATTATGGTTTTTATGATCAAGGTCTTTTGAAACCAAAACCTAACAACCCACTGTAACCTAAAAATAAGTAGGATACGTAAGGTTTTGGATTGTTTTTCAGTATGTTAAATTTTGATAGTGTCGTTTAGATATATTTTTTTTGGCAGAAACAGTTTCCCATATAGACGATTAGGTAGGTATATTAAATCCCTTTTTCTGTCGGCGACGATGCTTTCGATCCAATAATTGTTAATTTAAAGTTTGATATTTTCATACATTTCGATGCATCATTATCACACGCTATGGTTGGTTTAGGTCAGATGAGGTTGGGGTAGATTAGGTTAGGTTAGGTTTTGGTTTTGTTTGGTCTAAAAAGAAAGTTATAAAAGGTCATGCGGTCATCAATGACACCATTAACCTATCAAAATCACAATTTATTACATTATTACAAAAACGATAGTGGTTTGTATTCATGCCACTTCTCGGGATTATGTTATGGGGTCGTTAACTTCTTTTCTTCGGAACGTCATGACTGAGAATCGTGACCCCGATGATTTGTTCCGTCTGACAGCCATCTCTACAGTTTTGCTCCACCCCGCTTGGCATTTAGCGCAATGGTCTTTTCAATGTGAAACCTGTGGCATTCTTGATTTGGTCTTCTGTTCCATTTTTAGGGTACTCTTCCTCAACCCGTTCGATCTCCGAACTGACCCAACATCATGATTTTTCCAGGTTGTCATCTTTTCTGCGGGTCATATATTGTAACTTGTGTAGTAAAAATATTATCTCTAAAGTGGGCTACAACGTAACTGCATAAGTACTTGAAAGGATGCATGTGCAATTATTTTGCACAGGTGTACATGCGTGTGCGTCAGTGGCGAAGGGTGGAGGGAGGCTGTTAAGATCCAACGCAAATAATGCACACTAAACTTTGTCAGTTATACCTTTTTTGTTTTTATTGAACTCGGACTATAATTATTTACAGATGGTGTTGGTTAGTTAGACACGATCTACGTTCATACATGCAAATTTGCATTAATTAGTTTGAATGTAGTTTGATGTTCTATGCATGCTCCTCTTAGTTCAATGAAAACAAATACGTGTGACATATAGTTTAGTGTGCACTATTTATTTCGATACATTGCATTGTATCCATATTTGGATGACTAACTATAAACTCCGAACTTAGGATTCCCACTCAATGATTGTTCCAAAAAAATAAGTTTTGTATTAATTTTGGTATCAATAGATCAGCATCTTTTATAAAATGATTTCTGGTGATTGATTTCATAATATGCATGTTTAAATATCATAGAGAACGTTATCCATTTTCTGAGAAAATTCACTTCAAACATGACAGAAGAAAGATAATTTTAAACAGAACTGGAATTTATCAAACATGTTTGATCCTCTATCTTGATCACGTCATATCAATTTGATGATTATCATATTATTATATTATATTTACTGTATTTAAAAAAAAAACACCGGAGCATAGGCGTGCTGCGCTGCAAACTTTTAAATATGTAACTATGTCTGGGACTGCATAGTAAATTAAAGCCATGGATGTCATAGATTATACGTTTATCTTGTTTGGTTTTTTTTTTAATTTTGATGTCAGAACTTGTTGCAGGTGTGTCGATACTCATAATCTCACGCTGTAGGGTGATATCGGTTTTTCCGCTAGTAGCCGACTATGACGGTGAAGTTGGGTGTGGCGAATTTCTAATTTTCAACTAGTTTTCGTTTGGCTTCCGACATGTGTGGCCTTTTCCGATATCTTTGCACCCTCAGCCACTCTTGGGCTGGTATTAGACAATGATCTTTGACAAAGATGTTTAAAGCCTCAATTACATTGAGCTTCTTTACGAGCTGTTTATTGGCGAATTTAAAAGCGGGCGATTCAGCTACTGCGATTTGATGATTACACACAAAACTTTCTATTCGCTGAAAAGCCACAAGCCAGCGATTATTTTGACGGAACGTAGTTCGTTTTTTTACCGAGAGGTTGGTACTGCGCTCTACTGCGCAGACGCAGTAGGCCCACACGCCGGCGTGTAGTGTGAAGTTGACCGGCTTTCAACTTTTCTAGGTAGAGTGTTTACAACCTGCTTATCGTCACCGTTTTAGCAAAACCATCTATGTGTCACTTTTATCAAAAATGACTTTTAAATACCAAGTCATTCCTTATTTTTTTCTCTATAGGCCAGTAAAATGATCTATGTGTTGGGTAAACTCGCTCCGAAGTTATTTCAAAAAATAAAAAACAGCTATGTGTAAGGTTCAAAAACCACGGTTCACAAAAACAACTATGTGTATATTATAGTAACATATAGATGGTATTTTGATATCGAGAGTGTAATGTTTTTTTACAGTTTGGCTACAAATAGTTTGTTTCTATGTTATATGCTATGCATTATGGTCTTGCACGACGGTTTGAAAGATGCTTCCTCAAAAAGAGAGACAGGAAATATTCAATAATTTCTGGAAGATGCCTACATGGTCAATAGGGTATAGGCGAGAATTAATTTAAAAGTTGGATAAACAACTACAAACGTCTCGATGACAGTGGCCAATTGAAAACAACAATGACAGGTAATAAGAATCTGACTGAAGATAAATAATTGGTAGTGCAACCAAAAATCAAAACGGAGAGATTTGTGGAAAAATGTTACATTATGGTTGGATCTAATTCCAAAGTTCCCAGCCATTATTGCAGAGAAAATACCTCCAGGGTGTATGTGGAATCGTGTTTCCGATCCAAAATACAAATGCATGATGAATATAAAAAATGGTCTCTGGAAAATGGTCATAAAGCAGCAGAATATACTCCAGTATATTTACCACCAAAAAATCAGTATCCACCAACCACGTAAAGATTAGTGTGCCATCACTGCCATCTGCTGTAGTTATAAAATGAAGAATGTTTCAGAAATGGAATACAATAGCCACATTATTAAAAAAAAGACCAAAAATGAAATGAAGGAGAGTACCAGAACGTGGACGGTTAGTAATCACAATGGATCTCCAAAATGTGCTGCTATGTCCAAAACACAGGCACAAATGTATTATAAACAAAAGCTGCAACTACACAATTTCACAATATACAATATTCTTCATAATGTATCTTCTAATGAATTTGTCTCATCTCATCGAAAGCAGGACAATACAATGAAATAATTCTAATATCGGATGGGTGTGGATATCAAAACCGAAATAAATTATTCGCTACTGCTCTAAGTTATATCTTTAGAGAGAAAAAACATCGAGATTCAACAGCTTTTTCTGGAAAAAGGCCACACCATGATAGATGCCGATAGTGCACATGCCACCTAAGAAAAGTATTTTAAGCCTCCAATATATTCACCATCTGGTTATATAGCACGTATGGGGCTAGCAAGACCAACACAACCTTATAAAATTAATGTCATTGATTTTTAATTTTTAAGAATTATGGATAAGATTAAATCTGGATTAAGTTCAATCAGACCAGGAAAACGAATTGGAGATCCTGTTGTATATGATATTAAAATGTTACAGTATCTACCAGATGGAACAATCTTTTACAAACTCATCTTTATCAGTGCAAACGTTTGACTGCCTTTGTAATATATTATATAATGAATCATTGCCAATATCGCAGTCTAAATACATACATCTTCAGGAATTAAAAAGTGTAATATAGAAAGATCACCACTATTTCTACGATAACCTAACATTTAAACCTGCTAATAGAAAGTAAACGAACTTATAAATATAATATCATCTCACTATTGCATTTATAATTAATAAAATGATATTGCAATTTATCACTAACGCACTATGTATATTTCAACTATTATTTATGTAACAGTTTTTCATGAATTTATTATTATTCACATTTTGATGAATAAATTAAACTATGTGTATTTACAAAACGGTCAAAACAACTTATGTGACATCACAAACTGTATTTTTATTATTTTTGTATTAAAAATAAAAGATTTTTGTAAACAAAATAATAATCTTAGACCATTTTCTGATTATAATAAAGCATTTTTCATAATTTTAATGTTAAAATGTAACATTATTTTTTTATTCAGTTTTATCCTTCTCCTGCACAATTTGAGAAAGTGCACATAGATGGTTTTGCTAAAACGGTGACGTTATTAGCTTATTCGATGATTACACTGGGCGTCTTTACAGGCAGATTGTAAATTCGCCAATAAACAGCTCGTAAAGAAGCTCAATGTAATTGAGGCTTAATCAACTGTTTTATAACATTTTTTTTAAGAGTATCTTTTATATAACAGGAAAGGGCATATTAGGTGCACTGGTACAAGTTTTAAAAAAATTCTCCAGTTTGTGCATTTTTTTATTTTTTTTTCTATTTTTGTAATCTGAGTGGCAATTATTATATGTACAGCATTTCATATCAATAATTTTGTGGGTTAAAAAAATGTGGTTAATTTTTTTGGGGTTGAGGGTCAAAAAATACTGCAAGACATGTGATATCATGTATGGACAATCCCTTACATAAATGAACATTGATGATCAGTTGACATTGTTCTGAGTAGATGAAACAGATTCGGAATATTTTTAAATGATGTCAATGAAATAATACAGTTTTTTTTATTTATTTTAATGGCTGTTCACCAAGAATGGATGGCTTAAAAAAAATATTTGTTATTTATGTGTTTCTTTTTTTCAGACCGTGGGAGAATAGCCTGGACTAACGGTGTAGCCGAGATTAGGCAGGGTAATGCACCAAACTTTGGTCGTAACTCGCATGCCGGTGGTCATCCTAGAAGGGGAGGAAGATTCAACAGATCGCCTAATCAGAATGTCAACTCACAATTCGGCTATGCTGCTTCTAATTCTGCCGGTGCCGTAAATACTAGAAGAGGTAGACCTCAAAGATCAAATAACCAAAATGGTGGAAATATCGGAAGTACCAGTCATGAAAGACGGAACAACACTTCAAATCAAGCCAGAGGGAATGGACCTTTCTTCAATGGGAGAGCTCCAGAATACGGCGGTAATCAATCACAACCTCGGACACCGCGTCATAACAGTGGTCAAAACAATCCAGTTGGAAATGATACAAGGCATGGTAGGACGGATATGCCCCAACGCGAGTGGAAACCCGGGTTTGGTTTTAAAAAATTACTTGAAATATCTGAGATGGATCCCACAACAATGCTTTTACATTTCAATAATGAAACCCGTAATTTTAACGCCATGCTCAACGATGATCTGAAACCGGACATTATTATTTTGGCAATGAAGTGCCTCTCCGCTGTCTGCTCCACCGCTTTCGACGAAAGCAAACTCAGCATCCTGATGGATGTGTGCAATTCAAACTTCATAACTACATTGGAGAAGTATATCACGAATCTGCCATATGAGACTCATCAGTCGAGATTGAGAAACAAACTTTTATGGGAGAACTTGAGCGGTTTCTGGATCAACGTTTTTCAGCTATGCAATGGTATCATTGACCTACTTCCCAGCAAGGCGGTCGATTGCCTCGTCAAATTTGTTGACATGATGGTCTTCACCATTCAAAGATTGGCCGACCAAATATCACCTGAAATCCATGATAAACTGAATAGATGCAAGGAAAAAATGTTCGTATGCCAAGAAAAAGTGAATTTAAAACGGGTAAGACTTTTTAAAGTGAAACATTTTTATGCATGTATATGAAAATTATCGATTACCAAGTACGTACACTGCCCATTACGCTATTCCGGCCATTGCATGTTTAGTTTTTTTAGTTAAAGGTAAAATAATGGTCGACTGAGATTATTTAAAAAGGGCCTCACTGTTGCAAGCTCTGAAGGAGATGAGGAGAGAACATTTTTAAACACCCATAGCCTGGATGCATACATATACTTTTTTTTAAATTGATTGCATTCAATTGGTGAGATTCGAACAATCCCACCAATAGAGCAAAATGCCACTGATTGTTACTAATTTATTTATTGATTAATATAACAAAACACCACATGGTCGCTTAGATCTAGTTGCCGTCTATGAAATTAGGGGAGATCAACAACAATTCTTCATTAAAGTTGATATAGCTTGATATAGCTTTTGATATAGCTTTACTTTGTGGGGTGACTTGTGGTCTACTTAGGAGCAAACCTTGTTATTTACTTTTCACTTATGAAACAAGGTTGAAATCACTCTTCCCATTTGTTTAATACCAAGAATTTGATTATTTGTCTTATCGTTGATAATTTATATTTCAGGAAGAAGTTGAACAGGCGAGGACCCTTTCAAAGAAAGCCGATGCTCCTCCCCCGGATGATTTCAGAGAAATAGAAATTATGCCCACAATTGAAGAACTCACCGTTAGACAGAACCCTTATCTGCGCGCTAATATAATCGACGGGGCATACGAAAACGTTGATCATTACCTCGACATTCAATTCCGTTTGATGAGGGAAGACTTCATCAACCCTCTCCGCAAAGGTATAGTCAGTTACCTGGAAGACCCTGCAGCGAAGCGGTTTGAAAACATAAGGTATGGATATCATTTTTATGTGTCATTTCTATGGTTAGATATCGGGGGACTGTCCTTGGCTTTCTTTGGGAGACCCACAGTATTTATCTATAAACAAAAAACAATTATATTTAAGATTCGGCCCAATCGGACCTCATGCTCTGGGGGGGCCTCGCACCCTAACTGATTTTAAGTTCCACAAGAAAAATAAATGAAGAAAATAATTAAACAATACAAAACAATAAAATTGCTATCAAATATTTAAATAAACGTTTAAAATGCGAGGCCCTTGTACAGTGGAATCATAGAATTCTTGAGAAAAATCAAGTAAGAGATTATATTAAGGGCGTACGTGCTCATAATCTATTTATATAATTTTGAAGCCTTAATATCCGTTATATTTATTTTAAACATTTGATGACTGCATAAAGTATTTTTATTACATAAAATAGTATTCTTTTAAACCTCTCGCTCTAATGTTTTAGAATATAGTCATGTTTCAGTACATAAATGTGCAGTGGTGTTAAGATTTTTTACATTTATTAATTTTTAAATGCATTTATAAAACCATCAGTATAATTTATGTCGACATTATTATAGTGAAATATTTACGATAAAGAATTATATTGATAATCTCTGTGATCCCAAATTTGACAAGAATCAGGCATTTTATTATTCAAAAAATGGGCAAGATTAACACATTTGAAGATAATTCTAAAGATACTAATTATAAGCTATGTCTTTGACCATTCAAGTGTGATAAACATCCTACGAATAAAGATTGCTTTATAATAATTATTGACCTAAGAATAAGGTAGTGTTTTTTTGAAATACGCCATTTCTTTTGGCATTCCCCAGTGGTTAAGCTACAACATACGGCCGTAGCCATAAATTGACAAACTATAATTGAAGTAGGGATTAAAATGTTGTTAACGTGCGTGTTTGAACATGTACCAAACCAATTTTTTTTTTTTTTAAACGGTACATGTTATAAATGCGTTTAAAAATTAATAAATGTAAAAAATCTTAACACCACTGCACATTTATGTATTGAAATATGACTATATTCTAAGACTATATTCAAAATTATCTCATCATCAGAAGATGCAGTACAAAACAATAAGTGTTGGATGAATAAAATCTGAAAGTCCTCTTGTGCAGTGCATCCCAAACTTTTACATAAGGCCCCCAATTCTGAAAAAAATAATCCCGGTCCCCCTGTTATAAAAGGCCGGATTTGACATTAATTATATATGTAATATTTTATCACTAATAATATATAATATATTGCTGTACTTATGTGACGCTTATAAAAAAAGAATGAGAGGGGGATGTGGTTCCATGTTTTACACAAGAAATCAATATCGGGTTCGATGTTAGAAATGGTAATTCCCAAGGAACTAGGCCTGAACAAAAACGAACCATAAGTGCGAATGAGAAAGCATTCGGCACAATTATATCTCTGCAAAATGTGTTGAGAGTAAGATAGAATTTCTACTGCTGAATTAAATATTTTTTGGAAACGTCGCCGGTAAATATTGATTTGAATGATTGCAATCATTTAAAACTGCGAACATGTGTTGCTGAAATTTATGCTGTAATTATTTTTAGTTAACTTAATAGAAAATATGTTTAACTATGTTGTGTTTAAATTTGGTAGCCATACTGAGAAGCAACATGATGGTATAACGTTTCATAGTTAAGTTTATAATAATAAAATTGAGGTTCTACTGTGCGTTATACGTGAGAAACACGGCTTTATTTTGTCGAACAATAGCCACTCTTTTTATATTATTACTCCGAGGTAGGGAATCTTCCAAAGTCTCCATTGAAAGACATGGCCTGTGTGTATTTTCAATTATTAGTAATGACGTAAATGATGTTTAGTATATATATGTATGTTATCGCAAAAGAAATTATGGTTACCGATGCTGCTTTTGCAATAGATTCTAGTTGTCATCTTATCCAAAATCTGATCTGCGGGTCTATTCTATGCTTATCGACCGCTAAAGTGATAAAGTGAAAAATATTATCAAACTTAGGGTAGGTTTGTATCAAAATATTAGCACTTATTGTAACAATTACACGAAGCCGGTTTTTATTGTTGCAATAAGTGCTATATTTTAACAGCACCTATCTTGCTGCTGTTAAAATATCGCACTTATTGCAACAATAAAAACTGGCTTCGTGTAATTGTTACAATAAGTGCTAATATTTTGATACAAACCTACCCTAAGTTTGATACTATTTATCAATTTAGTGTTCGATAAGTATAGAATAGACCCACTGATATTGATCAATTAATTCTTTTTGAACTGTCCACGTAATATGATTGTGTTTTTATCTGATAAATTTAAATATAAAATATTGATAAATGAATATTTTTAGTTCTACTGAAACATTTTGCGGCCCCCCTCATGGGCTAGTCTTTGAAAAATCATTATTAACTAAGTATGAAAACTGTTACAGGGTGTACAAGAAAGTGCGTCTCGACGGTCTGACCATACTGCGGGGCGGAGGCATGGGAATGGTTGTTACGTTTGATGAGAGCCTAAGGAGTGAAAACGCTCGGAAGAAACAATTAGAACGAAAGAGAAACTTGGCCAACACCAAAAGGTTCATGTTCGGATCGCTATTGTGTTTTACCAAGGACAATTTTCAAACAATGTTTTTTGCCACTGTCAACGATAGGGACAACCTTGCACAAGGCCAGGTAAGATGTAACATGTTATAAATGTCTATCATGAAGCCGGGGTCGATCCACTGCCTCCCCTAGCTCAGTGGCGAAGGAAGGAAGTGGGTTGTTACGATCCGACAAATAGTGCACACTAAACTTTGTCAGTCATACGTATTTGTTTTCATTGAACAATGAATACAAATTGCAGATTGCGCTGGTTAGTTTTTAAAAATCAATTGAACCCTGGATAAACGAAGCCATAATAGATAGTAGTCTAAACTGCTTAAACTTAAACTATTATGTTTGGTTTAGGCAGTTTCATACAAAAACTTTTTTCATCCTGGATGGTCTAGCACCGACACTTACCAGTTGCTTTACCTGAACATTCTTAAATCTCCCATGGCGCAGTCCAGCCATGTAAGTTCTAGCTACCCAGGTCTTCCCTTGCCTGGCTGATAATTCCTCAGACTCAATACACGTTGCACATAATCTTTCCGCTCCTATAAAGAGTGTACAGCTCCCCATTCTACCTCGGCCGCGACAACACACTTACCTACCAATTCTTATTTTTATGGGCCATTCGCGGACACTTGTTAGCGAATACATGTTGGAGATATGACACATATTAAAAATTTTATTTTTGAAATTTTCGATTTAGATATATAGAAATGAGGTAAGTCTTAAGATATGACACTATCTGATGGAAATATGTTCGCACCGTGACACAAGTAGCAGGGAACATATTGCTTTAATCCAAAATACGACTTCTATAAACGTTGTGTCGTATTCTGTTCCACAGTTATTATATCACAAAAAATATGACGTCTATAGACGTCATGTCCGCGAATGTGATTGTCTCTTTACACTAAACGAGAATGTCTGAAAACTTACAGCATTAACCTGAATTTTATAAATTTATAATAAAATCTCAGAGCGGCATGCAGAATCTAAGATTTCGATCCTAAGGATAAGTCACTGAAAAGCATGACTTAACTATAGACAATCCTGAGTATAGAGTTAAGGAATCCTTAACCATAGACTACTTTTGTTATGAACACGCCCCCTTCTGTATTACGCATGAGTGTAGGACCGTAACAAAAATATCAATATTTTGAAGTATCAATACTTTATGAAAGATCCATCGATATTTTGCTATTGATAATTTCTTTCGATAACGATGGATATTATATAATAAAATTATAAATAATCCTTCGCAAACAACCATAATTTGACAACGATATTTACAAACAAGGCCCCCACAAGGCGGGGGGGGCTAACAGGGCTCTAGCCTGGGGGTCAATCAGATAAGTGAGATAAACACACATCACAAATTCGCTCTAATACTAAAAAAGTTACCTGCGCACTATTTTATTTCAACGATTTTAACATTTTAACAATAGTAGTACGATGCATTTTTTTATTATCGTATGTCGCGATACTTGACAACTCCGCAATTCAAATAGATATGAATTCTAATGGTTTTAAGTTTTGTACTATTCCATTTGAATCGTTTTTTGCGACACGGGTATCGCCTTTCGGCATCTTGGGGCACTATACACACTCACCAATAGTAAATACAATTGACACACCGATCCAGGTCGTATAAAAATGACCCACTCACTGCGCCCAACGCAACTGGTGCGTTGCCCATCAGGTGGCCATTAGATATAATTAGCATGTTATTTAAATGTGATAATTAAATATTAATTAAATGGTCCGCAGTGAATGGGGACTGCAGACCTTTTAATATGGATGGATTTAAAATACACAAAATCACTAAAAATATAGTGAATATCCTTAATTTTACCTCGAACACCATTTGAATGCTGTATTTCGAAAACTTTGCTTGACACATTTTAAAAAACAGTGACATATGTTGCAAAAATCTTCATATTACCTAAATACACAAATGTTAGTAGTTTTTTTTAAAGACAACGGTTAACATTTGCTATAAAATAATATATTTTACATCTACCTACCTATTTATTTTTATACCTATAGGATTGTTTTCACTATTTTGACTAAAACACAATAGTGACTTGTAATGTTTTCAAAATACAGCATTCATTTTGAAAACGCTGATATTGAGCGTTACATTGCTTTTAACCCTAAGTAAACTTAAAAATCCTGGCCTGGGGAGTGGGGGCCCAGTTCAGGATGTGTGGGCCATCCTTTCCTTAAAGGACGATCCTTCGATACGATACCCATTCCATGTATCGATACTTTTTCAATGGATAGACAGGCCTATTCAGTGTTGATTCGTTTTTGCTCCCCGTTTCAACTTATGCTCGCCTGGTACCGCGCAAGAAACAAAAGTGTTACCATGTTAAAAAAATATCTTGCGGTGCCTGTAGAATCACATATAATGACTTATAACGGAAACATAAGAGTATTATAATTAAATATTAATATGTATTTATAGTTATTGCATTTATAAAGTGCAGTTGTCATATTTTTGTCATCGTTTAACAATTATAAAATAATTTACCTAAACTATAGGAAAGAGAATTTTTAAATATGGTATTATTTTCAATAGAAAAAACGAACGAAGCTTTAAGGGTTCAAATAGACTATATGACGATTGGGCACATATATGCTAAAAGCGTTTTAGTGTCTATGATCAAATCTATGCCATTCCGACATATTATACATACATATTATTGTATGAGAGCTATGACATCGTATTTACACTCTGTGACACCCTGTGACACAGGACGCCAACATACCGTACCGTACATAACGTACCGCTGATTTCACAGTCGTGAAAATTATATCAAGGGGGGACTACGCATCCTTCAAGGTAGGTATCTCTTCTGATGTCACGGACACTGTTTTGAGGGCGGATAACTGGCCACTTCACTCATTCATAAAAGAATGGGTGTCGAGAGTGGAAACTCAACGGTTGCCGGTTAGCTAAAAATTATGTATTAACACTTATTTTATGTCATGTCGTGAACATTTTGAATTTGTAATTTGTTATGTTCATTATATGTAAAATAAATAAATTTGATTTGATAAGAAACGGGTTTTTCTACATATATATGACCGATCGTCATAGAGTGTATTTGAAGCATAAGACGAGGTGAACCATAGACAACATGATCTTAGCTGAGGACGATGTTTCTGCATAGTGTTTTGTACTGAGGAAATTTTAGTTAAGACAAATGTTTCTGCATTACGCTCTTATATACTAATTAAAGTCAATATTTTTTGCCATGAAAGGATTAAATAATATAAAAAAATGTGGCTTCTGTTCTTCAGGTGACTGTGGCATTGGAGGAGTTTTTTGAATCGGCTGAATCATCTGACATCTCTTATTTGATGGTGGAAAGTGAAGTTTACTTCTTGCCATATTTTTACGTCTTGAAGGCCCTGCAAAGACCCAATCTTGCAGATGTCTTTCCGATGGAAAGATACATTGTTTCTGTTCAAGTAAGTACTCATTATTACGTTTAATATTTATTTTTCATCCATCAGAATGGGAAGTCACTGAAATTGTGTTTGATTAAATTTTTTCAATAATATTAGGTAAGTAATTATTTTTATGTAATAATGAAAGACTGTATTATAATACTTAATTAAAAAGTTCAAACACGCGCGTTAACACGATCTTACTCCCTACTTTAGTTTTAGTATGTCAATTTATGGCTATGGCCGTATGTTGTAGCTTAACCACTAGGGAATGCTAAAAGAAATGGCGTATTTCAAAAAAACACTACCTTATTCTTAGGTCAATAATTATTATAAAGCAATCATTATTCGTAGGATGTTTATCGCACTTGAATGGTCAAAGACATAGCTTATAATTAGTATCTTTAGAATTATCTTCAAATGTGTTAATCTTGCCCATTTTTTGAATAATAAAATGCCTAATTCTTGTCAAATTTGGGATCACAGAGATTATCAATATAATTTTTTATCGTAAATATTTTACTACAATAATGTCGATATAAATTATACTAATGGTTTTATAAATGCGTTTAAAAATTAATAAATGTACAAAATCTTAACACCACTGCACACGGATGTACTGAAATATGACTATATTCTAAAACATTAGAGCGAGAGGTTCAAAAGAATACTATTTTATGTAATAAAAATACTTTATGCAGTCATCAATAAAATAAATATAAAGGATAATAAGGCTTCAAAATTATATAAATAGATTATCTACAACGTTTAAGGAATGTCCAGGATCATGCTTTGAAAATACAATAAAAGCTGCATTTTGACCTACGCTGAGCATGTCTCCCCTTAAATACATATTCTTTTCCTAATCTTAAAACACATTTCAGATCCTGAATTGAATTCGTAAATATATAAGCGGGTCAATTGAAAAACCGGTCAACTGTGTTGGATTTTTCTCAGAGTAATTAATGTGTTTGAAAATATTTCAGCCCATTGTAAATCACCCGAATTATATAAACAGAGACACCAGATACACGATTTGTAACGGCAGCGATGTTTCTGTTTTACATGATTTCACGTGGCCTTCGGCAGACAAGGTGGGCCTCGATGAGACTCAATATGAAGCTTATAAAATGGCTCTCACCAGAGAGTTTGTTACTATTCAAGGACCACCTGGCACGGGGAAGACTTATGTCGGTCTCAAAGTGGCCAAGAGTCTCATCGAAAATAGTGCCGCCGGAAATACTCCCATCCTGGTCGTCTGCTTCACCAACCATGCCTTGGATCAGTTCTTGGAAGGCCTCTTGGATACGACACAAAAGATTGTGCGCATCGGTGGACAGTCTAAGAATGAAGCCCTCAAAGAGTACAACTTGCAAGCATTACGGAAGCAGAAAAAACGTCAAAGATTCAAAGGGGACTTTTTCAGGCTGTCCGAGAACATAGGTAAAATAAGGCAGAGGATAAATTTGATTGAATCTCGTAGTGGAATTTTAAATTTGGCCGAATTCATCGAACTGATCCATGTCAATATAGTAAAATTCCTGAAGCCGTTTGATACGGGAAATGGCAGGACCTCTCTCGTCAACTGGCTCATGATGTCCGATATGGTGGTGGATGAGTGGAACCCCGCGGCGAAGCTCGACCGTTCCCAATATAATAAGAACGAGGAAGAATCTGATGACGATTTGGTCAGTGATTCGGATAGTGAGGACGACAGGCGCAGGCGACTTGACATCGACGACGACGAATTCCAAGTGCCCAATGTTTCAAATGTAGACTTTTTCTGCATCCAAACGTTATGGGACGAAATACAACAAATTAAAGACAGATTGAATTCCAATACGGTTGAAGGCAGAGAAGATGCCACTATGCGACTTGCAATTTTGCAAAATGAAATGGCATTTTTAAAGGTATGTATGTATTTTTGATTAACTAGTATATTTCAACTGACCTTATTCATTATTTCTTATGATGTGTCCATTTTGAATGACCTATTTTACAGATCTTCATTTTTTTTTTAATATAATAAAATTAGAATGAATCTTTATTTTTTATATTTTGTAATTGTAAATTTTGGATAGATTTATTTAATCATTCGTATTGATGTGTGGTGCTTTTGTTTGGCACTTGTGGTTTACTGATATGCCTGTTTGGAATAGGATACATGCCACTGATTATATAGATGTGAATGTGATGTTTAAAAAAATACACTAATAACATTTGAATGTGATATAATCCTGTGACAGCGATTCACATAGCTGACTCTGAACAGTAAGGATTATCATGGCTTATGGCAGTGGTTTCCAAACTTTGCTACTTTAAAAAAATGTAATCTTGGCGCCTCCCCCCTTTATTTCATTAAATAATACAGACATCTTTTTGAATACTCAATAATGTACTAATACAAAAATGAAAAAAAAAATATAAAAATAAACAAGGTTTTACTACTTTATATTCATTTTTAAATTAATTTGTTTTTCATGCGATGAATGTGCTTGTTTATTAGCACAATCAATTTCTATACTAGTCAATCCAGATTCATCATCGTTCATTGACAAATGGATTCTATCATGGGCCCCACATCCTGAAGCGGGCCCCCAGGCCAGGATCTTTGGCGGGCCCACCTACCTATCTCTGAGGTTAAGGGCAGTGTGTTGCTTTAATGTAGTGTTTCCTAAATTATACATGGGGGTTATCATTTAAGGATATCAATCATATAGGTATCACACATAGACTATAGATACATCTAGACGCCACCCGTTGCATTGCTAAATGAAGCCGCGTGCCTTGCGTTTGGTTTGTGAGCGAGCGAACGCATTCGTCTACAAATGTTCGAGACCATAGACCATTTCGCTAGTGCTCGCCCAAAGTGCTCGCACTAGACGCTCAGAATTAAAATATAATTTTCTATTTTTTTACGTTATATAGTATTTTTAAGCGCTCAAAATGCAACCATTAGATAGAGATATCCATAATTTAAGTTATTTTAAAGAAACACTAGGTCACTGTTATTAAAATATATAATAATATACAAATAAATTATCACGAACATGTATCAACTTACCTACGATACGTAATACCATCTTCTTGCTTATCAGTACGGCTACCACATTTTAAGACAACACACAGAACCATCTTTTCTACTTAATTAACTAAAAATATTTACCACTGACTTTATGTTTAACACAAAAATAGCAATTCAAGCAACACGAGCTCGCACGTTATCGAGGCTACGTGAAGCGATTCACCACGATTTACCGGCGATACTTTTGGAAACTAACTCACACATATGTAGACCTTTTATCTTACTCTAGCGCGTGTCGCAGAGATTATAAGGGTGCCGAATACTTTCTCACTCGCACTCATTCATCGTTTTTGTTCAGGCCTTGGTATCACATCAAATTGCAACGCACAACCACATATTTAAAATATTTAACATCCCAGAAACAAGGCAGCGCCGCAGGCGACTTTTTTACTATTAATAAAATAATTTGAAAAGTGCATTAGCAAACTAACCATTAACTCGAAATTTTTGCTTCAATATATCTGGCGCCGAAATCATTTTAAAGTGGAAACATGGCGAAATTATTTTTTTTGTGATTTTGATTTCCATAGCTCCAATTTTTTATGAATGCCTTCACTTTGTCTTTTTAAATCAGTGAATGCATTAGTGGTCCTTGCGTTGATTTATTCACTCAATTTTTTTTAAAATTACAACCAAATAGACAAGTTTAACAACAAAATTATCGCTCTCAAACAAATTTGCCTCAAATTTGACTTTTGAATAATTTGACCCTATGATTTAATTTTTTCACGAAATACCCAGCGAGCTTCACAATAGTATAAAAGTGAGGTATTATAAAATTAGTCTCCATATTTTCAGAGTGGTTTGCAAACAACCTTTTATAGGACTGTTTTTTTATGTAGTATATAACTAGCGGCCGTTTTATAAAATATGCATTTGCAAACTGCAAACCTGTGGTTACATTAATTGTGTTAAACTTTTCGCGCCTCCCTTTACAACACTCTGCGTCTCCAGTTTGGTAATCGCTGGCTTATGGTGTTATACATTGTAGTTTAAAGATTATATATTATTTTAGATGCAGTTGAACAAACCTCGGACAGAAGACTACGTCTTTTGTAATACGGATGTTGACAATCCGTCAAGTTTTGATATCGCCCAACGGTGGACACTTTATTGGCAGTGGATCGATCCAGTTTTGGTTTCGCTCAATGCTGACTTCGTTAACAAAATGGTAGGCATATTCCAATCTTTTTTTTGAATTCGATCAGTCCACAGAGTGAAACAAGGTTAGAGATGTACATTCCGCCACTACGTCCATCACAGGCTAAACAGTAATTATTTACTTTTGTTTATTTTATTTTTTACTTATTTTTTTAAACATACAGTACACTCTCAGTAATCCGCCGCTCGATTATCCAACAACTACTATAATCAGCACTTATTTTTACTAGTTGAAAGCACAAAATCAAGCTCTATAATTCGCCGGTATTCGATTGGCAAATTCAGTAGTCCGCCACGTACAAGTATACAACGCAGATGAGACAGGTTTATTTTGGAAACTTCTCCTTCGTAAAACATATGTTCATCGTGAAGAAAATAATGTACCAGGGAGGAGAGTGCCCAAGGAGCACATCACAATTATGCTGTGCTCCAATGCAACCGGGTCACACAAACAGAAGCTTTTGTTCATAGGGAATGCCAGGAATACGAAGCCATTCAAGAATATCTGTCTCAATGAACAACTGGTTGTGTCAAGTGATTTACTGTTTAATATTTAGTTCATAAACTTGGTTTATAAATTTGTATAATTTAGTAAATACTTGATTTTGATTATAAATAAAACCGTAATTTGCTAGTACAAATTTCTCAAAAAAACTATTTTTACGAAATATCTGTTTTAATTCTTACTACATTTTGTATGTATGCACTATAATCCGCCGCTTTCGCTAATTGGACACTTGTCTGGTTTTTGGGATGGCAGATTACTGAGAGTACTGTAATTGGTTCGGTGCGATTTGCTATAAAGTGGTGATTTTACTTATGCACTCATCGCAATTGAATTGAATGCATACATTCAAATGGCAGTGATCCATGTGATCATTGCACTCGATTTCACATTTTGTGTATCTTACTATGTATATATTTTCGCTGAAATATTGCAATGGTCAATTCTCCTTGAGCGATAGGTGATGGTGTTTCCGATGATTGTATTCAACCAAATTGAATATTATATACATTCAAATGGAAGTGATTTTATTTGTACTATGAATGCATAGCGGGTAAATGGGTTGTAAAGCAACTGCTCATCAAACCGTTTTAATTTTGTAACAATTATTTTTCTCTTATATATTCGTTTTACAACGCATAGGACCGAGAGAAGTGACAGCTGAAGTGGACAGCTTGGACAGGCCTTCATCCAGCAGTGGATAGATTCAGGCTGATGATGATATATTTATTTTAATTCAGTTGTCGCATTGAACAAATGACGAAACAGAAAATAAACAACAAAACAAGAAACAAAAATGGCAGTTTTGTTCTAGTAAAATGTTGTATTTCTTTCCTCTGAAGCGAATAGCGTCATGTGTCCCAGGTTCGAATCCTAGGTCTGTCAAATACACATATTGTTTTTCAATTTGTGTATGAGTCAGAGTATGGACCTAATAGGTTTTAGCAAGTGGCTGACATCCATTTCTCGTAAAAACAAAATGTGTTAATACAAACCTCCACTTCGTGGAGGCCCATATGGTCCTATTAGGATCGGACATGGTCGAAAGAAGAAGAATTTTTTATTAGTATAGATGTAACATTTTAGAATATTTTTGTTGACTCACTGAGATTTTACAAAAATAGAAGTTGCCATTTTTATTTCCGGTGCCTTCAAATGCAGTGCGATGATCGTATAAGCAACGTCACTTAAATATTGATTGAAAATGAACATTTTTGAGTATTTTAGTGGTGTACAATCCGTAAATTTTATACACAAGGTATTTGTATCATAATGATGTCTTATATCTTCTCATTATGGGAATAAATTATAACGAGCATATAAAATTGAAATCATTTTGACCCTCTTTTAAAATTTTGAATAAAACCATATTTTGTTTATATATTATGTATGTGGTAATTCCACTCAGATTATTTCTTTGTCAGTATGGGAATTATACATTTACTAAATGTTGTCTTGTAAAATGTATTCAGTACTTACATATAACTTATGTAAGTTGGTGACAATATAGTGTATAGTACCATTAAATAAATGCAAAAATAGTAATACATAGCAATATCAATTTTGTATTAGAAAATTTGATTTTATAATGGACTCTTTTTATGCAACCTGAGCCAGGTTCAACATAGTATGTATCTGATTTTCCATGCAATAAGAGGATGCCTGGTCTGCTTTCTTATCTCTTCATTTCTCATGACTGTACACCGCAAGCATCTCTTCACTTTTAATGACTGAGATATCCAGTTGTATTCATTTAGAAACAAAAGCAATCTGACGATGCAGTTTTACGACTTAAGTTGTGATTATATTGAGATGCACCTCGCGTACTGTCACGGTGAGAAATTTAGTGTATGGTTGCATTCGCAGATTCATTTTGCAGAATGTTTTTTTTAACAATCTCCATCTCTGTAAATTCTATGATGGAGAGTGCCGACTCTAATGCATCAGTATTTGGAATTATTATTTTATTCATGCTAATTTCAATGAATTTTAACAGTTTTAACAGTGTGTACGTTAAAATTACTTGCGATATTACATCCATAGATAACATTTTGAACAGAACCCAACCTGCAGACCATAGGTAATACATGACATTCTTATAGAAAATACATGGTGCCAACCGCCAACAACAAAAAACACGCGATTTTGACATGAGTCGAAAATGTGTAGGCATGTACAAAATGATGAAATTGTTCATTGAGTCATGCAAGTGTCGATGCAGTGCAATACAACGTGAGGTGACCTCATTATTGTTTTGGTGATATCGGCAGATTTTGCTAATCGACAATGTTCATTTAAAGGTTCAAAATGTGCTACGGGATGGGAGCATCAGTCTGATAAAATTTTAAACACCAAGAAAAACGATATTACACACTTTTTCCCCGTAGCGGCAGCTTACTGTGATGTCAAGTGATTATACGCAACGTGCAGCATAATATAATCACAACTTTAATAACAACCCTTTTAAAGACTTTTATTTCTTTCATTTGGCTCTATGATCAGATGTGAATTTTGGCCTTTTCTTATATTATAGGTTTCTAAACATTTTTTTTTACAAGAAATCAATGTCAGCGGATACTTTGCAAGTTGTCTACCGCAGGCAAAGACTAAAATAACTATGAATAAGTTAGGTTATGTTAGGAATATGTTGTAGATCTAAAATAGTTGAAAATAATTTCAGGATAACTACAAACAATCCAAGAATAACTACGATGAACTGATTCTGGCTGCAGATAAAGAAATTTTGGCAGAAGCTACCGTGATTGGCATCACCACAACCGGAGCCGCCCGTTTGCAATCGCTTTTGAGATCTTTGGGCTCGCGTATAGGTATACTTAATTTTTTTTTAATAAGTACTGCTGTTTCCTATTAACCCTTACACATTATTTTCTTGTTTATAGAAATTACTTAATCTTCTATTTATTTGTCCATGTTCACTTCCTAAAATCAGCAGGGCCCACATGATCCGTAAAGGACAAAAATTCAGAATTTTGTGTATCTCTGGGAGCTTAGTCTGAACAATCTGTAGACTTAATTATGTAGAAGATGTAATGTCATAATCATAATATAGACTTTACCTATTGCGAAAATTACACAAAGTAATGCCAAATACGCAATCGGATAATTAAAAATTATATTCTAATTCTATTTATTGTATACATGACAGGTTTTTACAAACATTTAAAATATTCATGATTTGTCTTTATACATACTTGCGCGTCTATTCTATACACAAGACTGCTTTTCAGCCTCTACGGCAGGCAGCTATCTAAGGTGAATTTGTCTCGATTTATTAGCAAATTAGTTATAATTGTTACAATAAGTTGTACCTATTTTTGCTGTGTTAACTTTAGAGCGAGATAGACAGTTTTGACTGCTTAGACTGCTAACTTATTGTAACAATTATAATACCTTAATCAGCCTTGTCTAGAGGCCGCTGGATCAATGAAATGATAAAAGTTCTGCGGAAGTACGTGGCAATGCAACGCACAGGACCGAGAGCAGTGGAAGTAGCTTGAAGAGGCCTTCATTCAGCAGTGGATAGATTTAGGCTGATGATGATGATAATGAATCTGCCTTGTGTGTAGAATAGACCCATTGATCTTTTACTTATGTATAAGGTTTTTACTTTCTTTTATTCTATTAATTTATTAGCGAGAATTAACTGTATTCGTTGTTAGTATGTATGTATTTACCATTGGCGAGTACGTGTAGTGCCTGAAGATGTCGAAAGGCGAAAACCGGGTTGCAATAATAAATGGAATACTATTGGAGTACATCCGATCCTCTTTTTGCACGGGGGATACATGCCAAAGACTACCGTGCAAAATATAACCTTGTAGAAAAAGATAAGGTGCCCACAAAAATGTAGATACATAGGTAGGTTCCATTACTTAAAATCAACTCGAAATTCTTGAACTCAAAAATAAATCAAATTTATTTATAATTTATACATAAAAATATTTATACTTACATAAAAATACATAGTTTTCGATTTAAATTTAGCAAAGAGAAATATATTCATTCAGTGTCGCTACTAATAAACGTGCCCGTTTACTGTTGTTTTTCACTGGTGAAAAATCACTCATCGCTGGAAATATTTAATGACGCTGACGCCGAAGCACGTGACGTGTCTCTCATATCGAACCCGAAGTGACTGACTAGTGGCGCCATGTATGTATGTATGTATATCTGGGCGGCATCCGGTGACAACATATGTATGCATCAGTGGCGTGCGGTCCATTGCAATGTAATTTTTTGATAAATATGTAGATACAACATACGTATTTTTATTCTTTTTAGTTTTTTTTAAACCGTGTTAGAGCAAAAAAATCAACATAAATAAAAAATAATCCTTACTTTTTCTAAACCGTGTTATTTCGAAACCATGGAAAAAAAAAGCCGTGCAAAAAGAGAATCAGGTGTACTACAAAATACTATTGGAGTACTACGAAATACTAATGGAGTACTACAAATTCAAATTCCATCATGTATGTACCGTACCTACTCTAGGTGAATAGTATTCATTTTTTTTAAATTGTGACTTTTTAACAACCTTATATATTTCAATCATATTTTATAATGTTTATTTTCATTGATCTATCAAAATACAGTAAAGTTATTACTGCAATATAATAAAACAATATCAAAGTTTACTGAAGACAATTCTATTCATGGAAAGAATGACAGTTTAGTATGATTTAAGACCCTGTATGTTAGTTTGGAATGTCATGTACCACTGTAATAAAAAAAATCGGTACTGTTCGGTTAAAGCGGTAACAGCGGAAAACGCATTTTGAAAATAGCCGATAAACTGGATTATTTGTTAGTTTGGGTTAGTTTAGGTTAGGTTAGGTTGGGTTAGGTTAGGTTTGGTTAGGTTAACCTAACAAATAATCCAGTTTATCGGCTATTTTCAAAATGCGTTTTCCGCTGTATCCGCTTTAACCGAACAGTACCAAAAAATCTACACCTGCTGGTCTATTCTATACAAAAGGCACACTAACGTGATAATGTGATAGTATTTATAACATACATTTTGTATTGAAATATTTTAAATGTAACAATCAGTTAGCAGTTTAATCAGTCAAAACTGTCTCTTTCTCTCTATCTCTCATGCTCTAAATTTTAGCACAGCCAAGAGACATGCCGTTAAGATATAGCATTTATTGCAACAATTAATACCAACTTATTGTAATTGTTCGAATACGTGCTAATAATTCGATACAAACATACCCTAGTTAGCATTTTTAACGGACGAAAGCAGCTTTTTTTTGTATAGAATAGACCCACTGGCATACATATAAACTATGCATCCAATGGCGCTCCACGTGCCTGCGAGATTTTACAGATAAAAATATGTGTATGGGTGAATAAAACGTGTGCGACTAAAGTTAAATTAAATGAATTTCTTAAATGACGCATCTGTGAAAAAAATGGAAAACATATATATATTTATTTTATTGCATATTTCAACTGTATGATAAATTTTTAATGCAAAAATCGTATACCTAATATATTTAATTTGTATGGCAAAGCTGCGTATGTGTAATGTTATATTAGCGTCCCCTGTACTTTGTGTACCCTGTGTTTGTCTACGACAGGACGCCACAGTGGCGGGTGAGTTAATAACCTAAAAAGGAATTATTGTAAATGTCATCAATGTCCATGGTTGTATGTAGTATTTTTTAAAATTGTTCTTTTATTATATCCGTTAAACTTTCTATTGAAGTTAGCATACCAATGTAATATTATGAGAAATTCAATGGGGTAGAAAATTTATCGTTAATGCTTTTGTTTTACACGTGACGACCATGTACTGCCGATTTTTATAACCTAATCTTCTTTTTTTTTTAATAGTCATTGTGGAGGAAGCTGCAGAAGTAATGGAGAGTCACATCGTTGTGTCTTTGAGTAGTGCCTGTCAACACCTCATCATGATTGGTAACTAATTTACTTTTGACTAAGTTTATTCACTTATCTGTTGTCGAAGCAAAAAAGGTGACATAGGCAAATAAATATTTCAATTCAAATATATAATTAAATGTGTAATCATTGGTTTAATTTGCTTTATGATTAATAATCTGTTTTCCTTTGTACATTGCACTGAAGATGAAAAAATGTCCTATTTATTTTGGTGTCGTCTTCTATCGAAGGTTGGTGATTGACTTGCAGTACACTTCCTCAAGGAGGCTATATTGCAATGGGCTATTAAGCATACCCGAATTTAATTAACCCTTAAATGCACCATGTAGGATATAATGTATGCTACAGATTGTATTTTAATTCTGTACTTTTAGTGACATCTATTTTTTCAGAAGTAAGTTTTATAAGTCCATGTCTAATGATATTTTTTAACCTTTTTAATGCGGCAACTGACTTTAGTCAGCCTATACGCGCGAGTCATCCGCGCGTCAGCTGACTAAAGTCATTTCGATTTTCGTTTGCCTAGTACTGCTTTCGGCCAGGCGGAAATAATTCGAATATTTAATTTATTCAGAAATCATCCTTCTCTTGACATCTGTCAATGGATAGCCTAAACTTTTGTTCTATCTAATTTAAATAAATATATTTCGGGAGCGTGTCTTGAATAAAAAAATATCAGTCATCAGGCCAATTCAAATTTGCCGGGTATATAGTGTCTTATCGCTTCATAGTGCATGTGCGCCGAAGACATTTGACTGACGTATTTGTAACGATACGAGTTCGCGATATAATATGTTATATTGTTTTTTAGTGATTGAAAAACTATTTGGTGCGTAAACTGTTAAATAGAATATTCAAAAGTGATATTGATCAAAGTGGATTTACAAAACATTTTACAAAAGGAATGCTTTTGAAGATTGCATTCATTCGTCTATCTGCTAGTATATTATCCGCGAGTTAATAGTTTCGGAAAATAATTTGAACAAGGTGTCATTTAAATATACCTAGGAGTTCGCGATTTAATATTTCTCTTTGTTTATCATAGATTAACATTTTTAAATGCTATTTTCTGGTTATAGTATAAGGTAAAACAGACAGAAATTATTTATTTACCCTAGTTATCAGCCATTTATAAAGAAAAGATACGAACACTCTGACGCCTGTTCCCGCATAAATGCGGAAATTGTCATATTACGCAAACACCAGGTCTCGCGCTACTGCATTTTTATACACTGTGCGGTAAATCATCGTCTGCTGGCGTGAGGCAGACACTTGAGAATTATTTTTTTCGTAATACTATTCAAAAGGGTTTGATTCATGACTACGATTTTTTTATGTAGAATTCTTATATTTATAGTCGAAAATAACTCCAGTTACTTACTATTACGTCATTATAATAAAATAAGAGATTATTCTAGTACCAGGTTATTGAAGTAATATAATAAAAAAACAATTGAACTTGAAAATAAAATTCTGTTGACTATAAAGCATTTAGAAGTGCAAAAAGTGTTTGAAATTTAATATTTTACGAATTGTAATAGGTATTCGAAAAATTTTGTTATAATATAAACTATGTGTCATTCGATTCCATTCAGTTTGGGGTCAATGGTAGGTACAAACCAGGCACTGGTGGTAAGTACATCACTCTCAAATAGCCAGTAGTTCTCAAGGATGATTTATTTATACTCGGCCTGCAGTGCTTACACATAATGTGTATGCGAGTTCAAACAAAAGTTACACAGTTTGAGATGTCCTGGATGCTATAAAAATGAGCTATTTATGACTGATATTTTTTCAACACACTCACAAAAATGCTCATAAAAGTCATAAACCATTTTATTATTCATTATGTGTATGACATATTTGTCGAAATTTATGAAGTGGTTTGGGTAGCCGGTAGACTATAAGAATACTGAACTGTTTATCATCTGTCATCGACGCATTAGTACAGCACCATTTCGTAAGTGTTATGGCGCCGCTCGAGTAAGCAGGCATTTTTTCAATGAAGAAATCTTGTTCGTGATTTCTTATCAGATTTAGGCGACGAATGTTTATTTTTAGAGTCACAAAATATTAGGTACTGTCATGACTCTTGAATTGATTTTTTACTATATTTGTGTATGTTTGACTGACATTTATTACGATTTATTGATGCTTGAAATCACAATGCGCACTGTTATACCAAGTCGGGATTCCCAACGCTTAGAAAGGGTTAAAAAATAGATTTTTAAAACTAACGTATAGTACTGGATCCAAATTATGTTAGGCTCAATTTGACATGTGTCAATTTTCGATTTTACTCATTTTTGTCTGAATACATAATTTTTTTTTTCATTATTATAATAATAATTTCAACAAAGAAAAAAAATATTTTCACGAAATATATTTTTAAGACATGTAATGCACAATGTACAGACCTACAAACTTATCTGTAGAATGGCCAAAAATCGAACTATGAACTACCATAAGACGCCATTTTGAAAATGCCATTCGAATGTCAGATTTTGTCCAGTTACGAGTCTTGATTGGGTAGTTTTCGACAGTGGCTCCCCCATCCCATTCTTCAGATAAGTTTGTAGGTCTGTATCATAGAGTGAAACCTCGTTAGTAAGAACACTGATAATTCGAAATTTTCCCGAAAAAAAGGTCCCTTGAACATTATTTTCACCTTTTTTGAAATGATTTCAGAGTCCCTAGCATACAAAAATATTCAGTCATTGAAAATTGTGACAGACTTTTCTTAAAAAATCAAAAATTACTTATTTTAAGAAGGTAATAAAAATAATCCTGACATTTTATGACCTAATTCGGAAGGCACATCTATGATCGGAAACAAAATTAATGAAAATTTTTTAAATTTGAATATTTTTTCCCCATACATTTCGTAATTTGAATTTTTTTCAATTTTCGGTCCCATGAAATTCGTATTAACGAGGTTTTACTGTATATGAAAAGATTTTTTTTTTTTTAAATTTAAATGATGTTTGGAATGTTTTTTTTTAGATATTTTTTCCCTTTAAAATATCTATTGGAATAACTAAATATTATGTATAACTAAATACAAAAATCATGGATTTTTATGGGTTAACATCAAATTTTGCCATAGTTGATAAACAAATTATAAAATAATTGGTACTCGTTGAAAGGATTAAATTAATGAATAATTTTGTATTATTAGAGCAATCTTGGTCTTAGTAGACTTTACTTTTATATAATAATGCTCTATCTGTGTAGAAAATCTTTGAAGTCTATAACGAATAACAAAACCATCATAATGTGAGTGGCCTCCTTCAGGTGATCACCAGCAGTTGAGGCCAACAGCAGCCACATATCATCTGACCCGTCACTTCAACTTGGACATCTCCCTATTCGAGCGGATGGTCAAGAATGGCAATCACTGCTACCAGCTAGGCGTGCAGCACCGCATGCGACCCGAAATCGCTGCGTTAATATCCCCTACCATTTATCCACACCTAAAAAATCATCCCAGCGTCAACGACTTCCCTACCGTCAAAGGAGTGCATAAGAGCTTGGCATTTATCCGTCACGAATATCCTGAAAAAAAGGTAAATGTTCTTGTATTATTGGGACTTTTCATTGCAATATCTGGGAAGTGACATTATTTAAAATAATTACAAGATAAAAAGAACTTTTTATATACAACGACTTGACTTGACAAGCTTAAACAATCAAAAAAATTTGTACTTGATGAAATACTGAATAATGAAATGTCATTTCATATTGATTTCCATAGTAACGCACGTATATACTAATAATTTAGTTGTAGGACCCCCTAGCAACCAATAATGCTATCGAAATAACTTTTCATACAAAACAGAATTAACTGAAAATGAATTAAATTCTACTTAAAGATGGCTAAAAGTATTAAAAAAATGCATTGGCATCGTGTTCTGATATATTCTAAAAGTTTTAAATGTCTAGCTAGTCGGGAAGTTAGTTAAAAATCGATTGCAAGATTTGTACTGGACGAACGACCACCGGACAAATAAGAATACGAGCTCTAAGAAAAATGTAAAATCAGTTAGGAGTTGTCACATCACCGTATATCTATTTATGCATGAAACAGGAATAAAATATGTGAATATTATTTTTCAATGCTTTTTGTCAATCTTTAGAAGACATAAATTAGGTTCTTGTTTCATTATAGTGGATAGATTGAATCATTATATATAACATGCGTGATCTAACTTTTACTGAAATGAATACACTGACAAACCGGGCCATGGCAATATATTATTAGATGATTTTCCTCCTTGATTGCAATAGGAATGCACAGTAAATTATCAAAATTTGTAAAATCTTGTCTGCCAAAGATTGGGAAGTATGGTCGTATCTTAATACATATAATATAACCTTTTGTCTATAATTCTTAGATAATGTGGACTATTTATTGGCATACTGCAATAATCGAAGATAGAAAATAGAGGTTAAGGCTAAGGCTGGTTTTATAGATTTCAAACTTTAAAATGGCCATAACTCCATAACATGTTTTTGACACTTAAAAACTTTTGGCAGTAACCCCCCAGTGTAAATGGAAACATCAATATCTTTTTCTTGAAATAGTTACATTGAATTATTTCAAAGCGAGACCTCGTTTACAGAATGTTGAAAACAGTTAGATATATAGAATTTATGAGTGACAAAAATATCGTAACCACAGGTATTAAAATTAATTTATTCATTTGCAGGAGGAAAGTATTTCAAGTCGCTTGAACACGCATGAGGCGGAATTTCTTCTATGCTTAGCCAAGTATCTGATCCAGCAAGGGTATTCACCTGACGATATCACTATCCTGGCTGCTTATTCAGGACAGATGTTTCATTTGAAACAGGTATATTTATTTATTCTCACAGTAGAGTTTGCAATCGGGAATGGAATGATTTATCGTCACTATCTGGACGGCCATCTTAGTGCTGATTATAATGAATGAAATGTGAAAAATACATGTATGTAGCATGTACCTCCTAGAATCCTTGATTCTTGCCAGCATACTGCTCGAAATCTTCATCTTGAAATTTCAGGACTGGAATTGCTACAATTCCTTTATTTCGGTACTGTCTTGAGTGACTCTTGTGAAACATAAACTAATAACTAAATTTCAACAATGTGATTTTTGACAGGACAGTTGGTTTAAGTGAAAAAATATTTTTATCTATGGAAAATGCCTTCTCACAATTATTTTCATTGATTTATGGGATTGGCATTTACATATTATTGTAATATAATAATAAGAACACAAAGAACTATAGATGATAGATCTTGTGTTGTTGGTTGTGTGTAGATCCAACATCTATTAATTGTATGTAGAAGGTTGCGTCGTATGTGATATTATAAATGTTCGTGGCACAATAGAAATAAGACACAGCGTTGACATTGTTTGTTTTATATTGTGGTAAAACATTTTGGATTGTACACGGCATTAATGAATAGTGACATTGATATTGAATTTAGTTAATGTAAATTTTACATTGTGATTTTATTGGATATTCACTGACTTGCGAGTGAATATCTGACTGTACAGTTCGAGCCCCAAATTACAACTGATTTGTGAGCTCTCGTTTCTGCTTAGTAATATTGTATGTGCCATACAAATGACCACAGACAATAATACGTCGGTTGTAGAGTTGGGTAAACCTTTACAGAACTGGACTGTGAAGATATCATGTGGTTGTAAATCTTTTATCGATTGTTATTTGTAATATCCTTTACAAAATGTACAAATAATATTGAATTAAGAATTGCAGTTGTGAACCACTCACTGACTGGAAATGCAAGTGACTGAAATGAAAAAACTCATCAGTTTTAGAATTTATTACCCACTTACTGTCACCATATTATGCATTCCTGAGCTTCTAGTAATAACTTATTATTATGGATTGGTGTCGATGTTACCTTTGTTTATAAAGATATTAAAAAAATGAAGACAATATATAATATTATAAATCACACCCAATTAATTTTCCACCATATTGGCGGCACTTGAGTGTAGTACATGTAGTACATATCTATAATGAAATAATTGGGTTATTCTGAAATTAGGATGTGAGTCAAGAAAATAAAAACAAGTTGTTACTTTTTTTGCATTTGTATTTATAAAAAAAAGTAAAATAAATAGGTACATTCTCAAAGTGTCAGTAGTATTTTTTTCTTCACTTTGCCTTATGAATATTTTTTTGCTGAACTAAAGTACACATTTATTCTTTTGAGCCACTATTATAATAATATATTCAAACTTCTTGTGCATATTGTAAAATTTCAGGAGCGCCGGAAGTATGCATTTCTGTCTCATGTTCGCATAACTGTGCTGGACAGTTACCAAGGGGAGGAGAGCAAAATAATTCTTCTCTCTCTGGTAAGGAGTAACGCTGAAAATGTTATAGGATTCCTCTCCATTGAAAATCGTGTCTGCGTGGCGTTATCCAGGGCAAAGGAAGGTTTGTCCCCATTCAATACATTTCTATCGTACCCGTTCAATTTGCCATGTGGGATCTATTTCAAAATCTCAATAATCACGGATCTCTGCTCATGTGTGTAAAATGTTTTGTGGTCATACAATTTAAAAGGAACCATAATGGAATTTTGAAAATTGCAATTAAAATACTAATCACAATAATTATAAGCGAAATCCAATGAAAGATGTGTAACTTGCGATACCGAAATCGGTGACCTAGTTTGAGTAAGAAAAACATATTATATTCTTATAACGCTTACTTAACGCCATCTGCATTACGGCTCTTTATTCACTAAAATGAGCCATGAAATACCATAAAAACACAGGAGAGTGATCCCGTTGATCTGTGACGAAAAACTCATGATTTACTTGATCGTAATAAAAAGCCACATATTTCTATATATGGATAGAAAAAAACTACATACTATTGTGGACTCAAACCAATAAATAATCAATTTTTATAAGTGTCGTTAAATTTGTGTTAGCGTTAACAGATGGCAATATAAAAATTGTCATTCTAACAGATTTAAGTTTAACAATTGAAACTTTAATTTAATCCATCAGAATTAAAATTAAAATTTCATCAAGTACCCTGGTCGATGGTATTAATATAAAAATCTGCTTTTTTAAGGTCTATTTAGGTTTTTTTTTTTTTTTTAATGAAAACCAATATGTTGGTGTCAGGTCTAAAAATAAGAAAACGTTTTTTTTAATAAAAGTACACTAAAACAATTTTATTATTGCTGGTAGAGGAAGGACAGATTCTTCTGGCATTGCGGCCATGACAAAATCACTTTGGAACGGTTTTAGTGTTATTTGAAAATAATGATACCAACACCTAAATGAATCAGATGCACTGCCACAAGAATCTGATACCATTATACTTATAATCTATGTGTCCCAGAATGGACAGCATAGCATAAAGTTTCACGTCTGTTGTGTGCTTACCACACGGATATTTTTTTGATTTTGTCTTTACACCGATGCATCACTTGCCCTCGGAAACACAGCAGTGTTGATTAATGTTGAGATTATGTTGTTCTTTGTTAAAGGTTTCTATATAATTGGCAACATGGCCAATATGATGCATAAGACCGACCTGTGGAAGGAAATCAACAAGAGTCTTGAGAAGCAAAACGCCATTGGAGATAGTCTTACACTTAAATGTGAAATTCATCGGGATACTTTTACTGAGGTTTGTTCAATTATCTAAATTAGCAAGAATATTTTTTAATTACCCAGAGTAGGAATTGGCTTTCTCCATTAATTCTCCACTTATCTGTTTTTAAATTGGTCACTTTCCGATTTGATATCTCAACCTCCTCTCTCATGCCCTTCTTGACTGTCTAACATTTCTCTATTTGCCGGTTTATTGCCGTTGACATGTTAGGCCATACCAGCACAGTTGCCAATCTTGATGTAACTGCATTGGAATCGTTGGGACAGACTGTAGACCTCTGTGATGTATCTTTATTTCCAATTGTTTCGCATTGCGGATTGATGTGTGACATCACATGTTCACCAAGACTGCTACTTTCTTCGATCTGTGGTTGTGTCTAGCGGCAATGTTCCCTCTAAAGTGTGCGCGTGTGCACACCTATCAAAATATGTTGGCACACATGTTTTCATCCCCTGCACAGGGGAATGGGACGATTTGGCACCGCGAACTGTCCTCCGGCGATTGGCCTCCGGTAATTGGCTGCCGGTACAATCGGACGCCGGCCCAATTGGACACTGACCCAATTCGACGCCGACATAATTGGCCTCCGGGAGGATTGGACGCCGCACAGTTGAATTAAATGCGCAAAGGAATAGACGTACGTTACGATTTGTTGGAGTAAATAAGCAAGTCAGTTTAATATGCTTCTATCGTCTCAGTAGTTGTACCTTATACATTTCGCGCTTGACACATTATTGGGCATTTTCGCCAAAGTTTGTACATGTTTGAAATTTGGGTAATATTATTTTTTCACTCAAATCAACCATTTTTATATAGCTAGCAGATTCATTGTTCTATTGGTGAATTGGTAATAGCAATTTTTCAGCAAAATATTTATATAAAATATTAATACAATATTTATATCATTTTTATTATGAAATTGGGCAAAATAAGTTTCCGTTCCGTGACTACGAAACTAAGCTTATAAAACATGAATGAGACACTTTTTATCACTTAAAAGAGCTCTATTAGATTAAAAAAAACCATACACTTAAAATTAAAACTACAAATAGTCAAAAAATAAATTTTAATTCTTGGGCACATTTCGTTCCACTCCGTTACCCCATGTCTATAATGGCAGAGCATTTTTCCTTTAGTATTTGAAAAAACCAATCTATGTTCGTTCTGCTATTTTTTTAAAGACAGTAATCACTTTTACTAAATTTTATTGGAAAAATATATATGTTTCGTTATTTAATAATCAAATGAAAAATAGTTAACGTTCAACTTTTTTGGGGACATTTTCGGAATGGAACGAAATGGTAACGGAATGTAATTTGTAAAGCTAAAGTTACATGTTACCATAAAAACAAATTTTTGTTTTATGAAATTTATTTGAATTTTTTGATAGTCAGATATATATCTAACATGCGTCACAATAACAAAACAAATCAAACATAATCACTAAAATAGACATATTTTATAATCAATTTCACATTACTAGTAAAATAAGTTAGGTAATAATTTTGACACACTATACATTACCATAACTTTTATTTGGCATTTATATTATTTGTAACTCAGATAAAAAATATTTTAAAGCAAATTAACAATATATGAAAAAAATTAAATCAGCAAGGGATTCGGACGCGAGTTCCTAGCGTGGCACGGAGTATATAACTTTTACGAAAATAATTACAGTCGAACTCGGTTATTACGATCTCGGACATAGCGAGATCTCGGATGTAATAAGGAAACATTTGTTGACATTTGGTTTATGATTTTCGCCATACATTTAATTTATTCACTGTTATCACGAGCAACTTATCGGATATATCGAGCTAAAATACTGTTAATGTGTCGATCGTTTTAAAACATTTCGACCCTAAGCAATAAAATCCGATTGGACAGGATGCCGCCGGGGTCGGATTACGTTTATGACACTAGTAAAGTGTCTAAGTACCTACCTTATTGGTGTTTCGCCGACAATAATAAAAAAGTATCCACGCATATGGTTGAAAAATCCAAGGTTTGTGAAGTCCGTAGGTACCTACCAGCGTTAATTACAATAAACAACTTATTTTGTAGTTTATGAATGCCATGCTTGTTTCGGGGATTTTTACGATGGTTTCCAATTTTTTTATTTTCGACTTTTTGTGTAATGTGACATGCTCAGGGCTCGAAATAGACTGGAGCGCACCAGAGCGCCGTTCCGGTTCGTGAACTCGGTAAAATTATCGCTTCGTCTCGTGGAAAAAATAATTTGACCGTTTGAGCTAGATAGGCTACATAACTTTTATAAAGTACACATAAAATTTAATACCTAATTTGATGTAAATATCTTCAGAAAATTGTCGAGCGCTCTGGTTCGTAAACTTTTCCATTTCGAGCGCTGGACATGCTCATTTAAAAATACCTATTCTCTGATATAACGAGTAACGCTTATAAGAAGCAAATTCAGTCGGTCCCATCTTCCTCGTAATTACCAAGTTCGACTGTATGTTGTCTTGAAATTTACTTGTATTCATCAACATAAAATGTAGCTATACAGGTTGATTGTAATCAAGACGTACTTTTCTGACATTTCGCGAATACCTACAGTTCCAGGTATTAAATCTAATAGGGTACACATTTCTGTTAAACGTGACAAAAAAATACTTTTTCATACATTTTTATAAATTTCTATGCCTAAAATGTATGGAGAAGTTTTAAAATTTTGGTTGCGTATAACAGAAAGAGTATGACAGAGCCAGTGCCTGTCTCGAAATTATTTCAGTCTGGTGTTTTTTCTTTTCCTTCTGTTGTTTTTTATCTCTCCATACTTTTATCTGCGATAGTTTTGCGTATTCAGACATATCACATACTTTTTTAATCTTTATTATATAGTCAGGTTATTTTCTATATTTTTTAATGAAAATATTTTTGTTTTTCATACGAACAGACAAAATAAAACTTTTTATAATCTATGAAGAACTAAACACACAATGTAAACCCAACTTTATGCATTCCATTTCGTTACTTTTACATTCCACATATACGTTACCACCAATATAGTTTCGGAATGGAAGTAACGGATTCTGTTTCAGAAGTGGTTTGAAGCCAAAATTTAGCTAAGTTTTATTGTTAAACCTGCGATATGTTTTATCATATCTGTAGTATGAAAGATAAGCTCCATATGTATAGTATGTGAAATAGAAATATGTGATTTCTTACCTTACAAATCGTGGTAACAGTAGTGGAACTTCTTAAATGACCAACCCAGAAAGCAACCTGTTCCGATAGCGATACTGACACACACCAACAATTTAAATTGTAAATGGCGATCAGTGTTATACAAAAGTGTTGCTACATTAAAAAAATACATATTTATAGTGGAAATTTTTCGCCTTCATGCTATAATCGTGGTAACGGAATGTGGAATTCCACTTTCTCAAATATCCTGGGACATTTTTTAAACGTGATTTTTTTCAATATCGGTCCAAATTTACGGAAAAACTGTATATTTTCCAAAAATATATAATGTTAGCTGTTGAAGACACTACGAATTTAATTTTACACACTCAAAATTAATGACGAAATCACACTTTGTTTATTTGAATTTAGGAGTGGGACATGGTAAAAACACACTACCTTTCGATCTAAATAATCAATTAAAAATATATACAGGTCAGACAGTTGTATTTAACTGATCGAATAAAGTAAATTAATAAATTTGCATGTTAAAAATACATAACTTTCCAATATTCTATAATATAATAACTATGAAAAAATCAATCAAAGTCATGGGACATGCCAAAAACGCAATGTACAAACTTTGGCGAAAATGCCCAAATGCGTATTTTAAGATAGTATGAAATTACAAACAAAATATTAAGTAAGTTATCTGATAAGTATAAATATTTCAGTAGTTTGATTGATAAACTACTTAGGTACTGGGTGCTGGACGAAATCTCGAAGGCCGAAATCCCGAAGGCTGAAATCCCGAATGCTGAAATCCCGAATGCTGAAATCCCGAAAGCCGAAATCCCGAAAGCTGAAATCCCCAAAAGCCGAAATCTTGAATACCGAAATCCCGAGCGCTGAAATCCCAAATGGTCGGAATCCCGAAGGCCTAAATCCCGAAATATAAAAAAATACACATCAATAATTGTGCAATTTTTGCAAGAGAGATAAAAACCCATTTTTTGTGGAAATATAAAAAAATGTAAAATATAAACACCAATAGTTGCGCAATCGTGAATTACGCAATTTTTGTAAGAGAGACAAAACCCTGTTTTTGCGAAAAATGGGTTTTTCCGATTGCGCAATTTTTTTTCAGGAGAGACCATTTTGTAGAACGAATGGATTTTGTGTCTTGCAAAAATTGCACAATTCACGCACGCTTATGTCTCCGTTCTATGTGTTAGTATAAGATAGAATTTCTACAGCTGAATTTAAAAAATTGAAAACGTCACTGGAAAAGAATGATTTGGCTGATACATGCATTTAAAAACTACAGGCACGTGTTGCTAAAGTTTATTGTTTTTGTGTTAAATATAAAGTTAGTGGTAATTATGTTTAGTTATTTTAATAGAACATATCGTCACTGTTCTGGCAGAAGACACTAATTCGAAAAAATGACATGTTGAGTTAGTTATACTAAAATGTTCCTTATATCAAACTTTACCGTCTGAAAACCTTCTTAACCTTTTTATCGCGACGTAATTTCGCTCATGTACTTGTTCGGGCGCGCTGTGTTTTTTACGATTCATAAATCATACCGAAACGTCATTAAAAATGTACCTAAAAATCCACTGAATGGCTCTAGCTATTATAAAACATTCCTTTTAATTTCACAGCATGTGAAAATAAACAAAAAGATCGTAAATTAAGCAACACAGCTTTAAGAAATTCTGTCATACATAATAAAGCATGCTTGGAGTACATACCGCAGAGTGAAGTGGCCTCCCTTGATACCCGATAAGTGGTAGACACTTGCGCCGATGATTAATGTTCACAGTTTTTTAACACCAACACAGAACGCACACAATCGTTATTGTTATTTTATTTCCTTACAACTTGGTCTCATATTTCAGTCACACCTAATTAATGTTTATGGCTTAATTATATTTCAAAAATTGATTCTGTCATGGTAGTCATAAAAACAGGGCACAGAGCATAAAGCGACATCACATGCTTCACACATAATGTTCGTCATTTTTCTTTTTTTATCTTTAGTAGTTGAAGCAATACACACACGACATCTTCGATATGGTTTTGTTTTATTTACTGTTGGAGGAATTTTACGGGGTAAATGTCTTAGGAGCTCTGTTTTTAAAATTCTTTTTGGGTTATTAGCTACACGAGTAGTTTGTGATGTCGATGGTCTTGAGGCACTGCCATATGTTTCGATTAATTGTCGGATTACGTTTAATTGAAATTCAGCTAAACTAATTTTTTTACCGGTGATTACTTTGTAAAGAATGCTACTATTTAATAAAAATAAATCTATGATGTGGAACCCAACCTTTTTATACCACTTAAGACTCTTTCGCATACACGAGAGGCTGCTCAACATCATGTCAGCTTTGTCTACCGTGCCCATATTTTTATTATAATCCACAACGCATTGTGGTTTTATAATGGGTTGTCCTGTGGCCCTATTAATTTTTTCTGTCGGTACCATGGAGTCATCGTGCATGGTACTGATCATATGCACTTCCCGCCTATCATGCCATTTTAACACGAGCAATGGGCCACGGTTAAGAGATTTTACTTGTCCTTTCTTCAGTTTATCAAATTTTGGCATTGACTTTCGTGTTTTACGTACCGTGCCGCAAGCATTTGTCTTTTTTTTATGTAGAAACTGAAATAATTCTGGGCTGCTGTACCAATTATCACAAAATAGTTTATGCCCTTTTCCAAAATAATCCTTCATCAAAGTGGTGACAACAGCCCCAGATATTCCTAAAAGTTCACTATCACATATTTCGGTTTCTACACCACAATAAATAATAAAGTCTAAAATATAACCGGTTTCCACATCACAAATCACAAATAATTTAATTCCAAACCTATGTCTTTTTGACGGTATGAATTGTTTGAATATTAATCTCCCTTTAAATACAATGATACTTTCGTCGATGCAGAGATTTTCGTTTGGTAGCATTGTTTCTTTGAATATTTTTCTGCAGTGGTCAAGAAGTGAGCGCACTTTATAAAGGCGATCTCCAGTAGGGGTTTGGGTATCAGAATAATGTAGCATTTGTAGAATCAACTCATACCGATCTCTTATCATAGTTTGGCCAAATATTTTAGACTTTAATAATGGATCAGCACTCCAATGTTCTTCAATTGTGAGATGGCGATTTCTTGTCATCAACATTGATACAGCATAAAAAACATACATCTCTTCTGGGCATGTATCATACCAGGCATGGATCCTTGCATTCGGAGTGTGGGCCTGTGTGTTGAGCATATGGTTGTGGTAATTATTTGTATGGTTAACTATGGTATTCATTATTGTTTTGTTGAGAAAATGACGAAAAAATTCCATTTCTGTGGAATTTTCATTGAGCTGTACACTAGGGTTAACGCCTGAGTTGAAACTATCAAAATCGTATGTGATCGGCACGAAGGGACCCGCAGTCCACGATTGGAGTAAACTATCTGGTGCTGCACTGGTAGACGGCTCAGCCACTCCTTCATCACTGTCTATATTGGAAGGTTCGTCAACATCGTCGGGATGTTCTACTAGCGCAGCTTCTTCATTATCACTTTCCATCTCATAGTCCGAATCCAAGCATTCAACATGAGGGATAGACATTTTTATTTAAACACTAAATATACTATTATAACTTAACAGTTTTGAGGAAATTTAAAGTTTTAATTCACTACACAATAATATTAAATTTTAATCTTAGTTCTTTATTCGACTGAAATGAAAAGAATTTTAATCATCACTTTCCTTGAAATAAAAATGAGTGGCCGTGAATTTTGAAAATCTATTTTACAGTTTTTAATTTAAATTTAAATATTTTACTGATTATTATTTACCTATTCTCAATTTTTCGTATGTATTTCCGTACAGTACAAAAGATTTATTATAGGAATTTTAAATTATTTATGTGTTAATAATTTCGTTTTCACTTCACAGCCACTGATTGTATTCATAAAATCACGTTTCATTTAAAGAATTAACGCACATATTTAATTAATAACAGAATGGCGCATCAATAATAATTTTATAGAAAACCGTAAAAAACTTTGAAATTTATCAATCACAACACGAAAGCAATCGACTGTTGAAAATTATCGTCGCACTGGTCGATTTCATGTATGAGATCATTAAATCAATTCGCGCCGGCGCAAATTGCGCAAAGCAACTAGCGGTAAATTTTGAAACCAATCATTGGAAATCTGTTTTACTCCAATATCGACAGGGTATGTGTCTTTGCTTAATTTCGAATTATTTAAAAAGTCTTATTGAAAAAAAATCACAGATGTCAGTAAAGGAATAACCCAGCTAGTTTTTCAAACAAATTTCGACTGTATTACTCGCCGAATTACAAAAATACGGAGGTAGAAACTTATGGGCACTTCTGAATGCCCTTAGCGGTGAACGGTTTAACTATCATGGGCATTTCTAGATGCCGTTAGCGGGAGGAGGGTTAATAAATAAACAGTCTTTATTTTAAAGTCATCCTTTTTATGATTACTTAACCCGGCCGCCGCGTCAGTTTCAATATGAAAGGGGCCCTCTCTGCGTTACCATTTTTCTAAATGCTATGTTTCGCTGTATTATGATAAATACGGCAATTAAAAATAGCTGGTATTACTGTTATCATGCCTAGATACATAAGGTTCGAAGTGCCACACTAAAAAATAGAATCGATTGTTGAATTTAGCTGTGAATACTTGAATAAAATCGTCCATAGTCCCTTGTACCGAAAAATTACGCAGCCATGTTTGTGACGTAAAAACGCGTCATTGTGATTGTGCGCCAATGAAAAGAAATAAATCACTGACACTAATTTTATTTTAGTCATGTTAGAAACACTTAAAAATGCCGTTAAAAATATTGAAAATAATAGCTTTTATTGTGTCGCATATTATTACAAGTTTTATGGGTCGCGTAAAGTTGAGTCCACAGTGGTTGAAATATTGTAATAATTTCTTATGTTCTTTTTTGAGTGTAATTTGGATTTTTACTAAATTAAACTTTTCAGTTTTATTGAGCATTGTGTTATGTTAGTGATTGTCGTTTTATGTTTTATAAAAAAAACAATATTTATTTTGTAAAATCTGCTGCGTGCTTGTAAAGTGCTATAAAAACATTTTTTGCGTGAGGTTTTAAAATTTTATAAACATTAAATTGCATACAAAGATAATATGTAATATAGTTGAAAAGTCAATATTCCATGATTTACATTTTATATTATGTTGTATACCCGTGTGTTTTTTTTTATACTTACGTTTATTTATACGTTTTATATATTCCTTCATAGTAGTTCGTAATTTATTGGTAAAACTCGCAATCGTCCTAACTAAAATATAATAATATATTATATTTTTTCATTCCGTGTGGACGTATCTTTACGACATATTTACGACATTCAATAATGAGCTCGATTTATGACTTTCAAACAATTGGGGTGACACATGACGACATGACCATGAGTAATAAAAATAAATGACATAATCCAGAACACAAGTTCAAGTAAATATTTATAAATATTTCGACGACACAGGTTCGGTTTTTTGGTTGTATTTTATTCCCGCAAACATGGTGTTGTAAAGATCGCGGTGAATATTCAACTTGACACGATAAATCACTCGGCGCACACTCAACTCGAATGAAAATATTTTGTATACCTAGTGCGCAGGCGCTGAAAAATACCGCGTAGATTTGAACTGATGCAATCGTACCGGCGAATCTCAATAGATCGAGAGGGTTCGAAAGATCGATGTTTATGAAATTAAAACAACATATTTTTGACAAAGTTATATATAGTTTAGTGGAAGTAGGCGGATGGATCGGGCTATTTTTTACTAAAATTCTCAATGCCGCATGAAAAATATTTCTTGCGTTATCCACAGGTCAAGGTTTGCGTATCTGACTGCTATACGGTCGCCCATGTGTTACGTACTAGCTGTATCCTACTGGAATACGGTCGCCGGGAAAGGGTTAATAAACTCACATGATAGACCATTTCAAACATTTTCAACAACTTCAAAGTCAAATTACTCAAAACTAGTATTCTCCAATTAGTGTGTTCTGCCAGAACAGACGATATTATGGTTAACTATGTTGTGTTTAAATTTGGCAGTCGTACTGAGAAGCAACACGATAGTATAACATTTCTTAGTTAACTTGATAATAATAACCTTGTATACTGTGCGTTATACGCTAGTAACACAGCTTCATTTTGCCGAAAAATAGGCCCTCTCTATATATCATTACTCTGAGGTTTTGCTCGAATGCACGAAACCAACACATATATTCGGAGAAAGATTTTTTTTACGTAGTTGAAAAATAAATAAGAAAAATATTTGTTTCATCACCCCATTCGTCAGGGGGTCAATGTTTATTTTGCATAAAAGTGTTAATATTGAACAAAAAGAACCTAACACAATTATTATGTATATAGATTTAAAAAAAAGTTCTGCATGTTTAGTATTTAATATATTTTATCAATGAATACCTACTTATTTCCTTTATTTCCCATTTTTTTATTCTTTCTTTCGACCATGTCCGATCCTAATAGGATCATATGGGCCTTCACAGAGTAGAGGTTTGTGTTGCCAGATTTTGTTATTTTACGAGAAATGGATGTCAGCCATTTGCTCAACCTATTAGGTCCATACCCTGATACCCACAAATTGGAAAACAATATGTGTACTTGCCAGACCCAGGATTCGAACCTGGGACCCACGGCGTTATAGTCTAAGGCTTAAGCCGCGCGGCCACCGTGGGCAAGAATTTTTTTATTTACTTCAAAAATTAAATTGGTGTTATTACTATATAAAATCACTGAAATTAATAAATACCTTAAAAATATAAGTTTTAATGAAAAATTGTAGGCGTGATTTTGTGGAGGGGGGGGTTTAAATTTACCGCAGCGGGTGACACCAATCCTGCTCAGATCCGTTGATGATCCGCACATACAATAGAAAAATTAGAGGAACGTCTAGCTGTCGTAAAGGTTACCCCAATTGGTTGATAAAGTAATTATTTCCAGTAAATTCCAACAACATGGCGTACAAAATGTCATTATTATTTTCATTCCGATAGTATATAATCGCAAATAAACAAATTGTATAAAGACTGTTGGAAACATTCATTTTTTTTTTACAAAGCATTCCATTGAGGGGAGAAAACATGTGTAAATGTATTAATAAACAAACAAATTTGAACATGTTAGCACACAAGGACAACAAGGTGGCATGTGGTCTCATGGAGTGTTGTTTTGTTTAGAGCGTGCAAATTTTTACAATGTGGACATTTCAAACTGTATTCAACATAATATGTAGCAATATTTGCCGGTGTGAACATACGTATATGTTGAGTTTCAAACCAGTGTTTATGAAGCTTGACGAATATTCCAAAAAAATGTTTAGTGCATTTGTCAGTAGTCATTTGTGGATTGGCAAAAGTTTTACAAAGTCTGCGAGTAGATGTGTACAGGTGTGGACTAAACTTTAGGGTTTTTGTTTTTTTAGGTAAAGGAAGCTAAAGACTTTGATCGAGTCCCGGAGGGCGGATGCAGTCAGATCTGTGACACTCTCCTGAAGTGCGGCCACAACTGCCTTAGTGTGTGTCATCCGCAGGACAGAGAGCACGACGATCACTTGTGCACCGCAAATTGCGATAGGTATTTCATTTTATCCACAAAATTAATACTTCTTTAGTTTTCAAGCAGTATTGTCTCACAGCCTCAGTGTATCAAGATTTTTCACTGTATCTACAGTAAAAATCCCGTTCATTAGAAATGCACAGTAAATTGAAATTGAAAAGAACCTGCCGGAAACAAATATGAACTACTGAGCAATTTGACATTTACCAATTTTCGCAATCAATCAAATAACTCCATACAATGACAACAACGCGTCTGTCTCACTTACACTTAAAGAATGAGATTAACGATTAAAGAATGCGAACGAGTTAGTCAATACTTTTGTGTGTAAACAGTTATTATTGCGATAGTTTAATTTACACACTTATTGGTGCCAGTAAATCCATGCACCTGTGCAGGCGCTATTATAACAATGTATCAACGCATTGAATTAGGATTGTCTGGAATTGTTAAATTTTGAAAACAGCCTGTCTAGGAGTTGGTGAGTTGGTGCTACCAACATTCCGCGAATCTTTACCAATCTATCACCCCGTGGTCAGTTTCCAGCAATATAAATACAAAAAAGCATTTTCTTTTCCTTTTACAAGAAGTTAACGCCACTGATGAGGATACTTGATTAAATTTGCTAATCATTGAATAAATATCTTCAGTCAAGTTTCTTTAGTAATCATTAAATTTGTTGTATTTCTTCATGTTGCAGAGAAGTGTGTATCTACGGGCACGCGTGTCCTGATCCATGTTACAAGGAGTGCAGGCCGTGTAATGTGTTGATGACCCGCGATCTGCCCTGTTCTCACAAGGCACTGCTAAAATGTCACTTGGATCCTAAGAAACACAATTGCAAGACTATTGTCAAAGTTGTCTTGAAATTGTGCGAACATGAGGTGAGAACTTTGATTAAAATAAGAAACATTAAATCTGTTGATTTAATGAATACAAGAAGTTATCCTGAATTTGATATTTGGATTTCTTTTTGATCACCGGTTTTGTACTCAGTGATTTTTTTAGAAAATCACTATTAACCCTTTCCCGGCGACCGTATTCCAGTAGGATACAGCTAGTACGTAACACATGGGCGACCGTATAGCAGTCAGATACGCAAACCTTGACCTGTGGATAACGCAAGAAATATTTTTCATGCGGCATTGAGAATTTTATTAAAAAATAGCCCGATCCATCCGCCTACTTCCACCTATATAACTTTGTCAAAAATATGTTGTTTTAATTTCATAAACATCGATCTTTCGAACCCTCTCGATCTATTGAGATTCGCCGGTACGATTGCATCAGTTCAAATCTACGCGGTATTTTTTAGCGCCTGCGCACTAGGTATACAAAATATTTTCATTCGAGTTTGAGTGTGCGCCGAGTGATTTATCGTGTCAAGTTGAATATTCACCGCGATCTTTACTTTACAACACCATGTTTGCGGGAATAAAATACAACCAAAAAAACGAACCTGTGTCGTCAAAATATTTATAAATATGTACTTGAACTTGTGTTCTGGATTATGTCATTTATTTTTATTACTCATGGTCATGTCGTCATGTGTCACCCCAATTGTTTGAAAGTCATAAATCGAGCTCATTATTGAAAGTCGTAAATATGTCGTAAAGATACGTCCACACGGAATGAAAAAATATAATATATTATTATATTTTAGTTAGGACGATTGCGAGTTTTACCAATAAATTACAGGAAGGAATATATAAAACGTATAAATAAACGTTAGTATAAAAAAAAACACACGGGTATACAACATAATATAAAATGTAAATCATGGAATATTGACTTTTCAACTGTATTACATATTATCTTTGTATGCAATTTAATGTTTATGAAATTTTAAAACCTCACGCAATAAATGTTTTTATAGCACTTTTACAAGCACGCAGCAGATTTTACAAAATAAATATTGTTTTTTTTTATAAAACATAAAACGACAATCACTAACATAACACAATGCTCAATAAAACTGAAAAGTTTAATCTAGTAAAAATCCAAATTACACTAAAAAAAGAACATAAGAAATTATTACAATATTTCCACCACTGTGGACTCAACTTTACGCGACCCATAAAACTTGTAATAATATGCGACACAATAAAAGCTATTATTTTCAATATTTTTAACGGCATTTTTAAGTGTTTCTAACATGACTAAAATAAAATTAGTGTCAGTGATTTATTTCTTTTCATAGGCGCACAATCTCAATGACGCGTTTTTACGTCACAAACATGGCTGCGTATTTTTTCGGTACAAGGGACTATGGACGATTTTATTCAAGCATTCACAGCTAAATTCAACAATCGATTCTATTTTTTAGTGTGGCACTTCGAACCTTATGTATCTAGGCATGATAACAGTAATACCAGCTATTTTTAATTGCCGTATTTATCATAATATAGCGAAGCATAGCATTTAGAAAAATGGTACCGCAGAGAGAGCCCCTTTCATATTGAAACTGACGCGGCGGCCGGGTTAAGAAGGTTCATTCTGAATCTAAAATGGATGTTTTTATTATGTTTTAGATTATCTGTATCAGGACTGGCTTCATCCATACTAATATCAAGATAATCTAGGTTCTACTGTATGTCGATTTATAATGATATGTTTGTACCGAAAACAATGCAGTTGAGAAATAATTCAAGTTACATTGAATTTCGAAATAGCGGAGCTATATTTTAGTTCCCAACTCCAAATTTGTTGGTTTTTTATAATTTTTATTTTATTTTGTAGGCGGAGAAGCTATGCTATGTCAGCGATGACGATGTGCGCTGCCCGATGAAATGTATCGACCGGCTTTCATGTGGCCATGCCTGCACGCAGCTGTGTCACAAGAAAGTCGATCCGGATCACGTCTATGTAAGCATGGCCCATTCCTAATTGTAAAAACTTTTTAGGTATACTAATTTAAAGAATTTTGTAAGAAATTGTACTGCTAAGAATATGTTTAGTATAATATCGTCGGTCCCAATTAAAAAAGTCAGATCTGCAAAATGCTACTTTTCAATACGAGCAATCAAAGATGTTTTTATCCATAAAATCGTTAATTAATGAAATATTGTTACCAAATTTGGCAAAAACACTTATTTTTAGGTGGTTCAAATATATATATTACAATTTTTGAGAATTACTTATAAAAACTCGAGAAAAGTCACATGCGACATTTTTAACTGGAATAAATTAAGTAATTTTGTCAGAAGTGTCAGTTATGACAATTTTAATGGGACTATGTTAAAATTAATATGTCGAATGTGTCAGTTCCTACTATTTTAACTGGAATTCGATGAAAATTTTATGTCGGATCTGTCGAATAAAGCAATTCCAAGTATTTAATTTAAAGAATGTATGTATAAAATCGAAATCACAGATAGATATAAAAGTAGTTACTTACAAAAAAGAAAACATACATAAAATTTACATTGTAAACATAAAAAATAAACCTTATAATCATGAAAACTGGACGTTTTTGTAGCTTAATAAAATTCCTATATATTTAAGTATTTTTTTTAACTTAAAAATCCCCAAAAACTATAGTTAGTAATAGTTAACTTTGTTTTTTGTCACTATTACTATCAATGATATCCTCCGCTTGTATTTTTGAAAATATTTCAATATGGGCGAGCTCCATGTAAAAGTTGTGATATTTTTCTGGAATAAGATTACTCTTACACATATCTTGCAAATCTTTATACTTATAGTAACTGACAGGAAGTGAGCCATCATAAGCTTCCTTCAGATCAAATTCTCTTGAAAATCTGAAAGTGTTTCGTGTTGCACATCTTAGCACAACTATAGCTTTTTCAGGTTCACTTAAATCATATTTATACTCAATCGTGTCGCATTGTTGTTCATTTACCTTTAGTTCTGTTACACGAGTCATTACATAAATTCACGAAGTATTTTTTGTCCAATTTTTGTTTGCGAGTAATGTTTTAAAATCCTATAGGTACATCATTGTAAAGACTTTCTTTACTATTTATGGTTCACCTTCAGCTTTTGCCCAACGGATTAAGCAATACCTACCACTTCTCAGGAACATACAAACATTTTGCGATCACTAGCTCTTTCAATGGTTGAGTGGACGCTGTCATTCTCATTCTGAGTGTGGTCCTTTTCCATAAATCTATGAGTAATGGTGACATTGAACTCCTTGGCTGCAAGCATATAATGGGTAAATACGATGCGGTTTCTATTTTGACCACCACAATAATTATTGTCGGACCAAAATCTAAATTCTTTTACACCGATAAATAATGCGGTTCTTTTATAAAATTGTACAGACAACTTACTAGAAACCTCATTTGCTCCCCGTTTTGCAATTCCTTCGTGCCACATATAAAAAGTTCCTATTTTCATTGCCATATTATACACAGTAACATTTAAAGTTGGTAATTTTCGTTTGTAATAAAAAAATACGTCATACTTCCCCATGAAGAGTCGTTAGTACTTTTTGAAAGTCAAATATAACGATTACAATACTTTTACTCTGTAAAGCCTCGTTTTTATCTTCATTTTTAAGTGTGTGATGTGCCTTTCTAATGGCTAAATGTTTTCCCTGTCTTTTTTTGTCTTCGTCTGTTGGACCGGTCTTGACCGAAAATGCATGACAAAAGCAATCTTTTTTTGGCCGGTGAAATGCTATATTGAACTTTTCATTTACAATATCTCTGTTTACCCTTTGGTTAGTGACTTGTTAGAATATTTATTCAGATCAAACTACTCGCGATATAAATTGAACATTCAAGAGTCACTTAGTTTACAGTTTTTTAGAATCTTTTCGAATATAGTGCGATTCTACCAGAGGAAAACAGTTTACGTGATCGCATATGCTTTTCACCATCTCCTTATCTATGACGGTTTTTTATGGTCGCATTTACCACGTTGATCAGGCTCAATATTATTATCTCCGTCATATTTCTTCCAAGCAGTGTTTATAATAGTACGTTTTCCAGATGAAATAGTATTCAGAAACATAGTCTTACAAAATATTTCTTTTTCTTATCCTCAATAGGCAGATAATAAACAAATGTATTTCGACGATCATGCTTGGTGACTTCAGTTGTTTGACGACGCTTCAGAATTTTCTCGGTATATTATACGTCTAGAGACCAAAATTTGTGAAAAATGTGTAAGCGTTGCTCTTCAGAAAAAAAATCAAAGCACTTCAGTCGGCATATTGGCATATGGATTCTTCAAACATTTTTCACTAGCTGAAAAATAAAAATAGTCATTCTTAACGATATACTAAACAAAATAATGAAGAATAATATGTAAATTAGCCATTTTATAGATATCGCCCGTAACCCTCAAAGTTAGTTTAAAAACCTGTCCCATTAAAACTGTCGGTTCTACCACTTAACACAAAACAGAATTGTTGATGTACAGTGAAAATAGTCAGTTGTACCACTTATGACATTAGGCATAAAGTTTTGTCCAATTAAAAACGTCAGATGTCCCACATCCGACAGAGATCTTATTAAAACGTAGGTTAAAATAGTCATATCTTCCACAACCGACATTATTACTTGGAAACACCTAGTTGTGAACTATTTTTAGTAAATGTAAAAATATGACAATTATAAAAAATCCACTTATTTAATTTTATAAGAATTCCAGTTAAAAATAATATTTTAGTAATATTTTACTTAACGTACCTTTCCTGTCAGAATGACCGTTGAGATTTGAATTTTCAGTGTTCATTTCTTTCCTTTTCTCCGGGAATTTGTCACTATACTTTGAGCCTAAAGCATTCTTTAATATCCTTTGTGACCTATTGCTTGCCATGATGAATAAAAATACGGATTATAGAAACTTTTCTAAACTTTTATAAAAATATCCGTCTGTCCGGTGAACATAGCAGCAACTGTCAGATCCGACGCATCTTGCTCACCCGCGCCCAGCCAACAATGTCGGTTGGTAAGAACCGACATTGTTATTCGGACACTGTCGGTAGATCCGTCATTTATAACTTGAATATCTCGGAATTTTTCAAACAAACAAAAAAAACTGTGATTGTGGTATAAATGTTTAAAGTGTTTAAATAACTTTTACGTAATATTCCGAAAATGACAAAAATTCAGATCCGACTTTTTTAATTGGGACCGACGATATGTTCAGACATGTAGGACAGATACAAGATATTTGTCTGCACCTTGAGCAATTTTATCATTAATTAAATATTCTTCTCAATATTAAGGTTGGCTAGAATCTTCATTAAAATATCACCCTGCGATGGCCATACTAAAGAGGAAGTATAGAAAAAAATAATTGTATTTTTGTTTTAATGATAACCCAGGGAAGAAAATAATGTCCAGTAATTCAGTAGGCGCTGGTGCAGAGAGCTGTCGATGACTGCCGTATGCTTCAGACACCAAATTGGGGAGCAGTCACTCGCGATAGAGACATTTGGAGATGGCGGTTGGGGGTGGTCATACTCAGTGTTTAACCTGGATAACACTTCATTCCTTGAGACAATGGTTACTAATTTTACATTTGCTTGTTACAGTTTTCGTGCAATGAGCCTTGTCCAAGGTTTAACAAAGGCTGCGTTAAAGATCATCCATGCAACAAGCTGTGCTATGAGAATTGTAACCCATGCTCTATTAAGGTAAAATTCTGAATGTTAATATATTACGAGGGTGGGTCAATAAGTCCTTAGAAAAGCCGACAGGTGGCGCGACTAGTACTGCAAGCGGTTTGTTTTCATGCAGCGGCACTACCGATTCAGTATGCTGCGAAGTTTCAATCAGATTGGTCGGGTTGTTGTGTGTTTCTCGTACATTTAAAAAAAAAAATTGCTTGTGGAAAATGGAAAAATGGAAAATGGAGAAAATTGAGTTTAGAGTTGTTATTAAACATTTTAATATAAAAGGGTTAACAGCAAAGGAAATAAAAAATGAGTTGGATTTAGTTCACGGCATATCTGCTCCTTCACTTGCAACTATTAATAACTGGTTAAATGAATTTAAACGTGGTCGTACATCAACAAAGGATGAACCACGCTCAGGACGTCCTGTAGAGGTGACTACACCAGAAATGATCAATAAAATCCACGATATGGTGTTCAGTGACCGAAGATTAAAGTTGAGTGAGATAATTGAGGTTACAGGGATCTCAAAAGGTAGCGTCATTTCTATTTTACATGACAAATTGGGCATGAAAAATATTTCTGCAAGATGGGTGCCGCGTTTGCTCACAGTCGACAATAAACGCAGTAGGGTGGTGGCCTCTAAAGCCATGTTGTCGCTCATGCAACGCAATCCGGATGAATTTTTTCGTCGCTTTGTGACTGTAGATGAAACATGGATACACCACTATACTCCCGAGACGAAAGAACAGTCAAAGCAGTGGATTGCGAAGGCAAACCATGTCCAAAGAAGGCGAAAACCGTAAAATCAGCTGGTAAGGTTATGGCTACTGTATTTTGGGATGCACGTGAAATTATTTTCGTTGACTATTTGGAAAAAGGAAAAACAATAACAGGGGATTATTATGCATCTTTATTGGACCAGCTAAAAAACAAAATTGAAGAAAAACGGCCTCATTTAAACAGGAAAAAAAACCTCTTTCATCAGGACAATGCCCGTGTTCACACATGTTTACGATCAATGGCTAAAATTGAAGAATTGAAGTTCGAATTGGTCGACCACCCACCGTATTCGCCAGATTTAGCCCCCAGTGACTTTTTCCTTTTCCCAAACTTAAAAAAATGGCTAAGTGGACAACGTTTTTTTTCAAATGAAGAAGTCATCGATCGGACAAATGCTTATTTTGAGGACCTTCCGAAAACTTATTTTTCTGACGGTTTAAAAAAAATTGAGAAACGTCTAACCAAGTGTATTGAGCTCCAAGGAAATTATGTTGAGAAATAAAAAAAAAATACAAAAATAAAACCTGTTTTAATGATTTTTTCTAAGGAATTATTGACCCACCCTCGTATTCAAATTCATTTTTTTTTTTATTACATTTGTGAAAATTACAAATTATTAATTTAAGACATTCACAACATGATATTTAGAAACAAAGAAATATTGTTAAAACAGTATTATATAAAAAAGAAATATATCAGTATTAAGTTATTAAACAGTAGAAAACTGTAAATACAAAAAAATATAAATTAGATACAAGGTAGTACACCGAGTGAGCTAAGCAGACCCTATTTTAAGAATTTATAAAACAACGTCCACCTATACCTACTCATCCTCACGTAGGTGGAATATATCAACATCCGAAGCGATTTGGTTGAACAGAGTTATTGGCTTCCCAATTGGCATCACCAATGGCATGTTAGTTCTGCTCCTTGTGAGAACAAACAACCGATGCTCCCAATTTCTAAGATAGTCATCAGGGACCCACACATATATATTATGTCATTGCAGAATAGGTTTTATCAATGATACAAGTAATGCAAGTAAACCAATAGTGCCAAAAGACGAAAAAATCAGCAGATTTATCCACGCTCGGCTACTGAACGAGGCGAGAGTCTAATTATATTTTTATTACATTTGTGATAGTGACACTTACCATCGTGTCTTCTGATAATCACGAAACATTACCTATGTTTGGATGCATATTTACGTGAAATATTTGAAGAGTGATGATACTATAATTATTGTATTTTTTTTATAAATTTCATTATGTATATATTGTACCTAAGAAAATAATCACCACAATTTTAGAAGCATACTTCTTCAGTTTAAATAATTGCATATTATGTAATGGAGTTTGGCCTTACGGTAGTGGCTAGGTGAGTAAAATATTAAACATGTTTGAAATTCAACGGATCTGAGTTCATGGAATGTATTTGACTCCACGTCAGTGATGCACAAACCGCGGCCCAAAATAACAAGTACATACCTAGAGTGCGAAAATTATAAGTTGAAGTGTCATGGCCACCATCGTAGCGCTGCGATATATTATGAAAGGATTGTCAGTATTGTAGTTCTCGAAACGGCCACGCTTCACGTTAAACTCGCCGCAGCTAATCACCAAATTTTTCATTGAATACGATAAAATTGTAATTTTGTATTTACTAAGTTCTATCGTACAAATACATATGTACATAATGTAGAGTGGAGAGTGATTGGAGAAGCTGATAATTGTGTAACTATTAAATTTGAAATAAAATGTATGTCTCGTCTAGTATAATATATCATCAATTTTCAAAATTTTTACCCACTGCGGCCCGTGAAAAATTAGAAAATGGATAAATTGAACCTTCTTTCAAATAGGTTGTACACCACTGCTCTAGGTGAGCCGCATGGAAAGAGTATTATTTTGACTGTCTTTTTTCTCAAATTGAGAATTAAAGCTTATTTCATTTCATTGAATATCCGTGATTGTAGACCCTTTTCAAATACCTAATTATTTAATCAATAGGCGCATGATCCATTTAATTTAATGTTCACTTCACATTACATATATATATTATTATAGTGTTGAATATTTTGCAATTCGTATATCCCATAACACAATGTATAGGATATATATAAGTGTATAGCGTAAATATGTTGATAAGTCTAAAAATGTCAATTGATGTAAAGTTGGTTTTTTGTGGTAAATCAGGAATGTTTTTAAATTTTAGTTTGTTGAGAATTTACAAACATTTTACTGAATTTTAAAAAAATAATCTGATTTACCACAGAAAGCCAAGCCAACAAATAGCTGTCCTGGGAATTAACATTTTTATACTTACTTGTCAACATATTCACGCCATACACGGATAATTCGTGATGTTAAAACTAACAGAACATTTGGATTACAAAATATGATTTTATAAAACGCATGATTTTCCATTACCGGCGATTTGGCAGTGATTGGAAACATTAATTTCGAGGCAGACTTGTGTTCCATTATAAAACCTATTTAACATTTTTTTTTCAGATATTCAAGAAGAGGGATGGCTGTGCACACAAAGAAAAGGTTGAGTGTCACTCTGATGTGAATGCCACTCCGTGCAAGAACAGGTGTACCCGCTCCATGCCTTGCGGACATTTCTGCAAAAAATTATGCTTCGAGGAATGTACAGACTGTCGAGTGAAGGTGAGATTGAATAAAGACTTCGTTCCCACACACGTTATATTGTTCTCTTATGGACTATGCCAAAGAGATTTACTACAATATAGGAAGTAATTTGAATTTATTGTGTTCCAATATTTGATAGCGATCCTGGTACATTTTCTTATTTCTTATTACTGTGTAGAAATTTTTAATATTTCATATTACTGAATTATGCAGCAACCATAAAACTAACAAATAATAAGGTTATTAATTATTACTGTCTGCTGTCAATTTTCTATGAACTCTGACAGGATTATTAGCTTTTGATATTTTCATTTTTGCTCTTATAATCATATATTTATATACACTTTTTTCTCATCATTTTTGGTGAGTTTGTAATGGGTTAAACATGAGAAATTTTCTGGCGGTTCAAAAAGTTTAAGAAACCTTGACCTAAAGGAATCCAATTAATATTTTTCATGCCGGCAAAAAATCTTGGTTCAAGGTAAAAATACCAACGAATCGAAATCATATATTTAACAGGCACCTCTCCATACCACGTTGTGCTACTCTAAGTTTCTGGATCTCTCTTTTACTTAGGGTCCATGTTTCACACGTATATGTGATTACGGGGAGCACACATTGGTTTAACACTGCGCTTTAGGCACAGTGGAAGGTCACTTTTGAAGACATTATTCGGGCTGCCAAAAGCACTCCAGCCTATCTTTACTCTGCGAACAATTTCATCAAATATACATCCATCTATAGACACTTGTTGTCCCAGATAGATGTAGTTTTTCACCTGTTCGAGCTGAGTGCCACTGATGAGGATCTTTTTTTGACCTGCAAAGCAGTTGAACATGACTTTCGTCTTTTTTACATTTATTTTCAAACCTACTTTGTTGCTTACTTCAATGAGTTCCTGCATTCTGCTTTAGAGGTCTTCTGAGTCTTGCGAGAAAATTACTATGTCATCGGCAAAAACGCAGACTGATTTTAATTAACGTTGTGGTTTCATTAAAATTGATTGAAATTGTACTACTGAAAAGTTACCATTTTCCAGTTCCGACCTTATACCTACTTAGGAGGTGTCAATAAAGTAAACAAAGAAATAGTAAAAAATTGTGGAATTAAAATATAAATTAAGGGATCCACTTAATATTTTTCATGCTGCCAAAAAAATCTTGGTTCAAGGTAAAAATACCAACAAATCAAGATTATATAATATTTAACAGGCAATACCTAATCGTGATTTTGCTCATAATGTCAATAGTGTATTTTAGCAGATGCAAAACATACTGCTTGACAATATTTTTTCAGCAAAGTGTAGGCACTGTTTTTCAGGGCAATGTTCATTTCTGCCATTTGTGAATTCAATTGACAAAATATCTGTCTTATATATGATTAAATATATTTCTATTGTTATTTTGTATATTTGTATTGTAAACTTGCATAGAATCGGGTGCCTCTTGCCTTTTCTTCGACTTGTCCCTTATCATTGAAAATTCGCCAACAGCAGATGTAACCACTTGGGACCTATTTCCTTGAGCACCTACTTATTAGATTTTAATACCTAATAATAACCTAATCTAACCTCACCTAATCTTAGTGTGTGATAATGATGCATCGAAATATATGAAAGTATCAAACTTTAAATTTCTTTTATTTTGTTAACTGTCAATTCATGGTGGAACTGCATTGTATTGTTGTTTTAATTTAATAAAATGCAATTTTTTTTTTTTTAGTACTTATTCCACTTTTAATAAATATATTAGGACCGGTTTCGTCCGCCTCAGAGGGACATTTTCAACATGGAGCACACGAAACCGATCCTAATATATTTATTAAAAGTGGAATAAGTACTAAAAATAAAAAAAAATTGCGTTTTATTAAATTAAAACAACTAAACTTTAAATTAACAATTATTGTATCGAAAAGCATTTTTTAATAAAAAAAAATTTTACAACATTTCTCCCTCACATTTCCATATTTGAATCCATATTTTTTTTATAAATGTATATATAATTTCTGGAGATTTAAAACAATCACTGTATCACTTCAAATATGATCGTGCATCAGCGCATTAAATTAAAATTGTCTGGAATTATTACATTTTTCAAACAGTTCGTATGAAACCGGCGAATAATAAAAAATCTAGATAATTGGGGATCTACTTTAAAAATTGAATTGGTTTGTATTGGTTTAAAGGTGAATAAAGTTCGTAGCTGCGGTCACCAAGTAATGGTATCGTGCAATGTCGACGTAGAACTGGTGAAGTGCGCTGAGAAGTGTGAGCGGAAGCTCAAGTGTGGTCACACTTGCCGCGGCCTTTGCAGCAATCCCTGTGATGTGAGGGAGTGCCGGGTCCATGTGCCCAATCCTTATATTTCGGTTTGCGGCCACCAGTTCACCGTGCCTTGTAACTTGAGCAACTTGGGTTAGTATAACATCATATTTAACTAAATATTTTCTTCGACCGAGTTACGTTCTTGCACTTTGATCACATGGGGTCAGAAGTGGAGTTTCATACAACATAATATTAAAATTATAATTGAAAAAAAAAAACTCTATGATGTTTATATATCGTGGAATTCCTGCCAAAAGTTGGTCAAAAGTCAATAATTTATGTGTGCTAGAAAAAAAATTCTAAATCCGATATATTATATAAACATGTACATAAAGCACAGAGAAATTAGCATTATGCCTGATTTTAGAGGTCATGTCAAACTTGAAATTGCAATTACACTAACATGATTTCGAGACTTAACAACTTTTGGTATTATATCGACCGTGTTTAGGAAAAAGAGCGTAACCTCACAAAACAAATTTTACAGGAGAGGCAAAAAACGTTTTTTGAGTAATTTTAATTTAATATTTTTAAAAAAATAGGTACAGACATTGGATGCATGATGATTGATGATTTGGTGTAATATATTTTCGATCTAATAATAATTAAAGAGGTTATTACAGAAAAATCATTAAAATTATATGATAAATGCTTTTTTCCATAAATTAAAAATTAATTTATCTCAATTAAAACCTGAATTTAGATAATAATTCCGCATTTGTGGCTTACTTCCTTTATATAGAACGTGTATTTAGTTGTATACATTGTTAATATTTAATAAAAGCACTTTTCAAAAAATCAAGGGTTACGCCCTTTTTCCTAAACACAGTCGATATTATAATGAATAATTTTTGGGGTGTTTCAGATAAAGCTGCAGGCAGAGAAGCTGTTATGTGGTGTTGCAAAGAACCATGCAAGGCAATGCTGAAGGGATGCGAACATACGTGCAACGGCACTTGTGGTCAATGTCACGGAGGTGTGCTGCACCTCCCCTGCAAGGAACCTTGTGGACATCTTCTCGTTTGCGGCCATAGGTATGCTCTCTTATCTGTTGACTGACATTTTAAAAAAAAAAACCTAAATATTTCCTCTGCTGAGGTATATTAACATATGGGCCTCCACAGAGTTGAGATTATATCAACAGACCTTTTTTAACGAGGAATTGTGATTAGCTATTGGCTTCATGATCATATAAAATATTGATTTTATCATGGCTACCAAGCCGTGCTAAAAATGTTCTAGGAATTCCATTTCAATGCTACAATTTCATAAGGATCCCTATTACAAGTTAATCAGTGTGTGCTTCCTGTAATCACATATGCGTTTGAAACATGAACCCTAAGTAAAAGAGAGATCCAGAAACTTAGTAGAGTACCACAACGTGGTATGTAGAGGTGCATGCTGGGCATAACGCGAAAGGACAAAAGGAGGAATGAGTGGATAAGGAGACAGGCAAGGGTTTGCATTGTGATCGAGTTCGCACAAAACCTCAAATGGAAATGGGCTGGACACATAGCTTGAAGAAGGGACAATCGTTGGACAAATTTAGTCATCCAGCAGTATCCATGAGGTACAAAATGTCTGCAAGGTAGACCTAGAGGCCACTGGATTGATGAAATGGTAAAGTTATGTGGAAGTACGTGGCAGCTGGAAAGGTCTTCATCCAGCAGTGGATAGATTCAGGCTGATGATGACAAGTTAATCATTTCATGATAGCCGGTTTCTCATTTTCACCCATCGTCATCGTATCATGCCATTTAAACTTATAACTATACGGATCCGGCAATTTGTGAATTGGTCATTATAATAACAATACATACAATCTTAAATTTGCTTGAAATGCCTGCAATTTACAACAGATGTGGGAAAAAATAGTGAAACTCACTACAAATGGAAGTCCAACTGATTTAGATAGTAAACCACAAGCCCCTTTTCAGTTTCACTTTCATATAATATTTAGACTCCGTTTAGTACAGTGGGTTTATTTAATTTTTTTTTGTGTAACAGACTTTACATTGTTTATAATATTTTTATGTGTATTTCAGTTGTAATGATCCATGCCGGGAAGCCTGCCCCCCTTGCAAGAAACCCTGCCAAGTGAAGTGCGGCCATTCTATATGCCGCTTGCCTTGCGGAGTCCCTTGCCCTCCTTGTGCGGTAAGTCTTCCTGACATTTATAATGAGACCCCATCCATCGAATCACTTCTATTTTGGAGACGTACACATGAAGAGCTTTTCTTATTTGTTAGAATGGTCAGACAATAAATAGCATACCCGTCAATGGCAAGGAGAATAGAACAGATGGATCAATTATCAATACAAAAGAACCTTCATCATCCGGTTTTCATTATGATCATTATTCTATATGAGCACCATAAAAAGGAATGGGATTTTCTTTTTTTTGTTTACATACGTAGATTTATCATTGCATGGACTAAGTGCATCCCTAATTAGTCCGAATAGTCAAGGTTCTACTGTCTATTAGCGAGAGGGTAGTTTGAAAAGGTGAATATTAAACATGTTTTTTTTGGAACAAAGCAACATTGTTTCCCATTTCAGGTTTCACTCTAGACCATGGGTGGCCAACCTTTTCAGCAGCCGGGCCAGATTTTAAAAATAAAATTTCCTGCCGGGCCGCACATCCGATTTTTTTTATTATACAAAACAAAAAATAAATATATATTATATATATTAATAAAATAAAACAAAAATGAGAATCAAGCATATTTATTAGATTACACTTTTTTTAAATAATAAAAAATAAACAGAATAATATAAAAATATTTTTTTTAGTGAGAAGTTTGATTTTGTGTGGCAGAACTAAGTGCATCAATATCGAGTGATGTTGTTCCTACACGCAAACAGTTTTCCAAATGCATATCAGTGATTCGTGTTCTCACTCGAGATTTGATATGCTTCATCCGACTAAAAAGCTGTTCACACGTGTAGGTGTTTCCAAATAGCGAAGTCATCATAAGAGCATGTTTGTAAAATGCAGGATATTTCTCCTTGTCCAAATATGTTTTGTAAAACTCTTCCAAACCAACCTGATGGAATTTCTCCTTTAACTGTTCATCGCAATATATTTCACAATGTTCCATTTGTAAATTTCCCGGTAATAAATTCACGTCTACGGAGAATGGCGTTGCGAAATTAGCACATCTAGCGGGAGCATTTGATATTATTTTTATTTTTTCACTGCTCCATGGGCTACAAGTTGACACCCAGTGGGCCGCGAGTTGGCCACCCATGCTATAGACTCAATGACTCTCCAATTTTTTCATCTTCCTGGCGCTACAATTCTTATGTGGGTCTTAGACTCCATCGAGGTCTGACAAAAAGCTGTTTTTCTTCAGTTTAGGACGCCAAGGTCTTTAAATCCAACTTGACACTTCATCCATATGTACGAGGTCGACCAGGTCTCCGTTTGTCTTCCGACTTCTAGAATGTCAGTTTCATTGTCATGTGTGACTCATCCATCTTGTGTACATGGGCCAGCCTTCTAAGGTGGCCCGATTTTATGAACTGTATGCTGTACAGCTCGTAATTGTGTTTTCATCTCCACCCTAGCTGTGTGTTATTGATGGGTCCAAAGATACCACACAACACGCTCCACTCAATTGAGCCCAATACCCTTTCCATGCTTTTAGCCGTGTATCAGGTCTCTTGCATTTCAAAGTTCAGTTCAATGCCTTGGAATGTAGGTCCTTCACGACATTTGTTGCCTTTTAATTTTGATTTGTTGGCTACTCTCACTGTTAATGGTACATGAAATTCTTGACCCTCAAAAGATCTGTCCGTTCCTCTTGATATCCAATGATAGTTAAAATTTTTGCCGTAGTGCCGAAAAATAGTCATCGAACTCGGCAAAATACGGCAATGATATTTAATTCGTGAACAGGAAGAGGTCGCACGGGACCAACTCTGGAGAATGGTGGCTGAGAAATCAAATCGTACCATATTGCAATGGTCAATTATTTGTGGGATGGTGTACTGTCTGGTGTTGAAGTGAACTTTTTTGTGCACAAATCTTGGCCGTTGTTCCTTGTTCTTCCTCTCAACCAAACACTCATATAATATTTTGTTACGAGGTCAATAAAATATACCTTCATATCTCTCGAAAGGAAGTTAAAAGTTAAGTATTATCCCAGATAGAAATGGGAATACGTCACGAGAATTCTCCCCGTGATAATGACAATCACTTCCATCCAGTAAAGGACATGGCACTAGAAGAATAAGATAGCTAACATGTCTGATGATGCTAATATTGTTGGCATTTGCAGGAGAAGTGTAAGCGCGGCTGCATGCACAGGAAATGCTCAAAGAAATGCGGAGATATCTGTGACCTGAAGGACTGCACGGAGGCGTGTCCGCTGAGGCTAAAGTGCGGTCATCCGTGCCGTGGACTCTGTGGGGAAGTCTGCCCGCCTATCTGCCATATTTGCCGACCCGATGACTTTCCCACCATTTTCTTTGGGAATGAGGAAGACGAAGACGCCAGGTAGGGAAACATATTTAGTGCTTTCCACTAGTTGTAAAATGATCTGTAAACCCCTAGTGATATAGAAATGCATGATATATTATTTTGAGTTTTCCTCTACCTACTACATAATTTAGTTTGTATGTACTATTAATTATTTGCATGCTGAGACAAATGAAGCGCTTACCTTCAAAAGCGGCTAAAATGGTTTTATGCAATTTTGGGATAAATTGAAATACAGTATAACCCCTATTTTACGTTTTTTAAGGGACTGAAAAAAAAAAACCTAATTGGAGGGAAAATGTAAAAGGGGGGTATTGAAAAAAAGAACATTTAAATTTTATTTTTCTTAAAAAAATAACGTTTTATTAAAAAACAACATTCAATTTAAATTTTTATTGAAAATTTTTTTATTTTTTATTAAAAAAATCATGTATATTACAGGCGGACCTCGACTTACGAACGTTCGACTTTCGCACAATTCGCTATTTCGCACATTTCAAAAAAATCGTTTTTTTAAAACGTCGCGCTGGCCGTGGGGTTAAGATATCCTTTTCTCGCTCGCTCACAAGCAAGTGCATTTCTTGCGTCACTTGCATCCTGCTCGCACCCGTCACTTTGCTTGTGAGCTAGCTAGGATAGGTTTAGTCTTGCGCAGGAGCGCGTGCGTGTTGTGCGTTTTGCTAATTTTCTTCATTTGAAATATTTCACCCTAAAAATTTATAAACATGAGTGAGAAACGGAAAAACTGCAGTGTTGATACGAACAAAAAGAAATCAAGGACATATGAGTCGCTTAGAATCATAACTCACATTTTGCATTTTTGTCGTTTTTGAGTTAAATATGCCAAGTGATTCTAAATGCATTAATCTATATACAGAAAATAGTTGGGTATCAAAAAACACTTTAAACTATGTGAAAATCGTTGACAAAGTTCACTGTTGGAGTCAAAACTCACATAATTCAAAGAATAATGTGAGTTTTGACTCCAATGCCTTTCTAACCAATCAGAGAGCTCTATTCCTCAAAGTGTCATGGCGGATTTCGCATCTCAATAAGAAGTTGCTGTTCACTTGTGCAGTCATTGTGTTTGATAATTTCGGCGTTGTTTGTTAGAAATTGACTAAAAATAATATAGAATTATTCAATATGGATATAAATGTATCCACAGTCACAGGTGGAGTCGTAAGAAAGTGAGGAAAGTACATGAAACTGTAAGAAAAATAAAGCCAAGACTGACAGGTCAGTACCAAAATGTGATATTGAATTTCCATTGATAATAACTTGTATTTTGTCATTGTCATTACTTATACCTTCTGTATAAAATATAAAGTTTAATAATTATTCTTAGCAGTCTCAGTAACTTAATTAAGCCTTTTAAAGAATTTGTCATTGGCTGTTGCCAGCCAATTTGCTCTGGATCTATAGGCTCTATTGTTTGACATGACATTACTCACATGAGTTTGTAAAAGTTGTTTTCAACTAGTATACACATTGAATGAAGTTATAATATTATGTTAAAATAATTTGGTATGTATTATTATATATTTGTTATTTTATTACTTTGCACAATGACACTGTCAAAAAAATTCAGCTCAGTGCTTTATTGATATATTAATTATAACCATGAATACCTATAAAAGATTCCACTGAGTTATCAAAATAAACTTTACAATGAGTGAGACTTATTTTTTCCAAGACCCAATTATATTTTAGTTGGTATCTACGTATTCCTTTTGTTCCACAATATAGGGCAAATACTTCCAAGGGTTTATTAAGTTGGTTTGTTTTATTTTGGTTTCAGATACAAGGCCAGTGGAATGCCTATAATATCCCTTATGTACACATCAGAAAGGAGCTATTCTTTGCAAATCGTTGTCAATCAGAAGCATGCAAGAATTTGATCATAAAAAATGTGATATCAATAAAATTCAGTGTCTGGAGTAACATTAGGACGATGATCTGATATTATTTAGAATAAAATTTTTGATTAGTGTAAATAATTATGTAAGAACAAAATAAAATATGACAAAATGTCCCAGAATAATTAGTTTTATTCAAAAATCCAATCATTCCTACCAAATTCATATAAAAAGTATGATGTATCTACAATCTACATCTATTAATATTTTTGTAGCTTGGAATCAAAACTCACATTATTCCTACACCTTGGGGTCATAACTCACATATTCACAAAGTTGGTGTCAAAACTCACATTATGAAAATTTTAAATGCTTCCCGTAACCTTACGAGCATTATATATAAACAAAAAATAATGTCAATCGACTCAGTCACTCATTAATATTCAAGTGTGTTCAATACTTTTCTTCTAATTACTAAAAATAGTGCTCTGGTGGTTTTTTGCGATTATCTCAAAACTCGATTTTTGGAATATGTGAGTTATGATTCTAAGCGACTCATATAAACTTCACATGACGTTCTGATTGCGGTGAATCTTTTGCTTCAATCGGATGTTCGTATGATACAAGTAGGTCTACTACGATATGTTCAATTTTGAAAAATAAAAATGAACTTAAGGAATATGTTCAAAATTGTGGAAATATATTATCTTTAAAGGTTGTTTCCAAAAGACACGGCATAGTTATGGATGAAATGGAAAAATATTTGTCATCATGGATCGACGACCAACATCAAAAAGATGTCCCTCTGAATATTTCAATTATTCAAGCGAAGGCTCTTAGTTTGTACAAAGATTGAAAGGCTAGAAAAAGAAGATTCTAACACGATTTTTCAAGCAAGTGGTTGGTTTATATTAAATTCACTGGAGAATCGGCTGATGCGGATAAAGATGCTGCAAAAGAATTTATTTCCTCATTATCCAAAATTATTGAAGATGGAGAATATTCCTCTAGCCAAATATTTAATGTAGATGACACAGGTTTATTTTGGAAAAAATGCCTAGTCGTACATTCTTATCTAAGGAAGAATCAGTTGCCCCTGGGCATAAACCTTCTAAAAACCGATTGACATTGCTTCTTGGTGGAAACTTGGCTGGTGATTTAGAATTGATGCCAATGTTAATTTATCAACCAGAAAATCCCAGAGCATTGAAAGGGAAGGATAAAGAATTGCTTCCAGTAATCAAATAAAAAAGCCTGGGTTTACTGCGTTAATATTAAAAGATTGGTTCACTTTACATTTCGTGCCAGCAGTTAAGCAATATTGTAAAGTTAATGATTTACCATTTAAAATATTTTATTTAAAATAAGAAAAAGAAGAGTGGCAAACAGTTAACTCTTGATAACTTTTTAATGGAAACACCCGCATACCCCACTTAAACATGTCTCTTAAACATCTTATATTTACTTGATAAATACATATATCAAAATACACACAATTTAATTTTTTTTTACTTCCCTCTACTTTCGAACATTCAACATTCGCACACCTTTTCAGGAACCAATTATGTGCGAAAGTCGAGGTCCTCCTGTAGTTTTTTGCATTTTTGTTTTTTTGTTATGTAATTCTCTTTCAAGACTATATAAACATTTAAAAGTGTCATCTTGAATATCAGCAAAGCTTGTAAAGTAGGTTTTTAAACCCTCGATGAACCTCATTGCTTCTTCTTTTGTTGGAATATCAACCTCTTCTTCATCAGACAGTTCTTCAGCAGACAAGTCTGCTGGTGTTAAATGACTGTCAACAATGTCATCAACTTCCACCAAGTCTGGTTTTATAACATTGGAGTCAAGGTTTACATAATCCTCCAGGGGTTGGTCTGAAATCCTTTCCCAGCCTTCTATAACATCACACTGGATATTTTCTTGGGTACTGGATACGTCTTCATCATGCTCCTTGTATATCCCAGCTTTCCGGAAACAATTCTTGATGGTAGAGTCGGTTATTTCACCCCCCATACCTTAACGGTATAATGCATTGCATCTAAAATGGACATCCTCAACTCGCATATTTTGAATATTTCCGACGTAAATCGCGGGAAAAAAAAACGTAAATGCGGGTATATGTACTGAAGTACATCGGGACTGAAAAAATTACACGCAATTGCCGGGAAAACGTGAATTCCGGGCACGTAAAAACGAGGTTATATTGTAACATCTTTTACTATCGTTTTAGCCGATTTTGAAACTAAACTAGATTTTTAATAATTAATATTGACATATTTAGCTGATTTTTGAAATTAAAACTCAGACCATCCTATGGTATGTAAATATATTTATCAAAATATATATCCAACTCAAAATACTTGCAAAGTTGTTTTAGCCGTTTTTGAAAGTAAGCGCCTCAAATGTTCATTTCTATGAAATGCTTTCTTCGAATACAAAAATGAGATGTCTTAAATTGGATCGAGTATAACATTTGAACCAGCCAATTTACGCTTGAAGCACAAAAACATTTGCCATAAATGTTATATTGTGGATAATTTTTTGGAAATAGATGCCTCATATGTACGAGGGTGGGTCAATAATTCCTTAGAAAAAAGCATTAAAACAGTTTTTATTTTTGTATTTTTTTTTTATTTCTCAACATAATCTCCTTGGAGCTCAATACACTTGGTTAGACGTTTCTCAATTTTTTTTAAGCCGTCAGAAAAATAAGTTTTCGGAAGGTCCTCAAAATAAGCATTTGTCCGATCGATGACTTCTTCATTTGAAAAAAAAACGTTGTCCACTTAGCCATTTTTTTAAGTTTGGGAAAAGGAAAAAGTCACTGGGGGCTAAATCTGGCGAATACGGTGGGTGGTCGACCAATTCGAACTTCAATTCTTCAATTTTAGCCATTGATCGTAAACATGTGTGAACACGGGCATTGTCCTGATGAAAGAGGATTTTTTTCCTGTTCAAATGAGGCCGTTTTTCTTCAATTTCGTTTTTTAGCTGGTCCAATAAAGATGCATAATAATCCCCTGTTATTGTTTTTCCTTTTTCCAAATAGTCAACGAAAATAATTCCACGTGCATCCCAAAATACAGTAGCCATAACCTTACCAGCTGATTTTACGGTTTTCGCCTTCTTTGGACATGGTTCGCCTTTCGCAATCCACTGCTTTGACTGTTCTTTCGTCTCGGGAGTATAGTGGTGTATCCATGTTTCATCTACAGTCACAAAGCGACGAAAAAATTCATCCGGATTGCGTTGCATGAGCGACAACAGGGCTTTAGAGGCCACCACCCTATTGCGTTTATTGTCGACTGTGAGCAAACGCGGCACCCATCTTGCAGAAACTTTTTTAATGCCCAATTTGTCATGTAAAATAGAAATGACGCTACCTTTTGAGATCCCTGTAACCTCAATTATCTCACTCAACTTTAATCTTCGGTCACTTAACACCATATCGTGGATTTTATTGATCATTTCTGGTGTAGTCACCTCTACAGGACGTCCTGAGCGTGGTTCATCCTTTGTTGATGTACGACCACGTTTAAATTCATTTAACCAGTTATAAATAGTTGCAAGTGAAGGAGCAGATATGCCGTGAACTAAATCCAACTCATTTTTTATTTCCTTTGCTGTTAACCCTTTTATATTAAAATGTTTAATAACAGCTCTAAACTCAATTTTCTCCATTTTCCATTTTTCCATTTTCCACAAGCAAATTTTTTTTTTAAATGTACGAGAAACACACAACAACCCGACCAATCTGATTGAAACTTCGCAGCATACTGAATCGGTAGTGCCGCTGCATGAAAACAAACGGCTTACAGTACTAGTCGCGCCACCTGTCGGCTTTTCTAAGGACTTATTGACCCACCCTCGTACATACATGCCTACTATTACAATGTGCATGGTAATAAAATACATTAACTCTGTATCCACAGATCATCCTCAAATCATGCAGGCTGACTAAACAAAACGTAGAGTGTCCAACATTTGTTGTCTTCACTAATAACCATACCGTATGCTAGTTTTTGAAAATCACATTTTTATTAATATTGTATTTTTAATTTAAATCTCATTTAATTGTTCCCACCTTCGCTCTCTCTCTATATACAATATAAAAAATGGTGGCTGAAGTATATAAACGGCATTGCAATCAACCTCTGGTTTAATTCAATTAATTAACTAACAAACTGAGCCGGATTTCATATTTTATTAATATATATATGATCGAAAAGTAAATACAGAATCAGAATTAAGAATAATATCAAAAAAATGGCAAAATGGAGGTCGATTTTATATTTGAGAGATGTTCCGATTGAGGTCAATATGTTTCCTGTGGTACAGGTTTGTGAAGCTGGTGGATTGCCCGCACAGCGTGGAGGTGACAGCTCTGGACACTTGGGTGGAAAACGAATCTGACGAATCGAGAAAGCAGATCGGCATCCGGCCTTGCCCTTACTGTAAGACTCCCATCGTGAACACGCTGCGCTACTCCGACTATGTGAAGCGAGCGTATAGGGACATCGAGAAAGCCAAGGGAAAGGTATTCGGCGACTCTAAGACAACAGTGGCCAAGCTTCAGGATAGCGTCGCCAGAATGAACCACTTACTTGCGAAGCCTCACAATATGAAGAGAGGTTTGTGTAGTGGTAACATTTATTTACTAGTCTTAGACTGTTTCGTCAAATGATTGAAAATACTCACTTTTTTAAGCTAACGGTTGCATTTTCTTGCTACATCCGCACCATAATGTATCTTAGCTCTTAAATAATGGATGCTATAGATCAGGAGCAACGAGATAAACAGCAACCATAAGAATGAAAATCAGCAATTCCGCATATGGTTGTGATAAGTTGCCACACTTTCTGATCTTGCAACCATAGTTGCCGAAGACCAATTGACAGTGCGTAAGATGCCTTATACAAATGAAGCAAGCAAAATGTTCATAGTTATCAGAATTTCTAAGATTTAGAGGGAAATAGGATGAAATTGTTGGGAGGTTTGATTTTCGTATCTTCTTTTTAGTTTTTTGTAGGCATATTTTATAAAATGAATGGATTCAGTTTGTTCGCTGTCTTAGATTAAAGATTTTGAAAACGAGTGATATTTTCCAGCACGAATATCTCATGGAAGTCTGCATGAAGTCGAAAGTGTTTAATAAAAAATTTACCCAATTAAAAATAAGGAAGAACAGTAGACATTTACGCTTTATTACAGGAGATTTTTATGCTAATGATTTGTTATTTACAGGTAATGGCGACGACTGGATCAAATTGTGTACAAAATTATCGAAAGAAGTGACGACGAACATTCCAAAAATGCAAACCTCTCGGCCAATTATTTGCCGGTTGAGCAATCTGGATGCGGACCGAATCAAAACGCAGGTAGACATCTTAAAAAAGATATCCAAACTGTACTTGCTGTCGGAAAATTTCAAGTGTCCGGCATTGGACGCCCAGATGTCGATTCTGATAAAGGCGGTGGCCGAATGCGGCACCAAAATAGCTCAGCAACAATCCGAAGACTTCAGCCACGAGCTGCTGAGACTTGAGCGGCGCATCCATCTCTTGACCATAGAAGCCACCCCCCAATATAGAATGAGTCACTTCAAAACACAAGTTGTCCTCTCCTCCAACCACATACGAGCGTTTATAACATCACTGAAGCCGTTCACGGAGAGCGTGAACCTGGCCGTGGGAAATGAACTGAAGAAACTGAAGTCCCTGCTGGACGTGCAGATTCTGACGGACACAGAGAGGCAGATGATCGTCGGTGCGATGGGACTGCGGCAGGGCCACTGGTTCAAATGTCCCAACGGTCACCCATACTGCATCGCGGACTGCGGTGGAGCCATGGTGGAGGCCGTCTGCCCCGAGTGTAAGGCCACTATCGGTGGTACCAACCACAGACTCCTGAGTTCTAATCGTGTCGCCACGGAGATGGACGGCGCTCGTCACGCCGCCTGGTCCGACACTGCCAACATGGCAAATTACGGACTCGACTGAGAGTTATTTCTGAAGTTGTTCCACTTTCGCCTCTCTATTCAAGCATAATATCGCCGACAAAAAGCTTATTCTATGTACAGTAAAACCTCGTTAATACGAATTCCACGGGACCGAAAATCGGAAAAAAATTCGAATTACGAATTATGAAATGTATTGGGGGACTATTAAAATAAATTTTTTTTTTTTCCATTAATATTATTCACGGTCATAGATGTGCCTACCACATTTCCGTTTCTGTGTGTGATAATGGGTCATAAAATATCAGGAATATTTTTATTACCTTCTTAAAATAAGTAATTTATGATGTTTTAAGAAAAGTCTGTCACAATCTTCTACGACCGGCTCATGAAATAGAGTTATTACGATTTATTAAATATTTTTATATGCCAGGACTCTGAAATAATTTAGAATTACGAAGTTTGAATTATAGATATGGTTTTATATGAAAATAATGTTCAAGGGACTTTTTTTCCACAAAAATTTCGAATTATGACGAATTTCGAATTATCTGTGTTGTTATTAACGAGGTTTTACTGTATATCATATACAAATATAACGTTTTGGGCAATGCCCTACATAAATAATACAAGTCTATTCAAATGAAGCAAAAGGTCGTTTGTCTATTTCGGGATTCGCAGAATAATGATCCTGCACCTGCCGACAATAATTGTCAACAGGTGCAGGTTCATTATTCTGTGAATCCCGAAATAGACAAACTACCCTTTGCTTCATTCGAATAGATTTTTATTATTAACACAGTTTTAGGAATCTTGAAATTTGGCCATGCGTGGAATTGTCAATCTCTGATCTCTCCCATATAATATTGGAAAGTATTACAAGTTGAATGCATTTTTGTTTTCTATTGTTTAAAATTGCTTTAAAATGGTTAAATTGATGTTTTCTAATTTAAATAAAAATACATTAAAAACTATGAATTATTCCAAAATTTCTCACGTACATTTGAGAGAACTCATTCATATAAAGTTTATAATATAAACATAAAATATTATAATATGATATAAGATGAAAATGATCTGACAGTTTTTTTAATTGTAAATTTATCTTTGAATTTGAAAAATATATTTTAACCAAACACCATAAAAATGAAAGATGTGTTATATTGCATTTATATTATTCTGTCACTGGATGTTCCTACCCATTAGGTTCTAAAATATATTTGGCATAACTGATTTTTGGCCAAATCCGGAAACAGCTGTGACTGACCAGTTATGTAACATACATATACATTTTGAATAGTAAATATAAGCATAGAATAGTACGATTAACAATGCTTTAATATCATGATTGACATTCGGCAAAACACCAGCAATCCCCTTAAAATGGATAATAATTTAATAAACTATTTCTTTTATATATATTGAGCATACATAATTTGAAAAGTGAAAACGTATCATGCATAATATACCCATCAGAAAAATCTTTTTTAGAAAAAAATACAATACCCGACGGGACTTGAACCTGTAATTGCTAGATTCGCGGCAGTGTCCTTTATCAATTAAGCTACGGGCATCCTACTTGATTACGATAATTTTAACTAATAATTCTTACATGAAATGCTTATCGAATTGCGTTAGGTGAGTATATGCATTAGATAGGTGTTATTTTTTTAAGGTAATATACTATATACACCTCAATTGTTTAATCTATGTATGTATATTAGATGAATTGTTAAATTTTCAATTTTATTATCAATTATTCATTATTTTATGGCATGGTATGTAGGTAGGTTATTAATTAATTTTTAAGAATATCAGGCACATTTTTGTTGCTGAGGTAAAGAATGAATAGATCCGGATATATGGCTCCAGCCACATAAAATAGCTTTTATGTACATAGTCTGGCATCAAGCGAGCATTTGTTTGCTGATTGCGATTTTACATGGCTAGAGCGATATCACTTGTGTTGACTCATTCAGGTTCAACCAGTAAAAGTGCACCTTAACCCATCGCGCCCTATCGGCGCCAATTTGGCGCCGGTGTTACAGGGTGCAGGACATGATGAAAATATTTTTTTTTAATCATATTTTGATTTTTTTAAAAGTTGAAATTACTTAATAATATATGAAGCTATCATTTTATGATGTTAGTCATATACGGTCCAATATATTTTTTTAAGAAATATTTGATTTATAAAATCTATTTTTATTTAAATTTGTCAAAATAATGATCAGTTCGCTAGGTATGAGGTGTTAGAGACAGTAATAAACATAAAATGGCCCTCCATCTTCTAAATATCTTGAAGAGTATTATATTTAGCTCCAGTTTTAGTATATCTTCCTTTTATTATTTACTTCTATCATAGACTTTTTATCTCTGTCATTTTGTATAAAAAAAGGCTAAAAAAAACCAAAAAACTATATTTGACATGTTTTTTTCATTCCACTTATACACAAAGTTTACTTAAAATGTAAATACTTAATAGAAAAATTCAAAACCTACAAATATTTAAAAGATTTATTTGAATTGAATGAATAATACATGAGTTATATTAATTTTAGTAAACAGTGTGCCTTTTTAAATGATCCTGAAAAATTAAATCTGTCTGCAATGGGTTAATATAAAATTTTTATGATTTTAAAATATGAAATGCATTTATTATTTTTCAATAAAGGATTATCAATATAAATGTGGCTGTCTTTTTATTGGCTTTTCAACTTTCCTTAATGTCCCAACGTTTTTAGTGTGGTCAAATTGGTAGCCACATAAAAATTACTATTCAGTGTGATGGTGCATTGGTGTATTGCTGGCGGAGATACTGAGGGCGGAGGTTAATATCACCGCCTTCTCGAAAAGTTGTTGACACGCTTTGGCATATTACGCCGCATTGTGTGCATAGCAGGAGTGTTGGACCTCTTCCAAGGGCAGACAAACACATTTTTTTTTTTCAAATATACAGCGGCGCATGGAGATAACCAGATTGACTCCAGGACATTGGACTTCTCAGTTTTTAACTGGACACTTTGGTTTGCCTCCAGACTGTCAGCTTAGCTTAATAGAATCTCTGACTTGTTTATGCAGCGGATTGCAGGATGCCGATCACATCCTCTGGGAGTGTTGTCATATGTCAGTTGAAAGGGAAGAGCTTCTCAAGTTGGTCCGACCCTCAGTTGGATTGGTCGGCCATTCCGACTTGGTATCTACAAGGGAAAATTTCTCAGCTTTCAAAAAGTTTCTGGCATTTTCTTATATTAGAATTATTATTTCAAAATAGGAACCCTAGTGTCCGCCAACCAAGATCTTGGGACACTCGGCACAACGTTGAAGGGCGCCTAATGTTATGCCAGTTATATGCTTGCATAACAGATGTGGAGATGTGATGTGTGGCATCACAACTACAGTGGAACCCCGATCTACCGTTCTCGCATAAATCGTTTTCCTGCATGGATCGTTCATTTTTGAAAGTCCCGCCAAATGCCCATAAGAACGATGTTAAATAATCCCGCATTCCCGTTCCCCGATTTATCGTTTTCTCGATCTATCGTATAAATGTTATGGTTCCGTCACAAAAATATTATCCCGATTGACCGTTTTTATTGGATATTTTTCATTTTGCTTTCGTAGAATAATTGCTCATGATACATACATATTGATCTTTTAGTCGCATCGCTTTGTTTGCACAGATCACGATTTTTTATAAGTCGCAACTAAAATGCGCCCCCCATGAAGAAAATTAGAACTAGCTGAGAAATTGAAAATAATTCAAGACGTCGAAAAAAATCCAGGAGAAAAACGAGTTGACATTTTTTATATATGAATGTCCTAATGAATTTGAATTTCCATGCGCCTGTCAATTACCTACGTGGTCGCAGTCATGATTTATTCTGGATTGGAACCGTTTCCTCGCGTCAAGCCTATCAGGCACCATTAGCGAGGGGTGCAAGACTAGTAAATGCGCTCCCTAAAGACATAGACATTTTCAATGATGTACTTTGCATTTTTTTTTTTTTTTTTTTTTTTTGTGATTTTACCGAGGCTTTGACTGCGACTCGCTGTCATATCGCCTCTTCTCTTCTAGAAGGGGATCCGTCGATCAGGTCCTCACTCCTATTCTGTTAAATAACTTTACAATTTTGCCTAGCTCTTCCGTCTTACCCACCGCCAGGACACCCTTCAATTCGTCGACATTCTCATAGATATCTGCAATTCGCAGCTGTACTCTGTGAACTTCATATTTGGGGCATTGCAATGCTATATGTACAATGTCCTCTAAAACATGACATTCATCGCAGAGCTGCGATTCGCTTCTTCCCATGAGGACATCAAATCTTTTGCCCATGGTGTGCCCTGTTCTTAGCCTCAGTATTAACTTAAGCTCATTCCTCGTCAAAGAAGACTCTACAAACCAGGGCACCTCTCGTGGTGTTGGTAGAATCGACTTACTCCATTTCCCCTTTTCTAATGATGCCCTATGGTGAAAATCTATCCACATACTATGGCACATTTTCTTTATAGCCTCATTCCAGTCCAGGTTTTCTGGTATCCACTGATATGGTACCCCTGAATGGCCGGCTACCTTTGCCAGCTCATCTGCCCTTTCATTTCCCTCAATGCCCATGTGCGATGGGATCCATTGAAGGCATAGATCTCCTCCTCTATTTTTCTTGGCGTCGATCTGGTCAAGGATGTGGTATGCTATGGTTTTACTGTTATGTGAGCGAGTTGCTGCGGCAAGATGTTGTAAAGCGCTTTTGGAGTCTGTTAAAATGACAGCGGATTGCGCCGAGAAATCATCGCTTAAAGTGTATTTAATTGCTTCGTTTATCGCGATGAGTTCCGCCGTCATTATTGGTATTGCTGGGTTTAGCTTCCAGCTCTTGTTTATACCTACTTCTGGTATCACAAGAGCTGCTCCTGCTCTATTCTGATCTTTGGATCCATCTGTATAAAGGTGGCTCCATCCTGCGTACCTCTCTGTCAGCATTTTTTCGACACGCTCTCTTCCTTTATCGGATACTATGCTCCGTTTTGGTTTGTCTATTCCTTTGACCTCTAGTTGGATAACAGAGCTGAGGTCGTAGGTACCAACTGGCCTCCTCAGCGAATACATACCTAGGCATTTTGTATTTAATACCTCCCAACTTTCTGTGGCTTTTAGGATTCCTACCAGTAGAGGGAGCTTTCTTTTCTCATAGTATGTATTGCTTTCAACAAGCTCGTATAGGAGTTTCACCTTTGCCAATATGGGGTTATCTATTATAGATTTCCACTTCATCCATGTCTTGGTAGCCAGTGCCCATCTCCTGACATTCAGTGGAGGTACGCTGAGTTCCGCTTGGAGCACGTGAATGGGTGTTGTCCTGATAAATCCTCCACATATTCTTAATGCTTTGGACTGGATGCGGTCTAGCCTCACCGAATTAGTTTCGGCAGCGGAGTGGTAAAACATGCTCCCGTAATCTAATCGGCTTCTAATGAGTGCCGTGTATAACCTTCTCATATGAATGGGGTGTACGCCCCACCCACCTCCCGCCAGTACTTTGAGTATGTTCAGAGGTTGTGTCAGGCTATTCGCGCAATGACTAATATGATGCTTCCACGTTAGTCTATAGTCCAGGTTCATACCTAAAAATTTATAAGTGTCTACTCTTTCTATTATAGTGCCGTCGATTTTTAAGTTAAGCTGGTTTTGTCTCTTGCCTCTGGCAAAAAGAACCACCTTAGTTTTGCTGGGAGCTACTTTGAGGCCTCGCGTTTCCAATAATAATTTCATTTCGTCAAGACTCTTCTGCATTAACCTTTGACATTCATCTACTCTTTTTCCCGAACAAAAAAGTGCGAAATCATCTGCATATTGTACAATGTTGACCCTCGTCATTAACTTTAATATGTCAGTTGTAAGAATGTTGAATAGTAATGGGGATAAGGGGTCTCCTTGCGGAAGGCCTCTTGAGCATACCGTACTCTTCTTTTCATTATTAATGCACATGGTGATTTTTCTTTCATTTAAATACTGCTTAAGATATTTAGTGATCTTCCCACCGATTCCCCATTCATTCAACACCCTTGACACTTCTTTCACATGCACATTATTATACGCATCCTGGATGTCCAGGAATGTTGTCAGGGTTACTTCGTTTTTGACCTGTGCTGCATTGATGTCTAGTACTAGGTTGCCTATGTTCTCCAGAGTCGACTTTTGCCTTCTGAATCCCGTAGTATTGTGATGAAATAGTTGTTTTTTCTCTGCAAACCATTCGATTCTTCTTGCTATCATCTGGTTGAACGTTTTGCACATGCATGATATGAGTGCAATTGGTCTGACTGACGACACTAGGGTAGGGTCTCGCCCTGGTTTTAAGATTGGGATAATCATCGTTTCCTTCCATTGCCTAGGGACTTTGCCGGTTTCCATGATTAAGTTGAATATCTCCACTAGTTTACTTTGCATTTTATTTTTGAAACTTTATTTTTCTGTATAAAATTGTATGTTTTTCGTTCTCAAAAATTATATTTTTCTGTATTAAATTGTACTTAAGTATGTTTTGATTTTTTTTTGTTATTATTATTGTTATTATATATATATTTCTTTTTCTATATTCTCTTCTCTCTTGTGAGGGTAATGTTTCACTTATAATGTAAATCTCATGTTGTGTACGTCTTGAATTTAGATTTGTTATGTCCACAATGTTTTGTATTCTTAAATAAATAAATAAATATATCCCGCATTTATCGTTTCCTGCACGTATCGTTTTTTTTTCAGGGTCACTTGAAAACCGTAGAGTCGGGGTTTCACTGTATTAATTTATAGAGTTGAGGTTTATAAGAAAGTATTAGTCTAAAGCAGTGCTTTCTAACCTTTTTTGTGTAAGGGGTCACTATTTGAGTTATTCAATTTCAATATATTGTATATTAATTACCAGATTCAAAAGTTTGGATCAAAACTAAAGGGATTTATATAAACTTTTTGTAATACATTAACTGATGGCGATTCCACAATGTTTTAGTGTGCTTGAGAATAGTCCGAATATTTTTCTTTAAAAATTAAACTTAATTTTTTATACAGGGAATTTTAGTATAATTATATATAATGCAGGTGGTATTAGTGAAGAATATAACCTGGAATACGCATCTCGCTCGGCACCAATGTTTTTTTAATAAATTTTTTCTAATAAGTATGTTTCTGAGGCAAAATTTTATTATAGAGAATATCTTTTATTACAGAGATAATAAAATTACATCGAAAACATTTTTTTCAGAGATCCCAGATGATTTATAGACACAGCACAATAAAAAAACATTAAGAAGAGTTTAATTAACACATTCGCGGACACATGTTAGTGATATGACACATATTCGATACCCTAGTTCTATAGGGAAACAACTCAAAATTTTGCAGTTTTGAGTTAATAATGCCATTTGATAAAGAATCATGACAGCTACATAATTCAATTTTTATAAAAAATGTGACAGTGAGAGTCCATTCATTAACGCAATTATTATTCAGAAACCCATGAGGCTATTTTTTAAATAGATAACTAATTTATTGTAGTCGTAAATAATTTATTTAACATTATTCTATCGGATGAGTAGTAAATTCATGATTTAAAACAGAAATTACTTGAATAATTATTGTTATTAAAAAGTAGGTATCAGGTAAGAATATTATTTAATGTTTTTGGTTTAACTAATAACTTTTTAAAGACTAATATAGATATATTACCATTATTTCAAGAAGGTGATAAGTTAGGGGTTTTTAACTAGGTATTTCATAATTTGTTTGTAATAATTCTTATTGTGATCCTTGACTCAATAAGTAGGTATAGGTTTGTTAGGTATATAATAATATGATAGAATTAACTATATGTGCACAACAGTATATGAGATAGGCTGTTAAAATCCAACATAAATAGTATACATCTAACTTTGCCAGTATTTTGTATTTGTTTTTATTGAACTACATAAGACTACAATAATTTATAGATAGTGTTGGTTAGTTTTTAAAATCAATTAAACACTGCCTAAGTCGAACCATAATAATTTTGTTATACTTTGTGCCATACGACAAAACGGTGCACACTTTTTCATTTACTTATTTGTTTTCGTTGGATTATGAATACATATTACACATATTGTAGGTTCATTTTTTTAAATTCATTAAGCCCTGCCTAAATCAAACTAGATAAAAAATATTGTACTATCTATAAAATATCCAAAGTTTTCTATGATTTAACTACATAATTTTAGAAAATTTATAGATAAAAAAGTATTTTTGAGTATGATCTATTATGGCTTGGTTTTCGCAGGGTTTAATTGAATTTTAAAAACTAACCATCACCGTCTATAAATTGTAGTCTTATTTCCATGAAAACAAATACGTTTGACTGCCAAAGGGTAGTGTGCACTATTTATGGCGGATCTGAACAGCCTACCTCCACCCTTCGCCACTGGTGCACGTAGCGCCTGAAGATGCCGAAAGGCGAAACCCGGGTTGCAAAAATCGACTCAAATAGAATAGTACAAAACTTAAATCCCTTAGAATTGGAATCATATTTTGTTTGTGTATTATGACATTATTACTCTGTAATATGGTCATTCTTTTTGGTATGTGAATAAAAAAATATAAAAAATTGGCATTCGGGACATGACAATTTTTATTTTAACAAAGTTTATTAAACAATAAAAGTGACAAGAATAATTATAAAAATATTTATAAATATAAAAGATTTAGATACTATTCAAGTGTATCAATCCGCCTTAAGATTTTTGTAAAAATCCCAATGGACCCTAGGAATAACATTGTTATGGCATAATAAATTTAGGTCCTTCTTTTTTGCTGCTGATATTTTTGGGATTTTTTGAGGATATTTTTGTTTAATGTTCCTATAGAAAAGCAGCATTCAAATAAGTTTGCGAAGGCAAACATATTTCTATAAGGAACCATTTGACTTGTTTCCTTATAGAACTATGAATGTAGAGGATTTATTTGTCGTTACTGGAAACAAGTCGAATAGTCTTTAGTTTTTATTTAATATTAATTTATTCTTGCATCAATTATTAATAATATTATGAAAAAATTAAACCATAATAAATTACAATATTATATCTATCACTATTTAATAATGCTTTCACTAAAAAAATCTTCGGAAATAAAGTAACCATTTTGTGTAAAACTTCAAATGCGATTTACTCAGAACACGGATTTTTGAGTTGTTTCCCTATAGAACTAGGATATCTAAAATTAAAATTTTCGATTTAGATATATAGAAATGAGTATGTCTTAAGATACGACACTATCTAATGGAAATATGTTCGCACTGTGACACAAGTAGATAGGGAACATAGTGTTTTAATCCAAAAGACGACTTCTATACACCGGTGGCGAAGGGTGACTTGGAAAGAGGTAGGCTGTGGAGATCTGAGAAAAAGAGCACACTTGTCAGGTATACTTAGGGAAATAAGATAATACGATATCATTACTAATGAATAGGTACATACTGTTACCGCCTAAAGCAAGGCATCCTCCGAGGATCCAAGGCGATGAGGCCTGAATCATCATTGGGCGTATTCATGCAGACATGAGCAGATCAACTACGAGACAGAAATTTCTAGCCCGTAAGCTTAGATGTAAGAAATTTTATAGTCACCCTTTAGAAACTTAGCCAACAAAGTCTAAACTAAATAAGTATTATTTCATAAATACGTAGGTATTAAGAATAATTACTTTCTCAGCATTAATAATTTTATCAGAAGCCTTGCCATTAAATTCGTGCCTAGCATAAAAAAATCATTGACCAACTTTATTAAAAAGAACATCCGTAAAAGCACTTACCTACTTATATTAAAGTCGTGTATAATAATAATTAAATTCATTCATTCCAAGCCATTCAATGTCTAATGTAGCGATTTTTAATCTGGGAGGCTCGGAGCGTTGCTAAGGGTGGTGCGAAAAGTTTAACACAATTCACTTAAAACCAGAATCCATATTTACATACAGTGAAAGTGACGTAACAAATATTTATTTGAATATGTAGATGTTGAATTTATTCATAATTGAAGAAAAAATAATGTAGCCACAGGTTTGCAGTTTGCAAATGCATAGTTTATAAAACGGCCGCTAGTTATAAACTATACAAAAAAACTGTCCTATAAAAGGTTGTTTGCAAACCTGTCTGAAATTATGGAGACAAATTTTATAATACCTCACTTCTACACTATTGTAAAGCGCGCTGGCTATCTCGTGAAAAAATGAAGTCTGAATAAAAGGGTCAAATCATACCTAATGTAGAAATTTGACGCAAGTATGTTTGAAATTTAAAAAAAATGAGTGAATATGCAAGGACCACTAATGCATTCAATGATTTAAAAAGACAAAGTGAAAGCGTTCATAAAAATTTGGAGCTTTGGAAATCAAAATTACAAAAAAGTTCGCCATGTATCCTATTCCTACGCCAGATATAGGTATATTGAAGCAAACAAAAATCTATTTACTTGGTTAGTTTGATAATGCACTTTTAACATTATTTTATTAATAGTAAAAAAGTCGCTGCGGCGCTGTTCTATTTTAGGGCTATTAAATATTTTAAATATGTGGTTGAAAGATCCTGATCGCGGGGCCCGCCTCAAGATGTGGGGCCCATTCGAGCCTCAAGATGTGGGGCCCATAGAATCCATTTGTCAATGAACGATGATAAATTTGGATTGACTACTGTTGAAATCGATTGTGCTGATAAACAACCATATTCATCGCATGAAAAACAAATTAATTTTGTATTAGTACAGGTGCGACGAAATTTCTCACTAGTGGCCAATCGGAGACCGACAGCGAGGTGTCCGCATGTCGATTTATTTTGTCATGGCGTCGGATGACAATATTCTTAAATCGTGTAAAGATGACTAAAAAACTTTACGTATGTACTTAAAAAAGAAACCATGTCAATGAATATACTATTATTATTAGTAATATAACAATAAACATAACTTTAAATGGACGCATGTTGGATTTTTTTGACAAATTATATTTCGTTCGGCACGCGTCATTTGCACAATCCGAGCATCGCCTAGCCACGATCTAAAAAGACCATGCCTCAACTGAAGTATAGCCTTAAGAATATTGTATCGAGATAAGAAGGAGGAAAAACATGCGTTGACAATCCAAAGTGCTATACAATTATAAACAACCTTGAAAGTCTGAAATAATATAGTAATAAGCAATATACCCCGTTTACACGTGCATGGATTTACTGCTGACAGTACGTATTAACGCAGCCATAACAAGAAAATGTATCTGTAAACATGTATTATCCTGGAGTTGGCAAGATTGCATGAATGAATCAATAAAGTTTGGAAGCTTCTGAACTTTCATGCGACAGTTGAGAATTTTTCGATCTGTGCCTGCGCAGTAGAACGAAACAAAAAAAACGAGCTACAAACGAATTTTGAATGTTGACAAACAGTTGGAAACACCACTGGAACGCACAAAAGTTTTCGAAGTCCACCACGCTATAAATTCTAATTAATAGTTGTGTTTGAACACAACTATGCAAACATCAAATCTGCACATCTGTTACGCAAGCATATACTGTGACTTAACAAACATTAGGCGTCCTTCAATGTTGTGCTGAGTGTTCCAAGACACTAGAGCAGTGCTCCGAAACCTTTTCTCACCCTAGGTACACCAAAGGTCTTCATAGAAATTCAAGGTTCACAAGTAAATATATATATTTAAAAGTTTATAGGTACCTATACGAAAATTACATGAAAATGGTGTTTTTTTGTTTGATAAGTAAGTATAGGAGTAAGAACTAATTGCACATATTTACATGTATTCATATTATCATTATATGTATTTACTTATTTAATCAATATAACATAATTATTAGACGATAACTAATAACGCTGTGGGTCCCAGGTTCGAATCCTGGGTCTGGCAAGTACACATATTGTTTTTCAATTTGTGAGTCAGGGTATGGACCTAATAGGTTGAGCATGTGGCTGACATCCATTTCTCGTAAAAAACAAAAATCTGTTAAAACAAACCTCTACTCTGTGGAGGCCCATATGATCCTATTAGGATCGGATATAGTAAAAAAAAAAAAAACTAATTAATGTGATACCTGAGCTTGTTTCAATGAACTTAAAAGTTTTATATTTGGCTTGATATTTGAAAGAGCAACACAAAGTTCTTAGTCAAGACCCTTCAAGTACGGACTGCTTAGCATATTTTTTAATTAGAATAATTGTTGCAAAAGAATTTCGAATCCAGTCGTATCGCTCCGTATTGATTGTATGAAAGTAGAGATCAAATTTATTTTGCAGCAAAGATAAATGTTTTTGAGCCAGATCCAAAATTAATTAAGTACTTGTTTTCAATCGTGATCTGGTAGACTTTTTTAGTACCTACATTTGTTGAGATCCTTGTGTTAACTACTTCTGTCAAAGTTCGAGTTTATTTTTGAATCCTTCTGATTTTTCGGAGCGTGTCAATATATTTGCATTTTTTTTATTAAGTTCATTCCGGTGCTTAAATATATCAGCCATGTACGCAACTCAAACATTCCCAGAGGATGTGGTTCGCATCCTGTTTTTCTCCGCCACATGGACATGTTGGTTGGATAACAAGTACAAGCTCAAAGAGCTTGGCGGCGAACCCACCGTGGCCTGTCAAAAATTGACTGATGTGATGGTCAGGAGTCAACATGGTTATCTCCAATCGCCATTTAATATCTGAAAAGAACAAGTATCTGTGTGCCGGTCCTTGGTATATTCTTTCCACTTTCGCTGCAAGTTAACACAATCAAGAGAGGCGCTGTTAAAATATAAATTATTATGAGAGTATTTATCATATATATTTTTATTTCACGCCCGGAATGTGAAACCTTATAATATACAGTTCTACGCTCCATTGCAACAGCTCAACGGAAAATGGTCGCGTGACTTTTTATCGAGAGATTGCGTATGAAACGGGGAAAGGTTATTAGAATAATTTGTGCAGTATTAATTGCGAGTTATTGTATAAAATAAAAAATTTTTTTTTTTTTGGAAGCAATGCACCGCGGCACACCTAGCATCGTCTCGCGGGACACCGGTTGCAGAGCACTGCATCTCGATAAGAAAATACACTCTAGCTCGCCATAAAATGCCGGAAACTTTTTGAAAGCTGAGTAATTTTCCCTTGTACATAGCAAGTCGCAGTGACCGACCAATCCATCTGAGGGTCGGACCGACTTGAGAAGCTCTTCCTTTTCAACTGACATATGAGGATACTCCCAGAGGATGTGATCGGCATCCTGCAATCCTCTAAATAAGCAAGTCGGAGATTCTATTAAGCCAAACCGACAGTTTAGAGGCAAACTAAAGTGTCCAGTTAAGAATTGAGAAGTCCAATGTCCTGGAGTCAATCTGGTTATCTCCATGCGCCGCTTTATATTTGAATAAAAACATGCGTTTGTCTGCCTTTGAAAGAGGAGGACCAACGCTCCCGGTATGCACGCAATGCGGAGTAATATGCCAAAGCGTGTCAACAATTTTTCGAGTGCACTGGCCCATGTATTCATTATACGAAGGTAGCGATATTAACGGGCCCCCAGTTTCCTCGCCAGCAGTACACCAATGCACCATCGCACTGAATAGTAATTTTTATGTGGCTACCAATTTGACCACACTAAAAACGTTGCGACGCAAGGTGCCTACGCAGAAAGTTAAAAAGCCAATAAAAAAGGCAGGCAAATTTATAATTATAATCCTTTATTGAAAAATAATAAATGCTAATACGAGGGTTATCCAAGAATTAAAGACCTTTATTCATTTTTCACGATGCGGATGTTATTTCTCAAAAATAATAACGTAATAAATAATATTTCTACAGCATCAACCACGAATCAATTATCAGGTAATAGACGAAACAACAGTACCTCCGTCGCAGCGCGAGATGCACGACGCCAATTTTCAAACTATTTTTGGGAAAACAGAATAACACAGGAATAAATTTGTAATGAAATAATACAACGAACTTTATACTAAATAAAAAAAATATTTACCTTCAATTCCGACTTTTACTGATTCTAATTTCTTACTAATTCCCTCCACCCGTTATTACTCTATTTTTATAAAGAGGATGAGAACACAGCCATATTTCAGGCATAGATTGTATTTCAGAAATAATTTCTTCGAACGACATTACGAAAATAATTTGCGCGCCGAACTAAGCGCTTTTCAAACTGGTTTGTCATGAGCGCGCGCGCTCGTCAGCGCGCTGTAACAAACACCCCTGCTGTTTTTCATAGCCAGTAAGGCCACCTGCATTGCGTAACATGTGTTTGTCCTCCACGCTGCACGCTGCGCTGTGCAGAACGCTTGTCACTGAGGCCACACACTTAAACTATTGATTGCATACATCATCTTTCATACTTTAATGTTACCTTAGTGTTTACTTTTCATCTTCGTCCGGCATGTTACTTCCATATACCGGACGAAGGACTTTACCCAGCGCTCGAAATGGAAAAGTTTACGAACCGGAGCGCTCGACAAATTTTCTGAAGATATTTACATAATCATCAAATCGTATGTGTATTTTATAAAAATAAGCGTGTCAGATTTTCTATTCTATGGCCTATCTAGCTCAGATGGTCAACATATTTTTTCCACAAGACGGAGCAATAATTTTACAAATTTCACGAGCCGGAACGGCGCTCCGGTGCGTTCCGTTCCATTTCGAGCCCTGACTTTACCTAAGAATAAAATATTAAGCAGTTGAACAAGGAATCAGATTAGGTGTTTTATAAAACCGTTTCTAGAGGTCAGGGTTACGTTACGGCTTATAATTACTAAATGATTATTTTACACCGGGAGAAGCCCGCCTGTAACAGGGACGTGTCAGGTACCCATGGGCCCCACATCTTGAAGCGGGCTCCCAGGCTAGGATCTTTGGCGGGGCCCCCTACCTATCGCGAAGGAAAAAAGCTCTACAGTAGCGTTTTCTAAATTGTGTAGCGGTAAAATTAATATGTACCTACATAGGTATATACCTATATTTAGTGTTTTATTGTATATTTTAATACATCCATTTGAATTATGGAGATGTCGAGTATTGATACACAATTAAAAATAGTATCGTAGAACTACATATTTTAAAATAATAATATTGTTGAAGGATAATAGCGGCAGACGACTTTTTTTTTACTACTAAACTAAATTTGTGATGTGTGTTTATCTCACTTATCTGATCGACTCGCCTCGCCGGGCCCTCAGGCTAGAGCCCTGTCAGCCCCCCCCCCCCTTGTGGGGGCCATGCAGGTACCTATGTAGTTTTGTTATGTTATCAAAATGTCTTTAAATTCTTATAATATAATATACCTAATATGTACTTTTATACAGTTTATTTAAGTAAACTATTCACACTGTTTTTGGTATTCAATTTTCTTTTTAATTTGTAGACAAAATGGGATTTGTGAGGTTTACAAGATACAAGATGGATATCTTACTTTCAGCACATCCAATAATAAAAACTGATAACCTACAACAGCATTGTTTTAATTATCTGCCATTCGTAGCTCCCTCCTCCCATGCTTCTTGGCGAATATGCTGATTGCGATAATCAGACGATCCATGATTGTACCTAGGTATATAACTTCATGTTCTCTGACCTTTTCAATTAAAATCTCATCCATTTTCAAACATAAACAAAACCAAACCACCGGACCCATAGCAACAGCCATAGCAACAGCAATTACGTACAGACCTACAAACCTATCTGTAGAATGGCCAAAAATGGAACTACGAACTATCATAGGACCCCATTTTGAAAATGTCAATGAATACCAGATTTTGTCTAGTTACGAGTCTTGATTGGGTAGTTTTCGACAGTGGCTCCCCCTTCCCATTCTTCCGATAAGTTTGTAGGTCTGTACCTAAACAAAAATCATAAACAATATTTTTATAAAAAATACATAGTGCCAACCACTAAAAACAAAAAACGTGATTTTGACATGATTCAAAACAGGGCTCGAAATGGACCGGAGCGCCGTTCCGGTTCGTGGAATCTGTAAAGTTATCGCTCCGTCTCGTGGTTAAAATATTTTGACCGTCTGAGCTAGATATGCCATATAACAAAAAATCTAGCACATTTATGTTTGTAAAATACCCATAAAATTTGATAACCATGTTAATATGTTAATGTTAATATTATAATGTTAAAATTTTTGAGCGCTCCGGTTCGTAAACTTTTCCATTTCGAGCGCTGATTCAAAAATGTGAAGACATGTAGAAAATAACAAAAACATTCAAAACGTCATGCAGGTGTCGATGCAGTGCGGTTCAACGTGAGGTGACCTCATTGTTATTTTGGTGATTTCGGCAGATTTTTAGATTTTTCCAACTGACAATGTTAGTTTCAAAATTCAAAATGTGCTTAAAAGTTCTGATCAAATTGAAGTGCATGTCGCCTACTATCACGTGACATCACAGTAAGCTGCCGCTATGGGAAAAAGTGTGACTTGTCGTTTTTCTTGGTGTTTAAAATGTTATCAGACCGATACTCCCATCCCGTAGCACATTTTGAATCTTATACCGAACATTGTCAGTTAGCAAAATCTGCCGAAGTCACCAGAATAACAATGAGGTCACCTCACGTTGAACTGCACTGCATCGACACCTGCATGACTCAATGAACGTTTTTATCATCTGATACATGCCTACACTTTTCGACTGTCATGTCAAAATCAATTAGAATTGAGTCGAGCTTGGCTTCATCAAGAGATCTAATTCACCTAGTTCACTACAGTAGCCTTGCTTACACTTAGATGGTTAGCTGTAAGCTCCATCAGTCAAGTGAGCTATTCGATTGAACTAGGTGGGTACATGGTCTGACTACGAGGTAGTTCCTTTATTGAGTTAAGTTTTATAAGAAAGTATTAGTCTAAAGCAGTGTTTTCTAACCATTTTGTGTTAGGGGTCACTCTTTGAGTTATTCAATAATTTTCATATTTAGAAGATTTAATATTTTGTACCATAACCAAAGGGATTTATATAAACCTTTTGTAATACATTAACTGATGGCTATTCCACAGTGTGATTGAGTTTAAATAGTCAGAATATCTTTTTTTTAATTAAACTTTATATTTTATACAGTGAATTTTGGTGTAAATATGGAAAATGCTGCTGGTATTAGTAAAGAATATTACCTGGAATACGCATCTCGCTCAGCACCAATGTTTTTTCAATATTTTTTTTCTAATAACTTCTGAGGTGTAAAATTTTATTACAGAGAATTTATCTTCTTTTATTACAGAGATAATAAAATTACAATGGAAACATTTTTTTCAGGGTTCCCAGATTTATAGACACAGCACAATAAAAAAACAACATTAAAAAGACTTTAAATGGTTAAGATTTAAATGAAAAAAAAAACACATTGTTATGTTGTTTTTATTAAAAAATAAAAATAATATATTTTTTACAATAGTTTATTTTTTGTACAAAACGGGAAGTTTCACAAAGATTAGTAGGTTAAAAATGGTTAGAATTGGTATTTTTTAATCAGTTCAACCATCTTGTAGGTCAGCGATGAGCAACCTACGGTTTGACCAATGATTTTCTTTGGACTAAAAAGGATTTTTTTTTATAATCTGTTGGAAGATATTTTATTTTGTGAAATAATTGAATTGGATAATTGTGCAAGTAAGTACAGTATAATCTTACTAATTCATACAAAAGTACAGTATGTCCAGTAATCCGGCACTATCTGAAGTGGGTTATACCTAGTGCCTCGTAACTCACGATAACATTTTTAATGTCTCATAACTGCTTTTTAAATTCACATGTACGAAATACATCTTGAATGAAAGCCAAAATATTATGTACATTTTTTTATATTCCTGTTTTCGATTTTAGGTTTTAGATATTGCCGGATTAGTGAGATTCTACTATGTATAAAATGTTGCCCCGAAAAGATTTTAGAATTAAATTTTTTCAAAGGTTGCTCATCACTGTGTTACAAAATAACAAAAACATACCTAATGTAAATATGTATGTAGTAATTATTTATACATTTGAAGAGACATCCCTTTTTATAATCAATTTACATAAAAATAATTACATACTTATTTATTAGATAGGTACTTTCTTTCGCGGCCACAATATGTTGGCGAGTTCATTTATCTATGCAAAAAAAATGTGAATACTCACACACATAATTTTTTTGTACACAATTTACTACTCAGATGAGTTTATGATAAAAAATTAGAAGGAATGTTATTTGTTATGTATATGTCCTAATACAATCTCTATTAGTATAAGGTGACATTTTAACTAAGAAAATACTAGAGAAGACTTTAGTGTAGCCAATAAGCTGACCAATAGATATTTTTTGTTTACTTATAATTGTTAACACCAGCAACACATTGTATGTTAATGAATCAATTAAAGCAAGTGTCGAAACGATTTAATTGGTTTATGAATTATGGGTAATTGGTAAATAATTTTCAAGACTGCTCTTCTAATTGGACGGTATTAACCAACAAAGAACCAATCCACAAAAATCTACTTCTGAGATAAATGCCTTTAAGTTTTATGTGTTGATAAACAATGTGGTATTCATGAACAAATATTTTGGGAGTTATTTTATTTATTTATATTGACCACTTAACTTTTGCTTCAAAAATGTGTATTGATTCTTTGTTGTAAAATTGACACAGTCCATAGATGAATTGGTTGGTTCTTACAATGATAGATGGCAGTAATGTTCAATTATACACGAGGCATTTTTTCGTAACAAATTGACTCTTATGGCAACCACATTATAGCACTAACTTCTATTTTAACATGTTGATGGTTGGTTCCTTGTTGCATAATACCGTTCAATTAGTCAACCTAGTTTATCCATATTTACATATATTTTAGTTTACAATTTTGTATTTTGTCTCTTAGACAACATGGTTTTAACCAAATGGACATACCACAATCAATGAGAAATATAAAAATATAATGCCAACGCATGAATTTGTTTCGAGTTAGAATTTATTTTATCACTCGACTATAAATGAGTATCTTTTTTAAATGCATGAGCATTAATTATATCAATGTGATTAGATGTCTGCAGATTAGTAATGTCGTGAGGATGGCAGACGGCAAGGAGAGAGTTCCAGCTGAGGGTGATTTGGGCGTTGACTGAGAGTCAGCAGGTGAGTTGGGAGAATTAGGCGAGAATTGCCGCTGTGCCGCGCCACATGCCCCGGCACACCACGCTCCCGCGCACACGTCGCAAGGACCTCCTCCATGAGCGGTGAAGAACACGCGCGCTCGCCTACCTGCAAAGTCAAAAAGTCTTTAATTTATTGCGCCCACCTTAGAACAAAAACTCAATCTTAGGCATGCTAAATGCGTAAGTTGAAGGTTAATATCCTGAGAGAAAACAATCACGACCAAAGTTTAGCCAATAGATAACTCAAACAGAGAATCAGATAGAAAAACATTAATGAAAATAAACACAATTAATTTATTCTACATAATTTTATACGAATCAGGACCTTAACTTAAGGACCAGGACATTAACCTAACAATTAGTATTATCATCATTATAAATCATGGTCATTGCTGGATGAAGGCCTCCCTAAATTGCATATAATGTCACTATAAAGTGCTCAAAATGATCAGTGTGCAGCTCTGTTGAGTTAAATCTTCAAAACAATTGCTCCCGTCTCGTAAAAATTGAAAATCGCAATTAATTTTGGTCATAACTTATCAGACGCATAGTAAAATAATAATATTTATGACATGTCATAAACCTCTATTTTTTACGAGCAACAATGAGCTTTTTTTAGACAATTTAAATTTTTATCAAATTTTGGACATCAGCAAAAAAACTTTGTTTTTCATGAGTGATTCTCATAAAAAAAATCTATTGCATTTAGCGTCTGTTAATTTAAGCGTTACGTACCCCAGTAGTTATAATTATTAATGATACAAAGTTGTTCTAATAAATAATATAAATTTTAATAATAAGAGTTTTCTACAATAGGATTAAGCTGACCATACATTGCTTGAGGGCAGTAAATAAAGAGTAAAAGAAAATATGAATACCTACCGGAAATGTAAAAGGGTGTTTTCAAAAAAAGAAGGTAGAGGGAATTTAAAAATACACTCAAATATTCAATTCATACATCATACAATTCGTACAACCAACGCCATCTTCTGGAATTTTTAAGAATTATTTCCGGGCATCAGTGGCACTTGTACCCTTCTGTAGGACATTGGCCTTGGCACATCCTATCCATTTCCGAAATAAAACTGTTTTCATAATTCCTGGCACTTACAGCCTTTTAAGTTTCCGGTATTCATATTACAATTTTTGACATAGTATATTATTTCATAGAAATTAGATTTTTTGGCTGTCTTCGAATCTGCGATTCGAAAATATTGGGCACAATTGAATATTTTCGAAAAATTACCCAGTGATCCAGTTTTTAAATTTTTCTATTATGATCACTGTTGACTATATTATAAATTGAATGTAGTTACTTTCAATTATCGTACTAAGCATAGGTAGTTTGGTACTAAGACTTACTCTGATCTGCCAAGTCGAGTAGTTTAATGACACCAGGTTTCTCTTTGGATACGGCGTACCTTCTCGCCGCTCGTAAGGTGATGCATCTCTCCCGAGCTGACAGAGGAGACAGGGAGATGCGCAGCCAAGACCCTACCGAGCTAGTAGATCTTACAGTACCTCCGGCCTGTTCAACAAACGATGCTTAATGTTAAAATATTATAAGAAAGCTATATAATACAGGTGACGTATATGGATGCATCACATTATTGGAAGATACTGTAATCGCCATTTTAAAGATCATCATTGATTATTGTGTAGCAGAGTAGTGCGAAATTCATCACGGGTACGTGTGCACTACAAGAATGAGCGCAATTTGTTGCAATTTTCATTCACACAAATTCATCAGTGCAATGAAATTAAAATAAAATTATCATAAATTACCTATAAGTAGATAAATATATTGGTTTTTCAAAGAACCGGAATAGACTCTGGAGCCTGGGTTCTAATTTTACCTTTGATTGGACTGAACCTTTAAAAAATTGGGGATTCTAACAGCTCTGGTTACATCCCATCAGAGTCACTATAATATGGAGGGGAGTTTGCAACAATAGCTTCAAAACGATGTATGTAATTTGTTGATGATAGATTATTTACGATACGTAAATTTATTGTCGAACAACGAACAATGTACCTACTTACATTAAAAAACATTTTCTAATTAATAATATCCTATATGCTCCATCTGGAGTAAAAATATTGGAAATATTCTAATGCATGGTAATCGTCAATTTGAAACGTTTAAAAACTGCAACAAGAGAAAGAGTATCACATTATGATGCGATCAATGGTTGACAACGAAATTTCCATATTGGTATCGTATTGATATTTTTTTAACTTCTCTAGACAGTCCTCAGCAGTTTCATAGAAACTGATAATATTGATTATGTATTGCAATGTTGAAACTTATTTTAAAACATGAAATTTATTTATTAAAATTATAGGAAAATTTCTAACAATAGCTACCTAATATTATTTGCAACTTTTATTGTCATTAATTAAACATCAAATTTACCAATAATGCTGGAAGGTCAAGGTCGAATTCGAACCCTGATGGAAGTCTTACTTCCATCAAAACTGGTCCACTAGTTTCTTCACCTTGCGACACCACAAACCTGAAATCAAATTAAAAAATATAAATAACCAATTATTGAGAGACATTTTTGGTGAATCGGAATTTATTTGTGATATCAAATTATGTTCTTCAACTAACAAGTCCTAAACAACCGAAAATTAGAGTATTTTGTAATACGTATTTTAGTCATTGTAGTCATTTTGGCATTCTGGGTCCTCACCAATTTCAAGAAGAGAGGAAAAATACCATACAGAAAGAAATTTAATTGCCATATAATCATTTTACTCTCTCCCTCTCGGTATCTAATTTTACCACATTTTTATTAGCTCGTATTCTTGTTTGTCAGGTACAGATTTTTTCTTGTTTGTCCAAGATTTTTAATTAACTTTCCGGCTAGCTAGACATTTGAAACTTTTAGAATAATTATATCAGAACATGACGACAATGCATTCTTTTAATACTTTTGGTCATCTTTAAGCAGAATGGAATTCATTTTCAATTAATTCTGTTTTGTATGTTTCGGAAAAAAATCGTTAAAAGTAATATTTATTACTCACTAATATTGGTTGCTAAGTGGGTCCTAGCAACTAAATTATTAATACATAAGTGCGTTACTATGGAAATCAATATGAATATCAAAATGACATTTCTGTATTCTATAATATTTATTCAGTATTTCTATCAAGTACAAAAAAAGTATTTATTAATACATGGAATTGTCAAGTTTATATGATTCAACAGAAAATTTAAAAATGTGGTATATAAAAAAATCTTTTTATCTTGTAATTATTAATAATTAGAATGATGATGAACAGAGGCTTTTGAGTCATGGTAATATCCTTCCCACATACAATATAGTTGTTTTTTTTATCGGCCAATGAATGAGTATTAATTCCCACAATCAGGCTATGGGAAAATAAATACACATAGTTTTTTATACCTACTGATGTAAAATGTAAATCACATGTAAAATTATTAAAGGCTATATTTCATTGAAAGAAATTATAATTATTGCTGTAATAAGTTCCTGGGGCCTGGTTAAGGTTTATAATAATTACAAGATAAAAAAACTTTTTATATACAACGTTTTTAAATTCTGTTGAACTATATAAACTTGACTTGACTAGCTTAAACGATCAAAAAAATTTGTACTTGACATGTCATATTGATTTCCATAGTAACGCATGTATATATTAATAATTTAGTTGCTAGGACCCCTAGCAACCGATAATGGTGTCGAAATAACTTTTCATACAAAACAGAATTAACTGAAAATGAATTTAATTCCACTTAAAGATGGCTAAAAGTATTAAAAAAATGCATTGGCATCATGTTCTGATATATTCTAAATGTTTCAAATGTCTAGCTAGTCGGGGAGTTAGTTAAAAATCGATTGCAAGATTTGTACCGGACAAATAAGAATACGAGCTAAGGAAAACGTTGTAAAAATTGTGAACCAAATTTAATAAAAATTATATGCGTTGGTGGCGCTGTAGTTTTTTTTATTTATTTCCAGATTTTCTACTAAAAGTTTTTATGAAAACTTCCCTATGGGCTTTTATTTATTTTTCTTAAGAAGGTTGGCTTTAAATAATAATCGCCTAGTAAGTATGGAGTCTTCGCCACTGATGGCCTTGGGTTATAATATTTTTCATTGGTTGCAAACAATAACAAGCAAACATAGAAAAAAAAATGGGGGATGGAAATTTTTTTGGGACCTAGCGGACATAATAAATAAGGCACTTAATCGCTTGCCAAAATGGAAAAATCTGTAGGATAATTATATATGTAGATTATTTACCCAACGCATGCAGTGAGTTGCAGATGATGGGTGGTGGAGACTGCATCGACTCGCGGGTCGAGTGTGAAGCGTGGCCAAGCTCCTGTCACATTGGTGCGTCGCCATGCTCGTACTCCTGCCAATACGACACCTTGACCTGTGGCCGATACTTCACAGTGAGGACGGCGGACCTGTAAAAAAATATATTAACATGTTAAAGTGATGACATTTGGATTAGCCTGGGAACAGAAATATAGATATGATTTACGTTCATTAACAACCTGCGTGCAACTCATTCAATTAACTGTTAAGTTAAATTATTCAAAAATCTAAATGTCACACTCTTATCCACATTATTATTTATCATTGGCTCTACAATCTGATGTGGATCCTTAGCTCCCCCTTAATTTTTTATTAGAAATGGAATATCGAACCACAATCCACGGCTTCAGAAGTGGACACTCTACCGCTCATCCATTTGCATCGTTAAACATTATCTGTAGTGAATACTTATTATTGTTTTGTGGTTATTATTTTTATAAGTGAAACTTTTTTACGTGCGTTGAATGAAAACGCCTAGTAGAGTGAATACCGCTGATCTGAAGTCGAAAACGCTGCGGGCGCGATCAATCCATAGAGCTTCCGATTAGAAAGTTCGCACACTGCCGATCAGGTGAGTGATAAATTTTATTTATATTTTCTATTATTTCTATTATTATTATTATTTATATTATTGTAGATACAAACTAATAGGATTGATTTTAAAAGTATTGGTTTGTCTTACTAAATAATATAACACTGATATTATAATTGTTTTAAAATTTAAAAGGTGGCAGTATTTTATTTTGAATAAAAGAACATTTGCATTAAAATACTTCCAAAAATATACCTTGGCTTTGGATTAGCTTTGAGAGCTCATCAAAGTTTGGTGTTATATTAGACAGGCTGCATCTTAGGTCTTCTTCTGGCTGCAGTCTATTTCTAAATTTGGATTGTGGCTTGTCTACTCTGCGATCATTAATGCAGGTGAAACCTATCTCTGAAAATGCATCTTTGTATTCACGTTTTGCCATTGTTGGTAGAATAAATTTTAAGAACTTTGATATAAGCACACTATAATATAAAAGTAACAGAGAAACAGAAAAGAGAATGTCATCTCGAAAGAATTAATTATTAGTTTTGACCACTGCGATCGCGTGAAACGTCAACGTTAAACAGTGTTGCCAGAATATTGTAAACTATAAATGCTGGCAAGAATATTGTTTTGCTGAGAATATTTCGCAACCCACTAAATATACTCGAACCAATTTTGGGTCGCGGCTGATAGGTTAAGATACGCTGGTCTAGACAAACTGTCGCTATATGAATAAATAAATGTTCATAATTAGCTGTAAACAATACCTGTCCCTTCTGTACGAATAAACTATTTCGTCCGTCGACATTGAACGCAGTCTTATCGTCAGCCGACGGGCATCGGAACTCGACTTGCGCCTGCGTGTCGTGTGGCAGGGCCACAGCGAGGTCCGCCAGGGCCGGGGAAAGAGGGGTATCCCACGCTTGCGTTGAGCCGAGGAGGGCCCGTGCCACTTCTATCGCGGCACGGGAAGGAGGCGAAGCCAGGGTAGGAGGAGGCAGCAGCGCACGGAGAGCCCATTCGCTTGTCCAGGCGTCTCTCCCCAGAGCTGGACTTCTGAATATTTCACCTGAAACGTCCCACCAGCGCCGACCATCTAGAAAAAAAAATATTTCTCAGTGCTCAGAGTACAGAGTACAGAGTTTGTTTGTGTTCGATGGTATGGTAGTTGCCCATAGTTTACATAAACATTAATAATAAGATCCATAACAGGTTTTTTTTTTACAAGAAATGGATGTTGACCACTTACTCAACCTATTAGGTCCATGTAGCGTTCAAAATAGAAAATTGTATGAACCGGAGTGCTTGATAGTTTTCCTAAAATATTATAGTGCGAGTTTTTTTTGCAATATACCTACCTGCCTTAAATGGATAAATGCAATAACAGTCAAACATCTGACTGCTGCTACATACGTACAAACATACTACTGCTGAAGATTTGGCCAGGGTTTTTCAGAGCCGCAGGCGAAACAAAAACTAACTATTAAAAATGATACTACTATTATATTTGCTTATTTTTGATTCCGCCTATAAGTAGTACAGTTTATCTACCCCTACAGAACGTCACTGATTTGAACTTATAAAATAAATAATGAATTATTTGCGATCTATTAATTATAAGTTCCTTATTAAACTTTAGGAAAATTTACGTAATTGCTTTCATAATAATTCCTGAACTAGAACGCCATTTCTGCAAATGGAGCTTACAAACCGGAGCGGAACTTCAGTCCATTTCGAGCGCTGGGTCCAAACACAAAAGCAACATGTGAATTTGCGAATTTGTACACTTTACCATTCATCCAACGCGGTTGGGGCATTGTAATGGTAAATGCTGGTTTGCTTGGCTGACATTTTCACCATTGTGAGGGCAAATCACAAATCAGCATGTTGTATTCAAATTGTCATTAATTATTATTATATTTTTGAAATAGCTTGCAACGACTCCAGGTATCGGGCCCCTAACGTACGGTTTGAATACCACTACCATACTAATATCTAGTCCAAAAAATAAAACATTTACTTTATCTTTAAATATGACATTACTTTTGAAGGGGTGCGAACATTAATCAAACATTTCCTAGGAGTGTAGGGCATAGAAAGGATAAGAAACCCCTGAATTGCGGGCACTCACCCTCTGCATGATGGGTTGGATGGTTGATAATCGATCGTACAAAAAGTGCTTACCTGAAGAGTTAGAAGTTCCGGTTAACAGATCTATGGCTTGAGATGCCTTGGCGTGTCCTGCCCGATGCAGCACAGCAGCCAGGGGAGCGAGGACCACAGGGCCTGCCTCGTTGGCTTTTTCCACATTGCGGGCAAGCCAGTCTTGCGCACGAGCACCCACATTTGAGTATTCCTCCATGGTCAGGAACTGAAAATTTGTATATTATTACGATGGATAAATAAAATTATTACTAGGGCTTTTCCGTATACTGCTAACCCAAAAGACTTAAGGGACATTTTGGCGAACGAGTTATTTAGAATGTCATCTTCAGTGTCTCAAAAGTGTGTCAGCAAAAGTTATTCTTTACAGTTCATTCATTTACATTTAATTTAACTAAAGTTATTCATTACAACTATTTTTTGGTAGGATAGTCCTATATATATAAAATCAATAAAATTCTTATTTCAAATTGTCAATTATCCTCTTTTGGCGTGGCAATCTTGATTTTATGTAAATACCAGAGCGTTGGAGTGGACCCTTTTTTGAGTTGCACCACTCCGGGACCTAATCTCCGGCTCCGCTCCAGGGTCTGCTCCGCTCAGGGTTCAAAGTTTTAATTAGTATTATATATTGTATACAAATGTTAAAAAATAGGAAGTTTTAAAATATCATTCTCATTATTAATTCTATTAAAAAAAATGACCGCCAGCAAATCGTCTCTCATTATTTGCCTCTTCTTTCAAAAAATTGAGGTTATTTATCAGTTGGCAGTGTTGCCATATTTCAAATAATTCCAGTGCTGCAAAGTGTCAAAATATACTATTTTCATTGGATTTTAGGACGAAATTTAATAATTTATTATTTTATACCTTTGTATCGAGGAAAGCCTGCAGAGTAATGGCGGTGAGTGTGAGGTCGTCCTGCTGCACAATGTCGTCCCGATTTGAGTTTTCCGTCTCCTGCCAGTGGCCGTCCGGCTTCTGTTTCATGGCCAGCCACTTGAGAGCCGCATGCACCACGGACGGTTGAATTCCCACACTGTCTATCTTCAGGCCGGCTCCAAGCCAACGAGCAGTATTACCCGTTACCCTGTAAAAACATTAAAATACTATATTAGGTATACCCACAGTAGCCGTGGGTCGCGTGATCAAATCCTGTATCTGGTAAATTCACATGTTTTATAAATGTGTACCTATTTGATTTAGAGCAGCCCTATTATGTTTCACACTTGCTTTTACAGCGTATTTCATCAGTTGTCTGACCTCCTCCCATACATACATTCAGCCAATAGTGATACATTGAAAATATTTATAATACAATACTTGCTCTTATACGAGCAGAACAAAAATAACCATATAAAAATGCATAAAATTACACGTGATGTTTGTTCTTTCGACGAACCATTCCTCGTAAAAATAAATTTGTCGTTATAACTTCCACTATTCGATGGCCTGCATCAATTTTTCCATAATTTTTATTGTTTTGATAAAACATTTCGTAGAGATAAACTTCCTTTTGATTAATTCTATAAGTACATATCTAATTGTAGGTATAACGTAATTATTATATTTGGTTGCTTTCAAAGCCTGACGACTCGCGTAAAAATATATAGATTTCCAATGCTGTATAGATTTGATCACGCAGTAGTATCCAAGGTCCAGTCTACTAAAGTGAATATAATAAATTATTCACATGGTTCACTGAGAATATATAAAATCAATAAGCATGACGTTTAGTCAAAAGTGGATAAACTACAAAATTCTGTTAGGTTTTCCTAATTAATTACCAGACACTGCCTTCTTCGTTCCGATGAGGCTTGACGCTGAAGGATCCATCGGGCTGTCGGTAAGCTAATTGCTGCTGGTACGCCAATTGCATCACTTCGATGGACTTGAATTTGACAGCTTCTGATGACTGCCCAGTCCCCTGGAAACGATACAATCATTTGCAATTTGGACTCAAAAATATACTAATTTTTAGAATTTTTTTAAGCAGAGTGTTAAATAATTAATATACAAAATTAATGGTTTACAAGTACAAGATGTTATTAGCTTGTTTTTACCTCTAGGGCCTGGTAAAGTAGAACTGTCCCCGCGAATGGTTGCATGTTGTCAAATCCGTTAGCAGGAGGTGCTTCCAAAGCTTTGGGCAATCGCTGCAGTGCAGGTGCTAGAATAGAGCCTGCGACAACAGCCTCCAGAATGGTCTCGTGCAGAGAAGACTGGTTATTGGCCCGATCACGGCCTCTCGGTGCCCAACGCTTCAGCTGCACTGTCAAATTGGACTCTCCGGGGCCTGAACTCAAGTCTAAAAGATCTCCGGCAAGCGTATGTTCTTCTTCTCCATCCGGCTGGAACGTTCATATTTTAACACACTATAATGGATATATATTGTTACCATCGTGATATAACGGCCTAATTAAATAATAGGTTGACCTAAACAGACCAAATTTAATTTGATTTATTCAAAATTCCCGCCCTTTCAGGACATAATTCCAAATTATACTAATAGAGGCATTAGCCACCCGGTCACTGGATTGCTAGTACAAAGTGCCTGTGTGACTTTGCAAAATGGGAGTTGAGAAAGCCTGGGCGTGCGAGCACGTCATTTTTATTACCAACCCATAACGTAAACATGCTAAATGCAGTGTTTAAATACATCAAACCCACCATGTCCAAGAAATCTCACTCGATCGTATACTGTAATAAGTTGACCTAATGTTATTTGTTTACAATATATACGTGTATATATTATGAAATAATGGGGGGGACTCGTAGCTCGCCAGAATGCAGTTAAGATCTTTGTAGTGCGTAAGGCACTGGCCTTCCATCCCATAGTTCTGGGTTCGATCCCGGTGAGGTTAAAATATATTTACATAATCTAATATGTTAATTCCTCAAGCCGGGAGTTTAACCACTATTATTGGGCTTCATGGCCTTTTGTGGTGTTTAATAAAGAAACAAATAAAAAAATAAAATAAAAATAACTTTTTGTCTTGTCAAGAATAAATAATGTTCTGACCAAGACCTACATTGGGTTTTAGATGATAATAATGATGAGATACTTAATGCATTATTATTATGTAATATGCTTTATCAATCTTACATAGACGGTCAACTCCTGTTCGACGGTTTCCGATGTACCCATGCCAGTGGCGGTGAGCTGCAGAGTGATGGTCCTCTTCTCTTCCACTCTTGGCACGGAGATGAAGAAGACGGCGGTCGCTGACCTTCCTGCTGGTGCGCTCACACGTTGCCTTCGGTACTGTTCCAGTTCTAAAAGCAACAAAAGTTATAAAATAAATAACAATTTTATTTATTTTCTCACATTTTCATTGATTCAGTATTTCACGTTTCTTTGCATAAGCACTATGATATGTGTGTCAATTAAAATTAATATGATATAAGTAGGTACCTAGTGATACCGCCTAAACCATGGCATCCTCAGAGGATCCAAGGCCATGAGGCCTGAATCATCATTGGGCGAATTCATGCAAACATGAGCAGATCGACTGCGAGACAAATTTCTAGCCCGTAAGCTTAGATGTATGAAAATTTTATAGTCATCCTTTAGAAACTCAGCCAACAAAGTCTAATCTAAATAAGTATTATTTCATAAATACGTAGGTATTAAGAATAATTACTTTCTCAGCATTAATAATTTTATCAGAAGCCTTGCCATTAAATTCATCCCTAGCATAAAAAAATCATTGACCTAGCTTTATAAAAAAAGAAGTAAAAGCACTTACCTACTTATATTAAAGTCATGCATAATAATAATTAAATACCTATAAACTCATTCATTCCAAGCCATTCAATGTCTAATGTATTTAGTTTAAAATTATGTATATTAAGATTTTATTTATAAGAATATGTCTGTGTTCATTTTGTAGGTCAGATATATCAAAATATATACCTATCAAGCAAAAAAATGCAGTAATAATAATCACAACAAATGCACAACCCCTTTCAAAGCATGTACCTAGAAAAGGTCTGTTTCTGTGACCAGAAATTGTCAGAAATATGACACAGGGTGTAAAGGCTGTCTTTTTATCATTTTTCAGTGAATTGTGAATTATTTGTTGTGTATTATTACCTACTTTGATCCTTCCAGCGCTACTCCTACGCCTCCCCCTCCTTTCAGAGGTGACACTAGTATAATCCTTTGGGCCTTAGATTTTATATGGATGACAGAGGGTCAAGTCAGAACTTCATCTCGGTAACCGTTTCAGATACGAAAAAATATTCTTATTAAAGATTCTTTCATTATATAGTAAAAAACTAAAAATCGTTCACTAGTTTCCAAAATGGCGACCGTAGCACAGTGAGTGTTGATTTTTGGTATGTTCTTATTGGACACTAACCATTATACTTATACAAAGTCTCCCCTTTAGTGAAATAATTTCCAGGTATGTGGTTAATATGAATGATGTCAAAACTGAGTAAAAACCTTAGAAAAAAATTGGACTGAGGGAAATTCGAATTCACATCTTTGACCATCCCAACTATTATGAAGAGGCAATCAACTCAACCAAATCAATGTAATGTTATATTACCTACAAACATGTTTTATAGATGGTGTCAGGAGTAATCAAAATTTATAGCTATTACCAATTGGCAGTTGCTAATAATTATTAAATAAAATAAAAATTAACACTGAATATAAACAAGATTTAAGAATGCAAAATTCTTTTTAATGAAATTTTCCATCAAGTGAGATACTCGAAAAAATTGAATAATGCTACTCACTCGGAGAATTGTCCACTTCGTTGGTGGGGTCTTCAAACATAAACTCCTGCCTGGAGTTATGCAAAGTAATCTCGGCTTCCGTTTCCTTCTGACTCCCTGGCCTGGGAGTGAATGTTACCGGGAGGGCTAAGCCTTCGCCAGACCGCATCGCCACCGGGACCGCTATAGAGAGGCGAGGTCTGGTCGACGAGCGAGACGCCACTGCGGCGTTGGCTAGTCCCAGTCCTTTGGCTCTGTGGATGGCCCATCCGCCCACCGACCACGAGGAGCCAGCTGCAGCGGACACTCTACGTCCTAATACGCCATTGCCTTCACTTCTGCAATGGAATTAAAATAATATATTTTACAAAATTCGACATTGTTTGCCTAAAGCAGCATATCTCAAATAAAATTCTGTAGAACCAAGTAGTGCCGTGAAGAGGTTGATGGTAAAATAAAATATTTACACAGCAAAAGTTAAAAATATTGTGGGTACGTTTGTAATTATAATCCAGAACATGCACTACTACCCTAATAAGTAATAACTTGACTACCTACCATTTGGTATTTGAAAAGCCTAATTAAACCCCCCTCTCATCACACCTTAATGGCTTCAATGAATATACTTATCAATTTAATAGCGCCTGTACACGTGCATAGATTTACTTGTACCAATAGTGTGTTTTTAAACAATTGAGATAATACCTGTTTACACGTAAAGGTGCTGACTGTCTCGCCAATCTCATTCTTCAAGAGTAAGCGAGACGCAATGTTGTTATTTTATGGTGTACTATTTGGCATGATCGATTATTTCTATGGATGCGGTGGATCTACAGCATCTATGGCTCGCACGCCACTGATGTATTTTATTATAGTTTAATATGTATATTAATATCGCAAAGTCCATTCTTTCCTATTCCTGCCCCATAGTAAAAATTAAGTTCAAGAGACCATGACTATTAAGACTAATCTAAAAAAATTAACAATTTACCCAAGAGTAATGTTGGTAAAAAGCCAGGTGGGCGTGGGCAATTGTCCTAAGTGTAAACGAGGTGCGGGCGGTGCAGGAAGTCTGCTGAAGGCATACGGTCCAGCTAGAGGTGGACGGGTGCTGTCTTCATGAAGATCTCCACCAAATTCGTTGTCATTCTTTCCTGTAAAGGATCACATAGGTTAATAAGTTGATACAAGTGTAATCGATTCTAAGTGGTCAGTTTTCAGATAGAACTGTAAAAAAATGTAGGTATGTCGTTGATTTACTACCAGAGATAATTAAAGGCAAACATATGATAAAATAACTCTTCTGATGACGATACCGCAGTTAAACTGCAGAGACCGCATGATGTGTGGTTTGAGTGTGCACTTTGGGTGCACGGGGATTGCGCTCAAATGAGAAATAAAGTTATTAAAATCATAACTGCAGTCAGTGGCGCACCCAGGATTTAATATTAGGGGGGCCCAAGGAGGAGAATGTTAATTAGTCCCATAGGATCTTTTTCTTCTTCACAGCCTAATTTCTCGTTTATCGGTCTTTTGTCGATTGCACTCGGTGTACCTACACCATGGTTTCCACATCCTGCAACGGGCCCTCAGGCTAGGATATTTGGTGGCCCCCCTACCTACCGCTAAGATTAAAGGCAGTGTGAAACACTACATTAACGTTCTTGAAATTGTGTTTCAGTTCAAATTAAGGGTACTTACACAGTGAATTATTGGCGATTTTTAATACATCTACTTTAATAATGGAGCTGTCGAGTATCGACACATAATAATCAAAAAATATATTGCACAATTATATAAGTAATTGAAAATGTTCATGGTCATGAAGCATGACTTTTTTTACTATTAAAGCTAATTTATGATGTGTGTTTATCTCACTTATCTGGTCAACCCGACACGCCAGGCCCCTCACAGCCCGGGCCCCCAGGCTAGAGCTCTGTCAGCCCTCCCCAGCCATGACCTACACCACTCCGGAATTCGGATGGACACCGAGAATTTTTTGACAGTTCCATTAGGGATTGTGTTTCTAAAAAAACCTGACATTAGTGTTTCGAAATTTTTGTGTTAGAAATTAAAATCTAAGAAATTTTTCTAGAAAGGGTGCTGGAGAATTATTACAAATCATTTTTTTTGCCGTGTTTTTATTTGTCTAAGCCCAAGGGTATAGTTTATTGGCTTTCAATTTCAATGTTTAAAATCATTCTGATAATTTTCATTTTTGGGGGGTGCCAGGGCCCCTTGGCCCCCCCCTGGGTGCGCCACTGACTGCAGTAAATCAAGATAAAATAAAAATTATTTACCAAGAGGATGTCTGTAGTTAACCAAGTTATCAGTTATCAAAACAACTCCAGATTTCTGAAAAAAAAAATAATAATACATATTATAAGTATTATATTTTTTATGCTTACGAAATATATATACATCTAAATATACATCGATATATAATATTATACATTGAGATTACAGAGAATGCTAACATAAAATAGTTAAATTTTCTTCCAGGCTTAGCCCTCTGTGGTATCCCTATAAAATCACTGTAGTATTTCCCAGTTGAGGCTATTGGTTTTGGAGTCGATTACCCCTCCATAATCAGCCATTTTGATATAATCGTAAAAGCTGTCGAACATATTTTAGGTCTGAGAATATAATATTTTCTAAATAAAATGACATTAAAGTCATTATGATTATTAAAAAAACAACGTTCAAAATTATACTTATGAACTTAAAGAATCAGAATTAAGAGAAGGCAACCTATAGGAAACCGAGGAGGTTTGTATGAAAATTAGTAGAGTATTCCTAGATGTCTTTTTTAGCCTCATTACAATACGTTTTGGGTCCGTCTCTATACAAAAAGGTATTCTTCTTTGGTTAAAATAAGTTATGAAAATCCTTACTTCAAATGCATCTCCTGTGACACTTCCACCAATTTCCTTGTAAGCATGCTTCAGACTCTCATGATTATTGGAGAACATTCTTAATTCCTTGATAATCTGTAAAAGAACAAATTTCACTAGACTATTATTTAATTTTCTGCCAAGGAAGGACATCCATAGACTGAAACTGCATGATTGTGCTTTTGAACCACGTGCCATAATAAACTTATGATTTCTGTTCATGGAAATATATTTTCACTTAAATATCCGTTTATATACCGTATATATATACACCAGTGGCGAAAAATCCATAGTAGGCGATTATTTAAAGCCGACCTTCTTGATATTCAATAAAAATAATTTTATTTGCCAACGACGGATGTCGTATAAATGTAGGAATGTATTATACAGATCACAAAACAATTCGCAAAGGTTTAAAAAAATATACCACAGCACACCATCTGTCTTGACGTAAATAAATATCAGATTATTTGTCAAGGAATGGTGATATTTTTCGTATGGAGTTTACGTCATGTAACCTCAGTCAGTATATCGAATTATATGAAATATGGTAGGCTCCTATCGCAGAGCCTAAAACCTTTTCGCATAATACTGTTGTCATGACTGCATGAATATATATTTCCATGAACAGAAATCATTAGTTTAGTATGACACATAGGTTGAGTGTATAGATGGCAAGGGACTGAAAACTGGACAAAATATTATGTTCTGGAGAAGAGTTGGTTAATACTTGTGTGTAATAATTTATGAATACAGACTTCTTCAAATCATCATTATTAACTGGGATCGATTAATTGCTGGACGAAGTCTTCCCTTAGCTTAAATATTATTTAAATATTAACTTAACCAGCTCGTCAATCGTGGCCATTTATTGCATTAAGGTACCACTCTAGAACTTCAAACAAATAATAACAATAGCGTGAGATTCGATAGTTTCTCCATGAAATAAGACAGTCGAAAGTGCACTGAGCAAGATAAAACGACACAGCAGGCTTGATGTAAGTACAGTCAATAATAGCAACGTTAACAATAGTCACATTAGCCCTGTCCAATTCCTATACATTGGACGAAACCTGTTATATTTACGATAAATTGTGTTTATGTTTTTAGAATAGAAATAACGTGTTCGGCTATCAAGACGGAAAAGGGAAGTGTTTTATTTCCTTTCATAGACAACATAAGCCAACAAGCTTACACCTCTACATCATAGGTGGCATTAGTAATAAGTAAAGACAAGGTATTTTGAGCATATTACAACAAAACCGCTTCTGCGCACATTCAAGGTTAAATTGTTCACTATAGTGGCTCAATTTTTCATTACAAGTACATATTATGTAATTACATACAGTAAAGCCCCGTTAATACAAACACGATTAATTCAAAATGTAAATCGATTTTTTTTTCCAAAATTTTAGTGTTTTTGCCATATTGTATATTTTGTTATTCAATTTTTATCGATTTTCTGTCACATCGCTTTAGAATTAACGGGGTTTTACTGTATCGGTTTAAATGGCTTGGTGTTATGTTCCTGGAATTTTGTTATGTTCGATTTTTGAGAAATATGCATATTCTTAAGATTTTGGAATAATTTAATGGCTGGGTAAATTATACCACCTTGGTTTTGTCAAATGGGTTACCTCATATGCTCCATGAAACATTGCCTCTAGAAAGAGTACATAAGTACAACTGGTTCTTAATGTTTCCACCTTTATATTATCGGTAAGAGTTATCTATCCAATTCCCTGCCAATAGAATCTCAAATAATTATGGTAGTGCTTTTGTACAATAATGATATTTTAAATGTGATAATACCTGTTCGATTGTGAGTCCATCTCCTTGCCCGGCCATGTAGTGGTGGTCAGTGGCAATGGAGAAATCTGGCGAAGGTGCATTGGCCATGAGGGCCACGTACGAGTCGGGCTCGGCAGCCACACTGATATCCAGGTTTCCCAGCGGCTCCGGATTCTCTGGCTGTATTTTGATCTCCACCTGGTGTATTGAATCAAGTAATAAAATGACCGTATTCAAAAGATGTTGACAGGCCCAGTTGGTGATTATTACAATTCCATTAGCTATAGATACCCATACGACATTTATTCTGGCAAATGGTTGGTGAGCGATCTTTTATTTTAGCCAATTTATTAAAAAACTATTCCCCCACTATTTACATTTCTCTTTAATTATATTATGATAGATGGCCATACATGGTTTTGAAGTACACCTTCCACTCCGAAGCGAAGAGATGATGCAATCAACTGTCCAGAATCTGTGACATAAGAAACGATCAGCACCGCCTCCGGTGCCATGGCTTGCGTGGCTTGGAACCTGAAATCTTCTACTCGCCTAGCAGGAGCAACCTGACAAACAATAATAAAAATTAGCTCAAGATACCTTATAACTTATAACCCACCGTTATAAAAAGATCTTTTGAGATTTAACATGGTGTAAAAGACTTTTTAAAAGATTTTGGACAAAATTTTCTCATAAATTAAGAAGCCTCCTTGGAGGCTTGTTAAGATCCACAATGGATTGCAGAGCCAATAAATAGAAGAGTGTGTATGTGGCAAGCACATGTGCTGAAATGAAACTTTTCTACGGCAATGTTGCTGGTACTTTTTGAATGAAAAATGACTCATATACGCATCATTGCTAGTTGGTTTCACATAATTACTTGTACTTTGTAGGTTATGATGTACAAGAGCTTCCAATGAATTTTGCTTTGCTCTCCATTCTTGGACACGTTATCTGTAACCCACTTTTAAGAGTTTTTTTATTCGTAGGTGGATTGGGACATTTTCTTCACGATACTCTTTCGGTCGGTATGTGATTGATTTGGCAAAACTGAACAATCAACAAAAATTATTATTTCATATGGCAAGATTTAGAGGTACTGGTGTCTGAGCGTGTCATAATACTGGGCAGTAACGTGAATTGCATTGCACATGCGTGAATAGTCAAAAATTTCTAACAGTATTCTTGAGTTTTGATCGAGAAAATGCTTCGGCGCACTAAAATCATTTTTCATGACACTTTGTTTCACAGAGTGAGTTTTACTCTACTAGCGATTTAGCTGTATCGTGTTTAAAAAGTTTCACTTAAAAATATTAAGTATATAATATTAATGTCATGTTTTACCGGAACTGTCTTTGCAAAGATGATCTCTCCCCGTCCGAGGATATGATATGTGAAGGATCGAAGTGGTTCGGTGCAGTTCACTCGGAAGTGCACTTCGTTGCCTACCACCGGCGTACTGGTCAGAAGACTCGCCTGGATGAAGTTCTCACTCGAGGAGTACGCTGCCACGATCCCCATAATCTTGTGCTTGAGCTCTTTGTAGGCTATCTATAGGATATTATATAGGTAATCAATATTTTTTTTTTATTTCCTTAGTTAATTAGTAAGTAAGTATTAGTTAGTAAATCTGCAATATGATCAGTATTAGATTCAAAGATGCTGAATGTTAAAAACATTTTAGAAGCATCAGTGGTATTTTAATTTTAGCGGCTTTTACTTTTTATTTGTAGTGTTCTTGTGCATTCATGTTACATACATCAACAATACATAGACACAATGTTATATATTGACTGCTTAATCTACAAACCGGCTAACTCCTTTTGGGAAAATTGTTCAGGAAATAGAAAAAACTTGAGCGGAATTTAACAATACCAAAAAAACTGCACTATGAATTAATTAATACACTATTTTAGCTTCTTTATTATAAAGGAAAAATTATAAATAAAGAGTGGAGTTGTTCCATTTACAATATTGGAAATTTGGCACCTGCAGTCTGCTGTTTTGTTTGAAGAACAATAATGCATTTATTTATAGGTTTAGGAGCTTGGAATTTTGTGTGAGCATAAAAAACATGATTTATAACAAAATGCCATCAAAATATAATTTTTGGTCAAAAGTGCAGCTAGCTGATTTGGAGATTAAGCTGTCGATTCGTAAAAAATAGGGACAGCATGTCTGATTTAGCTAACTGACTACCTATTTATAGTAAATAGCTTATCAGAATTAATAATTTATCTTCTACGATAACTCAAGAGTCAACATTAATTGTCCTGCAAAGTCAATTTGCTATGGCAAAATGTGTTGTATAATAATTATATTATTTACTTCAACATGGGTGTTCGTATAAAATTATATTTTCGGTCATTGTTGTAATGCTTAAATTATCGTTATAGGACGGACAACATGCTATATGATACTTATCCATCAGTAATTGCTACGTCCAAAGATAATGTCATATTGAGATGCCATACTATATTTGTTAAGTATACATATGGAGGGTAATAAACTATAATATGTATGTAATAATTTTGAATAGTAAATTACGCAAAACAAAAAATTTAAGCACACTTGCAACATTGAAAAATAATTGTAATACATCTTTAACTATTTCACTACAGATGTCTCTAATAGCAAGGACACAAACCCACTTACCTCAATATTCATCGTTGATTGGTTACTGACAGGGTCCGGATAGAAAGTATACATAAGATTTCCATCGGCATTCAGGGCGTGTTCAGATTCTACCATTTTGTCAATTTTTTCTCCTTCTCCTGAGAAGCTGTATTTCACCATCACCGCTCCCAGATCTTTTGATCCGGTATCTTCCCAATCGGACACTTTCACCTGGATAAATCACAAACTAACATTAGTATTTATTCAGAAGATACACTGTATTTAATTTCAAACCAGAAAACTAAAATACTTAGGCCATATTAGGATTTTCCAGCTCGTCATTCAAGAAAACCGTGCCAAGGGTGTTTGCCACCCCGATGCCAACATATAAAAATACTCATATATCTTTTAATGGAAATACAGAATATGTTATCCGCATAACAAGAAACATAATTGCACCACAGGCGAATTTTTTGGAACAAATTTATGATGAAAATTGACATTTGAAATTTTATAGTTTTTTCTTATTTCTTGACACTCTTTGCCATACTACAGATGGACATGTTTGCAGAAATGTATTATGCAGCGCTCGAAATGGAACATTTTATGAACCAGAGTGCTATATAATTTTCAGAAAATATTAACATAGTTATTAATCTAATTTTAAGCATATTTTATAAAAATGAGTGTTAGATTTTTTGTTAAATGGCCTATCTTGCTCAGATAGTTAAATTATTTTTTCCACGAGACGGAATGATAATTTTGGGAATTTAATGAACTGGAACGGCGCTCCGGACCATTACAAGCCCTGGTATTATGTCTTTATTATGCTAGAAAATGACCCATAAGTATATTATTGAGACTTTGAAAGAATACTTTTCTGATTTTTTGTGAGTCATAGATCGGAGATTTCCAACTCCGGGGGGGATTTGCCTCGTCCACAAGTACCCTCCACTAACTCCCCCGTCAATCCTCTCCAGTTTCCATATTTGTTTAGGTAGGTACTTATTTCGCAGCCCCTTGAAAACTGTTGTCTGTATGTCACACCGTCACAAAAATAGATAGGACATACACTATACGTAGCAGAAAATAATGTCACATTTTGTTGCTTCAGATCATGTATGATTAATACGAGTGCAGCTCCACCGACAGACGACATAGCGAAAATTGTCCTTAGGTGGCCGACCTCCGATAGAGGATATTATAAGTATGACAAAGAAGGTAAAATAAATAAGTAAATAAGTACCTAGATACTAAATAAAAAAACACCCCGAGAACACAATATACCAACATACCTGAAGAGTGTAGGGTAGAAGGGCTTTGTAGAACGGAGGAGCATCGTATTTCAAGTCTTGCCTATTGCGGTGCAGCAGAAGTAGCGTGGAGACGTTGTGCCTTCGTCCTGTGAGCGCCTCCTCCACGGCAGCCTCGACCACCACTCGTCTCCAGGGTCCGGCGCCATTGCCGCTATTACCAGCTCCGACTGCAGCGGCGCCCGCCTCCAAGCCGAGGTCTGACGCGATTCCGATATCCACGCTGGTCTTGCCTTCGATGTTCAGCACCTTCCTTGAGGGGGCTTGGAAGATTGGCTGGATTACACCCGAGTAGAAGACGGGGTACGCTGTCACTGTCAACTCGCCGGTTACGTCTTGACCGCTGAATTGTCTGAGGAGTGACATAAACGATCAAGCTGGAGTAGGTGATGATAACATTGACACAAAGAAAAACTCAGAAATTATATCAAACAAAGTACATATCAAAAGTTCTAATTGTATGTTTCTTAAACACATTTTATCGTATTAATAATATTTAATTATATAGGTATTTATTTTGGTTTGGTTGGGCCGATTGTGGTCGCATTCATTCCTTTCTTACCACCTCCCTCAAATCTCAGTATTATTGTCACAATTCCAAGTCACCGGCAGTCACGGGTCATGATAGACCGTGATGCAAATAACATTCAGTTAGCTCGAGTGACATCAAGAAAGCGGTCATGTGCGAGTTTGTTAATAGCTTAGCCGTCGTTAACTACAGAATGACTCAAAACGTTTCTGTTCGACCTTCGTTGCACTAAATCTGTTACGGTTTGAGTGTACGTCGCGTCTATATCATCCATCCTGAACTTATCATCTTCATTCGTCAACCTCATATATATCATCCATCACAATATACCATCCGTTTACCAGTGCGTGAGTGCCTACACACACACACTTTCAATATAAAGGTCGGTGTCTGGCATCCTGTGTAAACCCCCATCCCCTAGATTCGTAATCCATCCATCCACCATTACTTCAAAATTACAGTTCACTGCTAAACGTGCCACCAGGTTGATATAGGTAATTATTTTGTTTTTTAATTTAGAAATTAATTCGCTGGATACATTATTACCAGCAATAGTGTCTCATTTGCGAACATGATAGCGTAATTACACTGTCGAAGCAAGTCAACCCAAAGAGAATTAAGTACCTATTAAAAACTCCACCAATGTATCAACGAGTATTTCTCTGCCACAACTTTTCGTTCGTTCGATCGAAAACTTTATACCTAATTTTAAAAACATTACTAAAACACCAAGCTCGAAAATGAAATCATTACAATCTATCAGTGGCGAAGAGTGGCGGTAGGCTGTTAAGATCTGACATTATTACAACGTTTTTATTAGGTCGTATTCTTATTTGTCCGGTGGTTGTTTATCCGGTACAAATCTTGCAATCGATTTTTAACTAACTTCCCGACTAGCTAGACATTTGAAACTTTTAGAATATATCAGAACACGATGCCAATGCATTTTTTAAATACTTTTAGCCATCTTTAAGTAGAATTGAATTCATTTTCAGTTAATTCTGTTTTGTATGAAAAGTTATTTCGGAAGAAATCCGTAACCCAATCCACTATTATTGGTTGCTAGGGGTCTGGGGTCCTAGCAACTAAATTATTAATATATACGTGCGTTACTATGGAAATCAATTTGAAATGTCAAAATGACATTTCAGTATTATTTCTATCAAGTACAAATTTTTTAATCGTTTAAGCTAGTCAAGTCAAGTTTATATGATTCAACAGAATATTTAAAAACGTTGTGTATAAAAAGTTCTTTTTATCTTGTAATTATTTTCATTGAACTAAGAATACAATTATTTGCAGATATTTGCAGACGGTGCTGGTTAGTTTTTAAAATTCAACCGAACCCTGCCTAAACAATCTATCAGTGGCGAGGGGTGGAGGTAGGCTGTTAAGATCCGACAGAAATAGTGCTCACTAAACTTATTTATTTTCATTGAACTAAGAATACAATTATTTGCAGGCGGTGATGGTTAGTTTTTAAAATTCAACTAAACCCTGCCTAGCCTAAACTGTAGTAGTTTTCTATGGGCGATCCGACAAAAATAGTGCACACTTTTTCAGTGATACTTAGGATTTGTTTTTATTGAATTAAGAATACATTATTATTACAGATTGTGTTGCTTAGTTTTTTTTTTAAATTCATTATTAACCACTGGCTAAACCAAACCATAACCGATAAAAAATATTCATCAATCTTTAATGGCATAATTTTAGATATTTTATAGATAAACGAATATGGTCTTGGATTAGGCAGGGTGACTTTTAAAGACTATCAAACACTGACTACACATTGCAGTCTTAGTTCAATGAAAACAAATACGTTTGACGGTCAAAGTTTAGTGTGCATTATTTATGTTAGATCTTAACAGCTCTCCACCCTTCGCCACTGCAACCTATAGTTGTCCCCACTACGAAAAACTGAGTTTAGTTTAGACTTAATACGAGAAAAATAATTACCTATTTGAAACATTATTATGATTGTCATTTGCCTCGGTCGCGCATTACGGATGATTTCGCATCAATTTATTGTAGGTACATAACGTGGGCGTACAGGCAGAAGTCACTTACTCCAAATACACAGTTCTGAGATAATCAATGTTTTGTGTTTTTGGTATTTTTAAAATGGTTGTAAAATCTTTATTTTTTGAGTTATTCATTACTTTTATTTTTTTTATATGTTCAATAATCTTAAATCGTGACTTCTGCCAGTCAGGCAGCATTACTTTTTCTATATAATAAAATAAATAAAATAAAAAAGCCTATATCTAATGCATATATATATAACCAATGAATATATCTATTATGTATATATATCTATCTATGATTGTATTATCTACTTATTTTCTAGTTTATATAATATTACTTATTATTCATTTTTTTATATTTTTGTGTAAATAAAAGTATAAATAATTACTTCATGGAACGGCCCAAACGGGAAACGCTATAGAGGAAGACCCCATGCGAGATGGCAAGACGACATCATAAAGACAGCGGGCCCAAATTGGCTACAAATAGCCAAAAACAGAGTCCAGTGGGACTCTTTGGAGGAGGCCTTCACCCGTAGAGGGGTTCTTACTTTTTCTATATAATGACATTAAAATCTCAATTTCGTCAAAACTGGAGTAAGTGACTTCTGCCTGTACGCCCACGATAATATAAAAATATTATCTATTGGCTTTGCAAATACATAGGTACCTTGCCTACCCAATCTATCCAAATTAGAAACGGTTAGAAGTTAGAAGCCATCATAAATTTAAACACTTTGTTTGATCGGTAGAAAATGGTATAATTCAAACAAAAAAAATAAAATAGATCGAGCGATATTATTGCACAAAATATGAAACTTTATTTCGACAGATTTTTTGCTCCGAAAAATCAAATTTGAAATTGAAACCGCAGAGCTACGTGACTGTCGCCATTGTCAAACAAAATGAGATAAATCCAGAAAAAATGCCGTAAAACTTACTCGGCTGTCACGGTGACCGTGAATCTTCCGTCGCTCAGGTAGATGTGCTTCGGAGCGTCGATGTTCAGGTTGAACTTGGGCAGGACGAAGTCGGCGACGAGGATCTTCTTGACGTACAGCTGGCCCTGCACCTCCGTCTCGAAGGTCCAGTCTCCGAGGGTTGGGAAATCAGCGATCTGGACCTCGCCGCTGAACACGCCTTTCGACAGCGGGACGCTTGTCCACTGCCTGATGATATTTCCATTGCCATCCTGTAAGATATGGGATCAAGGTTGAAATTGATACAATTAATTTATAAGTAATCTAGATTCTACTTACGAATCAGTGGTAAATTGGTAACTGATCACGAGGTCCAATATAACTCTATGGACCCGATAGTTGAAATGATTAAAACGACAATAATTGATTGTTTCTTAATTTAAATATCATTATTTACAGTTTTGGCACCCAGTAAAAAGACTTGTTTTCCTAAAATATTCCCCATTTCCGAACTCACAAATTAAGGTGACTCAAATGTCGACAGATAAAAAATATTTGGCGTTCTCAACTATAATTATGGGCGGAGAAATAATGGTTTGACGGAAAAAACGGAAAAAAAAACTTAAAACACGCATAGTAGAATGATCCCTATCCTTGGTTTAGAACTTTAGAATGTCATCTTCGGCGTCCGAAAAGTGTGTTAGCAAGAGTTATTTTGTGACGAAGTTACAATGAAGGTAGTTCTTAGACCAATTAAATTCTTATTTCTAATCGTTTTCCTATAATGTTAGAAATTGACACTTAATGTTTACTCTTTCACTTTCGAATATAAAACCCACATAAGAAAAGTTTATTATCAACATCTTTGTTATACAATATTATAGATATTGTAAATTGAAATACCATCAGTGCTCGAAATGAACCGGAGCGGCGCGCCGATAGAGATGATCGATAAGGCTCGAAATATTTAAAAAATTGTGCTGTGATTCATGGATTTTTAATACATAATATAAATAATTAAATTTAACTATAATTTATTTATGTACGGTTATTTCTTTTAAACTTTTATGTACTAAAACGCTAAGAAAACGATCGTAAAAATTACTACATTTATAAGTAGGTAGGTACAAAAAAACTAGCGATGTCGTAGTGAGTGTAGATAAATCATGTACTCATTGGGAGTGGCATATTTTTAGGGATAGAAAACAGTAAAAGAAAAAAAAGGTACTTAGATGTTTGCTTGCGGCGCTGATAATATGTGATAGCTCTAAATTATTCAAGTTGATATAGAAATTTAAGGACTTTTATTGTATTTATTCAGCTAAGATAGGTACTGGGTGTAACCCATAATTATTGGGCCTCTCCCGATAGTCTAAATTACGTAATTATTAGGTATAACCATGTCACCTGACCTCCTAGTCAACAATAGGCGTACGTACGTCCGAAATTTCTTGATTAACTGTCAAAATGTTCAACATGTACTTAGCATGTAAGAATTGTATCTAATTATAATAATAGCATGTCAGAGAAGAATGTGATTTGCCGAATAAAAGAGACGAAAGCCAAAGGAATTTAATAATAAGAATAATAAGGAGTATGTAAGGGAAGGATGGCAACATTGTTCGATAAAAAAAAGTCAGTCTAGGGTCGCCATTTAAAGAGAGAACATCGGCCCTCACGACTCGGGAGTAGAAAAACAAAATAAATACAAATCGAGCATGGAAGTGAAAAATGGGATACGGAGTGGAAGAGTTGTGGACGATAATAATTATTAATAACGTAAATAAAATTAAGAGCATAAAACATTTGGAAGTGTAACTAACATGAGTAATCTAAGAATATAAATCAACCAAAATAAAACGAGTTTCATTTAATACTATCATGAAACAGATAGCAATTTAGTTTAATTTTTGTGAATCCCGGGTTCCACCAACACCCCGAGCTAGCCACATGACCCTTACATTTTTTTGAAAATTAGTCAAATTTTCTATTTCAAGTGCTGAATAAAACCATTTTTCAAAATCAATGTGTTAGTTACCTTGAGTGTCAACTGTGGTCGAACATCTGGCAGTGGTTTCAGATACATGTTGAGGAGAAGCAACCTGAAGAGAAGCATTTCTCCAGGTTTGTAGACAGTTTTGTCCGTGTGGACGAAAACGCAGTAGGTTTTATTTTCGTAGTGGAGGGGGGCAGACGCTTGAAACTCTCGGCCCGCTGTCGACCGGACAGTCAGGTTGTAAGACCCCGGGTTCAAGGCACCAATCTGGAGAAGAAAATTATAATACAGATTTCATTTATTTTAAACGGTTAAAATTTAATCAACAGTATTTTAAAATAAGAATAGCATAGAAAGGCCATAGACAAAATAATGAAAGCTTTGTAGATTAGATATTTGAAATATCGCACTAGGTTGTCCAACCAACCTCTTTGCCGGATTTAGTAAGATTATTTTTCTTTAGTACATACCTTGAAAGTAGCAACCGTCGTCGACCCAGGCTGTAGTGTCAGCTGCTGAGCCTCCCGGAAGCCTCTCCCGAGGACCTCGAGGAGTACGGCGCCTCCTCCATCCTCGGCACCGTTCTTGGATCTCGTCACAGCCGCTCGGAACTCGCTCATCGGCCGGATAGACTGTCCAGCGACGACTGTATACTGCCTGGAAACCAAAGTAAAAACAAAATAATTCATGGGAGTCAGTGTTGGCGAATATTACGAATTACATGTTTTAACCATGTTGAGAATATAATTATCATTATTAAAATATAATAAAGTCGTAATTCACGAAATATAAAAGGATCCAGTCACACAGTCCAGAAACCAGTCACACAATAATTATTAAATCACAAATTGAGTATTGGGTGGCTCACAATAATTAAGTCCAATTTTCATAAAATTTGTTTTTTGTTTCAGTGACTAGTTAAACAGACTTCTATATTGTGTGTTAATATCACACTCGTAGTAGCTCTACAATTTTCCGCATAAATGACAATACGTCGTGTTAAAACTGTGAACTAACATGCTCCGCCCATTTTTAACCGCATTTCCATTATAAACTAATAAGCTCCTCCCATTTAGTAAACAACAGCGCCTGGAAGCGTAGTCAAGATGTTTTCGTACAGTGGTATTGATAAGACATCAAATTGAATGCGAATCATGTCCATTTTGACAGTTCCTTCAGCAGTATAAAGAGGTATTTGCTAATATTAATAAAGCCTGAATATACTTTATGTTTCGACTATTTATTTAAATTGATCAATGTACTATTAAAATATGGTAAGTATAGTGAAAACCCTCCTGAATTTTACAAAAGGAGTTTTAACTTTACGTCCAAATATCTCAGTATCCTTTTTGATGGAATTGATCTATAATTATTTTAAACCAACCAAATATTAGTCAAAGTATAACAAAAGTCCTGCAACTAACATTAAGAGGGCTATCGCACATCCTCACAAACATATAGGTACTTAAATGTGCATGTGGATAAAAAAAATAAACCATTGATATTATTATTATTTTTACTTCGTGCGTTGGTGGTAAAAATTTAAGTGTTTATTGTAAAAGGAATTATATTTTATTAATTATTTGTCTGTGAAATAAATTAAATATATGTACCTATCAACTTTTTTAAAAAGTATTAAAAGCTCCCGCCTAAAATACTCTTATGTAAGTGGAATTCATTTAATATCCGAACCGATTTAGTTGGGTCCATTTACATTACTATCTTCCAACTATTATGAGAATATTTCTTCCTGTTTCTTATTATTTTATTGTAAAGTGTTTCTAAACATAGTGTATATAAATAATTAAGTATCTGCCTACGTATTTACATACTACAACGATAGCAAACCTTTTTATGCTTAATTTTAGTTCCATTATTTCGAAAAGTATATAGACGATAAATATTTAAATTTCTATCAGGAAACCGTTAATAAAGAATCTATTAGTGAATGTTTCACATCGATACAAAAATTAACAAAAACGTTGGTATGGAAACGCCAAGTTTGTTAATGGGACCATCCCTAAATTTTATTAAAATGTATCGTCACCGCATTATCATCCACCCGTGTATAAAATTTTAAGTTCCTGGGTATACGAGAAGTACCTAAGCGAAATTACTAAATTTTAAATGAATTAATCTTAACAGAAAAAGAACATAATAGCCCTTGATATTTTAGCATATCTTTTTTATATAACAGAGTAGAAGACGATCTAACAAAAATATTAGTACCAACATGTAAGAAATCGGTGATAACAGGAAGTCGCTGTAGTTGCATTTAGAAGACTTATCAGTGACGTACCTGTCATGGTGGCAACACGTGCTAGAAACGTGTTTAAATAATGTATCAGCTCTACTTTTAGATGCGACGTTTTTTCTTCTTCGCAATAAACCAAAAGTTTACTAATAATCATTCTAACATCACTCCTAATCGTTTTAGACATATTTTATTATAAAAAGTTTCAAATTACGTAAATTGATAGGGTCCGTACACCACTGGAGCGTAAAATGAAATGATAAATTTCAGGGCGTTCCTCATTTAAAAACGGAAATGCGATTAGCTGTACTGTTTTAACACGTGGACAAGAAGTTCTTGTTTGACTATACCTAGCGTTTAGCATTTGTGAGTCTTATAGGGCGATTGGACCGATTGAGCCTAACATCTGGATGATTTATTTATAAGATAATCGGATGTCGGTAGATAATTGGATGTTACGGTATTAAAACTTTTATTTAATTCTTTAGTTCGAAGCAGACTTGAGAGTGGGTCTATTTATTGGGCACCGCATCAGTTGAAGTATGGCCTTATGGTGGAGAGGGTTCAGAAGAAATTCTTGAGACTCCTTTACTTGAGGTTGTATGAATACTATCCGTGGCTTTATCCAACTGACTTTCTCTTAGGCATGCTTACATACTGCAGTCTGCAATTTAGAAGAAATCTTGGTACTGTTCGGTTATACGGAATACAGCGGAAAACGCATGTCCAAAATAGCCGATAAACTGGATTATTTGTTAGGTTAACCTAACCAAACCTAACCTAACCTAACCCAACCTCATCTAACCTAAACTAACCCAAACTAACAAATAATCCAGTTTATCGGCTATTTTCAAAGTGCGTTTTCCGCTGTATTCCGTATAACCGAGCAGTACCGAATTCTTTATTTAGCTACGTATTTTTTTCGACTTATACGAGGTATAAATGAGAACTCTGCCATTCTGGGCAGTGTTGACCTGTGTTTCCCTGATAACTATCTTAGAAATAGAGAACATCAGTTGTTTATGCTCCCAAGGTGCAGAACCAACCTGCCACTGGTAATGCCAATTGGGAGGGCGATAACTATCTTCAACGAAATTGCTTCGGGTGTTGATATATTCCACCTACGGGAGGACGAGTATAGGTGGACGTTGTTTTATAAATTCTTAAAATAGGGTCTGCTTAACTCATCCGGTGTACTTCCTTGTACCTATCTAATTTATTTTTTTGTATGTACACATTTCTACTGTTTAATAACTTACTATCTATCTCTATACTGATCTATCTCTTTTTTTATCTAATACTGTTTTATATTTCTTTGTTTCTAAATGTCATGTTGTGAACGTCTTAAACATATAATTTCGAATGTCCACAATATGTTAAAAATAAATAAATTGAAATAAAATTATAAGACTATAAGACTAGTATTTAGAATCCCATACAAAGTTATACGAATTAAAAGTATAGATTTATAATAACACAACATGTTGAACATATTAGATTGCTCACGACTATTATACCTTCCTTGCCGGCAACACGCGAGTTGAGTCCCGTTTAATTAAGGCTTTCCAGCGATTAGGAATGCAGAAATTATATAATTTGATTTTTAACGGTGTATTGAAAACCTGTATAATTAAAAATCTATACAACATAATAAATAGAGATACGACAGTTTCAATATTAAATGTTGTATTTTTCCTGAAAGGTCATAAGTCAGCGTCGCCAATTTAGCGTCTTCTTGGCGGACTTAGTATTTTTTTCGATAGGCATCTAGTTTGCAAAAAACGCATCTGGCTTGTGTCGTTTTTACTATCATTTTTTGATGCTTCCGAAAATGAAAAACGCTAGATATTTTGTTTATTTATTTTCATGCGCATCAAATTTCTGACTATCAGATACCTACTTGTAGGTACGGTACCTATTGTAGTATCGCGAGAAATAAAGCAACATAATTTAACACTTGAAACAATAGGAGCATTCATGACATTATTGTGAAATGGTATCATATACTTTAATGTGTGCTTAGGTATGTATGTGACACCAGTTTGATAAATATATTTCTGCTCAAATGTGTGGTTTTTACACCCTATAGACATCATTTCGATTTTTGCACTTTTTTCGACACGCGAAAGGACATGTAGGTATTGACTTCGTTCTCGGTAGAATAAGCAAATTTACTTGCAATATTATTTTCACAAAATCTAGCGTTTTTTCCCTGCCAAATAGCTTGTTTTCGTACCCCGTCTGGCATGTTTTTGTCAACGACAGTTTGTAACACTGGTCATAGTTCTAATTATCGCTGGTCTGTTTTTCATGTTGTGATATGGAACCCATAAAATAATTATATAGAGTATAGACCATGTCCGATTCTAATAAGATCGTATGGGCCTCCACAGCGTGGAGGTTTGTACCTATTAACAGATTTTGTTTTTACGAGAAATGGATGTCAGTCACTCGATCAACCTATTAGGTCCACACTCTGACTCATACACAAATTGTAAAACAATATATTGTGTACTTGCCAGACCCAGGATTCGAACCTCGGACTTACGACGCTATAGTCCGACCCTTAAGCCGCGCGGCCATCGTGGGTGTGCAGTGACGTCCCTAGACAAAATGCCGCCCCATTCTTTATATAGTATTTTTTATCATTTTTTCATGACTCCAATATCGAAGAAATGTGTTGTATAAATACATTACTAACAAAATATTATATACCAAACATACAAAATTAAATCTATACATATTTTTCCTCATTTTTTGACGTCGGTAAAACTATGGCTTCTTACATGTCATTTTTGCTATACAAAGATTTTGGCATAATTAAATCGATTTCTGGTCACCAATAACGTCGAAGGGCAACGGAAGTAAACTAGATATCGTGAACCCGACAAAAAATGCAGTCCTGTTAAACCTTGTATGTTAATTAATACATTTTATTTCCAACCAGTGGGCTGATTTTTTTAATGAAAATATATTTTCGTTATTACTAAGTTTAGGTTGCTACTTCTATAACTATACCAAATGATTCTTCTCGATGTGCCGCCCTTCCAGTAACTGCCGCCCCCGAGCGATGCTCAATCTGCCTACTGCCACGGGACGTCACTGTGGGTGTGATATATAAAATAATACTAATATGTAAACCAGTATACATCTGCAGTAAAGAAATGCCACCTTATAAAAATCCAATAGATACAGTTTTCTAGTGACCTTATCTTTTCCGGAGGTTTTGTTAAATCGAAAATTCTCTTGAAATTTCCACATTCCTATGCAAGTAATGAAATATGTTTATGTATGAGCGGCCCAGTTGGTCGGAAAGAAACATTTCGTGTCCCACGCATTATAATTATTTACCTACCTGTTATAAAAAGAAATACTTGTCATGGATTATGTCATAGCGAAACACGGGCGACAACGAAACGTTACTGTTTATTTTATTAGGATCGTGTGTCTTTATATTTACCGCTTGTGGGAAAATATTAATTAATTCTGAGGCGTAAACGACATGCTATTGTTTTCTTAAAAACAATAAGGATTAAGAACTTATTGTAAACCTATTAAACGTAGGCACATTACATTTTAGACTGAATACAATGCACAATAATTATTATTGGTTCTGGAAGTTTCAATTGGACACTTGCATTTAATTCAGTGACGTCCCTAGACAGAATGCCGCCCCTAGGCATAGCCAAAATGCCACCACATTTTTTATGCAGTACTTCATATCATCCTTTCATGACTGCAATATCTAAGAAATGTGTTGTACATTACTAACAATATATTATATACCACTAAATGCCATCTCTGCTTCAATAGACAATATTGCGAGTCTATGGTTTCAGATTGGTACATTTAAAAATACACTTGACAACTTCCAAAACTAGTGAGTGGCAAACATATTTGGATACATTTTAAATTAGGTATGCACGTGTCATTGCTGTTCACCAAGAACGTGGCGTTCAAAGACAACTGAAGTAAACTAGACATCGCGAACCCGACAAGAAAATCCTTTTAAAACTTTTTAGTACCTAATTAATACATTTTTTTTCCAAGCAGTGAGCTGAATTTTTTAATGGAAAGATATTTCCGTTATTACTAAGTCTAGGTAGCTATTTCTATATATACCTAGTGATTCTCCTCGATTCGCCGCCCTTTTGGTAACTGCCGCACCCAAGCGACGCTCAATCTGTCTACCCCCCACGGGACGTCACTGATTTAATTATTGTAAGTGGAAGTGGAAGATGAAGTGATCAATTACTTATTAAATAATGTGGACATGTTTCGTGCTAAAACAATCGAACTTCACAGAAACGTGGTTTGTTTATATGATAGGTAGGCAAATATTGGTTTTAAAGTAATTGTATGCATATTATTTCACTCTACATATTATATTGAGGTGATCAATGTTGGCGTAACACATATTTTTTTTCATATAGCAACATAGCAATTTGCGTGGTACTGAAAAAAATTTCAAACATTTGGTAATCTCTAGCCTCACCAATTTAAAAACTCTGTGCTATATTCCCATGGTAAATCCGGGAGTGGCACAACTGGGCGTCAGGATAATTGGGTGCCGCAATGTTGAATGAAATAGATAGACGTTCGTTATGATTTTATACAGAGAGTAGACGAGGAATTTTAATCAGTTTCTAACTACTACTTAGTAATTTTAATTCATTTTGCTCTTAATATAATGTTTTTTATTGCGGATTGAGAATAATCATGCATGAGGCTTTATATAAAAATAAAATAACTCTTCAGAACCTTAAACATACATACGCACAATTAAATCATTATTTACGTGTTTATATTTAAATTCTCACCAAATATAATAAATAATAATATTACATATTTATTTTAAAAGTACGTACCTATAAATACATCGCGAACGTCTATTTATTTTTCAATTTCATTCGATTGCGTGGCGCCCAGTTGTCCCGGCACCGAATCGTCCTGGACCCGTAAATCCAGTCCTGACGATGAATCCTTATATAGTTCTTTTTATATCAAAAAGGACATGTAAATCATATACCTGACTGCCAATTTGTAATAAGAACCTTTATTGGAATGTAGATAGCACACAGTTTTGTTGACATGTGAGCAGATTAGAAAAACTATGCTGTAAGGACATAAACGTGAATTTTTAATATACTTAGGTACTCACTGCAATGTTGGTAGTGTTGCTTTTTGAAAGAAATCCATATGTTTGCATAAAATACAATTTTTGAGGCTCAATTTAAGTACTTAAGTCTGATGGCCAAGTGGCTTACGCGTCGGCTTATAATGTCGTAGCCCAGGCTCGAATCCTGGGTCTGGCAAATACACATATTGTTTTTCAATTTGTGTTTTGAGTTAAAGTATGAACCTAATAGTTTGAGCAGGTAGCTAACATCCATTTGTCGTATAAGTAAACAAAAATCTGTTAATACAGCCTCCACATTATCGAGGCCCATATATGATCCTATTAGGATCGGACATGGTCAAAAGAAAAAATAAGTCTCTTATTCTTCAGATACTATAGACTTATTTACATATTATATAAGTCATTGGATGCATGATATTTTTTATAACAGCTAGTAATTTATGATGGTGTCATAATAATAATTCAAAAATCGAGCAGTAAATGTAAAACATAACATATTATTTTTGTTAAATCTAATTTACGATGGTAATTAAATTATTTTTTATCATTCCCGTTGGTTTTGAACACAGAACAGATTTCATTTTTGTGTTTCCTGGTTTTGCGCTTGGTCACGCGTTGATGTCTAAAGTCCAACAATGAATACACCTTTATAACCTACAAAAATGAATACTTAAATTAAACCTATAATATTATATATTATAATAATAAATGTTAATAAGCTGCATTATATTGTGGGGCTACCTACATTATGCAAATAAATTGTGATGGCATACAAGAATAATTATTTCTAGTATTATAACCAGATAATGTTTAGTCTAGTATTATAACCGCCCACGGTGGCCGCGCGGCATAAGCGTTGGACTATCATGCCGTGGGTCCCAGGTTCGAATCCTGGGTCTGGCAAGTACACATATTGTTTTTCAATATGTGTGTGAGTCAGGGTATGGACCTAATAGGTTGAGCAAGTGGCTGACATCCATTTCTCGTAAAAACAAAATCTGTTAATACAAACCTCTACTCTGTGGAGGTCCATATGATCCTATTAGGATCGGACATGGTCGGAAAAAAAAAAAAAAAAAATGTTAAAAACTTTATTTAGCTCGGGAATTCACTTGTAATAAGCGCTCGAGATGGATTGGAACGCACCGGAGCACAGCTCCGATGCGTGAAATATTTGAGACTATCGCTCCGCCTCGTGGAAAAAAAGACATTATAGTTCGGAATCGTTACATTATTTTTTTTGATAAAGTTTAATAAGATGAAGAATAAGAATGTCGTACACATATATTTCTACAAACATTTATAAAATTTTGTTTCGTTTTGTTATAAACTTTTTATGCAACCTTAAAATGACATAACTTTGATTAATTAGGTTTAGGAATTTAGGTTTAGTATTCCAGGATTCGCCTTCCAACATCTTCAATGTCTGTGGATATTGTATTGTATGATATTACTAATTTAACTAATTAAATAATCGGAAATAATACATTATTTATAAATAAAACGCAGTCACGTCCCACAGGGGTTGACACACCATGCACTGGTCACATGCGGCAGATAAAGTAATGAAAAAGACAGCATATTTTGTTCAAATCTTTAGGAGTAATGCATATCAGCGCATCTATTCTATACACAAGGCTGCTATCGGCGACTATCGAGGGTATTTTAACATAATTATGTATTGAGGTATTATAATTATTGTTACAATAAGTTAGCATAAATAAAGTGTCAAAGCTGTATATCTTTCTCTAAAGGTTAACACAGCCAAGAGAGGTCCTGTTAAAACATAGCACCTTTTGATAGTTCAAACCCACAAGGGGGGCTGACAGGGCTCTAGCTTAGGGGTTCGGGCGCAGGGGAGCCCGGCGTGGCGGGTAGATCAGATATTTGAGATAAACACACATCACGAATTTGCTCAAATAATAAAAAAAGTCGCATTACATAACGTGATGAAGTAGTTTTGCACCCTTTTCAATGTCAAACTACTTCACAGTCATACGGGTGATTATAAATTATTCTACCAAGAAATATTAGAAATAAATAGAGCACAGTTGCAAAGCTTACCTATACTGAACGATCAACTTAGCTTTCCTAGTAGCCCTTTGTTATATCCTATATGATGTATTACATATGAGACTATATATTATGGTCAATTGTATTGACACAAAATTTATATATGTTTGTATGAGAGTCTATGGATGAGAATTTAGGTATGTATATTTGTATAATATATATATATATATATATTATATTAGGAGTTATATATTATATTAAGCGAGATTATATGTATAATTTTGTTTTTGTTAAAAAATAATGTTTTAAAAGTAGGCACCTTGTAAGAGTATTATTAAAGACTAATATCTCATTAGTTAACTCGATTAATTATTTTTTCTTAGAATTGACGATTTACACCTCTTGAGTGTAGTATTTTTATTGTTATAAAGAATTTTGACCTATTATTAGGTTTGACGATTTATTATAATAATATGCTGTCCAGTGTATTGTTCATTGTCAGTGTGTATTTGCCTTTGGTGAGTGTACACGACGCCTGAAGATGCCGAAAGGCGAAACCCGGGTCGCAAAAAACGACTTAAATGGAATAGTACAGAGCTTGAATCCATCAGAATTTAAATTCAAATTCCATCAAGTAGGTACCTTCGGTCGAAAGTATTAATATTATGTAATTGAATTTAAAAAATCTAACCAACACCATCTGTAAATAATTGTAGGCTTAGTTTAATGAAAACAAATACGTATTACTGATAAAGTTTATTGTGCACTATTTATATCGGATCGTAACAGCCTACCTCCACCCTTCGCCACTGATTAACTAAACATTGGGCAACACATATTTTTTCTATGTCATGTTGTGAATCTCTTGAATTTATAACTATTATAAATTTCGCTATATGTAAAATAAATAAATTTGTATTTGAAATTAGAATTAGAATTAGAATAATTTTTTATTCATGAAGAGTGAATGATTCAAATATTCATGGTAAAGCAGGCTGTCATATTGTATGCGTCAGATTATATCAGATGTGTGCTCAAAGAAGTATTAGTCATATGTAATGTCATTAGTTACATTTTCTAAGAATAGCCAACCACTGACATTGACTTATTAAAAGCTTCACATTATTTTATTATCAAAGTGTTAAGGTCTTATGAGACAGATTGTATCGGACTATTTTATTTATATTGCAACTCTACAATAATATTATACAGGAAGCACCTTGAATTAAAAACCTCTTTGCTATTAAAGTAATTATAATACCTAATTTTGCCGTTAGAAATAATACGGATGCTTACTAATTGTTAATTTTTATTTCGTCCGATCAAAATGAAATATTAATGCATTAAGTCAATGACATATTAAAGTCATATTAATTAATGTCATTGCATTAAGTGTTCAACCAGAGTAATAATTAAATATTTAAAAATGTGTAACAATAAGGAAACACCCGTGGCGAGGGGTAGAGGTAGGCTATTAAGATTCGATGTAAATAGTGCATATTAAACTTTGTCAGTCATACTTATTGGTTTTCTTGCGGATGGTGCTGGTTAGTTTTTAAAATTCAATTATACCCTGCCTAAACCAAGACATAATAGCTTAGGTACCTATGCAATGGGCGATCTGACAAAATAGTGCACACTTTTTCAGTAATACTTATTTGTTTTCTTTTATTACACAATATGGTGTTGGTTAGTTTTTTAAAATTCATTAAGCCCTGCCCTACCAAACCATAATCGATAAAAAATATTCTTCTATCTATAAAATACTCGAAGTTATGTATGATTAAACTATGGTATGGATTAAACTAGGCCTATTGTGTGTTCTTAATCCAACGAAAACAAATAAGTATAAATGAAAAAAACGTGCAATATTTTGTCGTATCGCCCAAAATTTACCAAAACGATTATGGTTTGGTTAGGCAGGGTTTAATTGATTTTTAAAAACTAACCAATATCATCTGTAAATTGTAGTCTTTGTTTAATAAAAACAAATACGTATGACTAAAAAACTTTAATGTGCACTATTTATGGCGGATCTTAACAGTCTACCTCCAGTTCTGCAGGTTTTTGATAACGTAGTCATCGGCTATAATAATAATTTTAATATAATTATTGTCAGCATAAACATCGAGGATCAGTGTGGAAAATGGAGATCCTCCTCTGGATGGTTCGACCTTGTGAAGGATGTTACGTGTCCCTTAGTTCCTATGTATCATTGCGGATTATATAATTATCTCTTTGGAGAGATATTATATAAACACATGGGGACATTTTAATTTAATTGCAGGTACGTTATTATTTTAAGAATGTGTAGGTACACAAGGGGCGTTTTTATGACTGTAGTAACTGGCCCTCTGTTTACATACGCCGTACGTTAATGTATTTTAACCACAGAACAGATAATAAATAAAATTCTGATAGGCTATATTCAATACGGCGCATGTTGATGCCGGGTTTTGAATGTGTGAGTGTCCTATGAAAATGAACCACGCATTATGCACGTGCAATAGTGTGTGTAATACACCAACATTAAATGAGCGTAAATGCATAAACCAAGAGCAGTTTTCAGTATTCGACGTAAAACGTATTCTTGACACGACGTGTATAAGTTTAACCCGGATTCTTCCTTACTCGAGTCGGTTACCTGCTATCACCTTTCCCGTTATGTATTTCAGTTCCCATTATTTCTGAGTTCCCTGATTTTAACATTACTATATCATATATATTTAGTTAGATCTTAAACGTAGGTATCTACATGCTTAAATCAATGTTAAATATTGGTTAAAAATGTAACTACAGTCCTATAAACTTACCCTGCATAAGTTGACGGTATTGCTACTAAAATAACAAGCAAACAGACTAGTTCCATTGGAGCCATTTTCTGAAAGAAAGAAAAGATATTAAATTAGCATAGATACTTAATTTATTTGTGACTATAAGATTCTGTATTGAATCTAATTGGGCGTAGTTGATCATATAAAATTAGCTTCTTAGAGCTCAGACACACGACACTGAAGTTTGCATTTGGAATCAAGTAAGACCTGTGTCTTAGCACGCAAACTGCAGTATCGTGTGTCTGAGCCCTTAGTTGCAAATTGATGCACACAGAAACCAAAAAGAAGGGGTATATTCTATTGGATAACATAATAATTAGGTAGGTATTACAAGGAATTTAATTTGTCATGGATTAATAAATTGGAGTATTGAAATAGGTAGATAATAGTAACAATCAGCTATGGTTAAATTTAATTGTAGATGAAACTGTCAGATAAAATCAAAAAATATTAAATAAAAAATACTGAAAAAATATATTTTTGATGTTTTTGAGGTTTTTCGAAATAAACTTGAAAAGGAAATATAATAAATAATATAAGGCATTAATCTATTTACCATTTTCAAGCAATGTCTCGTAATCCTTTCTGTACTTATTTAAATTTATATTATATAAAAATAATGGTCACTAGCACTATTATGGCACATGCACGACATCAATACCACTACATTCTGGCAGGCTGCACTATTTTTAAAAATGTGCAAACACAGCCTAGTGTAAAAACAAAACACAAACAAACTTAACCAAACTTAACCAAACTAAATAATAAAATATCACTTGAGAACATATCACACTGCCACCACAACAACGTCAAGAAAGCGCGCGGACTATTTAAATAATTAATAGAACACTTTTATCTGTTGACAGTTAATGAAATAATGGTAAAAATGGAAATTAAAATATTGTCCGGTGTAGGTTTTTGCGGCATCATCGGATAGTGAAACACAAGCCGCTAGGAGGTCTCAAACAATACTGGCAAATGTGGGCAGAAGTGGGACGAATCTTTGTGACAGATAGAGGCGCCATGATTTCAAAACAAAAAACGGAATTAAATCTCTGAATTCAACTCATACAAAAAAAGAAATTATAAGCCGCAATTTCATATTTTTATGAACTCAAACCAACCCTACTTGATTTTACTGCGTATTACTTCGACTAATTAACGAAAGAGATGGTTTTATTAAAAATATAGACAGTAGAAAGTAGAGGGTTGACAAGATTGGTGATATTTGATGTCGCCCTCGTCCATTAGAAGGGGGTAATATATTATTAGAGCAGTTATTATACAGCATGTTAGAGGCTCGTAGATAGAACGTGGAAAAGGAGATCATAAAAAATATGTAATAACCATAATCCAAAAAATGCACGTGTAAACAGGTATTATCATTCAAGTTGTAAAATTACATGCATGAATGAAAAAAAGTTCAGAAGCTTCTGAATTTTCACGCGACAGTTAGGATTTGGTCAATATATGCCGATAAAAAATGAACTACACCGCGCAAAGGCTCGTTTTGAGGTTAACCGATTTTTACGACTGTCAAACTAGTACTATAAAATGATAACATCGCGTCTCGCTTACTTTTGAAGAGGCAGTCTGCACTTTTACGTGTAAACAGTTATTATCGCTATAGTTTAAAATGCACACTATTGCTGCAAGTAAATCCATGTACGATACAGGCGCTATAACATTAAATTCAGATTAGGTGATATGGGGAGTGAATTACTTAAAAGATTCATACGTAATGCTCATATTTCTGAAAATAAATAATTAATAGCAATTGCGAAATATTATTCAAGTGTTTAATTTTAATAAAATACAATATACAGTAGATACTAAATTTATATTATATAATAATATTAAGGACCAGCACCTAAAGCCACACTTAGACCAAGCGAGCGAATGTTTCTTCTTCCCCCACTCCAGCGAAATTCTTATGCTCGCTCAACAAAAAGCGAGAGAAATTCGCTTGAGTGTGGGAAGAACAAACATTCGCTCGTTTGGTATAAATGCGGCTTAAGCATAAAAAGGTTTATCTATATAGGTATACGCTCATTTTGTACATAATATGCTTTACAAATCAAATGGGGCCTCCTTTCAATTTATAGTTATAATATTTATTTTATCAGTCTGTATAGAGCACTTTTTTAGTTATTCTATTACTACTTTCCAGTGTTGTGGTTTATATGTACTTTTATTCTGTGACATTAGTGGCGAAACCATGGTCGTAAAATTTCGTGGTAAAGGAAACAAAATTCCCACAAAATCATCAACAGCTGGTATCCCTACTGCCAGATTGCAGCGAAAGAGAGAGCGCCGATCGACACCGGCATGACATCAACACGAATAAAATTATTTTATTAACAACTGCTCAGCATTTCGTCCGAAACATCGTCACCTTTCGATTAATCCCAAAAGTCAATCCCACAAAACAAGAGAAAAACATTCAAAATGGCGACTTTGAAAAAAGCGATTCTCTGTTTGAATTTCGAATTCGAATGTTTTATTCAAATAGACAAAAGTGCGCCAGCAAATTCGCGCTGTTTTGACCTCCCGGTCTTCACTCTTCACAAAGACCGGTATGTTTTGGTCTATCTCTGTGTTGGTGGGGGTTATGGTGGATGTGTGGGTGGATCTCTATATTATACCTACTATCTTTCCTATCATTCATTATAACCCGTTTATTGGTAATATTATAATTTACATCTTTCGTCCATTTATTACTATTGTCTAATAATTTGACTGTTTTTTCATTCAAATCCGATAGCATTATGCAACTAAACATTGATAGCTTAACTGATTGCATATTAAGTAATTTTCATTACCACCAAAATGCACTAAAGCTGAAAGATATAAATATAATAATAATAAATATTGGATACACAACCACAGCTATTAATTAATAATTGTGATAGTATTTACTTATATTTTACAAACTACAGTGTACCTCAGTCACATTATGAGAGGACAAAAGTACAGCATTCCCCAACTTGTCATTCAAGGAAAGATCAATGGTAAGCGTAGCAGAGGACGGCGCCATATTTCGTGGCTTAAGTAATTGGTACGAGTGCAGCTCCACTGAAATGTTCCGGGTAGCAGACGGCAAGTCTAAGATCGCCTTGATGGTGGCGGACCTCTGCTAGGGGATGGTACAATAAGAAGAAGAATATTAATTAAGTACCTACCAATATTAAATTTAATATATTATTAGTGTATTCAATAGCTATCAATAAAAGAGACATTCAAAAATGTAGTGCAATAAGAGTATGGCAAGGTGCATGTTAGGCATAATTACGTACAGGGTTGTCCATAAATAATGTGGTCACACATTTTACCCCACCCTCACACTCTGTCACAAAATCATGTGTCTAAATTACCTCACATTTTTAACTACCCTTCTGTATTTGTTAAACAAACAAAATCGTTAAAGAATATCGATTACAGTTCTCATCATTTCAACGAATATTTAATTATTAGAAAAAGAGTGTTTCGATTTTCTTGGCTTTACGACGTGTCACATGTTGTACATCCACTCACCCCATTAAACCCATTCGTTAATAGTCATTGTAGTATGTCAGAACCCCTTTAGGCCATGACGTCATATATGGACGGCTCCTAATGAGATGAAAAATGAAGAATCAAGTGAGCGGACCATCTAAAAGTTTGGGAAGGAAATTAAATGGCAATGGATTGACTATAATATCCCAATATGATATAATCACTGGACAGATTAGAACCATTGGCACGGTAAAACCGGCTTGCAGTTGTAGTGGTATTGTTTACTAGGATTGCAGCGAACATTTCCAATACACCCGCGATTCGCCTATGGTGCCACTGTATTCCGATTTATCTATACAAGACTATCAAAGGACTGCCCTTAGTGGCAAAGTAAGACTGTAGGCCGATAATAGTGGAGACAGTTTGGAAAGACTTTCGTTCGGAAGTGGATAGAGGGGAATTTATAGATTGCGACTACAGAACAGATTAATAAATATAATTCCGATAGACTATACCCCCAATACACAAAATCAAAGTCAAAATGTAACGCAGGGTTTTGAATGTGTGAGTGTTCTACGAAAATGAGCCACGCATTATAGACGTGCAATAGTGTGTGTTGAAAACTTCAAATACACCAATATTGAATGAGCGTCAGTTCATAAAACAAGAGCAGTAAAGTTGTCAGAACGAAGGACAAGCTTTTTCTTGACACGTGTTTAAGTTAATCCCATATTCCTCCACACTCGACATCGGTTGACTGTTACTCTACACCCGTTAGGTATTTCAGTTCCCATTATTTCTGAATCCCTGATTGCGACCGACGCGATATATATGTACCTAGTATGAAAATACATGTATGGGAGCGATGAAATAGATTGTAACATAAATTCATTTCCCATACGTCACTCTGACGTGTCGATAATACATAAGCAGTGACGTCCCTAGTCAAAATGCCGCCCCTAGGCAGTGCCAAAATGCCGTCACATTTTTTTTATACTGTACTTATTATCATCCTTTCATGATTTCAATATCTAAGAAATGTGTTGTATGTACCTATACATTACTAACAAGATATAGGTATACCACTAAATCTAATTTAAATGCCATCTCTGCTTCAATAGACAATATTGCGAGTATACGGTTTCAGATAGGTACATTTAAAAATACATCTGACAACTTCCAAAACTCGCGAGTGACTGCCAAACATATTTGGATAAATTTTAAATTAGGTGAGCACGTGTCATTGCTGTTCACCAAGATCGTGACGTTCAAGGACAGCGGAAGTAAACTAGACATCGCGAAACCGATGTCATGTTAAAACTTTAATAGTGCCTAATCAATATATTTTGTTTTTTAATGGATAGATATTTCCGGTATTACTAAGTTCATGTAGGTTTCTATATATACCTAACGATTCTTCTCGATTTGTCGCCCTATGTGTAACTGCCGCCCCCAAGCGACGCTCAATCTGCCTACCCCCACGAGACGTCACTGCACATAAGTCACAATGTACCAACTTTCAACAAAAGACAGTGAGAAAGAGATGTTTTGTTTATTATTCACAAAAAACAACAGAAATAATACAGCATTCTAACTGATACAGAATAGATTAAAATATTTGTATGTAAACTTGTAGATAATAATAATCTTAAATCTTGTATTCACGTAATTAGACAATATATTAATATAATTTTCTTCGCATTTTTTTTTGTTCTCGAACATTTAAATTTATAAACCATGAAATTTATACGACTTGAAAGTTAATTAATATCGCGGAAATAATTTTACAAAACAAAGTGACAGTAATTAATTAGTTTAGTTATATAATAAGTTGCATCTCGCTTTTTAAAACTGGGTCTTCAAAGATTCGCTAAAAATAAAACATGTTTAATAATTATTATTTTTTCCGCTCCAGTGCATCTATTATATACATAATGCTGCTATCGGTGGATATCGAGGGTAGTTTATCATATTTATGTATTGAAGAGGTTAATAATTGTTATAATAAGTTAACCTGACGCCCATGTCTTGTAAACGTCTAATGGCTGACGTCCATTTCTCGTAAAAAAACAAAATCTGTTAATACAAACCTCTACTCTGTGGAGGCCCATAATATGATCCTATTAGGATCGGACATGGTCGGAAAAAATAAAAATAAAAATATTAATTGTTACAATAAGTAAGTTAGCCGTCTAAACTGTCAAAACTGTTTATATCGCTTTAAAAGTTAACATGGCCAAGAGAGGTGCTGTTAAAATATAGCACTTTTTACCACGTTTTTCTTAGCTCGTATTCTTGTTTGTCCGGTGGTTGTTTGTCCAGTACAAATCTTGCAATCGATTTTTAACTAACTTCCCGACTAGGTTACTAGACATTTGAAACTTTTAGAATATATCAGAACACGATGCCAATGCATTCTGTTAATACTTTTAACCATCTTTAAGCAGAATTGAATTCATTTTCAGTTAATTCTGTTGTGTATGGAAAGTTATTTCAGAAAAATCCGTAAAAAGTAAGACTATTATTGGTTGCTAAGGAGGTGGTCCTAGCAACTAAATTATTAATATATACGGGCGTCACTATGGAAATCATAGGAATGCTGAAATGTCAAAATTACATTTCAGCATTCTATGTTTGTTTTTTATTTACTTCATATCAAGTACAAGTTTGAGCATATTGAGCATAATAATTCAACAGAAAATTTAAAAACGTGGTTGCTTATCCAGTACAAATCTTGCAATCGATTTTTAACTAACTTCCCGACTAGGTAGACATTTGAAACTTTTAGAATATATCAGAACACGATTCCAATGCATTTTTTAATACTTTTAGCCATCTTTAAGTAGAATTGAATTCATTTTCAGTTAATTCTGTTTTGGTTGGTTGCTAGGGGTCTGGGGTCCTAGCAACTAAATTATAAATATATACGTACGTTTCTATGGAAATCAATATGACATGTCAAAATGACATTTCAGTATTATTTCTATCAAGTACAAATTTTTTGATCGTTTAAGCTAGTCAAGTCAAGTTTATATGATTCAACCGAAAATTTAAAAACGTTGTATATAAAAAGTTCTTTTTATCTTGTAATTATTTAAAACGGCTTTTGTTAATTAATAAAAATACTGATTTTAATATTATTTTTAGACAAACGACGGGTTATGAATTTAATTATGGTTTTGCTGAAACTTCTGGAAGCTGGCACATAGTCCAAGTTTAGTGATAAGTAGGTAGATAGATACATTTTTTTGCGAGCCGACGAGTGCATAAGAACTAGACAAATTTCTCGTATCGTCGCGTCTTTAACATTGCAACCTTGGAACTTTAAAACGAGTTTTGAGTTTTGGATTTTACATTACGAATTTCTAAAGAGATTTAGTGGTTTTTCCCCTTTTAAATATATTTTATTAAGTATGCACCCCCTTACATATTCATATTGGTACCTACCGTGAGTTTTATGAAACTACGAAATCTATACAATTTTAAAATATGGTAAAATAATATAATATAAGTCATAGATCAACAATATATATTTTTATAAACATACATAATAAACATACATAATACAATTTTATAACATATATATACCTACCCACTAGAAAAAATCATATTTGAAAAAAAATATGCTCGACAGGGTATTTTACCATGTTTTTATTAGTTCGTATTCTTGTTTGTCCAGTACTATTTTTGTCTTGTATGTCCAGTACATATTTTTTCTTGTTTGTCCAAGATTTGTATTGGACGATTGGATCTTTTTAACTAACTTCCCGACTAGCTAGACATTTGTAACTTGTAGAATATATCATAACACGACGACAATGCATTCTTTTAATACTTTTAGCCATTTTTAAGCAGAATTGAATTCATTTTCAATTAATTCTGTTTTGTATGGAAGTTGGTTGCTAAGGGGGTCCTAGCAACTAAATTAATAATATATATCTACGTGCCGTTACTATGGAAATTAATATGAAATGTCAAAATGACATTTCAGTATTTTATATTTATTCAGTATTTCTATCAATTACAATAAAAAGTTTTTAGAATTGTCAAGTTTATATGATTCAACAGAAAATTTAAAAACGTGGTATATAAAAAAATCTTTTTATCTTGTAATTATTTATACTTAATTAATTTTAAAATACCATCTATAAAGTGTAGTTTTTGGTTCAATAAAAATAAAAATGTATGACTAACAAAGTTTAATGTGCACTATTTATGGTGAATCTTAACAGCCTCCCTCCACCCTTCGCTACTGATAGGTACCTACCAGGTACAGACAAGCTTGTCCTCTGTAAAATGGTTTGATGTCACAGTAACCATGGTGATTGATTTAACAAGAAATCAGACCGCACATTTCTTTCATCTAGCCATGTTCTTCTTTCATTACATTATCGCCTCTTATCAGTATGTATTATATAAGACTGGGATTGATTGGTTACTACAAAGCGTGATCCGCATAGATCAATGTAGGTTGTACCAAGATTGTAGAATAAAACCTTCATAATTATATATAGTTAGAGCCTGAACATAATATTATAACAGTTGGTGGTTCATTTGAAGAGAAATTCACACTTCTACTGTGAGATTTATTTGCCAATTTGCAAGACGTCTGAAAAGACAATAATGCATGATGAGTAGATTAGCAAACGATAATAGAACACTTCGTCATTATTATTTAGTTGACAACTGTATAAAATCATTGCGTAAAATTGGTTAAAACCAAAGAAAAATAAAAAAAATCAAAAAGTGGCAGCCATTGCTCTAACTAAGGAAATAGGAAATACAAGATTAACCTAATCATGCTTCACTCGTTCGGAAAATGCGATCAAATGTCATAATATAAAATAGTGCAGGTTTGGCGAACCTTTTTACGTATGCGTGCCAAAATTTCCCAAATATTATTTTTCTAAGGTCTAACGTGGCGAACAGTTTTTCATGGGAAACCATGGTTTTTAAGATTGATTTATAATTGAGTTCTTGAGATTCTCTCTTTTACCGTGTTTCTAGCTGAAGGCATATCTTTTATTGTTTGAATAATTTTTTCCTTGTTTTCAAAAAATATCGTGATCATACATTTCGGTCTATCAATTTTGAAACTATCTGCCAAAATTATCACTACTAGCTCCATCAAGTTTTGGTTTTTTATTTGGTACAGGCATTTTTGTGAGTAGCGATGATTTTTTTGTTACGTACTGTATTACTTAGTTTGGTTTTTACGCACAAATTGATATGCGAATTGCTCCAATCACATGAGGCATTACCTCATTACAGTGGTCTCAAGCATTATAAATTGATCAAAACCGGTTTCGTAGTTTCCATTTGCGCATCGATTGGTAAATATTCTTGCTAAAAATAACGTTAAAAATCGAAAGAAAATACGCAAGACAGTGTCGTTATTATTGTTTTAATATTATATACTTAAAGTATGTATTTATTTGTGAAACTTTTTTGTAAAAAAAAAATATTTTTTCATTTATTATAGGTATTTCTTTCTCTTTTCAAAATAAAACATTCGCGTGCCATACAAATCATCTCGCGTGTTGCTGGCAACCTCATTAAATTTCACGATGATTATCATAATTTATATGACCATAAATTATTTTAATCGAAATTTAATGAGGTTGCCAGCAACATGTTGCCAATGTGGACACCGCATAAGAATGACTGATTCAATACAGTCCAAATTATTTAGGGAAAAAAATATTTTCCGGTCCAGTGGTGGCGTGTATATATTTCAAAGGTACGATTTAATAAATAAAATTAAAACCAATCCTTAGAATTCTTGAGATTATAATGTTACATATCCTGCGACGAAACAAGACATGCCGGCAATATAATATTTACTTTCCCGCCACGCTTTTTTCTGTTACTTACGTCATTATTGTATACACAGGTTTTACACTACAACAGGTAAGTACACAATAAAACATCAATATTGTGCGACGTGACGTAGGTACTCACACGTTAATAGTGATCTAAGAAGATGCGGTCAATCATGTAAGCTTTGAGTTAGATACATTGAATTTGTTTAAATTGATACCTAGATAGAATGAATGTTGGCTATCGTTAGTTTTTTATCATGGAACTCAGAAATAATAGGAACTGAAATACATAACGGGTTCTAGTAACAGGCAATCGATCTCGAGTGTGGAAGAATATAGGATTAACTTAAACACGTGTTAAGAATACGATAGAATAATCAATTAACTACTCAATGAAGGCTTTTCTGAGGTAATTCTTTTTTTTTCTATCACTACTATGCATTGCACACTATACAATCGACGCTTGCGAAGAAAAAGTGTCTGATTTGGAGTAGGTACGCAAATGATGCAGTCATATTTGACTTGACGATCGAACTGCTGGAGGTAACCATGTAGGTCTTCATCTGAATGTGGTGAAGACCATGTCCATGTGCAGTGCTGCACGCATTGACGTCTACCACTCCTCTGTGGGTTTCCGGTCTGCTCGTCAAACTGTTGACCATTTTTAATTAAGGGAATAATATAATCGCACAATAAAATAAACCGTTTTCACTAAGTGCCGACAACATTGAAAAATATGTAATTTACATGGGAAATGGATGGTTTTCATAAATGATCGACAACACTGTCAAAATAAATGATTTTCACTATGGAAAGAAATATTTCTCACTTATTAACAGATTATTGTAACACTCATACATGAATAAGACGTATCAGAAATACATTTCCTTCTTCTTTGCGGTTTAATTAATTAAAATAATACATATTTTAACATGACTATAATATAATATATTATAATGTGTACCGTACCTACTTAATATTATTGTACATAATATTATATTCAGATATAGTAGTATAAACACTCCACGATGGCCGCGCGGCTTAAGCGTCGGCCTATGGCGTCGTGGGTTCCAGGTCCGAATACTGCGTATGGCAATACACATATTGTTTTTCAATTTGTGTATGAGTCAAAGTATTAAGACCGAGTGTGGTGCGGGGCGGGTTTGGTGGAGGGCGCTTAACTTCAATGCCCCATAAGCAAAAAGGCAGCTATTTGCCATATTCAAGATAATGAGACATTCACGTTTTTTCAACTTTTCTTAAAGAAATTTTCAATAATGTGATTTATGGTCCAGTACACTCTCAGTAATCCGCCGCTCGATTATCCGACAACTACTATAATCCGCCGTTATTTTTACTAGTTAAAATAAAAGCACAAAATCAAGCTCTATAATTCGCCGGTATTCGATTGTAAAATTCGGTAGTCCGCCGCATACAAGTATACAACGCAGATGAGACGGGTATATTTTAGAAACTTCTCCTTCGTTTGTTCATCGCGAAGAAAGTGATGTAGGTAGGTAAAAAATAAAACTATTTTTACGAAATATCTGTTTTAATTTTTATCACATTTTGTATGTATGGACTATAATCCGCCACTTTCACTAATTTGACACTTGTTTGGTTTTTGGGATGGCGGATTATTGAGAGATTAAACCCTGCCTAAACCATAATAGTTTTGATATATTTTGCAAAATTGTGCACACTTTTTCATTGACACTTATTTGTTTTCATTGGATTAAGAATACATAATATTATTACCCATGTTGTTAGTTCATTTTTTTTTTAAATTCATTAGGCCCTGCCTAAACCAAACTATAATAGTTAAAAAAATATTATTCTATCAATAACATATCCAACGTTATGCATGATTTAATTGCATAATTTTAGATAATCTAGATAGACGAGTATTTTTTTACTATTATCTATTATGGCATGGTTTTCGCGGGTTTAATTGAATTTTAAAAACTAACCAACACCATTTGTAAATTATTGTAGTCTTATTCTAAGAAAGTATAGTGTGCACTATTTATGGTGGATCTTAACAGCCTATCTCTACCCTTCACCACTGCTATGTACCTACTTTAGAATTTAGCAAATGTAATCTTAGTTGTAATTTCATTATTAACTTTGTTTTATTGTTTCCTTTCTACTATTTTGAACGCATACATACAACACAATCGGACTGCAGTTATTGTATTGTAGTTTACATTATTATTACTAGAGACTGGATTATATGCATTTGCATATTTGCATATGCAATTGCATATTTAGCCCATTCTCACTGGTTATTGCATATTTTACCTAAAATCTAGTGATGATGCATATTTTCACTATAAGAAATCGCGTACACATCGCGAAAGAGTCCAAGGAAGCATTTAACGATTCTAGTAAGTATATAAAAAAAAACATAGCTGTGATTAGCACTTATTTTCTTCACTTACCTGCGAGTATTAAAAATCTTGAGACTCAAGGTTTGGCGTTGACTGAATCTATTCAGTTAATGAATAAAATCCGCCAAATGAACTCCGTATTGCCAGAGGTATTCCCGCGTAAACTTAGAGAAAAGTTTGAAAGAACAATAACCCAAGCTTTGAACCTTTATGTCAAATTGATAGTTTTATTAATGGGACAGGTGAACTTTTGCCAGAAACAATAAGTGCTAACATAGCACCCAAATTCAAATACTGCCCAGTTACCTCAGTGGATGTGGAACGGTCCTTGTCCACTTATAAAAATATTTTGAGTGATCGAAAATACAATCTTACTACCGAACATTTGGAACAGTACCTACCTGATTGTTAACGTTTACAAGAGTACCTAACAAAATGTTAAATAATTCTCAATTAATAATTATTATCGATAGTTACTAATTGTGAGCTGATTTTGAAATAAATAAAACTAAAAATTACTATTTTTTTATTGTTTAATGTTGCATATTTTGACACGCACGGTGGCCGCGCGGCTTTGGCGTTGGACTATCACGCCGTGGGTCTCATGTTCGAATCCTGGGTCTGGCAAGTACACATATTGTTTTACAATTTGTGTGTGAGTCAGGGTATGGACCTAATAGGTTGAGCAAGTGGCTGACATCCATTTCTCGTAAAAAACAAAATCTGTTAATACAAACCTCTACTCTGTGGAGGCCCATATGATCCTATTAGGATCGGACATGGTCGAAAAAAAAATATTTTAAGGATTTTTCATGCATATTTCAAGCTTTTTATGTTGCATATAATCCGGTCTCTAGTTATTACTATGGGGCCTCACATTAGGAGCCTTTACGTGCCTTAATTCACGGCTGACAATGAACAATCCCATTCATCTGTATACCATTGTGTACTACTAACAAATAAACAACATTGCGTGTGAAAGAATTTTACAATGGGCGGATGTGGAATATATAATTTATTTGCGTATCTATCTATACTTACTTACAAAGAAGTTTCGCGAAACCAAGCCGAATTGGGAAATATCTACTGATTGAAATAGAAAGTAAAATACTTTTATGTTTTAACCGCTGTATCGAGTAGATTTCGCGAGAGTCGACTCTCCACGTACGGCAGTGGTTTATCCCAATCTGGCACTGGACTTACGTAGGTACAATACCTATTGCCTCTACCTACACGATATTATTTTGGACAGAGCTGTATTTACTACACTATTAAATATTTTCTTACACAATTGATAAATATTTTAATAAACGATTTGCTTGCTTGCTTAGGATATAAGCTAATTTATGGGGCACCAGATAAGTGTTATCTATCCCCGTTATATCTAGTAACTGTCTTTAGGAGTTCTTTTTGGGTTTTTTAATTTTCTCCTCTTTTGTTTGATGGGCCTCGGTGGCTTCGCAACCGACCCGAGGCCCAATTTGTGATCTGGATGGGTGTATCTCTTGGTTAGAAAAAGTTTTTGCTTCGAACATTCTCATTCCGTCCGTCGATTCCGATTGGCTTCCGCTTCTGCGCAGTTGATTCATCTTCCTTTCATTCATCATTTCATTCATCTTCCGCCATCTCGTCCAGGTATTCGTCTGGCTAATTATGTTTTCAGGAGGTGTTGGGGAAGTCGATTCCGTCGTACTCTTCTATGACTTCGGCTGTTTCGTGTTTCGCTTGGAGACATCGCCTCTAAAGCAGGCGAGATCTAAGGCTCCTCCATGACTGTGTGCAGAGCACGAGTTCAGGGTCTCCGCGATTGGATAATTGATGCAGTTTCCTCGAGTAGCAATTTATCTTTTTCGCTTTGCCCTTAGTCTTTGTGATTTATTATTATTATTAAACTGGCGCTAGGGGCCGTTCAGGCGACTGCACAACGTTTCTCCAGACATCTTTGTCCAGCGCTCTCTCTTCCCAGTTGACTATCCCAAGCCTTTCCGCATCCCTTCGAATGTTGTCCGCCCATCTCCGTTGAGGGCGGCCAAGAGGTCGAGTGCCAGCTGGTGTGCCTTTGTAAATCCTATAGAGAGTTCTAGATCTTTCAGATCGTACAACGTGGCCCGCCCATCTGAGCCTTCTTGACCTCAGAATATTAGTGATTCTAGGTTGGTATCGGTCGAAGAGCTCAGCGTTTGTGCAGATGCGCCACCGGTGGTTCTCATTGACGGGTCCAAGTACTCTCCGGAGGATTCTGTTTTCAAACACTTGGAGCGCCTTTTCTTGTTTTTCCGTTAAACCCCACGTTTCACATCCATACATGACGGTCGGTTTGATGACTACGTTATACACCCGGAATTTCGTTTTGATGGACAGCATTTTGGACCTGAACAGACGACTCAACGCGAAGTACGCTGCATGTCCACTTGTCAGTCGGTCAGCGAGCTCTAGGGACATTTCATTTTTAGAGGTAATGTTGGAGCCCAAGTACTTGAAGAGAGAGGTTCTCTCGAACGAGGAGTTTCTTTGTGATTTGGTATTTATTATTTTTTAATACCTAGGGTGGGTGGGTTCTGAGACTTGTACTTAGGTCAAGTGACAGACTGACCACCATCTTTTGTTGTTTATATTATACTCGAGGGAAGATCGATCTCCGGGTGACGCGATGGGGTCCCGATTGCGGTCGCTGAAAAGAGAAGATTGGTCTGTAGGGAAGCAGGGGATGTGGAAGTCTAGGGGGAATCAATAACAGTACCTTTCTAGCCGGTCGAATTCTACAAATCACTCAGAACAAATCGCTACGAGCCATCACCAATGCTCCCTGGTTCGTTAGGAACTCAGCACTACACAACGATCTTTACTTAGAAACCCTCCAAACCCACATCCTCAAGCTTACGAAGTAATTCTACAGATCCATCTTGAACCATCCCAACACTACAATAAACGATTTCTTTAATTCAACGAATAAGACACAAGATTTCAGAATGTAACATTCTATGTATTGAATATACATAATTTGAAAACATCTCATGCATATATACACTAGAAAAGTCGGGTGTCGTATTTTTTTTCTACAAAACGATTTTTTATAGTGTATACTTATAATATGCATGAAATGTTTTCAAATTATGTACCTATGTGAATTGATAAATCTAATATTCTAACTCTAACAGAATGACATAAAATTTTTAATATTTCATCCACTATTCTTCAAATCTTATATATAAATAATCCAGTATATCGGGTATTTTCAAAATGTGTTTTCCGCTGTATTCCTCATAACCGAACTGTACCAAGTTTTCTTTAACATCCATGGTTTTCCCTGATTTTAAATTATTTATACCTGCCTACCACATAACAGATAATAAATAGAGCTCCAATAGGGAATATTCAATACACTACATTTTGATCCAGGGTTTTGGATGTGTGCGTGTCCTACGAAAATGATACACGCATTGTGCACGTGCAATAGTGTGTGTAATACACCAATATTAAAAGAGCGTCAATGCATAAACCGAAAGCAGTTGTCAGTATACGACGTATGACGTATTCTTGATACGTGTTTAAGTTTATCCCTTTATTCCTTAACCTTTTACTGATTGGAGTTACCAATCAATCCCAGACTTGCGTAATATAGTACACATTGATAAGACATGACAAAACAAAATGATGAGAGAAAAACATGGCCAGACGAAGGAAATGTGCGGTCTGGTTTCTTGTTAAATCAATCACCATGGTTACTGTGACATCAAACCATTGTAAACAGGATTGTCTGTACCCGGTAGGTAGGTATCTATTTAGTTGTTCTTGAATTAAATTTTAAATAGGCAAGGCAAGCCCACGATGGCTGAGCGGTTAACGTGTCGGTCTTTAATGCCGTCGGTTCCGGGCTCAAATCAGGGTTTTTAATATGTTCATTATGACCCGAAACAGCTGTCACGATAAATATTGAAAATATTGGAGAATCAACAAAAAATCTTGTTACTAAACTATTCTAATGTAATTCTATCACTCACCTATACGCCACGCCGCTCAAATGATAAATATATTTCACATTTGTTCTTATGTACTTGTTCTTTACATAAAATAAAATGATTCGGGAAATAATTTTTATGAATTTGAAGCTCCACTATAAATTCGTGTATTTAGATGCTTACATCTTCATTTCTCAGCACTCGTTGGATCACAATTATTACAGAGTTCAACCTGAAATAGTGCAGTTGTACATAGGTACTTTGTTGATCATTTTGAGCCCTTTCATTTTTCAAAAAATTATTTAATGACAATTATTCTACAAAAATAAATTTAAATAAATAAATATTTGGTTCGGCTGAAACACTCTGTATTTTCTTTTTGGTACACGCAAGGTATTGCATTAGATAATAAATGCGGAGACCATCTAAAAGTAATTATTATTAAAAATCATTTTTTTAATCTATCCATAATTAATTAATATTAATAATTAATAAATCTGTAGTAATACAATGTCATGATAATATTATATGCTGGTGATATAATTACATACTAAGACAGATCATTTTATTCTTCCTTTATTCGTATAAATATTTTCTGCTAAACAGTTAATTTACTATCATTACAATTCATATAAGCACATTAGTTTCAAAACCGATATAATGACCATTTTTAGTATTTTTTTAAATTTCAATATCTACGCGATAAAAATATATTCAATGACTTTAGTAACCGCTCTAAAATGCATGCTAAAAATCGTATTTAGTTTCAAAACCTACTGAAGTGCGAAATGGTTAATTTTTGATGAATCCTACCCATGGACATCCAATGACACCAGAAACATTCTCTTTCCATGTAAAGAAACGTCAGTGTATCTGTGATACTAAATTTGTTTTAACATGTCTTATTTTTTTATAATAATAATTAAGCTCAAAGTAGTTTTTCCTATTTGTCAACAATTTGATTTTTGAAGTTGGGCAGTTTTGATAGTAATGTGCTCATATTTTGCTCAACTAAATTACGATAAAATACAAAATACTAATACAATTAGATCTTACACATTTACTAATTAATAGTTAATTTCAAAATTATTATTTTTAATGGTACTTAACGCATATAAGTACTTAACTATAAACATGGCATTTTTATTATCATATCGAATTGGATGCATCGTCGTTATAAAAATGTTGGCAACAAGGTCGTTCAATCACGAAACGACTTCGCTCCAAACAAGGAGTGAGCCCACTTCGCCTCCCACGTGGAGAATAACATTGTAAGTAGGTACTTATTGACAATATATTATTATAATATGAATACCATATTCAAACTACTCGTGAATCAGACACCAATATTGCGAATAATTATGTGGATGTTTTTCGCTCAAAGAGCAGGACATTGCTAATATTAAAAAAACTAGTTGATACTACGTAGAGTAATAATTATTATTAATTAAGAGAAGTGTTTACTTATGTTCATGTCCAGTAGATATATAATAATATAATCCTAGCAGTAAATGATAAAATACATACCTATACCATATTTTTTGTAAACCAGCGCATCTATTCTATACACAAGGCTGCTATCGGCAGTAGTCTTCATATTTTTGTATCAAAGTATTAACACTTATTGTAACAATTACTACAATAAGTTAGTTGCAATTGTTACAATAACAGAACCTCTCTGGACTGTGCTAAATTTTAGAGCGAGATAGACAGTGTTGACTGTTTAGACGGCTAACTTATTGTAACAATTACTTCGATACAAACATGAAAACACTCGATAGCTGCCAATGGCAGTCTTGTTTATAGAATAGATGTGCAGGCGTGTCCAGCAAGTCGATTGCGAATTGCGATCGACCGGTCGATCACGGGATGGATTTTTATCGATCATCATCATCAAAATATTCTTCTTACTTTTGCTTCTATTCTTGTGATCTTCTTTTTATCGATTGTCGATTGTGATCGATTGTGTATCGATTGTGATATTTTTTTTATCGCGAATTTTGTACTTAAGTGTTTTATTTTTACATGATTTTGACATTGACATGTGCAAGGATTTACTGCTGACAGTACGTGTTATCGCGGCCATAATAAGAGAATGGACGTATAAACACGTATTATCGTGCAAATTGCATGATTGCATGCATGTATTAAAAAAGTTCGGAAGCTTCTGAATTGTCACACAATAATTATTGGTACTCTCATACGCCCACGGTGGCCGCGCGGCTTAAGCGTTGGACTATAACGCCGTGGGTCCCAGGTTCGAATCCTGGGTCTGGCAAGTACACATATTGTTTTTCAATTTGTGGGTGTCAGGGTATGGACCTAATAGGTTGAGCAAGTGGCTGACATCCATTTCTCGTACAAAAACAAAATCTGTCAATACAAACCTCTACTCTGTGGAGGCCCATGTGATCCTATTAGGATCGGACATGGTCGAAAGAAAGAAATTATTATTGGTACTTGCATGGTGGGTGCGCATGCGCAGTAGGACTATAGTGGCGAACCTCCCGGAAGAGATACGAACTATACCGCACAGAATATTTTCACGTTTACCGATTATCTACGAATTTGTCCGAACCTGTCTGAATCTGTCAAATAGCACTATACGAGGACAACATCGCGTCTCGCTTACGCTTGAAGAATGAGATTGGAGAGACAGTCAGCGCTTTTACGCGTGGCCCCCACAGGGGGGGGTGACAGGGCTCTAGCCTGAGGGCCCGGGCTCTAAAGGGGGGTCTGCATGGCGCGTCTGCCTTATAAGTGAAATAAACACACATTACTACATTGCTTTAATGGTTAAAAAGAATATGTGGCTGTGTGATGCAATTTTTGATTATGTGTCGACATTCAACTCCACAATTCAAATGGATCTATTCAAGAATACAAAAATCGCTAAAAATACACTGAATACCCTTAATTTTTTACCTGGAACAACATTTGGAAAACGCTTCTGAGGAGCATCACACTGATTTTAACCCAGCGATAGATAGGGGGGAGCGTCAACGATCCTGGCCTGGGGCCCGTTTCAGGGTGTGGGGGTATTTACGTAAATAGTTATAATCGCAATAGTAAATCCATGCATGTATACAGGCGCTCAGTGGCGCACCCAGGGGGGGGGCAAGGGGCCCTGGCACCCCCCAAAAATGAAAATTATCAGAATGATTTCAAACATTGAAATTGAAAGCCAATAAACCATACCTTTGGCCTTAGACAAATAAAGACACGGCAAAAAAATGATTTTTAATAATTCTCCAGCACCCTTTTTAGAAAAATTTCTTAGATTTTAATTTCTAACACAATAATTTCGAAACACTAATGTCAGTTTTTTTTAGAAACACAATCCCTAATGGAACTGTCAAAAAATTCTTGGTGTCCACCCGAATTCCGGAGTGGTGAAGGTCATGGCTGGGGAGGGTTGATAGAGCTCTAGCCTGGGGGCCCGGGCTGTGGGGGGCCCGGCGTGTCGGGTTGACCAGATAAGTGAGATAAACACACATCATAAATTAGCTTTAATAGTAAAAAAAGTCACCTGCGGCGCTATTATGCTTCATGCCCATGAACATTTTCTATTACTTATATAATTGTGCAATATATTTTTTGATTATTATGTGTCGATACTCGACAGCTCCATTATTAAAGTGGATGTATTGAAAATCGCCAATAATTCACTGTATAAGTACCCTTAATTTGAACTAAAACATAATTTGAAAAACGTTAATGCAGTGTTTCACACTTCCTTTAATCTTAGCGGTAGGTAGGGGGCCCGCCAAATATCCTAGCCTGAGGGCCCGTTTCAGGATGTGGGGACCATGGTGTAGGTACACCGAGTGCAATAGACAACGAGAAATTAGGCTGTGAAGAAGAAAAAGAGCCTATGGGAGTAATTTACATTCTCCTCTTTGGGCCCCCCCCCAATATTAAATCCTGGGTGCGCCACTGCAGGCGCTATACCTATTAATATATTTCCGATACAACATCTCACGGCGATACGGCGATACTGCGTACGTACAAAATTTCGGAGATGGGTGTGCCTAGATACCATCGACGGCATATTGACATGGTAGAGGTAGAGTATAAATTTAAAAAAAAATCTATCATAAAAATAATTATTACTTAAAAAAAACGGTTAGATTTCAATATTTTATTTAGTCAACCAAAAAAATATCATCTTTCTTTTAGCTTCGTTATACTTATAAAAAAACTTACATTATAATCGGACTGTATTCTTAAAATTAACATAAGGACTGGCGTAATGAATAATTATTCCGGGCCGCGGTGTTGATGTTGCGTGGTCAGGGCCGGAGTGACAGACCTTTCCGCCCTCTCGCGTGACGTCACAGCTGCCGCCGCCCTCGCACGCGCAGCGCCTACCTCCGCTAACACAAAATAAACACGGAAATTATAACATTATAACATGTAGGTACTCATGCAGAGGTGGATTGGAGTAATTGAGATGCTGCAGATTGAACGAATACAACGGCACAAGTGCAAGTTGAGTAAATCGATTTCCAGTTAAATATGAGACTGTACATAACAATAAGTTGTCAACAATCTGTAAATGAAGTGTCGTTTTCAAATGAGCTATTAATAATACATTTTTGTTGTTTTAATTTAATAAAATGCATTTTTTTTTGTAGTACTTATTCCACTTTTAATCAATAGATTAGGACCAGTTTCGTCCGCCTCAAGTACTACAAAAAAATGCATTTTATTAAATTAAAACAACAATACAATGCAGTTCCACCATGAATTGACAGTTAACAAAATAAAAGAAATTAATACATTTTTATTGTTTAAAAGAGAACAAGTCAAGCCAAAATATTAGAATTATATAATATGTTGAGTATACACTTCGTAACTTTGCACTCCGGCTCTAGGATGAAAATGATGTACTTATTTAATATACTCTAAAAATATATATTTTACATAATATAAGTATTGTCTATTTATTTATTTAATATCAATACAAGTGAATATCATCTTATATAATTTTATGCGAGATAATCAGGAAAAGAGGCGTATCAGTGTAGTAAAAAGTTATTAAACGTATACCCTACATTGCAGTGGCGAAGAGTGGAGGTAGACTGTTATGATCCGACATAAATAGTGCTCACTAATCTGTGTCAGTCATACCTATTTATTTACAACATTTTTCTTAGCTCGTATTCTTATTTGTCCGGTGGTTCTTTGTCCGGTACAAATCTTGCAATCGATTTTTAATTAACTTCCCGACTAGCTAGACATTTGAAACTTTTAGAATATATCATAACACGATGCCAATGCATTTTTTAATACTTTTAGCCATCTTTAAGTAGAATTGAATTCATTTTCAGTTAATTCTGTTTTGTATGAAAAGTTATTTCGACACCAGGGCTCTGGGGCTTAGTAACTAAACTATTAATATACGTGCGTTACTATGGAAATCAATATGACATGTCAAGTACAATTTTTTTTGATCGTTTAAGCTAGTCAAGTCAAGTTTATATGGTTCAACAGAAAATTTAAAAACGTTGTATATAAAAAGTTCTTTTTATCTTGTAATTATTTTCATTGAATTCAGAATACAAATTACAGATGGTGCTGGTTAGTTTTTAAAACTAAATGAAGCCCTGCCTAAACGAAATCGTAATAGTTTAGGTATGCTATCGGCGATCCGACTAAAATAGTGCACACCTTTTCAGTCATAAGTATGAATATTACAGAATGGTGATGTCGGTTTGTCCCTTCACTCCCTGTTGCCCCTCCCTAAACCAAACCATAATAGATACAAAATATTCTTCTATCTAAAAATATTTAACATTATATATGATTTAATGGCATAATTAAAATATTTTATAGATAGATGAATATTTTTTTACTATTCTTTATTATGACTTGGTTTACACTGTCTGCAATTATTTGTAGTCTTAGTTCAATGAAAAGTAATGCATAAGCCTAACCAAGTATTGTAAGCACTATTTATGTCGGATCTTAAGCCTTCACCACTATTATGTTGTCTAAAAAAAAAAAAACAATATTTTATACACCATGTCCATCGGAGAGAACAATTTCACCGATGCCCCCCACAAAGGGGGGCTGATAGGGCTGTAGCCTGGGGGCCGGGCTCAGAAGCGGCCCGAGAGTCGACCAGATAAGTGAGATAAACACACATCACAAATTCTCTCTAATAGTAAAAAAAGTCGACTGCGACACTATTTTTCTTCAATACTGTTATTTAAAATTATGTGGTTGTACAATACAATTTTTAATTGTGTAGCGATACTCGACAACTCCATAATGAAAATGGATGTATTAAAGTATACAAAAAACACTATAATATACACATTAATTTTACCGCGTACAACATTTGGAAAACGCTACTGTAGAGCGTCACACTGTCTTTATCCTTAGCGATAGGTAGGGGGGCCCGCTTCAGGATATGGAGGCCATGATTTCACCACTAGTTGACATAGAGAATTTCCCGCTTCTTAAAAATATTATACTTATTTCAAAAGAGGGCCAAAAATGTTAGGAAACTATGAATTCTAGATCCAAAGAATCGATTTATTAAATTATTATTATGAAACATCTAGGTATAATCGCAGACATCGATTGCTATTGACTATCGAGTATAGACATTGGCATTGCTATAGACTTGGATGCCTTGAGTATGTAGGTAAATTTTGACAACAAAATTACCAATAGGTATAAAGGAAACATCATCATATCATTCTGGGCATAATATGTATGTATTTTGATTTCTTTTATTGTGTTAACTGTCAATTCATGGTGGAAATACATCGCATTATTAATATAATTTAATAAAACGCAATTTTTTATAGTACTTATTCCACTTTTATTAATATCAGGACCAGTTTCGACCGCCTCAGAGAGACAATTTCATCATAACAAATTTGAGAAATGCCTGTAGTATAAAGATTATTTAAATGAAAATGTGGCTCTGAGGCGGACGAAACCGATCCCGATATAATTATTAATAAAAGCGAAAAAAATACATTTTATTAAATTAAATTAATAATATGTATTTGGATCCAATGGTTGGTTATTTTTGTTAATTTAATTATCTCGTCTTTATTTCTTAAAATATCCACATATGTACAGTTTTCAGTGAATGTTTAACAACCAACTGACAACTTTACATAATTAGCATATTCGATATAATATGGAAAAATATGTTTTTTAATTTCTTCATTTTTAAATGTATCAACTTTAGCTTTCTTATGTTTGACTTTTAAGTCAGTGACCTCCCGTGGGTGTAGCCAGGTCATGCATTGCATAGGGACAGCACATTATAAAGGGCGGCGAATGAGGGAGCGACGTCAATGTACCTGCTACCTGGTACCTGCTAGATTGTGTTAAACCCAACAACGCCGCATTGAAAATCGACAAAAAAATATTATAAGTAGATAATTTTTCAAAATGGATCGACCCCAAACTATTTTCTGTGTGCGCGCCTGTATCTATGTCATTCCTGTGTGCGATTACATAAAATACATTTCAAAATTCTACCATAGTTTTACTACCTGTCAATGCAGCAATATCTTGCGAAGCTTTCTTCAACAGTTCCTTGTCTTGGTCGGCAGATCGCTTCTCTCGAGCGCGTTCCTCGCGTTCTTGGTCTAGGAGTACAGCAGCAGCCCTCACTTCTCCTTCTATCATTTCCAAAAACACCTCTAAAGAACGCTGGTTCCTGCATTAAAAACATAACCAATTATTTACCTTAAGTACATATTCAGTTTATGATATTCTTGTATCGTGAATATCGTGCAATTACCAATTTTAAAATCATATATATACGACATAAATAAGGTGGACTCATATGGAATAGTACAAAACTTAAATCAATTAGAATGTAGGTATCCCATATTTTTTCCACATTCGAGATCCGTAACCGGTTATACTACACACAGTATGTGAGTAGGGTAAGCCAATACACATTCTTAATGTGTTCCCTGGCTTGCTAAATTAAATCACTCCAGCCCTTTTTTGCAGTTGAGGGTTTAGGGACGTGGAGGCTCGAGGGACTGACTGATTTTGAGGCCTCCATGAAAAAATAAAATAAAAACTATAAATTCCAACTACCAACGTAGCAATCTCGGTAGATATGCGTTTTTTAGAATAACATTCTTTAACTTAACAAAATTGTCATATATATTTTTAAGTATTTTGATGTCTGTGGCAGGAATTTAGTTATGTTTTGAGAAATATTTTATGGGATTAATTTGTGAGAAATACCTGCACATATTTTTTTAAAATTTTGGTATATTTTTTTTAATGTATGAGTGGTTTTTACTGTTTCGAGGCCTCCTTTTAAATCTGATGATGAATCGATTGCTTTACATTCGTTAAAGAAAATCGCCGCTGCCTCTTTGATTATTTGATTATATGATCGCTTACTATTTAATAAAACATAAATACATCAATCTGTAGATGCATATTCAATGTTACATGTCAAAGTTGTCCCAGATAGATGTGGGTCTTCTCCAGTTCCAGCTTTTTTGGTAATAAAAGCGGTTAATTATAAATTTCGTTCTTATTTTGAAGCCTATGTTGCTATTGAGGTACTTCAAAGTGTTTCTGTAATCGGTTTGTAGATCATAAAGGTATTCTGAATCATGCGAGAAAATTACTGTCTACTAAAATTAGTTACTAAAATAACCTTCTGTCATTGAATCTCTGTATATGGTACTGGTTTAAGGCCTAGGCCAGCGGTGGCGAACCTATGGCACGCGCGGTAATTTTGCTGGCAAGCGAAAGAATCTAGAATCTACATGAAATCAATTTTATTAAATAAATTTGCATTTTTTATATTCTTCATCACACTTGCAATATTGCGCATGAGTCAGCTGCACGGTCGTCATTATAATAATATGAATAAGCATTTTGGTTTAAATGGTTTGTCACCATTAAATGTTTTTGGGTGATCATAGGTTCTAATCGTAAATGCATGACAGTCACGTTTAAATAGATTTTCACTGGAGCGTTTTTAAGTTGTTAAATTTCTAATAAAACAAGACGTATCTGATGTAAATCATGCTTGTCATCGGTTTACTCACCAGCGTGTAAGGATTTCAAAACCGGTATTCAATTATTTATTGATACCGAAATAGCGGTTTCAAAAATCCAAAACACCGTTATTTTCGGTACTAAGAAAATATACACGTCTATGTTTTCCGAAAATGAATTTAATGTTATTTTTTCATTACATACTACTATTTTGTATATTAAATTTAGCCTATACCTACGTTTTATGATGCCAAAACGCAAATATATTGACTGAAACCGACATAAGTTAAATAATGATAAGATAAGATACTTAAAATATAGGCTTTTCGAATTGTTGCAATGAATTAACATATTATTTAGAAAAAGAAAACATTCATGGCAAATATTTCCAATTATTCTATTACGTTGATAGTACATCCAACAAGCGTTGAATTTGAGAGATTTTCTTGTACTGGGACTTATGGCATTTAAAAAGAATCAGCAGTTCTACAATATTATAAAGATGACAAGTACAGGTTAAAATTATAAGTAATATTTATGAAGGTCAACATAATAAATAATATTCGTAGGTATGTACTTTAGGTTGCAATAAAATAATGTTTTAAATAGATTTTAATAACTATATTATATTATTTAATAACGATATTTGATTGTACATATTTTTTTTCTATATGTCTTAACGAATACCGATATTAATATATACCTACATTCGGTATTGAAAACCCTACCGGCGTGGTCTTCTACGTGTAAATTCAGAAATATCGTATTTGTTGCGGTTTTTCTAATGAATATGTTTATGTTATATGACTTGAAGCTTTCGAGATGTGGCTGTATAGACGCATCCTCAAAATTCCTTGGACTGACCGGGTGACAAATGTTGAAGTTCTCAATCGAATGGGGAAGGACCGAGAAGTTCTACATAGTATCAAAACCAGGAAACTACAGTGCCTCGACCACATTAGGAGAGGACAAAAATACAGCATTACCCAAATTGTCATTCAAGGAAAGATCAATGGGAAGCGTAGCAGAGGACGGCGCCGCATTTCGTGGCGTAAGAACCTCCGTGATTGGTACGAGTGCAGCTCCACTGAACTGTTCCGGGTAGCAGACAACAAAGATAAGATCGACTTGATGGTGGCCGACCTTCGTTAGGGGATGGCACAATAAGAAGAAGATGTGTGTTTAACTTGTTAAATCTTCTGCTTGCAAAAGAACAAATATCGCATTTAAAATTGTTTTATATTATTTTATTTTCACTATCTCTTTATGGATACGGCAGGCAGAAATAAAAAAAATATAGGATCTCCGTAAATTTATAATAATAATTATCAATTAATACTACTTACTAATAGGCACATAATGCGGTTTCTAATTTATAATTGTTTTTATCCCCCAATATTGGCACGCCTCTCACTATTACGAATATTGTGACATGTAAGCATAAAAAGGTTCGCCATCGCTGGCCTAGGTTAATAACGCTTTCATTATATCTACAACCATTTTTTGAAAATTTTCATACACATTCAAAGGATTTAAAATAATATACTAATATAACACCCACATAAGATGCCCGAATCGAAGATTATTGTGAATGTATATTAAGCGCGAACCAAATTGAGGTGCATGTCACGGACTATCACGTGACGTCACAGTAAGCTGCCGCTGCGGGAAGAAAGTGTGTAATGTCGTTTTTCTTGGTGTTTAAAATGTTATCAGACTGATGCTCCCATCCCGTAGCACATTTTGAACCTTTAAACAAACATTTTCAGTTGGAAAAATCTGCCGAAATCATCGGAACAATAATGAGGTCGCCTCACGTTGAACTGCACTACATTGACACCTGCATGACTCAATGGGCGTTTTTATCATCTTCTACATAGGTACCTACACTTTTCGACTGTCATGTCAAAATCACGTTTTTTTTTTGTTTTTAGCGTTTGACACGGTATTTTCGAGAAGAATGTTGTATATTATCTATGGTCTGCAGGTTGGGTTCTGTTCATAATATTATCTATAGATGTCATATAGCAAGTAATTTTATCGTAGGTACGCACATGTAGAAACTATTAAAATTAATTGAAATTAGCGTGAATAATTAATAATAATTCTAATTACTAATACATTATAGTTGGCACTTTTCATCAGTGTCATTCTTTAGTGAATTGACAGAGATGGTGATCGTTCAAAATATTCTGCAAAATGACGAAACCATAGATAAAATTTGTCACCGCGACAGCGTGACAGTAGGCGACATGCACCCCAATTATTTGATTCGCGCTTTAAAGGTATGGAATAATTGAGGTGCTGATGATTAAGTGAATACAACTGAGTAATGACATATAATTAAAAAAAACACCCTAGTTAGAAGGAGTTATCAAATTACCCTATTTACGCATAAAACAGAATTTAAATAATAATATGTTACTGCTTTGTATGAAATTATTTTATTAGGTATCGACATTCCTCTAAATGCCATAAATTAATATTGGACATGACATTATAAAAAATGTCGTTATTATTTGCATAGCAACCGTACATATCATTTGAATGTTTTGGCTTGACTTGTCATCCTTCAAACACTAAGACATGAATAAACATACAGAAATATCAATGTCTTTTCGTGGAATAGTAATGAAGGATCATTTGAAAAATATATTTTAACTTTGAAGTTGATTTACTTAACTTGGTCACTGGTGGAGTTGTATTCGTTCAACTCTCAGCATATCAATTATTATGCAGCAGTAGATAATGTACCTACTATAATAAACGTAAATAAACTCGCCGCTTCCATCACAATTCCGGTGTCATAATTATCCACCTTCATCCCAAATACAGACGATAAAAAAGAATACTAAAAATAAAAGTGACAGTTGAGAAAAATCTCTTACCAAAATGGAGGGAAGTGATACTACTTACTTTTGGACTTCTACCACGGTGGCGTGAAGTTTGGTAAAATTGGCAAGAGCTGACCTCTTGGCCGCTTCCTCAGAAGCCCTCAGAGTCCTCTCTTCTGCCTCGCGGCGACCCGCTCCATCCACGAAGCTCCGAAGAGAACGTATCTCTGCCTGCAGTGCTTCTATCTCTAGAGTCTTAGAACATTGTTGGCAAAATTTATTAAATGCTAAATAGTTTCATCTCGTCAAAAACACGTTGCAATAATCGACCGAGGGTTGATCAACTTGATGTAAATACAGTGTAAAACAACTAATCGCTACCTTGGCTTCAAGGAGCGGCTTGGCAGCCACAGCTTGTCTGGTAGCCACTTCGGCGTCCTTCGCAAGTCTCTGAGCAGCGTCTCCAGCCGACCTGGCGAATTCCTCGGCCAGCGTCGCGCGGCGGGCAGCACTCCTCATTTCATCCTGGCGAGCTTCGTCAAGCTTTGCTGACTCTGCCAATCCAGTAGATATTTGCTACAATGTACAAGGAATATTATTAACATTACTAAGCAACTCATGCGTCACATTCCTTGAGGGCGAGAGAACAGTCGAGGTGGTAAATGCAGACTAGAAGGGCTGCTCGAATAACTGGATCGTCCGGGGTGGAGAAAGTTTTTGAAGGAGTTGTCGTGCCAAAAGGATGATAATAATAATAATACATAAATATTATAATACTTATTTAAATGGAACATAACGTATCATTGATAAAATTGTAGCTGGCGTCATATACATAATATATAATATCAGTGATGGCGAACCTATGGCACGCGAGATGATTTTGCATGGCACGCGTTTGAAGAGAAAAACAACCTATAATAATAATAAATGACAGATCGCATTGTATACAAAATAGTAGGCAAATACTCTTCAAGAATAAGCATTAAGTTTTATGTAAATATATAATTGCATAGGTTGGTCCTTAGACTTTATGCGTCACATTATAATATTATCGCACTGACCTCACCAGGTGGCGGGAAATGCCGCACCGTGAACCTCTAATTTTGATTGATTTACATTGCTTGAGACCACTATTAGTGAGAGAATACCTTATCTGATCTGAGCAATTCTGGTATAATAACCAAACCAACCTACAACAAATGATACGAAAACTTGGTGAAGCTAGTAGTAGTAATTCTGACATACAGTTTCAAAAAATTGGTGGACCAAAATGTACGGCGTAAATGAAAAAAGTGATAAAGCTATAATGTTTGCTATGTTCTGTGGGTGGAAACTAGAACATTATCATTTTTTTTAATAGAATTTTTAATAACTATTTTCCCCCATAACTGCTCGGCACGTCATAAAGTTGAAAAATAATATTTGGGGAATTTTGGCACGCGTGGCAGGTTCGCCAATCCTAATTTATATAAGCTCGACGCGAAGATACGGAAATGAAAAAAGATTATGCCATGGATCACACAGATAATAATTATTATTAGGAGCATATAATAATATGTTCCTTTCCTTAAAGGGGCCCGTAAACGAGCATCAAAAATTGCAGATTGCCGATAAAATTGCCAAAAAAATGGTGCAACTATTGCCAGTTGCTGGGCAATGATTTCCGATTGCTAACATTAGATAGAATGGTACCGGATTCTTTTGTCATTGCGGACACGACGAAATCGCTTTGGAACGGTGTAGTGTCATTTTGAAAGTATTGGTATTTTTTTTAGTTTAACATAATATTAATTATTCCAAACCGAGCTTCAAATGAATCGTGTGTGAATGGAAACATATTTGATATATTATAATAAATAAAACTAATCATCTTATTCCGGCATCATCCATATTCGTTGTCCTTTCATTGTCATTACACTCATTATTATCGTCATTCGTAGAGTCCGCTGTACTGTTTATTAGATTGTTACTAGTAAGTTTGTCTGTCTTTAAATTATTTTCGCAATTTTTTTCTCTTTTTTCTAAAAGCGCCACACAGTTTTTAAATCAACTTCTGATGCAACCGACACTTTCTTAACAATATCAATTTCACCGGAGCAGTGGCGCACCCAGGGGGGGGGGGCAAGGGGCCTTGCCCCCCCCCAAAAACATTGAAATTGAAAGCCAATAGATTAGACAAATAAAAACACTGGCAAAAAAATGATTTGAAATTCTCCAGCACCCTCTAGAAAAATTTCTTAGATTTTAATTTCTAACACAAAAATTTCGAAACACTAATGTCAGGTTTTTTTAGAAACTCAATCTCTAATGAAAATGTCAAAAAATTCTCGGTGTCCACCCGAATTCCGAAGTGGTGTACACTGAGTGCAATAGACAAAAGTCCGATAAACGAGAAATTAGGCTGTGTTCTGTTGGGTAGGTTTGTGTACCTATAAGTTAAATGCAATAATACTTTTTTTTTCCATTTTCAATTAATATTTTGGAACTTCACTATTAAAAAACCCAAAATCAACGATAAAAATTCGGCGAAAAGTACGACTACACCCACCACCATGGGCTGACAGGGCTACAGTCTGGGGGCCCGGGTTTAAGAGGGCCCGGCGTGGCGGCTCGTCTAATTGTGAGATAAACACACACCAGAAATTTGTTATATTATAAAAAAAATCGCATGTGACGCTATACTACTTCATCAAAATTAACATAAAAAATATGAAGTATGATGCAAATATTATGATATACGTAACTACATGATAATAATTCACGTGTATCACTTTATATTACAATTATTTTTAGTGTTTCTAGAAAAAATGAAAATGGTTATTTATCCAATATCGAAGGGTCGAATGCTACTTGGCTACCACAAGAGGGGGTCGCGACCAGTGGTTCATAGTATGATAACGATCGATAATATGATATGAGGTCCGACAAATCAGGAGTTCAAGGGAATTATTTAACAATATAGATAAATCCACGGAATACCATTTGGGAACACTACTGTAGAGCATCACATTCCCCTTAACCCTGGTGATAGGTAAGGGGGCCCGCCAAACATTCATGATGTGGGGGCCATGCCCACCACAGTCGGTGGTGGTGTAAATTTAAAAAAAAAAACATTTTTATCGGTGGAATTCAGCATAAATATTGTGGCTCTAGACCAGTGGTTCTTAACCGGTGCACCGCTGGCTTGTTGCAAGTGCACCGCGAAAATAATGATAAAAGCAGAAAAATCCGCGAAATAGCGAAAACCGAAAAAGTCCTTCGTGAAATTATGAAAGCCTAAAGCTAAGAGGGCTCGCACATCAGAACTCGCCGCATGCGTCTTACGACGAATTCGTCGATGTGACGTCATCGTAAACCAAGAAACAAACGTTATCAAATGGAGCTTCGCAGATTGGCCAATGCAACTGCGACGCGAGATGATCCGCAGATGCAACATGTCGCATTTGTTACAGCCTGCATGTTGGATCTAAAAAAAGTGGACTCCGCGCAAGCGCACAGCTGCACAAACGGCCATTTCGCCCATTTCTCTCCAGACTGTCGCCGCGTTCGGAGCAGCCACGATGCGGCGAATGTCGATATCGCTAGGCAGATGTGCGAGGTTTTATCAAGGAACACCGCCTGCCCGTTCTCGGAAGCTTTGATTTATGGCGGTTAGGCACACGAGGCGAGTTGTGATGTGCGAGCCGGCTAATGTGATTTCGATATTGCCGAATCGATCGCACGCGTCTTCTGTTGGCTCACTGGCTCACTGGCAGAACTCACCAAGCGTACGACATGACAAGATGTTTTTGATTCTATTTCTTCATATATTTTTTTTTCGACCATGTCCGATCCTAATAGGATCATATGGGCCTCCACAAAGTAGAGGTTTGTATTAACAGATTTTTGTTTTTTACGAGAAATGGATGTCAGCCACTTGCTCAACCTATTAGGTCCATACCCTGACTCACACACAAATTGAAATACAATATGTGTACTTGCCAGACCCAGGATTCGAACCTGAGACCCACGGCGTGATAGTCCAACGCTTATGCCGCGCGGCCACCGTGGGGTGAACAATCTAAAATATCATGGAGGAAATTGTATGGATGGTGCTCCGTCAATGTTAGGCTCATTTAAAGGATTTGTTACCCTCGCAAAGACAAGAAACCCTAACATTATATCTACGCACTGTTTTATTTACACAGGGAATCTATAGTTTCGAAAACATTACCGCAGTGCTAAAACCTGTACTAGACCAATATGGTAAATTTCATCAAATCCAAGCCTTTAAAAACAGGCATTTTTTAAAAAAAACTTTGCATTTATATGGAAGCTAAGTACGAATGTTTGCTTTTTCACACTGAAGTGAGGTGGTTACAGTGGCGCACTCAGAGGGGGGGGGGGCAGGGGCCCTGACACCCCCCAAACATGAAAATTATTAGAATGATTTTAACCATTGAAATTGAAAGCCAATAAACCTTTGGGCTTAGACAAATAAAAACACTGGCAAAAAAATGATTTGTAATTCTCCAGCACCCTTTTTAGAACAATTTCTTAGATTTTAATTTCTAACACAAAAATTTCGAAACACTAATGTCAGGTTTTTTTAGAAACCCAATCCCTAATGGAACTATCAAAAAATTCTCGGTGTCCACCCAAATTCCGGAGTGGTGTATGTCATGGCTGGGGAGGGCTGACAGGGCTCTAGCCTGGGGGCCCGGACTGTGGGGGGCCCGGCGTGTCGGGTTGACGAGATAAGTGAGATAAACATACATCATAAAATAGCTTTAATAGTAAAAAAAGGCGCTATTATACTTCATGGCCATGAACATTTTCAATTACTTATATAATTGTGCAATATACTTTTTGATTATTATGTGTCGATACTCGACAGCTCCATTATTAAAGTGGATGTATTGAAAATCGCCAATAATTCACTGTATAAGTACCCTTAATTTGAACTAAAACATAATTTGAAAAACGTTAATGCAGTGTTTCACACTTCCTTTAATCTTAGCGGTAGGTAGGGGGCCCGCCAAATATCCTAGCCTGAGGGCCCGTTTCAGGATGTGGGGACCATGGTGTAGGTACACCGAGTGCAATAGACAACGAGAAATTAGGCTGTGAAGAAGAAAAAGAGCCTATGGGAGTAATTTACATTCTCCTCTTTGGGCCCCCCCCCAATATTAAATCCTGGGTGCGCCACTGCACCGGAGAGTGACTGGACTGATATAAGTATTGTATACAACTTCATTTGATTAGGCGTAAAATTATTTGTTGTATAAACGAGACATGGATACTCAGAAGAATAATATTGCCTAAACGACATCAAATGACTTATCGAAAACATTGCAAACCAATACCTACTAAGATTATCAAATCAGATTCGCTCCACCTACTCAGAAATGCAACCAGTTAATGATAACAACCAGCTAATGACGTTATACCCCGTGTACACTTGCATGTATTTACTGGCGATATTTAGTACGTATTATCGCGGCCATGGCCGCTGAAGCGGGCCCCCAAGCCAGGATTTTTGGTGGTTTGGTTTCGCTAAGGTTAAAGGCAGTCGGCAGTGGCATTTTCTAAATGGTGTTTGAGGTCAAATAAAATTCAGTGTATATTTATTATTTAAGATGTGTATTTATGGTCCGGGGAGCCCGAGCCCCCAGGCTAAAGCCCTGTCACCCCCCCCCCCCCTTGTGGGGGCCATGATCGCGGCCATAACAAGAAAATGCACATGTAAACACGTATTATTGTGCAAATTGCAAGATTGCATGCATGGATCAAAAAAGTTGAGAAGCGACTGCACTGTCAGAAGAATCCGACTCCATTCTACTATGATTATCCTTTAAATCAGAGGGGGGCAAACTGCGGCCCGCCATCATTAATTGAACTTCTGATTACGAATAACTTTTTTATATTTTTTTAAAAAACATATTGACATAAATTAAAATTTGTTTAGCAATAGTACGCGATCCATTTTCAATAGATATTGATAGTGTACCAACAGAGCTACAACGTGAGATTATTGATCTGCAGTGCGACACTGATTTAAGAGAATTGCATCGTCGTGAAGAAATCTCCAAATTTTACAATGCCCTTAATTCAGACAAAATTAAAGATTATGCAAAAAAAATGTTCGTTATTTTTGGATCAACCTATATATGTGAACGAACATTTTCGATCATGAACCTCAATAAAAATTCTTTACGATCAAATATCTCCGATGCCCATTTACAAGCAGTTTTAAGAGTATCAACGACAAAATTAACAACTGAATTTTTTTTTTTTTTTTAAATGTACAACAGTTTCATTCTTTTCATTAATTTTTTTGTAGTATTTATTTTTCGTGATAATAAATAGTGTATATATCTAAAAATGGTATTTTATTTGCGGCCCACCGCTCATTTTGAATTCTTGAATTTGGCCCTCCATCCAAAAAGTTTGCCCCCCCCCCTGCTTTAAATGCAAGTTTATTTTTTTACGTGTTAATTTGTTAATTATTGTAGAATTGATTTGTTTCTGTCTCACGTTTTTCATAAAATTCCAATTGTTGGATATGCAATGGATACAGGAGTTACAGTTTTTGTTTAGTGACAGATAATACAGTTTTACCACACTGTCAATATTTTGTGCAATTCATCATATTCATTCGACTATTAGAGTTAAACGTCATTAAATACAATAGTTTTTTAATTGAATAGGCATAATGAGTTTTACTTGTGATACGACAAAACATGAACATCGGTGTGCCGGTTCGGCCACAATTCTTTATTATTTTGGAAGTGGTTAAAAGATATCTACCTTTCCACAAAGCCAGACAACTAAAATATTTTAACAGTTTAATTATTAATAATTAGTTATTTTATTATTTTACCCTCTTCATCTGGAGCTCAGCGAGCAGCTGTTGGATATGTGACATCACCCCAGCCAAATTTGGTGCATCGCCTTCACCATTTTTAAAGTCATCCTCTCCAGTGTTCTCCTTTCCATGGCGCACTTTCGTTGGAAATTCCTCGCCAGGCCGCATTGTCGTTGTTTCCTCATCGAAGAGGTCTTGACCGCAATACAGAGAGACTCCGATATGATTCTGATCCATCTTTTTTTAATCAAAAATTTGTGTGAGCCCCTAAAAGATTCATTTCGATAGCGTTTTGAATAAATCGAAATATATTGTGTCTGATTATTATATAATGTTTATTACGAAAATTAAAAATAAACCAGTAAAGATTTGATGTTATGAGCATAATAGGTATACTACACTATTATACTTTTAAGCAATTTTATGTAGAATAATTCTTTGAAATCTGTCACAATATATGAGTAGCAAATAGCAATAACTTTAACTAAATAGAGAATAGTAACAAAACAATTGATATCCCATTATAAAGTTAAAGATTCAAAGTTATCAACATGATATAGAGGAGAGAGCGGGACGTGGGGAGGGGAGCACCTATCTTGCTGCTGTTAAAATATCGCACTTATTGCAACAATAAAACCCAACTTCGTGTAATTGTTACAATAAGTGCTAATATTTTGATACAAACCTACCCTAAGTTTGATACTATTTATCACTTTAGTGTTCGATAAGTATAGAATAGACCCACGGTATGTCCAACTTCGATTACAGGAGAGTAATCCAGTAGTGGATCGAGAGTGGTTGAGATTATGATCTATCTTTCTGCAAATTTACCAATGGAATTTTCCATCGTTCATCTTGACTTTCTATCTCCATTCACAAAGTGCACTAGTGTGAATAATATGGTGTAGTAAATAATGAGTTTTTATGGATTTTCCAACATCATGCCCACAAGCAGAACTCACTGCACGCCACTGTAAATAAAATGTCTGCTTGTATATCAACAGATTGATATGTTCTGTTTGAATAAAAACAAACATTTAAATGGTATACCTAATCTAGTATGTACCTATTCGTCATTTTATACGTATTTAAGTGGTGTTATTTGTTGCTTGTTTATTATTATAGAATTAAACATAGAATTTAACGGAAATTCTATCGGCATATTTGTATAATTTTTGTATTTTGAAAGTGGTGAAATCCTCTGCTTATACATATACGTAAAGTACATTCAAATGGTTTCAAAAACAATATTTGAAAACTACTTTTTCTTATAAACCTTTTTTCTGGTTTGTCCACTATTTTTCAATAAAATAATATGGTCCCCGCCGTACCTATGTACATAAGTAGGGATCAGTAGCGAAGGGTGGAAGTAGGCTGTTAAGATCCGATATAAATAGTGCACACTAAATTTTGTCAGTCAAACGTATTTGTTTTCATTGAACTAATAATACAATGAGTATTTATAGTGTTCGTTAATTTTTAAAATTCAATTAATTAAACCCTGCCTAATTCAAGCCATAGTAGATAATAGTCAAAAAATATTCGTTTGTCTATAAAATATATTAAGAGTTATGCCATTAAACCATACCTACATAGTTTTAGATATTTTATAAATTGAAGAATATTTTTTAATGATTATGGTTTTGTGTAGGCAGAAGGCTTAATGAATTAAAAAAACCAACACTATCTATAATATGTATCCTTTATTCAACGAAAACAATTTTAATAAGTATGACTGAAAAAGTGTGCACTATTTTTGTCGGATCGCCCATATCATAGATACTATTAAACTATTATGGTTTAGTTTAGGCAGGGTTTAATTGAATTTTAAAAATTAACCAGCACCATCTGCAAATTGTATTCTATGTTCAATGAAAACAAATAAGTATGCCTTAAAAAGTTTAGTGTGCACTATTTATGTCGAATCTTCTCAGCCTACCTCTACCCCTCGCCACTGGTAGGGACACCTAATATTAAAATATGTATAAAAGGCGAAGAAAATTTTATATTTTTTACATTGCGCGCAAAGAATGAGAAAATGGCAATTTTCTCATTGAACGTAAACAAAATTAGTTTGAAATTGACAGGCGGTAATATTATTTCCCGCGAAGAGCTTACAGAGAAAATTTAATTCGCTGATGGAAATTGCATTATCTTCGGAAGCTGTGTGATCGAAAGAAAAATAAAATAAGTAGCGCATACTAGAACAGGACTCTAAAATGAGTAAACTTATTATAACATTTATTTATTTAATCTGAGTCATATTCACAATAAATTTCTTCTTATTGTATGCATATTAATATGCCAATTAATAGTTTCTATATTAACATGACATGGAAAGAAAATGCGTGATAATGCTAGTAATGTTTGTAGAAAATGACAAAAGAATCACAATAATATAATGTAGTTTCAAAAATAACTATGCAAAATACGGAAACATCCACTAGAATTTAAATACACACCAATAATGTAATAAAACTATATCAACTTGATAGATAAAACTAATAAAACGTCACACTGCGGTTGTAGTCTGTTACAGAACTGTCAAAATTTATTTTGGAAAACATTTTAATTGAAAAAAATCGAACACACAATTATTTTCAAATTTGGAATGTACCTAGTGCAGTGTTGCAGTTTTCTATCGCGGCATACAATATACCATGACTCAATGCGCCGGAATGGTAACATATTTACCCAATAGTCCAAATAATAATAAAAATGACTTTTTAAACATTTTTAATCTTTCCAGTTGAATTAGATACTTATAGCGGTACTCAGTATATACGCATCTTTTCACGTATTAAATTTAATTATTTATGCACGTATGTATCATTTTAATATTAGATTAATAATAACACCAATAAGAGAGATTCTAATGATTTGGTTTAAATAGCAATTTTTGAAAAGCATTGGACAGCCCTTTATTTAAAATTTTCAGCCTTGCACGTTATTGAAAACGTTGGTACATAATTTAAAAAATGTCATGTCCTATTTGCATAAGAAAAATATTATCCACCTCTAGAATATTAAGACCATCAGAGACTCACTATTCCCTGAAGAGTTTTCAATATAAGGGAGGAAATTTTTACAGAAAGCTCAATCGACACGCCGGCATTGCAAAGATACCATCGTTAGATAAACAAAACAAACAGTTGATATCGGCTTTACCGCGCTTTTTATTTGACGTTTGCTTCAGTGTTGCCGAATTGAAAAATACTTACCTAAATAAAAATGAGTTTTTACGCTATATCTTTAGTAATTTCTGCGTGTTTTCTTATCGGGCTAGATTGCAGAGAGACACAGAGTTTAACGAATGCGGGAAGTGGTCCCAGTGGAATTTCTGGAGTCCGAGCAGGGTTAATGCTTTCTCCGCGAGCCGCCAGATACCGCGCCCGTCTCGCACCTCCAGGACCCGGCGATAGATTCATCATAGAGGACGATGACGTCATCGAGCTCAGCAAAAAGCAAATGGACGACTACGGCCACATGAGATTCGGCAAACGCGAAGATCAATTCGACGACTATGGCCATTTGAGGTTTGGCCGAGGTGACGTTGATTGATTACCTTACGTTTTCAATTCGAACCGACTGCTCCCGTGTACCTACGTATTTCTGACTATGAAATTTAATGATAGTGTTTATGACTATTGAACAACTCAAGATTATATCTATTCTACATATGAAATATTGTGATAAATAAGATTGTAGTTGGTTTATGTTTTATTTTAATAATTTGAAGTTTTAATCCGTAGTCTTATTATTATGAATTATGACATAACATTATAAATTGTACAAATATAATTAGGGTGGCTGACTAAAATAATGTTAAAATATATTTGATTTGAAAACTTTATAGGATGTTTTAATAGATCTATTTAGTTACCTACACACCTTGACTGAATCTATAAAACAATATAACATGTGCTTATTATCCATCAGTATAAGTAGTCAGTTGAGTGAGGGCGCCACATGCTAACATTATTTGACATAAATTATCATTCAATACTTTTTATAATATTTTAATGAGCTTAGTTCTAAATTCGAACACCTGACGACGATTTATGATGATATATCTATAAATAGTTACATAATTATTGAGGAAACATCAGTAATTCATGAAAATCGTGGTGACCATAGACAATAAATTCAAACATTTGATTATAGTTTCATAAAATCATCAAATTCGTAATCTTTCTTCATCAAAAAAACATCTAGAGTTAGACAGTGAATAAAAAGGAGTTAATTGGTTGATAAAAAAATGTTCAAGAGCTGAATGTACTGAGTCTGCCTCCATTATGGTATGTCCTTTTTCTAAATATAGTTGTTGGATGGTTATATTATTTTCTTTTGCAAAGTCAAACTTAAGAGCACTGGACAAGATTTTATTTCTATTATGATAGCATCCATCCAAAATAATGAATATAACTATTCTAAAATTCTTTGAAATATTTATCAAGTAGTCTACCAGGCATGAACTAAACTCAGTAGAAGTCGACTTTATCGTCATTAAGAGAGTATATCGTGAGATTGTGGACCTGCAACTTCATTTTCTTCAACACCGGGAAGGTAACGACTTGGGACATGTCAAAATGCTTTGCAAATCCATTGTTTCCAGAGCTTTTTTCTTCACTCGGTGGACATCGTAGATATCCTTGGGAACATTTTATTTGCTAAAACCAACACAAATATCACACTGATCTTTACGAGGCTTATGAATTGCATTTTTGTCTATTTTCATGATATGTGTATGTTTGTTGCTTCCCATTTTCTCGGCACCACTGTATGTTTATTTTGTACATGTGGCTTTTGGAAGTAAATGAATAATAATCCACATAGTTCAAATTTGATGATGTTCTACAATAATGTGAAGGGATTTTTGGTATTAAAGTTAACCAAGCCTTCACATCTTCTAAGAGTAAATCTCTATTCTTTGTTTTCGTCTATTTGATATATGTTTGCTGAGACAATCATCAAAGTCTTCATTTGAATTTGTTACTTTATTATTTTTTTCCTTAACCCAACGTTTGAGGCTATCCTCTTCCAAGGATAATGTGTTAAGGAATAACAATCTACAGACTTTTATGCGGTTACCTTCTACGCCCTTCAAAAAATAATCACGTCCCTCTGGCTTTTTAGAAGGCTTGTTTTGAAGGATAGTTTGACTGGTTTGTCTTCTTCGGTGGACAGATCTTGTGTGAACTAAATTCGTAACGAACATTTTCTTCAAATCCCACGAACTCAAATTCCAAAATGAATCGAAGATAAATTTTCTATCTTCTTCTGATAATTTATCACATAAATAAGATGCAGTTGTTATTTTTTTGGGAGTTTTATGTTTACATCTCCCCTTAATGCATCTCGCAGGCCGTAAGATATTTTGGGTAACTATTTTATTTTCTATTATTTTATAACCTACGTATTCTTTTCCACTATTTCATTGCAATTTTGCTTTTTTTCTTATTTCACTTACGGATAATCTTTTATGTAGTGCAATATCTCCGAAGTGCACAGATACATAACAGATAGTGGGGGGACTCATAATCTTCAACTGTTTGTAATAGCTCCGATGTGACGATTTCGCACATTGGAGCTATTACTGACTCATCATAATAAGACATGTTACATTGGAGGTTTCTATTTTCGATTATATTTTAATTTGTGTGCTATAAGGAACATTGGAAGTTTTACCAAACCATGCGGTCTAATATGCAGAAAAAGAAAATGCAAAAATATCGTTTTGACAAAATTGTCACATTGGAGGTTTTAACAGCTCAACGACGATATATTAATCATCATATAGGAATCACATCAAATCGCAACGCACAACCACATATTTAAAATATTTCATAGTCCTGAAACAAAGCAGCGACTTTTTTTACTGTTACTAAAATAATGTGAAAAGTGCATTAGCAAACTAACCAAGACCTCAGTAAATAGATTTTTGTTTGCTTCAATATATCTGGCCCAGAAATCATTTAAAATGGAAACATGAAACTTATTTTTTTGTAATTTTGATTTCCAAAGCTCCAATTTTTTATGAATGCCTTTACTTTGTCTTTTTAAATCAGTGAATGCATTAGTGGTCCTTGCTTGATTTATTCACTCAATTTTTAAAAATCTTAAATTTCAACCAAATAGACAAGTTTAACAACAAAATTATCGTTCCTAAACAAATTTGCCTCAAATTTCAACATTATGATTTGACCCTTTTATTTAATTTTTTCAGTGAGGTATTTTAAAAGTAGCATCTATATTATCAGACAGGTTTGCAAACAACCTTTTATAGGACTGTTTTTTCTGGAGTTTATGTTTATATAACTAGCGGCTGTTTTATAAACTATACATTTGCAAACTGCAAACCTGTGGCTACATTAATTAATTGAGTTTAACTTTTCGCGCCTCCCAGTTTGGAAATCGCTGCTCTAGTGCTCCAGTGGACGAAAGCACTTTCAATTTTCCTGGACTCCAATCCAAGGTCATGCATCTTTGCATGGTGGAAAGCAGCTTCCCTCTCTCACTGATCCCCTGATCTTCCTTAGTGCAGTGCATGAAGACTTTTCTCAAACATGCGGCTCAATTTCAAAAATACAGTCGAACTTTGTTATTACAAGGAAGATGGGACCGACTGAATTTGCTCGTTATAAGCATTACTCGATATATCAGAGAATAGGTATTTTTAAATGAGCAGTCACATAACACAAAAAGTCGCAATTCAAACAAAAATACACAATTAGAATTTTCCCACGAAACAAGCATGGCATTCATAAACTAACATAAACTAACTATAAAGAAGTTGTTTATTGTAATAAACGCTGGTAGGTACCTACCGACTTCAGCTTGGATTTTTTAGATGAAATTGCAACCAAATGTGTGGATACTTTTTCAATGTTGTCGGCGTAAACACCAATTAGGTACTTAGACACTTAACTAGTGTCATAAACGTAATCTGACCCTGGCGGCATCGGTCTACAGTCGGATTTTATTGCTTAGGGTCGAAAATGTTTTTAAAAGACGACACATCAACAGTTTTAAGAAAATTTTTGATGATATTTTTGCTTGGTATATCCGATAAGTAGCTCGTTATAAAAGTGAATAAATGTATGGAGAAAATCATAAATTAAAATGTCAACGAATGTTTCCTCATTACATCCAAGATCTCGCTATGTCCATGAACGTAATAACCGAGTTCGACTGTATTTTACAACGTTTTTCTTACCTCATATTCTTATTTGTCCGGTACAAATCTTGCAATCGATTTTTAACTAACTTATAGAATATATCAGAACACGATGCCAATGCATTTTTTTAATACTTTTAGGCATCTTTAAGTAGTATTGAATTCATTTTCAGTTAATTCTGTCTTGTATGAAAAGTTATTTTGACACCATTATCGGTTGCTAGGGGTCTGGGGTCCTAGCAACTAAATTATTAATATATAGGTGCGTTACTATGGAAATCAATATGACATGTCAAGTACAAATTTTTTTGAACGTTTAAGCTAGTCAAGTCAAGTTTATATGGTTCAACGGAATTTAAAAACGTTGTACTTATTATAAAAAGTTCTTTTTATCTTGTAATTATATTATATTAAGATTTACAAATAAATTTCAGTTTAGATATTGTCTATGGGATAATCTGTATTTGATATTGACAAAAGAGATTATGACACTAGTTGAAAGGTTGTTAAAATATGGCAACAGAATAAAAGATATTTCATAATGGTTGTTAAATAAAGTAGACTTTATTGCAATCAATAAATACATTAAACAATATCTATGTATGGTAAGTAAAATACATCTTATAATAATTATTACAGATATATTTAATAATAAAATTGTTAAAGCACTATTTTATTATTATTAAATCAAAAGTTAGGCCTACTCATACGTGTTAATTAAGGTCACTTTTACAGAGGCAAATAAAAGTATAAGAACACCGATTATTGTATCTGGGTATAAACAAAAAATATTTGTACGGTTATAACATTGTGGTGTCTATGATTTTAAAAAGTGATATCGTAATATATGTAATTAAATATTTGATTTATTAACTCAATGCATAGTCATATCTACATATTCGTAAACTTTAATGACGGATAAATAAAAACCTATGTCATTACGAATAAAGACTAAACACTGGAAATTATACTTTTAATTGTTAGATTTAATAAACCATACACAAAATAATATGGTAAAAATGATTTACTATGTTATACTCTAGTGTAGTAATAATAATTATTACTGCCCATATTATGAATATAAATGTAAATATTTATTATTAATTGCCAAATTTGAATATACAATCATTAGACATAATATTTGGTAGATAATATTTGATATTTGGATAATTATTGTGACGTGGATTATTCATTGTTTGAAGCGGTATTTGAAAAAAAAAACACATGTACTATTGAGCATGTATTTTTAATGAATTTATCCAGTGGCGCGTTTAGTGACGTGAAGGCCTGACGCACTGATGATTTTGAGGCCCCCCACAATAAAAAAATTAAGATACGTTCATATAAATTTATAAACATGTTTTAATTGGATTTAATTAATTTATTCGTTTAAACAGACTCCTTTTTACGAATCATAAAACACACATTCAGCAGTATACCTAGCAATTTAGTATTTTGAAAAATAGCTACCATGATTTTTTGACATCCGTTTTTTTTGAAATTGTATTTAGGAGATTTAGGTAATATTTTTTTACGTGAGACTTGACAATATCTCACTCTACCATGAGTGAATGCATGATCAAAAATAAAAGATTTTTTATAATTAAAACAAAAATCTTTTATATAATAAGATTTGTATATAGGTACTTAATTATAATAATTTATTGTATGTTCGAGGCACCCTTTTAAATCTTGTAACGAATCAATTACAGAAACGCGCCACTGAATATATCATTGTCGAAAATAAAAACAACTACATTCACACTATGTGTTGGGATATGTGAGTGTTCACGGAAATAAATCACACCGTAAGGGGGGGAGGGGGTCTGATAATATGACGATATGTGGACGAAGGGAATATGGATGATTGAAGAAAATGTGATGTACAAAATCAATAAAATATAAATTTATCTCTTACTGACAATTTTCAACAAATATTTTTTAATAAGCGGGGGAGCGGTGAATTGAACATGTGATGTTATTTAGACAGAAGGGTTAAAGATTTTCAGAAGAGGGGGGGGTAAAATTACTGATAATTGTGTGATGTCATTTTTGCGAACTGCCAGATGACTGTTTACCCTAGTAGCGTATACATGTTCGGAAATTTGTACGTATGCAGTTCGCCGAATCACACTTCACTGTGAAAATTTTGTATCAGAAATATATGATTGTATATTAAAGACCGTGCAACCTCTTTGGGTCGTATAGTACCGAGATAAAATTCATGTCTAAATAAAACATGGTTCTTGTCAGTTTACAGGAAGCCAGCAGCAAACAAATTTTGAAAATAGCCGATATACTGGATTATTTGTTAGGTTAGGTACATTATTTTCTGCAATGCTCTACGAACAATGCGTAATTTTTTCATCTCTTTCCGATAAAAAGCTTACGGCGAACTGTGCTATGGTGAAATGTAATACGTACAATTTACATGTAACCAGTAGTCTAAACCGTTGAAGTTAAAAAAAGATATTCTAGCTGCGTTTAAAAATGTTAGTTATACCTGCGTATGACGTGACAATATAATATTATTATTTATTTAGACCTATTCTCGAAACTTGTTAATTTACATTTTGATAGAGTCGTAAAATGTGCTGTACAAAAGTTACAATATTACATTTTACTAGTTAGGTACACACAAAGAAAGAAATACAAGACTAGCGTGTGTTGCTTCTATAGATTTTTTAAATTTTACAACAACTGTGTTTAAAATGGAATTATTAAATTAATCTTTCACAAAGAAGGGTTTTTATTTCGACTACTATAATAGATTAATATGTAAGGAGAGGCTTTACCATTTATATACGTAGTACGTATTGCTATCTCGCGATAAGTGTGTATTTATAAAAAATAAATGCTGCCTACATTATTTTTGAATTCAGAACGTTTTATAAAAATCGATGTTTTCGGAAATGGCTAGTATCCTGAAATCTATAATTTTATAAAACTTCTTAAATTACTATCTATACCTCATAAGCCAGTGCGTTGTATGTACAATTTTACAAAAAAAACGTAAAAAAGTACAGATTTTGTAACTAAAGTTTTAAAAGAGACGATTTATCTTTTGAGTCTTTCATAAGCCTGAAAGATCTTAAATTGCATTTTCCCAAAGAGTTTTTCTTTGTCATACGATAGATACACTGGCTTTCAGGTACACATTAGTATAAATCATTGGGATACCTGTCATTTGTAATATTTTTAATTTACAATAGAAAGAAAACACTGAAGAATCTGTACATATTCATTCCTATAAATATCATGCAATTATGCAAAAATGCAAGCTTCTAGTGATTAAAAATAAATCACAATGTGCCCTCAAGAGTTACTCAAGCTTTTTATTTTGTATCTTACACCTCCTTATTTTTGAAAAAGTGAGGAAAGATAGAAATATTTGTATATATATAACATATATATATATACCTAGCAAACATATTGTAATATTTAAATATAGATTTATTAACAGTCCTCCTCTAGAACATTAATTTCGAGTTGAAATCATTCTAAATTTTACTCTGCACACATTGTGATCAGGGAAATAATATTAGTTTCGTAACACATTATTATAATATATTTAAATGAATAAGACACTGATAGGTATTTGAGGGAGTTATATTTAATGAAAAACAATATAATATTTATATTACACAACAAACTGATTTAATTATTAAGTGTATTATATTAAAGAAAATATATTAAATTACTTTTGTGATAATATATTATAATATTATGTGGCACCCGCATCTTTCGCATCTCTCGTATAATTCATTGAATGCATTGTTTTTATCCGAGCACCATTTTTGCAACATCAATTGAAATGTTCATTCGTTAAAAAATAATTATTAGAACATAAAATCAACCAAATTCATACATCATGCATTTTTATTAAAAGTAGTTGGTATTATAAATTTGTATAAGATTCACCAGTCAACATAACGTTCAAAATTCAATTAATTAAATAAATTATTTTGAATACACAAAATGATTGTTATTCGAAAGGAATACACATAAAAAATTAAATTTTCACTGGTGATTTCTTTTTTTCAATTAATAAGTAGGTATTTAAATTAATTTAGCATTTCATAAAATAATATTATATTTAATTGTAAATGTATATACCTAAATATAAAGCTGAAGGAATAAACAATATACTATCATTTTTTTGACTTCAGCATGTTAACAGGCATGCCATACATTTTGGTTAACACTACTTTCTTAGAGATTGCTTCGATCCGCCGGTCGGGAAGGATCAAACAATGTTTTGAGGTGGAGTCTGTCCTAACATGACTTTGGAGACGAAGTTGACGATGGCGGTGGCCGGTTGCTCGGGCTCCAGCTCGGCGAAGATGTGGCACTCGTTGTCGGTCGAGCTGCCTGTGCGCCGCGCGATGAATCCAAACATCCGACTGTTGACAAAATGACAATAATTAATACTAATCACCAAAACAGAAGAATTTTACTGGCTAGTCTATTGATATAACTGTCAGGGAATCATACATAATCTCCCGCTGATAAAAATATAGAAGAAATGTATATATAAAAATTTACATGGTGCAATATGTATATAATAATTCAAAGCAAACGAAATCTAAGCTAAATTTTAAAATATATACCATTCCATACAATAGCTGAATTTTCCAGAAAAGATTATAGACATCTGACAAAAATCTGTACAAATCACCCTTGGTTTATCACAATGTAGGTACAGTTCTGTTTTAAGTATATATAATTATGTATTAATAACAATTTTCGTGATAAATATTCAATAAAATATAAATGTTGAATTAGGGAAGACATTAAATTGAGAGCAGTATTTTATAGATTAATTACTTTGGACTCGGTATTCCGTTGGCGTCAGCCTTGTAATTCCATCTTCTGTCGCCGGGGTCCAGCCCACAGAAGGAAACGGCGGAAGTAGGGTAGTGCCGCCTGAAGAAAAGCCGTCTCGCCGAATCGGTAAGCGTGATTCCGGCAGGAGACACTTTAAAGTGGACTATCGCTGGGGTGATGTCGGGACGCTGAGCGAACAGTTTTGCTGAGGTTCTGGTGACAGCGTCCGGCCCTGTGAGAGCTTCGCATCCTGACCCTCCAATGTAGAGAACTGAACAGGCGGCTCCTGTCGCTAACAAGGCTCTCGCTGCGCCGGCAGGTCCGGGTGGGGCTGGATCTGATCCGGGAAGTTTTAATCTGGCCGGTAATGCTAGCGGTGTCACTGAATGTTGATAGACTAGAGCCGACAGCGAACTGAAGACCGGTTCGTCAGCACATCCCTTGAGGCGGACTCCTCTGGAGGTGGGCTCGATGAGGAAGTGTCTGACGAGGTCTATCGATCCCAAATGTGCTCCTGGAGGTGAGGCCACTTTTAAAGCTAATCCGAAAGCATTTGGGAAAGAATTCGAGTCGCGGATTATGAACGCTCCGGTGTCTTGGGTTTGGAGTAGGGCGATTGCTGAAATAATTGTAAAAAAAATGTTATTAGTCCAAAAGGAAAACGTAAAATCAGTGGTTTTCATTGATTCGAATTTAAGCCTTTATTTGTAACTTGGATACACATAAAGATGTATAGATGTATATGATTCCTATTAGTAACGTATGGCTCTGCGGCTTAGTAATTAATTATATCTTTTTTCACGTTTGGTATTTTTTTACTTGAAATAAATGTCTAGGTTATTTTATAGTGACATCAGTGACGTCCCTAAACAAAATGCCGCCCCATTTTTTATACAGTATTTTTTATTATCCATAACACCGATATCTAAGAAATGTGTTGTACGGATACATTACTAACAAAATATAATTACCACTAAATCTAATTTTATTTAAATGCCATCTCTGCTTTAATAGACAGTATTGCGAGTCCACGGTTCTGATAACTTCCAAAACTCGCGAGTAACTGGCAAAAATATTTTTGGATAAATTTTAAATTAGGAAAGTATGTACCTATCTACAATTCAAATACAATTCGCAAATCTCGATGTGTCATTTACCTCCAAGGACAATGGAAGTAAACTAGACATCACGAACCCGATAAAAAATTACAGTCCTGTTAAACCTTTTATGTTAATTAAGACATTATTTTGTTTCCAACCGAGCTGATTTTTTAATGGAAAGATATTTACGTTATTACTAAGTTTGGGTAGCTATTTCTATAATATATACCTAATGATTCTCCTCGATTTGCCGCCCTTTGAATAACTGCCACCCACAAGCGACGCTCAATCTGCCTACCCGTACTGGACGTCACTGAGTGACATCAATCGACATAAAAGAGAACTAACTGTCTCGGTCAATTGTGAGGCACACATCACAAGACAGTTAGTTGACATCAGTGGCGAAGGGTGGAGGTAGGCTGTTAAGATTAGCTATAAATAGTGCACACTAAACTTTTTTAGTCATATGTATTTGTTTTTATTGAACTAAGACTACAATTTACAGATGGTGTTAGTTGGTTTTTAAAAATCAATTAAACCATGCCTAAACGAAACCATAATAGTTTTGGTCTAATTTGGGCAATACGACAAAATTGTACACACTTTTTCATTCATAGTTATTTGTTTTTGTTGGATTAAAAATACATATTACACATATTTTTGGTTAGTTTTTTTAATTCATTAAGCCCTGCCTAAACCAAACTATAATAAATAAAAAATATTATTCTATTTATAAAATATTCAAAGTTATGTATGATTTAATTGCATAATTTTAGATATTTTATAGATAGACATGTATTTTTTGACTATTATCTATTATGGCTTGGTTTCTCAGGGTTTAATTGAATTTTAAAAAACTAACCAACACTATCTTTAAATTGTAGTCTTATTTCAATGAAAACAAATATGTATGTCTGAAAAAGTTTAATGTGCACTGTTTATGGCAGATCTTAACAGCCTACCTCCACCCTTCGCCACTGGTTGACATAAACTGATGTGTCCATCCGAAAGTGATGTAAAACTAAATAACATTAAATAATTATATATCAAAGAACAACAACAAATAATGGTGCCACTGTGGTTAAATAAATAAACTATGTAAACCCTTCATACGAATAAACAACCATAAAAAAACGTTCCGTGTTTTTTGATAAATATGTAATACCCATATTATGAAAACTAAAATTAGTAGTTGTACGTAGTATCGAATAAAAATGTAATTACTACTGCCGAACTGATGTATCTTGGTTTGGAGTAGGCATTACGTTTCAACATTCAAGAGTTAGGATCACTGATACTTATCAAAAAATATTAACACCACTAACTATGTTCAGAATGAAAGAATATTATAAATATGCATTCGTTATTTTTTGTTGTCCTTTATCTTTTTCTTTCACATATATTACGCTTTTCGATTGGCGTTACGATACGTCGGTTGGGACGGTGACATTTGGCAAATAAAAAAAAATGATCTCTTAATCTATCTGTTTATATTGTTCTATAAACATACCTTCATCTCTAGAAATGTTGGGCTTGTACCAGAACTTGGATGTGTCTTTGACAAACTTGACTAGCTCCGGGGAGACGTCTTGAAGCTCTGGCGTGACAGGTGTCGTTGGGGGGTGAGGAGACGATGGACTTCTGCCAAGCATCGTTGAATAGTCCTTTCTGAAAATGTCAAAAACACAAAAATGTTATATATTATTTTACATTTAACAAATTTAAGAAAAATAATAATTAGATATACTGCCCTGCTAAGTAAAGATAGTGTTTTTGGTTTTAGTGAAATGAGAACCCAAGTTTAAACTACTTTTTCTCTTATAGCAGGTATGTAAAAATATTGGATTTTTTTGACATAATCTCTAAACAGACAGTGTATATTTAGAGATTATATCAAAACAATTCAATAATTTTACATAATGTAAGAGAAAATGTAATATAAAGCTTGGGTTCTCATTTCACTGAGACCAAAAACACTATCGTTTTACTTAGCACATCATTAGACAGAATAAATAGAATTTGTCATGGCTAGTATAATTATTATGTTGGGAAGAGAAGATAATATGTATATATGATATTAATTTAGAATATCTTTACCGTTGTGCAACAGGACTGCGCGGGGGCAGGCGATTCGGTGGTGTGTGAGGTGCAGGGTAGGGGGTGCGAGGTGTCGTCGGGAAGGCAGGTGTTCCCCCTCGGGATTCTAAATCACCGTCGGCGCCCTCCCACTCGCTTACCGAGACGCTCCTCCATGATGATAGTGATTCTTCGCGGGTCTGAAATGAAGAGACACAAATTAAAATCAATTCATTTCCAAGGAAAGTTTTGCAAGTAACTGAGCCAGTTATATTATAATTCTGTGTTTTTATCCGATCTTCGAACAGAACTAAAATTGCTTGATTTGGAATTGCGAATCGAAGAACAAATCTAATAGGATGTGAATATAATTCAAAAACACTCAAAAGGGTGTAAAGGGAACATTAAAATAGTTTTTTTTAAATACTGAACAATTCGTATTTGTGGATAGTGGCGGTTATGCTTTTATACCCCTCAAATGGAATGATAATTTCATGACAATTGCGTTGAAAGTATTATAAACATTAAATAATTCCTTTGTGTTGATCAGTGGTGTGCGGTCTATAGATAATATAGATGTGGAGCATACTTAGGTAATATCGATCGTTTTGTGGACTTCTAACACAGAAATAGCGGTTGATTTCGTCACGTAAAACTATTAATCTATTTAAAGAACAAAAACACAATCCAAAAACACTTGTGCACACAATGCACGGGTGTTATTAGAAGATTTTTAGTGGACACCAAAAATTCGCAGACCACCAGAAAATGTCTGCGGCCTACCAATGGTCAAGAGAATAATGTGTTACAACTTATGACATCTCGTGCTATCAAAAAGCTTCTTCCTTGTGATTTAAATGGCAAATGGGGTTACTCACCATGGTTCCATTATGTGATGATAATATGCCAGGATCTCTCGGCGAGTCCAGCATGTCAACTCCTGAAGGAGAGACGCTTCTCTCACGCATCACCCGCCGATCTATGCTCATGAATTTGCGGGAGGATGTCCTGGAAGATGGTGTTAAGAATTACATAAATACATTCTAATGTAAATTTGGCAATTTGTTCTCTACCAATGACCATACCAAAGTTTAATGCGATAAAAATAAAAAGGATATCATTATCTCGTAAAATCGATGCAAAACTATGAATTATTCCAAAACGTTTCTAATATATTGTAGAGAACTTCTCAAACTAATAATGTGCATGGATTTACTGGCAGCAATAGTGCATATTTTAAACTATCGTGACAAAAACTGTTTACGCGTAAAAGTCCTGAATGCCTCTCGAATTTCATTCTTCAAGAGTGAGCAAGATACGATGTTGTCATTTTATGGGACTATTTGACAGGTCGAAAAAATTGCTTAACCCCAAAATGAGCGTAGTTCGTTTTTTTGCCGGCAGGTTTACCACTATCGTCCTACTGCGCAGGTGCAGATCGAAAAAAATCCCTACTGTCGCATGAAAATTCAGAAGTTTCCGAACATTTATGATACATGCATGCAACTGCAGGATAATGCATGTTTACACGTACATTTTCTTGTTATGGCCGCGATAATACGTACTGCCAGCAGTAAATCCATGCATGTGTAAACGGGGTATATAAATCTTAATGATAAAAATAACCATTTAGTGTTCACTGCACATTTTACAGGATTTTTATCTTTGAATTTAAAGTACTAGTTTTGAGTTTTTAGATAACTACGTATTGGTTATTTCAAACACTTTAAGATGTCAATTATGAGTAAAATGTATTAAATATTCGAATCTTTTGTATTCCATAATAGGGAGAGGGTAGAATTTCACTGTCATTAAACGAAATAAATACCTGTTGGGTAAAACGGGTTCGTGTGTTGGCATGGCGTGTGTCCTCCCCACGGTTTGGACGTGGAGTGGTATACTGAAGTCATCGTCGTCATCAGCAAAGGCTGTTGTGTCACTGGTATAGCCATCGAATCTAAAAAAGTCATAAATTTTATATATAACATTTTTCAAAAATTTAAGCCTGAAATGCGCATTGGGTCTTCAGTGCTGTTCCAATTTTAAAAACATTATTTTGAAGTCGTTGGCAAATGAACAAACCAAATGAAAATGGTGTGCTGTCATTCGCATTACGCGCTAAAAAATACTTATTAATTTGATTATTATATTATGTGCATATTATAATATTACATTGACCATGGTGGTTCCTCAAAATAATTGGGAACATTGTGCAAAGCATGAAAAATAATGATTGGAAGGTTTTAGAAGACATTTTGGACATTTGGATGACTTCATTAATTAATTAATTATTGTGAAAATAATATGTTTATATACACGAGACATTTTCCTAGTGATAAAATAACTCCTGTATTTCGATCGACGGCTTGGCGTTTATGATGTTTTCGAAGTCTTTCTTCCCATCCTATTATGTATTGGGTCAATACAACTCAATATTATTTACCTGTGACTAGCAGATGTCCTTCCGGTCATGGACCTGTCCAGAGGAAGTCTTGACTGGCGAAGACGGGCGTCCCTCCTCGTCCTCAGCCTCTGCTGCTGTCGCTGGAGCCATGTCAGACCATCCGAGTCGAAATTGTCTCCGTGCCCTATTCCTCCGTTGATGTGCTCAATGGACTCTCGGATTGCTGGTGGCTCAGATCTGAAACAAAAATAAGAATGATTATTTTGCTATATATATGAATATCATTATCTTACGAATGAATTGAGTAAATAGTTGGATGTCAATATCGACACACTTTTACTTTTGCTTCGACACACTCCTAAGTGTCTGTTGTCTGAACAATGTTCTTGTAGGAAAGAAAATTTACGAAATGATTTAGGAAAATTTTCTTTAATTTTTTTTATACAAGTTAAAATTTATTGAGACTTTGATTGCATCACGCCATCATATGGTTTCTTCTCTGAATGAAGATCCACTGTTCAGGCCCTCTCCAACTCCGTTAAAGAACCTAACAATTTTTCCGAGCTCTTGCGTAATCCCAAATACCAGAGCACATTTCGGTTCCTCAACGTTTTCAAAGACATCTGCGGGTCGTAGCTCTAGGTAAGCTAAATTTGTGGCACTGTACATGAATTACGTGTACCTACTAACTGTCTTCGTGAACATCACACATTCATTGCAGAGCTGCGAATCGCTTCTTCCAATTAGAACGTAAAATTTGTATGTGTGCAATTCATGTCTAAATAAAAGACTCAAAAATACGTGAGATAAAAACCACCGAAAGACAAAATAAAATAGGTAGGTAGGTAAATTAGATATACAATCATATTGAATACCTAAGTTATACAAAATTCTAGTAGGTGCTCGTAAGAATCAACTCGTACCTATCAAATAACAAAAATTATTGTTCTTTCTGAATCTAATAAAATTGGGACATTGCCGTCTGCAATGTTCCACTATCAACGCGTATTTATTTGATAACATGGATTTCACAGTGAACTGTGCTACGATGAAATAAAGTAATACCATAGACTATAGATACATCTAGACGCCACCCGTTGCATTGCTAGATGAAGCCGCGTGCCGTGCGTTTGGTTTGTGGGCGAGCGAACGCATTCGTCTACAAATGTTCGAGACCATAGACCATTTCGCTAGTGCTCGCCCAAAGTGCTCGCACTAGACGCTCAGAATTAAAATATAATTTTCTATTTTTTTTACGTTATATACGTTATGTTACGTTATATACGTTATTACGTTAATGCATAATTTAAGTTATTTTAAAGAAACACTAGGTCACTGATATTAACATATATAATAATATACAAATAAATTATCACGAACATGTATCAACTTACCTATGAAACGTAATACCATCTTCTTGCTTATCAGTACGGCTACCATATTTTAACACACAGAACCATCTTTTCTACTTAATTAATTAAAAATATTTACCACTGACTTTATGTTTAACACAAAAAATAGCAATTTTAGCACCATGGTTATCGACGCTTAGTTATGCAATAAGCTAAGATTTGCCGGCTACATCGTAGCAAACCATCTCCCAGATCTGTAAACCCTTTATCTTACTCTAGCGTGTGTCGCAGAGATTATAAGGGTACCGAATACTTTCTCACTCGCACTTATGCATCGTTTTTGTTCAGGCCTTGAGTAATACAAATTTACTAAGTACCTATAGGAAATGATTCTGTCATCGGTTTTACATGAAAAAATTAATACAAACTCTTCTTATGATGGACAAAATAAATTTTTGTAACTGTTCAAATTTAATGCACATTTTATAGTAGATACATAATATAAGCACTAAATGTACTTACTATACAAATAATTATAAATTCATTGATACACACAAGCCATGTAGGTATAATTATTGAATGACTGATGTAATATGAAGGATAAAAATTATTATGGTTACATAATTATTTATGACTATTGCGTGTCAATGTTTATTGTGTGTACAATACTAATAGTAGCTAGCAGAAAATAGACCATTCAGAATAATTATTATCAATGACTTGTTAATTACAATAATAACACTTACAGATGATAGTTTGCTGAGCAATAGAATTGATTTATTCATCTGTGATGCCTACTTTGACTGCTTTTCCAATCCATCATAATTTATTTTTATTTTGACCCTGCTTTGATGTTCAGATGAGTTCGAAGTTGCTAAGGATGTGAAAAAATTGTCAATACTAAGTTTACTATCGTATCTATACGATTAGTAAATTCCTTAAATGATGATACATTGATGTAGATATATGTACAGGGTTTATCATTGACCATGGCATGAGAACCAATTAATTCTATGGTGTATAATATATACTATAGTATGCTATTGCGTATATCCAAAGAAATTATATTACTATAATACTAGGTATATGGATCAATCGTAAGTGTTTTGTATTACAATGCTTCATATGGATTCTATAAATAAACATTTTAGTATTATTATAATAGAAAAAGGGCGGACTATGTTAACGTCTTGCTATGGGTACTGAGTAACAATGTTTCAGTGGGGAAGGGTGGAAGTAGGCTGTTCAGATCCTTAGTCATAATATGTATTTGTTTTCATCGAACCAAGACTACGTGTGCAGAGAGTGTTGGTTAGTTTTTAAAAATCAATTAAACGATGCCTAAACCAAACCATAATAGTTTTGGTATGATATTATGGGTCCAACAAAAATAGTGCACAATTTTTCAGTCATATTTATTTGTTTTCGTTGAGTTAAGAATACATGTTACGGATCGTGTTAGTTAGTTTTTTTTAATTCATTAATTATGCCCAGGATAACCAAACTATAATAGATAAAAAAATATTCTTCTATCTATATAATATCCAAAAATATGTATGATTTAATGGTATAATTTCAGATATTTTTAGATGGATGTTACACGCAAGGTTTAATCAGTGACGTCCCTAGACAAAATGCCGCCCCATTTTATTATACAGTATTTTTATCATCCTTTCATGACTTCAATATCTGAGAAAGGTGTTGTATGGATACATCACTAGCAAAATATACCACTAAACCTAATTTAAATGCCATCTCTACTTTAATAGACAATATTGAGAGTCCACGGATTCAGATACATTTTAAAAATACTACACCTGACAACTTGCATGTGTCATTGCTGCTCACCAAGGACGTGTCGTCCAAGAACAACGGAAGTAAACTAGACATCACGAGCCCGACAAAAAAATATCGTCCTGTTAAACCTATTATGTTAATTAATACATTTTGTTTCCAACCAATGAGCTGAATTTTAGCTAAGCTTAGGTACCTACCTATTTTTATATATACCTAATGATTCTCCTCAATTTGCCGCCTTTCGAGTAACTGCCACCCCCAAGCGACGCTCATTCTGCCTACCCACACGGGACGTCACGGGGTTTAATTGAATTTTAACTGACCAACACTGTTCGTACATTGTAGTCTTACTTCAATGAACAAAAATACGTATGACTGAGAATATTTAGTGTGCACTATTTATGTCGGATCTTAATAGCCTACCTCCACCCCTTGTCACTGCTGGACGTAGTACTATTATTTTCGATTTAGTGTGATTCCTTAGTTCTAAGCCGGCTTGTTTGGGCCCCGCATCAGTTGAAGTTCGACCTTATTTATGATGGGGCGAGTTCAAAAGAAAATTTTGAAACTCCTTTACAAGTCTTGTGTCTGTATGGATACTAACGGTAGTTTTATCCAACTTTCTCTTAAATATGCTTACATACTGTAGTCTAAACGCGAGAAGATAATATCTTGATGGAAATACTACATGGCCAAATATATTATTTTTGGCCATGTATTTTTCCGACTAACACGCGATGTAAATGAGAGCTACCATTCTTGGTAGTATTTACCTGTGTATCCCAACTATCTCAAAATGCAGCTATATTATAGCAGCGTATATTCCACCTACGCGAGAATGCGTAGGTACAGCGCTCGAAATGGAAAAATTTACGAACCCTACTACATTAATTGTAAATGTGATTTAAAAATAAGTGTGTTATTTTTTTATTATATGAAATATCTAGCTCAGACCGTCAAATTAATATTTCCACGAGACGGAGCGATAATTTTATGGATGTTATGAATCGGAACGGCGCTCCGGTTCGTTTCGGTCCATTTCGAGCCCTGAGTAGGTATAGATTAACGTTGTTTTAAAACAGGGTATATGTGGCTCATTAGGCGTACTTCCATATTGTATCTACTTTATAATTTCTGTATTTACTCTGTATACTCTATCTTTCTAATACCTACTGGTTCTATTTCAACGTCTTTTGATACTTTTTAATAGTCTTTTTTTGTTTTTACCATGTCTTGTACTGAAGGTTTTGAATTTGTAATTTATAAACTTCACTAAGTATATGTAAATAAATAATTTTGAAGTATTGTTTAATATAGGTAGGTACATCTACAAGATGATTTTTTTAGCCAAAAGTTCACCGCATAGGTACATTATTTATTATTATATATCGGACAATATAATATTATTGCTTTGTTTAAAATAACATGGACGTGTAAATTGACGTAGGATGATGTTTTTATGACATAAAAATATTGTTGTAAATAATAATTATTGTGAACTCATTCTTGCGATATCATTTTCATGGTCGTACAAAGGTTTTCGACTCCTACACAATATCACAAATAAGTAATTCAAGGGCCGTTGGTTACGCCTGCACACTAGCGACGTATTTCCATTCTCTATGGTCATTTTTTCATATTAAAAACCGTTGCCAATGTAGAAAAAATATTTTTCGGAAAATATCACATATAATTTTGTTTTACAATACCTGAGTAGGTATATGTAAAAAACAAGGTTTTATGATAAATGGATTCTTTAGTCCGGTCGCACGTACAACATCGTCTCACGATGTAGAGATAGTGATGTCACGCGGCTAGCCGAAACGTATGAAAAAGCAGCATCTGCCCATGCGCCCATGAAAATTAAATAATATTTCTAAAAACATTGCCACACGATCACACCGCGATATTACAAAATTCGACATTCCTAGCCCAGTACCCTGCATTGGAAATTCAATAAACCTTGGATAGTAGTTTTTATTATGTATGTTTACAAAATAATGCTGTGACTAGACTTATATTAAGTAAGTAAGTATATTTACACCAATATTTCAATATGTATATCATTATAATACATAGGTACATTATTAGAATAATCATTAGATGAGACTTGTTTTGGTGTATTTAAAAATAAATAAAAACAAGCTAATTATTAACATGTTCCCATTGTAGATAATATACATTTGTTCTAATTTGTAATCATTCTTCTTTATTTGGGTTGTATACATAACTGTCTGTCTAACTCAAACTGATCGTAAAAAATAATAAATACCGTGTTGGACTGTTGGTGTCGGAGTCATATTATATATATATATAAATATCAGTTTAAAAAAGTGTCAAATATTATTTCACTTTGGTCCGTTTAATCTAGATGAGCGGTATGAGCGCGTGGCAGCGTTTGCGCTAGCGGCTAGCCGCTAGAGCAGGTGTTTTGAACTGCGTGCTCCCGGGCGCATGTGCGCCCGCGAAGCGATTTTCGTGCGGCCCCGGCAAAGTATTAAAACGGATTTTTTTTAATAAAATTATTTATTGCAATCGCAACAAAATAACCATATTTTTAAGATTTGAGATTCAACAATTTTTCATTTCAAAAGGTCAAACATTCGAACAATAATTAGATAACCATCATTGACTGATGGAGTTTGCGTTTTTGATTGATATTTGTGAAAAATTAAACAATTTAAGTTAAATAAAAATTAAACTTCAGGGAAAAAATAAAAATATAGCAGAAATTATTAGTTCTGTAAAAGCCTTCATAGCTAAAATACAGTTTTGGATAAATATTTTTTCGAAAAATTCTCTTGTACATTTTCCAAGGATGAAAAAAGTGATTGGTGAAAATATTTTTGACGTAAAATTATTTATTACTCATCTTAAGACGCTTTTAGACCAATTTGAAAATAGATTCCAGCAATTTTCCATTATCGAACCGATGGAACATTACTAAAATTGCTAATTCCACAGCGAAAATTCTTCGTGAAGACACTCCAAAAATTGAAGAAGAAGTTTTAGATATTCAAGATGACATTGTCTTAAAATTGAACGATTTTAAGGTAATGTTTTCACGAATTTATAGAAATTCAATGTGCGCCCGCCACTATAAACCCAAATCTCACATGCGCCCGCTACCGCAAAAAGCTTAAGAACCCCTGCGCCATTGGCTTCAACGATGTACCGATTTACTATAAGTAGGGTTTGTGGCTGTCGTCTGTATGGGCGCCAAAAAATTCATCGATGTAGGCGCGAAAATTGCCTCTACCTTGCCTTGTTCCACTACACCTCTAGTAGGAACAACATGGGAATCGTGACATGTTAATAAAAAAGTACATAAATTAAGTAAATTTGACAGAATAATAAAACAGTAAGTATACCCGTTTAATTTAATCTGTATATAATATAATAATCTAAAAACGAATCTCTGTTAAACGGAAAAAAATACATAATATTTCACACGTGAAGTTGGCTTAAATCATGTCATCGTTTAAGTTTACAGATTATGTAGGTAGGTATACTGAATTATAACTCGCATGCTCTGCCGATATTAAAAACATGGTAAAAGAGAATATGTAACTAATAAAATGATGCGTTTCTAATTTATGCCTTCAGGTTTGATTTGAACGGAACTATGTGGAACTATGTATCTGTATTCAAAATTACCGCCAAGTCAATAAACCTCTCACTGCCAAGTTATATCTTGAAATTCAGAGTTATTAAATGATTTGGATAATGAATATTGATCCGCGTGTTTAGTCTCACGTGTTTAGATATATATTATTTTACTCAGTGGCGTGGCGTGCTTTTATAAAAATAAATACGACGTGACCAAAATGTAGTGTTTTATTTATAAAATAGCATTGATACTGTTTTTGTGAAGGGTATGTGGGTATAGATATGATGATGTGGACGCCACCGGCTTGCTGACGTCATCTGGACGGGTCAATTGAACGACAGTCATCTTGGCGCCGTTAATGATTAATAAAATGCTTTTAAAACCTACGTGTTTGGTGGGCCGTAGTTTAATTTAATAATACCCCTTAATAATAATAAATCGGAAAATTCATTAAGTAATACTTACTTGGTATGTGTTAATTATTGGTAAGTAATCAAACTGTTTATAAAATATGGGAGACTTTATAAAAGACCACTACCAAATTACAAACTCCACTTTTGTTGAAACATCAGATTTTTACGACATTTTGTTACAAAACATGTGTTGTATGCTCAGACTAAACTTCAAACTCGTAAACCTATTAATAAACTCGTTATAATCCCGAACACACAACAGGCAATTCCAGGTGATAAATTTCCAATACATACAGTAAATGTGACAAGTCCGTATGTCTACCTCGACTATTTATTTTTTTTGAGATCTGAGATCTGTTACAAGTCAGGCATCATTGAATAAGTAGGTATCTTTTAACATTAATATAATTTTCGCACCCATTGAGATTGTCAGTGATGTCGCATTTATTATAATCGTTTTCAATAGCAGCAGGACTATTTATAAGAGCTTTGGAGCGGAGCTCGGAGCAATGGAGCAATGCGATTTTACCCGGAGCAGGAGCGGAGCCGGAGCACTGAAAATTTGTAGTGATCTTTTTGCTCTGCTCCTGATGTTTTTTTATTATTATATTTTCACCCTAAAATCCAATGAAAATAGTATATTTTGACACTGCAACACTGGAATTATTTGAAATACGGCAACACTGCCGAGTGATAAATATCCTCACTTTTTTGATAAAAGAGGCAAATGATGAGAGACTATTTGCTGTCGGTAATTTTGTTTAATAGAGTTAATAATGAAAAAAAACGATTATTTTAAAACTACATATTTTTTTAACATTTGTATCCATAATATAATACTTAAAGCTTTTAACCCGGAGCGGAGCAGACCCTGGAGCGGAGCCGGAGCAAGTATTAGGTCCCGGAGCGGAGCTGAAGCAGCTCAAAAAAGGGTCCGCTCCAACGCTTTGTCTGTTTTTAGTTAAAATTTAGCTAATTTATTACATCGAATCCGCGAAATAATTTAGAACAAATTATTTAAAGTTAAAACTATCTCATTGTATTCGCTACAATACGGTATTGTAATAATACGGAGAAAATACAAGAGTATAGATTTATATAAAACACCACTGGTGATAAAATACATTACGTGAGATATAACATAATAACATATTATCACCTCGCATGGCGAATACTAATAAATTGATCTTTTAGCAGTTTTGTAATCAATAAAATCGTCTTCCATTAGAAATTAGAATCGACGTAGTTTTAAACGAAACAATTTTATGAATTAATATGGCGCGAGCAAGGTGATAGCCATCATGATGTTTCACAGCTAGACAGACGCTCAGAGGCGGATGAGATCCGATCTAATGTAGTCTTCACATATTACATTTTTTTAAACTGTGTTTACTTTATATTTTAAACATAGATCGAAGATAAAAGTTGTAATAATGTTGAAGTATGTAACATTGATATTTTTTTCAAAAATATAGCTACCACATTTCGATGTCCTAATGTCAATATCCCGTAAGTGACTCTTTACAAATTGTGCAGGAAGCTAGAAATTTAGAATATTTAATATCCCGTATCTGACTGTTGGTAGTGTAGTTCACACATGTTGTAACTACATAGCATACCAATAACCCGTAACGTAAAAAGTGGTAAAGCAAAGCATAAAAACCAATAAAATGTGACATACCTATATACAAAGATAAACATCCAAATTTGTTATATTACTTACTGTTTTACCTTTTAAATAATTCGAAAGTGATATTTTGAAGCTGAATTCAACACACGTCATGCAACACGCTTGACAGCTTAGAGGCAAGATACGGGCCATTACAGGTTTATTTCTGCAATGATCAGATACGGAAAATGACTAAAATGGGTGTATCATTTTTGTTAAAATAACTACATATATGGGAATTTCGCAATCGATGGGCAGTTTTTTTATTTTTAGTAGTAGGTTATCAAAAAGTCATTTTCGTCATATATATATTAGGTCAGATTTCGAATAGATTTAGACATTAGAACATCGATTTACGTTTGTTTTGTATTATATTATAATTGGTTAGCTGTATGCATATTTTATTAGATGTACAATAAGCAGAGAACAAATTTAATGTACCTATAAGGTTATAAATAAATTCAGGCCAATATAAGGCTATAATAATGGAGCCTAAATATAATAATATGAAAGTGAAGCAAACAACGGATCTTAGTCTACTGATAAGGTCAACTGCCAGTAATTTCGCATCGCAGGTTCATTTGAAAAGACCTTTACACTTCCATAATGAGATTTATTTGAAAATTTACAGGGTCCATGAAAAGACAATCAAAAGACAATTTTTACTGTATTATCAAAAAGTTTGTGTGAATTTTCGCGGAGCCTCAGGACTCTTAGATACCCGGTTGAGAATCACTGAGATAGGCATACAATAATAGGTACATTTTGGTATTATTATTTAGTATTAAAATCCTGTAGAATCGTTAGTAAACAATGTAAAAATAATGAATATCAAAAAGTGACAGCCATTAAGTGCATTAGAAAAGCGGAAATGCCAACTTAGCAATATTAATATCGTGTCCGGAAACTTATACGTATGCAGTTCGCCGTATCACACTTCACCGAGAAATGTTGTATCGGAAATGTATAGCCGTAAGACCGTCCAACATCTTTGGGTCGTATAGTACTGACATATAATTCATGTCTAAATAAAACACGGTTCTAGTCAGTTTACACTTTATAGTTTACAGGAATTTCAAAAATAGCCGATATACTGGATTATTTGTTAGGTTAGGTTAGGTTTTAATTATTAAATTATTCATGAATTTTTGAATTTAATCAGCCATGAAAATTCATATTGAATCTAATAAAATTAGAGACCGTATAAGTATACGGTCATTTCTTTCCGATAAGAAAGCTCACGGCGAATTGTGCCACGGTGAAATGTTTTACGTACAATTCACATGTAACTTATTAATATATGTGCAGTTTACCATCTTAACCTTACGTCATTTGTTCGATAATTTCAATGTCATAATAGAAAATTTAAAAATAGAAGACTTTTTCTACATAGTCCAAATTCTTTGGTATACTTTCAGTATGAAACTATTGTCATATTTTTTCGTTAATTGAAATCCTCGCCATACCACTGATAACGAGTTACTTTACAAGTTGCTATTTAAAGCATTGGATACGGAGGCGGGCCAAGTGGGCAACACGCTCCTCTGCACATTCTGGAGAATCGCACAAGTCAACCATATTAACACTGACTTTGAATATTTCCGAGTTTTATTATTTGCCATTCGGACATTTTTTGTAAATATAACAACCTTATAAAAACACTTACTTATACTAAACTACAAAATGACTATTCGACGCTTGCATTCTGACAGTGGTGATTTACGGTAGCGAATTATGGTGATGTGAAAACAGTTCACAACTGATTTTCAATTATTTGTCACTTGTACTTCTTTAATCCTCAACAAATTAATTATATATAAATATATCCTTTTATTAGCTAAAATCAAATTGGATTAATGTCAGTAATGAATTCATTTTACATAGGTAGGTACATAATTTTGAAAACACTTAACACAAAATATATAAACCCGTAGAAAAAATCGTTTTTGAAAAAATACGACACCCAGCAGAAATCGAAGCTGCGTCTCTCGGGATTCGCGCCCACGCACATCGACCACAATGCTATATGAATCCTATCTAATTGAGACAAATTTTAACTAGTGGCTCTTACAATAATACTCTCTGAAGCGCTTTCCAAATGTAGTTACTATTTTTCTGTTTTCAAAATTATGTAGGTACTTACCTATGTTTAATAAAAAGAATGTCAAATTCTTAAATCTTGTGAATAAATTATTCGTTGAATAAAAAAATAGTTCAAGTTGAATTCTTTTTAAATTTGAATTGCAAGTTAATTCTGAATCGGTCGATGATTTCAATCTCAAATCTGGTTTCAAATTAAGAAACAAGTGTCTTCCATAGTGATATTTTCTCTATGCCAAATTGTCTATTATTATGATATTTAATTTACCTACCTACCTATCAATCTATTTTTTTACTTTTCTGGCACTAACTCATAGTATCTCAAACCAAGATAAGGTACTTACGTATTTAAAAAATACAGCCAATCTTTTATATCCCGAAAATTATATAACAATCATATTCAATATAAATAACAATAAAACACTGGCAGGTACAGTGCCAGGTAAATAAGTAACTATTATAAACCGTTCAAAATAAAACTATAAATAAACCAAGTCGACAATTTTATTGCTTAAACACCCACATATTATTATGTTTCTTCGCAGCTGACCCCTGTTTAATTTCTTGATTCAATTCAATGATTACTTGGACGTGAAATAATTGCAAACCAACTGGAATTAATGCAACTTACCTACTAGGTACCGTCTTATATAATAAAATTGGAGATACCTAAGGCTGCTGAAGGCCGACTATATCCAGGGTAGTGCACTGAATTCCGAATTACGATGTAAGTGTTTGTTATTAATTATCTTTGAACAATGCGGTAACCTACCTGTTTGCGATAAATGATTATTTTCGATTGCATATTTCGTATATAATGTTGTCATTTTTTTCAAAGTATTCGAAGTATGAGCAATAACAATACAAAAAAATGGTCACATATGTTAAAATATATTGATAAAAGTGTTTGTGGACAGTTTTTATACAATGTGTTCACGAACAGATGTATCTTGGTCTGTGCAAAGCATAACTTGCGAACCCTTCAAAATAGTTTAATGAATAAGCATAAGTACCACATTAGCGCGAGGGTTTGATAGTTTTGACTCGAAACAAGACACGGTTGCAGGGGCTTCGAGCGAGATAAAATTATGCAACGGGCGTTATATAGTGTGTACATTGGATAATATTAATCGTAACAATAATCATATTAGCTCTGCGTAAATCCTGCGCATGAGAAAAAATGACATCTGCGCATATTCATGTTTAAATGGTCCCATGTTATTACATTACAATCAAATCATCATATTATGTACCTATGCGATGACTGATGACGTTTAAATGACAGTAAATACATATCATTGCGACGATAGGTACCTACTTACTTATACGATATTGTTCATTATGACATGTGGTCACATCGGAAACACTGTTACGCCTGACAGGGTAAAATCAATCGCTTTATCGCTTCTTGATATATCTACGTATACTATACAATATACATAATATTGATTATTAATGTTACGATATAGACAAACTGTACACATATTATTATGTCTAACTATTTATGTATATACAATAATGATAATAATATGATAATCGGCTTGCCATTATATAAAAACATGGGTGTGGCAACATTAATAATTTATATGGCTCCTCTCGCACGGTATATTAATTTGGATACTTACAATAAATTTATAATGATTCAAAAATAAAACTGAAATACATAATAGTATTAATTATGTATGTATGTGGTATTTGGGTAGAACCACATTAGACGATGTGTAATTATAATAGGCTTTAAAAACCATTTGATTTTTATCGATAGGTATATTTTTGGGTAAAAGTCAGGAAGTCATGAATTGAAAAACGATGTGCAAGTCTAATGGGTATCTACTGAATATGAAGTAAGTCTTTTCGGTGAACATCTGTCACATCATTTACTACTAGCGCCTGTACACGTGCATGGATTTACTGGCAGTAATATTGCGTATTTTAAACTATCGTGACAATAACTGTTTACACGTAAAAGTGCTGACGATCTCTCCAATTCGTTTTTAAGAGTGAGTGAGACGCGATGTTGTCATTTTATGGTTTCGTACTATTTGACAGGTAGTGAAAATCAGTCAACCTGAAAATTTGTTCGTAGTTTGTTTTTTGGCCGGCAGGTTCGCCACTAACGTGTAAACGGGGTATAAAACTAAGTAATTTGATTTATCCTGTTTTTTAAGGAATATTACTGAATCTGATACATTTTCCCCTTCTGTACCTAAATGGTGCAGCAGATACTAATTCATAACTCAATAGAAATCGATCATATAAAGAAGACATGTCCAACTTCATGTAGGCTATGATCAACTATCCTGTATCAAAATTAGCAACATTTCTCCCACTGTCATTATTTATTTAACTTCAATGAATTATATTTGGCTGAGGACAAATAACAACACCAGCAAAGAAATGCTTGATTTCCCACTTATCATGATGTTTTGGTCTTCATTTTGGACACAGATTGCACTCATCGACAATACTATGAAAAGAGCATAACTGCGACACAGGCGTTCCTGATGAGCTAATTGAGCTTATTATAATTAATAGTTCGTCCGATTTGTCTATGCTTTGCTACTGACCAACGGACAATGTAACGAACGAAGTAAAAAATTCGAGCTTTTACAGTTGCGATAGTTAAACATAATGATAAAGTAATGTCAATCCTAAAATTGTGTGTTATTTATACTTATGTAGATTTACATAAAATAATACAGGAGTGAAAACTACACTCACTTGATGTTTTCTTTCAAGAATTACATAAATTGAAATAAAATAATAATTGCTAAATCTATCATTTTCCAATATGTAAATTAATAAATTAATCAATTTTTTAAAAAGATAATATCAGATTTTCCATCAGTCCGAATGATTGCGTACATCAAATGTAATTCTGGCAACTCAGCGAGTAAAATATCAAACACGTTTGTCCAATCCAACGAACCTGGTAGTGTGCTCCACGCAAAAAAGATTGTAAATCGTCTGACTTGCATGCCAATGGAGCAGGGACATTAAAGAAACTACACCTTCGTTTAAAGCGTGGGGCCTCAAATCTTCCATTTCTCTCACTCCTACGTCAGACCGTGACGTAATACAAATCAATTTAAAAATTACTTTTACGTAAACCGGGTACTTATATAAGCAAAAATAGAACTGCTTAATGCTTCCTCTTTAAAATCGTAATGACGTCAAATTATATTACAACTGAAAGTACGTCATGATTTTTCACGACTCAATTCTTATGGGTTTCAGAAGATTGACAGGTAAATCGGCGAGTTGGACATGTCTGCTATAAGCCTTTCGTAAGAATAGCTGATATATTCATAAGATAACCCGTATCCTAAATTCTACAATAATTAAGTAAATATATCGTGTGTTACTGTCAAAAGTTGGTAAGTCTCGAAATCATGTTATGGAGAAATTGCAATTTGAATGTTTGACATGCCCTATAAAATGAGGCATAATGCTAATTTCTATGTGCTTTATGTGCATGTTCTATATTATATCGACCTTGATTTTTTTTCTACGCTAGATATGTATAATATATATACGCATAATCCGTCGTTAACTGTAAATACCTAAATTTTCGACTTACCAACTTTTGGCAGCAAAACACGATATAGGTACGGTTACTGACTAACAACACTAATATTTTAAGGGATATGAACTGATATTTACTGTCTACATAACTAAATATTATTACGATGGAATGAATAATTCAATTTAGTTATAAATACCCTGTACATACCTACTAAGTTTCAAATAAAATTTTCCAACAATGTCAAACAAAGTAGTGAGATTATTATACACAATATCACAGAAACGGCGAGTGAACTATGCCTCTATGGAACTATGGATATAATACCTCTATGGAACTGTGTATACATCTGGGTAATTATATATCAATAAATTCCATATATGTGGTAAACACGAAGTGTCTATGCAACTATGAATAATCGCTGACCATGTGAGATATAATTTACGAATAAATCATACCCTCATTGATTATAAATCAATAAATCGAAAGCCATTGCCTAGTTCGTTAGGCGATTTACTGCCTACTTATATATTCATAGCCAATTATGTGTTACACGTTTATCAAACGATAATTTTTTAAATTCAAATAATATAACAAAGAAAAAAAGCTATAAGTCTTACAAATATTGATAAAATTTTGCAATGGAATGTTGTATTATTTTATTTTGTAATTTTTTAATCTTAGTGTAATCAATACGTCTTTTAAATGGCTATGCGTTTTCTATTATTTATATTGCTTTAGTGATAGATTCTCACTCAAGCAATGGGTAATAAAATACACACTTTTGAGATGTGTGTGAATTAATAATGATAATAATATAGCACTCTAAAAGTGGGTTTAAAAGGCTCAATAATTTTATTAATATGCGAAATAACAAATGTGCACTGCTTCAGTTAATCACAGGACATGGGGGCTAGAGAAGACGAAGAATTTGTTGTCAGTGGTTCTACCAAAGTTACTTTTCAGTAAAATAAAAGAATGGTAGCTAACCTTCATATTGGAAGACAAGGCAGAAGGATAAGAGGCCATTCATAGACTGAAACCGTATGCGGTTTCGAACAGTGTGCCATTCATACTAAACTTATGATTTCTGTTAATGAAAATATATTTTCACTCATTCTACAGTCAACATGTCAGTCAGTATGTAGATGACAGAAGTGGGGGATGGGTTGATTATGTACGTGAAAGTATGAGAAGATTTATTGTTTGGCAGATCGTCGCAGCCAAGATAAAAATGGTAAGTCAATTAACTGCATGGCCCCCCGCAAGGGGGGGGGGGGTTGACGGGGCTCTAGCCTGGGGTCCCGGGCTTAAGGGGGGCCCGGCGTGGCGGATCGACCAACCAAGTGAAATAAACACAAATCATAAAATTGCACTAATAGTAAATTATATTTAGATAAATAAATTATAATTATAATAAATTATATCGCTATTTCCCTTCAAGCATACTAACATTTTAAAATATATGATTGTGCGAAGGAATTTTTGATTATTGTTTGTCGATATTTGACAACTCCATAATAATTATTCAAGTGGGTGTATTAAAAAATACAAAAAAAAACTATAAAAAATACCTTTAATTTTACCTCGAACACCATTTAGAATACGCAACTGTATATCGTCACACTGCCTTTAACCTTAGCGATAGGTAGGGGGCCCCGCCAAAGATCCTACACTGGGGGCCCGCTTCAGGTTATGGGGGCCATGATTTACTGTCTAGATCTTTTGTAGAGTTATCTAGTATCCACTCAGAGAATTACTGCTTTGTATCAATTAACGTACAAATAAATGGTTGGGCAATATAATGCAAGTGTTGTCACATAATATACCTGACAATAACAATCTATTAATGACAAGTAGTCGAACTCGGCATGGAGAAAACAAGTTATATTTTTAAGTATATTGTAGAAAGCTTGTATTTGAATTTCTTAGAAGTACAGTCTTTTATGTACTTGTCGAGTTAGTGATATAATAATAAATTGTCTTGTTCTAAGGGGCGGTCCGCCCACTCGGGCTATAAGTAAAATCGCTGTCAGCCGCCCTCGGTCATTCGACGCACTACCCGCCTACAAGCCTGCCGCAAAGTGGATACCAAAATAATAAAGCGCGATAAAAATAAGTAAATTGGATTGTAATAAACCATTTTTCTTTTATTATACGAATAATTCACAAGATTTGAGAATGTAACATTCCATTATATTGAACATACATAATATGAAACATCTCAGATATATATCTACCTACTACAAAAAAAAACGGTTCCATGATAAAACAGAACAACGATAAATATAACAACTATAACCTATCAGGAAAAATATAAATTTAATATTGAAATTGTCCTATCTCTAATATATTGATAGATTTTAAATAGCAAAGATTTTCAATACGCCATAATAAATCAAATTATATACTTAATACAACGAAATAATGACCTAACCTAACCTAACCTAAATAGATTCCACAAAAATTAATGTTTCATTTATCCCCTGGCTGTTCTGTTTTGTCCGGTTATCAAAAAAACACATTTGAAAATAATACGACGCCTGACAGAATCCCGTATTTTTTTGAAATGAGATTTTTTTAAGTAGATATATTATATATGAGGTGTTTTCAAGTTATGTATGTTCAAAGACAGCAATGTTGTCTGCAAAACGCAAGTTATGTATGTTGAAATTGGATTGTATTAAACAGTAAGTATACTTCGCACCCACGATATAAAGAATAACAATGTACATCTCTACGATACACAATACATCTCTAATGGTTTTGTTCATTGATAATAATATTACCTAATAGACTTGTATACATAGTACTATGTGAGACGTACTTTCTTTTGTGATTCGTATACCTAAGACGAAAGTATACAGGAAAAGTTATGGTGCCGGGCACTTGACGCCTGGCGAGCAGTTGTCTGCATAATAATATGATAAGAGGATTTTTTATTGTAATTCGTCTACCTAAGACGATGGTATACGTCATATACATGTAAAGACATGGTTGTCAGCGACGGGAAAAGGTCGTAAAAAAAATAATAAAAAATACAATGTTTTTGATTTTTGTGAAAAGAAAACCCAAATTTTAAACTACATTTTCACTTATATTATGTAAAATTATTGAATATACTATTACATCGCAAACCCTTGTCACCCATGTAATAGAGTTTGCTAAGAACCTCAAATGGAAATGGGCTCGACACACAGCTTGAAGAAGGGACAATCGTTGGAAAAATTTAGTCATCCGGTGGTACCAATCCAAGAGGTACAAAACTTCCGCAAGGTAGATCTAGAGGCCGCTGGATCGATGAAATGATAAAGTTCTGCGGAAATACGTGGCAACGCAACGCTCAGGGCCGAGAGAGGTGGAATCAGCTTGGAGAGGCCTTCAGCCGGCAGTGTATAGATTCAGACTGATGATGATGATGATTGAATACACACTGTATATTTAAAGATTATGTCAAAACAATCCAATAATTTTACATAATATAAGAGAAAAGGTAGTTTAAAACATCGGCTCTCATTTCACTTAAGTCAAAAACACTGTATTTTACAACGTTCTTATTAGCTCGTATTCTTGTTTGTCCGGTGGTTGTTTGTCCAGTGCAAATCTTGCAATCTATATTTAACTAACTTCCTGACTAGCTAGACATTTGAAACTTTTAGAATATATCAGAACACGATGCCAATGCATTTTTTAATACTTTTAGCCATGTTTAAGCAGAATTGAATTCATTTTCAGTTTTCTGTTTTGTATGGAAAGTTATTTTAAGAAAATCCGTAAAAAGTTAGACTATTATTGGTTGCAAAGGGGGTAGTTCCAGCAACTAAATTATTAATATATACGTGCGTTAGTTACTATGGAAATCAAAATTGACATTTCAGTATTCTATATTTGTTTGTTTGTTTGTTTTTTATTTACTTCATATCAAGTACAAGTTTGAGCATATTGAGCATAATAATTCAACAGAAAATTTAAAAACGTTGTATATAAAAAGTTCTTTTAAACTCGTAATTATTTACTTAGCAGGGCAGAATAATTAATTATCACTTTAGATTCAATAATATGTTTTGTTTGACCGAATTTCTCCCAATTCCAGCATTATTTACGGTGATTCGTTTCACTGCGCTTGCCAAACTAAGTTAACCCGTCATCACAGTTTTATAGGCACCTTGAACAATAATACATATGCACTAAATTTCTATCGTTACGCAGTTCTATTTTCGCTTCGCGTAAAATAATAATGAACATTGCACAACATAATTTTCTCAATGTTCACAGTTTACTCGGCGCATAGTTTCAAATGGTTTTATAGGTGGTTTATCGATTTCGGACGAAATTCTTTGAATACAAAGACATGTTCTCGCATTTTGAAAGACAAATTTATTCACAAAGATGTAATATTTGTGAATAAACAAACTCATTATGACAAACATAATTTTTGCCAGACTATCGATTCATAAAATATATATTTTTTGTGAATGTTTCTGTAGTTAAATTACAACAAGAGTTTTCAATAAACTAGCTTATAGTGGAATTACATACTTATTATCAATGAATTAAATATTATTCAAACAAAACAAACTGAATTGAATTACTTTTTCTAAGTAGACAGCATATTGTTGTAGGAAACTTATATTCATTCGTATAGTATAAACATTTATTATTATGTGTAGGTAGGTATTCATAAGTAATTGTTTTTATTTAATAAAAAGCAATTTTTTTGCAGTACTTATTCCAATTTTAATCAATAGATTAGGACCGGTTTCGTCCGCCTCAGGGGGACATTTTCAACTGAATTGACAGTTAACAAAATAAAAGAAGAAAAAAATTCATAAGTAACTAAAAGTTTTCTGTAAATGGGTTATTATTTTGTTAATTTGTTTATTAAATTAAAAAAAATGACAAGGTTCTTTTTTTCACCGATCACTCATAACGAACCATGTTTACTGGTTCTTTGGAGTTCGTTATAATAAAACACTACCGTATGTATCAGTGACGAAGGGTGGAGGCAGTCTGTTAAGACCTGACATAAATAGTGCACACCAAACGGCATTTGTTTTCATTGAACTAAGACTACAATATGTAGATAGTTTTGTTAGTTTGTAAAATCTCATTACACCTTGCCTAATCCAAGCCATAGGTAAAATTATAATAGTAAAAAAATATCCATTTATCTATAAATATCTAAAATTATGGCATTAAGATTAAGCCATACATAATTTAAGATATTTTATAAATAGAAGAATATTTTTTATCGATTATGGTTTTGTATAATTATGCAGGGATTGATGAATTAAAAAAACAACAATATCTATAACGTAATAGATACATCTATAATCTAATACGTATTCTTAATTCAATGAAAAGTATGACTGACAAAGTGTGCACTTTTTTATCGGGTCACCCATGGCATAGCTTAAGGCTATGCTTCAGCTGGGGCACGGTCTAACTATAACGATCGTGACTACGCGACGCGAAGATTGTGCAAATGACGCGTGCAGAACAAAACATAATTTGTCATAAAAAGTCAACATGCCTCCATTTAATTTTACGTGTATTGCTATATTACTAATAATAATAATATATTCATTGACATGTTTTCTTTTTCAAGTAAATGGGAAACGTTTTTTAGTCATCTTTACACGATTTAAGAATTAATTCCCCCCATCGCCATCACAAAACAAATTTACGTGTTCACAACTCGACTATCGCTCTCCGATTGCCAGCCAGTCCGAAATTTCGTCACACCTACAGTTGAAAATTATTTGCCGTTTCACTGGAGTACTGTCTTAACCATTATAGTTTGGTAAGCAGGGCTTAATTGAATTTTAAAAACTAACCAGCACCATTTGCAAATTATATTCTTATTCCAATAAAAACAAATAGGTATGACTGACAAAGTTTAGTATGCACTATTTATGTCGAATCTTAACAGCCTACCTTCACCCTTCGCCACCGGTATGTATTCCTAGAATTTTTGGAATATTTTGATTATATATGAAACCATTTTGACCTTATTCAGTTTATCAGGTGAGTGTAATATTATAAAATTGAATTAAATTTTAGTTTACATTTACGTGGAAGTTACCAAAATACCTCTGTACATTTCAAGTGTTTTATTTACTGGGATAAAACAATACAAATGAATATTTTTACTTTGTGCAGTCAAAGTGTTTAATTTAAAGAATAAGTTATTACATGCCTTCATAACAGAGCACGTTTACTAGAGATGATAATACCTTTGCCTTTTTTAGGTGTATATTTTAGCTAGCCCACGCACCTAAAACAACATAGGTGTGCATTCGAATCGCTATGTAATACGGCCGACCTCTGCGTTTTACGAGGACGAACCAATAAACGTGGAATAAAGATTTTCATTTCAAGTCATTTATGGACATTTTGCCGGTTCAAGGTATGGACATGGACGGAATAGCTCCGGTCTGACACACACGTAAACTGGTCTGTACCATTGAAGCGTCTGAATTAATATTCTTCTGTCAAATAAGAGTTTTTTTACTCTCGACAATTAAGATAAAGAAACACATTATTATTTTTTTATATTGATTAACATACTCTTGTTATCGACTCAATGTAGGTAATAAATAAAAAAATAAATAAAAACAAAAACACGTTAAATTCTGCAAATTTTTATCACATTCAAAATGCCTTTTCGCCTATTGTATATCAGGGAAATCAGAAATAATGGGAACTGAAATACCTAACGGGTATGGAGAAACAGGCAACCGATCTCGAGTGTTATGGGATAAACTTAAAGACGTGTCAAAAATACGCTTGTCTTTTGTTCTGATAACTGCTTTCGGTTTATGCACTGATGCTCATTCAATATTGGTGTATTTGAAGGTTTCAACCAGGGAGCTCAGAAATAATGGGAACTGAATTACCTAACGGGTGTGGAGTACCTAAGTAACAAGCAACCGATCTCGATTGTGGATGAATATGGGATAAACTTAGACACGTGTCAAAAATACACTTGTCCTTTGTTCTGACAACTGTTCTCGGTTTATGGACTGACGCTCATTCAATATTGGTGTATTTGAAGGTAGCAACACACACTATTGCACGTCTATAATGAGTGGTTCACTTTAGTATACTACATTATAAATATTATGGACATTTGAATACTTAACTCATTTAGTGCTAACACCGCGAATGGCAAGTTTGGAGTACTTGGCCATTAGATATAATCAACGTGTTATTTAAATGTGGTACTTAATTAAAAGTTCAACAGTGATTGTGTGGCAATCGTTAAATGATATAAAAATGCATCATCATGTTCACATACGAGTACATAATAATCAAAATAGATTAATCCCAAACCTCCTGATCATCAGATCAAACAAAATTTTGAAAATTCATAATATAATACTTGTTTGCTTTTTATATGCGTGATAGAGATTAATTCATATAACATTTATTATGCATAGTTAGCGATAGTCCGGAATTTTGTGCGAGTGAAATACGAAATACACACTACACATCCTCGATGGCCGCGCGGCTTAAGCGTTGGCCTATTGCGTCGTGGGTCCCAGGTTCGAATCCTGGGTCTGGCAAGTACACATATTGTTTTTTCAATTTGCGTATGAGTCAGAGTATGGACCTAATAGGTTGAGCAAGTGGCTGACATCCATTTCTCATAAAACAAAATCTGTCAATACAAACTCCACGGACATGGTCGAAAGAAGAAGAAGAAGAAGAAAATACGAAAATTAAAAATCGACAGGAACACAGAATGAAAAAATATATGTACTGATTTGAGTTGAGCTTTTTCGAATCAATATGATGAGTCAGTGGATTTAAGTTTAGACACATTTGACAGCATCACATTCGTCTAAAAGCTCGAGTGAGTAACGGTTGGATGTAGGTGCCTTCCTCTACCCGCACTCACCTCACCAATCCATGCTGCTATTTGATGCTATGCTTACTCGCGATGAATTGTTGCAATTGTGTTATTTTGGAAAAGTTGTATACTCTTTCTTCGAAGATATTGACAAAATGTAGTCGAAAAGCTGTGGTTTAGGCGGAATAAAATGCAAAATGAAATACAATGTACTAAGCATGAATATGTAGTTGCTGTTTATTGAATAACAATACGATAATATCATATGGCTAACATGTAAAGATGTATCTAAAGATGGTTTGCTTATAAACGGAAAATATTGTCTAGGTTGTATTACATACGACCTCGGATTGCGGGAAACCCGTATCGATGTCATCTTATAATATTCGATAACGTATGTAGGTGTATATGTAAGCAAAACTGTACGTGCGAAAAATACTCTATGCCTCCTTCAATGTTTTAATGTAAATAAATAAAAACCATTTTTGGATAGATCAAATTGTATTAAGTATCCCCATTTTATTGCCTACCTACCACAAATAAGGATATCTTTTTTTATAAATTGCAACACAATATAAAAAAGAGAGAACGAATAAAAGAGTAACATATTTTTTAAATAAAGAATATTATTAAGAGTTTGCCACTAGTAAAAAAAGTTTTTAATAAATGCATCGACAGTAAAATATGTGACAGCTACATTACGAGAAAACAAAATAAATAATTGCAAGTATGTTAGAAAAAACAAAATAATATTATCTAGTTTTATCGTTGACGTAGTACTAGTTTTATTCCTAATGCATTGAAGTTAGCCGAGATCATTAAGCTACCTGTAATAAATAAAAATATAATATGCAAATATAATAATATAATAATTACTTATGCCTAAGAAACATGTAGAGCTGATTTGAATTGTTAATAATATAGACCACTCAATAATATTTATTACAGGCAATATTATATCGATCTAATCACGGCAGACATTTTTTTATAATGACAATACAATGAATTAATTACAGGAATCAATGTCATTACTAAATAGTTATGATTTAGCTAAAGAATAAAAGATTCTATATAATTCATAGCCAATAACATTTTTTTGGGAGTTGTATTATTGTTAGCAGGCAATAATTTTTAGTTACTTTTCTAAATTCAAAATAGTCGCGGTAAACTTTGAATATTCTTCTGACAATAAGCACACGATCCATATTATAATCAGTAATCAGTGTAATCAGTGAATCACCAATAATGTTTAGTTCGATATATAAATGGGTATTTCGTCGGAGAAGTTAAACCAATAAATAACATAAGTTCATAATAGTTTCAAATAATCAGTTCCCTTGGAGATTTAAAAATAAATACATAATGTCTTCATCCACATCGGTAATTTTATTATTGACAGGAGCAGATTTAGGATAATTATTATATTTATAGGAACATGGAAATGCATTTTTATTTAAATTTGCGTATTATTAAGAATGTGGTCTGCATAGAGTGACGAGTAAACTACTAAATATTAATAATATGTAGTAAATTTAATTAACATTGTGTTAAAAAATTGAATTCGAAAATTGTAATTGGGCATTTGCTCCTACGATAGTTCAAACGATTAGTACCTACTTCATTTACATTTTTTTAATTCACTGCTAGTTTAAATTTGTCTAAATCAATGACGAAGGGTAGAGATAGGCTGTTGAGATCCGACATAAATAATGCAAAGCAAACTTTGTCAGTCATATTTATTTGTTTTCATTGAACTAAGAATACATATTATTGCAGATGGTATTGGTTAGTTTTTAAAATTCAATTAAACCCTGCGTAATTCAATCCCTAATATATATAATAGTAATAACCTAACCATGTTTTATAAATAATAAAAAATATTCGTACATTTATAAAATATGTACTTATCTAAAATTATGTCATTCAATCATACATACTTTGTGATAATTTATAGATTGAAGAATATTTTGGTTGGTCTTATTTCAATGAGAACAAATTAATATAACTAACAAAGTGTAGGAACCTACACTATTTTTGTCGGATCTCCAATGCCTACCCCCACTGTGATGACTTAGTTTAGGCAGGGTTTAAATGAATTTTAAAAATCTAATCAGCACCATCTGCAATCTGTATTTCTAGTCCAATAAAAAGAAATAAGTATGACTGACATAGTTTAGTGTGCACTATTAATGTCGGATCTTCACTGTCAACCTGAAAAATTCGCCTTTGGTCTAAATATAATAATAACAGGTCCATTGCATTTAACACAATGCTTACGGGCCCTTTTACTTAATTTTGTAATTAACGTGTTAATTTGCATTTGAAAAGTAATTGGCAAAAACACAATTTTGTGCGGCCCGTAAGCTATGGGTTAAGACTAACAACGGTTACGAATATAACAAGTGCCTTACAAGAATTTTACGTATTTTTTCAATTTAAAAAATATGTATTATAAGATTAAGTTCCCCTCTGTTATTTTTATAAGGTCCTTCTGTATCCGATTTCGTTTACCATTTATCGTAGGCGTTAGGATACCAGCACAAAAAAAACCAACTGAATTAAAGAATTCTACAGCTAGGTGTTTACATAATTTTGTTTTGGATCGTGGCCGGAACAAAAAAAAGTGGGCAGCGGGCACATTTTGACAGTCAAATTAGGCGACACGTATACATCATATCGATATAATCAAATGCCTTTGTGAAAAAATCTTATTGAATTCTTTGGCATATATTAATTGTTAAACGTGGCGTGTTTTATACGCGAAAAAAATCACAATAGGTAGATTGCATGTAGTCAATAAATTATGCAAAAATGCTTAAAGCAAATACCCAAACCCCATCGATCAAAACAGACAGTTACTGTGGTTCGTTTTGAAATGAAATGAAATTTCAAAATTATTTTGAGATATTGGTAAATAACAGTAGATCAGGTCATTATAAATTATAAAATTCAGAAAAATGCATTATTAATAATAGGACTACGTGGATACAAGAAAACCTGGACTGGAATGAGGCTATAAAGAAAATGTGCCAAAGCATGTGGATAGATTTTCACCATAGGACATCATTAGAAAAGTGAATAAGTGGAGTAAATCTATTCTACCATCACCACGCTTGGTGCCCTGGTTTGTAGAGATCTCCTTTGAAGAGGAGCGAGCTTAAGCTAATACTGAGGTTAAGAACAGGGTACATAATGGGTAATTTGATGTTCTCATGGGAAGAAGCGATTCGCAGCTCTGCGATGAATGTGATGTTTTAGACTTTTAGAGGACATTGTACATACGTACAATGTCTTAAATATGAACGTCACAGAGTACAGCTGCGAATTGTGGATATCTATGAGAATGTCGACGAAATGAAAGGTGCCCTGGCGGTGGGTAAGACAGAAGAGCTTGGCAAAATTGTAAAGCTCTTAAACAGAATTGGAGTGAGGATCTGATCGGCGGATCCCCTTCTAGAAGAGAAGAGGCGATATGACAGCGAGTCGCAGTCAAACCCTCGGTAAAATCACAAAAAACTAGGTTATATTATTATTCTAAGATTTTTTTTACTGCATTATATTGGAATTTTAACTAATCCAATGGTAATCATCCATAATTTGGAAACACTTCTGAGAAAATATATTATAACCAATAGAAAAAATCATTTTGAAAAAAGTAAGACACCCCGCAGGAATCGAACCTGCATCTTTCGGGTATCGCGCCCATGCACATAGACCACAATGCTAAAGGCGTTATGCTTAATTGCGACAAATTTTAAGTAACGGATTTTAAATTTCTCTGAATCGTTTTCCAAATTGAGCTAGGTACTATTGGCGATCGGCTTTTGTATTCTAAATCAAAGTAGGTATTATTTTAATTATTAACCGACGTCACGGATCACTCCAAGACTTTTTGTTGTAACTTACTTGAAGTTGCTAAGTATGCACACTAAAACAGAGCTTCAATAAGGTCCTACAAGTTGAAGAACATTGTGTTGCCTCGAACAACAATTACTATTGGGCGATAATCAGAATAATACGCAAACTAATGAATACGATATTTTATGTACAAAATGTATTTTTTTTATTATAATAATTTTCTAAAAACTAGTCTTTGGTGGGAAAACGATTTGCGAAGATACTTAAAATAATAATTAACATAATTAAAAAGAAACTACCAAAACAATTCACAAGCGCCATTTTGAAAAAAAAAATACATCCTTCACTATTTAGTTACACAAACGTCCGGTCGGTCCAGGGGATAATAAAACCACAGCCGACCAATCGATTTCAGGTTTTTTGCCTTCTTTACAACATATTAAGTCCATTTGATATGCCAATAAAAAATAAGTAAAACGATATCAAGTTTAAGAGTTAAAAAACAGGTTTGGGAATAAAAATTAAGCGACCGCTTCGACTCTGCTTAATTGCCTGTCGCGGTTGGTGCATCTGTGTTAGTGTGTCGCAGATGATTCGTATTCGTATGTATAGATCTAATAACCCGCAACTGCATATTCTCATTTGTTTTAATGGGTTGTTTGTTGCACTAACCACAAAACCATTTTTTTGTAATTAAACTTGGGTTTACGTGGTAGAACACTATTAGAATAATTTTGAAACTGTTATTTATGAATTCAACGATATTTGAATTGAACATACGTAACTTGAAAACACTTCAGATATAATTATATACCCACTAGAAAAAATAATATATGAAAAAAATACGATGATCGACGGGATGTATGAGTATGTTCAATATATGGAATGTTATTGTATCGAATCACTATAAAAACACTAAGTACATGAAAACAATATGTCAGCCAGTTATCAAAGATTTAACCGTAAGGTTATCGTTGCGCTTTGCCCGATCGACTTCGCAATTCGTCAGAGCGCATAACCGTGATTTCACACATCTAAATTATAATCTGTAAACGTACCTGTAATAATTAAATTAATATTTATTTGGAAGGAGATAATAAAACCAGGGTTCATTTCATCCACGCACCAAATTCTGAGTTATTCATTTGGGAGTCAAACCAACCTACCCTCCGGTTCCGTATACCATCTCCTAGCCAAACATTCTCAAAATCGTGTGAATTATTCGTTGAATAAAAGAAATGGTTGATTAGATATTTGAATTATTTACCATGACAGCTGTTTCGAGCTATAAACCCGTGAAAATGTTTTAAGATAACTGATTCTAAATATTCAGTCAACAAACATATTCAGCAGTCATGGCAGAAAAACTGGGTGTTATCTGCTTTCCTCTTTGCACACAACAGTAGCGTAGCCTATGTGAATTTATTTATATTATATTTATTTATGTCTCTACTTATTATTTTAGTATTTAGTAACAACTTTTAATAGAGAATTATTAAACAGGTTAACATCTACATTAATAAGGTAATTTATATGGACTTATTTGAAATGTATTTAGTTTTATTTATATTACATTTTTCTATGGTTTAATACGCGAGTAGAGTGTCCGTTTTTATGATGGGATCAATTTGTTTGTGTACCTACAGTATTTTAGTCAAAAAGTCTAAACAATATATTAACCCGTCTAAGCTGTTTATTTTCCTGAATCATTAAAATTCATCAAACTATAGCCAGGTTTTGAAAATATACGAAAAAAAATACAACATGCATTTACAGAAAATATGCAACACTTTTCATCGCACAACTATTGTCAATTCAAATAAAATGCATTAACGTTATTTTTTAAGACTACGTGATCTAAGTATCGTAACGGTGGTGGGGGGCCGAACTTAAACACTTAACTTTTGTTATGCTTATAATTTTAGGAACAAAATTCGAAACACGCCACTGCTGGGTATGAGGTTGAATATTGTGAAGTATCAAAAGGACTCATGCGACTTCAAAATATGTGTTTGAATGTGGTTATATGAAAAAGTATTTATATCCATAAAAGAGTTGATGTCTAAATGCCTTATCTTTGCTGTTTATTTATTTTAAAATATGTGATACTTCATGGATAGCTACTGCAAATGTCAATACACTGATATGTGGGTCTATTCTATACTTATCGACCGCTAAAGTAATATAGTGATAAATATTATCAAACTTAGGGTAGATTTGTATCAAAGTATTATCACATATTGTAACAATTACAATAAGATGTTTGTAATTTTGAAATAAATGCTATATTTTAACAGCACCTTTCTTGCTGCTGTTAAACTATATCACTTATTCCAACAGTTACAAACATCTTATTTTTGTTACAATAAGTGCTAATACTTTGATACAAACCTACCCTAAGTTTGATAATATTTATCACTTTATCACTTTAGCGGTCGATAAGTATAGAATAGACCCATTGAACATGTTACTATTTCACCACACTTGCTGCGTGAAATATCTGCATTTTTCAAATTCGGTTAGCTTTCTTTAGGTCCCATACGTTCGTAAGAAAGTACCAAACAAAGCTAAATACAATATATGTGACAAATAAGGAGTCCCTACTAACACTCTCTTTTTGTGAAACCATTTCAATGTTGAATACTTAGTGTTTTTTAAATTCAATTTCGACATCCCTGTCGAACCAATAAGACGCGTTCTTAAATAATTACTCCTTCCGCACACGCGTTGTGTAATGAAACATATAATAAATATCTTGTAATTTTTACTGTGTCAATAAACCAGTTTATTAAAAACAGTATTTCTCCTTACATAACCCCCCTACCATAAATAATCCACCCCTTTTCATGTGATTCTTCCCTGTATTCGTCCGTAGCTGAAGGGCGGTTTGTTACTACCTATACATTTTAAAGTCACTCTACAATATATGAAGTTAAAGCGTACTGCTATACATAATGTAATATAAAAATAATGATCAGACCACTCTACAATATATGAAGTTAAAGCGTACTGCTATACATAATGTAATATAAAAATAATGATCAGACCACTCTACAATATATGAAGTTAAAGCGTACTGCTATACATAATGTAATATAAAAATAATGATCAGACACCTATAAATAAAATACAGATTTTTTTTAAATATTGTAAATAATAAATAATTTTGTATGCGTACTATAATACAAAGTAATTTCCGAGGGCGTAAATTATTTTATTTTGTATCGGAGTGTTCGCAAAAATTGATATTATGAATTCATTTTTTTAAATATGTTACGTTAAATAATATGATGCACCCACACAGGTGATTATTATCTCTTGTGTATGGATAATTACTTAGGAAATTCTATTGTGCGAGGCATTAACACTTAGGAGATAACAGCAGGAATATACATCTATGGATTTCAGCTATGCAAAATTAAAAGAATAATTGCTAGATGTTTAACACACTAGAAACAACTTGGGTCCTAAGATGAATACAAAGATTAAATTGATTACAAAATAATTACAAGATAAAAAGAACTTTTTATATACAACGTTTTTAAATTTTCTGTTGAATCATATAAACTTGACTCGACTAGCTTAAAAGATCAAAAAAAAAAATGTACTTGATAGAAATACTGAATAATGAAACATGAAACGTCATTTCATATTGATTTCCATAGTAACGCACGTATATATTAATAATTTAGTTGCTAGGATCCCCTAGAAACCAATAATGGTATCGAAATAACTTTTCAAACAAAACAGAATTAACTGAAAATGAATTAAATTCTACTTAAAGATGGCTAAAAGTATTAAAAAAATGCATTCGTATCGTGTTCTGATATATTCTAAAAGTTTCAAATGTCTAGCTAGTCGGGAAGTTTGTTAAAATCGATTGCAAGATTTGTACCGGACAAATAAGAATACGAGCTAAGAAAAACGTTGTAAAAATGACGCGTACCTTGCGGGACTCGAACACGCATCCATCATATTCCGGCTGTTTCGCATTACCAAATAAGAAAACTGTGTAAAACTAATTACGCCAGAATTTACTAACAACTATGCGTCCAAGGTTGTATCTCAAATTCATGTAATATTGGCTAGATTTATGATTTAATATCACAGAAACAAATATTATGCCTAATTTTTTTATGGAAATGAATTACCAGCGCATTCAAATATAGACTGACAAGCGTAAATCAATAGTTTTTTCATATAAAAATTGAAATTATATAGGAAGTCGACCTTGTTGAATGTGTGGGATAACTCAGTAGAGCATTAGATGACATAAAAGTATGGAGTACAGCTGACACTTTATTACGATCGAAATATGTTGCTCTTATAATGCCTCCTAGATAGACGAAACACGTGTTGTAAAAATAATTTCATAGTATCAAATTATTACTAGACGACGCTGAATCGAATCTATTGAAATGATGAGTGTCAAGTGAAATGTTTTTTAGTTTGTTGTTGTTATTTAGAACAAATATGCAAAGTGAATTTGAATTTTTTTTATCACGAATGATTAAATTAACTGAAAGTCATTTTGGATTGCAGGTTGATTTGTTGTACACGTAGGTACACGAGTGTTTCAAGATAGTTTTTAAATGCAATTGGAAAGTGGTGCCAGCGGATCGGACGATACTAAGACCCACCAAGGGTTGTAGTGCCAAAATTGATAACGATAAGTTGGTTGGTAACTCATTAGTTAAAGGGGAATTTTACAAACTGAAGAGCACAGCATTTTACTGTTTTTAAAACAGATTATACATATGCACCCACACGAATAAAAAATAATGAAGTTGTTTGACCACTTTTGTCTTCTTATAAACGTTTAATAATTTATGTGTTTTAGCAGGTATTATAATATCTATAGGTATCTTCCTACCTGAATAGTTAACTGCCAGTTTCAATGCGTAGGATTAATTGAGAAGTTTCGCAAATATTCTGGTGTACGAAAAGTAGAACTGTATTTTAGTGTTCAGTTTTGCAACGCGAATGAAAGTTACAAGTTGCAATCTCGCATTGGATTGCAAGTAATGTAACCTCTTTATTATAGAAGCTTGTAAATTAATATTAAAATGAGAACAAGTTTAATCTCTGATGCAGCAAAAATCAATAAAATAATACACCGTCATAGCTCCAGGATATATTTTTATCAGCAATATTGTTTAGTACGCGTATATATTCAAATTTGAGCTCTCATATAATGGTGAATAAGCTAGCACAAAAAAAATGTTTATCCAAGTGCTACTGACTACAATAGCAAAGAGAAATATTTTAAGCCATTGAAAATATTTATCTTGGCATATAATTATAGCCATTCATCGGTTACTAAGTAGATTTATTATAATCTGTATTAGTGATTCTCTCAATAATGCAGATTTTTTTGTTAGAATTCAACTAAGGAATCTTTTTCTATTCGCGTCTTTTCCAAATATGTTATAGGGTAGTTATGAAGAATATTAATTAATCTGTAATACCTTAACAAGTAACATAAAGAGTTATCTTAATAATTATGTGTTCTAATTAAAACTTAGGATATCTTTTAGAATATAATATTATTTATAATGAAAACTTACCCTGCGTATGACGGGGCGTGATTGTTGTATCCTGGTCTTCTAATGGTGGTGGTAAGCGTCTCCTCTTTCAGCAGCCGGTGTTCCTTCCTTGGCAAAACAGGTGACAAAGGAGGTGGTACACTATTCACAATAACTCCCTTCAAACTTCTGTTAGGACTCGGAGACCTAGCCAGAGCCTCTCGTCTCTCCCTCCGACGATACAAATCATTAGCGTCGGTCGTGAACAAGCCATCGATAGCATCAGGCTGCGCGTTATTGAATCCGTTGATCTTGAAATCCAGAGGGTCTTCTTCTTTGTATGTCGGACGCAGGGCTTTTCGCACCAGTCCGGGGCTGGAGAGGCCAGGCTGACAGCGCAGCATCGCCGCGTCGGGGGTTGGCGTGCCGTATGTGAAGGGTCGCGAATCCGGCCGCGCGTGGTACGGGATATCACTGGCGGAACTCTGCGACCTGTGCGGCTGTTGTGAGTAGACTGGCGCTGTGTCGGTCGCCGCGCTCGAGTGGGATCTGTGAGGGCGGTCTCGTTCGCGGTCATTCCGCGCGGTGGTGCTGACGGCAGGACCTGGCAAGGCTTCCACAGTTCTCATCATGTCACGGAGTAAATCGTCTAGTTCTCGCCGCTTGGCACCCGGTGACGGGGAGCCCTGTCGGCGCCCGGCAGAGCTGATGCCGGAATCCATCGAAGCGGACAGCGGGCTGGAAGGTCCGCCTGCGCCGTTGGAGACGGCTCTTGGCTGGCCGGAAGATGAGCTTCCGTTTTGGACGCCGTTCGAGGCTGCGGCAGCTCGGCGGGCTACCGTAGCGTAGATGGGACCCTCCGGTTCACCTCCTCGTGCACCTATAACAAAGAAAAACAAATATTAGAAACATTTCAATCATTAAGAAATATAACTCTAACATTAACATTTATACACATAAAAACAGATTTAAAAAAATGAAAACCTCATAGAACTACTGAAAATATGCAAATTGAATCGTAATATCACGAGATATCTTGTATAAAGAATAAAAAATCAGCATAATTATAATAATACTATGTCGGTAGTTATTATTAATCAGTAAATTGCTATATATTTACATATAAAATACCGCATTCACTTCTAAGCGGAACACAATATGGATTAACACAAAGTAAACATTGGCAGTACGAGGAATTATTGACTATTATATAAATTATAAACAATAATATTATTAAATTAATCAAATGCTGTGTCATTTCCGCGTCCTTATAATAGTATGTGATTTTAAAAAAAATACGAACGTTTGCATTTAGCACACCATAACGTAATTATTGCGTTAAGTCCAGTTATCACTTATTTCGAATCAAAACACGAAACATAACCTCACTTTTCGATTAATTTTCTCTCGGACAAGCGGAACTATTTTCACGGAAATAACTCACCGCTAAAACACTGACTGCCGCCTCCGAGATGAAAGCGTCAAGTGTCTTCGAGCACCTTTCTTACAAAACGCCAATCCATACCACGAACAGGTGTCGAAAATTAAATATTTATTATTTATGATTTTGGATAATAACGTGATGTAACGCGGCGCGCCATAGTTGTTGCATGTAAGGCGCTTAATTCTGTCGTACAAGAGTTCGTTGCTCAGATCAAATCTAGGATTGCATTGCCATGTTAATTATATTCATATTACTACCGATTAATAGTCTTCTAAGAAGCTAAACGTATGTTTCGTTGATTAAAATATCTAAATATCTACGGGTTAAACAGTTTGAAATGTAATTGAGATGTATCAAGAAACGACCATAAGGATCGTAACTAATCATGGATTTAATTTATTCGTTTACTTGTATTTTATGCAGTTTCAAAGTGACTAGAAAAGGGTACCTATCTACAAGAGGACATACTTTCTCATTTTATAATAATAACGCATCCTTAGATCTTTAGAAGCTTACTTGAAGCTTTCAAGATGTGGCTGTATAGACGCATCCTCAAAATTCCTTGGACTGACCGGATGACAAATGTTGAAGTTCTCAATCGAATGGGGAAGGACCGAGAAGTTCTACATAGTATCAAAACCAGGAAACTACAGTACCTCGGCCACATTAGGAGAGGACAAAAATACAGCATTCCCCAAATTGTCATTCAAGGAAAGATCAATGGGAAGCGTAGCAGAGGACGGCGCCGCATTTCGTGGCTTAAAACCTCCGTGATTGGTACGATTTCAGCTCCACGGAACTGTTCCGGGTAGTAGACGACAAACCTAAGATCGCCTTGATGGTGGCCGACCTCCGCTAGGGGATGGCACAATAAGAAGAAGAAGATCTTTAGAGAGGCAAATCCATTGTATTTTTAGTGACTTTATGTCAGCATTAATTTGCATATCTCTCGTATCGCGTTACGGACTTTGACGTCAGGCCGTAGTAATAATTTTGTCATAGATAATTTCCTCACTGTTCTGGCAGAAGACACTAATTCGAAAAAATGACATATTGATTATACCAAAATGTTCCTTATTTCAAACTTTACCGTCTGGAAACCTTCTTAATAAATAAACAGTCTTTATTTTAAAGTCATCCTTTTTACGATTACTTAATAAACTCACATGATAGACCATTTCAAACATTTTAACAAAGTCAAATTACTCAAAACTAGTATTCTCCAGTTAGTGTGTTCTGCCAGAACAGAGAAGATTTGTTGTACATAACGTAATAGTTATCTGAATACACCAAGACAGCGCTGCCAAATATCGTAGTTTCACTTTATAATAACTTGTATCTGAACAGAAATATTTCTAGTACGTGCCGTGCCTACTGTCTTAGCAAAGAGGTATTCGTCTCACGCCCTCTTCAGAGAGTACTGTGGAGGAGAGGTATCAGTGTATCTAAATTCTAAACAATACCACAAATACAAACATAAAATCATATTGGCAACCGTTTTCATTAGCTTGACAGATGGCTTGGCAGGCGTACTGGACGCATAATCAACATGCGTATAAAAATTCATGTACATATTGTTATGTAATATGTACTAAAAGATTCACGTACACAAATTCACGTGGTAAACGAGACGGATTTTCTACCTAGGCTAGGCAGAAATGCCAATAGTAATTTGTAACGTATTTCCGGTGGCGTATTTCAGTTCTTCGTAGCGGTGAGGTAAGAACGATTGCATTCAAAAATTGATTCACAGGATACAAATCATCTCATACAAAATCTCAACACCAGAGTTTATCTGTTAATTTTGTATGAGTGGACACGGATAGACAGGCTTGGCCAGTCGCTTTGAGAGTTCTTATATTTTTCACATATTTCGCCCATTGAATATATCAACGCATTCAAATAATTAATTAATATCGCATCTTTATTTCGAACGAATCTCTCGAACTGTCCGTTGCATAATTTTTCGATAATGTGGCAATACATTTGCCTTGTTTAGTATCAAAATGATCGGTTTACCGGTTTTGCATGTGGAGCGCTGTCATAATTAAGTAACCATAGATAATGATTATTACTTCATAGACGCCGAATGACATTTTAAAAGAAGAAAAGAGAGAGTAATTTTCTCACAGTCGCATCTATGTTTTGTTTTGAGAGAACGTGCGAAATGTCAAATTTAATCATGCAAGGACAGGCGTGATCGTATGGTAAATATTGACAATTATGTATAGCTGTTTATTTTGCAAGTCACGGAAAGAAGGAAACTGACATTCAGATAATGCATATTGTAATGACAGGTGTTTAAATTTTTTATTTATTCACACTGAGAACGTTTTGCGGATTTCTTTTTCCTATTTTCAAATGATTGTTTTAAATAAACGTAAGTAATACGTACATATAAATATTACTTTATACATCAGTCATAGCTTGAATAAAGCCTCAATTACATTGAGCTTCTTTACGAGCTGTTTGTTGGCGAATTTATAATCTGCCTGTAAAGTCGCCCAGTGTAATCATCGAACATGTTATCTTGTTGAACATGGAGGCTTTAGACTGGTAACTTTCCTAATCATAATACATTTAAATCATAAGGGGTATTTTCAGATATTTATATGTAACCACTTCCGTTTCCGTTATTCCAAATTTAAAATTCATTATTCGGAAAACCTGATCTTATTGTATACAAAGTTTAAATAAAACAAATGAACGTGACATTTAATTTTATTGCACACTATTCATGTTTCTATAATTTGAATGATATTCAAAAGAAATGCATTTTAGTGTCAAAGTCAGATTCTACAACGTATTTTATCTGTTGATAATGGTGATGACAACAATCTTTGTATTTTCATTCTGCTTCATAATATTATCTAACATTAACTCACTTACATTAGATTTAACAAAAACACGAGTTTGTTTCCATGCGTGTACATGATTGTTTTTAATATAAAATAACCTGTAGTCCAATTCTTCTACAATTCACAAGTACAGGTGAGATAGGTACTTAAGCGCCGGCTAGACGCTTATGCTTTACAACAAGCTTACCTGCGCAAACCGGTTTGTATTGGGAAGCCCGTGTGTATGGACGGGAAAACTGTAGCACGCGCAAACCGAAAAGCGCTGTAAAAGTGTTTTTTGCACAATCTATACCGCACAGGCAAGCCGCTGCCGCTCGCCAACGACTAAAAGCAGCTGCTTACAGGGAACACAAACATAATCTACGACCTACGTCATCTTCTGGGTGTGTTTGTAAGAAAGTTCGATTCTCAAATGTAGAGAAATATGAGATAAACGTGTTATTTTCAATATCTACATCTGTATCATGATATGCATTAAATATTATAATTGTCACGTACGCGCAACGCTCATTAACAATGTTTCAAATTTCCAGCAAGTACAGTAATTTTATTTTCACAATTAAATAGCAAATCTTACACCACGCCAAACTTGCTCCCATGGGGAGTAGTACCTGGCAGTTAATATTAAATTATAGTGCATCGACGTCATTTCCCCACCAACCCACAGCCGTCGGTCTATACTCTATAGCGTCGCGGGTCCTAGGTTCGAATCCTGGGTCTGGCAAGTTCAAATATTGTTTTTCAATTTGTGTATGAGTCAGAGTATGGACATAATAGGTTGAGCAAGTGGCTGACATCCGTTTCTCGTAAAAACTAAATCTGTTAATACAATTCTCTATCAAATCTGGAGGCCCATATTTATGATCTTATTAGATCGGACATGTTCAAATACGTCATCAAGGAAAATTCGTAAGCAAGAACAAAATTTCATAAATAAGTCTTTGAAAGTTGAAAACTGTACGAAACGTGTATTTAGGCTCACTTAGTAATATTGTCCCGTTTAAAGTATTTTTTTACGGAATTTATTAGTATTTAGCTTAAAATAAGTATCCACTTCCGCTGATCGTGAGTTTTGCCTAAATGTCGATAATATAATACATCCGGCTTCTGAAAATAGGGCAGTTTTATTGTTGATTGGTTGATTGCGGAATTAATGTTGAATTTAGAATACATTTTTTACCGTGATCTGTGATTATCAACTTATTTAGACACATCATTGCCAGTAATAAAAAAATAGATGGCAGTATACTATTATTATAAACAGATATTCACACAAAAACCTCACTTCGTCACAATAGAAATATTAAAAAATAAATTCAACGGTCGAAATTGAAAGAAGATGTTGTCAAAATAGTCGTAGGCAAAAAATCCTCAAATAATACGAATATGAGAGCTGTCAAATTCTTCAGTCCAACGCGACGTTATAATTGCGCAAAAAATTCCAAACGCTCGTTTTAATAATAATTGAAGAGCTGGGTAGAAGAGTGGCTTAAGTGATAAACTATGGTTTTGAAAAAAATCTGTTTGAAAACTGATGAATGTAATTAGGCTGATGGAATAGCTGAGGAAATGAACTGATGAGGCATGTAATAATTATGTTTACATTTTTATCACAAGCTGTAGGTATATTATGTAGTATTTCCTACCCTCATACATGAATAAGTGAGGAATATATTTCTAAAAATGGTCTAAATCTATTAAAAAAAATACGTAAACATCCTATGTTCAATTTCACACAATATGACATCATAATCATTTTTGGCATTACTTACTCTTGGCGGGTCTTGGCTTTGTTCGAAAACTTTGTCCATTCTGGACAATCCAGCACCGAAGCAATATTACATTTCAATAATTAAAATATGTCCAATTTAATTTTGATTAAATTTACCGTAAGTAAGTTTTTGTTTGTTGACTAATTAATACAAATGGGTATATTGAATTTGAAAATAATATAATACAATGGAAAAACGCTAAAACCTAACCTTACGTTTAAAACACAAAAACGTCATTTAACATAAATATCGAATTGTGTACATTTCGGTTATCGAAAATACATGTTTGCTAAAAAGGAAAGAAAGTTGCGAAATGGTTTGTTTTTAAATACAATACCTGCTGCTTGCCAAAAATACAAACTACTGCTTCTCACAAATAAGCGTAAATTAGATATACTAAGGATTACGTATTAAACATGTAAATAGTCTGCATAGTCCTACCTATATCAAGACGAAATAAAAAAAAAATGGGTCGGGCTATATTCAATTCAATTCAATTTATTTATTTTTTTACATATTGTGGACATTACAAATTATAAGTTTAAGACGTTCACAACATGACATGAAACAGTATTATAAAGAAGAAAGAAAAAATAAATGTAATAAAAGGGATAAAAATGAAAATATAAAAAGAGAATATAATATAAACATACAAACGCAGTGAAAATACAATTATACATCTATAGTAGTTCAAAGAAGTACATCGAGTTAGCTAAGGAGACCCTATTTTAGGAATGTTTATTTTATGCGTGCTGTTATAAAAAAATACTCCACACCATTAATTTACCCCACATACTTGAGAGTATATTGTACCTACTATATTATCGTGTATTATTTGAATTAATATAACGTTGAATTATATCTTATTCCATCACATCGTTACATACTATCGTGTCTGCAAAATTATAAGCACTTGTATGCATGGCCCCCACAAGGGAGGGGCTGACAGTGCCCTATCTAGCCCGGGGGCCCAGCATGGCGTGTCGACCAAATATGTGAGATAACACATATCACAAATTTGCTCTAATAGAATTTTTTTAAAGTAGCCTGCGGCGCAATTTTAATTTCATTAGATATATTAACATTTTTAAATGTATCGTTATGCGATACATTTTTAAATGTATCGTTATGCGATACATTTTTGAGTAGTATTGTGTGTCGATACTCGACGACTCTATAATTCAAGTGGATGTGTGTATTAAAAAATACAAAACAATCGTTAAAAATACACTGAATACTCCTAATTTTACCTCGAACACCATTTGGAAAAAGTATCACACTGCCTTTAACTTTAGCAATAGGTAGGGGGGCAGTTTCAGGGTGTGGGGGAGATGCTTGTATAGTTAAAACGTTAAAGTCACATATAGGTATCTGCTAATCGCCTAAAATAAAGGTTATTCATTTTAAAATGGCACTGTAGTTATATTATACGATCGAAGTAAATTTTGATGGCATAGTAAAAAAAAGAATCTAGAATTCTAAGAACACTTAACGGAATAATCAAATTTTACTCAAGCCTCTCATCTATCCAGCGCCTTAATTAGTACCGCCTATCAAGTAATTATTATTTTTCTACCTATGTCCGATCTAATAGACAACGGTTTATGAATGACAGGTTAATTAATAAATAAGGCAACGTTTACGCGTAGGAATAATTTAAATTAACAGTAACTGGCTAATAACAAATTAGAAACAGACCAGTAGGTGCTAAATAATAATTTTATAACAAATGAAACTTTTGACATTGTTGGGTAAGTAAACTTTAAGCTTGTATTAAACTTCAGTTTATAACACTGGATTGAGTTAGTTCCCTATCACTCCTATCTTTACAACTTCTAACGAAGATTGCAAGTGACTATTATTTGTCGTCTTTTCGTGGCTCAGTCGCATCATATCGCCAACACCTTGGACATGTAGCGTGACACTAGGGTTATGGTCATGTCCCTCATAAAGGGGGGGCTGACAAGGCTCTAGCCCGGGGGCCCGGGATCCGACCAGAAAAGTGAGATAAACACACAGATCACAAATTCGCTAATTCAAAATAGTAAAAAAAAAGTCGCCTGCTTGAAAGATGTTATTAATAAAACTATTTGCTTATTAGATGCAATTTTGTACTATGTACCGATACTCGACAACTCCATAATTCATATGGATGTACTCGTACATATTAAAAATATTAAAAAATCGCTAGAAATACACTATTTGGATAATGCTACTGCAGCGCGTCACACTGACTTTACCCTTAGAGAAAGGTAGGGGGCCCACTTCAGGATGTGGGGGCCATGGTTATGGTACTTTACGAGAAATGGCAGGATACTCGATAAGATTTCGATTCTAGGATAGGTAATTGATAATAGGTACTTAATAGTCGACCAAATACATTTATTTTGATACCAATTTACACCGTAGCACATTTATATGGTAAATGTACACGGCTATGGAATTGATTTTTAACTTATAATATTAATGTGTTAGCAATGACGAAGGACAACTTAACTCTCATTCCTTATTAGACATACGAATTCTAAAAGCCTATACTATTAACTTTGCCGTGGCAGTGTATCTTGTTAAAACGGCGCGACTTTCAAACAAAAATCAAACTACCTCTGCTTTGGTGAATAATTAATGACGATAATACATTGGTTCACACGCCTTATTGGTGTTTTATTAGGATGGCAACATTAGCTACTTACAGAGGGTGAGTGGCCAAGATAATCTCTTCCAACTCCTCTGATACACTCTACCTTTCCCCGAATTATGAGTTGGATAAATAGTATTCCTCACACCGGAAAATTTTACCTAAATATGCAGGTTTTCTACATGGCCAATTGGATCGTTTTAAAACCTTCGCATTTTGTTGTCAACGAGATGCATTAACAATGTAAATAATTAGTTCTGTGGTTATACACGTATTATTTTAAGTAATATTTTATTAACGTTGTCCATACTAAGTGTATCTACTTAGTGGAGTAGTGAATAGAATAGCATCTGAATTAGTCATGGGTCACGTGTTAGAATCCCACAGCTGGAATAAGTCATGTTGTTATTTTTATTCAATATGTGCCTGGCTGCATCTAAAGTATTTATCCACTGAGTTGAGCGAATGATAAACAGCCATCGTAAAAAAATGCCGTTTAACTTAACTTTAATACCCACCCTATGAAAGACTATATGGATTGTAAATGAAAATGTATCAGAACTATACAGATAATATAAAATGAATGATATTATTTTAAAAAAAAAGTATATTCACTTTTAATATATACATTGCATTGATATACTACTGGATGAATCATATGCTTCTTAAAATGAAGCCCGATTTTCAGCGACTCAGCCAGTGTTAAAACTTACTGTTTTAATATCAGCGAACCTAACTCGATATAAGCTCACTTAATATTTGTCTCGAAAACGACCTGGCAATAATTATGAGTAAGCCCGATCTAGCTTGCATCTTACTCTAACTAATAGTCAGCGCATGACGACTTGCTCTGTCCGCTCAGACATGAATTTTTGGTAGCTTGCAAGCTTTGGGTTGCAGACACCCTTAGGGTCACTATTCCAAGAACGCAAATTTAGTTTTACAGCCAGGGCAATACGGGTGAAATTCGGGAATCCATGTTAACGGTCTTAACGCATTATACCTACAAGGAAATATTATAAGGCGATAATTGTAATATCTTCTTTTGTGGTACATTTTTAAAATGACACTTGTATGGGAACTCCTCATCTAGTAGTATATCAATGGTACATTGTGAAACAATCATATTATCACTTTCTCCAAAACGAAAAAATCTTATTTACTAATTATATTATGAAAAATTTACTTGTGAATATTACATTCATAATTGAATTTTGTGTTTTTTATTCTATAAATTACGATTTAAATTACTATACTTAGTGTGTTATATACTGGGGACAGGTAAAAACAAAGATCAGATGTCCAACGTGCATAAGTTATTCAAGAATGTAGCTGTAGCAGTGTAGCACATATAAGTTATAAAACAACGCTACAAGTGAAATTATCACAATGAATACATTCGGAATCTTTGTCTCGGGAGATCGAATGGTGTAAGTGGCCGATAGGATTCTCATCCAATACGGGTAATCCGTTCTCAGTTGACATAGTCACTGGCTTTCACGATGTTATGCAAAGTGTAATCGGAAATATAGAACCTTCCAAGGTTTTTATTATGGATAATTCGAATCATTAATAAGGAGCTAACTCTAAACATACTAGTTTTTCTAAGAGCCATCAGTAATTATTACTATCGCTGTAAAAGCTGTCAAAGCTGCCAATTGTATACATGGCTGACTTAAACGGTTGGTAGTGTACTTTTAATTTTTTTCGACGATGTATGGTTGAACAAAAAACGTAATTTCAAGCGCTCGAAATGGAAAATTTTACGAACCGGAGCGCTCGATAATTTTATGAAAATATTAACGTTGTTATCTAATTGTATATATATTTTATAAAAATAAGTCTGTTAGATTTTTTATTATATGACATATCTAGCTCAGGCGGTCAAATTAATATTTCCACGAGACGGAGCGATAATTTTGGAGATTTTATGAACCAGAACGGCGCTCCGGTGCGTTCCGGTACATTTCGAGCCTTGAATCTGTTTCATTATATTTAATAATGTTTAAAACATCACTACAGGTTTATTGAATAGGATTTTTTAAAAATATTATAACTAATATTTATTTGTCAGATTTCTATGTACAGACCTACAAGCTTATCTGTAGAATGGCCAAAAACTACAAACAACCATAGGACGCCATTTTGAAAATTTCATTCGAACGTCAGATTTTGTCCAGTTACGAGTCTTAATTGAGTAGTTTTCGAAAGTCGCTCCCCCATCCCATTCTTCAGATAAGTTGTAGGTCTGCAACTAGTATTCTTTTCCTGTATTATGTAGGTGTCTATAAAAATGTTGTCATGCTGAAAATAAGGTTGGGAGCCCCTGCTCTAAATCATAATTCTGAGTTCTAATGTAAGAGCAAAATATTGAATAAATTCAGTAAAAGGTCTCATGTTAATGGAAATTTGGTTTATTTATTTCGACCTAGATAGATAGATCGACATTGAGTACCTACTTCACGACAGTTTAAATCTCAAAGTATTAGCACTAAGTTGTAAAGCTGGAAAATTAATTAAAATATTTTAAATAAATATTATGTTCAAAAGAATATTGCGGAAAACGTACGGTTTTATGCTTCCGATAAAACAATGCACAACAATGGACGGCGAGGAAAGTTGATAACAGTATTACGCGATCCCCCTGCGACCCGCACAGGTGCTCTCAAGCCACACCTGTCGACGGACAGCGCCGTAACTTGAGAACGGCTGCGGTTATTTCCGTCCTGTTTGCGCAAACATCCGCTGGACATCTCCAACTATCTGACAGAGCAAAGAGAATCCCGATAGAGTCACGAATTAGGCCATTGCGAGGAGTTTTTCGCGCAGAAGCCGGGAACCCTCCCGCCGATTCGTGGTGACGTATTACTGTGAGAATGCCCTGTTTTGTTTTTGTATCGCGGCAGGCACAAATTGGCCGGTGAGAGACGACGCTTATAATGTATTAATTGATTTGGACACATTTTCTTCGGTCGGCTCCGTGTGACAGATGGCATACATGACTTAAAGGGCCCGTTGGGAGACAAGAAGGCGGTAGGTGACAAATCAGTACCTCATGTTTTTTCCTGTATGCATCATTTCATGTGTTCTGAAGGCATGGGTGGAAAACAATCATATTTAAACAGTTTTCCACCAGTATTCATATATCATTTTATGTGTTTTCAAGTGGTCAAGCATTCTTATATAACATCGCACAAAAATGACATTTATTATCAATTTAATTTAATAACACGCAAAATTATATCGTACTTATTCCATTTTTATTAATTAGTATCTGGTAGTAGTAGTCTTAATATTTGAAATTTCTTTCTGAGGAGGACGAAACCGGTCCAGCGCATCTATCCTACATACAAGCTTTCAGCCTTTATGGGTAACTAGGGTAGGAAAGTATCTAAATATTATCACATATTGTAACAATTACAATAAGTTTGCCGCCTAAACCGTCAAAACTGTCTACCTCACTCTAAAATTTATCACAGCCAAGAGAGGTGCTGTTAAACATAGCACTTATTGTAACAATTACAACTGACTTATTGTAATTGTTACAATAAGTGCTAATACTTGGATACTTTCCTACCCTAGATAGCAACTGGGAGCAGTCTTGTGTATAGAATAGATGCGCTGGACCGGTTTCGTCCGCCTCAGAAGGACATTTGAAATGGCAGTTGAAAATGTTAATTAATAAAAGTGTAATAAGTACGATTAAAATTTGCGTTTTATTAAATTGAGTTTATAATACAATGAATTTTCACCATGAATTTGACAATTAACACAATAAAGAGAGAAAAAAATTAAATTTAACGGATTTTCGCCAACACGTGTAATTTTATATATTTTTGGGTAGTGATAATATATTCTGCTTGTGCAATAACAAACATCGCATTTTTAAGAGTTTTTTTTTTGTTAAACTAATTAAATGTATCATTTTTGACTCACTTTATAAGGAGGAGGGGGCTGATGAAGTATATTCTGCTCCATAAGAGGGATAGTCTAAATTTTTTTGAAAACTCCGTGCTACAGTTGTCCGGTCAATATGCCATCGACGGCGCATAGCTGGATGCCACAAAGACAGGCCAGCACTCAATACAGTTTTAATTAAAATAAAACACATGATGTGTATACGTATTTATTCCACATACATATAATAACGATCAGCGCATTTATTCTATATACAAGACTGCTATCGGCGTATCATGTTTGTATAGAGGTATTATAATTGTTACAATAAGGTATCCGTCTAAACAGTCAAACAGTCTTCTCGCTCTAAAAGTTAGCACAACCAATAGATGTGCTGTTAAAACATACGATTTATTGTAACAATTACAACTAAATTATTGTAAAAAAATATAACAAAAAATATGAAAAACTACCCTCGATAGCAGTCTTGTGTATAGAATATATGCGCAGAGCCGGTTTCATCCGCTTCAATCCTTCAACATAACATTATCAATCGGTTAATACATTGTTTTCCCATTAATAATTGCTCTGAATTATCGATGTTTTTGCGTACTTGTACTAAAAACTAGAGTATTACAGACGGATAAAACTGTTTTCCATTGCCAAAAATTATAATAGAAACATTTAAATGACGATCAATAATTGATTTATTGAAGACAAAATACACGACAATTTACCACGTTAAATGGTCGTACTATAATATATTTAAAGTTAGTGTGGCAACGGAAGCAAACTACGAGAACTGTGCCACTGATGGCCATCGGACGTGTTACCACAGCACTGGTGACCGGGTGGCCACAATTATTATTGCCATACTTGTACTGCCAAAAATTTGAAAGAGTATCAGAACACACGTGTTTATTTTATTGTGTAAGTTATCTTATCAGTGCAATCAATATTATGCGATAAATGAATAAACACATACGTTAAAGGCGTATTTTTCTAGTAACAGTGTTAATAAAAATATTTAACAATACATACTATTATACTCTTCCCTCTTTTAATGAAAAGTCTTAACTCACAATTTGCTAAAATGGTAGTTGTGTTATGTGTACTTTTACGATACTACTGCTTAAAAAATATCAGACACGAAAATTTTAAATATTGATCAATGTCATCATATACATAGCTGTTGGTAGTGACTTATTAGCGAACGAAACCGGTCCCGATCAAAATTAAATTATTATGTTAATTAAATAATTGACAAAATTTTATTCCGAGACTTGAAATATGCGCATTTTTATGACAACAACCAGCCATTTATTACGTAATCACCTAATATACCACCCGAGAGTTCTGGGTTCGATTCCCGATCAGGACAAAATGTTTATGTGTTTTTCTCAAACCCTGGGGGTTTGTGATTGTTCAAAATTACTAACAACCACCTTGTACGAAAAAGCAAGGACATGGTTATTATTGATTCTAAAAAAAATCACCCAATATTTAATTAAGGTTGTATATTTCAAAAAGGCAGTACTATGAAATAGCATAATAATAAAATAACGGTTAAAATTTATCTTTTGTCAAAATTATGCATCTTCCCGTCAAATATTATATTCTGTTAATTTTTGAAAAGGGATTAATATTACGTAAATATTAACTATTATATATAATAAAATATAAGACGTAAAACATATTAAAAATATATATATAACATATATAAGAAATTGACATATACCATTATTTTTTACTTGGTCGTTTTTTACATGAGAAAATATATGATTCTTTTAACAAGGAAAATTGCTATTGCAGTGGCATCTAGCGGCATTACGTTGAACTAATATGACAGTTAACCCTTTTACTGCAGCATGATGCTATTGATATAATATATTGATTTAAATATATTAATAATAAAACTATTTTTATAGCTTGTCACTTGCCGAAACGAATGTTCTGTATCTGGTTGATGATGGGAGCATCTATAAATAATAAAATACTAAAGGTGATTTTAAATAATGTAGAACCTATTTTTTGTCCATAAAATATTATAATAGGTAAACAATCCGTGGAGGGAAAGCGACAATGATTTCACGTGAACTATTATAGTGGACTGTAGCTAGTTCTGAGAGAGATAAAGATAATACTTTTAACTAGTAGCTGGATACATAACTAATACGTAGATCCAATTCCGGCAATGTGATATTGATTAAAACAACACTAATTTATTATTTTATACATATGACAACTTTGTATCCTTACAAATCATTGACAGACGTTATGCAATCAGCCCTCCGCGAGAGATATTTCACAAAGAAAACAAAGAATATCTAATTTTACGTTAAGTATCGTTAAGTTGCCGGACCGGAAGGGATTTAGAAGTCTCCGGAAGAAATAAAGCGGAGACAGAACGATATTTATATAATGACGAAGACGTTTGATGTTTCTCGACGTTGGCAACCGTGTGTGGGATCAGAACCAGTGTCGTACATATAGACGCAACGGTTAACAATCGGTATGTAATAAAATAACTAATAAGACATTTTTAATCGAATCGTGTTTACATTGTGAGGCTCTGTGCCCTGATTATACGTATAGTATTCCAGGTGGGGTAATATAATTATAAGTATTGCCATATATATTATTATAATACAGGTTAAGCCAGTGGTTTCAAACCGGGTCCGCAAGAATTCGTAAATTTACAACTTGAAACAAATTGGGCAATACAGTGAAAAGGGGTTTCACACAACCTATTTTTCAGTGATTTATTTTTAGGTATAAAGTAAAAATTGAATAATTCAGTTGTCAGTAATGAAGGTCACCGCCTACTACGCACTGTCAAAATGTGTAAAATTTGCATGACAACAGCACAAAAATGATTTATTATAATACTGTTTATTGGAAGAATGTTAAGTTATATTATGGTTATTGGTATGCCGTATGCCCAAAAGCTTTGCACAAAATGTATGTTAAAAAATGACAATTACTAGTATGCTACATCATTTGAGACTTAAAACCTTGTAAAATAGTGAGAGACGGCTTTTTTGTATACTTAAAGGGCTGCTAAGCGGCACTTTTCATCAGCATATCGTTGCTTACTGATTTACATGTAGGTATATTTAAGGCTATACTTCAGCTGGGGCACGGTCTAAAACGATCGAGACTACGCGACGCGAAAATTGGGTAAATGACGCGTGCAGAACAAAACATAATTTGTCATAAAAATTCAACATGCGTCCATTTAATGTTATGATTATTGTTCTGTTACTAATAATAATAATATATTCATTGACATGTTTTCTTTTTCAAGTAAATGGGTAAAGTTTTTAGTCATCTTTACACGATTTAAGAATTAATACCCCCGTCGCCATCACGAAACAAATCACGATCGCCAGCCAGTCCGAAATTTCGTCGCACCTATAGTTGAAAATTATTTGCCGTTTCACTGAAGTACCATCTTTCTCCTGTCTGGACCCTTAATACGTACCTATCGTATACCATACCTTTCTAGAAAGTGTGGGTTCCGTCAAACATGTATAGATGGATATAGAGTCTAAACGAATAAAAGTGATATCAATTAAGGATAATAAGGACCAGTGGCGAAGGGTGGAGGTAGGTTATTAAGAACCGCCATAAATAGTACACACTAAACTTTATCAGTCATACGTATTTGTTTTCATTGAACTAAGACTACAATAAAATTTCTAGATGGTGTTGGTTAGTTTCTAAAATTCAATTAAACCCTGCGAAACCAAACCATGATAGATAAAAGTAAAAATCAAAAATAATACATAATAAATCTAAAAAATATCTAAAATAAACTAATTAAACCATACATATTTTTGGATTTATAGATAGAATAATATTTTTATCTGGTCTAGTTTGGTTTAGGCAGGACTTAATAAATTTAAAAAATCGACGACATATTATGTAATATGTATTACTAATTCAACGAAAACAAATAAGTAAGAATGAAAAAGTGTGCAAAATTATGTCGGATCGCCAAAAATATACCAAAACTATTATGGTTTGGTTTTGGCAGGGTTTAATTAATTTTTAAAAACTAAGCAACTCCATCTGTAAATTGTAAAAAAAAAATGTAAATATTTGCAGTCAAAAGGAAACATAATGAATCCTGAGATAAAAAAATGGATACTAAAAATATCAATAATTGTAAACGTTGTCGCACTGTTAAAATAGTGCTTATTATATTTTACAACGTTTTTATTAGGACGCATTCTTATTTGTCCGGTGGTTGCTTGTCCGGTACAAATCTTGCAATCGATTTTTAACTAACTTCCCGACTAGCTAGACATTTGAAACTTTTAGAATATATCAGAACACGATGCCAATGCATTTTTTAAATACGTTTAGCCACTTTTAGGTAGAATTAAATTCATTTTCAGTTAATTCTGTTTTGTATGAAAAGTTAGTCTGGAAGAAATCCGTAATCCAATCCAGTATTATTGGTTGCTAGGGTCCTAACAACTAAATTATTAATATATACGTGCGTTACTATGGAAATCAATATGAGTGTCAAAATGACATTTACAAGTTTTTGTGATCGTTTAAGCTAGTTAAGTTTATATGATTCAACAGAACATTTAAAAACGTTGTATATAAAAAGTTCCTTTTATCTTGTAATTATTTATATATCATTCAGGTAAACAGGAACAGCACTGGCCAAAAACCCTAGCAAAGTTAACGACTTTGTCGTGAAAACTGAGCCATCTCTACTTGTCGAAATACGTGCGACAGTGAGATATAAATAACCGAAAAAGAATATATCATGACTAGTGTACCTATTTGAAACTGTGAGAATTTAAAAGTCGATAAGGAGTTAAGTCATTGGTAATTTAAAAATGAAACGGTTAATATGATAGAGCTACAGGGTTTTCTTTTTCATATGACTACTCATACTGTCATTGTCCATTGGCGATTTTTTATTCAATTAGTGATGGAAAACTATTATAAAGAGACTGCTTGATTTTGGAAATATGAATGATGAAATAATTTTGAAAACAGACAGTTAGTTATTGACGTCATCGATTTCTATATTACAATAGTCCAAAAAATCTCGTTGAAAATTCAGACTATCAATACATTTACATTTACCATCCAACTACAGACACAAATTATATAAACTGGTGTAAGTAAATTGTTTCAAATCATATAAAATTCATATATTATATCTATTAGTTACACCGAATGTGCGAAATTAACTATTACATGAAATGCGCAAAATTTTGGCTAATTCATGTAATAGTCAAGCCTGTTGCTTTATTCATGAATTAGGTAAATTTTCTGCTGAGTACATAAATTCGCCAGAGTATGGAATTCTTGAACTGTCAACTTGACAGAAGAAAAAGTAAATTTAATACGGATGGTTTTATTAGTTATAATTGGACATAATATAATATTATTATTATTAGGTTAGGTTAGGTTAGGTTTTGTAATTCTGAATTAAACTATTCAACTGAATGTCCATTTTGAGGTTAGCTATCAAGTGTCAACAAACTATCACAAATATTCAATCGACCATTGCACGTTTGATACCCAAGCACGAATCAAATCGCGAAAATACTTTTCAATAAAATTCTTCCGTTATCATATTATAGTTCTAGATTTTTTTGCGCATAGTAAATGGATATGAACGTCATTGTAGGACGAAATTTGACACATTTGTTAAGCTTGATTAGTTGCAAAAAATACCACCGGAGCGCGATCATCTATTTTGACCATAGATAATATATGTACATTTTGACCAATGCATGAGCATTTGATACATTTAGTTTAGTTGCAAAAAATACCACCGTAGCGCTACTATCTAATTTGTCCAATACATGAACTAGGCAGAAAAATTACTGCCGAATTCACACACTCTTCAGATATTTTGTCTAATTCATGAATAAGGCAACGGGCTTGCATTTTTCATGATTTAGGCAAAATTTTGCCCATTTCATGTAATATTCAATTTCGCACATTCGGCGTAACATATATAAAAAGTCAAATATTATGTTGTTTTGATTTCGTTTTCCCACTTGCCCTCTACTGACATCTATAAATAAAAATTGAAAGTTTGTTTTGTACAAAATCACCTTTCCTGCCAATTCGAATTTTGAATTTTCATGGCAGAAGTTTGCATAATTATTTCGAATTCGATTTTAATTTCTTTTGTTTGACTTGGATGTCAGAATTATTTTCATTTTGACACGTTGTATGTCTAGATATTGTACGTAGGTATGTTTTAATATTGAAGAAGGAAATAATTTTAGTTATATATACCTACGGGTTGCATGTTATGGTAGGTAGTATAGTTAAACATTTATGGGTTCGAAAAATATGCACGTTTCGGATGCATATGACCCGTGTGTGGCCAGTTACTGATTACTGATTTAGATTTTGGATGATTAGCAATCTGTACTATTCTTTGGAAGTATAATATTGTCGTTAATTCGTAGGTATGCATTAAATCTTTAAATTGACGTCCCGTATATATTATATTCATACGCAACAAAGTATGTACCATTTTCGCTCATAAGCCTACAGCAGTGGCGAATGGTGATATTTGGAAGGAGGTAGGCTGTGGAGATCAGAGATACTACTGATTAATAGGTACTTACTAATGATAACTACACACTAATGCGACGAAATTACGTATTTTTCAAAACATATATAGGTACATATAAAAAATCATTAGATAAAATTCTATATTTATTTAATATGCGATCCAACGCAATAGAATTTTTAAATTATCTAGTTATTAATTATTTTGGACAAAGTGCGGTCATGACAACAATATTATGCGCGAAGGTTGGCTCTGTGATAGGAGTCTACCATATTTCATACAATTCGATAGACTGACTGAGGTTACGTCGCGATACGAAAAAATATTACAATTCCATGACAGATGGCGCGCTGTGGTATACTTTTTAAACCTTTCTTTACAGATTGTTTTGTAATATATATAATACATTCCTACATATTATACGACATCATTCTGTTGTTGGCAAAATAAATTATTTTTATAGAATGTAAAATAAATTTTTATATAAATACGTCAATATGCAATTGAGAAATATTTTTCATAAGAAGGTAGTCTTTAAATAATCGTCTAGTATGGAGTCTTCGCCACTGCTATACAGTATGGACATTAATTACCTTAAAATACTTTTCATGAGGAATGCTTGTCAGCAATTTCCCGTGGTATCCTTAAATACTTATTACCGGTCAAACTTTATCACCCGCAATTACAATTTAATAAAAAAAAAACATAAACGTTTAATGATTCAAATAAAAATCGTCAACATAAAAAAATATCTTTTTTCAGAACGATTCAGTATTCAAGAATACGCGAATATGTATAATATTATTGTGATGTTTTTGTAAGAAAATAAATGCAATTCTTTGGCACTCACCCAACTACTATTTACTCCGGGACTCATTTAAAGATGTTGATTTAAAAAAAACTAAAACGTCTGGTTAAAAGTTTCGCCTAAGTGAAAACATAAATAATATCAACAGTGTTTTTTTCATAATAATGACAAACGGTGACATTTTTTTGATCTAATATAATAGCTTTTGAAGAGCGAAAAATACATATTGAACACGTTTAGTTGTATGATACAAAAGACATTAATTTTATTGCATATTATATAATTATAGAATGGATGCTGGTTCAAGTCTCGCCCGGCGTCATATTTTTTTCAAAAATCTTCTCATATGTCTAAATTATTATAGAAATAAAAGGTGAATCTCATCTAGATATCAGTAACGAAGGGTCGAGGTAGGCTGTTAGGATCCGACATGAATATAGTGCACATTAAACTTTTGTCAGTCATATTTATTTGTTTTCATTGATCCCACCAGTGTTGTTCAGTTTTAAAAATATTTCAATTACTCTCTGCGGAAACTAAGCCATATTAGATAATAGCAAAAAAATATTCATCTATATAAAATATTTAAAATTATACCTTTAAATATCATACATAATTGAAGATATTTTACAGATAGAAGAATATTTTTTATGGTTTGGTTTAGGCAGGGTTTAATGAATCAAATGGGCTCAACGAAAACAAATGATTATGACTGAAAAGCGTTCGCTATATTTGTCAGATCGCTCAAAGCATACCTAAACTATTATGATTTTGTTTAGGCTGGTTAACACAATCACTGCGTATCTTTTGATTAATTTTTAATTACCGCATTTAAATAACATGCTAATTGCATCTAATGGCCGTTTGACGGGGACACGGCAGCCGTGTCGTCCGCGTCCAACGAGTCTGCCGAATGGCATAATCTGTTCTAACGCCATTACAATAAAGGTGATATTGCTATAAATTCCCAATACTTTTTGTCGGGTCTGCCGAATGGCATAATTCATATTTTAATATCAATATCGTTCGCTCAAATGAACATTGGCACTAGAAGCACTGTTCTAACGCCATTACAAATAATATTGCTATAAATTCCCGACGCGTGATATCGCATAATGGAAATTGCGGAATTTTGTCATGTGACGTCTACCTATACATGTGCGAATGTCGCTATGCGCGAATTTACTTGCTAGCTACTGTACTGAGCGCGTTGTCCATTAATAATGTCATTGTAATAATATGCCTACTAATATACCTCAGTTGAGGCATGGTCTAAAAAGATCGTGGCTAGGCGATGCGCGGATTGCGGGTCGCGGGTGCAAACGCCAACCGAAATATAATTTATCATATAAATCAAACATGCGTCCATTTAATGTTCTGTTTATTGTTCTATTAGTACAATTCGTGACACTCAGTATGCGGGCACACAAAGCGCTTAACGTCAGCGGACAGCAGAGCCAGTCCAAAAAACAAAAAAAAAATCTTTCTTAACTTTCTTCTTTAAGCACTACGGTGCATGGTTGCAGCATCAGTCTCGTGCGGCTCCGACTCGGGACGGAATGAGCACTTAAAATCACTTCTTTCAGACACGTTTAAAGCGTCATAGAAAGCGGCCGTGCATATCCACGGCTGTGCATATATGACTGGTGGTGGGCGGCACTTTAACGTGTTCTATTAGTAATAATAATAATATATTCATTGATATGTTTTCTTTTTAAAGAAAATGGGTAATGTTTTTAGTCATCTTTACACGATTTAAGAATTAATACCCCCGTCGCCATCACGAAACAAAATGACGTATTGACACCTCGACGTTCGCTCTCAGACTGCCAGCGAGTCCAAAATTTCGTCGCGCCTATAGTTGAAAATCATTTGCCGTTTCACTGAAGTATCGCCTTAAACTGTTCATATGGCTATTTAAAACTAACCTAAATATCAATGTTATTGTTTACCATTAATTGACGGTGAACATTTAACTGTTGTTTATTTTAAGACCTAAGGGTCCTAAGGCATAGCGACGCTCCGCAGTGATCGATCATAATTAGCGTTCCCGTGGCACCCGCAGCGATTTGTAGCGACTGGCAACATTTTGGTGACGTGCCAATAATTATGTGGCAAGTAACTGCCAACGTGTTGCCGGTCGGTGCCAATCTCGCCATTAACAAAATCGCAGACCGAACAGTTCCACAGAACCAACATGTCGAAATAACAGAAGATCTGACAAATCAGAGCCGACACGTTCTGATTGTTACTAAAAGCTTGTGTTTTTCTCATTAAAAACGTATTAAATGAAAAACAATATGTAAGATATCAATAGAAAAGTATATTCTTCATATTATGATTCGTAATAGGTAATAAAGTATCGAGATATAATAATACATACATTATATCGTATTTCGTAGAGTAAATTAGCTCGTATTCTTGTTTGTCCGGTGGTTGTGTATCCAGTACAAATTTTGCAATCGATTTTTAACTAACTTCCCGACTAGATAGACATTTGAAACTTTTAGAAAATATTAGAACACGATGCCAATGCATTCTTTTAATACTTTTAGCCATCTTTAAGTAGAATTGAATTCATTTTCAGTTAATTCTATTTTGTATGGAAAGTTATTTCAGAAAAATCCGTAAAAAGTAAAAGACTATTATTGGTTGTTAAGGGAGTGGTCCTAGCAACTAAATTATTAATAATATACGTGCGTTACTATGGAAATCAAATGAAATGTCAAAATGACATTTCAGTATTCTATATTTGTTTGTTTTTTATTTACTTCATATCAAGTACAAGTTTGAGCATATTGAGCATAAAAATTCAACAGAAAATTTAAAAACGTTGTATGTAAAAAGTTCTTTTTATCTTGTAATTATTTTTGATTTCATTCATAAAGAATCTATTTTATTTACTGCAGTGGCGAAAACTGGAGGTAGGATGTTACCATCCGACATAAATAGTGTACACTAAACTTTGTCAGTTTTTTATTGGTTACATGTAAATTGTACGTAAAACATTTCACTGTGGCACAGTTCGCCGTGAGTTTTTTTATCGGACTATACGGTCTCCAATTTTATTAGATTCAATATGAACCTAACCTCACCTAACCTCACAAATAATACAGTATATCGGATACTTTCAAAAAGTGTAAACTGATAAGAACCGTGTTTTATTCAGACACGCATTTTATGTCAGTACTTATTATATATACGACCCAAAGAGGTTGGACGGTCTTTAATATACGGCCATATATTTCCGATACATTCACGGTGAAGTGTGATACGGCAAACTGCATTCGTATACGTTTCCGGACACGATATTAATATTGCTAAGTTGGCATTTCCGCTTTTCTAATGCAAGCAATGGCTGTCACTTTTTGATATTCATTATTTTTACATTTTTTACAACGATTACAGGAATGTTGTATTAGTGAGGCTACGCGAAAATTCGCACTAACTTTTTGATAATACAGTAAAAAAAAATTGAGGCTTTAACCCGACCTAATTTAAAACTATTAGGTAAGTAAGAAAAGAGGTAAGAAAAAAAATGCTTTTGGAGATATTGCGCCAATACACTACTAATGTACACACAGGACATAATAAATAGAATTTCGATAGACTATATTATTCAATACACGAGAGCAGTTGTCAATATTCGACGTATGACGTATTCTTAACACGTGTTTAAGTTCATCCCGTTTCTTCCGCACTCGAGATCGGTTGCCTGCTACTTCTTATCCGTTTGATATTTCAGTTCCCATTATTTCCGAGTTCCCTGAATGAACACGTCTCTTTTTTTATTTATCCTTCTAGACCTTAATATATCCATCCAGGTAGGTGTTCCCCGAGATTTTACAAAATTATACAAGGTTGAAAATTATAGGCTTATCACGACAGATTGTCTTTTCATGGACCCTGTAAACTGCAACCCTGCATACGTGCAAGTTTCCGGACACGGTTTTCATTGAACTCAATTTCATTGAACGAATTCAATGTGTAGACTGTAGATAGTGTAGATAGTTTTTAAAATTCAAGTAACCCTGCCTAATCCAACCATAGTAGATAATAGAAAAAAATATTCATTTATCTATACAATATCTAATATTATGCCAATAAACTATACATAATTTTGGATATTTTATAGATAGAAGAGTAGTATTCATAACAAACAATCATAACTCAACGAAAATAAGTATAACTGAAAAAGTGTGCACTATTTTTGTCGAATCGCTCATAGAAAACTTAAACAATTATGGGTTGGTTTAGGCAGGGTTTAATTGAATTTTAAACTAATTGGCACTATCTGCAAATTATATTCTTACTAAAATGTGTAGAGAGTGATTGCTAGTTTCTTTAAATTCAATTAATCCTAGTATAGTAGATTACAATACAATTATGCCATCAAACCATACACTAACAATTTTAGATATTTTATAGATATAAGACAATTTTTATCGATTATGGTTTGGTTAGGCATGGCTTAATGAATTAAAAAAAAACTAACCAATATGTACTATCTGTAATAATATTGTATTCTTGTAACGAAAACAAATAAGTATAACTGAAAAAGTGTGCACTATTTTTGTCGGATCGCCCATTGCATACCTAAACTTTTATAGTTTTGTATAGGCAGGGTTTATTTGAATTGAAAAAACAAACCAGCACCATCTGCAAGTTATATTCTTGGTTTAATGATAACAAATGAGTATGACTGACAAAGTTTAGTGTGCCCTATTTATGTGTAATCTCAACAGCCTACCTCCACCCCTCGCCACTGATTTACGGCATTCAGCGGGTATATTCTATACAAAAGGCGACTATCGACCGCTAACGTGCTAACGTGATAATGTGTTAGTATTTGTTACTTACATTTTATATTGAAATATTATAATTGTAACTTCAGTTAATCAAGAAATGAAAATATAATTAATATTAAATTCTACAGGTTTTTTTTATAAAAGGTTTGTCGATAGCTATTTCGGTTGTAACACCATTATCAAGAGTAGTCTTGATAATGGTGTTACAACCGAAATAGCTATCGACAAACTTTTTATAAAAAAAACCTGTAAAATTTAATATTAATTATATTTTCATTTCTTGTAAAATGGAATTCTACCAAGTAAATGCTAACTCAATTAATATTCAGTTAATCAGTCGAAACTGTCTCTCTCTCGCTCTCTTTCTATCGCTCATGCTCTAAATTTTAGCACAGGCAGGGGGCATGCCGTTAAAATATATCATTTATTGCAACAATTAATACCGGCTAATTATAATTGTTACAAAACGTGTTAATAATTTGATACAAACATACCCTAGTTAGCGGTTTTAGCGGACGAAAGCAGCCTTTTGTATAGAATAGACCCGCAGAAAGGTATAAAGAACAATAGTAGGTAGATGGATTAATAACCTTCGATATATGGACGATACAGTGCTACTGGCAAATACTACCGAAGCTTTCATTACATTTTGTAAATTGTTGTGAATTTTCCTTCCATGGTTTTAAGTGTGCAAATACGCTATGAGCACCCACGTGCATGCGCAACATAATATAATAAACAACATTAAACAGTCCATTGCACTCATATCATCTGAGATAACATTGTTATACAATATAATATTACGAAACATTGAAACTATTTACTCTTGCACTTCCACGAAGTTTTAATGCAGTGTTGAATATTTCCGAAAATTTTGATAAGACGATAAAAAATGTTATTACGAAATTAGCTTTAAAGTTTAAACATTCAACCTAATGTGGGTTCACTTATCAAGAATGTAAATATATAATATACAGATATATGGAGTTAATACATATTTAACATAATATTACATTAAAATACTGAACAATAACAACTATTATTGCTCTTCTAACATTAGAGAATTTTGGGACGAATTTCCCTATATGCAACCATATTATACATTATTCTAATGGATTTAAGGCTATACCTCAGCTGAGGCATGGTCTAAAAAGACCGTGGCTAGGCGATGCGCGGATTGCGGGTGCAAATGACGCATGCCGACCGAAATATAATTTGTCATATAAATCCAACATGCGTCCATTTAATGTTCTGTTTATTGTTCTATTAGTAACAATAATAATATCGTCTCTGTTCTGGCAGAACACACTAACTGGAGAATACTAGTTTTGAGTAATTTGACTTTGAAGTTGTAAAAAGTTTGAAATAATGGTCTATCATGTGAGTTTATTAAGTAATCGTAAAAAAGATGACTTTAAAATAAAGACTGTTTATTTATTAAGAAGGTTTCCAGACGCAAAAGTTTGTAATTTTTTCGAATTAGTGTCTTCTGCCAGAACAGTGACGATATATTCATTGACATGTTTTCTTTTTAAAGTAAATGGGTAACGTTTTTAGTCATCTTTACACGATTTAAAAATTAATACCCCCGTCGCCATCAAGAAATTGACGTATTGACACCTCGACGTTCGCTCTCAGAGTGTCAGCGAGTCAAAAATTTCGTCGCGCCTATGGTTGAAAATTATTTGCCGTTTCAGTAAAGTATCGCCTTAAGTTTTCTACCATTCCATTTGAGTCGTGTTTTGCGACCCGGTTTTCGCCTTTCGGAATCTTCAGGCACTATGCGTACTCACCAATGGTAAATACACACTGATAACGAAGACAGTTAATTCTAACTTATATTATAAAGTAATACAATAAAGTAGATAGGTAAAAACTCTATCACCTACCTAATAAGTCAAGGATCACAATAAAAAATATGAAATATATATATGATAAACAGATTATGTATAGTTGGAAGTGTTTGTAAAAAACCCCTACGTGTTATCCTTATCACTAATAATATAATCAATAGGCGTATAAAACGTCAAAACCCTAATAACAGATACTTAATAATCAATAATAATACATTCAATAGGTGTAAAATTATCAATACTGGGAAAATAATGGCAAAGTATTAGGAATTTAATGTAGTTAACCAATGAGATCAATAATATCAGTACCTACTAATAATAAATAATAATGGGTATTGATAATCTATATAATTGGTATCACACCCACGGTGGCCGCGCGGCTTAAGCGTTGGACTATAACGCCGTGCGTCCCAGGTTCGAATCCTGGGGCTGGCAAGTACACATATTGTTTTGCAAGTGGTTGACATCCATTTCTCGTAAAAAACAAAATTTGTTAATACAAACCTCTACTCTGTGGAGGCCCATATGATCCTATTAGGATCGGACATGGTCGAAAAATATAACAAGTCCACAAATAAGACCACATAGGTACATACTAAACGTAAAATCGTAAACTACGTGGAAATTTAATATTAGACTTTTTGGCAGCCCAAAGATTGGAGAGGATACATCAACATTTGAGAACCATTTACTAAATCAAAAACATACATTTAACATTGAAAAAGGCGCAAGATCACTAGAAAAACGACTCAAATGGAATAGTACAAAACTAAACTCTCGGTTAATAGTATATATTAATAATATTATATATTATTCGTTCTAAAATATATTATATATTCACCATTCGATTTGTATAACTATAGTTAACAAGATGCGCAGATGTGAGTTTTCCGGTATACGCATGAAGTAGTTAGGGATTAATGAATCTACGGTTGCTATCACTAACAGTGTCTGCTGTATCACGTTGTCGCATTCTTGTTTCCGGCTAAAACCATTAACATTTTCTATATACGTAAGTATATAATTCCATATTATACTAAAAAATGTGCAAAAACCACTGAACCTATTGCGGTTTTTTATGGCTTTAATGAAAGACTTGGGTCCCAAGATGAATTCAAAGATTAAATTGATTACAAAATAATTACAAGAAAAAAAGAACTTTTTTTATACAACGTTTTTAAATTTTCTGTTGAATCTTATAAACTTGACTTGACTAGCTTAAACGATCAAAAAAATAAAAATAAAACTGAAATGTCATATTGATTTTTGAACATTATATAATTTAGAAAAACACTAACTGAGAGAGTATATCACAACCAATAGAAAAAACTATTTTTGAAAAAAGTCAGCCAACCGGTCGGGAATCGAACCCGGCATCTCCAACGGGTAAACGCCCCAAACTCGTCGCATTCAGCCATTATGCTACGGAAGACATACTAATGACGACAATATTTAAGCTATTGGCTATTAAATACCTACCACTCAGCGCTCTTAGATGTTAATGTTCAATAATCAGAATGATATATTCTTAAATCTTGTGAATTATTCGTTTGAATAAAAGAAATAGTTCATATTGATTTCCATAGTAACGCACGTATATATTAATAATTTAGTTGCTAGGACCCCAGACCCCTGCCAACCAATAATGGTGTCGAAATAACTTTTCATACAAAACAGAATTAATTGATAATGAATTCAATTCTACTTAAAGATGGCTAAAAGTATTTTAAAAATGCATTGGCATCGTGTTCTGATATATTCTAAAAGTTTCAAATGTCTAGCCAGCCGGGAAGTTAGTTAAAAATCTTCAATCGTCCAATACAAATCTTGGAAGAAAAAAATCTGTACCGGACAAACAAGAATACGAGCTAATAAAAACGTGGTAAAATACTAACGGCTAAGCAAGCGAGCAAAGCCAAGACAGTTACGTCTAAATTAGGACTATAATTACTGTCCCAAGTAGTAGTAATATATTTGTTGTAAAGGTAAAGTAAGAAAAATAAATTATTATACAACGTACATATAATAATATGTAGTTATACCCACGATGACCAAGCGGCTACCGCATCGCCTTAAAATGTCTTGTCTAGCAAATTCACATGTTATTTTTCAATGTGTGTTTGGACCCAGAGTATGGGCTTAATAAGTCGAGCTGGCTAACATTAATTTCTTGTTAAAAAATAAATCTGTTAATACATCCACTACTCTGTGGAGACTCAGCTTTTTAGTATCAAACATGATGATGGTTAATGGAATTACATACATACTTACATATTAAATAAATGGGCATTTTCGCCAAAGTTTGTACATGTTTGAAATTTGGGTAATATTATTTTTTCACTCAAATTAACCATTTTTATATAGCTAGCAGATTCCTTGTTCTATTGCTGAATTGGTGATAGCAATTTTTCAGCAAAATATTGATTAATACAATATTTATATCATTTTTATTATGAAATTGGGCATAATAAGTTTCCGTTCCGTGACTACGAAACTTAGCTTTTAAAACATGAATGAAACACTTTTTATCACTTAAAAGAGCTCTATTAGATTAAAAAAACCATACACTTCAAAATAAAACTACAAATAGTCAAAAAATATTATTGAATTTTAATTCTTGGGCACATTTCGTTCCCCTCCGTTACCCTATGTCTATAATGGCAGAGCATTTTTCCTTTAGTATTTGAAAAAACCAATCAATGTTCGTTCTGCTATTTTTTTAAAGACAATAATCACTTTTACTAAATTTTATTGGAAAAATAAATAAGTTTCGTTATTTAATAATCAAATGAAAAATAGTTAACGTTCAACTTTTTTGGGGACATTTTCGGAATGGAACGAAATGGTAACGGAGTGTAATTTGTAAAGCTTAAGTTACATGTTACCATAAAAACAAATTTTTGTTTTATGAAATTTATTTGAATTTTTTGATAGACAGATAAATATTCAACGTGCGTCAAAATAACAAAACAAATCAAACTTAATCACTAAAATAGACATATTTTATAATAAATTTCACAATACTTGTAAAATAAGGTAGGTAATAATTTTGACACACTATACATTACCATAACTTTATTTGGCATTTATATTATTTGTAACTCAGATAAAAAATATTTTTAAGCAAATTAACAATATATGAAAAAAAAAATCAGCAAGGGATTCAGACGCGAGTTCCTAGCGCGGCACGGAGTATATAACTTTTACGAAAATAATTATAGTCAAACTCGGTTATTACGATCTCTGACATAGCGAGATCTCGGATGTAATAACGAAACATTTGTTGACAATTGGTTTATGATTTTCGCCATACATTTAATTCTTTCACTATTATAACGAGCAACTTATCGGATATACCGAGCTAAAATACTGTTAATGTGTCGACCGTTTTAAAACATTTCGACCCTAAGCAATAAAATCCGATTGGACAGGATGCCGCCGGGGTCGGATTACGTTTATGACACTAGTAAAGTGTCTAAGTACCTACCTTATTGGTGTTTCACCGACAATAATAAAAAAGTATCCACGCATATGGTTGAAAAATCCAAGGTTTGTGAAGTCCGTAGGTACCTACCAGCGTTAATTACAATAAACAACTTCTTTTGTAGTTTATGAATGCCATGCTCGTTTCGGGGATTTTTACGATGGTTTCCAAATTTTTTATTTTCGGCTTTTTGTGTAATGTGACATGCTCATTTAAAAATACCTATTCTCTGATATAACGAGTAACGCTTATAACAAGCAAATTCAGTCGGTCCCATCTTCCTCGTAATAACCAAGTTCGACTTTATGTTGTCTTGAAATTTAATTGTATTCATCAACATAAAATGTAGCTATACAGGTTGATTGTAATCAAGACGTACTTTTCTGACATTTCGTGAATACCTACAGTTCTAGGTATTAAATCTAATCGAGTACACATTTCTGTTAAACGTGACAAAAAAATACTTTTTCATACATTTTTATAAATTTCTATGCCTAAAATGTATGGAGAAGTTTTAAAATTTTGGTGGCGTATAACAGAAAGAGTATGACAGAGCCAGTGCCTGTCTCGCAATTATTTCAGTCTGGTGTTTTTTCTTTTCCTTCTGTTGTTTTTTTTTATCTCCATACTTTTATGTGCGCTATTTTTGCGTATTCAGACATATCACATACTTTTTTAATCTTTATTATATTATTATATTATAGTCAGGTTATTTTTTATATTTTTTAATGAAAATATTTTTGTTTTTCATACGAACAGACAAAATAATTTTTTTTATAATCTATGAAGAACTAAACACACACTGTAAACCCAACTTTATGCATGCCATTTCGTTACTTTTACATTCCACATATACGTTACCACCAATATAGTTTCGGAGTGGAAGTAACGGATTCTGTTTCAGAAGTGTTTGAAGCCAAAATTTAGCTTAGTTTTATTGTTAAACCTGCGATATGTTTTATTATATCTGTAGTATGAAAGATAAGCTCCATATGTGTAGTATGTGAAATAGAAATATGTGTTTTCTTACCTTATAAATCGTGGTAACAGTAGTGGAACTTCTTAAATGACCAACCCAGAAAGCAACCTGTTCCGATAGCGATACCGACACACACCAACAATTTAAAGTGTACATGGCGATCAGTGTTATACAAAAATGTTGCTACATTAAAAAAAAACATATTTATAGTGAAAATTTTTCGCCTTCATGCTAAAATCGTGGTAACGGAATGTGGAGTTCCACTTTTTCAAATATCCTGGGACACACTTTAAACGTGATTTTTTTTCAATATTGGTACAAATTTACGAAAAAACTATATATTTTCCAAAAATATATAATGTAAGCTGTTGAAAACACTACGAATTTAATTTTACACACTCAAAATTAATGACGAAATCAGACTTTGTTTATTTGAATTTATGGGTGGGACATGGTAAAAACGCACTACCTTTCGATCTAAATAATCAATTAAAAATATATACAGGTCAGATAGTTGTATTTAACTGATTGAATAGAGTAAATTAATAAATTTGCATGTTAAAAGTACATAACTTTCCAACATTTTATAATATAATAACTATGAAAAAATCAATCAAAGTCATGGGACATGCCAAAAACGCAATGTACAAACTTTGGCGAAAATGCCCAAATAGTTCTATTGAATGACTAACAATAAGAAAACTTCTGCCAAAAGCTCTCTCAACGCCTGGCGCAGCTTTTGATATCGTCTCCGCGAAAACAATAAAGCTTTTAATAACTGATGTTTTTTCCTTCCTATTGTTTTACCTACTGTTATTTGTTTTATATAAATATTTAATTATACCATAATTTTACGTTAAATTTAAATATTATCGATATTGCGATAAAATTATATTAATTTATTAGTATTGGGTAAATAATTAATACGAGACTTTGGAAATAATGACCGATAGCTGGTGAGTGTTATTTGAGGGAGTATTCAATGAAACAGATGAACGTGTAAATCTTAAAATGACATACATAAAACACTGTCGTTATTTTTGGAAAGCATTGTTCTACCTGTTGAAAAACACACATGAGAGTTGAGTCATACAATATCGTAATCAAAGTTCAATAGTGATCCTTTTATACCATGTCTAAAAGACAAAAAGACCAATGACTTATGTTAATATATTGTAATTAATTGTATTTGTTTTTTACCTGTAAATAAGTGAAGTTATGTGTATCTTGTCTCCATTTTCTGCTGAAATTTCTTCATCACTTACGCTAATGTGTTTATTTCTCGTACACACTTATTCTCTTAAACAACTATACTTAACATTTTATTTTATACTATTAATACACTGCTGTTTTATAAGGATATTGTATACATTTTATTAACTAACTAAATAATATTCTATGACGTGATGTGATCCTGCAATTAAACTGTTTAGCAAGGGTTAATTTAAATATTGAACACAAATCATTTAGCTACGAGAAATAATTTCCTGTTGGATACACCTATATGCAAATTTAATATGTAAATATAGTACACTTTAAGTGTGATAAAATTGTTTATAAATTGTGTCATATGCCAAAACATCCTGCTGAATTATTAATCATTAAATACATCATTATTATTAAATTACTCATATTATGATATGCAATTCAATAATACAGACATTATGACTAATCAATACATATCGACTGTAGAAAGGAAAAAGGACATAACCCTCAGTTTTTTTTAAAATAGGTTTTATTGGATAATAACATTGTAGACGACTAAATACACGTTGTCTCCAAAGGATGTAAGCTGCAAATGAGGATTTATTATCTAAATTTAACTGGCAATTTTTTAAAAAAGAAGCAATATAAGTGGGAAAAACGACTTAACAACCATTTTTGTTGGTTTTTCTTTAATTAACCCAATAATTAATATCAGATTAGGGATATAAATACCAAATTATTAATTATCATGCACTTCACAATTGTCTATTTTACAACGTTTTTCTTAGCTCGTATTCTTATTTTTTTCGGTGGTTGTTTATCCGGTACAAATCTTGCAATCGATTTTTCACTAACTTCACGACTAGCTAGACATTTTAAACTTTTAGAATATATCAGAACAGGATGCCAATGCGTTTTTTAAATACTTGTAGCCATCTTTAAGTAAAATTGATTTCATTTTAAGTTAATTCTGTTTTGTATGAAAAGTTATTTCAGAAGAAATCCGTAAAAAGTAAAACTATTATTGGTTGCTAAGTGGGTCCTAGCAACTAAATTATTAATTTTAATATATACGTGCGTTACTATGGAAATCAATATGACATTTCAGAATTATTTCTATCAAGTACAATTTGTTTTTGATCGTTTAAGCTAGTCAAGTCAAGTTTATATGATTCAACAGAAAATTTAAAAACGTTGTATATAAAAAGTTCTTTTTATCTTGTAATTATTTACTTTGAGCGATAACCAAACAGAAACATTTTTGTGCCTCCTGTAAAATTTTATTTGTGTGGGTTACGCCCTTTTTCCTTTCTATAGTCGATATAATATTAAATGCAGGGCCTAGTATCATAATGTATAGAATGGTTAGTCTAGTTCTAGTAAAAAGTACCTACGTATAGGTTTGACGAAGTGCATATGATCCTGACTCCGAAGCAATCGGTCAATGGATTGGGTCAATTACAAACAACTGTCAAGCACCGTAAAAAAAGTCTGCTGATATACCTAGTATGTAGAGTCGTTTAGTATAGACATCATATCGGTATGCTGTTAAGATCTGACATCAATAGTGCACATTAAACTTTGTCGTACAGATGTTGGTCACTTGTCTTTCCCCGCTGATAGTCGGTTATTAACCGTTGAAAAGAATCAAAGAACGGCGAATAATTTCATGACTTGAGCACGACTATTTCCTAAATATACTGGCCATGGTAACAAAAATTCACTTGTGCACTTATATGAACTCGTATTGGTACCTATATTTGGCAAATACATTGCGGGGTTTCGCTTTTATACAGTAGTAAGTATCTAGATTACGTTACTAGATATATTGTGTTATCAATTCATCATATACCTATCATGTTATGCTCTGGTGACCGATGTAGGTACTAAATAAAAATATCATTATAAATAACATACTTTGGCTTTGAAAATAGAGTAGTGCAAATTATTATAACGTCAATGTTTTGTAAAAAGGGCGAATTAACCAAAACGCTATTTTACAGGAGGAGGGTTTTTAACTTTTGACATTTATCTATTAATTACCTGTGGATGATTACAAATGTCTAAAAAGTTTATAATGAAGTTTATAAAGAATACTGTCTTTATGATAGGCTTTATAATATTATAATATATTGTAAAAGGCCTAATATGTCAAATTCGCTTTTTCTTCACAACACTAAGTGGATATTCGCCCTTGCGATTATCGTTTTTTAAGTACTTTACTGTGGGATACAAATTCGCCGTTTTTAGACAACAAAGCTAGTGAGATATGGTAGCACCTATGACATTAATATGGACGAAGCATCTGGAAAAAAAATGACACTCCTCACTTTTTTGTGGGGTCTGCCGAATGGCATAATCTGTTCTAACGCCATTACAATAAAGGTGATATTGCTATAAATTCCCGATGCTTTTTGTCGGGTCTGCCGAATGGTTCGAACAGGTTCGCTCAAATGAACATTGACACTAGAAACGCTGTTCTAACGCCATTACAATAAAGGTGATATTGCTATAAATTCCCGATGCGTGATATCGCATAATGGAAATTGCGTGACGTCTACCTATACATGTGCGAATTTGCTTGCTAGCTACTGTATAGAGTGCGTTGTCCATTAATAATGTCATTGGGTAGCACAACCAGAGTTGAGGCGACCAGAATACTCACACAGACCCACAGACGCATTGTTTACAAACAGGTGTTTCAAATTTTTAAATCGACTTTTAAAAAAGAAGTTTCTTTGTTTTGATTTAGGAAAAAAAATCGAACTAATCAAAAACGGAACAGACTGTAAAAGAATATCGTATTCTTTAAAAATACACCAATACACACAATCTTTCGTATCTGTGATCGCCTCAACTTTTGACCTATACATATTATTTTTTCATTAAAAACTCAATTTCGCCAAAATGGTTATTCGCCCTTTTTACAAAACACAGACGATAGTTTTATGAAATGATAATGCTCTGAGTTGTTAAATAGTTACATTCTTTTGTATTTGTTTTTACGCGTTATGTGTATTATTAGTAATGCAGAAATGAAGTATAGTTATATTATATGTTACAATCCCACGTATTCGCGTCTAGTTAACGTTGCCATATGATTAACAAACCAAACGTCAAAAAGTTATCACGTAAGGGCCGACACATGTCGCGATTTCACAACACCGATCGATCACTGTTGCGAAGGCGCGGATGGAAACGCGTTCAGAGCTGGTGGACGCGCCAGCCGACTGGATCAACAATAGCCGGCGCTTGGGCGGTGTGGGCGGGGAGGGCTGAGCGGGATGGGCGGCTGGTGAACGGCGGCGGCGCCCTGAAATAGACGCCCGCGACGACGGCAGGTGGGCGCCTTCGAGAGGAGTCAAACCGGAGGTGCTTGGGACTGGCGAAATGATCAGTCGAATGCAGACACCATTGTCAGCCGAAGTCATGCATTCACATATTACTTTTAAGGCTATACTTCAGCTGGGGCACGGTCTAAAACGATCTTGACTATGCGACGCGAAGATTGTGCAAATGACGCGTGCAGAACAAAACATAATTTGTCATAAAAAGTCAACATGCGTCCATTTAATGTTATGTTTATTGTTATTTAAGTAATAATAATATATTGACATGTTTTGTTTTCCGAGTAAATAGGTAACATTTTTTAGTCATCTTTACACGATTTAAGAATTAATTCCTCGGACGCCATCACAAAAAAAAATTGACGTGTGAACAAGTCGACTATCACTCTCCGACTGGCAACGCATGCAAAATTATGTCCCACGCAGGTATGCTCTTAAAGCTCCGTGATGGAAACCACAATTGAAATTTGGATTATCGGGTTTCATGGGGGGTTCTGCGCCAATGGCCGGTAATTAACACTCATCCGCGTATTTATTTTGAGGCAATCGCTTCGAAATGATGTCGGGAAGGTGAAGGGACGCCGATTTATAAATAAATACAACGACAGGTCCCCCTCTCCGCCATCTTGGAAACATCGCGCGAGGCAAAACTCTTTTCCAGAACGAGACTCTCCGCGCATCGGTCGCGTGAGGAACGATCATCATAATAACAGCTTTTTTATTGGCCCGTTCGATTAATTAGATAGAATGTCAATGTTGATTGATTTTCTAAATATAATTTTTCGCCGTCCGAGTCGCCAAATAATTAATTAATCCGACGCTGAAGAACGATATTTCGGCATTAAAAAAAACATGGCAACATTATTAGACAGTCTTGCACAAAAAGTGGAAAATAATGACACTATTGCAAAAGCAGTGACGTCCCTAGACAAAACGCCGCCCCTAGGCAGTGCCAAAATGCCGCCACATTTTTTTATACAGTAGGTACTTTTTATCATCCTAATCTAAGAATAATCCACTATCTAAGAAATGTGTTATATGGATACATTACTAACAAGATATATACCACTAAATCTAATTTAAATGCCATCTCTGGTTCAATAGACAATATTGCGAGTCTACGGTTTCAGATAGGTACATTTAAAAATACACTTGATAACTTCCAAACCTCACGAGAGACTGGTAAATATATTTAGATAAATTTTAAATTAGGTATGCACGTGTCATTGGTGTTCACCAAAAACGTGACGTCCAAGGATAACGGAAGTAAACTATACATCGTGAACCCGACAAAAAAATAAAGTCCTCTTAAAACTTTTATAGTAAGTACCTAATTAGTACAATTTGTTTCCAACTAGTGAGCTGAATTTTTTTAATGGAAAGATATTTCCGTTATTACTAAGTTTAGGTAGTTATTTCTATATATATACGTCATGATCAGTGGCGGCCGGTGACAAGAATATGAGGGAGTGCAAAAAAAACTCACCTATTTATGCAAGAAGTCCCCATCTTCCATCGATTTTGAAAACACGTCGATAACACGAACATTAAAGTCTGGTGTTGACGATATCAATTGTTTTTCTATACTTAACATCGCAAGAGCATTTAGCCTGTCTTGAGTCATTGTATTTCTCAAAAAATACTTAACCTTTTCTAAAGTTGAGAAACAACGCTCACTTCCTACTGAAATCATCGGGATTGTACAAATTATTTTTAATAGGGTAACACTTTTGCCAAATACTTCCAGTAAATTATTATTAGTGAAAAGTTGAAGTAGCAATAATGCTCCAACAGTAACGTAGAAATCTTCTCTACTGTATAAGACTATTAGTTCATTTTTAAGTTAAAATTTGTCACGTTAATAATAATTATTCATTATTTATAATTAAGTATTAAATTACCCGATTTAAAAAAAATTCATTTACTAAAATATAAAGCCAGCCGGCTAGGTAGGCGGCTAGCTCTCTTCAGTACACATTTTAAATATACGTATGATTTTGAAATGATTAATGCGAAACATAGCTGATAATTTGGCATAATTCGGTCGCGTTGTTTACGGAACTCTAACTGTGACCGCCGATTTTTAAAAATTCATTGCGTGCAGCCGCATTGTAGATATGTTTCAGACGATGCATATTTACATATTCCCCAAAGTTTTAACGTTGTCCATCGAGTAATAAGACAGTTATAATAAAAGTTATAAAAAATAAATGTCACCTCCGCGCATTGCCAATCTGCCCCTATGTTAAACGTCGAACTGCAAAAAATGATATAAACTTTGCAACGAAGGAATTTCGGCACATTTAACATGATGAGTGACATGCTTATTGAACATATTTAAGCCGAAACGTCGATATTGAGTGGGAAAAATCAATATCTTCGGTATTTTCTTTAAAATCAGCCTATGTCAGATTCAAATCGCAGAACGTTCCCGCGACACGACAGTGCTGTGATCTGTCATATAAAATCGCAACTTCGTTTAATGAATGCATTGTCACGATACCTACGATGACGTTATTGCATTGAATCGTCGATTTATGCTCTAAATTCCCATTGATGACATTCTGCCGCTACGGCAGCTATCCAAGGTAGGGTTGTATCGAAGTATTAGCACTTATTGTGATCCGAAAGCAGTCTTTATACTTACCCACCTATAGAATAGATGATACGCCGATGTGAATAATAATTGCTTCATGAATTCGACTTGGAAAATTAATTCCCATTAAACTATAGGACAGTGGGTAGTTATCGACATACTACCTACACAGTTACCTACCTAATGATAAGGTTAATGATACCTACCTAATCTCAAAATGACCACGAAAGAAATGGGGCCTTTTTATCGTACTTACTTACCTATCAAAATAGGTACCACCTAATCTCAAATCGACCACGAAATAGGGCCCCATTATAGTTTCAAATAAGAAAAATTATAAATAGGTAGGTAGGTACCGTTCAATGAATGAATACCTGGCTGAGCTAATAATGTCGGCCAATGTAAACTGTCATCCGTCTCGATGTGAATCGCTCATTAAAATAACGATGAACAATAATAATTCCACTTGTAAAATTCTCATTCAACGACAGTACCTATGCTCCATTTCCTTCTTATTGAATAGATACCTACCTACCTATCTGTACAAAATAAACGAAATAATAAATATTATAAGTCCTATGTAACTAGGTACCTACTTCAATACGACAAACACTAGGATAACTAATTGTTAAAAGCTACCCACCCACCTACGTCTACAATTCTACACCTAAGTAGGTACGAGTACCTATTTATTCTCAATAACAGCGTTTCTGTGAAATACCCACCTGATTAAAAAAATCAACAAGCTGAACTGAACTGTGTGTACATCAAATTTAAGATACCTACCTATTGAAACACTAATAGTAATAGGGTAATCTCAAAATGAAAATAAAAAAATTAATCCACCAACGTTAGCATAATAATATCGGCGAAATCGGTGAAACCGGTAGCGGCTCACGTTGAACTAAACTTACTAAACTAACCGTTTGATAAATAAGTTGGGAATATGTTTCTATTTTTGCACGGCATGCATCGACATGACATTAGTCATCAATAATTAGGCTTCCAACTATATCTCGACGCGTGGCCTAAGCGCTTGTGTTGGAATATTTATATCGGCCAGTGTATGGTTTTATTGTCCGAACGCCGAGTTAAGCTTTGTGTGCTATGGCATTAGGTACAGACAACCTCCTGAAGAATTAACTTGGAAAACATCATTTCCAACGAAGATTCATGTAGTCTTATAGAACATTGTTGGTTTTGATTCTACTAGCCTCATTTGCTGTTGTGAATTTTTAAATGTATGCGTGAAAAATAGTGTAAACTCAAGGTACACTTTGAATTTTGCTCCTTGCCATGTCTCACCGATGGAGGTATGTGTGTATTAGTCGCGTCTCATTGGTGTAGTTACGTGTGTATTGGTAGACGGTGGCGTTGCGCGTCGAAATCACTATTGCTCGAATGCGCGCGGAATTCAAAATGATTGATTTCGTATAAGTTTTCGATATCGCATTTTTCGGAATACATGGGGGTTGTATATTATATATTTTTATTTAATCGATGATGGGAGTGCAGTGCACACTTTGCTCCTTTACTAGAGCCGTCCCTGGTCATGGTTCTACTCGATTTGGCGCCCTTTGGGTAACTGCCGCACCAAACGACGCTCAATCTGCCTACCCCCACGGGACGTCACTGTGCAAAACGGTACCTAAGCATATCTATTTTAATGAAAACCCTACAAAACACGTTGTATTTCCTTCACGAAACAAATCGGTGTTGTTTGGGCAAAACCTGAAAACTGCTTTTTTGGTCATTTTATGGAGTAAAAATTGGGTCACTATAATATCTATTATCTTTCATTTTTCATTTGAAATGCTCAAGACGCTATGATAATGATATGATAACCGAATTAATAACACATTTTCTACAAAATGTTCCTTTAGGTTAGAAACCCGGACATCAAGAAGTAGCCAAAAACTTCAGTAGGCAATAAATAAATAAATAAATGTTGGAATACGAAACGTAAGGTGACCTAACTGCAAAAACTATTTTTTCTGTAGTAGCAAAAAACGAAATTATCGCATTAGAATGCATGCGTGATTATGTCAAATGCACGCTTTATTATGGACTGTCGCCAAAAAATACGGATGGCGAATGAAAACAATTAATTTACTTTTTTGCTTCTACTGGCCTCACTTTTTTAATACAATAATCATTGACAGATAAAAATATTCACAATATTTGTATTGTGGAATTTAATTTTATACTAGACTTAATTAAATGTTTTATGAAAATCATTGAGGAATAAAATTAACAAAAGTTTTCTTAATTATCACTAAGCTTCGAATGTTTTGATACACTTTTTTTATTTATCCGGAAAATGCATTTTTCGACATTTATCCAAGATTTATTTTCTTTAATTAACAGGTAAAATCACAGAACAGATTAATAAATAGATTTCCGATAGCCTGGTTAAGGTTAAGGGTTTTGAATTTGTAAGTGTCCTACGAAAATGAACTACAAATTAGATATACACGTCTGTGTTGTAATTTAAATTACAACAATATTGAATGAGCGTACGTGTATAAGAGAGTAGTTCTCAGAAGGAAATACAAGCGTATTCTTATCTTAACACGTTTTTAAGATTATCCCATATTCTTCCACACTCAAGATCGGATGTCTGTATCCGTTAGGTATTTCAGTTCCCATTATATCTGAGTTATTCCTGGATAAAATGAACTCAAGGATAATTAAAATTAGTTGTGAAAATAGTGGTAAAACATTAGTGATAAAGGAAGAAATCAAACAGTGGAATATTTGGAATACAACGCCAATATTATCCATGAAAAGTTGAAATTACCAGAAGAAAAACAATATTATTAAAAGCTTCACAAATAAATTATAATGTAAGCTTTTACGTTAATCTACGCTTGATATAACTTTAACAAGTGATGAATTTTTATTGCCCAGCTGGACTGGCCATCCATCTCCTATGCGACCAGCTTCCGAAAAAGTACAAACTATTAACTAGTATCAATTATTTATAGGGGAAATAGGGAATTATGTTGGAATTTTTTTAATGTGAGACATGAAATTCAGCACTGTGGAAATATTTTGAAATTAGTAATGGAATGTTATATTAAAAAAAAACCATTAGTGTTCTTATAACCATCTTTACTGGAATTTTTAGTAACGACAAAGATTCCAATGGGCATGACTAGTGACTGCAATGCCGGTATTCTAAATGAAATACCGATTTTAGAAAGTATTGAATAAGCACAAATCGAATGTATTTAAACTACATTATCTAAAATGGTTCCTAGTACCTATCAAACAAAAGTGAAATAATAACAAAGAAATCCAATACACATTTTTATAAAATTGTTCGCAATGAATTAACATAATTCGAATCAGAAAATATTCCAGAAAAATATTCACAATTAGTTCAAATTATTTGAAAACTATACGTCCAACAAATATTGAACCTGCAATGGCTTTTTATGCATCCAGATTTATTAAAACGAATATAGAATAAATATTAACAGATTCTACTATTGGTGTACTTAGCCTGCTTGAGGATACATGAGCCAAAGAAAAGTCGAGTGAGCCAACCGACATTTTTGAAAAAAATGAGTTAGGTGAGTTATAGTATTCTACACGTCATAAACTATCATAAAAGTGAAGTGAGCTAAGTAAATATATACTAAAATAGTGTTGTATTGTTAAAATAAAAATATTCATTGAGCTATCGTATTATGTATATTGTCAAATGGTGAAGTGAGCCAAGTCATTAGCTCACTTCACCGTTCTCACCAACTGGTTAACGTCGTGTTGTTATCCTATAGAAGTGAACACGGCAAACACGTATGTTGCTATGGTAACATGCTTGTTATCTGTGTTCACTTATATGCATTCATGCAAGTTCCCCACATAATGGTGAACACGACTAACTTATCTAAAAGTGAGCCAAGTACTATTAGTAGGTAGAGGTGAACACGACTAACATAGGCTGAAGTGAGCCAAGTGACATTAATAAGTAAAGGTGAAGTAAACTCACCCCTTTTATTATCTTATTACAATCAATATTATCCATATTTCTATTTTCTATTTGTTTATGTAATAATCTTCCATTGAATATACAAAATGAATACAGCTCCATACAAAAAAATATGTAAAAAGTCCATTAAACTAAAACCTTCAATAAGAAAGTTTCACCATTTTGTCACTTGGCCTACTTCACTTCTTGAGGGCTCATATTTAGTTCAAATCATCAATAAATTCAAAGAATGACATAGTGGGTTTACTTTGCTGATTTTTGGTTGGATTGTGTTTTTATTTCACATTTTTTGCAAGGATTTCCTTCACAATATTTCTATTATAAAATGTATTAATTTAGATACGTAAAAATAATAGCTTCAGTCCGTATTACAGTAAGTTGTATACAATTTGACGAGTATTTTTTATAAATTCAAACACACAGTAATGAGTGTGATATAGTGGAAAAGTGACAAAACAAATTATGAAAGATTTAAAATCGATTTTAAAATTTCACCGACGGAATCTTAATGCTGTTTTGTGGGCAATGAAAACCTAACGAAAATTTTATATTCGAGAGTTGTGGAAAGATTAATTTGACATCTGGTAACTCATAAATATCTTTATAGCCTGGCTATGATTGAGATTAGTAACGCACTTTCAACGTCACTTCCGTTTGTTTATAAATATCAGTGAAATTAGGGTAACCTGTCTAGGAGATAATCTTTACGACACAGTGATAGAGAATCGAATTAAACTCAGAATTAAGACGGTACTTCAGTGAAACGGCAAATAATTTTCAACTATAGGTGCGACAAAATTGTGGACTCGCTGGCAATCGGAGAGCGAACGTAGAGCTGTGAACACGTCAATTTGTTTCGTGATGGCGATGGGGGTATTGATTCTTAAATCGTATAAAGATGACTAAAAAACGTTACCCATTTACTTGAAAACATGGCAATGAATTTACTATTATTGTTACTAATAGAACATACGTTCAAGTGCCCACCACCACCCGTCATATATGCACAGCCGTGGATAAGCACGGCCGCTTTCTATGAACATACGTTAAAGTGCCCTGTTACTAATAGAACAATAAACAGAACATTAAATGGACGCATGTTGGATTTAGATATATGACAAATTATATTTCGTTCGGCACGCGTCATTTGCACAATCCGCGCATCGCCTAGCCACGATCCTTTTAGACCATGCCTCAACTGAGATATAGCCTTAAGTGTTCAGCGTGTTTTGAATTAATGAAAACGCAGTATTCACCTTTCAATAGAAAATAAAGTCCTTACTTTATGTAGATTTATTTATAAGTATTTATATAATATATTATTAATATACATAAGGGATGGCGAACCTATGACACATAGACCACACGGACAATGTTCAAATTTGTATGCAAAACTTTGCTATTTCTTTATAATTACCTACTTAATTCTATTCAAATCTACTGAAATTCTAATTTTATTGGCGTTCGAACGGATTAAACGACAATTTGAAAAAATATTTTTTTATTTATATAGGTACTTACTTACTCGCCATAACTAACATTTTGAATTTTTTAGTTAAATATACCAAATGATTCTAAAGGCATATCTATAAATAATAAAGAAGTTTGGTATCAAAAGTCACTTTAAACCATGTGAAAATCTTTGACAAAGTTTACTGTTGGTGTCATAACCCACACACGAATAATGTGAGTTCTGTCACCAAGGCCTCAGTAACCAATCAGGGAACTATATTTCCATAGTGTGCAGTGTGTCTGCAGCCTTAGGAGTATTACAAAAAAATGTAAATCGACTCACTCACTCATGCGAATTTAATACTTCTAATTACAAAAAGCAGTGCTCTGGTGGTTTTTTGCGATTATTTCAAAACTCGAATTTTTTATTACTCTGGGAAACTCATAAAACTTGTATAATGTGAATAGAAATCATTAGGTACCCGCTGAAGTCTCGAGAAAATTGGTACTTTGACCACGACTGCGAAAAACTATTTTCGTCAATATTTCAACTTTCAACTTAGAAGTAAAAAAAAATGCCTACGCAATGGTTCAACTGAAGACTGTTCGATTATTATCTTAGAACTGTCTTCAATAATTAAACCGCAAAAAATACATAAAAAGGCAAACAACAAAATAACATTTCTTACTATAAACCATTGTAATATTAATACTATCGACCGAAGGTACTTGATGGAATTTGAATTAAAATTCAAATGGATTTGTGTTTTGTACTATTCCATTTTACGACTCGAATGGAATAGTACAAAACACAAATCCATTTGAATATAAACCATTGTATACAAAGTATTTTGGGTTTTTTAAATTTATTTATATGATACGTGACTATTTTTTTCAAGATTTTCTCATAAAATTTGATACGCTAGTAGAAAAAGTTTCGCCGTTCCTGATATACCTACACCAATTTGTGATACAATAATTTTCAAATAACCGAATGTTCTGGAATCAAATTGTGTCTTGGTTGACCTTGTTTTATTACAACGTTTTTATTAGCTCGTATTCTTGTTTGTCCGGTGGTTTTTTGTCCAGTACAAATCTTGCAATCGATTTTTAACTAACTTCCCGACTAGCTAGACATTTGAAACTTTTAGAATATATCATAACACGATGCCAATGCATTATTTTAATACTTTTAGCCAATTTTAAGCAGAATTGAATTCATTTTCAGTTAATTCTGTTTTGTATGAAAAGTTATTTCGGAAGATATCCGTAATCCAATCCACTATTATTGGTTGCTAGGGGTCTGGGGTCCTAGCAACTAAATTATTAATATATACGTGCGTTACTATGGAAATCAATATGAATGTCAAAATGACATTTCAGTATTATTTCTATCAAATGCAAATTTTTTTGATCGTTTGAGCTAGTCAAGTCAAGTTTATATGATTCAACAGAAAATTTAAAAACATTGTAAGTATATAAAAAGTTCTTTTTATCTTGTAATTATTTTTAATTAAATTACTTGTTTGATTTAGCTTTTATACGGAGAAAAATAATAATGTTAATGACTAATACGTTATGTAGTGGAACTCCAAAATTCCTATCATTTAACTGATTTAACCCCATAACCCCATGCCAATCATCGCAAAATCAATAAATATGTGGAAAAATTAAATACCTATCGAAAATATGAATCGTGCAGATCAGATAGTAATATATTTAAATAGAAAATAGATTGTAAATAGTTATATGAATATATTCTGAAAGAATAAAATGGACATCATAGGAATGATAGTATAATATTAACCTGTAACCTTTTTAAGAGAGCACCTAAATAAGGAGATACATTTATTTTATTATTCATATTGTTAAAAAAACTCACCATTGATTTCTTCATCAGTATCCGATGTCCTGGCGATCGGTGCAAGCTCTGAAGTCCTTGTACTCAATGAAGAGCTGTTGTTGTGGTTATGGTGTGAAGAGGTGCCGGAGAGACGGCCGGATGAATTGGCTCCGGAAACTCCAGAAGCATTGGATGCCATGGAGATGGTGGTCAAGTTCTGGAGACTGTCGTAGCGAGCCAGCGCATCATCGGCCGCCACGATGCGGACAGCTGGAGTGGGGGCCGGAGCGAAGCGGCCGCCTGACACTTGGATCTCCACTGAACCGTCCGGTGGGAAGTTTTCATCTGTTCAACAAATTCAATGCATTAATAACTAGTGTTGATACTAATATAATGAGGGCAAACATTGGTCCCAGTTCCAATTAGACATTTTCTAATCAAAATATTATGTTAATATTCCAATTAAAGGCATGGAATGCTGAGGGTTGCAAATGGTTGTATATTATAATTTCTTGATATGAATGGTTATTAGACATAAAATTAATTTGTAATTTGTCAAGAAAACTCCATATTGTATGATATTTTTCAGTTAAAGGGGTGGGTACTGGTGACATCTAGTGATGGAATTACGAAACATGCAATATAGTAACAATTACTGAACATTTACTTAATTAATTAATGTCTAAAAATTTATATTAACGAATCTAAAAACTTCTTTTTTTAACTTCAAAGAGAAACTTTTTATGATTGTTTTTATCACTGTAGTTTGAAAACTGATTTGAATGTGTGGATAATATCTTTTAAATACCTACTTATTTATAATTTTTATGTTGTTTTTCGTATAATTAAAAAAAATATTGAACTTAAAATCCTTTTTAATTAAATCGAAATTTACAACTGTGACAATACCAATGTTGAATACGGTTGATTTCGTAACTATAGAAAAGAATATCTATGGTTTGTAATAGCGCCCTATGTTATTATATTGTTATTTAAAATTGTATGTTATTGCTCATATAAATAATGATGGGCATTGAAAAAACTCATTTCAGGCTTGTAATATTATTTTGTAGTGACATCAATTATTGGAGAAAATAATAAATGAAAGCTCGATCGGTAATACAGTTTACTGCATTTCATTTGTTTTGAAAACAAATGAGTCATGCTTTCACTTTTTATTGTTGTCATTTTTTTATGAAACAAGTGAGTCACTTTTTCACTTGTTCCTTTTGATTCCATTAAAAATAGTTCTGTGTTTTTATTATTTACGAATTTTCTTCCACACAATAAAATTTTTAATTAGTCGTAACTAAAGAACACTTCATATTAATACAAGTTTTTTTTTTATCTTGTACCGCCTTGGTTGCTGCAAATTTACTTGCAGGTCATTTAATAACATAATTTAGTAACCCTTTTTCCATCTTCACTAATACTCTTCACTAAAATAAGCTAAATTTTATATCATAAAGTTTTATCTCCCAATGATTTTTTTGATGAATAGATACGACATTATCTTTCAACTAATCATACCAGGACATCAAAATTTTTATAATTACCATTACAGGCATAGTCGAGATCACATTTGGTAAAGATGAGGGTGTAATCTGCAACAGCGCACGTGTGGAATTGGCAAGAGAAGAGAAGCCGTCTATTCGGAAGTGATGAATGCAATGAAGAAGCTGATGGAGGAGGTCTGGAATAGCAGCGGACCAGCACGTCTCCTCGCACCGCCACTCCGGCTGGACTCGGGCCCAGAGCTGCAGTGAATTGGCGAGCCCCTGATCCCAAAGAGTATACATCTGGAGAAAATAGAAAAAAACTTCATTAATATAATTATTCATTAATAAGTAAGTACTAATTAATATTATTGTTTAAAAAGTATTCTGGTTTTGCGATTAATATGTACAGAGAAAAAACGAGGGATGTCAAAAATTGTGTTTAAAAGTTCAAAAGATGAAATTTAAGATTGCAACACTCATATTAACCTTGTTTATGTATTTGTGTACGCCCATTTACATTATATTAGTTTATAATAAAGTTAAAACCAACGAAATATTTTACTTTTGAAAATTAAAAAAACAAACTTCTAAAATTGTTGGATGAAGTTTTAAAATGGGACATATTTAGATATTTAAACGAAATAGCATTTTTTACTCTATAGTATTTCCGATTTCGCGATTTAAAAGTGCGCAAACTTTGTCAGTAGAATGCAATAGTCTAGATTTGGCAGATTCGAGGTGATCATGCCTTTTTCCCCTGGAAAAAAATATTTTTGAAATTTTATGAATATCAAACCATCTTCTCCCAGCACTTCTTATATTACAAATTTTAAATATGACTATAAGTTTGAAGGATCATATCGTCGCCCCAAAAGCGAAAGGGCACATGTGCAATTTTGACGGTTTTGAGTTACGAATGCAGTTTTCTTCGTAATTTTTTTCTCTACATTATGGCCAAAACGGCATTTGTGAAACAAAACCCATGAATTCACAATTGAGCAAAGAAAATAAAGGTTACTTGTGTATTTGTAGACTGATCTTCGTTTAATGTAAGTATAGGAAATAGGTAACATGTACACGATTTTAGGAACTATGTGCAATGTTTACAAAAATAATATAGGAAAAAGGTAAGACGTGTAATTATTTAAAAGTGAATAAGGGTCTTTGTACAAAAAAATATTTCGTTGCAGAAAAAGGGCACTTGTGAAATTTGTGAAAGATTTAAAAACATGTCGGCAGTGGACAAAGAGGCCCAAATAAATATTTTGAAGATCACAATAAGCGTAAAGTGGACGCTCGCAAATCAAAAGATGAAGATAAAGCTATTCATAAACGCATATAGGCAGAAGGTAACATGTGACTTAAAACCTCTTAAAAATCAAAAATTGACAAATTATAAAAAAATAATTGCATTTCAATCTTGAGTAATTAAGTCACATGTGTTTCATTCAAATTTCATTTCAAAATATTTAGTAATAACCTCTCCACGATTTTTTTTTCACTCCAAAAATACTTAAAATGCGTTTTTCTCAAAACTCAATTTATGCACAAGTGCCCTTTTGCTTTTGGGGCGACGATAAAGTATCTGCTGTTTTTGCATGAGCAAAGTATTTCAAATTACAAAGATGGTAGCCCTTTTAAAGCATCCTCAGTTACGTAGGTACCTATTAGAAATTATCTGCGAAGACGCTTGGATTAGTATCTGGATAAACACATTTGCACAAGTGAAAGTTTATGTTTGCATCAAAAATACATAGGATTTTTCTAATAGGTATGTTTTGGAAGCTGTTCTACGTCTATATTATAATGCTATATTATATTATAAAATCTATATTATAAAATCTTGTGTAGGTATATTCAGTTTCTGATGACAAATATTTAAATATACAAATATTTTACTTTATGCTGTGTCCAATTTTATTGGTTTTCCTTATAATAGAAATGTGTGAATGGAAAGTCCATTGAAAGTAACAAAGATAAAATGTAAATATTGACGTAGGCCGTAGGGTGTCTCATTGAGATGAAAGAGCTAAAAGCCTTTGAGCAATCCTTTCAATACGGAGGAATACAAAAAACCCATGGCAATAAAAATTGGCACTTTGAAGGATTAGCTTATGATTGATATTTTTACAACATACCTAATGGCATTGTTTTATACCTTTTCATCTGTTTAAATTAAGGCCATAGAATCTATGATACCAAAGAATAATGTCTATGATTTATTTTTTCTCCATCTCCATACTGTCTCTCAGCTATGAGCATCTTTATGATTGTTTACTAACAGGAATATCGTCATACTATTCATACTCTCCAAATAATGAGGCACTGACCAATGAAAATGTAATGCACAAAAATCATACTGACTGAGATTGATATTGTAATTTTTATAAGTATAACGTTCTACGAGGCAACCATGACGTGTAGGTATTCATTTTACAGAAAATAAACAATGTTTTTTATATTTTTTTGTGTATTATTTATAACATATGTCCAACTATAAATATGCTTTGAAAAAAATAGGTGTTGCCGTCAACCCTACCGATATTTTAAAAAGTGCTCTAGGGTAAAAAAAAAGATTGGGCACACCTTAGCTTAGAATGCTTAGATGAAGGTTTTATTCAACATCAACAAATACAATAAATAATTTGTCATCATACAATGATTATAAATTGAGATTGCTTTTAGTTTTACTGTGTCTTCGTCGTCATAAAAACAAGAAGTTTATTATAATATAAGAAAATATTATGGTGAAATCAAAACCAATATAACTTGTATTGCAAAATTCTATTAACTTTAATGGTCTATTGTCATCTGACTTTTCTTATGAATCAGTGATTTTACAATGAACTGAAGTAAAATTTGCAATTTAATGTGACTACACGAAAATAAATAATATATTTAATATGAACAATGATTAAATCAATGCTGTTTATGTTAGAAAGTTTTGAAAACAAAACAAAATGCTTTTAAATTCTAATGGATTTAAGTTTTGAAGTATTCTTTTTATTCAATTTGATTCCACTCAAATGGAATAGTACAAAACTTAAATCCATTAAATTTTAAATTCAAATCCCATCAAGTACCTTCGGTCGATAGTATTAATAAAATGATTTTATCTGATATGGGTAATAATTTTCAGAACTAAGTAGGTACCTATCTAAAATGTATAAGTATACTTCTTTATATTTCCAATCTCAATTTTGTTTTTTGACTTACATTGGATATATGGGTTAATTTGAAAATTTTGGGGGTTATAAAGACCTAAAAATATAAATAGTCAACACGAATTTTCTACATGCATGAACTTAAAAAATATGTACAAAAACCTCTTGGAAAACGAAGACAGCATTCAAATTGCCTTGAAAATCATACTATAAGTACCATTTTTAAAGACATGAAATGGAGATGGTTATGTTAACGAATAATTCACAAGATTTAAGAATGTAACATTCTAATTATTGAACATTGTCCATTAACATTAAGATATCATCAACAATTTTTATTTCTTTTGCATTAGGTACAGCATGTGTGGATTTTAAGACTAATATTAGTTCTTGATTTTGAGAGAAATTTATTTTTCATTTTAAGATCAATGATAATTGTTTAAAGTATGCTTAGAGGTGAGGGGAGGGGGCAATGGTATTTGGTACTTTGGTGCCGAGGGTACTGGATGGAAATTGAATTCAAAGTATTTGCTCGGAGTTTTATATTATGTCATAGGAATTATCATGAAATACTCAGTAGAAACTCTCAAAAAAAGAATTAAATATAATATATGATTGAGAAGTCATGTTTTATATGGACTCACTGGATGTGTAGATTGGGACCATTCCTTCGTAGAGCTTCAGGAAGACATGAGATAGTGGAGGTGCACCAACAACTGTGACGTGGGTCAGCCATACTGGGGCAGCGTTTACTCGGATTCCTCCAGCTAGCAGACCTGAGAAATATTCGACGTATCTGCAAAAAGAATTAAGCGTCAGACTTACTGGATTTTTATTATTTTGACTTTAGTAGAAGATCAAAAACATGCAAACTCCAACTTAATAGTATATAATTTATAAGTAGGTAGGTACTTCATAGTATGATATAATATCTTTCTGATAAACTTTGAAAAAAAAACACAATAGTATTGATTAAAAAATGTAAAAACAATGAAAATAACAATCATACTGATTAGATAAAATTTTCAAAGTCACATCAATTTTATTATTGGATTATTATTTTGTACATCTGTATAAATTTATTATACATTTCATTAAATATCTTTTGTTGATATATTATTGGGCAGGATAAAAATAGATCATTAATTTGACATTAGACAGATGTTTGCTATCTGTCATTTTGAAAAACGATGGTTGTGATCTTTGAATGACTAGAGATGTAGGTTGAAGTTTGCAAATGTAATATTACTTATCATGTCTTACTAATTAAAATATCGTTAAATTAATATGATATTATTTCTGAAAATAGGTGATTATTGCCGTTTCTTTTGATAGATACAGGGTATTTTTTTACTATTTTCGTCTCATAAATAATAATATTATTATCATGTTTATTACCTTCTGTGTGAAGGGGGAAGGCTTGGAGATCCATCTAGGAATCGTTTCATGGAGCACCGATCGAGAGCATGTTCCTGCTTTCCACAGATGGAGCTGTACTGAAGATATGCAGACACAGCAACCGCTAATCGTTCTCGACTTCCACTAAAACAAAATACCATTAATTAATTAGTCACATTTTTTAAAACTAAATTTATAATTAGCTACCACATATAGACCAGAAGCTCTTCCCTTTCAACAGACATAATATGACAACCCTCCTAGAGGATGTGACTGATCTTCCGACATTCATCATAATAATATAAGCAATTTACACATACACAGTAATTTTCTATTGAGTGTGTACAGGTAGTTTTAGAAAAATACTTATTGCACCATTATTTATTCTACCGGAATGTTGACAATTTTGAGAAATAGCTGGTGATATAAATTATATAATACCATCTCTACTATCTATAGAGATCAGACCAGTATTTTAAAGCCGGGATACACGTGGTCGATACCAACAGAAAAAACACAACTGTTTGTTTCCAAAAAAAGAATTGTCAGTTTTAAACATGATCTATCGTAATATTTGGCAATTGTTAGGGTGATGCTGCATTATGTGACAATACCATTAAATTAACAAAACAAGATGTTTGTTTTAATTTAATTTAGTGATTACTTAGCAACAATGGGTAAACAACACATAAATAATTACAACATAAAAAGAACTTTTTATATACAACTTTTTTAAATTTTCTGTTGAATCATATAAACTTGACTTGACTAGCTTAAATGATCAAAAAAATTGTACTTGATAGCAATGCTGAATAATGAAATGTCATTTCAAATTGATTTCCATAGAAACGCACGTATATATTATTTAATAATTTAGTTGCTAGCACCCCCTACCAACCAATAATGGTATCGAAATAACTTTTCATACAAAACAGAATTAACTGAAAATTAATTCAATTCTACTTAAAGATGGCTAAAAGTATTAAAAAAATGCATTGGCATCGTGTTCTGATATATTCTAAAAGTTTCAAATGTATAGCTAGTCGGGAAGTTAGTTAAAAATTGATTGCAAGATTTGTACCGGACAAACAACCACTAAACAAATAAGAATACGACATAAGAAAAACGTTGCAAAAATCACAATTGTGATAAGGGAAGATGTAACCATTAATGGCATATTATGGCTAGTGTGTAAATGGAGAAGGCTTAGTTAATTACCATGATCGTAAGACAGCTACATTGGCAGGATCAGCCGCCAGCCAACTTTCAAGATGTTTGCAGAGAGCGCACAGCCTCTCGAGAGGTGGAGCGAGTCCTCTCGCCCAGCCCAGCTCGCATACTCTCCCAGGATGTTCCATGACTGCCCTGCTTGGTTGTTCGCTGACGTCAAATACCTGGAAGGAGTCATACAAAGGATCATTTAATTAATGAAGTATATTATAATTCAACATTGACAAAACTTTACCATCATCAGGAAACCAAACCGAACAAATCGGTATCCTGAATCATCATACTTACGATTTAAATTATATACATTCAATTACATATTGATTGTGCCTTGTCACTTTACACAATTCGAGGTTCATCGGTAGGTGCTGAGTACTGACCATGTCTACATTTTAATGCCAGCAGCTGTTTTCCAGGTGAGATTTAAAAACATGTGTTTCGCTCAAATTCTCAATACAAACATCGACAATGCTGTTAATTCAATAACATTGATTCTATACACAAGATACATACATTGTATACGACGCAATCGGCGGCTATCGACGGTAGTTTTTCATATTTTTGTATTGACGTATTATAATGTTTACAATAAGTTAAATGTAATTGTTACAATACGTCCTATGTTTTAACAGCACCTCTCTGTAATCTTGGCAACTGCAGGATAATACATGTTTACCCATACATTTTCTTGTTATGACCGCGATATATTTACTAGCAACAGTAAATCCATGCACGTGTAAACGGGGTAGTACGTCAGTAAAATATGTTTTCCGTCAACTACATAGATATCTTGCAAAATAGATAGCTGGTATATTTTTACGACAGTTGGCAGCATTGCCCTTGATATGGATGTATCTGATATTTTCCCCTTCAAGCTATTGATGAAATGTATGGTTAAGAATTACTGAGTTGTTAACTAGTGATTACACCCCCTCTTTAATTCATATATAGGTATATGGAGTGTTTTAGGTAAGGAAAACCATACCACAGAAGAAGAATAATTTGTACCATATAATGAAGTCCATGTTTGGTGTTAAGCATCTGCGCGACTTCTCTCTCAGGCCCTGGCGTCTGTGAATGTCTTGGCAGGTCATTTTGCTGGAGAGGAAGCCACAAGACCAGCAGTCGCTCTGTTGCATAACTCAACTCCACCTGTCTCGATTTATGGGGTGGACCGTCAGTTTCCTGAAAATGTAATATGTTTTAACTAAGTACATCAGAAGGCAAAGGTCGGGTTTTTTTTACGAATTTTTTTACATATTGTTAAAAGAATATAAATTATATCCGACAATGCAAAATATCTAAATATCCAAAGTTGTTTTACAAGCCAAAGTTCTGTTGTCAAGGTAAAATATGGAATTGTAACCGAACACCAATGTCCTGTTATGGGCAAGAAGAAAATAACAATACGGAGGAAAAAATACATAAATATGTGTCGAATCAGTTAAGTACTTTGTTTCATATTTTGCTTTCTTCTGAAAACTTTGTGGTAAGTGACACCCGACCTTTTACTTCTGGAGTACTGAATTGTTATAAACAGCGTCCTGTACCTATTATAATACAAATTATATTAAATTTTAGATGATATTTTTAAATCGATAGTTATTTTGGTCGTAACCATTGTCGAGACTACAAAAATAAGTGGCGTTACTACACATAAGTATAATTATCTCTTACATTAAAAAATAATGTTATAAAAGTAGGTGCCTTGTAATAGTATTATTAAAGACTAATATCTCATTAGTTAGCTCGATTAATTATTTTTCTTAGAATTGACGATTTACACCTCTTGAGTGTAGTATTTTTATTGTTATAAAGAATTTTGACCTATTATTAGGTTTGACGATTTATTATAATAATATGCTGTCCAGTGTATTGTTATTAATAAGATAGGGTTTTTACTAATTAGGTTTTTTACTGACACTTCAGCTATTCATAATTTGTTTATTGTATTTTTTGTTGTAACCTCTGACTAAATAGGTAGGTAATGGAGTTTTTACCTACTTTATTGTATTGATTTACTATATAAGGTAGAGTTAAGGGTGTTTGTTGTCAGTGTGTGTTTGCCTTTGGTGAATGTACACGACGCCTGAAGATGCCGAAAGGCGAAACCCGGGTCGCAAAAAACGACTTAAATGGAACAGTACAGAGCTTGAATCCATTAGAATTTAAATTCAAATTCCATCAAGTACCTTCGGTCGAAAGTATTCATACATAAGTATAAAACTCATAGAATGAGACGGGATGATCTGTCTCTTTCACCCTGGGACTTTTCAAGAATAATACCTACTTGGGAACCGTATGAATAATTTAAAACAATAAATTTACTTTCCTGCAGGTCGGTATAATATGTGTCCTGTAATTTAAATGAGAGGTAAGTAGTTTGTATTAAAGAATACTGGCCGATACATACATCGAATTTTCATCTAAATTGCAGTTAATTGTAAGGTATAACTAACGTGGCCATTTATTTTTTTCTTCTAAAACGGGACATTGTTATTTTTTAAGTAATAAATAGTAGATATCTTTATTATGACGTATTCAAGAAAACGCTTATTTATTTATAGAAAAGAACAGGAATGAACACGTGAAAATAAATAATTTGAGAGGTCTTATATTTTTTTGAAGAACAAAGTACCTATATTTGGTTTTGATTTCAAATAAGAATGAAATTCTTGGCTTTACTTCTTAAAATTTACTGTGGTAATTATTTAGGCTATACTTCAGTTGATACATGGCCTAAAAAGATCGTGGCTAGGCGATGCGCGGATTGCGGGTCGCGGGTGCAAATGACGCATGCCGACCGAAATATAATTTGTCATATAAATCCAACATGCATCCATTTAATGTTCTGTTTATTGTTTTATTAGTAACAATAATAATATATTCATTGACATGTTTTCTTTTTAAAGTAAATGGGTAACGTTTTTAGTCATCTTTACACGATTTAAGAATTAATACCCCCGTCGCCATCACGAAACAAATTGACGTATTGACACCTCGACGTTCGCTCTCAGACTGCCAGCGAGTCTGAAATTTCGTCGCGCCTATAGTTGAAAATTATTTGCCGTTTCACTGAAGTATGCTCTTAACATTTTTTTAAGAACTGCAACTTGCAACTGTGTTTTTTCTATCGATTTTAGATTTTTCGCGCCTTTTTTTTTTGAAATTGTTACCATGGGTTGCTCTTTTCCTGAAAACGGGACATTTCGGCGTCCCGAAGCTGTTCTTGGGGACAACGGGATATGCTACCTAAAAACGGGACGTATGGTCACGTTACGTATGACCAACTTAACCGACAGTATTATTCAAATTAATATGTCAAATTTTCCAAACATTATTATTTTCAAATAAATATTGCATCACAACCAAATAATCATACTCATTTTTACTCATTTGTCTGTTGATCTATTTGCATTGTGAATGATGTAAGAATGATAGTTTGATTTGTTAAATGCGGTTAACATTTTATTATTTTTCAAATAGTCGTCATCCCCCGTATATTATACGTAAAATGTTTTAAAATAGGTATTTACAGTCATAGACAATGAACATTATAAGTGACGTCACAATACTGTATCTATGCTGAGAAACCCATCACGGTAACACCAAAAAACTACCTTTATTCACATTTATGATAATATCCTATTCCTACAATGCATACAATTTCCTCCTTATTCGCATTATTACCTTGTGTAACTATTTCCTACACTGTAGAGATGTTTGCAGTTAATTCTCTATATACCAAATAACAATAAAATACAAATAGATTAATGACTTATTATATTATATTATTACATTACAATAACCACAATAAAATCAAAGTATATTTTGAATTACACGGTTTGCGGAATTTAATAATATTACTCATCGACCAAATAACTAATTCGCATAACAACATTATTGCTCATCAAGTGGGTCATCGTTACCATAGATAGAATGATAAAAACAATAATACATAGTATTATATAAGCGTATATTAGCATAATAAATAGGTTTTAAAAAAAAACAACCTTAAATTGTGACAAAAAAGATTTTGAGATAAATTAATATTTTCTCATTTGATAAACAAGATTACGACCTTAGGCGTAAAACCCACTTAACGCAGCAAGTGTGGCTCTCGCGCAAAATTTCACAAGTGGCGCGTAAATCAACGAAAATACAACGTAATCAAATACGCCAGCGCCCACTGGATTTGACGACGCATTATACGCGCCCGCCGCATGAATCATCGTTTTTTCGCGAATCACCGCTTCTCGGCGATACGAATGAAAGAAAATACAATGGAGTCCGTTCCTTGAACACAGCGAGCAAAATCACGCTCTGCAGCCCGATTTCCTAACTATCGTCTCGTGTGGCACCAGACGACATGACATAATTGTGACGTCATCAATACACGCTCCAGCAGGCGGCATGTATTGGCTGACGTCACAATTACGTCATGTCGTCTGGTGCCACACGAGACGATAGTTAGGAAATCGGGCCCCTGGACGGCGTCGTCGATCGACGGGCGAGAAGTCATTATTTAATAACAGAGATCTCATTGTTTAATTTTATTGCATGTCCTATATTTCGCTGGTTGAATATTGTCGTCGTAAATATTAATTACAAGCCCCGAAATAATATAATATTTTTATTGCTTTGTTATGAGAGACGCTGTAATAATAATTATTTTGTGCTGCTTGGGCCGCTTATTACATAGGTGAAGGGTAATGCGCGGCAAGAGAAGTGTGATTATGGTAATGAATAAACGCTTCATACGCCGACTTCGCCCGCTCGACGCGTTCTATGGGCACTATCGCTTACAATACGTTAAATTAACATTAAGATAAAATAATTGAATTATTTGGAATAACATTTGAAAATTATGTAAGTATATATTTAATGAAGAATGCATCTGCAAGATTAGTGGGTCCGTAATAACTAAATTTAGAGAGATCCTGACGCCATCATGAGGAACAATGTTAGTATAATAATTGTTAATTATCTTGATTTAAAATGTCAAAATATGATTGCCAATCAATAACATCTCAGATGCATACTTATCGCCCGGATTGCATTGGTTTAATTCTCATTACGATAAAAAAAAGGATTTTTCTAATATGTAAGTATATTTTATAAGTTGCTGCAAATTATTTAACTTTGTACGTGGAATGAAGAATATTAAAATCTTATATTTTAGTCAGTTTTACAAAAAAAAACTAACTAAGATGCCAAATGTGAACCTGTGAATAATCAAAGCATAATATCAAACCATGGGTAGTCAACCTGATCCCTACCGCCCACTAGTGGGCGTTCCAGCTTTCATGGTTGGCGGTAGGGGTTTTAAAAACAAAAATTGAGCCAGATATCCAGTATTTAGTTTCGCAGCATCAGCCTCAGGGATCTCATTAATGATTTAATTAATTAAATGTAATTTCAAGTGACTACATGCTTCTATGTATGCAAAGTATAAATAAAAAGATAGATTAACTACAGTAAGTTGTCTTGTAAAGATTTATTCTGCCAAACTTAGCGAAAGTGTGACATAAAGTATTTGGTAAGTAATTTTTATTATATGCTTTAACATGCTGTAATTCTGCTTTATAAATTTTATAAAGTAAAGTTACTTCTCTATTTTATAAATCACCATTACTGTGGAACCGGCGGGCGGTTAGAAAATTTTACTACTAACAGAGATACAAAAATGGGCGGTAGGTATACAAAGGTTGACTATCCCTGATTTAAACCATCTTCGTAGACTATGGATTGTTTCTTTGCCCATCGAAAACTGAAAGTAATAATATTATATAGTTGTGATTGTGTGTTTACTCAATCATAATGACGTAATAAATTAGTTAATAAACTATATAAGGTAATTCAAAATAAAACTTACATCTGTCGAGTGTCGTGTGGCAGGTGTCGGAGTAAAATTGATTGGAGCTGAAATCTGAATTTCTCGCGGAGGCTGAAAACAAAGAAAAAAATACTTATTACATTGGATGTCATTAGGAAAACAACTTCCCTCACTCCACAGTGCCGCTACAAGAGGAACGCAATTGAGAGTAGATAAGACAAGAGACGCAGGACGCTGCGCTGGACCGAGGGAAATGTTTCGACCTTGGGCTTGCGCTCCGAGACTGGAGCAATAAGGTGTAGCAAATAAATTCTATATATTTCTTGGTCTTAATGTCACCCCCTGACAGTAAATTCTTCAAATTAATGCATGTAATCAAATAACACATATTCCAATAAAACAATCATTTTACACTTATACCCAGTGACTCAGATGTATGATAGAATCAAATAATCTTTCATTGTGAATATCTCAAAACGGTTTTATTTATTTTTGCTGAATGAGGACGCTCGGTATATTAAGTATCATCCGTATATTGGTAATATTTTTATATTCTCCAAGAAAGAATAATGCATGATGTAAATGTTTTTATGTTTGTAAACCGTACAGTAAAATAACTTTTATTTTCAAAAAAAAAGCTTGAATAATTAGTAATTTAAACATCCATAACGAATTAAAATAAGCTCATTATTTTGAACTTTCACAAAGTTACTATAAATAATTAGCCACCTATGTAATGTCTTTATAATAGGTTGGCAATGCAGAAAAAACAACTAGAAATAGCGAAAATTATCAGCACATCATTCTTATGTTTGAATTATCAAATGGGAGCTTTCTAAAATACGAAATATATTTCACATTTTCACAAATACACATCCTGTTAATTTTCATATACAAATAATTCTGAATTGATTATTATTATAATAAACGATCTTTAACATTTACAAACAGATTCGTAATATTATATCGGAAGAAAAAAGTAACTTCAAGATAAACGATTTCAAAGTATTGTTAAATTCTATTTGATGGTTTTAATGACGCGTGTTCATTTATTGACACATAATATTATATCGATTAGGGTAAGTACAAATATATTTTGAAGATGGCAAAAGAACGAAACCGATCTCTATGGAAATACAGAGTACGACACTCTTATACAACTTTATGCGGATTTTCGCCGCCTTCCAAATGAGATTTCTTACTAGAAATATATTATGAAGGCTCTGGAAACAAAAATGGCAGTCTCCATTTTCGCAATATGTTGGCGAATCATTAAAAATGTCTTACATGACATGGCTATAATTTCTGAAAAAATATTTCGAAATGTTTCAACATATCAAAATACTTTTTAAGATGTAAGACATTTTTAATGAATCATCAACATATTGCGAAAATTGAGACTGCCGTTTTTGTTTCCAGAGCTCTCATATATTTCTTTCCACTTTCTCAATATAATATCATTAGGTTAAATAAATGATCTGGATCCAAATATGAATAAAAAAACAACCTATGAATTTGCTAAACGCGACATTAACAACCGTAACCCACGCCTTCAGAAACGGACATCACAAACGTTATCGATTCATAAATTAGAATTGACAATTTCTATCATTTACGGTGGCGTATTCTTAATGAATCAATAAAAAAAGTCACGATATCGTTAATGCTTCTGGTTTTATCACTTTAATTCATTATTTAAACATTTTTTTAAATCTGGAGATTAATGAACAAATCTCCAGTCTGATTAAACTACATAGAGACTCCATTTAATATCTGATTCTGTAGGTGTAGACAACCAACTTGGCAGCCGTTTTTAGTCACTTTCACAATATAAACTATAATTAGGTTTGACAACATAAGACGTATACACATTTTTTTAAAACTCATAATCTATTGATATGGTTGTAATGACCATAATGTAGCACTATATTAATTAAAATATCACATAAAACCACGTACAAACTTAAAGAAGCTGTGAACACACTTTCGCGTGAGCATTTTCCCTAGCGCCATCTTCGCGAATAACAATTAAAACTGACATCAAGTGTCTTTTATTGAGTCAATTATTTTAACATTGTCCCCCTCTTTTTAATAAAGTGATAATAAAGACAAAATTAACCACATATTATTCCAGTGGCGTATTAGGTAGGAGAGTGTAAACATTTTATTATTCGCCCATTTTGGCTTTAATTAAATTACGAATTGTAGGCTCTGTGGGTCGATTATTTTGACCATACATTTCACGTACCTATTGACCAAAATGTAGCTCGAATATATTCATTTCCATGTATGATGATGATTTGCTAAACAATACTGAACACAAATGTCAATTTTGGTGGGAATCAGAAAAAATGGCTGCTATGTTTTAAAAATTTATTGTACAAATTTGACAACCCTGCTTTCCGCATGTGTAGTAAATTCCACGTGTTCTCACTGAGAAAAAATCACAAAAACAGTACACAGTAGGTAGATAGGTACTAACATACTTTTAAAAAGTGGAAATTTGGATTCATTCAAAAGGCCGCAGGATCCTCACCATTGGTTTAAATTTAAAACAATGTTTTTTTTTTTGTTTTACATATTTCTTTATGTTTAATATTTTTGCCCCTTTAATATGTATTAGGCCAGGCAGCGCCATCTTTAGATTAATAAAGCCTGAGCATATCTTTTTGCACAAGCAACAAGTGGTCCAAGTTCAGCTGTCAAAATCAGATCCCAGATAAAAAAAATGAGATAAAAAGATTCCCAAATCAAATATATTAATAAATTATAAATAATATACATTCCTGTTATTCATCAGCTGTCAAAGTCAGACTAGTCCTTCACACAAAAACCGGTGGTAATATCGATTTCAAAAAAATATGTAACATTGATCTATGCAGTACATTTTTGTAGAAGGTGTGTTAATGCTAGTGTATTATTTATCATGTAACTTATGTATTCAAATCAAACCATTCCCTTTGGAAACACGACAGACGCGTCAGTATGAGCACTCTATCTATAGAACAATTACAGGTCATCTATATACAACAACGGGATGGGCGGAAAAAGTCAGACTAGTCGTTGTGAATGTATCGGCTTTCTACTTGAGTCGGCAATGGGCCAGGGCTTCTTTAAAAGCAAATCTAATCTGTAATCTACCTTTTTATAGCCTTTTACTAAAATAAATAAATACCAGAGTGTCATTGTATTATGAACGCAGCTGAGTTTAATAATTATTGTTGCTCAGCTTCTAAAAATAAATTTAATTTAATACATTTCACACAATTCGAGACCAATTTCCCGTACTTGGGTGGGAATAAACCGCAGGAACGAATCATACATTATCAAGTGCACGTTTAATAAATTGTTATCAATTTAATATGGGAAAATTATATTCATTTCGATTATCATATCGTACTACAGCGATTTCCAAACTGGAAGGCACGGAGTGTTGCAAAGGGAGGCGCGAAAAGTTTAACACAATTAATGTAGCCACAGGTTTGCAGTTTGCAAATGCATAGTTTATAAAGTGGCCACTAGTTATAAACTACACAAAAAAACAGTCTTATAAAACCTCACTTCTATACTATTGTGAAGCGCGCTGGCTATCTCGTGAAAAAATGAAATAAAAGGGTCAAATCATAATGTTGAAATTTGATGCAAATTTGTTTAGGAACGATAATTTTGTTGATAAACTTGTCTATTTACATTTACACCCTGTTCATATATTTTCATTCCTCGTTTAATCTGAATCGCAGATTTATACATTATTACGATTTTCAAAGTCAATTTATAATATTATGAAAGATGATCAGCTGATTCAATTTTGACGTCATATTTCGTGTAGCTCGGAGGTAGGCCTTCAACACCATGCAGTGTTGCCGACTATACAATAATAATTATTATAGTTTTATTAATTATACATAATCTTGTATTGTTATGCAGTCAAACAAAAAACCGGTCACTATAGTTATTTTTAAAAAAATACTATAATGTATACAGCATTTTTTTTTGATTGGCGCATGCGCACAATAAAAGGCAATCTGACTCAAATATTATAGCCAAATACAGCGTAATGAGACATAATGTTGTCTTGCAAAGAGTATTGACTGTCATGTCATTTACCTACACCTCGTTCAATGAGTAAAATATATACTTACCTACAACGTTAATTTGAGGCTGAAAAATATAATACAAACTACTATATATTGTGTCATTATTTTAGACTATTACTCATCTAAAGAATATGTGGTTTTTTTTTAATTTGTTTATGTGTATACGTGAGAACTTTGTTTTTGCGGAATTCTCAGTAATGGTGACTAAAGGATGTAATAATGTTTTGATAAATTTGTGGTCAAACGCAAGGATTCCGTCGAATTATTATTTAATACCAAGGTACGTGTATCCAAACACTGTAATAATTGAGGATTGTTCATTTGGTATTCGCGGAAAACTAAATGAACCAAACATCATTATCATGTCTGTTTTCCTGAAAATTCATACCATAATTGCTATATTTTTTTTTTTTTTTTTTTTTTTCGACCATGTCCGATCCTAATAGGATCATATGGGCCTCCACAGAGTAGAGGTTTTGTATTAACAGATTTTTTTTTTACGAGAAATGGATGTCAGCCACTTGCTCAACCTATAAGGTCCATACCCTGACTCACACACATATTGAAAAAAAAAAAATATTTTAGTAAAGTTATACAGTTACAAGGAGAATCGGTGGGTATTTTGGTTAATGGCAAACATATTAACAATATACGATATGCCGATGATACTGTGCTGATTGCTGATAGTTTAAAGAGTTTACATCAACTAGTAGAAAAGGTTAACAAGGTCAGTAATTCTTATGGTTTAAAAATGAAACTCAAGAAAACAAAACAAGTATCAAAAATAGCGACACCAGACACCAACACAAATTTTGTCATTAACAGCGAACCAATCGAACGTGTGACCCATTACAAATATTTAGGTACATGGGTCAATGAGAAATGGGACCAGTCTCAGGAAATAAAAACTAGAATTGAGATCGCAAGGAGCGCCTTTGTCAAAATGACACGCCTCCTTAGCAATCGAGATCTCTTAACCTAGGCCTGAGACTGCGTATGATACGTTGTTATGTTCTCACAATTATGGTATGGAAGTATGGACGCTAAACCAAGAGATGTCACGGAGACTTGAAGCTTTCGAGATGTGGCTGTATAGACGCATCCTCAAAATTCCTTGGACTGACCGGGTGACAAATGTTGAAGTTCTCAATCGAATGGGGAAGGACAGATAAGTTCTACGTAGTATCAAAACCAGGAAACTACAGTACCTCGGCCACATTATGAGAGGACAAAAATACAGCATTCCCTAATTTGTTATTCAAGGAAAGATCAATGGATAGCGTAGTAGAGGACGGCGCCGCATTTCGTGGCTTAAGAACCTCCGTGATTGGTACGAGTGCAGCTCCACTGAACTGTTCCGGGTAGCAGACGACAAGATAAGATCGCCTTGATGGTGGCCGACCTCCGCTAGGAGATGGCGCAATAAGAAGAAGAAGTAAAGTTATAGCTTGAACATACCACACCATGGTAGAATGGTAGTGGAAGTGTCATTTCTGAAACAGTAGATGCGGGTTTCCACATCAGCCGATTTTATAAAAACCTTGTGAGTGAATGAAATTTCCATCAACTATTTATTACACGTGTTAAAAAAGTCTGTAAAGATATAACTGTCATTCTCTGGAGTGGATTCATCTGTTCCAATTAAGAGTGACAATAGTACCTACTTAATTTAATTTATTTGACATTAACATAATAATACAATTACTATAAACTAATTACCTAAATATCCTACTTTAAAACAGATCTCATAATCAAAAGTTGGAAGTAATTTTTTATATGGTTTATTTTTTTATGGTTATCAACTTAGTAGGTACCTACTATTGATTTTTAAAACGTCATAGCAGCCATATTTTATTTCTGATTCTCACCAATTTGACATTTGTGTTCTGTGTTAAATTTCCCATAAATAAAATAATATCACCATTGACACGATAAAGATGTACGTTTAATTTAGATTGAATACACCGAAAATGATTATTGAAAACATATTTACTTTATTCTTACATGCATTCATTTGTATCGGTCACGTATTACGGGTCGTTCGCGACTAGGAATTGCAATCCCGGGATCCCGAGCTATTTTCGATACCTATGAATCCCGGGATTGATAAACATAATCCCGAAACGTTCGGGATTGATTTTTTTTATCAATTTTTATGGAAAATAAAATAAAAACGAAAATATAACAGAAAAAATATTTTAATAACAAATAACTACATTAGAAATAAACTGAGTTTGAATGAAGTTTGATTTATACTCATGTGTAAGTTGCCGATTCATTTTATTTTTTCACATAAATTAATAAAAATGAGAAAGATTGGAAAAAAACAATGCTTAGCACTATTAACAAAGTAATTCCACCATGATCTCATACGTTTTACGGCAGTTTCATGTTTGGCTGACTAATTAGATTTATGAAGCGGAAAGGCCATCCACCACGATTTGCTTTACTATTTTAAATCTCGCTAACCCATTCATTATATCTTTACTATCAGAAACAGCAATCTCACATTAAATTGACATTATTATTTATATTACAATATTATTTACTCCATTAAACTTATGTATTTCCAAGATTGAACGTATACAATATTAACAATAAATGTCTTAAATAGTATAAATTATAGGTACTAGATATATTTTTGACCGATTTTATCAATGTTATTTGTAAATATAAAATTTTTATATTAACAATGGAAAAAAATGCCAATCCCGGGACCAGTCCCTAGATCCCGGGATTGTCAAATTATAATCCCGAAATCCCGGGATCAGAATTTTGGCTCGAGATTGGATTCCCTATTCGCGACTAATGTACAGTCTTAATACTTTCAATTGGGAAGTTGGCAGAGTGAATATTTCAAATGTTTGGCGTTGCAGTATTGTATCACCAATTTCAACTGCTCCAATTCGATAGAATTGATTGAATTACAATCGAAGTAATTGAAATGCCCGAGTTGAGTTTCATATTAATTAAGAATTGATTATGTAATCTATTAATTCCAAGCTGGAAATTTCAATTGATGTGATAGAAACAGACGTAGGCTTTTTATAAAACATATTACATACTTCCTGCAAAATAAGCCAAAACAAAATTTGAAAAAAATACGAAGCTCCTTACGATTCCTTGATTTAATACACAAAAACCGATAGTCAATAATAACGCAATTTGATAAGCATTTCATGCATGACCTACTAGTTTAAATTGTCACAATTAGACAGGACGCTCGTAGCATAATTGGTTAATGCAACAGTTGGCGCGATACCAGTGGTTATACGGGTTCAAATCCCGTCGAGCTTCGTATTTTTTCAAATATGATTTTTTCTAGTGGTTATATATCTGAGATGTTTTCAAGTTATGAATGTTCAATATATGGAATGTTACATTCTCAAAATCTTGTGAATTATTCGTTGAATAAAAGAAATAGTTTACTATTATACCTATCTATTTTTCATTAGGTATTACAATTAATTTTTCGATTATTCCACCATTGTTTTTCTTTAATTAAATATAGATAACGTATATTCTTCCCTTTCATTGTAGCAGCATCGACGATAGTTTAAATAATATTGCATTATTAAAGGCCGGACACTGATAGTAAGTTTTGGTATACCAACGTGACAATATTTAAAAATTTCAGGATTGTAAATCCACATTAAAATATTGACTTTTTTCCCAGTTAAATATATAATAAAAATATAACTAAACGTGGAAAATGTGAACGGCTTTTTCTTCATTAGCTTTTGCTATTTTTTATGTAATGCTACATTTATATGTAATCGGGGAAAATGGTTAGGTATATAGTATTCACGTCATGTCATTCACAATCCAAAAATGTAAATTTACGATTCCAAAATTACAACACTGAAAGGCAGCAGATTTTAAATTTAATACTGTAAATGAAAAAAGATACCACTTATTTGTAACTATATTTAGTAGATAAAAATACTAGTTTCTTGTACGGACTTATAGAGGTTTTACCCAACTCTACAATTGACATCTTATTATCTATGCTCATGTTTATAACATAGACAATGGCGAGTCGGAAATGACAGTGACCTTGAATCTATGTAGAGGATGCAAGGGCACAGCGCAGAGCCCTTTTCCAAATTATCAAGTTAAAATAGTCGCGTTAAACCTTTACACTCAAAACATAGTTTAATATAACGTCATGCTATCTGACATGTAATAACCACTAATGTGTTTGTGCCATAAACGATACAAATACCAACTCGTGTTTTCCTTCAACACTGCCCATACAATATCACAATATGTCACATACAAAAGCAACCGTCTGAATATTAAATAATAACGGGGGTAGTTGACAAAAAAGTAACATCTATACCCCTTATATACTATATACACAAATATTTTGATTATATAATATGCCATATATACATAGATAGATTTTTTGATCAACGTAGCCTTTCAATATGGGCATACCTACTAAAATTAACTTATTGTCAATGATACCTCTTCAGATTTCTGAATGTGCTCCGAAGTTCTCCACAGGGCGAAGGCGAGGCCGTACAGCAAGGCCACAGGGTCCACTGGGACCAGTGCGGCATCCGGGGACGGCCTTGGCTCCCAAGAAGCGGCCAATGCGCATCTCATTACACCTTTCCCTTTCAACGCCGATGCACCCTCATTCCCCGATAAGCAGTAGATACACATTTATTACGGAATTTTCGTCTCTTCTTCACCGTTATGGAAATTAATATTATTTTGGCAGGATACTTGCATCTTTCCTTGCTATATCTCACGAAAAATAAGTTGAACAGAAAATAAGTGAACATGCATAGAAATGTACTGACTGTGCTCATAACTTAATACGCCGTTTACAAGTGCATGGATTTACTGCTGACAGTATGTATTATCGCGGCCATAACAAAAAATCCTCGTGTAAATACGAATTATCGTACAAATTGCGTGATTGCTCGAATGAATCAAAAAAGTTCTGAAGCTTCTGAATTTCCATGCGTCAATTGGACTGTGCGATATCTGCACCTGCGCAGTAGAACAATAGTGGCGAGCCTGCCGATAAAAATACGAATTACACCGCGCAGAGAACATTTTGAGGTTGATGTACTTATAATAAAATGTAAATGTGCCTCGTTGCTGTAATATAATATATTGTTTTGTAATTTGAGCAACTTGATTTTAAAATCACTCAAAGATCAGCTTCTCTGTCCAAAAAAATGGTGTCGATTTGACAGGATCAATAATTATTAATAAATAAATTATTGTCATCAGGGAATGGGATAACTGGACGCCCGGACAATTGGATGCCGCACTGTCGTAGAGACGTATACAGAACGTAGACGAGGAATTTTAATCAGTTTCTATCTACTACTTCGTAGTTTTAATTCGTTTTACTCTTAACATAATGTTTTTTTTATTGTGGACTGAGAATTACCATGCAAAAGGCTTTATATACAATAAAAAACTCCTTTTTCGTTGAACTTAAACATTTATGCACGATTAAATCATTATTTACGTGTGCATATTTAAATTCTCACCAACTATTAGATCACAGTTATAATAATGTAAATATAAATAATAATATTAAATTTTGTTTTTAAAAGTACCGAACGTCTATTTAATTTCGAATTGCGTGGCGTCCAGTTGTCCCGGCGCCAAATCGTCCTAGACACGTCCGTCATCAGTGCTGTGCTAAATGTATATTTATCTACTTGTATGGGGCAGACTATGTGGCAATGTAATAAGAAGCACAGATATAAAGTAAATTTGTAAAAATAAACTTATTTATTTAATATCCTACCCGCAAACGTCTGTTTCACTCGTAAGTAAATAAAAATTATTAACAAATAAGTACACAGGATGCAGGCAGAGGATTTAAGTATTTTTAGCCTCATAGCGTCTGCCACAAATCGTTCAATGTAAAACATCAAATAAGAATCGAAGCAAGTATTTACACGTGTTTGGAAGTAAAACACTCGGGAATTTATTCCAAAGTGCCGTCAGTTCATCGCATTTTGTACAAAAGGAATATTAAAGCTTCATTGTCAGACAAATTAATTTGGGCTTTGGCTTTATATACGAGTATATTCAATTTTAACCATGCCCAATCCTAATAAGATCATTATTATGTCCCTCCATAGAGTGAAGGTTTGTATTAACAGAATTTTGTTTTACGAGTAATGGATATTAATTAGTAGAGCGTTGGAGTGGAGCTCGGAGCAGGTGCACGGAGCAGTGGAGCAACGGGGTTTTACCCAGAGCACCGAAAATTTGTAGTGCTCCACTGCTCCGGCTTGTATTATTAAATTTTCGTCCTAAAATCCAATGAAAATATTATAAGTATTTGACACTTGTCTTTGTAACACTGGAATTATTTGAAATACGGCAACACTGCCGAGTGATAAATAACCTAACTTTTTTGAGACAAGAGGCAGATAATGAAAGACGATTTGATGTCGTGATTTTGTTAAATATAATTAATAATGAAAAGGGCAAATAATAAACCTTATTTCAAAACTACTTACTTTTTTATTTTTTTTAACATTTGTATAATTACCTACATATAATAGGTACCTTAAAACTTTTTACCCGGAGCGGAGCAAACCCTGGAACGGAGCTAGAGCAAAAACGACAATGTCTGACTCCAAACACAAATTGTAAAATAATAATATATTGTGATAATATTAATAATATCGACCGAAGGTTCTTGGAATTTTAATTTTAATTCTAATGGATTAATAATTTCGTTTAAATGGAATAGTATAAAACTCACATCCATTAGAATTTAATATATTGTGTATTTGCCAGACACAGGATTCGAACATGGGGTGTAAAAATATCATTGATATACTACTAGATGAGGAGTTCCCAGACAAGTGTCATTTTAAAAATGTACCACAAAAGAAGATATTACGAATCATCATCATCATCATCAGCCTGAATCTATCCACTGCTGGATGAAGGCCTCTTCAAGTTGCTTCCACTTCTCTCGGTCCTGTGCATTGCGTTGCCACGTACTTCCGCAGAACTTTATCATTTCATCGATCCAGCGGCCTCTAGGTCTACCTTGTGGACGTTTTGTACTTCTTGGATACCACTGGATGACTAGATTTGTCCAACGATTGTCTCTTCTTCGAGCTATGTGTCCAGCCCATCTCCATTTAAGGCTTTTAATAAACTCTATTACATCGCAAACCCTTGTCTGCTTCCTTATCCACTCATTCCTCTTTTTGTCCTTTCGCGTTATGCCCAGCATGCACCTCTCCATACCACGTTGTGCTACTCTAAGTTTCTGGATCTCTCTTTTACTTAGGGTCCATGTTTCACACGCATATGTCATCACGGGAAGCACACACTGGTTGAACACTTTGCGCTTTAGGCACAGTGGAAGGTCACTTTTGAAGACATTATTCAGGCGGCCAAAAGCACTCCAGCCTAGCTTTACTCTGCGAACAATTTCATCAAATATACATCCATCTATAGATACTTGTTGTCCCAGATAGATGTAGCTTTTCACCTGTTCGAGCTGAGTGCCATTGATGAGGATCTCTTTTTGGCCTGCAAAGCAGTTGAACATGACTTTCGTCTTTGTTACATTTATTTTCAAACCTACTTTGTTGCTTACTTCAGCGAGTTCCTGCATTCTGCTTTGGAGGTCTTCTGAGTCTTGCGAGAAAATTACTATGTCATCGGCAAAGCGCAGATGACTCAGGTATTCTCCATTTATGGGGATCCCTTTGTCATTCCAGTCAAGTTGCCTGAATAAGTCTTCAAGGGTAGCTGTAAATAGTTTAGGTGAGATTGTATCACCTTGTCGGACTCCTTTGCTGATAGGAAATCTGCGCGATGGTTTATGGAGATTTACAGATGCTGTTGCGCTACTGTATATATTATTGAAAATATTTATATAGCGTCCAGGGATTCCTTGTTTTCTGAGTGCGTCGAGTATTGAACATTTCTTTATCGAATCAAACGCCTTCTCATAGTCTATAAAACCCATGCATAGTGGCAGTTTGTATTCCTGGTACCGCTCTATGATTTCTCTGACGACTTGGATATGGTCCATAGTGCTGTATCCTCCTCTAAATCCGGCTTGTTCTCTCGGTTGGTTCTCGTCTAGTACATTTTGCAGACGGTTTGAGAGAATTTTTGTGAACGTCTTGTAGAGAATAGGGAGTAGACTTATTGGACGATAATTTGCTAGGTCTTCTCTGTCACCTTTTTTGTGAAGAATGACAATGCTGGCATTTTTCCATACCTCTGGGACATCCTCTTTGCATATGCAGGCTGTGAACAATTGTACAAGTACTTCATTTGCATCCTTTCCTGCTTTTTTGAGGATATCTATCGTTAAACCGTCTTCCCCGGGGGCTTTCCCACTTTTCATGTAATTTAAAGCATGGGTTACTTCCCAGGATGTAATTTCGGGAGTATGGTCTTCCGAATTTCCATTTCTCTGAAGATCTAAGTCTATAGTCGTATTGTCAGTGTCATCACTGTAGAGATCGCTGTAGAACTCTTCAACTCGGCTTAACAAGTGTTCCCAATTTCTGACGATAGAACCATCTTTTGCTTTTAGTGCTGTGATTTGACGTTTTCCTATCGACAAGCATTGCTTGTTTTTGTTTAAACTTCTGCCTGCTTTCACAATTGCTTGTATGAGGTTTACATTGAATTTACGAAGGTCTTCTCTAATCTTCCTTCGGAGGGTTTTGCAAAGTGATGAAAACTCCATATCGTTTTGCGCCTGTCTATCGCTCTTGGTTTTCCTTCTCTGCTCCATAAGATTCAATGTTGCCTTCGAAAGCTTGGTGGAAGGTGTAACTTCTGAGCTTTTTACGCCTGTTTTTTCTGCACATTGTAGAATAATATTCGTTATATCCTCCGCGTTGGATAGGGAAACGGTTTCGTTCTCATCTAAGAAAGCCGATAGTGCATTTTTGAGTTCATTTTGGAATTCAGTATTGTTCTGCAGGTATACGCGAGCATTTGACTTCTTCTGCAGTTTGGATCTTTCTGATTTGACGTTCAATCTTATCTTACATCTCACCATCCGGTGATCACTGCCGGTGTTAAACTGATTGATTGATCATTGATATACTACTAGATGAGGAGTTCCCAGACAAGTGTCATTTTAAAAATGTACCACAAAAGAAGATATTACGAATATCGTCTTATAATATTTCCTTGTATGTATAATGCGTTAAGACCGTTTACATGGATTCCCGAATTTCACCCGTATTGCCCTGGCTGTAAAACTAAATTTGCGTTCTTGGAATAGTGATCCTAAGGGTGTCTGCATCCCAAAGCTTGCAAACTACCAAAAATTCATGTCTGAGCGGACAAAGCAAGTCGTCATGCGCTGACTATTAGTTAGAGTAAGATGCAAGCTAGATCGGGCTTACTCATAATTATTGCCAGGTCGTTTTAGAGACAAATATTAAGTGAGCTTATATCGAGTTAAGTCCGCTGATATTACAACAGTAAGTTTTAACACTGCCGAGTCTCTGAAAATCGGGCGTCATTTTAAGAAGCATATTATGATTCATCCAGTAGTATATCAATGAAAAATATAGTAATTTGACTGAAGTTGACAATATCATAACACGGCACGACCCACTGATTAAGGGTGACCGTAAATGCTTCTGCGAGTGAATTTGAAAACTATATTTTTAACATTCATGTATATTTTACTGATATATTTAAATTTAATCTTATGATAAAAAAAAACAATATTCAATGCAATGCGGGTTCATTGAAAGTTTTACAACATAGGTATTCTATGGATATTTTTATCCATAATAGAAGTTATTTTCAAATGTGACACAGATTTTTGAATAATTCACAGTTTTAGCTTATTTTTATTTATTTTTTATTTAAAAAAAAAAACATCCGTTTATCTACAAAATAATACAAATGTGTAATGAAATTGAAATCTTTTTATTTATAACGATTCGAACTTTGGTAATGTAATCGCATCAAAACTCGATTCCCCGAAGAGAAGTAATCTTTACTCAATGTAGCCCAGTTTTGTCTAAAGGTTGGGCACCTATAGTCTAACGGAAGATTTTTCGGGGAATGCTGTTCCTAATTTTAAAAAAAAACCCTCAGGACGACAATCATTATTACAAAAATATTTTCCCAGTCTTTGGTACTTGAGCATAAAAAATTTCGCCACCCCTGTCCGAAGGTTTACTCCAATTTAGATCTACTAAATGAGTATTAAATTTACATCACATCACCATGTTCAATATTAATTAAGAAAATCATTTGGAAACCGATTTAAACACTACACGATGTAAGCAATTGCCGAGCACTCGATGGATACAGGACACAAATTTGACTTCGAAACCAAGATATTGGGCCATCAAAGGCTATCGAAATCCATAGAAATCCATAGAAACCCTGAAAATATTAATAGGGATGACGGTTTACGGTTCAAAACGTCATGCCTTCCGGCACTGTCAGCAAAATCAAATATTCGACCCGGTATCTTTGAACGTAACTAGTGAAACATTACTCTGACCAACGTTTGCTCTTAGCTAATAGGATTTCGGATTCCTTTTAGAATTCTTAGAGCGACGTTTGCATTCATACACCTACACTACACTTCATCATAACACATATCTTTTGATAATGGCCTCTGCAACGATCCCGAAACGTCGAAGAAATAAGGAAGAAGTACACGCGGTGGAATCTATTACGATAAAAAAAACAACCGTGAAAGTCTCAAACATTATAAAATCATTTGGGCCTCACAGTGTGTAACAGAGCTTGCTCAACTTATTAGATCCATACTCTGGGACTAAACACCAATATGTGAAATTTCTAAGCCCGGCATTCAAATACATTTTAAATTATAAGCCGACATGTCACCGCTCGGACATCGTGGGCGTAAAATAACGTAAGCATAAGATAATAGTATTTCCTAATAATTCAATTACTGTAAATTATTATTACTTACACTCAAGTATAGTAAAAAAAAGTGTCAGTTTATATAAATAGTATCGGTTGTTTATCTAGCTAAGCTAATAACCTCGATAAAAAAACAAATTAAATAACGATAGTCTACGAGAGAATTTATATAAGCATAAGCTACTTGAACTAGCATTAAAATGAGATATGACACGCCTCTAAACGCAAATACCTTGTATTAGTAATGCATATAAATATAGCATGTCTGATATAAATAAAATAAAATGCGGAGCGAAAATTTCAATCGATTCAACCACAGACTAGTTTGATAACAGACAAAAATGTAAATACGTAAATTTTACGTGAATATCATGCTCTGTGTCACGTAGCCATTGCGTATGGGGACTTTTAAATTTTGGGTTTGAGTCCCCACTATAATAGGGACGGGCCCTCCCAAAACTCCTTTTCAGTGACTTAATAATAGTAAGGAAAAGGATTTCTATTGATTTCTTTATCTTCAATTACGCCAACAATATCCAACAAGGCCAATATAGAGGGCCTTGTATATTAATCAACGCAATTGATTAATAATAACATACATAGTAAATAAAAGGACCCCTAGGAAGACATCTGAGTCTGCGAGTTTATCTTAAATATATAATTAAAGATTAATGTAGTTTAAAAATTAACATAGTGTACATACAAATTAATGGCCCCACTAAACTACATCTGTCTGAAATATCTGTATTTTTTATGACTCGGAATATCTCCGGAGTAGTTACCCAAGACTGAGGTCGCTATGCACTCAAGTGGGCTTGAACTGAATTTACATTGCGACATGCACATCTACGTTTATGATTTTAAAGCATTATTGTCCTATTCGGATAACACGTTTGCAACTGTCAGCCAAATGTTGTTGTAAAAATACCTAAGGTAAAATAAGTAATATTGAAATAAGGGTAATTATTGTAGGGTTTCGTTCGTATTTGACCTAATCTGCTCACACGACCATTTTAATATTGAGATTTCCCCCTGGCAATAAAACGCAAAATGAACGAGGATACTGAAATATGTAATTTTCATTAACTCGAAAAGTAGATCGACAACACCCATGTTTTTTTACATGTCTATCTGGAAACCGTATGTGAGCAATGTATTCCACAATTCAAGGTTTTTTAAGGACATTGTAGGTATGAAGAACCCGTTTTGTAATACCGGACCGCCCCCATATTTTAATAGAATATATTTTCGCAACATTAGCACTAATTTTAAGTCTCTGGGTATACGAAAAATAGACGAAAAGGGTAGGTGACTTTATATAAAATACACAGTATGATTGTTCCTTCGATTTTTGAATCGTTCGATTCGATTTTTGATTTCCTCTTACTATTAAAATGTAATTATTATTGTTTTGTTAGATACTGTAGATGTATATCGATCAACGAAGCGATTTCGTGCGAAGCCGGTTGCTTCAGCTAGTTGTTTTTTTTATCTATATTATGGAGTAGATGACACTGGCAAAGGGTGGAGGTAGGCTGGTAAGATCTGACATAAATAGTGCACACTAAACTTTGTCAGCCATACGTATTTGTATTTCTACAATATGAAAATAGTGTTACCGCGTTACCCCGCGTAACTAAGCCATAATATAAAATAGTCAAAAAATAGTCGTCTATCCTACATAGTTTTAAATGAAGAATATTTTTAATTCTCATGTTTTGTTTAAGCAGGACTTAAAAAAAACTAACCTACACCATCAGTAATATGTACCTATTCTTCATTCAACGAAAACAAATAAGTATAACTGAAAAAGTTTGCACTATTTTTGAGTTTCACTCATATCATACCTAAACTAATATGCTATGGTTTAGACAGGGTTTAATTGATTTTTAAAAACTAACCAACACTATGTACAAATCGTAGTCTTATTTCAATGCAAACAAATGCGTATGACTGACAAAGTTTAGTATGCATTATGTATGTCTGATCTTAACAGCCTACATCCACCCTTCGCTACTACTAGATGATGTATGACTAATTTAAACCGAAATTTAAATAAATTAACTTGATTATCGATGTATATGATACGGATAACACAATCAATGATATGTGACTACGTAGGTACAACAGCAGACACAATATTACTTGTATGTTTACACTGTTAAACCGATGGCCAAGTGCATCTAAGACTGAGAATTTATTTAAGGGAACACACTCATTTTAAAATCACACAAAGGAACTCATTTCGCGACGCGACATAACTTACTTCGACGCACGCGACTTAAAGGATTTAAAATGTAAAAATATAGACCGGTTTTCGTGCGGCCGACGCTCGGTACGGTAGTGCGAGATGAATCTTGGCGTCGCCGGCGTCCCGACGGGGGTAGGGCGTCACGGCGTTGCCATGGCGACGGCGCAGTAGGGAGCGGGGTGGGGGGACTGCAGAGATCGCTTCCCCTTCTTGGGTCCACTCCCGTCTGGTGTGGTGCACCAGCACGCGATATCGGCGGATGCATTTCGAAAGAGTGAGGAAGTGAATGTTTACATAATATAATATGACCGCTTTTGGGCATTTTATTGCTTGAACCTTTGCACAGATATATTTATTTATCTGTTATGTAAGCCACATTGCATCAAAAGTGTAAGATATATCCCTGTAAAAACGGTTCAATTTTAATATAATATTATCATCATTCGAAAGTCTCACTTTTTCAAACTCATTATACGAGAGTATAAATATTATGTAGGTATTAATTCTTATGACGATTTACTTATCCATTTTACTTTATTGAAAATCGAATGACATTTTACAATAGTTGGCGCCTGTGATGGCCGAGCGATGTGTTGGCTTATAAAATCGTTGGTCTCGGGTTCGAATCTGGAGTGTGTCAAATTCATGTATAGCATGTACCTGATAGGTTGAGCAAATGGCTAAAATATATTTCTCGCCAGACAAAACTCTTGTTCGTTAGGTGGCTCTGATCCGCATAGGATTATAGTGTCAATTGAAAAAATTAAACAAAAATTTTAATTAAGAAAAGTAAACAACAGTCTAAAAAATTCAAAAAGTCAAAAGCAAGAAGGTGTCGACTCTTTATTTTATTAAATACTTACTCAGAGAAAAAATGTTTATCTTTAATCTTGGTAATTGTGTTTAATCTTGAAAAATGGAATCGTGCGGATTTTAATAAAAATCCTATACTGTGCAGTATACAAAGTATAATGATATATTTCAATTACATACCTACTCGAAGAAATTACATTTCCTCTCAAGTAATATCAGCATTAAATATATACCTACATCTTCACGCCATGTGTATTATATAAAAACAGTAGTTTTTATAATAAAGCTTGGTTGGGCCAATTATGGTCGCCATCACCCATATAAATATAAATCCCTCCTACCTCAAAATTACTGTGTGCTATGAAAAGCGCAACCAAGCCTCGAATTGTAATTGTAAAAAATATCATTATATTATATTATTATATATTATGACATCGAACAAAATATTCCTTTTAATCAGTGGTGAGTTTACATTTCTCAATAAACAAGTTAACTTTTATGTTTAGTTTAGATAATAACTATAAAACCGGAGAGGGTGGAAGTAGATAATATATTCCTACCCCCTCTTATAAGGGTTCAATAGCTGGATAATAATCGATTTAAAATACCGTTATGATAATACATATAGTTAACGTGGTGGTTATATGACGTAATGTAATGTTTAATTTGTGGGTAACGATTGGACATTAATTTAAAATGATAGTTGTAACAAATTGATTAGTATAGTAACAGTAAAGATTGAGGACCATTGTATAACGTTCCATTAGTAGATATTTATTTGTTGAACTATTCCTTAACTTACAATGTAAACGTAAACCAAAGATCATAAACAAAAAACAGATGTAATGTTTTGACAGACGGAATGCCTTGAGTGAAACACTAATCGTGGTTAATTATTTAATTGATTGAAGAGTAAATATGTATCAATCAATTTGCCATTTATTTGTGCAACACTACAACAGGGCATGAGGCACCAACTACAAGTATTGAAACACATTACAGAAAGACCCAAGATCAATAATCAATAGTTGCCAACGGTACTATAAGTATTTATAGTACAATACGATAATTTTGAAGATTCACCATGAAAAAATATGTTTCTGTATGTACTGTAGTTTTTTCAGAAATATCATAGCATAAAAAGAACAATGCTGAAGAGGTATTGCTGCGAGTTGCGACTAACCGGGAACTGAGCCCATCGTGTAGTACTGTTTAGTAAACCTAATTGAGGTGATATACTATGACATATTATGGTATGTACTCTTGAGTCCTTTCTATATGTTAAAAATCAATTAAAATGGTCATATAATTGTCCTGTAAGAGTGTATAAACTTTGCATGAATTTAAATATTGTGACCGCGCAGTAACTTATTTTTCCCCAATCACATTGAAACTCGGATCGTTACCTTCTGCCTCCCATTTGAACGTAACCATCATAAGGTTACAGCAGCTATCTAATATTATTATTATTATGTAGTAAATAAAGACATGGAATGTTTCGTTACAGAAATACTACAAAATAGTTTACCAGAAGATTTAAGTAAATTCCAGGAATCAACAATGCAGAACGCATTTTGTTATTTTGCAATAGTTTAAAAGTAGTATTTTCATTTGTTCTAAAGGCCGTTCCAACGACCGTGCAAATGGCATCCTAAATTAAGCTTGGCAATAAAATACAAAGTAAAATAAACATATATATGTAAAATCAATAAGTGTTATATACATCAGGATGCGACCCAGTAATGCTGTTCTGTTGAGCGGTGTAGACGGGTGGTTGAGGTCAGTGTTGTTTTTACGATGCATCAAAGTGTCATGTTTTTAATCTAGGCCATTCTTGCTGTGTGATCTTTCTATGATCTCTATCATTCATTATAACGTCAAGAGCTACTAATGCATAATGGTTATTTTTAGCGGTGACTTCATTTCGAAGTAATATTATGAATTAATTTATCCTCAACTGAGATTGCGGCAATATTACATACCGCAAATAACTAGAATTGCAACGATTTGAGGAATTATGCGATAATATTGATAAAAAAGGTCATCCACCTACGCAATTTTGAAATATTACAACCATTTTTCAATAGATTATAACTAAGTAAAAAAATGTTGTTTGATAATAAATTCATGTACTGAGTATATTTTATATCATTGGTGGCGAACCTATGGCACGCGAAATGATTTTGCAAGGCACGCGATTTATTTTGAAGAGCAGAAAAAACATATAATAATAATAAATGACATCGCATTGTATAAAAGTAGCAGACAAATACTCTTCAAGAATAAGCATTATGTTTATTGTAAATAAATAATTGCATAGGTCGGTCCTTAGGCTTTATGCGCCACATATAATATTATCGCAATAACGTCATCAGGCGGCGGAGGGAACCGCGCCGAAAACCTCTGATATTGATCGATTTACAATGCTTGAGACCACTGTAGCGAGAGAATCCTTCATCTGATCGTAGCAATCTGTGCGTAAAGATCCAAACTAAGTAATAGAACAAACAATTTAATTTCTGCTAACAAAACTCTTCTTCTTTCGACCATGTCCGATCCTAATAGAATCATATGGGCCTCCACAGAGTGGAGGTTTGTATTAACAAATTTTGTTTTTACGAGAAATGGATGTCAGCCACTTGCTCAACGTATTAGGTCAATACTCTGACTCATACACAAATTGAAAAACAATATGTGTACTTGCCAGACCCAGGATTCGAACCTGGGACCCACGACACTATAGGCCGACACTCAAGCCACGCGGCTATCGTGGGTGCGCCAGATATAATATTATCGCACTAAGGTCATCAGGCGGCGGAGGAAACCGCGCCGCAAACCTCTGATTTTAATCGATTTACATGCTTGGGAGCACTGTAGCAAGAGAATGCTTTATCTGATCGGAGCAATTTGTGCGTAAAGAACCAAACTAAGTAATCCAACAACAAACAATTTCATTTCTGCTAACAAAAATTACTGTACCAAATAAGCAACAAAAATTTGGTGAAGCTTTTAATAGTAATTCTGGTTTCAAAACTGGTGGACCGAAATGTATGGCTTAATTGAAAAAAGTGACAAGCTATAATATGTGTGCTATGTTCTGTGAGTGGTATCTAGAACATTACTATTTTTTTTAAAACCATTTTTTCTCCATGAAACAGGCACGTCACAGTCGAAAAATAATATTAGGGAAATTTTGGCACGTGTACGTAAAAAAGTTTGCCAACCCTGCTTTACAAACAAAAACCTTATGCTGCAGTCACGGTTGCACTAAATAAACAGATGTAGTGTTTATATACAGAAAATCAGATGAAATAGTTGGCCCTGAAATTAAAGCTAATCTGAAGTCGTAAACGTCGAGGACGTCGGAACATGTAGTTGTGATATTATTTAATAGCGGTTGATTCATCACACTACTTACTATGCCAATCTACCCAATTGCAATACTAAAACTTGAATAATTCTCAATTTATATATGGCTGCAATGGGTAATCTACATTGTTTAAGGATATACTTCAGCTGGGGCACGGTCTAAGACGATTATGACTACGCGACGCGAAGATTGTGCAAACGACGCATGCAGAACAAAACATAATTTGTCATAAAAATTCAACATGCGTCAATTTAATGTTACGTTTATTGTTCTATCAGTAATAATAATAATATATTCATTGACATGTTTTCTTTTTCAAGTAAATGGGTAACGTTTTTTAGTCATCTTTACACGATTTAAGAATTCATTCCCCCGACGCCACCACAAAACAAATTGACGTGTTCACAGCTCTACTTTCGCTCTCCGATTGAGAGCGAATCCGAAATTTAGTCGCACCTATAGTTGAAAATTATTTGCCGTTTTACTCAAGTATGCTTTTAAACAGTTATTAATATTGATGGCAATGATAACACGCAGGGATGGAAAACGAAATAAATGTGTGTGAACAAGCAAAGGTAGATACTCTATAAAAACGTTGGGAAAGCTACGCCCGTCAAGAATAGATCACCGTTAGACGATTATCATAATTCAACGAAAGTGTTGATTTATTTTCATAGTAAGGGGTGCGATACTCCACCCCTTTCCCTTGCGAGATATCCCCATCCCAAAAATATGCACATATTATACTGCTATTATAATATATATAATTCCGATAGGCTATTCACCAATACACTACATTTTGATGCAGGGTTTAGAATGAGTGAATGTCCTACGAAAATTAACCACACATTATTAATACGTGAAATAGTGTGTGTTGTGTGTTTAAGTTTTTCCCATATTCTTCCACACTCGAGATCGGTTGCCTGTTACTCCACACCCGTTAGGTATTTCAGTTCCCATTATTTCTGAGTTCCCTGACTGCTACATACTTCCTGCGTTTTGCGGTTTCGATTTGCGAATAGCCGTCGTAATGGGTGGCCTATATATAGGCCTAAACCGACGCTCTTCCTTTGTCTTTAATGTGATACAAATTTAATAGGTGAATCAAATAATACAGCTGCCTAAGTAGGGATCTAGGACGATTTGGCGCCGGGACAACTGGACGCCACGCAATTCGAAAATAAACAAACGTTAGTTACTTATAGGTACTTTTAAAGAAAAATAATATTATTATTTATATTTAAATTATTATATTTTGATTTAATAGTTAGTGAGAATTTAAATCTGCACACGTAAAAAATGATATAATCGTGCATATGTTTAAGTTTCAACGAAAAAAGAGTTTTTTATTTTTATATAAAACCTTAGGCATGGTAATTCTCAATCCGCAATAAGGAAAATATTATGTTAAGAGTAAAATGAATTAAAACTACCAAGTAGTAGATAGAAACTGGTTAAAATTCCTCGTCTACGTTCTGTATACGTGTCTACGACAGTGCGGCGTCCAATTGTCCTGGCGTCCAGTTTTCCCATTCCCCTAAGTAGATACCTAATGTTAAATATAATTTTGTGGTTTCTACAATTTTTTGCGTGTTAGTGTTGCAAACGCATTAGATAACTACAAAATAACAACCCCTAAACACGTAAGCTTTCCATTTCGTTCGCGTATTATAAGTTCAGGAAATGAAAGCGGTGTGCCAAAAGTGGCGCTGTCATCGCCAATAATCGAATGGAAGTCGTTATACTATTTCCCCTCTGCAAAGCCTTCCTTAAGTATTTCCTCCAAGAATCGAATTCACGTTGCTACCCCATCCACCCTGTTATGAAATCGTAAGTAGGTAGCTATATACTATAGATGTACTCAGTGAGAATTTATATATAGGAAAGATTACGTAATGTGGATCAATATTTACGTGTCCGGAAAACAGTACGTATGCAGTTCGCCGTATCACACTTCACCGGGAAATGTTGAATCAAAAATATATTAGACTGTCCAACCTCTTTGGGTAGTATGGTACCTACTTCTAGTTGTTGTCGGTTTAGGGCCCTATGTATGAGATTCCCAAATTCTTTATAAGCTATTTAACCGATTTTCCATCATATAGCGTATAGCACTGTTTGTGACGTAAACAATCTGACGTCACACGCCATTCAAAATGGCTGCTTCATCTGTCACTTTCAAATGTCATTTTAGTAGGTAACTGATACAATGCCTCGTACCTATTTCGCTTACAAAGCGCAATATTTCTCATGGAGAGATAAGATGAATTTACGTAAGATTACGATAAAATATCTCCGCTAAACGACCGCAAAAATAGGTACCTACTGCTGTATATGGCATTAAAATATGCAATTGGAAGCATTCTGCATTCTTCAAAATATTATGGTGCCTACCTACCTAGTTAATTATTGTAAGATAACTGTAATAAACAAGGCACAACTCTCAATTACACTGGATACATCATTAGTGTCATACGGTGATTGGTATAAATGATAATATTATACAGAGATCATTACATAGTATTATCTAAATCCATTTGCATTTCTGTCATTTATTCTTATTCTGTTTTGACATCTCATAATTGGAGTGAAGTTAGTCATAATAATATGTATGTATTCAGTATTGCCACCAAATGGAAATGTTTACTGGCAAAACTTTATCCTTTCGTACAGTAGAATTATAAAATAAATGTGATAAAATAACTGATAAATTATTTAAAGTTCATAATAATTATTCATTTATAATTATTAAATTTATATGGTACCAAAGTTCATAATAATTATTCATTTATAATTATTAAATTTATATGGTACCGTTCGCACACTTTCAGACACATTTACAATTTCAAAATTTTGAATTATTGATCGGGGAATGAAATTTTATAAGATTGCCATTATACGGACACCATGACACATGATGACGTCACATTCGTGACGTCGCTAAACAACGAATTACGTTTGTACTCATGCATACAAACGTGCAGTATAAATATAGCCTATAAGGTTTTTGGGAATCTCATGCATACGACCCTTACACTTTAAAGGAAGCCAGCAGCAAACAATTTTTTTAAAAAGCCGACATACTGGATTATTTGTTAGGTTGGGTTAGGTATTCATTCTTGAATTCATTAATTTTGCCAAAATCAGCTATGAAGATTGAATTAATGTTCATATTGAATCTAATAAAATTCGATACAGTATAGCAGGGGGTCCTAACCGCGTGCCCGCGGAGCCATTTTCGTGCGCCCCCGATACAATATTAAATAATAATAATAAAAAAATATATATATTTATTGAAATCGCAACAAAATAATAATATTTTTGTTATTTTACGAATAAACTTTCATTCCACTGCCAGTGAGTTAAAGGATACATATTATGCTAATATTATGCAAATGTTTAAGTAGGTACCTGCGTTTTTTTTTTCTGGCAACGCCGTTCTGTCTAAATTTTAGTATTGCACCACATTACTATTATCCTAAATCTCAAATGCGCCCGCTACCGCAACCCCTGCAGTATAGTATACGGTCATTTCTTTCCGATAAGAAAGCTCACGGCAAACTGTGCCAATATTTCAACATTTTCTATGTCATCATCATCATCATCTGCCGGGGTCGATCTACTGCTGTATTTATGCTTTTCCTAGCTCTCTCCGCTCTTCTCGGTCCCTAGTTCAGGGCACTAATCGCCCACAGGGACGCCCTAAATTCCGCCGGCTAAACGAATTAATAAATTCCGGCAGATATACGAGGCAGCGAAGAACTAGGGACTGAGAAGAGCTTGATGAGGCCATCATTCAGCTGTAGATCGATCCCGACTGATGATACATTAAAAATGTCCTTGTGCGATACGACATGATATAAATTTTCCTCTACGATAAATAATTATCCATTTATTATTATTATTTTTACCTCTCACAATTTTTTTAAGTAGTTCAGCCATTTTAACGCAAATTAAACGAGTCAATTAATTGTCATCACTGCCTTGCTTGTTAGTCTTCTGGGAAACTTAATAACTTTATATTATTTTTCATTTGGTCTCGGAAGAACTATGGCGCCTTACGATTAAAAATAAAAATTTCACATTAATATCGCGTATTATATCACTTACCGTGGTTCTTCTGATAAGAGTTCCATTATTGTGGTCTCTCCAGGAGCTGTGTGAGTTGACAGTGGCGTGCGTGTGGGTGGGGTTGGGGGTGTCGAGAACGGGCCAGGAGGGGCCGTCACCGGCACGCCACTGCCTGTGGATCTGCCAACTCGTATCTGAAAACCGCTCGGCGTCCTGGAAAGATAAGAAAAAATACCGTTATTGAACGAAGTAAAAGACAGATTCTTGAGAAAAGATAGAATTATTACTATTGCAGAATATCTTTTTTTTAATAACCATGCCCTTGTATTTTCGTACAAGGTAATTGAGAGAGTTAATTGCATTGAGTCACTTACATATTTTATTGAAAAATCTACTCGATTACAGTTTTTATGTGAAGTCTGCAGTTAATTGTATATCAATTTATGTATATTATTTAATTTTCTTTATGGCCAGAATAAAATATTTTGTATTTGTGTTGTTTAGTAATTTGTGAGGAACTTGGAGGACATCGCTCCTTTTATAGTATTGGGCAGTCGTTGATGACATGCCACATAGTTTGAGGTGCGTAGCCGTCACACGGACAGCAGTCATCGTCCCTAAATTTAAATCTTTTTAGATAGGCTCTCAGCGCTCCGTGGCCTGTTAGTATATGTGTGGGTTCATCTGATGTTTTTATATTCCTGGCAAGAGTGATATGATTACGTGAGGTATTTGGAGGTCATCGCTCTTTTTGTAGTATTGGGTAGTCGTTGATGACATGCCACACAGTTTCAGATGTGTAACCGTCACATGCACAGCAATCATGGTCCCTAAATTAAAATCTTTTTCGATAGGCTCTCAGTGCTCCGTGGCCTGTTAGTATATGTGTGAGTTTTTCTGATGTTCCTGGCAAGAGTGATTATTATTATGTTTGTCTGTGACAGAATATCTACACTTTTTATAGAAAATTATAATTACAAAAAATCTATAAGTGGTACATTTTTATAATCTAATAATATTCTATGATGTGTAATTAAGTCAGTTTAATGTTAATTCTTGTCAGATAACTATCATAATTTAGTAACATATTTTGTTAGTATTTCTTCCACATATTAAATAATATAACGCTTGTATTTAGCAATGCTAATAAATACAATGATTGTACTTGAACATAATTATATATTATACAACACCAAAAAGCTACGTCACTTATTAGCTCTGTATTACATTTTCTTTTTTAGGTGAAGATTTAAGACGATACATCAATGAAACGGCAAATAATTTTCAACTATAGGCGCGACGAAATTTTGGATTCGCTGGCATTCGGAGAGAGAACGTCGAACTGGGAACACGTCAATTTGTTTCGTGATGGCGACGGGGGTATTGATTCTTAAATCGTGTAAAGATTACTAAAAGCGTTACCCATGTACTTGAAAAAGAAAAAGTGTCAATGAATATATTATTATTGTTACTAATAGAACATACGTTAAAGTGCCCACCACCACCCGTCATATGCACAACCGTGGATATGCACGGCCGCTTTCTATGACGCTTTAAACGTGTCTGAAAGAAGTGATTTTAAGTGCTCATTCCGTCCCGACACGGAGCTGCACGGGACTGATGCTGCAACCATGCACCGTAGTGCTAAAAGAAGAAAGTTAAGAAAGATTTTTTTTTTGTTTTTTGGACTGGCTCTGCTGTCCGCTGACGTTAGGCGCTTTGTGTACCCGCATACTGAGTGCCACGAATTGAAATGGATGAGTCTACAGAAGAGTCGGGACTATCCCGCTCCCCATACGACGCTGCAAATTTCTCAAATGCCGCAAAGTTGGCCTCGGTTGCTACAACCCGGCCCATCTATTATCAAGCCAAGCTCGTGGAGTCTGGCGGCGAAGTTGCCATGGCCGGTGAGGAACTGGCTAATCCAGTGCGAAGGTTGGAGTCTTCTAGTTTGGTGCCTGCAGAATACGTCTGGAAAAAAACGTGACAAATTATATTTCCTTCGGCATGCGTCATTTGCAACCACGACCCGCAATCCGCGCATCGCCTAGCCACGATCTTTTTAGACCGTGCCTCAACTGAGGTATAGCCTTAATAAGTCAACTCATTAAATCCGTTTAATGAACGATCAATAAACTTATATTAGTTACTGGTTGCACAGAAGAGAAATCAAAGATATCTGTTTGAAATGTGTATTGTAAGATTTACAACGATAATTAAAAAGAGTGTTGGCAGAAACATAAACAAAGTTTTTTAAATTATTGTACATATTATGCTTAATTATATGTAAGTATGTAGACACATTCCAATGTTAACGTATATTATGTAAATTGCCCAAGTAACCGATATATTTATGATTCTGTAACTAGTTATCAAACTTAATGTACGTAATAAACATATCTGAGTAATGGTTATAGTGTTAAATTAATTTACCGGGTAAACGGTATAATGATCGGTGTTTGATATCAATAATTATCCGATACTAAGCTCATTCAATAACTTCATTTTAACTTCGTTATTATGTTAATCAAGTCAATAGTATGATTACTGAAATATTATATTACAATAATTAATCTATGCCAATCTAAGGGGTTTCCATATTTTTGTTTTTACGATAAATGGATGTTAGCTACTTGCTCAACATATTACCTATATGTTAATAATATTACATATTAAATATTGAAATAATATGTCGACACGTTACCGCTTGGATATCGAGAGCACAATGAGACATGTAGACAGGTACATAACGGAAGCGAAGGGTGGAGTTAGGCTGTTAAGATCAGACATTACACTATACTTTTTTAATCAAACGTATTTATTTTCATTGAACTACATAACTAAGACTACAATGAGTAGATAGTGTTTGTTACTTTTTAAAATTCAATTAAACCCTATCTAATCCAAGCCATAGTAGATAAAAGTAAAAAAAATAATTACAAGATAAAAAGAACTTTCTATATACCTACAACGTTTTTAAATTCTGTTTGTTGAACCGCATAAACTTGACATGACTAGCTTAAACGATCAAAAAAATTGTACTTGCCATGTCATATTGATTTTCATAGTAACGCACGTATATATTAATAATTTATTAGCTAGGACCCCAGACCCCTCCCCTAGCAACCAATAATGGTGTCGAAATAACTTTTCATAAAAAACAGAATTAACTGAAAATGAATTCAATTCTACTTAAAGATGGCTAATGCATTGGCATCGTGTTCTGATATATTCTAAAAGTTTCAAATGTCTAGCTAGTCGGGAAGTTAGTCAAAAATAGATTGCAAGATTTGTACCGGACGAAGAACCACCGAACAAATAAGAATACGAGCTAAGAAAAACGTTGTAAAATCGTTTATCTGTAAAATATAGTTTATCTGCATATACACTAGCAGTAATATGACGTATTCTTAATTCAACGAAAACAAATAAAAATGACTGAAAAAGCATGCACTATTTTTGTCGGATCGCCCATAGAATACCTAAACTATTACTGTTTGATTTTGGCAGGGTTCAATAGAATTTTAAAAACTAACCAGCACCCTCATTGTAGTCTTTGTTCAATGAAACAAATAGTTTTGGATGACAATTCTTCTTATTCTTTTATTACCGTCTTCTATCGAAGAATGGTGACCAAATTGCAGTAGGTACATTTCCTTATCAATGCCTTGAACATTGTACCACTTTCGGAGGTTATGTAGCTAAAAGACTCCCTTCCAACTATGCGTGTGCTGTCCGCTACTCTTTACTATTACTTCATTACTACTGGAGTAGATTATGCTTCACATTGCGGAAAATATCGTCAAAGTATTATTAAGCTTTTCTGCACTAGTGGCTGCAAACTTCGACTCAACTATTTCTAAAACAATGGAACCCAGTTATCCATGTGCGGAAATGTTATATATCAGGGTTGGCGAATCTTTTTATGTTCGCGTGCCAAAATTTCCCAAATATTATTTTTCAACTATCTGACGTGCCAATCATTTTTTCATCAGGAAATAATAGTTTTTAAAAAATCTATTAAAAATTATGATGTTCTATATACCACTCACAGAACATAGCAGACATATAGCTATATCACTTTTTTCAATTATAGGTACATTCCGGTCCAATATTTTGAAACTGTCTGCCAGAATTACTACTAGGTACTACCTTTACCAAGTTTTTGTTTCTTATTTGGTGCAGACATTTTTTTGGGTAGACATGAAACTATTTGTTAATGTATTAATAATTAGTTTGGTTATTATCGCACATATTGACACGAGAATTGCTCCGATCAGATGAGGCATTCTCTCGCTACAGTGGTCTCAAGCATTGTAAATCGATCAAAATTAGAGGTTCGCGGCGCGGCATCCCCCGCCGCCTGATGAGGTTAGTGTGGTGATATTATATGTGACGCATAAAGTCTAAGGACCGACCTATGCAATTATATATTTAAATTAAACGTAATGCTTGTTTCAGTATTTGCCTGCTATTTTTATACAATGCGATCTGTCATTTATTATTAATATATGTATTTTTTTCTCTTCAAACGCGTGCCATACAAAATCATCTCGCGTGCCACCATTGTTGTGCGTTGCATTGCGTGCCATAGGTTCGCCACCCCTGCTATATATTATACTCCAAGGTTGACAAATAGATTCATGAACTGATTCTATCTACAATATTATGTACAAATATAATCGGTGATGCCCTGATTATTGATGTTGGTAATTTATTTTTGGTGTAGGTATATACTATGCACGTGTGTGTGAAATAAATAAATAAATATACATACTTATAAGTAAAGTATAGAGAAATAGATGGAAAAAGTTATTATATTCTCACAATTAATGGTTATTCTTTCATAAAATTAGGTAGATATATCACAAAGTTACATAACCTGTGGCAGCGAATTAGCCCGCTTCCGTTTCCGCCACCCCCACCAGCTTCCGGGGGCGCGCATGTCGCTTCCGCTTCCGAAACTTCTCCCGCGCAATTTTAAAACTTGTCAAATCGCCCGCCACTTTTACCAGCTTTCGAACTCCGACGCACCGCGGCACTGTTAGCTAAATTATTTATCTTATTATTATGATCTCACTCCGTTCGGAGACAAATGGAAGAGAACATTAAATAATTTATTTTAATTTATTCGTCGTCCGTAAAACAAACATGTGATTTCACGACATTGAAAAATACACCGTTGTCTTCTTTTGGTCTTGTGAGTTTAGCTTGTACGGATTTTTTTCATCTTCTTGATCTAACAATAATATTTTATAATTATTAGTATCCGACTATTTTCACTTTGCGAGAATGTGATTGTAGTCTTTTGACAGAGATAATTTGACACAGGTAGGAAGCGTGGTATTAAAACATACATTATAATGGTGTAGAATTAAAACAATTATGCAATATAAATAATTATTAGAAAGGCGAAAGGTAGAAAGCGGCATTTTATAGCAATTAAAGAAATTTAATACTAATTGACGAACATTTTTTTTTAAATTTCGGCTGCCAAATTATTAAAACAATTACATGACATAGTTTTATTCTGAATGAGTTTTGCAAGGGGGCACATCTGAAGTATTCTGTTACCTAACAATAAATACTAAGAAATCATCGCTGAATGTATCATGTACTGAAGTAACTACACGCAATATGGGAACAATTAGAATAAAAATACTGAGTAAAAATGATATTATTGAATGTTGAAAATTTAATAGAAAATTTTACGAACCGGAGCGCTCGATAATTTTACGAAAATATTAACATAGTTACATAATATTATCTAATTATTGTTGTGTCCGTCCACAAGGTAGACCTAGAGGCCGCTGGATCGATGAAATGATAAAGTTCTGCGGAAGTACGTGGCAACTCAATGCACAGGACCGAGAGAAGTGGAAGCAACTTGAAGAGGCTTTCATCCAGCAGTGGATAGATTCAGGCTGATGATGATGATTTAATAAAAGTAAGTGTGTTCGATTTTTATTGTATGGCATATCTAATTAATATTTCCACGAGACACGCAATAATCTTGAGGATTTTATGAACTGGAACGGCGCTCCATTCCATTTCGAACCCTGGACTTGCCGGATAATTCAACAACAGAATGCCTACATTTCAACAAATGGCTCAAAATAAATCTTGAAATTAATAAATAAAATAATATCTAAGAAATGGAAAAACCTTCGCAGCATTGTTTTTACTAAATACAGCGAAGATTTAAGTAATTATTATTCAATATCAAGTGGTTCCTTTAAATTCAGTTTAGCTTTGAATATCTACTTATTGTCAATGAACTGTCAATTTTTTTTTAACTTATACATACACTATGGTAAACATTGTAATAACTATTTTTAAGTGTAAGTACACATATTAACCACTCAGTTATATAACATAAATTGCTAAACTTCTATTTTATGACACTTCAATAGTAATAATTACAAGATAAAAAGAACTTTGTATATACAACTTGTTGTACTTGACATGTCATATTGATTTCCATAGTAACGCGAGTATATATTAATAATTTAGTTGCTAGGACCCCAGACCCCTAGCCACCAATAATGGTGTCGAAATAACTTTTCATACAAAATAGAATTAACTGAAAATGAATTCAATTCTACTTAAATATGGCTAAAAGTATTTTAAAAAAATGCATTGACATCGTGTTCTGATATATTCTAAAAGTTTCAAATGTCTAGCTAGTCGGAAGGTTAACTAAAAATCGATTGCAACATTTGTACCGGACAAATAAGAATACGAGCTAAGAAAAACGTTGTAAAAATGAAATCGATGTTCACAAATTGTTTTGTTACTATATCACGATAAAATAATAATAAAAATATTACAAGAATAAGAATATAACATATTTTAGGGTTGCTCTTTTGTGCTATAGATTGTTATTTTAAGCAAAGCTACAATATTTATTTTTATAGTCTTATAAGATTGAATTTATTCTAAATAATAAACTATTATAAACATCAAATAATACTATGCTCTCGTTCAAGGCCTTATGTCTTAATAATAAATTAATATGGTATTATATATTATAAATTATAACATGTTCCTATAATCCTGACCGGTCTGAAAAAGATTATACACATTATAATGTATTTACCGAGCCCCGCAAAAACTGAACATTGTATTTTACAAACACGATTTCGCGAGCAGACTGATCCTACAGCAATTTCACGTTTTTGTTTTCATTTTACGTGAACTTGAATTATCATTAAAAAAACACCTGGTAAAACATAATGAATTTTTACTCGAAGCAATTCCTTTTAGCGCGCGTTTATTTATTGTTAATGAAATTGCGGGTTATTTCCATAATCATTGAGTGATAGAATAAATAGTGACGTAAAAATAACTTTAAATTGTTGTTATACTAATTATTAGGATTGGTTAGAATTAGGAATTCCAATCCCGAGATCCCGAGTTATTTTCGATACCTATGAATCCCGGGATTGATAAACATAATCCCGAAACTTTCAGGATTGATTTTTTTATCAATTTTTATGGGAAATAAAATAAAAACGAAAATATAACAGAAAAAATACTTTAATAACAAATAACTACACTAGAAATAAACTGTGTTTGAATGAAGTTTGATTTATACCCATGTGTAAGTTGCCGATTCATTTTATTTTTTCACATAAATTAATAAAAATGAGAAAGATTGGATCTCATACGTTTTACTGCAGTTTCATATTTGGCTGACTAATTAGATTTATTAAGCGGAAAGGCCATAAGTACACCATGATTTTCTTTACTATTTTAAATCTCGCTAACCCATTCATTAAGCCTTTATTATCAGAAACAGCAATCTCATATTAAATTCACATTATTGTTTATATTACAATATTATTTACTCCAATAAACTTATGTATTTCCAAGATTGAACGTATACAATATTAAGAATAAATGTCTTAAATAGTATAAATTATATTAGATTTATTTTTGACCAATTTTATCAATGTTATTTGTAAATGTAAAATTTTTATATTAACAATCGAAAAAAATGCCAATCCCGGGATTGTCAAATTGTAATCCCGAAATCCCGGGATCAGAATTTTGGCTCGGGATTGGATTCCCTGGTTAGAATGAACCAGAAGAGTAAGAACAATTTACATACATAATATATGGAAATGTTTCGATAGTCGTAACATTAAAAATACATCTATCGGTCCCATTAATAAATTGAACATACATAACTTGAAGACACCCCTGATATAATTCAAGTTATGTTTGTTCAATATAATATGGAATGTTACATTCTCAAAATCTTGTGAATTATTGAATAAAAGAAATGGTTTATTAAAAATTGTTAGCAAGCAAGTAGACGTTATAACCAATAATTACAAGATAAAAAGTACTTTTTATATACATTTTTAAATTTTCTGTTGAATCATATAAACTTGACTTGACTAGCTTAAACGATCAAAAAAATTGTATTTGATAGAAATAAGTAATACTGAAATGTCATTTTGACACTCATATTGATTTCCATAGTAACGCACGTGTATATTAATAATTTAGTTGTCAGGACCCTAGCAACTAATAATACTGGATTGGATTACGGATTTCTTCCGAAATAACTTTTCATACAAAACAGAATTAACTGAAAATGAATTTAATTCTACTTAAAAATGGCTAAAAGTGTTTAAAAAAATGCATTGGCATCGTGTTCTGGTATAATAAGTTTCAAATATCTAGCTAGTCGGAAAGATGGTTAAAAATCGATTGCAAGATTTGTACCGGACAAACAACCACCGGACAAAGAAGAATACGGGCTAATAAAAACGTTGTAAATAAAATATACATAGGTACATACACTCGCTATGTAGGTAGGTACTTATACAATACTATTATTAGGTACTGAAAATTCTTAGATGTATAAAACGAAAATATTAAGCCTAAGGTAAAACAATACTATAAATCTCCGTCGCTTTCCGATAACACTATAATAATATATTACATTAGTGTCTACGACGAATGCATTTAATATGAATAATGACTTCAATGATTCAGGCAATCTGCAGATAACAGTTAAAAAAGACTTGATATGATTATTATGTCAAATAAATAAATAACTTGTAAAGATATGCACGTCGGTATGCTTATAAAAAACAATAATGGTCATGCAATGCTGCAACCCTACACGATATGTAATATTTCGTGGAAATATGCGTCTGAAACCAGGCGTCGAATTTCACTTTACTGAAAATTAATAAATCACGATATTTTTTTGAATAATTAGAGATAGGAAACGTTTACAATGTCACAATGTAAAATCTACTAAAATAGATAAATAATTACAAAAGATGTTAAGTACCTACTTGCTTATTTTCAGTCTATCCGCGTTTACTTAGTGATAATTTCATTGCAAATTTTTAATGCTTTAATAACTTTGTATTAAATAACATTATGTTGTCACGTTTTTTTCAACATTACGTGATATTACATTGTAACAATTGATAATATTTACACGCTTCATGATACATAAATAATTACAAGATAAAAAGAACTTTTTATATACAACGTTTTTAAATTTTCTGTTGAATTAATATACTCAAACTCGTACTTGATATGAAGTAAATAAAAAACAAACGAACAAACAAATATAGAATACTAAAATGACATTTTGATTTCAATAGTAACGCACGTATATATTAATAATTTAGTTGCTAGGACCATCCCCTAGCAACCAATAATAGTGGATTGGATTACGGATTTCTTCCGAAATAACTTTTCATACAAAACAGAAATAACTGAAAATTAATTCAATTCTGCTTAAAGATAGCTAAAAGTATTAAAAGAATGCGTTGGCATCGTGTTCTGATATATTCTAAAAGTTTCAAATGTCTAGCTAGTCGGGAAGTTAGTTAAAAATCGATTGCAAGATTTTTACTGGACAAACAGGACAAATAAGAATACGAGCTAATAAAAACGATGTAAAATAAGTCAACATATTATTATAGTGAATATAAACTGATATGACGTTTAAAAAATATAATAATTGAATTAATGCAACAAATAAGCGTGTGCGATGTAGCTACTTAATGGGGTTTCGCACGACAGAACAGATTTTATAGTGAAGCCGTGACACGAAACTGTAAACCTCGATGGTAGTGCTAGTTATTGCTCATACTTCGAAAGCAATATGGTGACATTGTATGTAAAAAATATGGTTGTTGCAATAAATGCTAATAATTTGAACGAAATATTATGTACTTAATCGAAATTCTTCATTTATTGCGAACAGATTTAGTAATACTATGTAGTAAGAACGATGAACATGGTGAAGAATTAATATCATTCTTTTTTTTTTAATATTTATTTAAAATATTAATAAGATTTTAAGCAGGTAAACATTTATTTTTACGGTTTATCAATGACATAATAATATTATCATTGCGTCGACCTCTAAATATATAATTATCACGGAAACCGATTCAATATAAAATCGACGTGAATTTGCATTTATAATATTGTTTTATTTTGAGAAAAATTGTATTACTTTGTAAATGCGGATTACATTGTCCCGTACGTACACTACAGTCTACAATCCCTATAAAATAAGCTTTTATAATATGAAAGAATGACCTAGTAATAGGTATAATACTATGATTGCGAAGTATGGTAGGTACAGGAAGACCTCGACTTTCGCACATAATTGGTTCCTGAAAAGGTCTGCGAATGTTGAATGTTCGAAAGTAGAGGGAAGTAAAAAAAATTAAATTGTGTGTATTTTGAAATATCTATTTATCAAGTAAATATAAGATGTTTAAAAGACATGTTTAAGTGGGGTTTGCGGGTGTTTCCCTTAAAAAGTTATCAAGAGTTAACTCTTTGCCACTCTTCTTTTTCTTATTTTAAATAAAATATTTTAAATGGTAAATCATTAACTTTACAATATTGCTTAACTGCTGGCACGAAATGTAAAGTAAACCAATCTTTTAATATTAACGCAGTAAACCCAGGCTTTATTTGATTGCTGTAAGCAGTTCTTTATCATTCCCTTCCAATGCTCTGGGATTTTCTGGTTGATAAATTAACATTGGCATCAATTTTAAATCACCAGCCAAGTTTCCACCAAGAAGCAATGTCAATCGGTTTTTAGAAGGTTTATGCCCTGGGGCAACTGATTCTTCCTTAGATAAGAATGTACGACTAGGCATTTTTTTTCCAAAATAAACCTGTGTCATCTACATTAAATATTTGGCTAGAGGAATATTCTCCATCTTCAATAATTTTGGATAATGAGGAAATAAATTCTTTTGCAGCATCTTTATCCGCATCAGCCGATTTTCCAGTGAATTTAATATAAACCAACCGTTACTTGCTTGAAAAATCCTGTTAGAATCTTCTTTTTTTAGCCTTGCAATCTTTGTACAAACTAAGAGCCTTCGCTTGAATAATTGAAATATTCAGAGGGACATCTTTTTGATGTTGGTCGTCGATCCATGATGACAAATATTTTTCCATTTCATCCATAACTATGCCGTGTCCTTTAGAAACAACCTTTAAAGATAATATATTTCCACAATTTTGAACGTATTCCTTAATTTTATTTTTATTTTTCAAAATTGAACATATCGTAGTAGACCTGTTTGTATCATACGAACGTCCGATTGAAGCAAAAGATTCACCGCAATCAGAACGTCATGTGAAGTTTATAAGTCCTTGATTTCTTTTTGTTCGTATCAACACTGCAGTTTTTCCGTTTCTCACTCATGTTTATAAATTTTTAGGGTGAAATATTTCAAATGAAGAAAATTAGCAAAACGCACAACATGACACGCCCGCACGCGCTTCTGCGCAAGCCACCTATCCTAGCTAACTCACAAGCAAAGTGAGGGTGCGAGCAGGATGCAAGTGACGCAAGAAATGCACTTGCTTGTGAGCGAGCGAGAAAGGGATATCTTAACCCCACGGCCAGCGCGACGTTTTAAAAAAACGATTTTTTTTGAAATGTGCGAAATAGCGAATTGTGCGAAAGTCGAACGTTCGTAAGTCGAGGTTTGCCTGTATTTGATTATCATATTTTTATAAATATTAAATAGCAAAGACCGAATCCTAAAAAACATCAGTAAGAGAGAGTTGCATCATTGAAGTTAGTAAAACAGTTGCTTTTTCGAAATGTTTTTACACCGGAAACCTTGTGAAAACAAATCTGGACACCTAGAAAGTGTATTTATTTATGTTTGTTTTGTTATTATGAAGTGGTTACATAAACCATTTTAAATTAGTAATGAACAAATAAATAGAAACGTTGTCAAACCTATACACCTTAAAGACAATGAAGAATTAAAATATTGATTAAGCCTCAATTACATTGAGCTTCTTTACAAGCTGTTTGTTGGCGACTTTACAGGCAGATTATAAATTCGCCAACACAGCTCGTAAAGAAGCTCAATGTAATTGAGGCTTTAGCACAATAATTGAAAATCGAAGGAAAAATTAACATATTATTATGTAATGAATAAGACAATATTGTAACAATCTTGAAACAGGTGTGTAGGTTACCTACTCAATTTCGGTAAAAACTGAAGATAAGATATTTACGCACTAACCCTGATATTTTAATATTAATGCCACCATATAATATTTATTATTTTTGTTTGGAAGCAATCTTTCTTCGCGTGTAAACCACTTTTAACAGACAACAACAAACTAGCACTTTGCATACGTTTCCGCGGCAAAGGGCCAAATTAGTGTCACCTTTGCGCCGGCAGATGGCCGTGGGTAATAATTTATTCGTCGATGATCACCACGTACTTAGGCGGTTCTTTGGGATCACAATGCGTACACAAACTAAAACGGTTCTTTAACTAAATTGTTAGGTTATTATGTCCCAAAACGCGACGCAAAACTATACCGTCCGATGTGAACGACGAGTCGCGACGACTGACGCTGTGAGTTGCGTTTAATTTTCATTCAGACATCAATAATAAATTGAGCTCACGTGGCAAGAGTCAGGCTATTGCAATTATCATTGTGATTTTTTGCTCATAAGTAAATACACTTAAAAGATTCCTTCTTTTATTAATGATTAATTTATTGTTATTTAATGATTTATGAATGACATTTTGCCACATATAAGAAAATTCTGGAAGTTTTGCAACGAAATATAACGTAGCTAACATGGAAAATGATGTTATTGTGTGTGTGTGTGTGTTTGTGGCTACGGCCGTATGTTGCAGCTTAACCACTGAGGAATGCCAAAAGAAATGGCGTATTTCAAAAAAACACTACCTTATTCTTAGGTCAATAATTATTATAAAGCAATCATTATTCATAAGATGTTTATCACACTTGAATGGTCAAAGACATAGCTTATAATAAGTATCTTTAGAATCATCTTCAAATGTGTTAATCTTGCCGATTTTTTGAATAATAAAATGCCTAATTCTTGTCAAATTTGGGATCACAGAGATTATCAATATAATTTTTTATCGTGAATATTTTACAAAAATTATCTCGTAATAAATTATACTTATGGTTTCATAAATGCGTTTAAAAATTAATAAATGTAAAAAATCTTAACACCACTGCACAGTTATGTACCGAAATATGACTATATTCTAAAATATTAGCGCGAAAGGTTTAAAAGAATACTATTTTATGTAATAAAAATACTTGATGCAGTCATCAAATGTTTAAAATAAATATAAAGGATAATAAGGCTTCAAAATTATGTAAATAGATTATCTACAACGTTTAAGGAATGTCCAGGATCATGCTTTGAAAATAGCATAAAAGCTCCATTTTGACGTACGCTGAGCATGTGGGCCGTTAAATAATCAAACTTTTTTCGTACAATTTTGGCGCGCTTTAGAAGGTTATATATTATTATAATACTATGTACCTACGTATTTTTTGTTAGATTTTGACTGCATAGGTATGTGACTTATTTTGAAATATCCGTTTCAAATAATCAGCGCTCCGCCAATTTCATACATTAAAAAAAGACAAATGGTAATTTATCTTATTTGTTCTGAAAACTTAATCTTAATAACTTAATCTAAACTTAATCTATAAACGCATCATGCGTATTAACTGTTAGTTTATTGTATAACATCTGTGTTAGAAAAGATAAGGATGATGAGTCTAAAATAAGTCCTTATCAGGAGAGCCAAAAGAAGGTAGAGTTTTGAACAAGTTTGTATGAGAACTCCTATCTACTCGTTAATATAATATGCATTGAGGCAAATTAGACATATTATGTATTCTAATTTTACAATTTTAATTTTTAATTTTCAAGAGGTACCTAGATAGGTATATCCCCTTTCGTTCCTTTGCAGACATACATAATTACGAAAAGAATAACACTAGATATAAAAAAAATATGAATGCAAAATTCTGCACCCACATACTATAAATTAAATAAGTCTCACTTGGTCACACTAGTATAGTATACTTAATTTTATTCCATTTCCTACATATTATCTACACACAAAGTATTGACGAGGAATGGGCTGTGGAGTATAATATTATGTTGATGATGATAAAGGTATTTAAAGTCGAATCCAACAATTTATTCATCAAACAGAAGTCTACATTTTCTGTAGTTTTTTTATAGGCAGCAACGAAGTCGTAAAATTTTCAAGTTAAATTATTACTGTGTTTTGATAAAGACGTTTCGGACACAGGTAAATTTACCTACATTTGCATCACACTGGTCTTTTCCGTGAATATCGTTTATTTATTTGAGTGGTGATGCAATATAATAAATTCTTTGCCTGACAGTAGCACAGCGGCTCCTTTCGTTCGCTAATCGTCGATTTCCGTCTCATTTGCCGCCGTTTTTATAACCTTATACTCCATTTCCGGGCGTGATTCCGATAGTATTTTCTGAATCCGGCCTTAGGCCCATTGTCATTCTTCAACTTGAACAAAATATTGGACAAAGAGCCTACTGCGTGACGGTAAGGAGGCACTATCCCTCAGTTTAAATCGTGGGGATTCACATCCTCTACTTCTTTCACTCTTGCGACAGGCCATGAGTGACGTAATACAAGTCAAGTGATACGACAAGGTCACGCAAGCTTACTCGGGTTAATATTAAAACTATCGACCGAAGGTACTTGATGGTACTTGAGTATAAATTCTATATTTTCTATCTTCATGCACTATGTGAGGCTATGTTTTGGTGAGTGTACACAGTTCCTGAAGATGCCGAAAGGTTAAACCCGGGTCGCAAAAAACAACTCAAATGGAATAGTACAGAACTTAAATCCATTAGAATTTACTCAGGTTTATTTCAAAATAACTATTACGTAAGCTGGTTGATGTAATAAAAATAGGGCTTGGTTTAGACTATGTTTGAATTTTAAAAACAAACAAACACTAAGTATCTGCAATTTGTAATATTATTTGAATGATAACAAAAATGTAGGTAGTTGGTGGAAAAGTGTGCACTATTTTTGTAGAGTTTCTATAGCCTACCTCTACCCTTCGCCGCTGATATATTATATACAATGGATATCTTTTTGCAATTTGTTCATAACTTACTAAACTGGACATACAACACCTGACACTAGGGATTGCAATACCGGTATTTCAAAACCGGTATTCAATTATTTATCGATACCGAAATACCGGTTTGAAAAATTGTAAATTATGAAAAAAATGTCTCAAATTGCTAGTTTCGTATTTTTCAGCTATGTGCCTCTGGTAGGTAGAAGCATCCCCCTTAATTCTCCCGTGTGCTCCATGTATAAGATGGTAGCAATGCTTGAGCAAAACGTACTCTACGAAATAATGTCGTTCCGCTGCGGAAGATTATTGAGTCCTCACTCATCAGTCATCACCGACTGCGTCACACAATACTGGTTTGCCATTTGACCTTCCAGCCTTGGAGCCTATGGAATTGGCTTTAGCCGGATAATTAATAACGTAATAAATCAATCCTAGCGTAAAGCATGGCCATGGAGTTGTAGTCGTTTTACTACGTCTGACTAAATAATTAATTTTTGTATATTACAGTGAGTAATTTTTATTGATATAACAAAATTGTACACGTTATCAATATTCTAAATCAGGTTTGATCGAACGACTGTGGTATATCGTTTGTCGAAAAAAAATGTCTCAACATTATTTTGTCGCATGGTTCATCAATAAAAGTCCCCTGCGGCACCGATACAAATAATGCTTTCGTAATTATTTTCTATGGGTACCTATTATTGAAAAATTGTATCTAGATAAATTTGAAAAACCTCAGAAAACATAGATAGTAGGTACCATGGTCCCCACAAAGGGAGAGTGACAGGGCTCTAGCCTGGGGGCCCAGCGTGGCGAGTCGACCAGATAAGTGAGATAAACACATACCTCAAATTTGCTTTAATAGCAAAAAAAGTCGCATGCGGCGCTATTCTCCTTCGATAATGTTATTATTTAAAGTTATGTGGTTGTACGATGCAATTTTAAATGTGTATCAATGCTCGACAACTCCATAATTCAAATGGATGTATTAAAATATACAAAAAAATACTGAATATAGGGTACACATTAATTTTATCGCGTACACCATTAGAAAAACACTACTGTAGAGCGTCACACTGCCTTTATTCTTAGCGATAGGTAGGGGCCCGCAAAAGATCCTAGCCTGGATCCACTTCAGGATGTGGGGCCCATGGTAGGTACCTATTAAACCGATAGCTAAGCTGATAAAAGCACCCACTGGGAAAGATGTGAGATTCGATTCCTAAATAGTAAATCTTTTTTCTATGTACCTATTTTGTATTTTTTCTTGTCATTTTATCAAAATTATGTACCTATTAGAAATGTAAATAACACTTTTAGTATAAAACTTATATATATTGTCTTATAAAAATGCTATATTGAAATCAAACTTTCAGTTAATATAATCTGATTATTGTCATGAGTATGTCAATAAGTAATGCATTATTTAATTGTGTTAAATGCCAATTATTGATTGAGAGACATTTTAGACAGAAGACATAATAGGTAGGTACCTATTCGGTATTTAAATTAGGTGGAATAAGTATGACATACAGTGCTTTATTTTAATCAATTCAAAAATAATATATTGGTAAACAGTAAGTAATGATAGGTATATTATGTTATGATATAGAATAATTACAAGATAAAAAGAACTTTTTATATACCTACAACGTTTTTAAATTTTCTGTTGAATCATATAAACTTGACTTGACTAGCTTAAACGATCAAAAAATTGTACTTGACATGTCATATTGATTTCCATAGTAACGCACGTATAAATTAATAATTTAGTTGCTAGGATCCTAGACCCTAGTAACCAATAATGGTGTCAAAGTAACTTTTCATACAAAACAGAATTAACTGAAAATGAATTCAATTCTACTTAAAGATGGCTAAAAGTATTTTAAAAAAAATGCATCGGCATCGTGTTCTGATATATTCTAAAAGTTTCAAATGTCTAGCTGGTCGGGAAGTTAGTTAAAAATCGATTGCAAGATTTGTACCGGACAAAGAACCACCGGACAAATAAGATTACGAGCTAAGAAAAACGTTGTAAAATAGTGAAAAATGTTCTGTAATTTCAATGAATTTCAATTTGCATTTGCAGTTTTATTAAATAAATTAAAATACTTACTAAATAACTTACTTAAATTTTAAGTAAGACAATACACTATGTACCAATTTCATTATTCGTACGCTAGGTCAGCCTTTTACGCGTATGCCAAATAAATGTCATAGAGCAATTTTATAATTGGTACATCGCTGACATTAAGGTGAAAGGCTTTGGTGTCATTATTAACCGTTTTACTAATAAATAGTTAACACGTTATCGTCATCCATCATCATCAGATCGCATCAGCCATTCGCTGCGCCGGTATTTAGCAATTCACTGCGGAACTTGGCGTAACAAATTGCTTAAACTCGCTGTATTATTGTGCTAAACGCCAAGCGTCGAAAAGTCAATATTGTTCCAGTGTCGTAAAATAAACACAATTTGAAAATGTGATAAACTTCAGTCAAGACTCAAGAGTCAAGACATACCTCGAGTTGAGTTAAAAACTGTCAAGTCACCATTTTGATTTTACAGTATTACATTGGAAAAATCCGTATATTTGATATTAACATCAAATCTGTCACAAAAACAAACGAGCATTCTTAACTTTCCCTTTACGAAGCTAATAAATTCCGACTGTTACGGTGATGTTACCCTGTATTACTGTACGAGATTGATAATATTACCCATGCCCCCCATATCCTGACGCGGGCCCCAAGACCAGGATCTTTTACGCCCCCCCCCCTACCTATCGCTACGGGTAAAGTCAATGTGATGCTCTATAGTAGTGTTTCCCAAATGATGTTCGAGGTAAAATTAAGGGAATTCTCTTTAGCGATTTTTGGTATTTTTAATACTTACTTTTATCCACTTAAATTATGGAATCGAGTATTGATATATAATAATCAAAAAATTGCATCACTTAACAAATATTTAATGATTATAGTCTTGAAGGAAAATAGCGCCACAGGCGAGTTTTTTTTTACTATTAGACCAAATTTAAGATGTGTGTTTATCTCACTTATCTGATCAATCCGCCTTACCGGGCCCCTTCTAAGCCCGGGCCACCAGGCTTGAGCCCTGTCAGCCCCCCTTGTGGGGGCCATGATATTACATACAGTAAACGAAAGGGAAATGTCTATTTTGTTAAATAAGTTTAAAAAGGTTTCATCATCATTATTAACTATTTGGATTATTTATAAAATTATCAAAAAGGCATCAAATCTTGATTAAAATTTATATACATACTTTCAGCCTACAAGTCATAATGCTATCTTGATATAATATATCTCTCACACAATTGAGTACCTACCTATCTCTCACTTTTTGTCGCATATACTTTTAGATGTACCTATGTATTTTGTCGTAATGGAATGTGACGCTCTGTTTGCAATGTGCATTTATAATTAATAATGGTATCGAAATAACTTTTCATACAAAACAGAATTAACTAAAAATGAATTCAATTCTACTTAAAGATGGCTAAAAGTATTTAAAAAAATACATTGGCATCGTGTTCTGATATATTCTAAAAGTTTCAAATGTCTAGCTAGTCGGGAAGCTAGTTAAAAACGATTGCAAGATTTGTACCGGACAAACAACCACCGGACAAATAAGAATACGACCTAAGAAAAACGTTGTAAAAAATGAGTTTTGTTATTAGTTCAGATTATTTATCAAAATCAAAGCATATTATAATTAGGGATTCCAATCCCGGGATCGCGGGATCCCGAGCTATTTTCGATACCTATGAATCCCGGGATTGATAAACATAATCCCGGGATTTCGGGATTGATTTTTTTTATCAACTTTTATGGAAAATAAAATAAAAGCGAAAATATAACAGAAAAAATACTTTTAATAAAAAATAACTACACTAGAAATAAACTGAGTTTGAATGAAGTTTCATTTATACCCATGTGTAGGTAGCCGATTCATTTTATTTTTTCACATGAATTATTAAAAATGAGAAAGATTGGAAAAAAACAATTCTTCACACTTTTAACAAAGTAATTCCACCATGATATCATACGTTTTACGGCAGTTTCATATTTGGCTGTATAATTAGATTTATGAAGCGGAAAGGCCATAAGTACGCCATGATTATTTGCTTTACTATTTTAAATCTCGCTAATCCATTCATTATGTCTTTACTATCAGAAACAGCAATCTCATATTAAATTCACATTATTATTTATATTACAATATTATTTACATTTACTCCATTAAACTTGTGTATTTCCAAGATTGAACGTATACAATATTAACAATAAATGTCTTAAATAGAATAAATTATACTAGATTTATTTTTGACCGATTTATCAATGTTATTTGTAAATATAAAATTTTTATATTAACAATGGAAAAAATGCCAATCCCGGGACCAGTCCCGTGATCCCGGGATTGTCAAATTGTAATCCCGAAATCCCGGGATCAGAATTTTGGCTCGGGATTGGATTCCCTAATTATAATATATAATGTTCGACACTATCGATATGAATTACTAATAAATATTAAATAATAATTCCATTCTGTGGTGTTGATTATGTACACTTATTATTGTATATAAACAGTCAATCACGTCATATTATATCCTACGCCTACAATACGACATTGCAGCGACTGACCGGTCCGCCACAGCCACGTGCCCTATTAACCCAAAAAACCTAATCGTTCACTTTTGATCACTCCATCACACCACACTGCAAATTTTGACACTTGTACGTGACTTACGGCGAGTTATTAGCAACTCAACAAGTCACCGTGATTCACGACATGACATTTCACTATCTCTATGTAGATCCGAAACGCGGAAGCCCATGCGTGATATTGTATTTGATTTTTTTTACATTTCGATTTTATTTTTAGTTATTCCGATTAGAATGATTCCTAGATGCTAATTCGACGTGGGTCGAAAAAGCGTCGAGCGCTTCGACTCTTGGAATACGACTGCTGCGACATTTCAATGGCCAAATACATTTTTGTAAACAAACCGAAGGCAGAGGCGACGTCGCAAGTGGAAATTAAAAAAATAAACATAATAGAAGAGGGGAGCACGCTTTTCAATTGATGTCAATTGGTGGTCTCTTTTGTTTAAGACTCGAGTGTCGTCGGAGGAAACTGTCCGCAGAAATAAATCGAGGTTCCTGTCGTTGACCCAGAATCTGTGAATGAATCTTTTGTAAATTCCTTGCGTGTCGGAAAAAAAAAAAAAACACTTAATACTATACAAAATTTACCAACAAATATTATACTCCACATAATTTAATAAAGATTCAGACTGGATTAGTCCCACCCAGGTAAACATGATACGACATACAAAATTCACACCTATTTATACAGACGAATTCTCGATAATAAAATACTTTAAGCAAGACATGAAAACTAATTAAATTTAATACTCAAAAAATACCTTTAAAAAAAAAACAATTTGATTCACTGGTATTATTCAGGGGATGTCAACTTGTTTGTTGTGGTGATCTACATTTTATAACAAAATATTATAATCGTCAACTACCTTACAAATTCGCATAATAAATGACCACAGAAGTAAAAAGCACCAGAATATTATGTCTTTTAAAATCACCGAGTATTTAAATGAGAAAACATCGCAATAATACATTTTTCGCTATCTTAGGCATGTGACGTTTTAATGCTATAATGAGCATACGTCACATTGGTATGATTTACTCCAGCCTATTATTATATCGTCGCTATAGGATTGGTTTGTCGAATATCGGTTTATGTCGAAATCGACCTTTTAATGCAGAATGATTTTTTGTATCTAAATAGACCAGAACCATCCTTTTCTTCAAATTACTTTGTAATGAATACAGCATGCATATGCTGTAAACACAACAATTTAAATACCTACATGCATTTAAATATAGAATAATGAAATTTGTTTTTCGTCTCCTGAACATTTGACATTTGACAAACCAATCCTTCAGCAAGGATTTGTGTTTTGAGACGATCTAGTCGCAAGCATTAAAATATACATCGCATTCGTATGTGTTTTCACCAGTAGGTACATCGCATCATCCAAAACATAAAAATATAAGAATTTTAATGATCAAAATTTATAACATTAAATTTCATATCGATTTTATAAAAACATTAAAACTACTTAGCATCTATTTCTGCGTTGCAGTTTTTTTAAGCATACAGATCGATATTATTTATTTTGTAATTACAATCGACCAACATTTGCTTGATTGCACGTAGTGTAAATTGTATTTTGGTATAATATGTTGCCAAAGTATGTCTATGTGGCTGAAATCGATGCCAACCTTTATTTAGTTATATCAATTAAGTACCTACTTACATTATATACTAACATTATATTTATAGTCTTTTATTTTAATCATTATAGTAAATTATAAATAAATTAAACATAACATCGTAAATACTTAACGACAGTATAATCAGTAATATATTGAGTATACATAATTTGAAAATATCTCATGAATATACACACTAGAAAAAATCACTTTGTAGAACCTGTATCTGGTGTATTCGCCCCAGTATGCTTTTCCAATTAAGCTACGGGCATCTTAGTTAAGACGATACATCAGTGAAACGGCAAATAATTTTAAACTATAGGCGCGATGAAATTTTGGACTCGCTGGCATTCGGAGAGAGAACGTCGAGCTGGGAACACGTCAATTTGTTTCGTGATGGCGACGGGGGTATTAATTCTTAAATCGTGTAAAGATGACTAAAAACGTTACCCATTTACTCGAAAAAGAAAACATGTCAATGAATATATTATTATTGTTACTAATAGAACAATAAACAGAACATTAAATGGACGCATGTTGGATTTATATGACAAATTATATTTCGTTTGGCATGCGTTATTTGCACCCGCGACAAGCAATCCGCTAATCACCTAGCCAGCGAGTATAGCCTTAATAACGACGATTTTAACTAGTAATTGTTACATGAAATGCTTATCGAATTGCATTATAATGTTGGCTATCGGTTTTAGTATATTAAATTAAAGTAGGTATAAATTAAATCTTTAATTACTAACCGACGTCGCGGATTACTCCATTATTTAATTTTTATAACGTACTTAGACTTGCTAATAATTTAAGTGTTTTAAAAATGAGTTTGTCACTTGGTATTCACCAGAGTAGCATGTAAGACAAGCAAGTACCTAAATGCTGAATCTTTTGAAAAGATAATTCGTCCATGTTGTCTACCCAAAATTGAAACGTTCTTACTACAGCATTAAATTAACAATCTCAGGGTCTTCCCATAGGAAATCCGCTTAATTAAACAAAGGTGTACTTTAGATTTGTAGTTAGTGTCCCTTTATATAAAATTGGGAACTATTCCTATGGGCCTTAAATATAATAATAATTATCGTAGATTCTACGCAGTTTCTAGAATAATAATATAATTTTGTGAAGATATTGTGATCCCGAGGGTAGAATCAGAGACGGTTTAAGGGAGAGTATATTGCTGTATGAAGCATGCAATTTAATATAATTGCCTGCTGCGAATTTATATATTTAAAGTGTTTTAAGTAATTCTTCTTTATAGAATACCGATTTAAAGATGTCAGATTCTTATTATAAAAATACATACTTACCTAATTTTGAAAAACTCAGAACTCGAATTGATTCTAATGACTATGTTATCCGAGATATTTCGAATTCCTCTAATGGAAAAAATATTGTAAGACACCAATCTAGTTAAGATGGATTGACTGGGTGATAGAGACACTATCACAAAGGGTCTTCAAAAGCGGATTACTACAGAACAACGATAGCTGAATTAAATATGAGGGTATTGTTTTTTTTAATCTAATCTCACCATTTAAATAGGGGTGAAATGAATGGTTACATAACAATGCCTGTGCAAATATTTCACAACTCACATAAAAGAAAGTCCATATTATTCATTGTCTAAAATAAATAGATACGGAGCATCAAAAACTTTTCGAGTCTTTAATACTGGAGAACTTCACCACATGACGAGCTGCCGTGGAAAGATATTCTGGATGCAGTAAATATGTACACCGGAATACGCCAATGACGGTGTATGAAACCTACGAAAGCGTTAACAAGACAATTAATATAAACAAAATCATCCCAGAAGCCTATGTCCTAAATTCGCTCCTGTCTAAAAGGTTCCCCTTTTTAGAGCAGATTAGAATGCCGCAGCGTGTGAATTGAAACACTTCTATTGTTTTAACCTTTGCTTTGCGAGCAAACGTTTCCGTCCGACGCCGCTCGGGGGCCGTCGCGACGCCCTAATTAAACTTTGCAGGGTATCGGCGCTAATTTCAGTTGATACTATTGCGTTATATAATTTATACTTGAGTACTTTGACAGTTTCAAATTGTTTTATATGTATCAATAAAGGTAGGCATTAAGATATACAGTATTTAAATGGTTAGGGATACATTAATTATTATTAAGTTATTCAGTTACTATTGCTTTCATTAATATCGGATCTAGAGCCCCAAGATAAAGACCGTCCAACCTCTTTGGGGCGTATAGTACTGACATATAAAATTCATGTCAAAATAAAACACGGTTCTTGTCGGTTTAAACTGTTTAAAGGAAGCCAGGAGCAGAATTCTTTTTAAATAGCCGATATACTGGATTATTTATGTTAGGTTAGATTAGGTTTTCATTCTTGAATTCATGAATTTTGCCAAAATCAGCTATAAAAATTGAATTAATGTTTATATTGAATAATTATATTAAAATTGGAGACCGTATACTGCAGGGGTAGCCAACCATTTATATACGATTCACCATTTTTTTCACAGACGAGTTCTGATGCGCCATACAACTCAAGCACCTTTTCTACCTTCATACGTTCACGGTTGGGGTTGGAAAATAGGGATAGGGGTGGGATCTGATTTGCTTAGGGGAGGAAAGGGAATAACTCAATCACGCAATTAAATTAATTAGTTTATGACAGTTCAAAAAAACACACGTTTATTGGAACACCAATCTACAATCGTCAGAAATGATCTGTTGGACGAGAGGGTGATCGCTGTCGTGGACCCCGCTGATGGTGCTACAGCTGCCGGAGAGCAGTAATGCCAACCGTACTATAATTATAGTAGAATACTATAATTTTAATTCTGCGAAAAATGTAAAATACTATAATTTTACGCCAAATATACCAAAATACTATAATTTTTAAGGATTCAAGACGAAAAATGTTCCTGTACTATATATTTTTTAGAAATACTGTATTTTTATGCCTTTGTGCTATAATCAGCATAGAAAAAGATGGCAACACTGCCGGAGAGTCACGTTTGGTGAAGATAACTCTGGACCACAGTTGTTGGATGTGATGAGAGAGAGAGAGAAAGCTCTGAGCAGGATGGAGCACTGAGAGCTTTTGAGCGTTTGGATTTTGCTAGTCTTTCAATGTTTGGTGTTAAATTTGTTACTGAAAGCAGAAGAGAATTCTTCAAATTTGAATCAGTTATTCGCGACCTTGTTTTGATTTGAAATTGACTCAAATCCTCATTTTCTAACTGAGAGATGAACAGTTTTAATTTAATTTTAAATGAACTGATGCTTTGAGAACACCCAGGTGTTGAATATATGATGCTGGATTCAGTTATGGCGCCCACTTCAAAAGAATAAGTAGGCGCAAAGATGCAATGCGCCACGGTTTCTACATAGTATACGGTCATCTCTTTCCGATAGAAAGCTCACGGTGAACTGTGCTACGGTGAAATGTTTTACGTACAGTTTACATGTAACCGAGCTAGACGACCATCCTACACTGTTCCCAGACCATATACCTGTACACTATGGTCGTATTGAGTACAAAATTCAATAATATGGACGGTGTGCTTTGTTAGTACGAGTACATTTGAAAAGAGAAGCGATTCTTCGTTGTAGCATTCCGGAGTAATTTGGGACTTGAATTTAATTAGGTATATGAAAATGTTTCACAGCAGCTTATTTCCTCGATGTTTTAAATTTAAATAATCTACATCTAAAATTCAGTTGGCATTTCATGCAAAACAATGGGTTGCTATCGCAGTAATGAGTCTGCGACTGAAAATTGAAACGGTGGAAACCCAGAATATGTATTGTGAAACGTGACGAACATATTGTTAATGAAATAACATTATGGCACACAATACGTAGGTATGTTTTTTTTATCGCTGAGCCACGTTTGCATATCAAATTTAATCAGGCTGTTAATTCGTTGCTCGTGTTATTTTATTTGCATTTCACCAACGCGATACAAGCTAAGAATATTTCAAAGCAAAAGATGCTGTATTATTAAAACATTTCTTATTCCTACATCGACAAAACACCCACAATAATTAATGGTCTTTGCTATCAGGCTATCACATACTATATTATTTTAATATTCTGCAGCATAAGTAAAGATAATATACGTCATTGTTACGTAGTTTCATTTTCCTTTTTATAACCTACATATTATTATTATTTGTTTTGTCAATTTAAGATATCTACAAATTATAAAATCATGATACAGTTAGTTGTTGCTGATTTCACTATTCGCTTTTACAACAAATGTTATGTATTAGATTAATGTGTATAGATTCAGATTGTAATCACCCCACGTAGCGCACTCAAAATAATCCTCTCAAAGCAAGATCATACACTATTTTTACAATATATTTAAGCAAAATAAGTTCGATCGGATAATAATAAATATTTAAAACTATATTATATAGTTTAACGTAACACCAAATCTTGTGACCCTAGACATTTTTAAACAATTATTAATGTTTTATATATAACCTAACCTGGATATTACATAATAATCAGATTGACACGAGAGCATTGTTTCTTCATTGTAAAATAATTATTTATCAAAAATAATAGCGACACCAGACATCAACACACATTTTGTCATTAACAGCGAACCAATCGAACGTGTGACCCATTATAAATATTTTTTCCGGGCCAGTTTCAGGAAATAAAAACTAGAATTGAGATCGCAAGGAGTGCCTTTCTCAAAATCAGATGCCTCCTTAGCAATCGAGACCTTAACCTAGGTCTGAGACTGCGTATTACGTTGTTATGTTCTCTCAATTCTTTTCTGTGGTATGGAAGTATGGACGCTAAACCAAGAGATGTCATGGAGACTTGAAGCTCTTGAGATGTGGCTGTATAGACGCATCCTCAAAACTCCATGGACTGACCGGGTGACAAATGTTGAAGTTCTCAATCGAATGTGGAAGGACCGAGAAGTTCTACGTAGTATCAAAACCAGGAAACTACAGTGCCTCGACCACATTATGAGAGGATAAAAGTACAGTATTCCCCAACTTGTCATTCAAGGAAAGATTAATGGTAAGCGTAGCAGAGGACGGCGCCGCATTTCTAATATCGCCTTGATGGTGGCCGACCTCCGCTAGGGGATGGCACAACAAGAAGAAGATATATTTAATATTAATTGCTGTAACGTAATCAAAATTGTAAGTAAACTTTAAGAAAGATAAAACAAATACCCATAATAGGTACATATAACTTAAAGTATTTTAAATGTAACAAGGGTTATCGTACAATTAATAATATCGACCGAATGTACTCGACGGAATTAGAATTTGAGCAATAGTATGATTTAGCTTGGTTTATGCTTGATTGTCCAATCATTTTCTTTCGCATGGAGCTATAAGTTCTATATGTTGTTGTCCACACGTATCTTCAATATTCCCTGGACAGGTTGAATGACTTAAGTCGATGGATTAAAACGAATGGAAAATTGCTGAGACGTTCTTCGTAGCAACTAAACACTATAGGAGTATACTTACTATAAACTGTATCAGGGGACAAAACTGTACGGTAATCTCCAGCTCATCCCAAGAAAGATGCTATAAAACGCTATACGAAATGAAGGAGACGCCCCATTACGTCGTCGGAAACATTTTAATAATGAAGTATTCAAATCAAGGCCGAAAGCGTCGATTGAATCGTAGCCGTCCCGTAGGCATGGTGCGTAGACCCGCAGTAATAAGGAGAGATGAAGGTATAACACGAAGGAAGATAACGGATTTGCCTAATAAATAGTTTTGACGAAGATAGGTACAGAGTTTTTTTTACAAATCACGAGTATCTCTATGTGGAATGCTCCATTAATTATTCAATATAAACTCTGTATCCGTCATACCTGGATCGTATACGTCAGCGTTTCTTAACCTATGGGTCGTCACGCAAAATTGGGTCGATTGGTATATTTAGTGGGTCGCGAAATATTCTCAACAAAACAATATTCTTGCCAACACTTGCTGGCAAGAATATTGTATACCTAATCTGAATTTTCTGCTTGGAGTGTAAGTACCTAATCCAAATTTCGATATAGACTGCAGCCAGAAGAATACTTTGCAGCCTGTCTAATATAACACCAACCTTTGATGAGCTCTCAAACCTTATCCAAAGCCAAGATTCACATTAATAGGATCAAATGTTGTTTACCAAAACTGTATTTAGAATTATTAAAATATTTTTCTGTCAGTACCAGCGATATTATTTATTTTATTTTGGGTCGAGAACCAAAATTATTATTACCCTAAATTGAGTCGCAGATCAAAAAGGTTAAGCAACGCTGGTATACGTGAATCCTCCTTGTGAAACCAACCTAATGCTAATTTGATATTGATTGTCGAGATAAATCCTATTAACTCTCATTATGAAAATACTCATACATTGAAGATTTTGAATTCGAAGCACGGTCGACTTGTACCGAAACCAAAATATTGACATTACAATGTAAGTATAGCTATAACTTCATGTTACAGAACATACTGCTTTAATTATTGTACCAACATACACAATATGTACATATACAGATAACCCTCGTTTATCACCACCCCGGGGAGTGTAAATTCGTTATATCGCGAACTATTTTTCATAATATTTTTTTAATCCGCACATATTTTGAGATGCACCACGTACGTGCATGGAATCATCACAAGTGGAATCACGCGTGTACGATCAGTTTATTTGACAGTAAAGTTATCGACCACTTTTATACCTAATATAATACATGTTACGCCGAATGTGCGAAATTGACTATTACATGAAATGGGCAAAATTTTGGCAAATTCATGTAATAGTCAAGCCTGTTGCCTTATTCATGAATTAGGTAAATTATCTGCTCAGTGCGTGAATTCGCCAGGGTATGGAATTCTTAAACTGTCAACATGACAGTAGAAAAAGTAAAATTAATACGGATGGTTTTATTAGTTATAATTGGACATAATATAATATTATTATTATTAGGTTAGGTTAGGTTTTGTAATTCTGAATTCAACTGAATGTCCATTTTGAGGTTAGCTAACAAGTGTCAACAAACTATCACAAACAAACAATCGACCATTGCACGATTGATACCCAAGCACGAATCAAATCGCGAAAATACCTTTTAATAAAATTCTTCCGTTATCATATTATAGTTCTAGATTTTTTTTGGGCATAGTAAACGAATATGAACGTCATTGTAGTTATTGATTGGTATAGGTAAATCGTTTTACAGTGGCACCATGGGTACGGCACATGCGGCTTGCAGTTGTAGTGGTATTGTTTGCTAGCATTGAAACAGGCATTGTCGCAAGCAATTCAATACACTCGCGAGTCGCCTATGGTGCCAGTGTAGAATGATTTACCTATATATTTTTATATAATCAATGACATTATTTGACACATTTGATTAGTTTGATTAGTTGCAAAAAACACCACCGGAGCGCGACCATCTATTTTGACCAATGCATAAGCATTTGACACATTTGGTTTAGTTGCAAAAAACACCACCGTATCGCTACTATCTAATTTGCCCAATGCATGAACTAGGCAGAAAAATTACTGCCGAATTAACGCACTCGGCAGATATTTTGCCTAATTCATGAATAAGGCAACGATCTTGCATTTTTAATGATTTAGGCAAAATTTTGCCCATTTCATGTAATAGTCAATTTCAAACATTCGGCGTAACATACATATAGACCGAGCAGGGTAACTAGTGTAGATTATTTTTTACGACACGGAACTAAATTAATGTTATTTTGCCAAATATATTACTTTTATTCAATGTATGACGTTTATCATGTTATTAATTGTGTTGTGTTTTCACATTTCAAATCCCCTCTTGGTCGGGAAATTTCCAAAAACATATCCCACTGGGTAATACAAGACAACAACAAATAATAATGTCATCTCATATCTGTCATTATTTTCCTGCCAAGGAAGAAAAATTAATGAATGGACGCCTGTCTTTATTTTTATACATTTATGGAATAAAACTCATGTGAATGTCGAAAATAAAATTAAATAGTTTTTGGAAGAAAACGTTACAATAACAATATAATAATTCAACAAAATGAAGTTCTGTAAGACACCAACCAGTACAGTGGGTTATCCCGCTATGAATTCGCACCATTAACAATTTACTTTAGTCAGGCATTATCTTATCTACTCTATGATAGGATTACGAGTCAGTATTACTTCAGTAAACATGCCCAGAGATACACTGAACACTAATATTATTTATATCATTCGTGTTTGCCTAGTCTAGTCGGTTGGAATACATTATTAGCTGATGCTTATTGCAGTGGCGAAGACTCAATATTAAACTATTCCTGGTCTGCAAAAACAAATTCAAATATGTATGAGAGGTTTCTAAGCATAATACGGTGTGAATTAATTTATCATTTAGTCAAGTAATAGAATTACAATGTAAAACTAGAAACACATTTAAATAGTAAACCCGTCCTGTCTCGTCTCCATTTCGGTTTCAATCGGCCGCTTCAGTTTTGCATTTACACGTCAGTTTAAATGACAGCTCGACTGAAACGAGACTGATCGGGCAGAACTACTGTTCGTTTAAAAGCACCTTTAAATCTGTGTTAAAAATTCAAAATTGGAAGGAACAAAAAAACAAGCAAACATCAAATTTAAAATAAAATATGTCAAAGTATGTCATCATCATCATCATCATCATCAGCCTGAATCTATCCACTGCTGGATGAAGGCCTCTTCAAGTTGCTTCCACTTCTCTCGGTCCTATGCATTGCGTTGCCACGTACTGCCACGTAATTTCATTACCGTTCGTAACTATCTATTAAATTGTACCTATATCATATTAACATCCATCTAAAATTCGGCGTGGATCTTGTTCACCATCAGGATATCTGTATATCACAGTAGGGTTAGCGAAACCCTGGGACTTCGTTGGCTATGAATGGACTCGGCGATAATTCGTGTAAACCTTTAGGACAGGTGATATATTTTCAAACAATGAACAATAATTTTGAATTAATCTGACTACAGAATAGATAGCGTGTCAAAGAAGTACCAACCTACCGAGAGTTTTAATTAGGAGAGGAAAAATGGAAGAAGGAATGTAAAAATACGAATTCAATGGTCAGGTAATGAATTAGTTTATTTTTTAATGTGCAATAGTTAAACATAATAAATTTACACCATCGTAACGTACAGAAAAACTATTGATTTATATTCATTAAAACTTGTAATATCCGAAAGTGTAGGAATTATTCTTTATTTTAAGTATTTAATAATCATTTACTGACAACCGCCAATGACGTCCGAAACAGCCAAACCAAATAGACAAGAGTAACAACAAAATTATCGTTCCTAAACAATTGTGCCTCAAATTTAAACATTATGATTTGACCGACCCTTTTATTTCATTTTTTCACGAGATAGCCAGCGCGCTTCACAATAGTATTGAAGTGAGGTATTATAAAATTAGTCTCCATATTTTCAGACAGGTTTGCAAACAACCTTTTATAGGACTGTTTTTTTATGTAGTTTATAACTACCGGCCGTTTTATAAACTATGAAATTGCAAACCTGTGGCTACATTAATTGTGTTCAACTTTTCGCGCCTCCCTTTGCAATACTCCGCGCCTCACCAGGGAGGCGTACCTCCCAGTTTGGAAATCGCTGAAGTATGGCGTTCGCGTTTCCTCCACCCTTAGACTTGGTCCGCCCATCGCAACCAAACAAACAATGCTATTATAACAAATTAATTAAGTATATATTATTATTCGTTCTGTTTGTTATATTATAATCATTTTTCTCCATTCACCAAGTAATTGCCGCGGCTGGGTTATTGCATATGTTAGTATGTCAAACGCACAGTAAACTATTTGCGCTTCGGGCAATTAGTTAAACACCGTTTAATTCATTTATCCCCCAATCAACAGAATTTGTGTCAAGCGCTCATTTTAAATAATTGAGTGTGAAAATAATCAACGCGATAAAAATGGTATTGCCGTATTTATTACTGCGTGTCATATAAATTCATTCACGGAATTATATTACTATTATAGAATAACACTGACAACGACTGAATAATTCTGACCACATTGTAAAGTAAATGATTTCATTTTGTGGTAAGTGAGGTAACCCATGTGGAGTTTAGAAACAATTTCATCATAATAACAGTTGATATAATTAATAAGTTCTAGAAATTTAGGTATGTATATAATATGTTACATAATATAATACTTATACATGCAGCCTACATAATTTAAACCTAAACATGAACTATCAGTTATTTATAATAGGGATGATTTTAAAAATTCGAATGAAGCCATATCTTACAAAAAATGGTTTATAATAAATATATCATATTTGATAACACAGTATACCTACTAAAATTAATGTGATTTAATAATTTGTAGGTTTCCATTGACAACCGTGGAAAGTGAAACCTGTTGTGTTCCACTGAAAAGAATAAAGGCTCATTTAGACCAGTGGTACCCAACATTTTGGACCTCGCGGACCACTAAACTGAAAATTTTGAATCCCGCGACCATTACCACGTATTTATTCCACACTTGTTAAAAATTCGATAGGTCAATATAATGATAAAATAATTATAATAAATAAACTTATTAACACAGATATTCATTATGAAAAATGAAAAAAAAAGAATCAATACAAGTATTAAATTAAAATGAATTATTTTACGTCGACAGTGACGAGGTGCATAAAAGATTAATTACAAAACACAATAGAACAATATGCCAAAAGTATGGTGAAGAAATATGAAGCTATATTTTATCCCGAACAGCAAACTTTATTCAATTTATTTTTTCTTTAACACATTGAATATGGATTGACGACGTAATAAGGCTAAAATTGCAAAAATAAATATAAGAATAGGTATACTGAAACTTTTTAATAAATACGAAAATTGCAAATATATTCAAATTAGTCTGCGGACCACCAAAATTCTTTCATGGACCACCGGTTGGGAACCGCTGATTTAGACGACTCACTGCGGATGATCATCGAATGAACTGAATCCAGGCATTCACTTTTTGTTTACACGTGTCATCGAAATTGAAATACTCAATTTATTCCTAACGTCAAGGAAAATTACGGTACAGTTTGGAATTCAAACAATGTGTGATTATTAATTTGTTATATGAATGCAGACATTTCATCAAGAGAAAGAGGAATAGGAAAAAGAGGCGTTGGTGGATAAAACCAAGGGTAATGCGACGTAAAATCATGGGGGACATGATGACAGTAATAAGATGTGCAGTGTACATGCGCAGAATTTTTGGAATCATCCGTAGTGATCAAAAAGTAAAACCAGTTGAACTTCATTCACTTTTGATTCCGGGTGATCACTTTCGATTATTCGTTGACGAATGTGCGTTTACACGGGTCACTGGGGATGATTCCTCGTCGATGATCGTCAAAAATGAATCATGTAAACGGGCTTTAGCATCATTTTTACGGTACACAATGCACCAAGAAAGTCTTGATTATCTAATAGTGTTGTTTTTCTAAAATATGAAAATATAAAAACGTATCGCTAAGCAAAAACAAAGTCGAATAGGTTTTCTTTTAAAATAAGAAAGTTTTAATGCATCCCTAACGAAAACACCGGCTTCCACTGCCTACAATACCCCTTTACCACGGTGGCCCAGTTGGTAAAGCGGTTGTCTCTGAAGCCGTGTGCTGGTAAAAGTTCATTGTTTGATCAAGCGCAAATACACAGTGGGTTAGGAAAATCACTTACAACCACTCCTCGTACAAATGTTAATAGATACAATTTCACCTCCGTAGAGGCCCATATAATAAATCCGAAAAAGAATAACTTCAACGCTACGATCAGCTTTGTTTTTCGTGCCAGTTTTAGCATTTTTATATAATTGTCTAACTTTGCATCTGGCGTATGGCTTTAAATGTAGTGTATATCGATACCCCACTTAGTTTAATATTTCTCACAAAAAAATCAGAGTTTTAAAGCAGATTTACTTAAAATTCAAAATCCTGACCTTTTGTACTGTATATCTCACCAATTAATTGAATGTTATACTTATACAGTATTTTACTAATTATCATAATTCGTAACTGCATTCAATTTAAGTTATATGACGTATTTATTAGATGTAAAACAATAAATTCATCTCCAATATTTATTCTGGTTATTAAAAATAATATTTATAATAAATTTGACATGTTCTTTTTTTGAAATGCTAGTTTCTAGACATTTTTTTTTAATTTTGAGAATATCTAGCATTTTTTCTACCATCTATCTACCTTATTTTCTTACGTTATCTACACTGAGTGGCTACAATAGGTATGATTGAAAAAATTAAATAATATTATAATACTATTCGATATGCCAATGTTGTAGATAATATCAACAATGTGTGTACGCGAAAAGAATTGCAAGCAAATTGAGACAACGATGAATGGCGGTGATGTCAGAGCGATTCATTCTAACAAGAATTTTATGTCATACAAAACGTCCAATAAATCATACACTTTGTACAATGTACATATATCCATTAACTTGCATTGAAGTTATTTATACTAAATCACAATCGATATTAATTAATAATGAACGTTACTTTGTAACTAACCAGACCTAAACAAAAACAAAAAAATGACTATTCTAAATAAATAATATATAAAATAATATTTTCAATTAGTCTGATAGTGTGCTGTGTCACTTATGACGACCAGAGATACCAGATAAAATATTGATCTCGTTGACAGCGCCGGAAGCCATGACATTTTGAGACGTAGCCCATATTATCAATATTAATTATTGAATAATTTTTTTATGCAAGAAACAAAAAAAATCTGGTAAACGAGTAAACTGAATATTATTTATTATCATTATTTCTGTATAATTAAAATTATTAAATACTGAAGGATTTAAAAAATGGCCATACATGTTATAAATTGAAAGTTAACTAGGATAATCGTTGATACCATAGAGGTATTAAATATAAAGAGGGGCAAGGAATCGGCTTTCTCATACAACTGAATGAAGCAGGCCAACAATAGCCGACAACTTACGAGAAATAGCGACCCGATAAAAAAAATGCAGGGCACCACGGAGGATTTACTTTGGTCATTATAACGTAATTATATGATATAATGTTAATGTGGAAATCTTGCCGCAATTTGATTACCAGCCTGCCTCACCATACTTTTTCCCCATACTTGCCTGCTTCACCATACTTTTATATAACGTATATACTATTATTTCGTGAAAATATATATATACATAAACTTTTTAAGCCGCGGCCCAAATTAGGGCAGGTCGTAATGTCACTACCTAAGAAAAAATGTCCATTTGTAATGTACCGTAATGTATTATTAATTTATTATCTAAAACCAAACTTTATTGTTGAAAATATTATGCGACCCAGTTTTGTTTAATATGTTATTTAATGCCACTCGACATATTATTATATAAGGGGTTGGTGGACTGTAGTGAAAAATCATAATAATAATACTTTTTTATGCGTGACTGTTATGTCAGATCGCATAGTCGAAAACCAATCTTCAATTGCTTAAAAATAGTCTATAGACTCTAGAAGTCTTGATATGCATAGATGGGGCTGGGCATCTATCATAAATTGGAAACATAATAAAAACACTATAAACTAACTACAATGTTGACAATGATGCAATAAGCAAAAATGAATTGTTATTGTGTTAACATAATCATGTTATTTCATTTAACATGTTCCTAAGAGATCAACATATTTCTATTTTTTATTATTACAAGACACACGAAATTTGAAAAAATGTTTTTGTTTTTTTTTAATTGTACAAAAATAAAACTACATAAATGTCCTTATTACAGACCTACAAACTTATCTGGAGAATGGCCAAAGATGGAACTACGAACTACGTCATTCGAATGTCAGATTTTGCCAGTTACGAGTCGTGATTGGGTAGTTTTCGGCAGTGGCTCCGCCATCTCATTCTCCAGATAAGTTTGTAGCTCTGTATTATTGTTTATTTTGTGTTTAAAATTTATTGATAGGTACGTCAAACTTTGTTTGCAGTTTACGCAGTCGTCTACGTTGGATCAAGTAAATGGATTGAATTTAACACGACATCGCACAGCTGATACAAGAAGAGCCGATGACGCCATTCTGTAATATTGTTCACATAACTCAGTGAATGCAAAGCAGGAACATTTAAATTTAAATATACTTTAGTTTGAATAATAATAAAAGAATCGCCTTGAAAGATGTGGCAGGAAGCGAAATGTAGTCGGACTTTATATTAAATTTATGATTTGATTTTTATTGTGCCATTAAGAATTGGTAGTGAATCAAGTCTATTTGGGAAGACGATAATAATAAATATTTTTGTATAAAAACAAGTTTATTGAAAAATTAGTATAAAGTGGCTCAGAAAGAAATATTTTATTACATGGATGTATAAATTTCGCGTGTTGATGACAAACGTGGTTTTTTATTATTTTTTTATGGGTGATTTAACGATCAAATTTAATATCAACAGTAGGTATCGATCTGTATATCAGCAAGAAATCAAAACATTATTATTAAAAAAACATATAAGACTTTAAATTATTAGGTAGTTAGTAACAAACCGCCCTCTGGGCAAAATAAACAACATTATTTTGCAGACAAGTTAAGAATTATTAAAATACACGACTTGGTACACCATACTGTTTCAAAGATGTTTGGAAAAATCTAGGATGGGTTCCGATCATACAACTTTCCGAGACATTATAAATAAAAATTACAAGATAAAAAGAACTTTTTATATACCACGTTTTTAAATTTTCTGTTGAATCATATAAATTTGACAATTCTATTTATTAATAAATAGTTTTTTTGTACTTGATAGAAATACTGAATAAATATAGAATACTGAAATGTCATTTTGACATTTCATATTGATTTCCATAGTAACGCACGTATTTATCAATAATTTAGTTAGCAACCAATAATAGTGTTTTACTTTTTACGATTTTTTTCCGAAATAACTTTCCATACAAAACAGAATTAACTGAAAATGAATTCAATGCTTAAAGGTGGCTAAAAGTATTATATATTATTATAAATATAAAGGATAACAAGGCTTCAAAATTATATAAATATATTATCTACAACGTTTAAGGAATGTCAAGGGTTATGCTCTGAAAATACCATAAAAGCTCCATTTTGACCTACGCTGAGCATGTGGGCCTTTAATACATAGAATTGTCAAGTGTATATGATTCAACAGAAAATTTAAAAACGTAGTAAGTATATAAAAAGTTATTTTTATCTTGTAATTATTTTGGAAATTAAGCCCATATGATACTATTGTAATTTAAATCAATGACGACTGGCTCATTTTTATTTTAACGTCCTGATTATTTAAGGTAAGTATTTTTTTAAAAATCCATAACTGATATACCTACAGGAGATTTAAAAATATAGCGTTATTTTTGTTAAAAATAAAACACCATCAGAAATATAAATTTTCATTGTTCTTTCTTACTAGTACATATAAATATCAAACGTTCAATTTGTCGTCGTATATCATTAATATTAACTTAGTATAAAACTATAAATACCTAGTCTAGATGGAATTTTGGTCCCCGTTGTCAGCGTGTTCCCAAGACAACAAGATCGGTCCTGGTGAGTATTAAATTAGTACTAGCTATCTATGTATAAAGTTATTTTATTTTCTTTTATTCACCTACGAAGTAGGCAGGAAGTAAAATAGAACACATAGGTATTCAATGGTTTGTGTGAATTCATCATTATATTATATACCTAGGCCTTACCGCGTTTTAAACATTTGCAGACATAAACATATATGAATAAAAAATATATATTTCACGTTATGTCGTTTTCATATATTGCATAGGTACAAGGTACAACCAGTGTTGCCAACTGTCGTTCACAAAAACATGTCAGACGAGGTACGAAAACAAACTATTTGGCAGGAAAAACGCTAGATTGTTTGAAAATTAAATTTCAATATGTACCTTTTTGCCTAACGAAAAAAAAGTTCAAAAATTTTAAAAATTGGTAAGTATATGAGTAAAAATCACACCACATTTTCGCAGAAACTCATTTCAAAATAGACAAAAAATAATTTAAACAACCTACGATAAACAATACTTGGGTAATGCCAGAGAGTGGAATCCCCGATAATCGTCAATATGATGCCACTCGTCGCTATAGATTGGTTTCCCGAATATCCGTTTTTGTCGAGAACGACCTCTTAATGCAGAATGTTTTTTTGTATCTAATTGGACGAGAACCATCCCTTTCTTTAAATTACTTTGTAATGGTAATGAATACATCATTCATATGCTGTAAAAATAACAATTTAAATATCTCCATGTATTTAAATATAGGATTATGAAATTTGTTTTTCGTCTTCTGAATATTTGGTCTATTCGGGCAACCAATCCTACAGTGACGACATGCCTAAGCACACATTAAATTATAATATCTGACTGATATGTACCATTATATCACTATAACGCCAAGAATTCTCCTAGTGTTTCATTGTATTGTAAATAAACTAAATATCTAGCTGATTTTCAGCAAATTTAAAGCTGTTGAAGGCTTCAAAAAACGCTAATAAAAACGCCATACACTAAATGCATTTTTTGCAAGCTATATGCCTATCGAAAATGCTAGATCTGGCAACGCTGGGTACAAACTATGTAAATTTATTTTGCGACTGTAAAAGCAAAATGTTTATTCAAAAAAAAGCCACTTTGCCGTACTTGTGTGCAAGTTTTTCATTTTTTTCCATTCCGGTTTTTCTTCCGATGTTGGGATTCTCCGAGGAATGCTTTGAACGGAAAAAAATCTTTTAGGTTTGATTATTTTGTTGTGCCTAATGTAAAAAAAAAAGTTTTAGAAAATTGGAAAATTTCACCCTTGGCAATTCGCCTTAAAAGGTTTGACCCAAATAATGTTGTTTTTTTAAATTTTTCTATTCGGCAAAGTATTTAAGAATGCCACCGCAGAGCGTTGGGAAATTTGTACAAATGTGGCCTTTTCTGATTTCCACTTTAGAATTTCAAATTCAGAAATATGGCAGGAGACTTTATTTAATCTGTGGCCAAAGAATAAAATTAATATATAAATACTGATTAGTACGTAATTATAGTTAAATGTAGCTTTACCAAATAAAGCCATTTTTTTAATTTTAAAACCATGAAGAGTTTTTGTGTTTTGGAGGTGAATTGATAGATTATAAGGAGAGGGCTTATATCAAAATAAAATTTTATTGTACTTAATTGAGTAAAAATAATATTCAATGTTTGCACGTGACAGTGTAACAATGTGATAAAGCTTTTAAAAGTTTAGCTTGCTTACACATTAGTTGTGACGGTTATTATTAAAATGTACATAATGATTGTAAGTAGGTTATAGTATAAATAATCAGTACATATTGGAAACGGGATCGGAACTGAATCTTGTATCGGTGAGAATCCCTTAAGGGGGATCATATATGCCAACAGAGAGCCTAGCGGAAAAATACGAAGCTTGCATTTTAAGATTATTTTTTTTTTTGATAATTTACAATTTTAACTGTATTAATTAATAAATTAATATGTATCTGAAAACATTAAAAAGATTTTTTTTAAGTCAAAGATAAACTTACAATTGTAAAAATGTAATTTCGTTATTATTACATTATTTTTATGGTTATATTTATTATTAAAATTTAGTTTATTAAGTTTTAAAACTTTCACTATTTAGATTTTTGACTAATTCATAGTTTTAATATTTTTATATCTATTTAACGTCCGAAATCTGTCAAATGTCATTGTCTAAGCAAAATATTTAAAAAAAAAAAAATGCAAAGGTAACTGCGCCAATTTTCATAGCAGATTTTGGCAAAATTCATGAATTCAAGAATGAAAACTTAACCTAACCACACTTAACCGAACCTGACAAATAATCCAGTACATCGGCTATTTTCAAAATTTGTTTGCTGCTGGCTTCCCTTAAATTTAAATCGACAAGAACTATTATATACTATAAAGGTGATACAGGTAAAATAGGTACTGCAATAATTATTCACCGCGATATAGTTCTTTTTGACATAATTTAAAAAATGTCAGTGGCATTGCGCATAGCAATTCAGATAACCGCTTGTATAAAGAATTGATCCGAATGTTATCGCAGTTATCTCGGATCAAGACAAATAACGGAAAGATGTTATGAAGTTAACTAGTTGGAATAACCCTGCTAGTTTTAAAATTATATTTCCAATGTAACTAAATACCGCGGTGTGATGTTATGGTTTAATGTTGAGGCAGTCAAAGACAGTTGAATACCAGCTTATTTTCATTGAGTACAATATCAGCGTAGGTGCATAACATCATCTGGTGTCTATTATGAAGCGTCTACATACTGATAAATAATCTGCGGACACTCCTACGCCTTGCATCAGCACACCAGTCAGGAGGCGAAGGCGATTTTATCGCATGGCGCAAATGTGGGATCGATAATAAATAATTCAATGAACTTAATACATTCCATCAACCGTTAGAGCTAGTAGGCGTTTAATGAAACAATACTACCTACTAGTTTCATGTAATTTAATACACATCAAAATTTATAGAATCCTAGGGAGTACCCGGCATGCGTTGCAATGCCACTCAAAGAAAGAAAGTGTTTTTGTTTTAATTCTGTTTATTGAAGTGCTTTTGGGTAGACAATAAGTTTTGTTTTTCCGTCTGGTGCGTACACGAATTCCAACGCGTGAATAGGCCATGCCACATACAGCTATCCATGTGAGAAGCATGGATTTTCCAAATTTGGTATAGGAACGCATAAGAATAGAAGAAGAGAGAATAGAAGAAGAAAAAGAAGATGGTTGTAGATACTAATTCAGAAACCTTCGCAGGTGCGTGCGCACAACAACTCACCAAAGTTTCATCGCAATCGGATGAATGGTATAGGAACGCATACGAATAGAAGAAAAAGAAGAATATGGTTGTGCTAATTCAGAAACCTTCGCGGGTGGACGCACAACAACTGACAAAAGTTTCATTGCGATCGGATGAATGGTACAGGAACGCATACGGGACAGACAAACAAACAAACATTCGTTTTTTTATATATATATATAAATATAATAGGATGCTTTCTACTTTTCGGGAGTATAATGGACATATTATGTCCATTTTTGCAAGTATTTGTAATTAATGGTAAGTATACGTCACACAAACATTTGTATAAATCAGATGGTATTAATCAGATGATTAGATGATCACAAAAAGCAACTTGGACAGAATAGTTATTTCTGGTGGCGTCGAAGGAAGGAGGTCGCAAGAACGTGCGCCTTCGACATGGAGTGACACCATCAAGGAAGCGACTGCATCAAAAAGAACTGACGCAGTAATGAGGCAAAGGATATGAAGATCGTATCACAATTAATAGATAAAGTATGTATAATAATCTGGTATTTACTGCGTCTTATCGTTGCCAAAATTAAACAATGATAACGCCAAATTTTCCGCATGAAAAACCGTGAAAATATTGTAAATAAAATTTGACAGTTCGAGTATACAACAAGAAATTACGGAAATAGAGCTACGAGAGACAAACCAATATGACGGGAGCGATTCAACTATGAACTGACAGAAATAGTGATCATAAACAATATACAAATTAACTTCGTTGATTTCTTGGTATTTCCACACCTTACTATCAAAGTGTTGTCACTATTCATAAAATTGCCAAAATAACAATTTACAGATATCCAAAAAAATACATTTAATTGTCATTGTCTATACATACGTAAACACGTATTTACAGGCTTACAATATAAATTAAGTATTAGAAATTCAGTAATGTATATTATGTACATATGATAGTTTGTATATTGACGTATTCATTTTTAACTAACCGATTATTATTTAATACTTACCATACTTTATTTAAAACTAATCATATATTATTTAATACTTCTATAATTTTATACTTTCCATTATTAAAATTTATACTTCTCATTTATTGACCAAACAACATCCATTATTACACTAATCGTGAACTATGACAACACTTTATAAACAATATTTTATTCTTGGAATATAGAAGCTAAACAATTTCAAAGAAATTATTATTGCAAATGATTTCATTTGATAAAATGACAGGTCATTGCATTTATTTTGCATAGTATACCATCTGCGATGAAGAGAAATTATTAAATTATTACTGTCGGTCAGCCAAAGTACAGAGTTGCCAGGTAATCGGTGAGTGTTCGCGTGTAATCAATGTAGTTGAACATTTATCTCTAGCAATATTTATTAATCCAGGTCGAGTAGAGACTTGAGGATACTTGGGTAAACACGGGTTATAAATCATAATTTGCAAACATTTTGCATGATGTAATTCCAGTTAATATACGATAATGTATACACTAGAATTCGAGCACATCAGCTGTTTTTATCGGTGCATCGGTTTAATTAATTTGTATTGATATATTGTGGTATATGGTAAGTATATTGATGTGTATTTGATAGGAACAAATCCTAGATTCTTCTGGATAAGAAGTCACACAGGGATAGCAGGGAACAACGAAGATGATAAATACGCTAAACAAGCCACAACTAGAGTTGGGTTTCGGGAATTCTCGAGATTTTTTTGAGATTTTCCACCCCGAATCTCGAGAATTAAAATTTTTAACATTTAGAGAAATCCACGGATCTCGAGAATCTTTTTTCGGGATTCGGGATTTCTTTATTATCACATATTAATTGAAAAAAACGATTCTCTACATGAAAAAAGTGGACAGAAAACACAAAACGTTCAAAGACTGATCGGGGCATTTAACACAATTAAGCCAACGTCGACTCAAAATGAGCGCAATTTTTGCAACATCAGGGAATTTTGTGTCTCAAAAGCGTACGCGATTGTCAGACGCAGCGATTGACAGTCTGTGTTTTTTGAAATTATATTTTAATAAGTAATATTTTGAATATTTTTTGTTTCCTACTTCTATTTTATTCGTCTTATTAGATAAATAAAAAAAAACATATTTTTTGGGAATTTGTCTGTTTTTATACTGATTTTAGGATTTTTACAGGTTTTTCTTAAATTTTCCGATATCTCGAGAATTCTCGAGAATTCTTTTCTGGAAATCCCGAATCTCGAGATTGAGATTTTCTCGGGAAATACCCAACTCTAGCCATAACAGATAAAAGACCTTCAACCTACACACTTTCTAAGTTACGTAAAACAAAAACTAAACGAAGACACAATAGAGTTATGGAACAACATATATACACAACATCCGCCACAGGATCAATAACGCAGAAATTTATTCCAAACGTAAACTCTGCCATCACTCTTGCCAGGAACAAACAAATATCACACAAACTCACACATATACGAGTACTAACAGGCCACGGAGGGGTGCGAGCCTATCTAAAAAGATTTAAATTGAAGGACGATGACTGTTGTCCATGTTACGGCTACCGCCTGGAATCGAACCCAGTTCCCCTTGTGTCAGAAGCCAGTGCCTTATATATTAATATTAGACTACGAGGGCCTCCTGATAAGAATACATGTAAACCAATTTTATTATTTGTGGAAAGTCATCTATAGAGACATGAACGTTATTAATTATTGGTAAGTATGCATGTAAAATTCCATATACAATAATGTGTATCGGCATTTTTGCTATCGCATCATATTTGCTTATCTGCGTAAATGTGTTTTTAATACGCGACTCCGATATATCTTTATTAAACTTAAACTGGTATAAATAAGGTTTTCAAATATTTTATGCATTTTTGTAAAGATCTAATATTACAGACCAAAAATATTTCAATATATGGTAGGTACGAAAAAAGTGTTCTATTACCGTTCACTGTTTAGGCACCGCTGATCTAGATAATAGGATCTTCGTGATGTAATGTAACGCAAATGTTTGGAAATGTATCGCAAAAAAGGCGCGGCTAATACAAACAAGATGAATATGCAGTGGTTTTGAACATTTATACGATACATATTCATTCATTTCACCAACTTATTTTATGACTATTTCATCATCATCATCAGCCGGGGTCAATCCACTGCTGGATGAAGGCCTCCCCAAGCTTTCTCCAACTCTCTCGGTCCTGTGTCGTTCGCTGCCACGTATTTCCGCCGAACTTTACCAGTTCGTCAATCCAGCGGCTTTTAGGGCGACCCTGTGGCCGTTTCGTACCCCTTGGGTACCACTGGATGACAGCATTTGTCCAGCGGCCGTCCTTTCGGCGAGCAATGTGCCCCGCCCATCTCCATTTCAGCTGTTTGGCAACGTCTATTACATCGCGTACTCTTGTCTGCTTCCTAGCCCATTCGTTCCTCTTACGGTCCTTTCGCGTGATGCCCAACATGCACCTCTCCATGCCTCGCTGTGTGACTCTTAGCCTTTGGACATCTCTCGTGTTGAGGGTCCACGTCTCGCAGCCATACGTGAGCACGGGTAGCACACATTGGTTGAACACCATACGCTTAAGACATAATGGTAGGTCACTCTTGAAGATAATATTCAGACGTCCGAAAGCACTCCATCCCAGCTTTGTTCTTCGAGCAATTTCATCGTGCATGCTTCCGTCTATGGACACCTGCTGTCCGAGATAGACGTAGCTGCTGACTTGCTCGAGTTGGGTGCCAGAAATACAGATAATCGCAGGGTCCGAAAAACAGTTCCTCATCACTTTTGTCTTTGAGACATTTATCTTTAGACCGACCGTTTGACTGACAACCGCGAGTTCTTGCATTCTACCTTGGAGGTCTTTCGGGTCTTGTAAGAGTATAACAATATCATCTGCAAAGCGCAGGTGACTGAGGTGCTCCCCATTAATTGGAACACCTTTTTCCTCCCAATCAAGTGTCCTAAATAATTTAACTGATAATAATTACAAGATAAAAATAACTTTTTATATACTTACAACGTTTTTAAATTTTCTGTTGAATCATATAAACTTGACTTGACTAGCTTAAACGATCAAAAAAAAATATACTTGATAGAAATAATACTGAAATGTCATTTTGACATGTCATATTGATTTCCATAGTAACGCACGTGTATATTAATAATTTAGTTGCTAGGACCCCAGACCCCCTAGCAACCAATAATGGTGTCGAAATAACTTTTCATACAAAACAGAATTAACTGCAAATGAATTCAATTCTACTTAAAGATGGCTTAAAGTATTAAAAAAATGCATTGACATCGTGTTCTGATATATTCTAAAAGTTTCAAATGTCTAGCTAGTCGGGAAGTTGGTTAAAATCGATTGCAAGATTTGTACCGGACAAATAAGATTACGAGCTAAGAAAAACGTCACAATAAAAAATAGTAAACCCAGCAATACATATGATACGACGCCGATTTGATTTTGGAACATATAGGTATTACAATAATGTAATGTGTTTCCTTTACCCAATAATTGTGGTACATTACATTATATAGGTACTTGTCTTGATTTATATATCTTTCTGTCTATAACGCATGAGAGAAAACATATGGAAATGTGTAGTAGAAAGCGAGACATGGAGAAGACGTAATGTAATTAGTTACGTTCTTTAATATTGTCATTTTATTAATGCTACTATAAATAGTTACTAATAAAATATGAGAATGGCATTACCATATTTTAGGTTATTTTCTTGTTAACCTGAGCTGTCATTGGCTGTCAGGTGAGCATAGACAAAAATATAATGCAAACTCTTACACGACCATAACGATGGTTTAGTCATTAGTGCACAGATGTTGTATGCGATACTTCAGTGAAAAGGCAAATAATTTTCAACTATAAGCGCGACGAAATTTTGGACTCGCTGGCACTCGGAGACCGAACGTCGAGGTGTGAATACGTCAATTTGTTTCGTGATGGCGACGGGGGTATTAATTCTTAAATCGTGTAAAGATGACTAAAAACTTTACCCATTTACTTCAAAAAAAAACATGTAAATGAATAAATTATTATTGTTACTAATAGAACAATAAACAGAACATTAAATGGACGCATGTTGGATTTATATGACAAATTATATATCGCCACGATCTTTTTAGACCATGCCTCAACTGAGGTATAGCCGAAAATCGAAGTTTAAAATTTGATATGCATGAGAAATGGACATAATATAGTGTATTTGAATGATACAGTATCTTCTAAAATATTGTATTTGGACATACAATATTTTTATAGCATAAAGATATGATGCAGACGAACATTTTGTGTATGTTAACTCAATTTCGACAAAAACTGGACATACAATATCTGTGCAGTAAACTGACTTAACCATCGATAATTAATGTCCCTCCAATATTTTCGTTGCATTATTGGATGAAGTAAGTACCGTGCAAAGCACTATACTCGCTTTTGAAGCAATTTCGCGTTTTCAAGCAGGTTTTCATATTTTATGATACTTCTTCAAAAATTGCTCTTCAGTACGCTTTGATGAAGGCCCTACGTGCCGCAGAAAGCCGGGAGGCATGGAGCAAAGCCGTAGAGAAGGACGTCCAAATCATCCTGGTCACGATCTTCATATATATATATATATATATATATATATATAGTATATTATATTATATTATATTGCGGGTGCTGTGGGTTTTACGCCGTAAAATTGTGTCATTGAGACATTCGAATATGAAAAAAATGTGGCTTCCTAAAACTTCTGCGTTTAAAAAACTAATATAAAATATATTATAAGTTGACAACCCGCGGACAGAAATGGGCGAAGCTGGGTTACCTAAGTGTGTCAACAATTTATTTTATTTGTATCAAAGGCAAATATCGCACAAGCGGACGCGGTCAAAGCCAAGCAACGGAATGAGTGAACGTATGTACCTATGCGCTCACGTTGATTGTCGAACTAGAATCACTCTACTAAAATGACTAAAAAGTCACAGGTCGGTACGGTTTAGTAATGGAAGAGGAATAATAAGTGATAAATGATGATCGCTTGACCCATCCGCAACATAAATAAGTTTTTTTCTTCAAATCTAGCGGACACGAGAACAGGTGAAGTTCAATAGGTAATTATATTTTTTTTTTTATTAATGACCGTACGGTAATATTTGAAGAAATGTCTTTTAAAGACATTATTTATGAGGAGAAAAAGGTAATCTGTATACTCCCACATATTTTAACATTCGTTTTATGTAGTGACAGTTCAATATTTGGGTAAGCATACTTAAATCACCCACGGTCGCCGCGCGGCATAAGCGTTGGACTATCACGCCGTGGATCTCAGGTTCGAATCCTGGGTCTGGCAAGTACACATATTGTTTTTAATTTGTGTGTGAGTCAGGGTATGGACCTATAAGTTGAGCAAGTGGCTGACATCCATTTCTCGTAAAAACAAAATCTGTTAATACAAACCTATACTCTGTGGAGGCCCATTTGATCCTATTAGGATCGGACATGGTCGAAAAAAAATACTTAAAAATAACTATTCTAACTCACATTCGATGTTTTTTAGAAGAAGTTCTTTGAAACAGCCTAGGTACTATAATTATTTATTATTTATATAAATAAATGTATGTATAACTCATAATTTAGTAGAACTATTGATGAATAAAATGATGTACTTACTTATAAATTTGTTTATACAAATAATAAAGTAGGCTGTTTCAAAACTCACTTCTGTACAATATTTCAAATGTTAGTTAGAATAGTTCTGCATTCAGCTGACGATTCTTCAAAATAAAATACTTTCTCATCCAAGGAGCATTTAAAGAACATACCGTCACTGTTCTGGCAGAAGACACTAATTCGAAAAAATTACATATTGAGTTAGTTATACCAAAATGTTCCTTATTTCAAACTTTACCGTCTGGAAACCTGCTTAATAAACAAACAGTCTTTATTTTAAAGTCATCCTTTTTACGATTACTTAATACACTCACATGATAGACCATTTCAAACATTTTAACAACTTCAATGTCAAATTACTCAAAACTAGTATTCTCCAGTTAGTGTGTTCTGCCAGAACAGAGACGATACATACTTTGAAAACATCTTATGTATGTACCCACTTAAAAAAAAAAAATTGTAAAAAAAAAATACGATACACGACAAAATAGTTTATTAGATTATTTAAAGAAAATTATAATTGGTTTAGGTTTTCTACTATTCAATTTAAGTCGTTTTTTTGCGACCCGGGTTTCGCCTTTCAGCATAATCAGGTACTATGTGCAGTCACCAATGGTAAATTCACACTGACAACAAATACAATAAATTCTTGTTTATATAATAAATTAATACAACAAAATAAGGTAAGACCTTATTACCTACTAAGTAAAGGATCGAGTATAGAAAGATTTTGTTTGCAAAAATCCGTAGTAGATACATTGGATACTCACTATTAATACAAATAGATTTGGAGTCGATAGTACTATGTATTGCCTTATTAAATGAAAATCCGAAAAGAATTGAAGAAAAGGAATGTATTACCGACAATTATTAATTTATAATATACGAAATAGCTTACCAGTAGATGACAGCATAAAAAACATTTCGTTATCTCATACGGCTATAGTCCAATGGAAATTTACCTGAAACAAAATAGAAAACAAAACATTAAAAGCACGGAAAATATAAAATGTAATTATAACACGATAGCATAATATGACTACGATATGTATACAGTAGCAATAGTTTAGCGGCCATCGAGGTTCAGTGTGTATGGCAATGGACACATCCCGAGGGCTCCGGATTCGATTTCCGATAAGGTCACAATATATTTATATTGTTTTGGTAAGCCTGCAGGTAAAGCCTGGATGTTTATGTGATTGTTTCGTTACTGTCATTAGGCCCTCCATCCATGAGCCGGTGCGCTCGAAAACTTATTGTACGCGACCTGGTGTATGACACGGCGCTGCGTGCGTGGCAGGGGCGATGGACCACTTCTTCCAAGGGCAGACAAACACATTTGTTTTTTCCTAATATAAAATGGCGCATGGAGATAACCAGATTGACTCCAGACCATTGGACTTCTCAGTTCTTAACCGGACACGGTGGTTTTGCCTACAAGCTCTGTCAGCTTGGCCTAATAGAATCTCCGACTTGCTTATGTGGCGAATTGCAGGATGCCGATCACATCCTCTGGGAGTGTCCCCACATGTCGGTTGAAAAGGAAGAGCTTCTCAAGTCGGTCCGACCCTCAGTTGGACCGGTCGACCATTGCGACTTGGTATCTACGAGGGAAAATTTCTCAGCGAGCGAGAAGGTCTTTTCTCATCGAGAATTGACCGTAATACATTATATGGAAGTAGGGATCACGCACATTCTAGTGCACGCCAACCAAGGTCTTGGGAAGTTGCTCCTGGGACACTTTCGGCACAAATTTGAACAGCGCCTATCGTTCGTTACGCCACGGTATACGCCTGCATAACGGGTGTGGAGATGTGGCGGGTGGTGGAGGGAAAAGCAAGTAAATGTCATTAGGCCTCGTGGACTGTTGTAGTGTTAAAAATAATATATGTATGTACATATATTATATAATTATATTATATAAGTAAGTACATTATTTTAGAATTAATAAAAAATAATTTAATACTGTAATAATGACATAATGATACATATTGTATTTTGTAATCAGAGATAACATTATTATATCCGGAGTGACTTGGATGTTGTACCTAAAATTATTATGCTTTATCAAATTTAAGGATGTCATATCGAAAGAGAGTAGATACTCGTCTTGCGAGTAACGTTACGAAAGATTTTGTCCACGAGCTCGTTTTTTAGATCTATTCAATAACAACAACGAAATGGATAGTAAGTATCTAATGAAAATTGTCGATACTTTTATTAGATCCCTATTTACATAATCTTTTGATAACGGCATATAAATAAGGAAAAAACGCCAAGGAATGAAGTAACTCATAAATAATGGGAACTGAAATACCTAACGGATAAGGACAAGCAGGTAACCGATCTCGAGCAGGGAAGAATCCGGGATAAAAAACTTAAACACGTATCAAGAATACGTCATACGTCGACAAATGCTCTCGGTTTATGCATTGACGCTCATTTAATATTGGTGTATTCCAGTGGCGAAGGGTGTAATTTTACATACTAAACTTTGTCAGGTAAACGTATGTGTTTTCATTGAAATGAGACTACAATAATTTACATATTATGGTATCAGTTAGTTTTAAAAATTCAATTAAACGCTGCGAAAACCAGTCCATAATAGGTAATACTCAAAATTTCTGCTCTATATATAAAATATCTAAAATAATGCAATTAAAACATACATTACTTTGAATATTTTATAGATATACTTAATAATATTTTTTATGTATTATAGTTTGGTTTAGGCAGGGTTTAATGAATTAAAAAAAATGAACCAACAATATCTGTGTAATATGTATTCTTAACCCAACGAAACAAATAAGTATGAATGAAAAAGGGTGCACAATATACGTATGACTAACAAAGTGTAATGTGCACTATATATGGCGGATCTTAACAGCCTACCTCCACCCTTCGCCACTGTATTACACACACTATTTATTGCACGTGCATAATGCGTGTTTCATTTTCGTAGGACACTCACAAATTCAAAACTCAAAATGTAGCGTATTGAACAATATATAGCCTATCGGAATTATATTTATTACCTGTTCTGTGGCGACGAAGCTACGTTCATAATTATCCAAGTTTATTGTAAAATTTGAGAGAATATATAAATAAACCAACAACCTCGACAGTTCACTCAAAAATCAAATTTGCGATTTATATTATTTACCTAGTGCGTGATTTGTAATCGAACCGACAAATCCCAGAAACCCGACGTTCCGTTGCATCATTAACCGTTGAGGAAGTTCTTCTTCCGTCACGATATGGATATATTGTTAATATATATACATGTATGTTACTCAGTCATCGATGTGTGTAAGTTACCTACACAAGATTCGATTGGTGGCGCGAGACCTTCAAGAGAGTTCAATAATAATTGATATGGTTCAGCTAAGATATTGTTCACTGTTTGCTTTTGAGAAATGAGACCAACGTAACATGAAGAAAGCAGTACCTATACGATACCAGATTTTTCGTTTACCTAAATGTCCTAAATAGTAAATATACTAAACCAGTGTTTCCCAAAGTGTGGTACGCGTATCCCCTGGGGTACGGGAAGAGTTTGGTGGGCGTACGCGCTGCACCGGGCTTTGGCTGCGCCTGGTGCAATAATCATTAATACGATATCAATACAACATCCATGCTAGAAGGTTTATCGCATGCGGAAGAAGAGCAATTAATTGTTGGAATCAGCTACAGATGGATTCTTCAAAAATAAATATATGGAGTGTATCCAGTTTTAACAGAGAAAGTCCTGAAATACATCTTGCCTTTTCCAATTTCATATACCTGTATATGTGAAGTTGCTTTTCAGCATTTGTAGACATTATGTCAAAAAAAAATGAACAGGCTTTTGGATGTGGAACCGCATCTCAGATTAAAATTAATAAAAGGGGAACCAGATTATGATGATCTGTCTCAACATAAACAATAATTTCATCCTTCTCATTGATTATATTGAATGTTATTTATAGTATAACCTTTATTTATATTTTATTATGAATGAATTTTATTTTTCGTTTATTATTATTTTGTTTTTCGTACTAAAAAAGGAAAAAATAAATATATTTTGATTGTTATTAAAGTATACGCATTTTTTTAAAATTAATAGTAATAACAGTTCCGTCCACACAATTAAGTTGGTTCGAGTGCACAATAGATTTCTTAGATTTATCTACTTAAGGATATACGGATTCTTTCCTTCTTATGATAATGATAATAAAATGAATTTTCCGACTCGTTTTCTTCTGGGTATGCTTTCAATGCAATCCCTGTCCACCCGAAGAGTGGTTGCTCTTTTAGCAATTCTTTTTACTTCTTCGTGGGTTCATATTTACAATCCGTATATACTGGCAAATATTAATTTGAATGTTCCCACCAATATCACGCGTAACTATATGGTCTTCATGATACCCCGTCGCAGGACGGATGTGATATTTCATGATGCTGTGTACCGTGCGATTAACTTTTTTGATGGCACTATGGTTATTGGTTATGGTTTTTGATATTTTAAAATTTTAGTAAAACACTTGTAAATTCTCAACTAAAATTTAAAAACATTCCTGATTTACCACATAATACCAGTCTTACAAATAGCTGCCCTGTGAATTGACATTTTTAGAATTATCAACATATTCACGTCATACACGGATTTTTACCCTATTACCAAAAAGATTTAAAACTATACTTTTCCCCCAAGATTTTACGAATCGGTAATCGGTTGGGAATCACAGGCCCATCGGGATTTTTTCCTGTGTTCCGCCCTAACCAATTCGACCCTGTATATGTTACTTTCTGTGTGATTGTTCGATGTGTTACTCTGTAGATAGCATATAATATGTATGTCTCTAGTATTTACTTCTTGCAGATAATTTAGCCAAGAGGATCACGCCGCGGTCGTTTCGCAAAGGTCGTGTAACAGTTTACTTTCGTAAGACGTGATCCGACACACCCCTGCAATTAGTATACACTAGGCACGCGTCTACATTGGCAGATAACTTTGGTGTCTTAATCCTTATGGATTTTATTACATCTGTATAGAACAGTGGTTCTCATGTGCGGCCATCAACATCATTGTCAGAATTTAATTTAATTAACTGGACTAACGTTAAATATGCGTTATTGGAAATGAGTCATGAGTCATGACCAAGTACTTGAAAACCATTTTAATAATACCACGGTTAAAAAGTTTTGGTCAACATTATACGTTGACCAAGAATCAAGTCAATCCAAAGAATTGGCAACAATTGCTTTATTAATATTGACGATTTTTCATACTACTGTAAAAGATCATTCAGTTTAATGGACTTCATAAAAAACAAAAATCGAAGCCAGACAGAATATAATATAAACTTAGAAGCAGCCATGCGGCTCGCATTGGAAAAAAGGAGTATTGAGGAATTTCCATTTGCATTATTTTTAAATAAATAGATATGTGCTAAACTGTTCAAATGTCTTTTATTCTATAAATAAATCTATAAATAAATTGATCCTTTTTCAAACACAACAAAAGTGAAATTTGGTGCGGCCACCAGACGTTTCAATAGAACTGTCAATGTCAATTGTGCGGCCACAGTTAACTTTCACGTGAGTACCACTGATATAGAATGTATTGTGTATCTACCAGTGGCGAAGGATGGAAGTAGTCTCAGGAGATCCGACATCAAAAATGCACACTAAACTTTGTCAGTCTTAGACTATAGATACATCTTGTCAGTCATAAATGTACTTATTTGTTTTCATTAAACTAAGAATACGATTTCAGTTGGTGCTAATTAGTTTAATTCAATTAAACGCTGCCTAAATCAAACCATAATAGTTTAGGTATGTTATGGGCGATCTGAGTAAAATAGTGCACACTCATCAATCATCAATCAGTCATAATTATTGGTTTTCGTTGAATTAAACATACATATTGCAGTTGGTTAATTTTTAAATTCAATAAGCCTTGCTTACACCAAACTACAATCGATAAAAAATATTAAAAAGTTATGTATGATTTAATTTTAACGGCATAATTTTAGATATATTATAATTAAACCAATATTTTTAGTATAAGTATTAGTATTTAGTATAAGCACTATGTTTTGGGAAATTTTTATTATGGGAATTGTTTCTGTACAAAACTGGCAAGAGCTCATTTTTATGAATATTTTGATACCATTATCGCGAAATGTCGAATTTTTGACTTGTTACCGTCCAATACTGGGCCATCGATAATATTTATCGCCTACTATATTTGATAGGTACCGAACGTTTTACGTGGTCAATGGAATATGATGTATATTATACTAGTAATGGATTACTTATATGGATAATTTGATTGATCGTTGCACACCGAATCTAAACCCAATACAAATCCTCGCGTGTTTACCCAGTCACAATGAGCGTGCGGCACACCACACAGGAGAATGATAATATTGATAATCTTTTGGCTGGCAGCGTGATCAATAAAGTACTGTCATGGCGAAGAAGCGGTACGTAACTGCTGCATCACGGTGACATTGGCAATTTGATGGTAATCATTACTCCTCGGGCGTGACGACACTTTGGCATTTGATGGGAAAGGCTTGTAGGTACGCCTCATGTATGGTAGTGATTCCATTGTTGCAGACTATTATTATTGACGAAATCAGCTGATCATCTTTTACCCGAATGCTGTAAGGTATGTAGTAATATTAATAATAGGTACATATATAAAAACATGGCAAATTGTTCTCGATTAAAACACCACCGTCACACTTTATTGTCGCAAATTGGTCCAGGTATATCATCAAAATTCTTGACAATTAGTGTTTCACAGGGTCCATGTCTCGTGCGTCAGCGACAGTCTCACGAGATTTTTTTTACTGAATCTATAAATGACAGGCATGCGTAATGCCGGGTCCACACTGGCAACTTGTCGCGCAACATGTTGCCAGTATGGACTCGGCATAACGGGCCGATGGTGGACTGGATTTTAGTCGATAGTACCATTGGCCTATCTATAGGAATTGAGCACAGAACAAATTCATAATAGAATTCCGATAGGCTATAGCCCAATACACTACACTTTGACGCATGGTTTTGAATGTGTGAGTGTCCTACGAAAATGAACCACACATAATATTATACGTGCAATCGTGTGTATTGCAATTTCAAATACACTTATATTGAATGAGCGTCAGTGCATAAAACGACAGCAGTTGTCAGAACGAATTACAAGCGTATTCTTAATACGTGTTTAAGTTTATTCCATATTCTTCCACACTCGAGATCGGTTGCCTGTTTCTCCATACACGTTAGCTATTTCAATTCCCATTATTTCTGAGTTCCCTAGAGTCATGACAATGTATAACGCGTGTGCATTCAGTTGTAATGTAATATGATTTCATTGATATTTTGGCGGGGAAGCATTAAACATGTATATTATGTTTATTTACTTAACTAGCTTATTTGAAAGTCGCTTACAAATTAATCATGAGAAAGCCCGTATCAGTTGATTCGTATTGCATCACTCACGACCTGTCGCAGAAGTGAAAGAAAGAGATTATGTAAATTCCTGCGCCTTTAAACTGAGGCGTGATGTATCTTTACATTAGGAGAATAAGTATGCAAAATTAGACCAAAATTGATCATTTTCACGATTGGGATATTTGGCATTTCCTGAGAGAAAGATAAGTTTTGTTGTTTAATTTATATAATACGCCAATTAATATAATACGTTAAGTTTAGTCGAAGGATGACAGTGGGTGGCCGTACAACACAGCAAGTTTTGATACTGACAAGTAGATCACAGGCTAGTTAAAGTTGAATATATTATACATACTACATTGCATTATCGACGGTTATATTTGAATAGATTTCAATTGTTCAAAGGTATATTAAATTTTTTATGAGATAGTACAAATAAGACATGCTGCAGCTTTTTACAACGAATTCCTTGAACGAGGTTAATTCGCAAACTGTACACAGTGTACACCAATGTGGTTTTGAATTGCTGTTATGTAAATTAAAACTAGACACTTTTATCTTTGACCACAGAGCATAAATCATGTCCAAAACTGCGGTGTACCAAGCAGCTACACTATCCCCCCCTAGTAACAACCGACTAGATACAAATATTAAATTTACGAGGGGCTGCTAAATAAATAAATACCTGTAGGCCAAAAACCAATTTAATTAAGTTTAACGGCTTGGCGCATTGGCTGATTGATGATGATTACGGCTTAGTGCAGCTCTGATATCCTTTTAATAGGATAAGCCGCTATCGTTTGGCTATATAAAAAACCATAGTTATACCTATTTAACTAAATTGGATTTTTGGCTTAGAAGAAAGCCGTTATTTTCGAATCAATACAGGATTGTATTTTAAAAATGAATATTATATTATTTTTCAACTGTCTGACATGCCGAGGAGTTATAATAAAAAATAGTTTTTAAAAATTCTATTAAAAAATGACGATGTTCTAGATATCACTCACAGAACATAGCACACATATAGATTTATCACTTTTTTACGCCATACATTTGGGTCCACCAATTTTTAAACTGTTAGCCAGAATTACTACCTCTAGCTTATGAGTTTTTGTCATTGCATGCAGTCATTTTTTGTCGGTAAAAATTAAATTTGGTTATTTACGCATAAATTGACATCAAAATTGTTCCGATCAGATGAGGCATTCTCTCGCTACAGTGGTTTCAAGCATTGTAAATCGATCAAATTTAGAGATTCGCAGCACGGCATTTCCCGCCGCCTGATGAGGTTAGTGCGATAACATTATATGTGACGCATAAAGTCTAAGGATCGACTTATGCAAGTATATATTTAAATTAAGCGTTTTTAGGTTATTATAAGTGTTTTCTCTAATGGTTACTTATATGTGGCTGCATCGAATTTATGGCATTGAAGGATATCGTTACCTATTTAATCTTAGTGGAGTCAATAACATTTACGTAATTAATAATCATCGAATGCAGTTATTGTGTAGTAGTATGGATTTTTAAGTTTCTACCGCCCCCTCCCTTCTAACCCGCTTCGTTACAAATCATCACATTGATCATAATATGGACGACACCAGGGAACTCAGAAATAATGGCAACTGAAATACATAACGGGTAAGGCGATAGCAGGTAACCGACTCGAATAAGGAAGAATCCGGGTTAAACTTACACATATTGTGTCAATAATACGTTTTACGTCGAATACTGAAAACAGCTCTCGGTTTATGCATTTACGCTCATTTAATGTTGGTGTATTACACACACCATTGCACGTGCATAATGCGTGCTTCATTTTCGTAGGACACTCACACATTCAAAATCCTGCTTCACCATGCGGCGTTTGAATATGGCCTATCGGTATTCTATTTATTATCTGTTCTGTGGACAACACTATATCTTTGTACATTTTCCAAAATACACTCTTCACCACTGCACTGTAATATTATAATACATAATACACTTAGGTACTAAGTTTAAAAAATACTATTTAAAAGCTAAGCCTACACAGTTTTAAGTTCATAACTATCATTTATGTCGCTTGAAAAGACGTATAATTAGGGCAATTAGACATTATTGTTTTGGTATTTTTAACAGATGTCACACTACTTATTTATACTGTAATTTTAATGGTATAACTATACTTTTGCCTCATGAATATGTACCTACTTATATTCCACCAGTTTTTGTAGTAATTAAACAAGATATCTACCTACGTAATTACACTTTTTCACATTAATACAGCAATGATGTAGCTACAAGCACTGCGCTTCCTCAAAATGACATACCTAACGATTGTAAAAACGACCGAACAGTTTTGCAAATAATTGCATCCGTGACATTTAAAACCACTGTTTTAAAGGTTAATTATTTCACGGTGATTGTAATATGAAATATAAATGAAAATCAAATGACAGTTTGGAAATATTTGAACAGGTTTTGTGTTTTGTTAATAAAAATAAATTCCTTAAGCAGGCGCGAAGCCTCGATAATAAGCAATTATTTAACGTTTACAACGTTGCACTGTTGCCATGGTTTTATTATAAATAATATTACGATTGGCAACACTGCCCTGATACGTAAAAAAATACGTAAATATGAGAATTTGGTGAATAAAATAATAATAGTGTTATATTTGTTTATTCTTCCATCCGTATTATAGGTCCGTAATCGAAACAAATATTTGTATGAATTCGGGAAAATGATAAACAGCCATAATATATCAGATAAACTGAAGGAATTCAATTTATTATGAAATGTAAATTCGAATAATAGATAGCAACAAAGAGACGTATCTCTTGCTACATATAAACAATTATTTAAATATTCACCTACATAATAATACATATACCGCTGTGTAAGTACTTATATGTTTTTTTCGTTTCATAAACAGTAATATATAGGTAGATGAATATGGTTGAAAAATGAACTCTACGTGTGATAAGGTCCATTATTGAAAATCTGCGTTGATGTCTGCAGCATTGTTGCCCTATTTTGCTAACGCTTCTACAGCTGTCCTCCGAATGCCCTTGTAAGAATAAATACAGTGATGTCCCGTGGGCGTAGGTAGATTGAGCGTCGCTTGGGGTCGGCAGTTACTCAAAGGGCGGCAAATTGAGGAGAATCATTTCGTATATATAGAAATAGCTACCTAAACTGAGTACTTAATAACAAAGATATATTTCCTTTAAAAAAATCAGCTCACTGGTTGGAAACAAAATTTATTAATTAACATACAAGGTTTAACAGGACTACGTCACTGGGTATCGATATGGTATCAAGGTATGTAGTTAAATATGAACCCTATCTACATTGCGATAATGATGATTATTGCAGTTTTTCGTCAGATGGCGTATAATATGACCTATTTGCAATAGTGTCCCCTTTAAAGTGAATGATTTTATTAGTGAGGGGTGTGATGATATTCTATCAATGCATACGATTCATTTCACCACAATACATTCTGTGCAAGCGCACGATAGGTATCTACCACAGAACAGATTAGGTAATAAATAGAATTCAGGTATAGGTACCTAGAGGCTATACCCCCAATACACTACATTTTGACGCAGGGTTTTGAATTTGCGAGTGTCCTACGAAAATGAACCACACATTATAGACGTGCAATCGTGTGTATTGCAACCTTCAAATACGCCAGTATTGAATGGGCGTCAGTGCATAAACCAAGAGCAGTCGTCAGAATGAAGGACAAGCGTGTTTTTGACACGTGTTTAAGTTTATCCCATATTCTTCCACACTCGAGAGTGGTTGCCTGTTACTCCACATCCGCTAGATATTTCATTTCCCATTAATTATGTGTGAGGATATCTAGGTGAGGGTTATGCTGAGTTGAAATTATATTAATGCATACCTACATACAATTCGGAGTCGCATGGAGGTCAAGGCTGTATTCTGTGAGGACCAAATGTCGTTTGTTTAACGCGTGCGTGCTACCTGTGCTCCTGTATGGCTGTGAGACATGGCGTCTTACTAAGCTTCAAGAGTCTCGGCTTTTGAGAATCGATGTCTCCGCCGAATCTTAGGGGTACATTGGTACGACCGCGTTACAAACACCCGAGTTCGTGAGCAGACACAACAGCCTTCGGTGATTGAAGTTACCACGAAGAGACGACTTACGTGGCTGGGACACGTATTCCGGATGCCGCCAAAGAGTGCGGCACTTCGTACCCTTGTGGCACAGCCTCAACGGTTCCGTCGCCGTGGCCGGCCCTCCCTCAATCTGCAGCGGTGCTACAAAAGCGACCTACGTGCTGCAGGTCTGACATGGCGGGAGGCGCAGGAGTTGGCGATGGGCCGAGGGAAGTGGCGCCAACTTGTGCTTGCCCTATGCCCCAATGTTGGGACATGACAGGGTGGAAGAAGAAGAAGAAGACATACAATTCATTTAAATACAATAAATTATGTGGAGGAAATGATAGGTATCTACTATTTATATCATCATATGGCCTAACAAAACCGATTAATAAATCCGATAAATTGCGTATTAGATTTAGACAAATTTCAATATATTATTATGAAACAAATTAAAACAATAAGGGCCGGCCACTGCGGTCACAGAATGCTGAAAATAAATTCGACCATCAGATTAACGAAATTCCACGACGCAGAAAAATGTCTCGGTAACGCATTCCGCTGCAAATAGGCATGCAATGGAATGATATTTGACTTTCGTGGGCAGGACACACAGCTCTAAATCATCAACGGACCCGATATTATGACAAATTACAAATTGCAGATGCGCTATATAAATTTATTACTTTCGACCTAGAATTTCAAAAATTTGTAAAAATATTTCCTAATACAGAAAATCCTGTATAAAAATAGAATAGACATTCTAAACCACAGGTTCTCAAACTTATTTCGACCGCCGGCCACTTTAAAAAAATCTAGTGCCCCCATATTTTTTATCTTACCTTTTTACACTACCATCTGTTGCGCATCTTAAAAACAGTAGTTATTGCAAATATAATTTTTAAACATGCATTATTATATGGATACGATAGATATGGTGTGACCCATATCCTATTTCTGAGATCAAAGAATGTTTCAATGAGAGTTAATACAACTCATACTTCTTAATCATATTTAGAAGTATTTTTATTATTATTAAAAGAAGGCTTTCAATTTAAAACTTATCTAATGTAAAGGATGAATCTGATGCATTTCGACGAGTTTGTTAATTTAATTAATTTCTACCGAAAATTTTTGTATTAAAAAAAATATCGGAAATCATTGACAATTTTACTTAGTTAACTTAACCATGGACTATACGTACATGAAATATAAAGCTGCATCCACATTATTATATGCGTAAGCGACTCTAAATTAACCGTCTATACGGGACTCCAAGCATTCGAGTAGTAAGTCGCATCTCAAGTGGTATCGTGTCTAGATTCCCTCGGATTTTTATAGATAGAATTTGTCTGCCGTCGCCCCTCTAGATTTCCTTAACGCCCCCTAATTTTCTTTGTTCCTTCTACTGCCCCCCTGAAAGCTTCCAGCGCCCACAAGGGGGCGTTATCGCCCACTTTGAGAAAGACTGTTCTAAACTGTATAAGTAACATGATGTGTTTTTCACAACTGTATATTATTGTCAATAATCTTGGCCAGTTCTTGGTTGAAAACATTAATTATTTAACATGATACATAATCTGGATTATTTACTAAGTAGGTATATCGACCTTGTTTAAGAAAAAGGGCGTAACTCTCACAGAACAAATTTTACGGGAGGGGCAAAAAACGTTTTTTGAATGATTTTGGTATAATATTTTTTTTAAAATAGGCACAGACATTGGGTGCATGATGATAGATGATTTGGTGTAATATATTTTCAATCTAATAATAATTAAAGAAGTTATTTCAGAAAAATCATTAAAATTGAGGGTAAATGCTTTTTTCCTTAAATTAAAACTTAATTAAAGCTCAATTAAAACCTGAATTAAGATAATAATTTGCGGCATACTTCCTTTTTATAGAATGTGTATTTAGTTGTATACATTGTTAATATTTAATAAAAGAACTTAGAAAAATCGAGTGTTACGCCCTTTTTCCTAAGCACAGTCGATATGTATTTCATAAACGCCGTTTGGATAAAATGTACTATTAGAAGGAATGACAGTTTTGAAGACTACAGAGCATGTCCAACGCGTTGATCGCGTGATGAATTTTGGTCGATCGTATCATAAACGCGTAGGGATTGAGCCGTGACTATGTAACAAACATGTACTTATCTACATTCATTCAGTTATAATGTTACATAATTTCATTGATATTTTAAAATGGAAGCTTTAAATATTCATATTTTTATTTCTTTAACCACCATAACAATATGTTAACCTTCCCTTTACGAAACAAATAAATTCTGTCCGTTCCGGCAATGTCACCTTGTGTTACCGTATGAAATTGACAATATTAGAGTAGTTAAAAGGGAAATGCTTATTTAGGCAACAATAATATGCCTAATAAGATGTCATCATCATTATTAGGTAACTATTTGTTGCATCCATAAAATTATTAAAAGTATTTCCAATTTCAATAGACCAATCAATCAGAGAGTAAACAAACTGACATTTAGATTTTTCTATTGTATTTAAAATTTTAAAATAATTATTACATCGTTTTATAACTTATTAATATTGCAGCAACAGTGGAAGCAAATATGTAAAACACCGAATAGCACCTTATTGAAATTTGTTTTTATCGAATAGAATAGATAATAAGCTAAGTAAATAGCACACATACACGTGTTTAGCATTCCCCACGTGCCACCCGCACGTGTGCGCTCTAATGGCTTCCTAATTGACAATTGTTTATGTGCGAAGCAAAAAGAGTCCACCCTAAAAGCACCCTATATTACAAACATACAGTAAACAGAAGCACCATATTACTTCACTGTAGGTAAACATAAAGTTCTTAATCTATTTCGGACCAATTAACTGTATAAAAAACAGTAAAGGTATATTCTAGACTCTAGAGATAGGATGAAACTAGAGATGTAGTGGTTTACTATAATTTACTAGAGCAGAGGTAGCGAACCTATGGCACGCGTGCCACCAGTGGCACGCGAGATGATTTTGCATGGCACGCGTTTGAAGAGAAAATAATACCCATAATAATAATAAATGACAGATCGCATTAAATATATAAATGCATAGGTCGGTCCTTGGACTTTATGCGTCAAATACTTAATATTATCGCAATAACTTCATCAGTTCAACCTCTATTGTTGATCGATTTGAAATGTTTGAGACCACTTTAGCGAAAGAATGCCTCATCTGATCGGAGCAAGTCTGGTGTCAATTTGTGCGTAAATAACCAAACTAATTAACACATTACATACAGTATCATTTCTACCCATAAAAAAATCACTGTACCAAATAAGAAACAAAAACTTGGTGAAGCTACTAGTAATTCTGGTAGACATTTTCAAAATTGGTGTACCGAAATGTAAGTATGGCGTAATTGAAAAAAAAGATAAAGCTGTGTGTGTATTGTGTACTGTGTTCTGTGAGTGGTATCTAGAACAATATCATTTTTTAAATAGATATTTTAAAAACTATTTTTCACCATAACTGCTCGGCACGTCAGACAGTTGAAAAATAATATTTGGGAAATTTTGGCACGCGTACGTAAAAAGGTTCGCCAACCCTGTACTAGAGGATGGTCTAACTGGGATGATTCGATATCACGTGATGTCATATTGATGCGTACGACAGACAAGTACAGGAGATCTAAAATAATTAATTTAGCGGCGTTGAATTGACTCGTTTCTTTTCCCTTGGCGCATTATAGTTAAATTGGAATATTTAACTATTGTTTAATAAATTATGCACACCCATTTACATTTTTCTTTCGCAGACCAAGATATAGTTTGTATAAAATTCTGAATATTTAACATACATACTCAAAGTATTAAAAAATAACCAGAGTTGTAAGTTGTATATTGTAGTATATATTTACTATACTATGTATACAGGTCAATATAAGTATATTGACCTGTTAAGTTTTAAATATTTGTGATTTTTTAAATAAACACCCATAAGGCAGTATGACATAAATTAAAAATAAAAAAAACAACATAATATTCTTTGTACACAATATATGCATATAAACAATTTACACAAAACAATTATTGTTGTTACCGTTATAAGTACGAATAGATAATAATATTATAGTATAGTATAGAGCAGGGATGGCGAAGCTATGGCACTACACTAGTTATTCCACTTTAATAAATAAATTTGGACCGGTTTCGTCCGCCTCAGAGGGACATTTAAGTTGAAAAACAACAATACAATGCAATTCCACCATGAATTGACAGTTAACAAAATAAAAGAAAATAATATGCAATTATGTATAATGGAAATTGAATATAACAACAATATCTACACTGACTTCTGATCACTGTAACACCAGTAAATTTTTGACTGGACATGGTGGCTTCACTATAAAAAGCTCTATGAGTTTAGACTTATCCAACCAACATGTCCATGTGGAGAGAAAAGTATGGTTTGAAAATCCCATCCTCTGGGAATGCCTTAAAATGTGTACCGAAAGGGGAGAGTTGCTTAAGTCGGTCCAAGCCAATTTTATTTCCTTTAAAAAAATTAAGGCGTCATACTGCAAATGTGAAGAGCTTCACTTAAATCGTCTGGTAATTTTATATTAGTGTTTGATCATCGTGATATCCCGTGAAGGGCGTGAGGCCTCTTGACATCTTGACGATTTTTAATTAACTTGACAATCATAAAATAACATTCTCCATCGCTGATGTATCTAGAAACATATTATTATGCTGAAGGTGATCTCAGCCCAGAAGTTCCTTGCCCGCTTAATAAAGTCGCGCATATTATAAACATCACGAGATGGTACCTACTGTGTTTTTCAAAAATATCTCATTGACAATAAACACAGCGCGGCGAAGTTCGGGTGTTCTAAATGCTGGAGGTTTGTAATTAACTGTGATATTGAGGGCTGTGGCTTGGGCCGGTTGGGTAAAGACTGAATGTTGCAACTTTTATTATCATAATTAATCATTAATCATAAAAATGTGATTAAAAATCAGATTAGGTATATTCTAACATCTATAAAGAAATTGATATACTATAGTTTACATTGTTTACATCTATGTAAATATCTATAGCCCCTGTAATGTTTACGAATAGAAAGGTTTATCTAAATATTTTCCATTTCCGTTAGTCACAAATTTCCCTCAATTCATCCCAGAGGATGTTCAAACAAATAATTTAACACAAAACGGACGTTCCTGGAACAAGGAAAACATCCCGTAAACATGTGCAATTTATTCAATATGATGATAATAAAATGGGCTTTAATAATCAAACACGTGAAGGGAGTGCAGTCAGAGTTAATTTTAGTAGCGTCTGGCGTCTATCAACCTTTGCCACATGGCGGCGGGTAATTCCAAAATGCATAGTATTTAGATTCAGGGCAGTATTGTGAAGTCGGAAAATGGAAATTGATTATTTACTAGGTGCGAAAAAGAAAAATAATTACAAGATAAAAAGAACTTTTTTATATACAACGTTTTTAAATTTTCTGTTGAATCATATAAACTTAACTTGACTAGCTTAAACGATCAAAAAAAATTTACTTGACATGTCATGTTGATTTCCATAGTGACGCACGTATATATTAATAATTTAGTTGCTAGGACCGCAGACCCCTGCAACCAATAATGGTGTCGAAATAATTTTCATACAAAACAGAATTAACTGAAAATGAATTCAATTGTACTTAAAGATGGCTAAAAGTATTTAAAAAAATGTATTGGCATCGTGTTCTGATATATTCTAAAAGTTTCGAATGTCTATCTAGTCGGGAAGTTAGTTAAAAATCGATTGCAAGATTTGTACCGGACAAATAAGAATACGAGGTAAGAAAGAGGTTGTATTAACATAATACATACCTATGAATGGTACAGCAATGTTGTGTATGTATAACGTGATCATACGTCCCGTTTTTAGGTAGCCTATCCCGTTGGCCCCTAGCACAGCATCAGGATGCCAAAATGTCCTGTTTTCAGAAAGAGAGCAACTCACGGTAACAATTTCATAAAAAAGGCGCGAAAAATTTAAAAAAATCTATATAAAGGCACCGGTAGAAAGGGTCTTTTCTCTTATCAATAAGTTGTGGACGAGTGAAAAAACACGCTTGCGAGTCGCAGTTCTTGAACCAATCTTAATTACCAAAGTAAATTTTAGGAAGTACCTACTTCCAAATTTTTTTAAATTGCAAATTGCAGTTTAATTGAATTTTAAAATTAACAAACACAGTCTACACATTGTAGTTTAATGAATACAGATATGTTTGACTAACAACGTTTAGTGTGCACTATTTATGTCGGATCTTAACAGCCTACCTCCACCCTTCACCACTGCTGTATGACGGCATTTGTCCAGCGATTGTCCACTCGCCAAGCGACATGTCCAGTATATTGTCATTTCATCTTCGTACCGATCTCTATCACATCGCGTGCCTACTCTTGTATGCTTCTTAATCCATTGGTTTCTTTTGTGATCTTTCCGCATTATGCCCAATATGAAAATAATATACAAATATGTACATATTTTTCAAAGTTCTAAATATTAACATAGCAACGATTAGGCTAAGGCCACATAGGTAGGTGCCTTGCTTGGTGGCTACGTTCTAGGTGACATAACCTAGCAAACGAACGCACACTATACTATAGCAATGGGCACACTGCACGCTTCGCGCCTCGCTACGTGATTATTAGTCACCTAGTGAGTCTCCCGGCGAATAAACGTGTTGGTTAATTTTATTGAGTCACCTCAGCGATCTCAGAATCACCACAGTGATTTTGAAAGATGGAGGATGTTTAGAATATTTCTTCAGTATGACAAACGTCAAATACCGTATATTTTGAGGTTATGAATAATGACGCATGGGTCGTAGTGTGCCCATAGACGAAAAATATTGCGAGGCAGAGAGATGCAAAAGGATTTACCTTACCTCAATGTTACAACAAGTTGTTCCTCGGGTATTATAGATAGAACATCTGAAATGCTTATCAACCTTTTGTAATGTCTCTTTTAATTTGCCCAACAATAATTCAAATGTTTCCTGGTTCATCCTCAAATAACTAAAAAACTTTTCATCATATTTCCGAAATTCTTTGTAGAGAAGTTGAAACTCTCCAAGAGTACTTCGAGATGAATTGACATTGTGTACCCAACAAGTTCGAATTTGAGACTTTCGAAATTTTAAACTTAAATTCTCTGTGAGAAGTAGGTTTCTGGTTAGTTTTGAGAGTGACATCGTTGTTGACTTGAGCACTCCCAAATGTCAAATGAATTTGTACCTAAGCACGTAGCATGCAATGTGGCAGTAGTGTTTTTAGTAGACAAGCATAGCACCTAGCTTAGCACTAGCGAAGCACCTACCTATGTGGCCGAAGCCTTAGTCAAAGATAACTCAGCAAAGATTTTGCGTTGATAGAATCACATAAATGCTTTCACTACATATTAACTTGACTTACGAAAATAATTAGGTATTATGAATTGATGATTTTTTGAAACGTGTTCTAATTCCTACCCTGCTCGAGTTCATAAAAGTAACATTGATACTGCGGAGTCAAGCAGATATCAAACATTCGCCGAGAGGAGATAACAAATATATGATAGTATGTTTGATTTGTGAACCAGAATTATGTGAACCGGAAATATAATTAGACCGAAGCAGCGACGAAAGCGAGTTAAACTTTTGTATATTGAGAAGTCGCTCGTTATCAATTTGGAACATTTCTAATGGGAGATAAACAAACAGTATTGCTTTCAGCTCGAAAAATTATTTATTTATTTTTGCATAATTATTTAAGCATTGTAAATGTAAAATTTAAATAACCACGATTAAAATATTAACAACCACTTCCGCTAAATTGGATCTACTTCGGGGGTATCCCGGAACCGACTTCTGGAGATCTTATAACTACGAAATTTATTTTAAATTCAATATAGATACATAATTTGAAAACATCTCACGCATAATAATACCATATATTAGACACCCGTAGCTTAAATGGAAAAGCATACTGGTGCGAATTCGGCGTATACAGGTTCAAGTCCTTCGGATGTCGTATTATTTTGTATATCGATGAGATGTTTTCAAATTATGTATATTCAATATACCTATAGAATGTTACATTCTTAAATCTTCTGTCTTATTTGTTGAATAAAAATAAATAGTTTATTAAATTTAATAAGTAATAACACTAAGTATCTATGTATCTGTAAAAACAGTCTACCTGCCGAGCAAAAATGTTCTGCCAGTGAGCCATTTCTGAGAAGAGCACATGGTAACTCAGCGACGTGACGGCTTCGAGTAAAAGAAAAAGAGATTAGATATTGTTGTCACTTGCCGCTTACCTGAGGTCCGCAATTATAGACTTACTATGCTCCTTTGCTTTTAGCGGGCAAGTCCTATTTTAAAGTAAATACCTCTCCACCTAAGCTCTTGTGTATTGGGTCCACCATCCATCGGTTTTAACAATTGGTAATTTTCAAAACTATTCAACAGATAATTATTATAATTTGTGACGTATGTCATTGTTTATTGTTGCCGTTATTATGTGATTGTGCAAAAATACGATAAACAAGAAATAAGGGCAAGTTCAGATTTTTTTAAGGTTTCATCAGAAGTAACGTAGCGTGGTCTCGTGGAATGTGAATATAATTATATGATGTGGACTTGTTCAACCATATTTATTTATATAATAATTTTAGCAGATACGTATATGCATTTAGTTTCGAACAAATGATTGTGCACGTACATTTATATTGTGCAGAAGCAAAAGTTTGCAAACATTTGTATGCGGGCAATATTTATAATATATTAGTGAGGGTTTAAGAAATACCTACTTGGAAAGCAGCACGTAATATTAATAGTGATATGTTTGGATATTCTGTTTTATGTATACAAACATAATTATTTTGTATTTCAAAAACTGCAAAGTCGAGGAATCCATGCTGTAGGTGAGCAAGTATACCCAAATACTTTAAACTTAAATAGGATTTATATAAATATTTACGTAGTAGCAAAACATACGTGTGGAGAGATGTGGTGGGTTGAGAATGATTTAAGAATAAAAAATCTGGGAATTCTCACATGTCAAGAAATAGGAATTCTTATAAACGTATAAAGTTAAAAGGGGATGACCCTATATTTTAATAACTGTCATGGCCCAGAATTGTCTATATATCTAATAGTTGACAAACCTAGCTACGCCTGTGTATTCTATTTTGTATAATGCAATGCCATAAATTGAACAAATAAATTGTTAAAAAATCCTGGAATAAAATATATTGTCTACTTAGCTGTCAATGTCAACGAACCGCTAATATATAAAATATGTGTACCTATCTATTATTTAGAATTTAGATCCACAAAAAACCATGTACTTAATTTAGGTAAGAAAAAAATATTACTTAGTTAAATTATTATTACATTATTAATTACATCCACGGTGGCCGCACGGTTTAAGCGTTGAACTATAACGCCGTGGGTCCCAGGTTCGAATCCTGGTTCTGGCAAGTACACATATATTATTGTTTTTCAATTTGTGTGTGAGTCAGGGTATGGACCTAATAGGTTGAGCAAGTGGCTGATACCCATTTCTCGTAAAAAAAAAACAAAATCTGTTAATACAAACCTCTACTCTATTAGGATCGGACATGATCGAAAAAAATAGATTATTAATAACACAACAAGAAGTATTTATTCCATATTGTTTATTAATAATCACGACTGGTTTCGTCCACTTCGATGGGGCATCGTCAACTAATACAAAATATACAATATTACAGAATAAATTCATACTAACAAAATTTAATAACATTTTTTTGTATTGGAGATACCTATGGACAATAATTAAGATTAAATCCTTAGAAATTCTTCAAAAATAAATCAATTAATCTTTCCACAACGGTTAATATATTCAAGAAAAAAGAAGCGAAATCTGTAATTTTAAGTGCGAATTTTTCAGCAAACTTGGATTTAAGACTTTCTGGTTTCAAGTACAGAAATTAATAAAATTGTCTGCAGTCAATTCTCCACGAACCGTTGTTAATATGTGAACCCATGCCTACCTAACGTCCAGTGTATCCAACTGCAAGTGACGCAAACATGCTAGAGAGGATAAGAAAATAAGCTAGTTGGCAGTAAAAAAAACGGTAGATTTTCTTATAATTAACATAAATGTCTATAAACTAGCACATCAAAAAGTAAGTCATAATTTTGAACAGTTTTGCGAGAACAAAATATATTAAAGGAGAAATAAGTCAAACAAAACATAATCAGGTTCAAAATTTGGTCTTTATTAAATGTCTTTTGTTACATACTATCAATAATTATTGGTAAGATAAAAGTATGTAGGTACGAGAGGTATGGTTGTTGAAAAACGCTAGATTTAACGTCATGTGTCATGTGCATAGGTATTATGCAAGCTAGGTATCTAGATGTGTTGGTAAGAAAAACGCTTAGTTGGTAACACTGCAGTACCATCCTTATATTATTTATTTCCTTAGAATGCCTTTAATGTACTTATATAAGTGAGTTATATTATTTTATACATGAAAATATACTTACATTAGATGAATTATATTTTTTATTGCCCATAAACAAGATGTTTTCGAGAATAGCAATAAGAATGAAGCCAAGAATTATCGTTAAGTTTAGTATAATACAAAACGTCGTAAACTCGTGACGGCCCATGACCTCTGTCGTTTGCAAAGGACAAAAAGCTATTTAACAACAATGACATGTTTAAATTTTATGTCTTTTACCTGTTGACGTGCCATAATATATCTACAGATCTTGGTCCTTCGTCAATGGTTGCTTATTTTAAATATTTGACAGTGACAGATTGTCTCGATGACGATTTTTAAATGAGATCGGCTACTGCGTCTGGAATTGGATTTCGAAAACAGCTCCGAACAATTAAAAAGATTCCCTTGAAAATTACCAAAATATTCACAATAGTAACATCTTTTCAAACTGAATTAATAATCCTCTGTCAAACACAATGGCATGCATCATTTTTCTTGCGGACATTTGCATTTAGTAAAATGGAATTTTCAATTGAATCCGTCTTACAAGATGGCGGACATCGAACAGATGTTCTGTTTGTTTTGAATTTTCGAAATAAATGAATATCATTATTTTGTTTTAAAAATATAGAAAATATTTACATAGCTAAAAAATATTACAGACATTTTAAGTGTGAAGCAGTATTACGTCGAGTGGGGAATTTATATTTCAGGAAACACCAACCATCAAAGCCAACTATCTGTTTCACGAAAGTGCCACTTGATCCAATAATGCATACGGAGTCCAGCTAAAAAATGTTGACATAAATATATAGGTAATTAGAATTAGTATAAAAATATTAATATGCTATGTCATATTTACCAGTGGCATGTACCTAGAATCTAGATGCTGAATATATGGAACATTCTTAGAAATAATGTAGGTATACATTTCTATGTAATAATATAAATTTATTAGGTACACAATTATATGGTAAATTGTATGCAATTCTATCTACTTATAAAATATTTAATAAGTTATAAAACTTTTGGAATATTAGTATGAAGTAGCAAATAGAGTTGGGTTTCGGGAATTCTCGAAAAATTTTCGAGATTTTCCATCCCGAATCCCGAGAATTGAAATTTTTAACATTTCGGGAAATCCCGGATTTCGAGAATCTTTTCTCGGGATTTCTTTATTATCAAATATTAATTGAAAAAACGATTTTCGATATGAAAAAGGTGGACAGAAACATAAAACGTTTGAAGACTGATCGGGGCATTTAACACAATTGAGCCAACGACGACTCAAAATGAGCGCAATTTTTGCGACATCGGGGAATTTTGTGTCTCAAAAGTGTACGCTATCAGACGCAGCGATTGACAGTCGTGTTTTTTTAAATTCTATTTTAATAAGTATTGTTTTGAATTATATTTGTTTTCCTACTTCTATTTATTTTGTCTTCTTACATAATTAAAAAAAACATATTTTTTTTGGAATTTGTCTGTTTTTACACTGATTTTAGGATTTTTACATTTCCCGATATCTCGAGAATTCAAAATTTCATCATTTTGGGAAATCCCGAATCTCGAGATTGAGATTTTCTCGGTAAATACCCAACTCTAGTAGCAAACATATTTTATCAACAGGGTCCCAACAATCAATGGTCACGCACGCCACTGGTCGTTACCCACTTGTTGGTCGTAATTTGGTAAATTTCATATTTTCATGTAAACATTACGCAATGTTATTTATTTCCAGGAAAACAGTCTGAACCCTGCAATTATATAGATTTCAGAATAGATGGTACATTAATCTTTTGGGTATTTTAATCTATGCTTATAAATAGTTCAGTGATGCATAACCGGCGGTATGAAAATCTTGAAATAATATCATAATATTAAATACTATCGTCCGAGGATACTTGATGGAATTTTAATATCATAATAATTACTAACGTATTCTAGGAAACATGCTAAAATACCTATGTATCTGTTGTAATTTATCGACTTGCAGGCTATCGACCCCCCCCCCCCCCCTCGAGGCCCCCTGAACCAGGGCCCCCAGGCAAGAGCCCTGTCAGTTCCGTCCAGTGACGTCCCGTGGGGGTAGGCAGATCGAGCGTCGCTTGGGGGCGGCAGTTGCTCGAAGGGCGGCAAATCGAGGAGAATCATTTGGTATATATAGAAATAGCTAACTAAACTTAGTAATAACGAAAATATCTTTCCATTACAAATTCAGCTCACTAGTTGGAAACAAAATGTATTAATTAATTAACATAAAAGGTTTAATAATACTGTAGTTTTTATCGGGTTTGCGATGTCTAGTATACTTCCGTTGCCAATTGGACTTCCTTCCGGAAACGACACGTGCTCGCATGATAATAAATAGTGTACAAAAAAATGGGGTGGCATTTTGGCGCTGTCCAAGGGCGGCATTTTGTCTAGGGACGTCACTGGTTCCGTCCTTGTGGGGGCCATGATAGGGACACTCCCAGAGGAGGTGATAGGGACTACACTAGGGCGATATTATTATTATCTACGACATTTATACCAGAAATTCACAAATTTGGCTCTACTGATTAAAATATTGTGCATGACTGCTAGCTGTGTAGTCCCCGGAGGTGAAATAAACTGAAACGATGCGATGGTTAATGTCTTCAACGAGTACCGTTTTCCAAACGCCGCTGAGGTGTTTTTGTTTACCTGTAGCTTTCGTCGCGGTTCACCATCTTCGCCGCGAGAAGACGTTGAAATCGTTATTTTATGTATCCTGGATACAACAAGTTACTAATAATAGTATTGCTGCAAAGTTTATGGCGTGTGAAACCCTTGCGGCAGGTTACGAACATGGTGCCCATTTGGCTATTTATTTTGATCGTTTCTGCATGCCTTTCAACTATATTATACAATTAGTATATAGTATACCGTGGTTGATTCTGCAATCTTCTTGAGGGTTTGAATCTAATATCCCTATGATCACAACAGTAAAGTTCGATTTTATATATAAAAAAAATACAAGATAAAAAGAACTTTTTATATACTTACCACATTTTTAAATTTTCTGTTGAATCATATAAATTTGGCAATTCTGTGTACTTATTGATAATTTAGGACAAATAAGACAATTGTCAACAAATCATTTTTTTGGTATTTTGCAACAAACAAATATAGAATACTGAAATGTCATTTTGATTTCCATAGTAACGCACGTATATATTAATAATTTAGCTGCTAGGACCACCCCCTTAGCAACCAATAATAGTGGATTGGATTACGGATTTCTTCCGAAATAAATTTTCATACAAAACAGAATTAACTGAAAATGAATTCAAATCTACTTAAAGATGGCTAAAAGTATTAAAAGAATGCATTGGCTTCACGTTCTGATATACGTATTCGAAAAGTTTCAAATGTCTAGGCTAGTCGGGAAATTAGTTAAAAATCGATTGCAAGATCTGTACTGGATAAACAACCACTAGACAAACAAGAATACGAGCTAAGAAAAACGTGGTAAAATAGAAATGATTTCTTGTTATACACATTTTTTTTAATCGATATATTTTAAAATAAATATAAAAAAAAACCTGAAAACTATGAATTTATCAAAAATCATTTCTGTACGTTAAAGTAAAGTAATAATGAGGTATTATGAAAATAGCCACGATTCGGCCTATATCGTCGTGGGTCCCATGTTAGAGTCGTGGGTCCCAGGTTAGAATCCTGGGTCTAATTCTAATAAGTACATTTTTCAATTTAGTCAGAGTATGGACCTAATAGGTTGAGTAAGTGGCTGATATCCATTTCTCGTAAAAACAAAATCTGTTAATACAAACCTCCACTCTGTGCAGGCCCATATGATCCTATTAGGATCGGACATGGTCTTATATAGATACCTATATTATATAAATAAAAATCTTATAATATAATTAAAACACTTTAAAATGCCAATACTCAAAAAAATGCCTCAAATTGCAAACATCGTATTGTTTCACTAGGCACCTTTGGTATGTCGAATATTTTCACCTTCTTAATGTATGCTCACGAATATTATACCTACATGTTATACAATATACGCGATACTATCGTACAAAATTTTTATTTCAGCGTAATATAATCAAATAGACATTCATCTTAATCAGCTATTGCAGACAAAATAATCAATGACTAAAATAACCTTTCAACAAAAAAAAACTTAACTTAATTGAATGATTAATTATTTGTATTGTATTGTAACCAATTTAATTTTTTAAAAACATTACAAATTCAATTGCGTTTAACAAAAATATAACAAAGCAATCACATTTAATTATGATGTATTGTGCCTACGTCTTATTTGTTAGACATTAATTTAACATTTTAAAACAAATAGTTTGTTAATATAATATCATTTATTATAATTATTTAAGTATAGCCAAGTTCAGGCCCGGTCTTATGGCGATGCAAGTGATTGGGCCCAATTATTGGCCCTCGCGCATTAAAGAAACAAAGAAAAAACGACAATAAACCAGTATATTTTTCATTAAATTAAAGAATTTTATTGAACAGCCTTGTAAGGTAGACTTAAATTTTTATTTAAGGATATATTCGACGTTATTTTAATAAAGTTATTCGGCACCACTGACAAATACATTCAAATTGAATTTATGAACATTATGGGTGGTGGAGCTCATAATAATACTTGTCTTTCGGTCGATCTCGATGACCCATACTCGATATTTTCAAAATTCAGAAACTATATAAAAATACCCTTGACAATTAGATATATTTATATTGTCTGGCGGAAAACTATTTCCATTGGATAGTAGTACCTACCTATCTGCCGAAAAAACCCCACAATAGAATAAAAGGGTAGCTAAAATTATGTTCATACATATTTGTCAATAATATCAGTGTATTGGTTTATAGTGTTAACTGTGGTTATCAAATTGTCAAATGCGATACCTACCTGAACTAATTTAATTCTTTAATCTTTGGTAAGTTCATCTGGTTATTTGGTCAAGCAAGTCATATTTTCTTGTTAATATATTTTCGCGTACCGTTTGAAGTTATTTTCTGTTATTATTGATTAATCTCTATGAACTCTGAATACATACTAAAATCGGAAGTGTTTCTATTTTATAAATAAACCACCTATAGAATGATATTAGTGCCTGTTCTCGGGGGCCTCGGGCATATGATCCAATCGGGCGACGCACTTGCTAGCGCCGGCCCTGCTCAGGTTACAAATGTATGTAGACATTTTGATAAAATTCCGTATGTAGTACGAAATATATAATTTACTGACTTTTTTATTAAGGTCACGCAACATTTATAGAGAGGCTGATGTAATCAAATGATTTAAAATACATTTTGTGGGATACATATTTTCGTAAACACTTTGTGGCAATAAAGTTTTATTATTCCGCTAATTGACATTTAAAAGATAACATTTTTACAGCGGCTGCTCCAAAAAAACTACATCGAAATGTGATCAAATATCTAAATTTAAGAAGGTGTCAAAATTGTGCTTGATCTTGGGACGAAATTCATTTTTCCCGCATGTTTTGTTTGTAAAATTATTTACATCAGTTCATATAGTAACACTTTGACGACTCTTCGACTTATTCTGGGCTGGTGCACACTAAACACTATATTATTATACTATACTTATATATTTATATAAAATTGAAACCATTTAAATTTGATTTCATTAAAAAATAATGTAGAGCTTTAATTGAAGGTCAATATTATTAAGAACATCCTAAAATTAATACGCCTACGATTACCGAGAGATAACCCCGTCGGCTTATAATGTCGCGCGTCCCGGGTTCGAATTTTAGGTCTGGAAAATTCACATATTGTTTTTCATTGTATTGTGGACCAGAAGATGGAGCTAATAGGTTGAGCAAGTGGCTAACATCCAGTGACGTCCCTGGGAGTAGGCAGATTGAGCGTCGCTTGGGGGCGGCATTTACTCGAAAGGCGGCAGATCAAGGAGAATCATTTGTAATATTGATTGTGGAAAGGAAAAAGGGCGTTCAGCTCACTGGTTTTGTCGGGTTTGCGATATATAGTTTACTTCCGTTGCCATTCGACGTCCTCGGTGACTAGAAAAGAGACGTGCAGATTTGCGAATAATTACAGTCTGATATGTTGTTAGTAATTTATCCATACAACACATTTCAAAGATATTGGACTCACGAAAAGATGATAACAATGCTGGTTAAAAAAATGTGGCGGCATTTTGGCGCTGCCTAGGGACGGCATTTTATCTAGGGACGTCACTGCTAACATCCATATATCGTAAAAACAAAACTCCATTAACTCATTTAGTGCTAACCCCGCGACTGGCGCGTTTGGAGTAATTGACCATTATATATAATTAATTAACGTGTTATTTAAATGTGGTAATTAAAAGGTCAGCAGTGATTTATTTATTTATAAAAAAGAGTATTACGGCATTACAGCTTTTGGCCAATGCGCCATAATACATAATACATACAAATATATAAAAATATCTTAATTACAAATAACAACTAATATGACAAGAAAGTGGAAAAGACAGCATGTGTAAATATTAAAGAAATATGATAATATATACAATTATAAATTTATCCTATTTAAAACGTCTACAAACATTATATAATTAATAAAAAACAAATCAACCTTTATGGTGCCATCAAATAAGCTAATTGCACGATACACAGCATCATGAAACATAACATCTGTCCTGCGATGAGGTATCTTGAAGACCGTGGAGCTGCGAGTGATATTGGTGGGAACATGAAAATTAATATTTACCAGTATATGCGGATTGTAAATGAACCCACGAAGAAGTAAAAAGAAATGCTTTAAAAGAACAATCACTCTTCGGGTAGACAGGGATTGCATTGATAGCATACCCAGAAGAAAACGAGTCGGGAAATTCATTTTATTGTCATTATCATAAGGAAAGAACCCGTATGTTCTTAAGTAGAGAAATCTAAGAAATCTATTGTGGACTCGATCCAGCTTAATTGTGTGCATGAACCTATTAGGACTCCAAATAATGCTGGCATATTCAAGAATACTCAACACAAATGATACGTATAATGTACGTAGCACTCGGACGTTTTCGAATGATTTTGAAACCCTCATAACAAAACCAAGCATTTTGCTAGATCTAGTACTGATGTTAAGAATATGCTGATTGAAAGTGAACTTTGTATCATACAATACTCCCAAATCTTTTATCTCCGTTACCCTACTTAATATTATACCAGACAATGTGTATAGGAACAATAAGGTGTGCCTTGAACGATTGAATGAAATAATATTACATTTGGAGGTAGCGAATTCAAGTTTATTTAAGATAGACCATTGCGAGATAGCATCTAGGTCAGACTGCAACATCGCACAGCATAATGGGGTTTCAATAGTTCGAAAAAGTTTAAGATCATCTGCGAATAGCAAACAAGAAGAATTGGTTATAACTTTGACAATATCATCAAAAAATATTAAAAACAAAATTGGGCCAAGATTTGAACCTTGAGGAACACCAGAGTTTGTTCTAAAAATCCGCGATTCATTCCCATGGTAATCAACAAATTGACGGCGATTTTTCAAATAAGAAGCAAAAAAACATATTATACTATATGACGCGCCAAATGTACAAAGCTTTTGTAATAAAATATCGTGATCAACACGATCAAATGCCTTGGAAATCTGTGTACACAGAATCAACTTGAATTGACTTATCCATAGAATTTGAAATAAAATTATTATACACTATAAGATTTGTTACTGTGGACCGCCTAAGTCGAAAACCATGCTGCGAATCGGAGAGGCGAGAGTCTATTTGACGGTTGATGTTTATATGTAATATCGATTCAAATAATTTACATGGAGCCGAAAGAACTGCTATTGGCCTATAGTTAGAGATCTCTGATCTAGATCCCTTTTTATGAAGCGGCCTTAGGCGGGTTATTTTCCATGCATCAGGAAAAGTGCTGGATGCTATGATTAAATAAAATATATGTTTAAGCGGAAAGGATATATGTTCGTAACAGCCCTTAACCACATAAGGTGGCAAGCCATCTGGACCAAATGAACTTTTGGGAGACAAATTTGAAAACCCATATTCCATATCTTTCTCGTCAAAAGCTGAGATTTGAATATCTTGCGTTGCAGACGAAGGACCAGCAGAATCGGGGTCAAGTAGCGGTTCTATTGAGCTATAAAGTGATTCAAAATGCTTAGCAAATGCATCAGATATAACATGGTTCTCTATAGGATCATTATTCAACGTCATCATGGCATTGTCTTTTGTAGTACTACTGGAATTAAGCGAATGAATATATTTCCAAAAACAATTAGGATCTGAGACAATATTTCGACCAATCGATCGATAGTGTTAATAAAACCTCCACCATGTGAAATGATATTGTTTGGATTAGAGATCGTAAAAAAACGTATATAGATAGGTAGATTGTCTTATTATGTTGATTAAAAGTGGACGAGGAATTTCCCATTAAAACGTCTGGCCGCTTAGCGTATTATTATTGTGTTAATGCTAATACATATTATTAATATAGTTTTAATTTCAATTTCCATAATATTCTTTCGAATTTTGATATATTGAGTCGTTAAAAATAATTAATAACCAGCAAAAAAATGCAAGCACTGACGTATGTGAGGATTAGAATGATTAAAAAACGTGCAAGCTGATTCTTTATCTGGCCGTAACAATTATAACCACCTCGGTCAGAACTACTCCATTAAATATTTAAATGCAAAAAAATATATTTAAAAAAAACACAACACACCTACCTACATATACCTAGTGTATAATAATAATAAAAAATACCGGTTGCAAAATTATATGGCTACTAAAAATGTGGAGCGCTGCGATAACACCAGCTTAACAAAACGTTTTTTTAAAACCAAATTAAGCTTTACATGTGGTCATTATTTATAAATTATAACATTTCTATACAGTTACTAAGGTAATCTTTATATTCTACTAGGTGTTTGTTATTTCTTTGTAGAATGTTTCCCAACGTGGGTCATATGCCCCACCGGGGGGTCATTTGAATGTTTTGGGGGGCACTGCGCAAATCATTAAGGCCATACCTCAGTTGATACACGGTCTAAAAAGATCGTCGCTAGGCGATGCGCGGATTGCGGGTCGCGGGTGCAAATGAGGCATGTCAAACCAAATATAATTTGTCTTATAAATCCAACATGTGTCCATTTAATGTTATGTTTATTGTTTTATCAGTAACAATAATAATATATTCATTGACATGTTTTCTTTTTAAAGTAAATGGGACAAATGGGTAACGTTTTAAGTCATCTTTACACGATTAAGAATTATTACGGCCGTCGCCATCACGAAGCAAAATGACGTGTTTCCACCTCTACATTCTCTCTCCGAATGGGAGCGAGTGCAAAATTTCGTCGCGCCTATGTTTGAAAATTATTTGCCGTTTCACTGATGAATCACCTTAAGGCTATACCTCAGCTAAGGCATGGTCTAAAAAGATCGTGACTAGGCGATGCGCGGATTGTGCAAATGACGCGAGCCGAACGAAATATAATTCATCATAAAAATTCAACATGCGTCCTTTTAATGTTATGTTTATTATTATATTCGTAATAATAATAGTATTAACATGTTTTCTTTTTCAAGTACACGTGGAACGTTTTTTAGTCATCTTTACATGATTTAAGAATATATTCCTCCGACGCTATCACAAAACAAATTGACGTGCTCACAGGTCGACTATCGCTTTCCGACTGGCAACGCGGCCGAAATTACGTCCCACATACTGTTGAAAATCATTGCACATTTCACTTATGTACGCTCTTAATATGATTCAGTAATTATGGTAAAATGGCTAGTGACTTATGAGTCTTATGACCGATTTTCAGATGTAAAAGAAATTTATTTCCTACCTTGGATATCTCAACCGATGTTGCTAGATATAACTGATGTGGCCAATGGCCATGCAGTATTAGAACTCTGAGAATTACAAAATGGTGAATCTTTTAAAACATTATTCAATATAAAAAATACAATGGCGTGTCTTTGTATCGAGACAGAAACAAAGTATCCAATTATGACAAATTTAGCAAGAAAATAACTGTTGCCTTCCCATCATCCATTTAAAAAAAAAAAAAATCGTTTTGATATCACAAACCATGGATTAAAATAAAAATAAAGGCAACGCCTTCTGGACATTAGAGCAGCTAGATGAAAATATATATGACATACGTGACAAAAATCACAAACTGTACGTCTTGAATTAGCAAGTTGACAAAACTAGAAACTTATTAACTCAAAACTACAGTAATTATGACTAAACTAGTAATATCTTGAAGGGGGCAATGCCCAAGTGTCCTTTATGATCAGCTGTCTATAGATTGTCAATATTTTTGGACAATTAAGCAGTGACGTCCCGTGGGGGTAGGCAGATTGAGCGTCGCTTGGGGGCGGCAGATACTCGTAGGGCGGCAAATCGAGGAGAATTATTTGGTATTATATAGAAATAGCTACCTAAATTAGTTATATTATAACCAGAGCGTTGGAGATGTTTTTTTCCGGATGTTTTTTTTATCCAGTGCTTACTAGAGTACATATTTTAGTATGACGTCACCACGCTTCGCGAGGAATTTTTGTTTTATTTTTGACTGCTCGGTTTCGTATACAAAATGCCTATAAAAAATATTTTTACTACTCTTGGCACGTAGACGCATTATGAATGATAAATGTAAAACACCAAAAATCCATAATAAATCAGTCATAATATAATAATATAATGTCATTTACTCAGATTAAAGAGTTCCTTTCATAACAGTGATATTATGTAGGTATACGCGCAAAAGCCGTCGCGCCATGGGTGGCGCCGAACAAGCGACGTAGATAGGTATTGAAACAAAATAATATTACCTATATAGATTTCAACGTTGGTGACGAAACAAGGAAAATTATGGTAGAGATTTATAGATAGGTACATACTTCCGTATTTTTTAATTTATCCAAATATTTTTGCCAGTCATTCCCGAGATTTAAAAGTTGCCGGATGTACCTATTGCAAAATAGATATTCATAATTATTATTAATCCATTGACATTTGTCATAATCAATTAGTATTCGTGCATATAATACTATTTACATTAAGTACCAGCTAATTGTATTAAAAATGTACACTAGTATGTACCTACCTAGATTATATCGTATTTATCGTGCTGTGAATAACAATACCTTCTTTTAAGTCATTTTTTTATAAACATATTTTGTGCTGATAATAGTGTGGATTTGGGTATTTTATTTCAATCATCAACGGTTGAGTGTTGAGACTATTAATTAATAGTGTATTTATGATTAAAAATAGGTTTATATTAAATAAATAATGAGGAAAATTATTGTGTTTACATATTGTAGGGTACAATAATAGCATAGAAAAAATGGTGTAATGCGTGCGTCTGCGTAGGTATTACTAAATGGTACAGACCAAACTTGGAGTCATAACTCACATATTGCAATTTTGTCGTTTTTTAGTTAAATATGCCAAGTGATTCTAAATGAATTAATCTATATACCGAAAAATAGTTGAGTATTAAAAGTCAATTTAAACCATGTGAAAATCGTTGACAAAGTTCATTGTTGGTGTAATATCTCGCATATTTCAAAGAATGGAGTTTTGTCACTGACGCCTTCCTAACCAATCGGGGAGCTTTATTTCTCATAGTATGCTGTATGTCTGCAACGTTAGGAGTATTAGGTATATATATTTAAAAAAAAAAAAAAGTTATTCGACTCTCTCACTCATTAATATTCAAGGGAGTGCAATACTGTTCTTCTTATTGCAAAAAATAGTGCTCTGTTGGTTTTTAGCGATTATCTCAAAACTTGATTTTTGGAATATGTGAGTTATGATTCTAAGCGACTCAAATGTGTCAGACATATCAACCAAATGGCATCTCAGACTCTGGTGATTTGGGTAAGTGTTTAACTAATATTATATTTATTCGCTTATTTATTTATTAATATCTAAATTTAATGTTTTATGATTCAGCTTAGTGGTAGGTATATATTTTGTTAGTGATGTATCCATCCATACCATGCCCCCCACAAGGGGGGGCTGACAGGGCTCTAGCCTGGGTCCCGGGCTCGATAAGTGAAATAAACACATATCACAAATATGCTCTAATAGCAAAAAATTCGCCTGCGGCGCTATTTTATTCAATAATATTAATTTTTAAAATTATGTGGTTGTACAATACAATTTATAATTGTGTAGCGATACTCAAAAACTCCATAATTCAAATGGGTGTATTAAAATATACAAAAAAAAAACACTAAATATACGCATCAGTTTTAACGCGTACACCATTTGGAAAACATTACTGTAGAGCGTCACACTGCCTTTATCCTAAGCGATAGGTAGGGGGGCTGCCAAAGATCCTTGCCTGGGGGCCCGCTTCAGGATGCGGGGGCCATGCTTCATACAACACATTTCTTAGATATTGGAGTAATGAAAGGATGATAAAAAAAATGGGGCGGCATTTTGACGCTGCCTAGGGGCGGCATTTTGTCTAGGGACGTCACTGCAATTAAGTATAGTGTGATTATATTATTTGCAGCATGGGTGGCCAACCCGCGGCCCGCGGGCCGCATGCGGCCCACTGGGTGTCAACTTATGGCCCGTGGAGCAGTGAGAAAATAAAAATAATAATAAATCAAATGCTACCGCTAGATGTGCTAATTTCGCAAATTGAGATTCGATATTGGCTCAAGATTTTAAAAAACGCCGTGTGCTTTTTGCTGCATTTGCAACGCCATTCTCCGTAAACGTGAATTTATTACAGAGAAATTTACAAATTGAACATTGTGATATATGTTGCGATGAACAGTTAAAGGAGAAATTCCATCAGGTTGGTTTAGAAGAGTTTTACAAAATATATTTGGATAAGGAGAAATATCCTGCATTTTACAAACATGCTCTAATGATGACTTCGCTATTTGGAAACACTTACACGTGTGAACAGCTTTATCGGATGAAGCATATCAAATCCCGAGTGATAACACGAATCACTGATGTGCATTTGGAAAACTGTTTGCATGTAGGAACAACCTCCACTCGATATCGATATTGATGCACTTAGTTCTGCCACACAAAATCAAACTTCTCACTAAAATTTATTATTTTTATATTATTTTGTTCATTTTTTATTATTTAAAAAAAGTCTAATCTAATAAATATGTTTGATTCTCATTTATGTTTTATTTTATTAATATATATTTCTTTTTTGTTTCGTATAATAAAAAAAAATGGTTGTGCGGCCCGGTAGGAAATTTCATTTTTAGAATCTGGCCCGGCTGCTGAAAAGGTTGGCCACCCATGATCTACAGCTAGAACGTCGATATGTTAGGCATATTATTTGATATTGAACAATATGATCAATCGGTTGGAAGTTATATTGACGTGAGTGGATCGTCAGGTGTCTTGGTGTTCAGATGTCTTCGCCAAGTCGACGGGACCAAGATGACGGCCCCAAATTATTGTCAAGTTCTCCACCAGCATTGTTCATAAATCAGAACAGCGATCTCAAATATACATATAGCTGTGAGCAGTGATGGTATCCACAATACAAACTTTAGTGGGAGGTGAACCAGATGATGACGATACAAGTAAGTATATTAGGAGTACCCAATGAATTCCATCATGCAGAAGAAAATATGGATGATTATCTGGAGTGTTTATAGTTAATCAGCGCCTAGCCTTAGTTTCTATTTATAAAGTTTATCTTTCGCATGTGTATATCAGCCACGTTTGAAGTGTCAGATTAAAAAAAATCAACAAAGTACATATTGCTAATAATTGTTGTTTGAGCACAGATAAAAATAAATGCCAGACATCAAAAGCACGTCTGCCATAATATCTGAGGAGAGGTTTTGCTTACGTATGGCAATTATTTCAGTAATCTCTCTATTTTAAATGGTTTACAAAATGATGCATCGCCAAATATCGTGTGATTTTCCGGTTATGAAACACAAGACAATATTTTTTTACAATATTGAGCATTGCTACTATTATTATTCAAAGCACTGGTTAACCGGAAAAGAAGAATTAAGGCTCCCTCAGACAGTTAGTTGTTATTTTTTTTTTTAATTTTTAATAATATTAGAAAGGCATTGATTTTAGACGGGGGAAAAGTGGATGGAAAAGTCGATTGGGTCGGAGTGGTGGAAATGGAAAAAATAGCAAAAACTCTAAAACATTTATACTTATAGCATTGCCACTGACTTGCAATATTTCAATTTCAGATAATTATTATCATTTATTCAAAGATTCGTTTATACTACAGGAGGACCTCGACTTTCGCACATAATTGGTTCCTGAAAAGGTGTGCGAATGTTGAATGTTCGAAAGTAGAGGGAAGTAAAAAAAAAAAAATTGTGTGTATTTTGAAATATTTATTTATCAAGTAGGTTTTTAGAAGGTTTATGAACAGGGGCAACTGATTCTTCCTTAGATAAGAATGTACGACTAGGCATTTTTTTCCAAAATAAACCTGTGTCATCTACATTAAATATTTGGCTAGAGGAATATTCTCCATCTTCAATAATTTTGGATAATGAGGAAATAAATTTTTTTGCAGCATCTTTATCCGCATCAGTCGATTTTCCAGTGAATTTAATATAAACCAACCGTTACTTGCTTGAAAAATCGTGTTAGAATCTTCTTTTTCTAGCCTTCCAATCTTTGTAGAAACTAAGAGCCTTCGCTTGAATGATTGAAATATTCAGAGGGTCATCCATAATTATGCCGTGTCCTTTGGAAACAACCTTTAAAGACAATATATTTCCACAATTTTGAACGTAGTCCTTAATTTTATTTTTATTTTTCATAATTGAACATATCGTAGTAGACCTGTTTGTATCATACGAACGTCTGATTGAAGCAAAAAATTCACCGCAACAGAACGTCATGTGAAGTTTATAAGTCCTTGTTTTCTTTTTGTTCGTATCAACACTGCAGTTTTTCCGTTTCTCACTCATGTTTATAAATTTTTAGGGTGAAATATTTCAAATGAAGAAAATTAGCAAAACGCACAACATCACACGCTCGCACGCGCTCCTGCGCAAGACTAAACCTATCCTAGCTAGCTCACAAGCAAAGTGACAGGTGCGAGCAGGATGCAAGTGACGCAAGAAATGCACTGGCTTGTGAGCGAGCGAGAAGGGGATATCTTAACCCCACGGCCAGCGCGACGTTTTAAAAAAAACGACTTTTTTTGAAATGTGCGAAATAGCGAATTGTGCGAAAGTCGAACGTTCGTAAGTCGAGGTCCGCCTGTATTATTATGTCTACTTCCCTCTACTCTCTGATAACATGCGCACTTTTTATATATTATTATTATGTGACGTGGACTAATATATTAATTATATTTGAATAATTTCGTTTGAAATGTGCAACGATTTGGGTAGGTAGGTACCTATTTTAGGAAAGTTTTTGTATTATTTCGAAAATTATTTCGGATATAAATAAAATCCTCCAAATTAACACGAACTCATAATATTTAAGTATAGCTAAAGCATTTAAGTTTATTTAAAGCATTTTAGATAATAGGATTTTGTTAGTTTTATTCAAAGTGCCAATTATTTATCATGGAATATTATTTTCTCCAAAGATATACAGTTAATGTTGTAGTATTTTATGATAGCTATGAGGTGGTGTTAAATTTAACATTAAAAATCTTTTTTGCTACCTACCCACTCATATCATTCATATCCTATAAAAATGGCCACTTCCTCAAATCCACTGCCCCCTAATAATTTTCTCTTTTTGATAATAAGTTGGTATGGTATGCAAACTAAAACGCATGAACCAGGGAACACAGAATTAATGGGAACTGAAATACCTAACGGGTACGGGTAACAGGCAACCGATCTCGAGTGTGGAAGAATATGGGATTAATTTAAACACATCTCAAGAATACGTTATTCTATTTTTGTCCTTCGTTCTGTCAACTTACTGCTCTCGGTTTATGCACTGACAACATTAAATATTGATATATTTGAAGTGTAGTGACCATGTAGTGACTACAATTATTGGCGAAAATAATAAGTGAAAACTCGAGCGGTAATGCAGTCTACTGCATTTTCATTTGTTTAAAAAAAACAAATGAGTCAACCTTTCACTCATTATTATTTTCATTTGTTTTGAAACAAGTGAGTCACCACTTTTCCAGTTGTTCCTTTTGATTCCATTCTGATTAGTGATAATTCTGATTAAACATCAATAATATAAAAACAGTTCTGTCTTTTACTACAATAACCTACAGAAGGTTGCAAACATACACCATTGCACGTCTATAATGTGTGTTTCATTTTCGTAGGACACTCGCCCATTCACAAACCGTGCTTCAAATTTTCTTCAATTTATTAAACTGTTCTTGTGGTATGAAGGAAACGTTTTGTATGAAATATTTTTTTTAATATACTTACTTACCACATTACGATAAATAATAAAATTAATATTTATTAAAATATGTCATAGTTAATTAGATTTTCTTGTATGCTACTGATTGAAATAATAAGACAGGCGTACATAAGTAGGAACCTAAAAAATATACCTTGTAAGTAGCTCTAATATACGAAGGTCTCTAAAAATGATTTGCATAATATCCAATCAATTAATCCGTTAAGCTTAAAAAATAGACCGCTAAAGTTCAAATGGTTTAACTATAAAAAAATGCATCAAAGTGTTAATCTATTTTTTTTAAATCAAAAGTAATGTACTTGTACATTAATTATTTGGACATATATTTTAATAGGCAAGTACAGCAATGCTAAGGGGTATCAAACTTATTTTACCGATAGATAATATTTATTGTTATTAAATAGTATAATGTAACGCGTGTCCGGAAAATTGTAAGTATGCAGTTTGTTATATCAAAGTTCGCCGTGATCTGTTTTTTAAGATACCGATGGCCTTATATCATTGAGATCAAATTAATGTCTAAATAAAACACTTGAAAATGCGTATTAAAAGGACCGAAATACACGGGAAAGGCAGAAGAAAATATGTAGGTACATATATAAGTAGATAAATTAGAAATACAATCATATCATATATATTTATATAAATTCTGAATCATTGAAAAGTAGGTTAGTAGGTAGGTTCTTGTGAGTATCAAGTTGTTTTTGATAAAAATGAGTGTTATTAACAGATAATATGTCAACCAATATCAAATTATTTTTTTTGATGAAACTAATATAATTTTAATGTAAAATTACTGTCTGCACTGTTCCGCAGTTCACCGTGAGTTATCGTACCGGAAAGGGATTGCCGTATCCGGCGTGTACCATTGAAATAAAAAATGACGCGTTGTTCGTGGAGCATTTCAGACAGTAATCCTGGGTCTGGAAAATAGACATAGATACCTACTTATTGTTTTTCAATTTGTGTTTGGAGTCAAGAGTAAGTACCTAAAAGGTTGAGCAAGTGGCTACCATCCATTTCTCGTAAAAAATAAAATCTGTTAATACAAACCTCCACTCCAGAGATGGGCATACATGAGGTTAACGATAGCCACATTTTGGATTTTCATATACCAATGTCATATAATATATAAAGAGCCACACCATAGTCACACTATAATATCGTCTATTTTCTGGCAGAACACACTAACTGAAGAATACTAGTTTTGAGTAATTTGACTTTGAAGTTGTTAAAATGTTTGAAATAATGGTCTATCATGTGAGTTTATTAAGTAATCGTAAAAAGGATGACTTTAAAATAAAGACTGTTTATTTATTAAGAAGGTTTCCAGACGGTAAAGTTTGAAATAAGGAACATTTTGGTACGAACTCAATATGTAATTTTTTCAAATTAGTGTCTTCTGCCAGAACAGTGACGATATATGTTGTACCGAAAATGGAAAATAATCGACAAGCAACTTTCTTTAAATTAGGATATTTGAATATGCAATTGCATTCATATACGCGCATCTTGTCAATAAGAACATTTTGAAAGGAAAACTCGCGAAAATTCAAGTATAATGTGGAAAGAAAATACCTATATGTCTATCAAATCATATTGGGAGTCGCATTTTCGCACGTCTGCTGCACTCGGTGGAGGCACATATTATGATCTTCTTAGGATCCGACACAGTGAATAAACAATATTATTATCTACTTCTACACAGTTTTCTAATTGGAAAAAAATAGGAACGTTTCTATCAAATCAATTCATTAAACATAATATCATGTTGAATACATACATCGCCCGCGGGTCTTAAATACATCAGGTAAACACATCATAATATTGTATTCGAGTAACCTCGTAAAAAAGAAATGAATGATAACTTTTTCTTCTTAGCAAATACAAAAAAAGTATTATCACAGTACAGTGCCTTTGGCAGTCGAATTCAAAGTTCCAATTTTTTTGCGCCTGACCCGAACGCTGAACCCGATTATTTTAATTTTCACTATCGTACTGTGGTCCCCAAGTTCAGTTCTCTACCGATGATTAATTAGCTCACTAAAATAATGTTTTTCGTTTAATGACTTCATTTCTGGAAAATATTATGAGGTCGACTTTCTCTGATAAATAATATTAAGTATGTATAGTTTAATTATAATTTCGAGCAATAAAATGTATATAGATTATAACTAAGACGTTGAAGACAGACATCTATATATAAATACCTACTACTTGGATTAAGTTTAATTAAAGAAATGTAGTGTGCTTATTTACAAACGTGTCCGGAAACTTGTACATATGCAGTTTGCCGTATCACACTTCACCATGAAATGTTGTATCGGAAATTATATGGCCGCATATTAATGACCGTCCAACCTCTTTGGGTCGTATAGTACCTACCTACTGACCTAAAATTCATGTCTAAATAAAACACGGTTCTTGTCGGTTTACACTTTACAAGAAGCCAGCAGCAAACAAATTTTGAAAATAGCCGATATATTGTATTTGTTAGATTAGGTTAGGTTTTCATTCTTGAATTCATGATTTTTGCCAAAATCAGCAATGAAAATTGAATTAATGTTCATATTGAATCTAATAAAATTGGAGACCGTATATCATACGGTCATCTCTTTCTGATTATAAAGATCACGGCAAACTGTGCCACGGTGAAATGCTTTACGTCCAATTTACATGTACCATTTGACACTCGTCACACAGAAATACTATTAAACAGTTTTCCATAGAATTTAAGCCAAATCAAAGAATCGACAAAGATGGATAATATCCAGCTTATATCTATCCAATATATTATATTGGGCTAAATCAGTGAGGCACAAACTGCGAAAAAATAATAAGTACTTCATCACCAAATTTTTCATTGAATTCGACAGAATTCTAATTTCCTTTATACGAATTCTATCGTGCAAATACATTCGGGAGGTTAGTGTCAGAAGGGCGTAATGACAAAATATCTGTTTCCAATGTAAATATGCCAGTATATTCAATTTTTGCCGCTTTATATGCCAGAACAATATACTCATATCTATCTTTAATACCAACAGTTAGACATTGGAGTAACTACAATTCTTTCAGAATAATTAGTGACATAACGACTTAACACCTCATACCTCGTTATGTCACTAAATAACATACCTACACCGTGCAATATGGATATCGGGCGATAGATCCTTCTGACACTACGCAACATAAACATTTCCATTATCATTAAATATGTACGTAAAATGGAAAATGATTGGTGTAGTTGATAATGTTGATATGTAACTATTACATTAAACACACATATTTTAAAAAACACTTTCTGAGAAAATATATTATAAACAATAGAATTTTTTTTTTTTTTTGAAAAAAGTAAGCCACCCCGGCAGGGAATCGAACCCTGCATCTCCTGCATTTACGCTCCATCCGCGCATTACCTCTATGCTACGCAGTGACATACTAATTGCGAGAAATTTTAACTATTGGCCACTTTTAATACCCACTCATCAGCGCTCTTCTAAATCAAGCTACTTTGGCAATCGATTTTTGTTTATGGTACATATGGTAAGAATGCTACATTCTTAAATCTTGTGAATTATTCGTTGAATAAAAGAAATAGTTGATTATATATTAAGTACATTAAAATAATAAAATGTATTTCACGTCTAGTATATTTCATAATCTTATAACACTTTTGGAATGGATAAATAATTGACCCTTCTTTCAAAAAGGTTGTGCACCACTCAGCTAAACTAGTAATAATAATTGTACTAGGATTTTTTTTTGAATATTTATCATAAATAATAAATATTTAAATAAAAAATAACATGATAGCCACTAAATAAAATAATAATAAATATTGTAAAATACAAAAACGATTCATGCTAACCGACTTGAAGTTAACTTATTTCATGCTATATGTGTCTGAAATGCTCATGGTGCCATAAAACATAATTAAGTAATAATATTATTATTATGACGTATTACATATAATATTATTCTAGACACAGTAGCTAAACATTTCACGACAAACGCATTAATATACGACATAAAATATGCTAATATGTATGGCTTTTTCAACCGAATTCTGGGAAGCAAATGCAAATTATTTTGACTTTAAATGACCTCCAGAGTCGGATAGCTCTATTTTTTCTGAGAAGTAGCATTCGTTTAAAAAAGTCAAGGATTTTTTCACTCTTTTTTCCAACAGTTCTAACTTCCAACGATTCGTGATTGGTGGCGGGCAGGGAACACAAAAATAAGGGAAGCGGGTTAACTTCTGTTACAATTCTCAAGTCTGGATAAATAATATGGGATAAACGTGTTAAATAATTTTATTTTTAATAGTTTCCTGTAATAATGGCCTTAGATACATCAGTGAAACGGCAAATAATTTTCAACTATAGGCGCGACGAAATTTTGGACTCGTTCGCATTCTGAGAGAGAACGTCGAGCTGGAAACACGTCACTTTGTTTCGTGATGGCGACGGGCGTATTAATTCTCAAATCGTGTAAAGATGACTAAAAACGTTACCCATTTACTTTAAAAAGAAAATATGTCAACGAATATATTATTATTGTTACTAATAGAAGAATAAACAGAACATAAAATGGACGTATGTTGGATTTATATGACAAATTATATTTCGTTTGGCATGCGTCATTTGCACCCGCGACCGGCAATCCGCGCATCGCCTAGCCACGATCTTTTTATACCGTGCCTCAACTGAGGTACAGCCTTAATATTAGTTAATTTATTATTCGCATATTATTCAATTTGCTTTCGTTGTATCGTCACTGTCTGCTCTGTTGTTTTCGACTCACTGTCGTATGGCAATTGGGAAGGCTCCTTCCAATCACGAGGCAAGAGATGCTGGGCGTGCATATAAATTCCAGACTGTGTGAATCTCTCTCACAAAATGATAGAGGGTAGGTACTGCTACGAACGAGTATACAAGGGAGTGGTAGGTCACGTATATATAGATTATAATACCAAAAGTTGGATGAATCAAATTAAATATTAACAATACTTTGACATTTCATATTATATTTATTTAAACCAGAGTTGTACTCCGATATATATGTCGCTTGGATGTATATAGTATTATTTATTACATATTAACTTTTGAATGTGTAATGTACGATACCTACTATGACCAACAAAACAATGCGTTAATTGGGAATCTGAAATAATGTATTCCGGACAATGACATTAATATGGACGAATCATCTGGAAAAGAAAATGACACTCACTTTATTGTCGGGTCTGCCGAATGGCATAATCTGTTCTAACGCCATTAGAATAAAGGTGATATTGCTATAAATTCCTGTTGGGTCTGCCGAATGGTTCGGTTCGAACGGGTTCGCTCAAGTGAACATTGACATTAGAAACACTGCTCTAACGCCATTACAATAAAGGTCATATTGCTATAAATTCCCGATGCGTGATATCGCATAATAGAAATTGCGTGACGTCTACCTATACATGCGATTGCGCGAATTTACTTGCTGAATTTAGTAGCTAACTGTATTGAGTGCGTCGTCCATTAATAATGTCATTGATTCCGGAAGTTTAGTACCTCGTTCGTTTTATGGGGCCTGACTTGGTCTTTGGCGACCGGTTTGGAATTTCTATTTTATTAATCTTTCTGTGGTCGCAGTTGATTTTCATATTTTCAATTTAAAATGACATCCGAATGTTAACTGATTTTCTCTGGAAGAAGATGAATATAAGAAGAAGATATATATTTTTAATAACTATTAATTCCTTACGCATGTTAAACCGTAGACACATTGGTTGACAAAAATATTGAATATTATTATTTTATTTTACCTTACTTAAATTTTGAGCGATACACTCTTTTATGACTTATAAAATGAGTGTGTCATTTAGTATTCACCACATAATATTATAAAGATCGATTTACTACTCACCTTTCGTTTCGTTCACATGGTGTGCGCGCTTGAGCAAATGTTGAGTTCCGCAATTACAGGGCTCGAAATGGACCGGAACGCACCGGAGCGCCGTTCCTGTTCGTGAAATCGGTAAATTTATCGCTCCGTCTCGTGGAAAAAGTAACTTCACCGTATGAGCTAGACAGGCCGTATAATAGTAAATATAACACACTTATTTTTGTGAAATACACATAAAATTTAATAACTATGTACTTACTTAAATATCTTCAGAAAACTGTCGAGCGCTCCGGTTCGTAAACTTTTTCATTTCGAGCGCTGCGCAATTATAAATTATGTGGTGAATACCAATAAACTAATTTTATAAATTATAAGAAATTAAGTACCATCAAGTAAAAACGGCATCTATTAAAAATAGTAACAATTAAATAGGTAGTGTAATTTAGTTCTATCAACCTTTTCTAAGATTGAGTTACCGTTTTATGATGTTCTGTCAACTAAGATGTGTTGAGAAGGTTTAATTTGAACGTTATGGGAAAATTTGTACATCAGTAGCAATTTTCACATGTACTTAAGGGTGGACGTACTCAGCGTGGGTAAAAATGGAGCTTTTTTTCTATTTTCAAAGCATGATCCTGGACATACCTTAAACGTTGTAGATAATCTATTTATATCATTTTGAAGCCTTATTATCCCTTATATTTATTTTAAACATTTGGTGACTGCATAAAGTATTTTTATTACATACAATAGTATTATTTTAAACCTCTCGCTCTAATGTTTTAGAATATAGTCATAACTGTGCAGTGGTGTTAAGATTTTTTACATTTATTAATTTTTAAACGTATTTATAAAACCATCAGTATAATTTATATCGACATTATTATAGTGAAATATTTACGATAATAAATTATCATTATCCTACGAATAATTATTGCTTTATAATAATTATTGACCTAAGAATACGGTAGTGTTTTTTTGAAATACGCCATTTCTTTTGGCATTCCCCAGTGGTTAAGCTACAACATACGGCCGTGGCCATAAATTGACAAACTATAATTGAAGTAGAGAGTAAAATGATGTTAACGCGCGTGTTTGAACATGTACCTAACCGAATTTTTTTTTTTAAACGGTACATGTTCAAACACGCGCATTAACATCATTTTACTCCTTACTTAGTTTGTCAATTTATGGCTACGGCCGTATGTTGTAGCTTCAAAATTATATAAATAGATTATCTACAACGTTTAAGCTATATCCAGGATCATGCTTTGAAAATAGAACAAAAGCTTCTTTTTGACCTACGCTGAGCATGTACCCCCTTAACAGGTCAATGATGTTTTTTAAAAAATCCGTCCAGCGGTTAAAAACTTTGGTAAGTAGGTATAATAATAATATATACAACTTGTTACTAATATTATGGTCTTCGTTTTCCGCCAAAATGATAGTTCGCGAATTCTCAAATACATTTCATAATATGGCTTCAGAATAAAAGAAACAGAATAAAAATTCCTGCAAAAGAATAGAATGTGTCACGCAAAAACGCGTAGTCGTAAAAAGTCGTAAATGTGACTGGTAGTAAATAAGTAAATTATTTTAAAATTGATGTTTTTAATGCAATTTGAACAACGGCCTTGGTGATTCTGAATAAAATTATATCATTGAAACTCAGGCAATGCAATGTTGGTCATGCAATAGCGAATTCCATTTTTAATGTGCCCGGAAATCTAATGCAACATGAACAAAAATAATATTGGTTACATCTTAATTTATTTTTTTCTAATTATAATCATTTATTTTGGTATTAAAGATTCTCGTGCATTTATTAGGCTCGGCGCTCATTACCACCATCGCGTGGTTGCGTTTTTATGAATGTATTAGTCCCCCTAAGCAAGCCTACATTTTACTTAGTAAGAACAGTGTTGCCAACTATCTTTGACAAAAACATACCAGACAGGGTACGAAAACAAGCTAGGTATTCGGCAGGAAAAAACGCTGGATTTCGTGAAAATAAAATTGCAAGTAAATTTACTTGTTCTACCAAGAACGAAGTCAATATCTTTCCTTTCGCGTACCTAATAGGTACCTACCTATCGAAAAAAAGGTGTAATAATTACAAGATAAAAAGAACTTTTTATATACAACGTTTTTAAATTTTCTGTTGAATCATATAAACTTGACTTGACTAGCTTAAACGATCAAAAAAATTTGTACTTGATAGAAATAATACTGAAATATTATATTGATTTCCATAGTAACGCACGTATATATTAATATTAATAATTTAATTGCTAGGACCCACTTAGAAACCAATAATAGTTTTACTTTTTACGGATTTCTTCCGAAATAACTTTTAATACAAAACAGAATTAACTGAAAATGGAATCAATTCTGCTTAAGGGCCCGCTGAAGAGCCCGCCGTTCAAATATAATTCAGTATAAAAAGGACCTCGGCGTCGTAACTACGTCAATTTAAATCGATCTTTTCGCAAAAATCACTAATCATCGGAGATTTTATTTCAAGAAATATTATTATTATTACTGATAATTTCTGCCGCGCGGAGAATTATTATTATTTTATGAACACCTGCGAGATGAAGCCGATCAGAAAACAGGGCTGTCAAAATAATATTAAGCATTCATATTTTTTAAATGTTAATTTCATCATGGTTTTTAATCAAACCTGTGCAAGTACGTACTGATAACTTAGGTGGATTTTGTAGCAAACATACTATTGATATATATACGGGTATATTATTATTATAACCCAATTCAAATTGAACATAGGTTGATACTCAAATACTATTATAGTATGTTTATGATTTCGAGAAAATAATACGATGGTATAATTAATCCATATCAATTATTTGAAAACATTACATTCGCACTTTGCACAAAATTACAAACACATTCGAAGTTTGCCGCACACGTACAGACCACGTGATATTTGTTTACGCAAAATCGTCGCTTTTCAAAATGGCGAATTTGATTACCAGATTTTACTGCGATGAATCAGTATGTTCCTTTTTGTCTTTTTTTATTCGTAGGTTTGTTTACTATGTACACCGAGAAATTTCCATTTATAAACTCGGAAACGATTTTTACAGAAGAGTTTTGGAATATAATGCAACCAAAACTGGAAAAAATTCTATCATGGGTGTTGACTTCCTGAATTAGCTAAGCCCAGGTCCATGCCACTACGTGAACCACAGTGAATGTTAAGCCATTTCCACACTGGCAACAAGTTGCTGGCAACATCATTAAATTTTACGATACTAACCATAATTGCTTAAGAAATTTTACAATAATTATCGTAAAATCTAACGAGGTTGCCAGCAAATTAACTTGTTGCCAGTGTGGACCCGGCATTAGATGCACAAAACTTAAATAATATATATTATAAATAAAAATTTAAAATTATAAATATATATTATGATTTATGTCTTCGACAGCCCTGATGAAATAAATGTGAAATATGAGTCGGATCAGTCACAGAGCAAATTTATTAACACAAACAACTTTGACACGACCTTTTTATATTAACTAGTAGACCAGATATTATGGACCACATGTTAAAAAATCATATTTTCAATTCTCAAGGCCAATTCTGTAGAACGTCCTCTTAAAGATGGCTAAAAGTATTAAAAAATAAATGCATTGGCATCGTGTTCTGATATTTTCTAAAAGTTTCAAATGTCTATCTAGTCGGGAAATTAGTTAAACATCGATTGCAAGATTTGTACCGGACAAACAACCACCGGACAAATAAGAATACGAGCTAAGAAAAACGTTGTAATAATGTAATATTAATAATAATAAAAATCGAAAAAATTTCAATAGTGTAAAAACCACATTTTAACAGAAATATATTTAAAAATTTACAACAAATGCCTAAATTGTGTCAACGGCGTTCAAGTTACGTTTCATGTCATTCTGATAACCGTCAAACTAACGTAATATAGGTACCTAAGCACACATTAAATTTTATGATACCATTACACTATATGGCCATGAATGGGCATCAATACTAGTAAAAATGCCACAAGCCAGACGCGTTTTTTGCAAGCCTTTGTCTATCGAAAAATGCTAGATCTGGCAATAAAACCGCACAATTGGCAGCGCTGAGTAAGAAACATAATATTTCCATGAACAGAAATCATAAGACTTAAATGGTACGCGGTTCAAAACCGCATACAGTTTCAGTCTATGGATGGCCTCTTATTAATTAAACTTTACCTTCCACTATCCAAGTGCTGTTGAGCAATAGACGAAACATGACCTATCATCATATTCATAACATTATATTATGATCAAGTATATATTATATCATAAAGGAACTGTCACTTTTTGTTAAGCATACAAAATTGCAATGGCATTCCGTAATAATAAAAAAGAAACGTACGTCAGTTGGTTGTCAGCCACCTTTTGAAATATTTCTACTCTCAAATAAGACAAGTATTTCTCACACTTCAATAGTACAAATTCCTACAGTGGCTGATTTGATATGATAATATTTCAAAAGGTGTTTCTTGGCTGATTGAAAAATGACAGCAGGAAGCAAGTACCGCGTCTGGCATGACCATGAAACCAAATTACATAGGTACATACCCTAACTAGGTAATAAATTTAAACTAATGTTTGGTAAGTCATACAATTGATTATTTAATTTGTAATGGTATTGAGAAAAAAATGTGTTGCCAAATAATAATTTGGGCATCTCTTCAGGTGTTGTTAAGCCTAACAATTTTATTTAAATGGCAAGACGTTGATTACTTACGGAATTGAATATTGGTTAGGCATTTTAAAATGATACCGTAGTTACAAGAAGTAAACAATTTAAAATTTAAGAGATCAAAAAAATACGCGTTGTTCGTGGAGCATTTCAGACAGTAATATCATTATTATCAAATTATCATATCGACTGTGGAAAGGAAAAAGGGCGTAATCCACACAAATCAAATTTAACAGGAGACAAATGGTAATACAAAATAGACACAACTATAAAGCCCATGATAATAATGAGTTAATTAAAAAAAAACAACAACAAAATGATGGTTAAGTCCTTTTTACTACGTCACTTCCTTCTTTTTTTTTTAAATTACTAGCTAAATTCAGATAATAAATCGGCATTTGCAACCGACATACTTTGGACACACCGTGTATTTAACAGGAGACACAAATGGTTTTCGGTCAACATTAAAATACAAAATAGACACAACCATAAAGTCCATGATAATTAATAATTTGGGTTTTATATCCATAATCTGTCATTAATTAGTAAGTTAATTAAAAAAAAAAAAAAAAAACAACAAAAATGATGGTTAAGTCGTTTTTCCCACGTCACTTACTTCTTTTTTTAAATCACTAGCTAAATTCAGATAATAAATCGGCATTTGCAACTGACATCCTTTGGACACAACGTGTATTTAGTAGTGTGCATTATGCAATAAAACCTATTTTGAAAAAACTGATGGTTACGCCCCTTTTCTTTTCTAAATCGATATATTTGATGGGTTAGAATTGATACTTACGGGCCCCTACCAGCCTTTGAAATACATTATATGATATAGTTGTATTTTTCTAATTTATTTACCTAAGTACCTATTTTCTTCTTTCCCTTGTATTCTGGTGAATTTGATCTTAATACTATACGGCCATCTGTTTCCGATACAAAATCTCAAAGTGAACTGTGAAACGGTCAACTACGTAGTGTTAAAATTTATGTATATGGATAAAAATAACAATGAAAAAATGTAATAAAATGAAAGCCTTCAATTAACAGAAAAAATATTGATATTTTGATAAGTGGTATTTTATGCGAAGAATTTAGACTTGTGCGATTAAAGGAATGTTTCTCACAGAAATTAGGTAGGTACTTAGTAAATTTTGCTCTGTGACAAATGGAAACAAACAGTTGAACTGGAAAACTGATTGAATATGATTATTGACTATTATTGATTGCGTCTTGTGATTATTGATCGTGATTACTGATTAGTCGTTTTATTTTTACAATACCAAAGGACAATTCGGTCAATAGATTGTAGTATGATCAAGTGACGTCACTAATAAATTTATTAAACGTATTGATTGACCCCAGAGACTCGTATTGAATCAGTTATTGCATAATAAGTATTACGTATTTAATTAATACATAATTATTCAACTTTTAATCAATGCAAATATATTTTTTTTAATCATAAATAAGCAGTATTGATATTATTTATAATTATTACTTGTATACATTCAAGCTATTCTGATAGGTACTCAAATACCTACATCTCAGATGAGAATAATAATTATGAATAGATACGCGAACTTCGCAGAATAAGTAACGTCATATTATTACTATCATCAGCCGAGGTCGATCCACTGCTGGGTGAAGATCTCCCCTTGCTCCCCCCACTCCTCTCGGTCACTAGTTATTCTCTGCTACGTACATCCACTGAACTTTATGAGGTCGTCTATCGAGCAAGTTTTAGGACGTTTAGTGCCCATTGTACACCCACGGTGGCCGCGCAGCTATAACGTCGTGGGTCCCAGGTTCGAATCCTGGGTCTGTCAAAAGTACACATTGTTTTTCAATTTGTGTATGAGTCAGAGTATGGACTTAATAGGTTGAGCAAGTGGTAACATCCATTTCTCGTAAAAACAAAATATGTTAATACAAACTCCACTCTGTGAAGGCCAATATTATGATCCTCTTAGGATCTAACATGGTGAAGTAGCAGTAGTGCCCATTGGGTAATACCACTACATGACGTTATTTGTCTACTAATGTTTGTCCACTCGCCGAGTGACATGTCCGGCACATTGCAATTTCATATGTTTAGCGGCCTCTATTACATCGCGTACCTACTTTCGTCTGCTTTTTAATATATTGTTTTATTTTGTGATATTTACGCGTTATGCCTAACATGCAGCTTTCCATGCCACAGTGCGCTACTCGTAATTCACTATAATGGTATTCTAAAGCTTAAATTACACCGGCAGACTCTCGAGTAGGGAATCCAATCCCGGGATTAGTAAACATAATCCCGAAACATTCGGGATTGATTTTTTTATCAATCACAATCGATAAGCATGACGTGAACAAAATTATGTTAGTGAAGTGTATGTGCTTGCACATGCCACAGGGGGGATCGCCGGATGCTCACGGATAATAAATAACCATTTTTTGTTGTCATACGCAATCGTAAGAACGTCAGAAAAATAATAAATTCGTTGATTTAACCAGCTAGACGCCACTGACGTTCTAGCACGCGAACGGCGTCTAACCGCCAGTGCCACGGACGTGCAGGCAGGCACTTGTTTCCACGCCGAATTTTATGAATGTTATCTTTTCTTAAATAAATATAAAAAAAAAACTGTTTTACTTTCACATTATTATATATACTTATTACAATATTATTTACTCCATTAAATGTATTTCCAAGATTGAACGTACACAATATTAACATTAAATGACGTCCTAAATAGTACTTAATTATACTAGACATTTTTGACCGATTTTATCAATGCTATTTGTATTGGATTCCCTACTCTCGAGGACTCTCATTTTGGATCGTTCACTAGAGTCGTGGCCAAAATAGAATAAGTCACATTTTTCACGCACAACTCAATCGAAGGTCGGTGATAGTTGAGTTGACGATGAACGAGAAAACATGGTTATCGTCGACCCAACTAATATCGATATATTGTTTTCTTTATAATGATTAAATTGTATTTAATATAATTTCTGCGTATAGTGGTGAGTGGTATTATGTCGTGTATGCAAGGTATGTTGCTTGTGCTATTTATTAATAATTATTGTGGCAACCGTCACTGACCAATGGCTGGACGATAAGAAATATTGGCGCCACTGTGTCACTGCTAAAGAATTCGTACAAAGCAAATTAATATTGCATGGCAAGACGCTTTTTAATCTTATTATCGCAGTTGGTATCTGGAGATTGATTTTTGGGCTCGCAGCGAACAGGTTTTGGGGGATATGCAAAGGGAAGAAAACAAAACACGGGATGAACCAGACGTCTGTCGTCCACCGCCTAATAATCTATCAAACTCCAAAATGTGAAAAACATGACCGATCTTTATAAGAAGTCTAAAATATTCTCTAATACCTTATATGAATATGTGCATACCTAATACCATATTGTTCAGAAGACACATACCTACATAAATTTTAAAAAGTTAAAGTTTAAAAAAAAGTTAGAATTATATTCACTAAGTAGTAGTAGGTATATAATTTAATAAATTAGAGTTAAATTAGATAATAGTATTATGCATTTATAATGCAAATAATCAATTATGTAAATACGTTATCTTTATTAGCATATTATACAGTATGTACTTACACCATAGTTGACTGCTGTGTAAGCAACGTTTTTTAGAGGAAAATTAGACTTACTTCAGAGAGGACCAGAGTTGCCATCTTTTTCTCTGTCGATTATAATAGTAAAAAAGAGTAAAAATTATAGTTTTTCTGAAAAAAACTATAGAACATTTTTCGTCTCTAATCCTCAAAATTTTAGTATTTTTGGCATATTTACGTAAAATTATATTACCTATTTTACATTTTTCACGAATTCAAAATTATAGTACATATTCTACTATAATTATAGTACGGTTGGCAATACTGGAGAGGACCAATATTGGAACTTTAAGGCATAAAGCCCACCAAAAAAGCGTTCGGTGCGCTCACTACTGAGTAGGCCCCCTCCAACCGGCGAATTACCCTTAAACTATGTAATAAGGGGCTCAAGGAGCACAAAATAATTATTATTATCAGCGTCTCTCATAACAAAGCAATAAAAATATTATTAAATTTCTCGGGGCTTGTAATTAATATCGGATACGCAATAACTAAACAAAGAGTTCACTGTTCTTAAATAATGGCTTCTCGCCCGTCTTTCGACGACGCTTCGAGGAGCGTGATTTTGCTTGCCGTGTTCAATGAATGGACTACGTTGTATTTTCGTTAATTCGTATTGCTGAGAAGCGAAAAACGGTGACTCATGGGGCAGGCGGGCACAATGCGTCGTCAAATCCATTGTGCTCTGGCGTATTTGATTACGTTGTATTTTCGATGATTCACATAGAAAATGCGCGAGCGCCCCGCAAGCCTGCTTTAGTGGACTTTATGCCTAAAAGGAAAGCAGAATAAAATTAGACTTCTTAAAATTGTTTATGCATATTTATATTTTATAACTTACGAGATAAGTTACCATATACTTAATTATTATTATAATGTTTTATGGGTATAAAATAATAATCATTCAATGATAATATGATATCTGCCTATTATGCATAGCGTGATAGCACTGATAGCTAACAAGTGATATAGGTAATTACTTTGGACAGAAGTCAGTACATAACATAATATTACTTTAATCGTTTTTGCAAGGAGACAATTTTTTTTTAAATAGTATGTCATTGCAATTTGGAGAGATGAGTAAGTGCTGTCTACTTCAGACCAATTTACAACGCAATTCATATTAATGACTTGTCTGGGGTCAATGATAATGAAAACTTCTTTAGCCAATACTTAGTAAAGAATTTGCAAATAAAATATGAACGTCGTATACCTACTTAGTCCGGTATCGAAAGAACTGACTCTTAAGTTGTGATTATATTGAGATGCACGTCGCCTACTGTCACGCTGTCACGGCGATAAATTTTGTCTATGGTTTCGTCATTTTGTAGAATATTTTGAACGATCACCATCTTTGTAAATTCAATGATGGAGAGTGCCAACTCTAATGTATTAGTATTTTGAAGTATTATTCATTATTCATGCTAATTTCAATTAATTTTAACAGTTTCTACGTACGTTAAGTACGTTAACGTTACTTGCGATATTACATCCATAGATAATATTTTGAACAGAACCCAACCTGCAGACCATAGATAATTGAAAACATTACATAGTGCCAACCGCTAAAAACAAAAAACACGCGATTTTGACATGAGTCAAAAATGTGTAGGCATGCAGAAAATATTAAAAAAACGTTGGTCTGGTCATGCGGGTGTCGATGCAGTGCGGTACGCGTGAGGTGACCTCATTGTTGTTCTGGTGATTTCGGCAGATTTTGCTAATTGACAATGTTCGTTTAAATGTTCAAAATGTACTACGGGATGGGAGCATCAGTCTGATAACATTTTAAACACCAAGAAAAACGACGTTGCACACTTTTTCCCGTAGCGGCAGTTTACTGTGACTTCACGTGATAGTGCGCGACGTGTATCATAATATAATCACAGCTTTACTTGCCAATATCATAAAAAGGTACCTATACGTTTTAGCATTCATATTAATTTGTATGGTGCATATTTAAACAAATGGAACAAAAAAACAGTAGATGCAAAATGCCGACAGACTAATTTTTCATGTAATTTCGTTGGTTATTTGTGAAGAGTTTCCTTGTTCACTAAAGATGGGTAATTCCCAGTGATTCTTTTCTTGGGAAGTAAATCAAAATAAACTTAATAATGGCATGAATCAAGTATCTACAGATTTCTTGTAGTTTTATACCATTATCACGACAGATTCTCTCTATTATCCCATGACAATGGTGTAATAACCCAAATAGCTTCTGTTAGTGACCCAACTTGTAGAATTGAATATAATTACTTAAGAGCGTACGTTAGTGAAACGTCATATCATTTTCAACAGTATGTGGAACGAAATTTCGCAGTTGTCGCCATTCGGAGACTGACAGTCGAGGTGTGAGCACGTCAAATTGTTTTGTGATGGCGTCGGAGGAATGTATTCTTAAATCGTGTAAAAATGACTAAAAAACGTTCCGCATGTACTTGAAAAAGAAAACATGTCAATGAATATACTATTATTATTACTTATATAATAATAAACATAACATTAAAAGGACGCATGTTGAATTTTTATGACAAATTATATTTCGTTCGGCTCGCGTCATTTGCACAATCCGCGCATCGCATAGTCACGATCTTTTTAGACCATGCCTCAGCTGAAGTATAGCCTTAAGTACATAGATAATAGGTATTGTTCTTTTGCAAGTGCAGCCCAAATTAAAAATACAATAATAGGTTAAAACAGTTACTGCTAAATGATAATCTTATTTTACATACTCGTAAAATAAATATAATGTGTAAACTGATTTTTTACACCACATGAAACACAATTTACATTTTTTTGCGGACCTAGATACATTTTATCCATTTCTGATTCTTCCCCACATAATTATTTATGAAGTAAAAACTATAACATAAACTGCCACTAGTAATGCCAATTGGGAGGGCGATAACTATGTTCAACCAAATTGCTTCGAGTGGTGATATATTCCACTTGCGTGAGAGTAAGTTTAGGTAGACGCTATTTTATATATTCTTAAAATAGGGTCTCCCATGCAAACTCAGTGTACTACTTTGAACTTCTACAGAATACTTATATTTGTATTTGCACTGCTTTTGTATGTTTATATCATGTTCTGTTTTTATAATTTCATTTTTATCGCTTTTATTACTTTTTTTCTCTTCTTTATAATAATGTTTCATATCATTTTGTGAACGTCTTAAACTTATAATTTGTAATGTACACAATATGTTAAAAAAAAAATGAATTACAATTGAAATAATAAAACACGTAATCATAATAATAATAATTTCATCGTGAATAGTTACGTTATCTACGTTAAGAATTAAAATTTAATTTATTATAAGAAAACCATGAAAGGTACTCGTAGTTGGGCGCTACTATTATCCTACATATTATTATCTGGGACTATCAAGGAATAGTCTATATTCACCTAGGAATAGCTATTATAATAAATTGAAACACAGTTCATCCACGAAGAGTCAAAACGTCAAAATGAAAAATAATATTCGTGGTAGAAATAACTTAATTTTTTTGATGAATGGCAATCAAACCATAAGCCGCGTCTGCCATGTTAAAAATACGCTGCCGCGTATAAACGATCATCTGGAATTTCCGTCAAGAGAAAAGATCAAACATTTCTTTTTATAATCGTAAACATTACTCATCGCATAAATAATTAATAAAGAATGTGGTACAAAGTACATCAATCAGGATGCATACAAATTAATTCATAATATGTCATTATTACATTTTTATATGATATACTTATTTTTTTAAATGGCAATAGTTGATGTCATCTAAATTAGGTTATGTTTATCACTGATTTTATCATTACGATTATGACAAGTATTTCAAGTACCACGGTCACTAGTTGTTAAAACGTTGTTACTTCACGGCAATGATTTTCAACTGGTGTTCCGCGGAACCCTGGGCCTCTGCGAACGGTGCCAGGGGTTCCGCGAGAATTCAACACACATTTTGGTAACAAAATAAAGAAAGGTTTAACATTTTAACAACATTTGTCCGCAACGCTAATTTTTTTTTGAATACTTGCAGATGCGTATACCATATTTTTAATACGTTTGCTTGCTTGCATCAGTTTAACAAAGGCCACATAGAAAAAATAAAATGCAAAATGTAATATAATTACTTACATAAAGCCACATTGCCACGATCCAAGTTGACTTGGACCGAGCGCACTCGTACGAGACATCTTCATACTAATTACTCCTATCCGAGCTAACTTGGATGAGTAAGACCAAGTGTCCAAGTGTCCTTGGATCGTGGCAACGCAGAAATTTGGCACTGCTTATGAGTGGCACGTGTCTTAGATATGTCACTTCATACTGATGTATACGTAACGTTCTGTAATTTAGTATTTCTGGATCTTAATCCTTGTATAGTGTCATTCAGGTGGGGGATTTCTGCGATTTTTAAAAATGTTCCAAAGGCTCAGCCGATCAAAAAAAAATTGAACATAGCACTGTCTTAGTGTAATGATTCTCAACTTTTGTATTGCCGTTAGAGCCTTTGTAATAATGTAATAAAATCTCGATGAAATCATATCTGGCTGCCATAATATATAATATTTGGCTAGGATATTTGTGTGTTATGTAAAGAAATTCAATTCCAAAAAGGGTACATTACCTATGTAATATTTTAGATATGTTAGGTATTGACGTAACCGTCTGTACTTATATGCTTAATACCTCTATGGATACTTCGATACCAGGTAACAATAATTTTTCTCACGACGTGACGTCATTACATAAAGGTTCATGTACGTAAAATTATCTAACATACGTCATTAATTTAACACGTGGTGAACGTAATTAGCACCATATCCGATAGATATCGCCCTAAGATATTATAATAGATGAAAAAAAAACATACCTGAAACGAATCTAGTGAATCGTCACCAGGATCCTTCGCGGCTCCATTGCCAACATAAAACTTGACAGAAGCCTTCCTTTGAACATCCATGTTATTGGTTCTCTCTGAACCTCCGCCAGAATACATTGTCGTCTTCAATAAGCACCACTAGTAATTTTCACTTTTTAATTATTGTGATCATAAATCAACAATGTAACCTTGACACAGAGTAACACTGACACTTTTACAGTCACATTTGGCAATCGAGTAACAATATAATTGTTGACACTTGATCTAATTGCCAGAATTATTCCTAAACATTGACGTATTTAGCGAATTTCTCTGAAAGTCGAATATTAAACATTATTACGATATAAAACATTACTATTGTAATTTGTCACTGTTCTGGCAGAAGACACTAATTCGAAAAAATGAGATATTGAGTTAGTTATACCAAAATGTTCCTTATTTCAAATTTTACAGTCTGGAAACCTTCTTAATAAATAATCAGTCCTTATTTTAAAGTCATCCTTTTTACGATTACTTAATAAACTCACATGATAGACCATTTCAAACATTTTAACAACTTCAAAGTCAAATTACTCAAAACTAGTATTCTCCAGTTAGTGTGTTCTGCCAGAATAGAGACGGTATGATGTAATAACGCCAAACACTATTATTGAAGAGGTCAGGGGTTGCCTGTTACAAAAAAAATATATTTTATTTGTAATTAGATAAATACTAGGCCTAGCATATAATATATTTTCATTAATATTTCAAACAACGATTTCGCGAAAGTCAGATAAATCAATTAGCAATTAGGGGGTTATTATTATTGTTCGCTGTCTTGGCGAAAACGTGTATCTTCCGAGCATAGTTGAAAACATAATAGGTTACATTATTTTGAAAATAATAATTGATAATAATTAATGGCATCACATTCTGCGTTTGGTCGTTCGGCATATTTTGGCACTGTGAACATAGATACCTATAGCCTTGCGTAGTGCGTATAATACGGTGACAGTGAGGTCGCTAAAATCGATTCAGCGCATCTATTCTATACACAAGAAAATGGCCCCCACAAAGGGGGGGCTGATAGGGCTCTAGCCTGGGGGCCCGGGCTCAGGAGGGGGCCAACGTGGCAGATCAACTAGTTCAATGAGATAAACACACCGTAAATTTACAAGCTTTAATAGTAAAAAAGTCGCCTGCGGCGCTATAAGACAGGTAGAATTTTATTTTATAATTATTTTTAGTGTCTCCTGATTAATGAAAATGACTATTTATCCAACATGGCGAAGGGTCAGATGTAACTTGGCTATCACAAAAGAGGGTCGCGCTCAGTGCTTCATAATATGATGATGCTGAGTGCTGACAATTCAAGCTGATTTATTTAAAAATACGAAAAATCGCTAAAAAAATACACGGAATACCCTTTAATTTACGCGGAACCCTGGAGTTCAACGGAATATTATTTAGGAAACACTACTATAGAACATTACTACACTGCTCATAACCTTAGCGATAGGTTGGGGGGGCCGCCAAATATCGTGGCCTAGGATGTGGGGTCCATGCACAAGACTGCTATCAGCCGCTACCGGCAGCTATCGAGGGTAGTTTTCTATTTTTTGTATCGTAGTATTAGCACTTATTGTAAATTACAATGAGTTAGTTGTAATTATTACAATAAGTGGTATGTTTAAACTGCATCTCTCTTGGCTGTGCTAAATTTTAGAGTGAGATAAACAGTTTTGATTGTTTAGACGGCTAACTTATTGTATTAATAATTATAATACTTCGATACAAACATATGAAAAACTACCCTCGATAGCGGCCGATAGCAGTCTTGTGTATAGAATATACGAATAGAGCGCTGGTGAAGAAAATAATAAACAATTTAAGTAATTCAATTAAAATTCCATCAAAAATAGTCATATTATTTAGATTAATAGTTTTACTTCAGCACCGTATAAATAATAACATGTTTTAATTAATTAGCCATATTAAGTCAATAATTAATATTACTCGTTTTTTTTTTAATAATAACTACTATGTTTGATTTATTATCTGTAGCTTCTAAACCGACATGATTTACTATTATTTATTACTAACCGATAGTACTTACGACATCAACTTGTAGGTATACAATTTTAAATAATGTTATGTGGAGGCTCTTTAATGTATCCATTAAAAGTAAAAATAATACTCAACGAAAACAAGTCGTTTACTCCACATTCAATAAAACCGTTATCGATGTAGATAACCCGTTCGCGTCGCATCACGTTATCCACGCCAAACTTAACGTGCTTATTAGGTTTAAAGGTGTTAAGATTATACTCATGTATATTCAAAGTTTGCTTTTAAAAATCTTTCGTTATCTTATCGGCTTTTACGATACTCATACACACACATTTTCTCACTCACCTGTGTGACTTCAGGTAAGTACGTAAAAGCCGACATCTTAATCTACGCAACAGGAAAATAATATAGGCATACCTGCCAACTAATGACATTATACTTTAAAGAACTCAGTTACGTCTCGTGTGGGTAGGCAGGTCATGCGTTGCATAGGGGCGGCACAGTTTAAAGGGCGGTTATTGAATGAACGAATAGGGCAGTATCGACAACAGAGTTTTAAAATAATCGAAGCTAAATTTTTTGACAACATAATTGTTATTATTGTTGCTATGGAAGTTCATCGCATACGCAACATTTTCATAAGGCTGCCTCCAAACCTGTCAGTGCAGCATACCTCCATATACCTAAAACCACCACTATTTGAGAGTAGATTTCGTGTAAATGCTCAAATTTTCAGCAGATGGTGTGTATGTAGATTTTTTTAAAATGTTATTTGTCCGTTTAATACCTATTACGTAAGTAGGTACCTAACCTATGGTTAAGTCCGCTCAAGGGCGGCACTTTACCTAGAGACGTTACTGTAAGGACCTACTTGCATAAATATATCGTACCTATGTATAACACTTAGTTTTTTTAGTAAAAAAAATTTCAAGCAGTAGGTACCTAGTCGTAATCACTAATAATAGATATGCATATGAAACAAGGACCTTCAGTAACTAGAAACACCACAAAGTTAGAGTAGCACTGTGTGATATGTAAAGGTGCATGTTGGGCATAACACTTAGGGTGGAAAAAAATAGGTCTTCATCTATCTGTCAGTGGATTGATCCAGGCTGATGATGATAATATTATATTGGTTTCTATCATTGCTATCGGGCAAAATTATAAAATTAAATTGTTTATAACTAACATATCACGCGAGGAAAGATTGAGGGTAGAAAAGGCGTAGGGGAAATGAGGTTATGTATATTATGACGACAGTACCCCAAGAAAAATATCTAAGAATATGTATATTATAATATGGTCTAAATAACCGAAAAACCACTAAATAAATCAATGGGTAGGGAGGCTGACGAGAGTATTTGAAGTGATAGAGGCCTCCACGCTGATAAAGTGGCAATGGGTTGGACATGTCACTCGGCAAGTGGATTACGATAATTAATGTAATCCATATGGCACTAAACGGTTACAAGGCTATCGGAAGTTTGGCATATTATGTACGTTGCATCGAAGAACTTTAATAGTGGAAGGATCTATGGGGGGGGGGCATTCAGTCCATTAACGGCGGATGATGTTGAATGTATGAAGAAAATATAGTTTAAGAGATTCAGCAATTACTTGGTGGTCATTCATGATGGTACTTTAAAGGGGGTAATCATTAGTATAATATTATAATAAATGCATTTGCTATTATAGGTTAGCGTTTCGCTTTTGATCGGCAGGCGGAGGCTTCGAATCGCAACGTATAGGTAAAATTTATATGTTTTTCTTTCAGTAAAATTATGCATAATATCAATGTAGGAAGTTTTTTTATTTAACAATTCAATTTTTTATCTACCTACTATCTAAAAACAAAAGGTAGGTATACATAAAAGATTTATTTTGTAATTAAATATAGCAGTCGGCTAACGTATACTATTTTGTTTCTATTTAAGGCTGATTAATGATCTACTGGATGTATAAACGCTTAGGTATATTTTAAATGTCATCCGAATCCAATGCACACAATACATTAATAATTATTGCACTATTCGAAATTCGAAAAATACAACTCACTGCAATCCATCACAATGTCAATAATAAAAAAACAAAAACAAATCGAATTTCGAACGATTTTATTCTCACTGTAATCCGTCGCCAGATTGCCAAATTAAAAATCCATTCGAATTTCGAATTCGGAATCCCACTGCAATTCGAACGCGTCGAATTTCACGAAATAAATTTTATTGTCACTGGTCACACTGATTCAGTAGCGTCGAGATGTATTATTTTGTACGATTGCCATTTGTTTTCGAATTATTCGCGGGGTGCATGCGAAAGCGTGAGACGTCGACCGTCCGTCGCCGGCAAGGAGAAGGAACTAACAAGATATTGGATATTGTATGCCGAATACGAACGTGTGGCGAAAGAGGATGGTCGCGGAGCGCGCGGGTTTGCGCCGCGTTATCGCAGGTGACTCCGTGGGGCCCCCTCTTCGGCCCGAACTCCCCCGGAGGCATATTGCGCGCCCCGTTCTTCCTGGTCGCGATCTCGCGGACTCTGCAGACACAGGGGTACCGCGGAGTGTGCAATTTATATGCACGCGGATGACCTTGATAAGATTTTTTTTTAAAACCGTGTCCCTGCTACCGGAAAAAATATAAATTCTTTGACAATTTAGTTAAAACATTTTTTAATGTTTTGTGTCTACTAATCATTGACAAGTTGTAATTTGTAAGGTTCTCGATTTATCTAAAAAAATAGAATTTTTAAATGTAAATTGACTGCATTTTTTATTCATTATTCTATTTATTATAATTTCTTAAAACATTAACACTGGGATAGTTGGTAATAAATAATAATTGCCATTTGCGTGTACCATACAATGTATTCTTAATTAATTCAACGACTCCGTATATTAATTGGCATTTATATAGTTTGATATACTAACCAAATAGTAACCTTGCAATTTGAAATAGATTTTTTGAATCATTTGATGAAATCAGCCAATCAGGCGCCTGGCATTTACAAATAATACACTAATACGCAGAGCGTATTACACACAAATCTTGTCACTGTGTACAATTGCAAAGTTACGTGGAGGATACTCTACCGGCTACCCTAATTCAATATGCAGAAAATGCGGCGTCATATGGAAAGAGAGTAGGACTCAACTTACCTATTTATTTATTTAAAAAAAAAACACATTGAGCACATAATAAATTATTAATTCAAGACGTTCACAACATGACATTTAGAATAAAAAGCACAGGCAAATCAACTTAGTAAAAAAAAAACAAAGCAAAAAATAATTTCATAGCAAAAGAAATATAATAAAAAATACAAAAATAATTCAAGATAAATACAAATTAAACAATAAAATTAGTATTTTAAAAACAAACTACACAATGCATCGCTAAAATGTCTACATATCTAGGGAGTGCATGTACCAGCCGCACAGCCCTCGCTACTGGTGCCTGATGAGCCTGACATGAAGAAACAGCCTTCACCTAAAATAGGTCATGGCTGCGACCACCACGCATTTAATTGACGAGTGCATAAAAATTCAAATTTTCCAGAATATCGGGATTGGAATATACTTATACCACGTGAGAGCAGTTATTATTTTATATTACTGATAATTCTCTAGGCAGTATTGGCAACTTCCGTCAACAAAAAAGTACCAGACAGGATAGCAAAAAAGTTATTAGAGATGAAAAAATGCTAGATTGCTGATCCAGAAAAAAATGAAAGTTATCGTTTACAAAATTTAACACCTTTTTATCTCTTCCGGCGAATCATCATCATATCATTTTTAGCTCTGTCCGTGTAGGTTTTATATTAACATTTATATTACTAAAAAATCGACTTTGAATTACTACATGTTTCTTGCAAAATCTAGATTTAAAGCCATAAGTATTATAATATTATGCCAGATGCGATTTTTTCAAACTAGAAGACTAAAGAAAAACGAGAAAGCCGCTTAGTTGCTAATGGTGACTAATGTGAAACAAACTACAGATATTAGGATGAAAATTTAATAATAAAAAAACATCACACAGAGCAATGGAGAACTACAAATTTTCGGTGCTCCGTTCCCGCTCCTACTCCGGGTAAAACCCCATTGCTCCACTGCTCCGTGCTCCTGCTCCGAGCTCCGCTCCAACTCTCTGATAATTAGCACTATCATAGAAGTTTATAATTACGTGTCAAGCCATGACTATGGTGGGCACAGTAGTCACGTCAGTCAAGGAAGTATTTTCAGATGAGCAAATTTATCAAATGAGAGTCTGCGATTTTAATGCTGATGATGACAACCGTGCAATGGAGGAAAGCAGTTAACAATATCTTCTAAATTTATAAACAAGATTGAATAATATAATATTTTATTTAACAATATTTTTATCTGATGGAATTCCTATTGGAATCTAATCAATTGTAATCGTATTACGATCGGATTGTTTCCGTCTGTTCTTTTTATTCTGTGACATGTTTAGAATGTAGGCATAACAAAAACAAACAAATACTTTAAAATAACATCAGATGTTTGACACTGCGATGTTATCAGATAGGCTTTAAGTTTTAATCTTCCATGTTAAAAGTGTGGGATTATTGTTTTTTATATAACTACCTATATTATATTAATATAAAATTAAATATGAAAAACCTTGATGAAAATCATACGATAACACTAATGGATGATATAGATAATAATAACAGTAGTTAGGAATGTATACAATAAATAGATAATATATTTAACTCAGTTCTACAAATATATTGAAGAAAACCATCTTGGATAGGGATGGAGTCTAAAGGTATGCAAGTGAAGCAAAACCCTTACGGACCAATACAGACTCCAAATACGGTTCAGCGAGGCTATTATAACATCACACTTGATGTATTCAGACAATAATTATTATTAATTCTTTTAACACCCATTCTCTTAGTTGTGTTAACTTTTAGAGCGAGATAGAGTAGGTACGAAAATTACCAACTGAACATTAAGATGCGACTATTTTGAAAAATAATCTACGTTACGGGTGTCAATTTATAGTAAAATATCGGATGGCGAGTGGTAACACTTTTTTAATACATAGGCCTTTCTACAATGACATGAGTCCACATGACTAATATAATTACATGTTATGTTGGTCTTGTGAATTCTTGTTTGACGTTTCAATACAAAATTACGAGGTTTGGATGAAAAAACCATAGATACCTACCATAGAGCACGAGCATACCCGAATTTGACTGAGTTCCGCAAATAAGAGACGCATTTCACACGACAGGCGTACAAACTTAAATTTTCGTCATGTTACAAATAACCAATTGTGGTAGATAACGTATTGTGTATGGAATTGCTTCCGTGTTAATTTCGACAAATAAAAATAACGGACAAGTAAAGAATAACTCTGCAGGGTCCACTTTGGTTTTTGAATACTAAAGTGAAACTTAAGTTAAACTTACTTTTTAAAGGTAAATCTTAGAAGGCTCCACGTGAAAGAAGCTCAACATCTTTGGAACTTTATGATATTTTTTTTTTATTTTCCGACGCATTGAGATCCCCCACGATAAAAAAATACAGTATTTTTTTTTCGACCATGTCCGATCCTAATATGATCATATGGGCCTCCACAGAGTAGAGGTTTGTTTAAACAGATTTTGTTTTTTTACGAGAAATGAATGTCAGTCACTTGCTCAACCTATTAGGTCCATACCCTGACTCACACGCAAATTGAAAAACAATATGTTTACTTGCCAGACCCAGGATTCTAACCTGACCACCGTGGGTGTACAGTAAGTATAATCAAAGTTAATTATTCTTGAAGTTGACAGTAATACATATTCGCGGTTTAGTTTTTTGTATACAAGTTGATACATATCTATTTGAGTGGTTATGTTGTGGGCCCGTTTGATGTCAGTTGTTAGAAATACGCATCTTTTGAAGCTTTTGGTATAATATAGTAATTGTATGACTGGTTTTGACTGTTTCAAGGCCCCCGTTTAAATCTTCTGATGAATCGAATGGGACATGTTCGTCAAAGAAAATCGCACCTGCTTAAATGTATAAAATAGTTTTGAAACAGTCACTCTCGATCACTCAGAATATTTTGCAGTGGAGATACTGTGTTTCTGAGCACCCTGTGCTAGGCAGATTCGACCGAGAAAGCTCTTGAAGAATTCCATGTCCAATATAGGATGTCCTGACAAAGTCATATCTCCGGCGGCCGGCTTGCCGAACGTTACTTGTGCGCGCAATGACCGGCCTCGGGTTCGACTCTCCCCAGATCGCGCTGTGACTATATTCTCATTCTGAACACCTCACACATGTTACCCGACATCCACGCCACCGGATGCTGATGCCACATCGCCATTTCGCGGAGAAAAAAAAATGACAACGTAATCCTTTGCCGGATCTTGCGAACAAAAAACTCGGCGAACATCGTAACGTAATCGAAAACGGGCCGCTTGCTGAAAAACTTTTATGAAATTGATCACTGATAAAAATATTCTTTAAAAGCTTTAGTTTCTAAACTAAGAGATAATACTATCTTTCCTTGCTGTGTCTCTATAGTCTATCTATAAGTACTATAGGCGATCCGGCAAAAAAAGTGCACACTTATGGTGTTGAATGGTTTTTTTTTAATTCATTAAGCCCTGCCTAAAACAAACCACAATTGACAAAAAATATTCTTCTATCTATAAAACATCTAAAAGTATGTAGGGTTTAATGGCATAATTTTAGATATTTTATATATAAAAGAATATTTTTTACTACTAGGTATCTAGAATGACTTGGATTAGGTGGGGTTTAATTGAATTTTAAAAACTAATAAACGTGCGTCCCAGGTTGGAATCCTGAGTCTGGCAAGTACACATATCGTCTCTGTTCTGGCAGAACACACTAACTGGAGAATACTAGTTTTGAGTAATTTGACTTTGAAGTTGTTAAAATGTTTGAAATGGTCTATCATGTGAGTTTATTAAGTAATCGTAAAAAGGATGACTTTAAAATAAGGACTGTTTATTTATTAAGAAGGTTTCCAGACGGTAAGTTTGAAATAAGGAACATTTTGGTATAACTAACTCAATATGTAATTTTTTCGAATTACTGTCTTCTGCCAGAACAGTGACGATATTATGTATGAGTCAGAGTATGGTCCTAATAGGTTGAGCAAGTGGCTGACATCCATTTCTCGTAAAAACAAAATCTGTCAATACAAAACTCCACTCTGTGGAGGCCTATATGATCCTATTAGGATCGGACATGATCGGGAACACATTGTAGTTTAATGTAATAGTAGTGTAATGAAAACAAATACAATATCACTAAAAACAAAGTTTAGTGTGCAATATTTATGACGGATCTTAACAGCCTACCGCACCCTACAGATATAATATTATAATGAGCTTAGGTCGAAATCCCGAAAGCCGAGATTCCGAATGCTCAAAAATCCGAGTGGCAACAAACTTCCCGAGAAAAATAATTAGATGTATCTCTCTTTAAATAATATAATAATATGTAAAATTGTAAAATGTGTCCATGGCAGTGTCAGATCGGGTAGACAACTTTATAATAGTATTGAAAATAAACGTCAAATATTTATTCACAAACTTTTGTCAGGTTAAAAAAAATAATAATCACTCTCAACGAATCATTTATAATGTGTTGTCTATTGTAAATACGTCTAGTTGTAAGGCATAAAGCCCATTGACGCAGCGAGTGCGGCGCTCGCGCAAAATTTCTACAAGTGGCGCGTAAATCAACGAAAATACAACGTAATCAAATACGCCAGCGCCCACTGGATTTCACGACGCATTATACGCGCCCGCCGCATGAATCATCGTTTTTTCGCGAATCACCGCTTCTCGGCGATACGAATGAAAGAAAATACAATGGAGTCCATTCATTGAACACGGCTACCAAAATTACGCTGCTCGAGGCGTCGTCGATCGACGGGCGAAAAGCAATTATTTAATAACAGAGAATCATTGTTTAATTTTATTGCGTGTCAAGTTTATCGCTGGTTGAATAATGTCGTCGTAAATATTAATTATAAGCCCCGAAATAATATAATAGTTTTATTGCTTTGTTATGAGAGGCGCTGTAATAATAATTATTTTGTGCTGCTTGGGCCGCTTATTACATAGGTGAAGGGTAATGCGCGGCACGAGACGTGTGATTATGGTTATGAATAAACGCTGCATTCGCGGACTTCGTCCGCTCGACGCGTTTTATGGGCACCATCGCTAACACTCGTAACGTAATTATTGTTTAAAAATAAATTATAATCTTATTTATATAATGATCTATAAAGTCCAATATTATAATATTATTATATAATGTTATTGAGTGATATTATTTGAATCAGTGATCAGGATCACCACCCTAGATAATAAGACAAAAATATAAAGAAATAGTTATGTAAGTACATAACCAGATAGATAACATTTTTTTAAAATTTAATTGAAAATTATTATTTACTGAGGAAGCGAAAATTTTATTTTTTGGTATTCGGGATTTCGTTCGGCACCCATATAGTATAATATGTAGTTTCGTTTCAAACGTCTCAGAGTTTCGTTAGTTACAGAGCTAAGTAGTGGCGGCTCTCGATTTTTTAGGTGGTGGGGCTTAATCATTAATTATAAATACACATTCTACTTTCTCAGAATATTATACATTATGTATCAATCTACTTTTATTACAGTATGTGTATACTATCGCAAATGTATTCGAGTCCTTTGTAAAACAAAATTTGTACCGCGGCAACGGGATGGGGTTGGATGATCCCAGTCAGCGAGAAATAGACGTTTACTAGTTTTATTAATGTATACATCGTTGTCACCGTTCAATTTCAATCGCCATCATTATGTTATTATGTAATTTTCAACAATTGCTTTATTTTATAATAATACAATATCTAAATTAAGAGCGGAATGCAGAAACATTTTGTCATAACTAAAATTTTCTTAGTACTAAACACTATGCAGAAACATCGTCCTTAGTTAAGATCATGTTGTCTATGGTTCACCTCGTTTTAAAAGCATCGTTCGTTTTTTCACCTCGCCTTAAAAGCTTCGTTCGTTTTTTCTATTGAAAATAATACCATATTTAAAATTTCTCTTTCCTATATTTTAGGTAAATTGTTTTGTAATTGTTAAACGATGACAAAAATATGACAACTGCACTTTATAAATGCTATAACTATAAATACATAATTAATATTTAATTATAATACTCTTATATTTCCGTTATCAGTCATTGTACGTGATTTCACAGGCACCGCAAGATATTTTTTTAAACAAGTGGCATTCTGTCTAGCATCTTGTATTTCTGCGGACTGGCGTATAAAAAGTAAAATAATATTCTGCATGTAGGCACATGCCAAACGAATTAACACTATCAATATCCATATTGAGATAAATAATTGTTAAATGAATTTGAGTGTATGGACTGTTTTATAGATACGCGAATTTATTTTGACAGCAGCTGTCAATGGTAAATGGTAATACAGAAGGGGGCGTGTTCATAACAAAAGTAGTCTATGGTTAAGGATTCCTTAACTCTATAGTCAGTATAGTCTATAATTAAGTCATCCTTTTCGGCAACTTATCCTTAAGATCGAAATATTGGATTCTGCATTCCGCTCTAAGTAATTAAATAATGTAAAGAAGTGGGTATATTATTTCAATAATAATAATAATATCAGACGTATATTTTTGAAATGATGTGGGGATGGTCCCTACGGAACTCCAAAATAGAGACGCACCTGGAGCTAAGATGGCTGTATTAAAAGAATTGGTTATGATTCTACAACACTTTGACGTGTTTTAACCCATAGCTTACGGGCCGCACAAAATTGTGTTTTTGCTAATTACTTTTCAAATATCAAGGATGATTCAAATACGTGCCTGGTATTAATGTGTAAAGTAGCTGCTATTATTCTTATCATATCTATCAAAACAGTGTGAACTAACCACGATAGAGCAACTTATTTGTACAATGATAAGTTATTATGTTTTGCAGAAATATAATCGGCCATATAATATTTGTTTATAAATTTACTTATAAACTTATATGATATGATGCCGCCTCATAATACATAAAAATACATAGGTATATTTTTATCTACCGAATTTATCTATATATCGAGAATACTATCGTTAAAAAATGCGTAGGAGACATGTTGTCGAAAATGAGTTACTTATCGAGTTAGATTGTTTAATTGTATGATGATGATTCTAAACCTTTTTTAAAACCTAAACCATGGTAGCGAATCATGGCACCTTACGAAGGCTCAGAGCAACCGTATACTGAACATCGAAAACAGATGTTTGCGACGGATACTGGGTGTGCGGGGTGGTATGACTTTAGGAGCAACGACGAGATGAGGGAACGCACCAAGCAGCCTCTCATTAAGCTCAACTTACATTGGCAGACTGCGTCTGGCCCGATAGTTTGCTACGACTGTCAAAATCTATTCTCTATGGTTTTCAAGGATCGGGAGCGATTGTGAGTAAAATGGGATAAATTCTATTTTCCGTCGTCCCGATCCAAGCGAAGATTGCCGAGAACGTACTAAGATATCCGAAAACTGCCCACTAGATTTGACAGCTCAGTTTTGACGTAAATTTGCGCGGGAATACTGTTCAGTGTAGCCACCAATCTAACGAAGAGATTGTTTTCGGTCAACCTATATTTTTAATAATAGCAGCACTATGTTTATTTTAAGCCAATCAAAAACAAGGACCAACGCTATTGAATCGTTGCGTGTAATTGCAAATAGTGTAAAAACGTTGGCCACGACAGTCGGCGTGGATCGTTGGATCGGGTTGGGTCTGCGCGTGTACCAATGTAATTAAGCCTTTACGCTGAGAGTGAAGAGGCAACGTTGGACCTGGCTAGCCTGTTCTTCAAGCCGACCGGATTACAGCGTCCTGAAAGGCTGCTAAATACTATCTATAGATTATATACGGTGGAGCTACGGGATGCTGGTTTGACCTGGAACGAAGCAAGAAGACTGGCGAGCGACAGGGATTCTTGGAGGTGCCGCGTCGTGTTCATATGCTCCAACTAAGGGGCGGATATGGCCGAAGAAACCTTTTTTTTGGTTAGCGAAACCCTTGGAATTTGTAAAATCTTAAAGAACCGAGTTTGACACAATATTAAGGTACAGAAGGGTGAATTATAAAATAGTCGTGTAAAACATAGTTGATACTTTATCTTCCCATCCTTAAGCAGACTTAAAATTCAAAGCCACACTATTTTTAGTATCACGTCATGTATATCACAAGTTACAACTTTTTTACGGCAGTGTAGTTAGTGAAAAATACACGACAAAACCATCCTGGATCGTCGGCGAGACGTTCCTAAATCCAGAGGGGAAGGATGTAGAGGCGTGACTTCGAAAAGAGACCCATAGATGGCGCGGCCCATTGACTGGACGCCGAAAGCGCTATGCAGATGGATTAGGATTTAACTCTTTTTATCTCTCACAGTCTTACAGCCAGTCAGCTTAGTCTGATTAGCTCTGACCCTTTTGATCATATTTTGAAACTATGCACCTTACACTATCGAGATTTGTTTCTAGTGATAAGTGTGGTTTGTAGTTGTAAATTGTGATACCCACCTGAACTGATTTAATCCTTTGGCAAGTTCATCTGGTTATTTGGTCGAACGAGTCATTTTATCTCGTTAATCTGTTTTCGTATATCGTTTCAAGTATTCTCTGTTATTGTTGATCAATCTCTGTGAATTCTGAATAAATATTGAAGCCTGAAAAGTGTTTCTATTTTTATAAATAAAAAACATACTACTATACAATTCTTATTTTAAAATTCTGTTCCGCAAAATTTTAACTTTCGTTTACTTATGCCATTCGGGTTCAGTAATCTCGATATGTTTTATTATCATTTGATTAGATACAATATATAGTTATCTATATATATTAAAGAAAAGATAATATACGACATAATAAAATTGAGGCACTTGAAAATTCGACAAAACTACGTAAGTACCTACGTATAATATCATATCTCTTATCTCAATAACCTTCTAATAATATGTAGGTATAACAAATAAAATATATTTTCATTTAAAAATATATGCGTAGGAATTTGTGTGAAAATATAAACGAGGATAATATTATTTTCAAAAAGTTAAACATAATACTATTGGTAACATGTTTTTAATTCTAAAATATAGGATAACAACCAACTGTGATCATTGGGTCTATTCTATACTTATCGAACACTAAAGTGATAAATAGTATCAAACTTAGGGTAGGTTTGTATCAAGATTACACGAAGTTGGTTTTTATTGTTGCAATAAGTGCTATATTTTAACAGCACCTATCTTGCTGCTATATTAGCACTTATTGCACAATAAGTGCTAATATTTTGATACAAACCTACCCTAAGTTTGATAATATTTATCACTTTATTACTTTAGCGGTCGATAAGTATAGAATAGACCCACAGGATCGGATTTACCACGGGGCTAGTCTCGTGTTGCATTTTAGTTGTTATTTTAACAAGTTGAACATGCGTAATAACAATAATTACGATTAAGCAAATACGTAAGAGTTTTAGTACAAAACTGTCATGTAACTGTCGGTAAACGATTTTGTTTTGGAACCTACAATATCCGTACTCTAAATGTCCCTGGAAAGGCCGAGCATCTAACAGAAATACTTTCTCAATACAAGTTAGATGTTCTCGGGATCAGTGAGTGTCGACTCACTGGCATTGGCGAGAAGTTTATTCGTGGGTTTCGTCTATTGTACTCCGGACACGCCACATTGCGACGTAGTGGAGTCGGATTGCTGATGTCCAAGGAAGCTTGCAAGTGCCTCACCAGCTGGGAACCTATCTCCGAACGTCTACTCCGCGCTACTTTCAAGACCAAGTCGGGCTCCATCACTTTTCTGCAGTGCTATGCTCCCACAGAGGCTGCTAGCGATGCAGATAAGGATACATTCTACGAAAGTTTGGCGGAAGCCGCTGGAAATATCCCCAGCTGTGATCATGCAGTTATCCTTGGTGATCTTAATGCCAAAGTAGGATCTGACCCCTCGCGTGGACCCTTTGTGCTGGGAAAACATGGCCTTGGCCAAATGAACGATAATGGTTCCCGTCTGGTAGATTTTGCCTCAATGAATGGTCTTGTGATTGGTGGTAGTTTTTTCCCTCATAAGACCATCCACAAATATACATGGACATCGCCAGACGGTAATACAAGAAACCAGATCGACCACATTTTGGTCAAAGCGAAATACCGGCATGAACTGCTAGACGTGCGGACATATAGAGGTGCAGACATCCACAGTGACCACGAACTCTTGGTCGGGAAATCCCGTATAGACCTCAAACGAGTCCCAAAACCCAAAAGGACGGTCAGACTCGATGTGGAAAAACTGAAAAGTACCCGTGTGCGTGCAACCTATGAGCTGGAGCTGCAGAAGCGCTTATATGATGCTAGAACTCTCACGTCTTCCATCGACTCGGATCCCTTGGAAGGAAAATGGATATTATTCCGGGATGCTATAATGAGCTCCGCAACTACTGCATTAGGAGAGCGGCATACGCACAGACCGGACTGGATGTCACCTCATACATGGGAGATGATTGAGAAGAGGAAGCTCCTGAAAGAATTGCGAGACAATGGTACATACGACCCACAGCGCAGCGCGGAATACCAGACAATGGACCGCATGGTAAAGCGTTCTGCCCGCCGCGATAAGCGCCGACGCCTGGATGACCTCATTCGGGATGCGGAATCTGCTGCCTGCAAGAATAATCCAAGTGCTCTCTTCCGCATCACCAGAGCAATTTGCGGTAAGAAACGTCCAGTGGTCACTGCATTACGCAACTCTGACGGAGTGACAGTCACCGAACCTGCAAAGGTCCAGGAGCTATGGCGCCAACATTTCAGTGATGTCCTGAATCGCCCACCTCCATTGCATCCCTTCGATATTCCGTCGGAGATCACCGCCCTCGGAATCATTACTGCATCGGGATTCTGCGAAGATCCTCCGACAACTGCTGAAGTTAAAGAGGCTGTCAAAAGACTGAAGCGCAGGAAAGCTCCTGGAGATGATGGCATCCATGCAGAATTTCTGCTCTGCGGACTGAGCGCTGTATTGCCGTCCTTGTGTGACCTTCTGCACGAGGTGTGGGAAAGGGAGCAGTGCCCCAAAGCCTGGAGGGATGGTACCGTTGTTACTCTGCACAAAAAGGGTAACCCACAAGACTGTAATAATTACAGAGGAATCACTCTCCTCAGCGTTCCCGGGAAGGTGTTGGCGCAGATTCTCCTGTACAGGATTAGAAGTCCCATGCTGGACGTTTTGCGTGCGCAGCAGAGTGGATTTGTCCCGGGGAAGTCCTGCTCAGAGCATATTTCAACTCTCCGAAGCCTTCTGCAACAGTACCAAGAGATGAATATACCTGTCGCCTGCTGCTTCGTGGACTATGAAAAGGCATTTGACAGTCCTCATCGTGAATCTCTGTGGCAAATTCTGCTAGGATATGGTGTCCCACGGAAACTGGTCGCCGTGATAAGTGCTCTCTACACCAATACAGAGTGTCGCGTGAGAGCAGCCGGAACATCCTCTGACCTCTTTGAAATCACGTCAGGAGTCAAGCAAGGATGTGTACTTGCGCCCTTTCTTTTTATCATCATGATGGATTTCATAATGCGTAAGACGGTTTGCCCCGACAGTGGGATACGCCTACATCATGATGACACAAGCGATCTATGCGAAGAAAGACTGTGCGACTTGGAGTATGCAGACGACGCAGTCGTGTTTGACTCGACGATCGAGAGGTTGGAGGTGACCGTGAACAGGCTAGCCGCGAACTCGATGCGTGTGGGTCTTCATCTGAATGCCGCTAAGACCAAATCCATGTGCAGTGCTGCTTGCATCGACGCCGACACTCCTCTGCGGGTTTCTGGTCTGCCCGTCGAGCTGGTGTCCAGATTCAAGTACTTGGGTGCCACGGTTGCCGATGATGGTGGTATTTCTAGTGAGCTTGGAATCCGCATGGGTGTGGCGGGCTCTGCGTTCAACCAACTTGGAGTCGCATGGAGGTCAAGGCTGTATTCTGTGAGGACCAAATGTCGTTTGTTTAACGCGTGCGTGCTACCTGTGCTCCTGTATGGCTGTGAGACATGGCATCTTACTAAGCTTCAAGAGTCACGGCTTTTGAGCTTTGAGAATCGATGTCTCCGCAGAATCTTGGGGGTACATTGGTACGACCGCGTTACAAATATCCGAGTTCGTGAGCAGACACAACAGCCTTCGGTGATTGAAGTTATCACGAAGAGACGATTCACGTGGCTGGGACATGTATTCCGGATGCCGCCAAAGAGTGCGGCACTTCGTACCCTTGTGGCACAGCCTCAAGGGTTCCGTCGCCGTGGCCGGCCCTCCCTCACCCTGCAGCGATGCTACAAAAGCGACCTACGTGCTGCAGGTCTGACATGGCGGGAGGCACAGGAGTTGGCGATGGACCGAGGGAAGTGGCGCCAACTTGTGCTTGCCCTATGCTCCAATGTTGGGACGTGACAGGGTGAAAGAAGAAAGAAGAAGAAGAATATGAAATAAATAAACTTTTTTTAAATTACGTTTTAATAAGTTGGGTTTTAGGGAGTCCCAATAAGTATCAGCCTAGGGCACCTTCAAAATAAATGTAAATCCGGTTATGATCGTGATAGCCACAAGAAAAAATAATGTATAGTGTACATTTTTGGTTCCATTGTGGGCTCAAAGCCCCGCAAAATAAATGCAGCGGGGCGATGGCAGGCGTGTCAATTTTGAATTTTGCGAGTGGTACGACCGCTCTACCAAAATATTATGTGTAAAATATTATATTGAATTTGTAACGGGGTGGTCAGTTTACGTTTAGGTGTGTTTCAGCAGCGACGTTTGTTATTGATTTTATCAATCGTACATTTTCGCCAATCGAATCTTCGTGCACGATTATTGCGAACTTTTTTAACACACTACTACGGACGACAACTTCGACCATACATTCGGTTTAACCTCGACGAACTTACTTGTAGTTTTTCAATATTTAAAATATCTACACCGGTAATATGAAACACTCACCATATTGCTGTATGTCATCATTTCATTCTTGAACTAGAAGCACGTGGAATTTTCTTACCTGTAAATAAACAAATATAAAATATTAGAAAAACTGTAATTATTACTATTTTAAAAAGTTACTTTTACGCAAACAACGTAGTACTGAACAACAGAATAAAAGAGAATGGTTCAATTTCAATTTCATTTTTTTTATATTTTGGATATTAAAAATTATAAGTTAAAGACGTTCACAACATGACACGAAACATTATTATAAAGAAGAAAAGTAATGAAAACGATAAAAATGAAAATATAAAAAAGAACGTAATACAAACATACAAAAGCAGTGAATAAGCAGTGCATCTATAGACGTTCAAAGAAGTACACCGAGTTTCCTAAGGAGACCCTATTTTAATAATATATAAAATAGCGTCCGGCTAAACTCACCGTCATGCAAGTGGAATATATCAACACCCGAAGCAATTTGGTTGAACATACTTATCGCCCTCCCAATTGGCATTACCAGTGGCAAGTTGGTTCTGCACCTAGGGAGAATAAATAACTGATGCTCTCTATTTCTAAGATAATTATCAGGGACACACAGGTCAACACTGCCCAGAATGGCAGAGTTCTCATTCATACATCGTAAAAAAGTAAGTAAGTCGAAAAAAATACGTAGCTAAATAAAGATCTCTTCTAAATTGCAGACTGCAGTATGTCAGCATATGATTTATTGTATGTATTTTCTTTACGGGATTTATGAAAATAGTGTTATTAATGCTTTGAGGCATGCAGGGATTGTGCGACACATCCATTCCCATGGGAATATGCCACGTGACTGGTAATTTTTACGAAAACTTTTACACGAAAGGAAAATTCCCAACACTATCATGCCCATTCACAAATCACAGAAAACTATTAGCCAACGCGATAATTTTTTGCACGATTTAAAAAGAGAAGTGGCGAAAAGGAAGCCCACATATTACAACAATTATTTTATAACAGTTATGAATTGAATAAATTTAAATAAGGGTCGAAATATTGATTAAAATTACAGAGGGCCAAATGAAAAAAATTCATCTTTTCTTCATAATATCAATTTCCGAAACCATACTTTTTTAAAACTACCTAATTGGGTAAATTCTAAAATATTTTTGTCATCTCAGAATTTTAGTCAAAATCTCAATACAGCTGAGACTGTTTTAACGTAAAATCGGAAACGTAATATGTGGCATATGAGCATGGCCCCCACAAGGCGGGGGCTGAGAGGGTTCTAGCCCGGGGGCCCGGCGTGGCGGGTAGACCAAATACATGACATAAAACACTTCACAAATATGCCCTAATAGTAAAAAAGGCGAAATTTTAGTTAAAATATATTAACTTTTTAAAATTGTGCGATGCAATTTTTGAGTATTGTGTGTGATACTAATACAAAAAAATAGCTAAAAATACACTGAATACACCCTTAATTTTACCTCGAACACTATTTGAAAATAGCGTCACGCTGTCTTTAACTTTAGTGATAGGTAGGGGTCGCCAAAGATTCTGGCCTGGGGTCCGTTTCAGGATAAGGGGGCCATGCATTTGAGGCATAAATATTAAACGGTAAAAATAATGGTAAAATCACAGAACAGATAATAAATAGAGTACCGATAGGCTACATTCAATACGCCGCATGTCGATGCAGGGTTTTTGAATGTGTCATACGAAAATGAAGCACGCATTATGCACGCGCAATAGTGTATGTAATACACCAACATTAAATGAGCGTAAATGCATAAACCGAGAGCAGTTTTCAGTATTCGACGTAAAACGTATTCTTGACACGTGTGTAAGTTTAACCCGGATTCTTCCTTACTCGAGTACCTGCTATCGCGTTACCCGTTAGGTATTTCAGTTCCCATTATTTCTGAGTTCCCTGGGTAAAATAGTACCATTTAGAAAGTATTTAAAAATAAAACTATTAATATAATACACACGACAAGTTACTTACGGCCATATCTTAAAGTGGCTGTGATTTTGGACGTCTATTGGAAATAGTTAAATTATTATAAGTTCGTTCGACAAAACGGTGGCCAATACATACCTATCAGTTCATTTTAATCATGATGGAAGATACACATTTTCTTCAAGATTGCGAGAAAACGAAAGAATTGCAATTTATTCTTATAGTGATTAATACACTATAATAGCTTCACGGGATTTCAAATAGGCGTACACCGAGTAGAATATACTTGACTATAGTTTTGAGATTAGGTTAGTATATTTTTATTATTAACATCAACTATGCACTTTGAATTTTATTATATAAATACCTTTTAGTCTGTCTGTAACGCATAACCTGTCAATCTCTGACGCACGGAAATTTGCATTTGCGTCTTTGTTGCGCGATCGCATACATATGACTACCGTGTTGCATCTTGCACTTCTCTTACATCGCATTGGTAGTCAAATCGACGCGATTATGAATATTGTTACTTTACTTATGATATAAAACATTTGTATTATTTTTAGCTAAATAGTATTATTGATCGCATCGACAAGAATATTGACAGGTGGCAATGCCACCTGTTTAAAAAAAAATATTTAATAACTATCTACAAGATCAGTAGAATAACATAAGATCGTG